>NC_092733.1:4827640-6075140 GCF_047496885.1 Scyliorhinus torazame | reverse complement strand
GCCAGCACTGACCTGTGCGTTTCCACTACTTCCTGCTCCTGATTAACATGAGGCTTTCATGTCAATTATTGCACATCTGCCAAGTTCCTGAGCTGAGTTCAACCCAGCCCAGGAAAATCTATAGTTGACTTGCAGAAATTCACCCCATTATTCGACTGATCAGCAGGTGGAATGGCTTTCCAGTTAGAAACGTGAAGGTGGAAAGCCTATTTCAGCTTCGGCACAGTGGTTAGCACTGTGGCTTCACAGCGCCAGGGTCCCAGGTTCAATTCCCAGCTTGGGTCACTGCGTGGAGTCTGCACGTTCTCCCCGTGTCTGCGTGGGTTTCCTCCGGGTGCTCCGGTTTCCTCCCACAAGTCCCGAATGACGTGCTTGTTAGGTGGATTGGACATTCTGAATTCTCCCTCAGTGTACCCGAACAGGCGCCGGAGTGTGGCGACTAGGAGCTTTTCACAGTAACTTCATTGCAGTGATAATGTAAGCCTACTTGTGCCAATAAAGATTATTATTATTTGGTAAACTGTGATCTGTTGCAGTGGAGTTACTGACTTTTCATCGAATAATAGAATCCCCACAGTGCAGAAGGAGTCCATTCAGCCCATCGAGTCTGCACCGGCTCTTGGAAAGAGCTCCCTACTTAAGCCCACGCCTGCACCCTGTCCCCGTAACCCGGTAACGCCACTTAACCTTTTGGACACTAAGGGGCAATTTAGCAAGGCCACTCCAACTACCCTGCACATCTTTGGACTGTGGGAGGGAACCGGAGCACCCGGAGGAAACCCACGCAGACACTTGGAGAACATGCAGACTCCGCACAGACAGTCACCCGAGGCCGGAATTGAACCCGCGTCCCTGGTGCTGTGAGGCAGCAGTGCTAAACGCTGTGCCACCCTAGCCACTGTTCCAGTGGATAGCTGGCTGAATCGAAAGTATAGTTAATGGAAGATTCCTGCAGGTTAATAACTGCAGAGAATTGCTTTGTTCAGAAGGTGTCACTTGATGTCGAGCAGCCTTTGCTCTGGGGATCCGTGTGGTACTCTGCACCGGGCACATGTAGATCAAAACCAGAGTTATCTGAATTAGAATGAATTGGAAGGGGTTTGCTCAGAATGGGTAACATACCAACTCCCATGTGGAGAGTTACAAACTGCATTTGGCTTTGCCACTTCGATACAGGGGGAGGACATTGTGGTGATTTTTATACTCTAACTGTGTTCTGCCCCGTGCTGCGCACTGCTGACCCAGATTCCCAGTTCTAATGTTTGATGGCCTTCTGACTCCTAGATCCAGATATTTCTTGTGAAAATTCAGTGCCCAGTGTCTCAGACCCCACTATCTTCCAGAAGCGCTACTTGAAAAAGGTCCGGGATCTTGGAGAGGTGAGTTCCTTGCACGTGGCGTCGCTCATTCTGAACTGTTGGTCAAGCTGGACAACTGATGTGAGAGGATCCTGGCCTGGTGTGGCATTTGCCTGTATAAACTGACTGAAATAATGTACAATGTCTTCTGACAAAAGAGGTGACCTGACTTTCTGAATGTTAAATTCATTCACCATTTGTTCCAGTTACAGAGCACAGAGTTCGGAATCTGTCCCTCCCAACTTTCAACACAACCTGTGCTTCTGCCTCGAACAAAGCCAATTGCCTTTTTCTCAAATGAATTTGGTGCTTGTTAAAGGACATGAGTAGGGGGGGCGGGGGGGGGGAGTGGTTTGCGTTCGATTTGTACTCCAAAGGTCAGGTAGAGTTAATTCTGACATGGAGTTGAGTTCCCTTGATTTTTTCCCCCCACCAGGGTGCACCAACTTTAGCAACACTGCCCCCACTGCACCATTCAGCAGCTACTTACACCAGCCATCCTCTGGCCAGCCTGAGGGACATATTCAATCTGCAAGTCCGTTCCGCAACATTCTGTTCGTTGGGACCTGCGTCTACTGCAATTAGATTGCAATTGCAGCAAAACTATTTCACTGAGGAACTGCACCATCGGTAGACCGAGGAGATTTTACCTCTGTCTGGGCTGATAGTAATGCAGATGTGATTGGCCATTTGTCTTGTTCAAAAACTGTGTGAAGAAGGGCTCTTGTATTGAAGCACAATAATGATGTCCTGTGTTTAGTATAACGATGATGTGGTGATGTCCTGTGTTTAGTATAACGATGATGTGGAGATGTCCTGTGTTTAGTGTAACGATGATGTGGAGATGTCCTGTGTTTAGTATAACGATGATGTGGAGATGTCCTGTGTTTAGTATAATGTGGAGATGTCCTGTGTTTAGTATAACGATGATGTGGAGATGTCCTGTGTTTAGTATAACGATGATGTGGAGATGTCCTGTGTTTAGTATAATGATGATGTGGAGATGCCCTGTGTTTCGTGTAACGATGATGTGGAGATGTCCTGTGTTTAGTATAACGATGATGTGGAGATGTCCTGTGTTTAGTATAACGATGATGTAGAGATGTCCTGTGTTTAGTATAACGATGATGTGGAGATGTCCTGTGTTTAGTATAACGATGATGTGGAGATGTCCTGTGTTTAGTATAACGATGATGTGGAGATGTCTGTGTTTAGTATAACGATGATGTGGAGATGTCCTGTGTTTAGTATAACGATGATGTGGAGATGTCCTGTGTTTAGTATAATGATGTGGAGATGTCCTGTGTTTAGTATAACGATGATGTGGAGATGTCCTGTGTTTAGTATAACGATGATGTGGAGATGTCCTGTGTTTAGTATAATGATGTGGAGATGTCCTGTGTTTAGTATAACGATGATGTGGAGATGTCCTGTGTTTAGTATAATGATGTGGAGATGTCCTGTGTTTAGTGTAACGATGATGTGGAGATGTCCTATGTTTAGTATAACGATGATGTGGAGATGTCCTGTGTTTAGTATAACGATGATGTGGAGATGTCCTGTGTTTAGTATAACGATGATGTGGAGATGTTCTGTGTTTAGTGAAACAATGATGTGGAGATATCCTGTGTTTAGTGAAACAATGATGTGGAGATATCCTGTGTTTAGTGTAACGATGATGTGGAGATGTCCTGTGTTTAGTGTAACGATGATGTGGAGATGTCCTGTGTTTAGTGTCACGATGATGTGGAGATGTCCTGTGTTTAGTATAACGATGATATGGAGATGTCCTGTGTTTACTATAATGATGATGTGAGATGCCCTGTGTTTAGTGTAACGATGATGTGGAGATCCCGTGTTCAGTATAACGATGATGTGGAGTTGCCCTGTGTTTAGTATAACGATGATGTGGCGATGTCCTGTGTTTAGTGTAACGATGATGTGGAGATGTCCTGTGTTTAGCATAACGATGATGTGGGGTTGCCCTGTGTTTAGTATAACGATGATGTGGAGATGTCCTGTGTTTAGTATAACGATGATGTGGAGATGTCCTGTGTTTAGTATAACGATGATGTGGAGATGTCCTGTGTTTAATATAACGATGTTCAGCTTGCATGGGTCACAGGGTATTTATCTGTTTGTCATTGTGCGTAATCCACATGTTTCAGGCCAGTAAGTGGCCTAGTGCACTACTAAGCAAGACTTGAACAACAATTATTTCACACCATCTATTGGCAGTGCTCACATGGGGTGTTTCAACCCTGAGATAAATGAATCCCTGTAAAAGATTCTTGTGATCTGTCCTGTCACACTGGTGCTAGTTAACTGGGCAGAGGGGGGGACTGGGCAGAGGGGGGTGGGGGACTGGGCAGAGGGGGGGGGGGACTGGGCAGAGGGGGGGGGACTGGGCAGAGGGGGGGGGACTGGGCAGAGGGGGGGGGGACTGGGCAGAGGGGGGGGAGACTGGGCAGAGGGGGGGGGGGACTGGGCAGAGGGGGGGGGGACTGGGCAGAGGGGGGGGGGGACTGGGCAGAGGGGGGGGGACTGGGCAGAGGGGGGGGGGACCTGGGCAGAGGGGGGGGGACTGGGCAGAGGGGGGGAACTGCGGCAGGAGGGGGGGGGCTGGGCGGGGGGGGGCTGGGCAGAGGGGGGGGGACTGGGCAGAGGGGGGGGGGGACTGGGCAGAGGGGGGGGGACTGGGCAGAGGGGGGGGGACTGGGCAGAGGGGGGGGGACTGGGCATAGGGGGTCTGAAGGAAGAGACTGAGACACCATCTCATCTGAACATATGTTATTTTTTATAAATTTAGAGTACCCAATTAATTTTTTCCAATGAAGGGGCAATTTAGCGCGGCCAATCCACCTCCCCTGCAAATCTTTGGATTGTGGGGGTGAGACCCACACAGACACAGGGAGAATGTGCAAACTCCACATGGACAGTGACCCAGAGCTGGGATCGAACCTGGGACCTCGGCGCCTGAGGCTGCAGTGCTGCCCAGTCTGAACTGAATTGTAACCACATAAACACATGGACAGTCAACAGGAAGCAGTAACCGGGTACCAGTAACCAGCGGGACGGGCTGGGTACCAGTAACCAGCAGGACGGGCTGGGTATCAGTAACCAGCGGGACGGGCTGGGTATCGGTAACCAGCGGGACGGGCTGGGTACCGGTAACCAGCAGGACGGGCTGGGTATCGGTAACCAGCGGGACGGGCTGGGTACCAGTAACCAGCGGGATGGGCTGGGTATCGGTAACCAGCGGGACGGGCTGGGTACCAGTAACCAGCGGGATGGGCTGGGTATCGGTAACCAGCGGGACGGGCTGGGTACCAGTAACCAGCAGGATGGGCTGGGTACCAGTAACCAGCGGGACGGGCTGGGTATCGGTAACCAGCGGGACGGGCTGGGTACCAGTAACCAGCGGGACGGGCTGGGTACCAGTAACCAGCGGGACGGGCTGGGTATCGGTAACCAGCAGGACGGGCTGGGTATCGGTAACCAGCGGGACGGGCTGGGTATCGGTAACCAGCGGGATGGCTGGGTACCAGTAACCAGCAGGACGGGCTGGGTACCAGTAACCAGCAGGACGGGCTGGGTATCGGTAACCAGCGGGACGGGCTGGGTACCAGTAACCAGCAGGACGGGCTGGGTACCGGTAACCAGCGGGATGGGCTGGGTATCTGTAACCAGCGGGATGGGCTGGGTACCAGTAACCAGCAGGACGGGCTGGGTACCAGTAACCAGCAGGACGGGCTGGGTATCGGTAACCAGCGGGATGGGCTGGGTACCGGTAACCAGCGGGACGGGCTGGGTACCAGTAACCAGCGGACGGGCTGGGTATCGGTAACCAGCGGGACGGGCTGGGTATTGGTAACCAGCGGGACGGGCTGGGTACCGGTAACCAGCGGGACGGGCTGGGTACCGGTAACCAGCGGGACGGGCTGGGTATCGGTAACCAGCGGGACGGGCTGGTTATCGGTAACCAGCGGGACGGGCTGGGTACCGGTAACCAGCGGGACGGGCTGGGTACGGTAACCAGCGGGACGGGCTGGGTACCAGTAACCAGCGGGACGGGCTGGGTGGCAGTAACTGACTTTGGGTCAGTTTATTTGATCTGCCATTGGGCTCTAGGCCACCGGGCTAAAGCACAGACCGCTCCCCTCTCCAGGTAAACCTGTTCCAATTTGTCTGTCTGGGATGTTGGTCTAACCAGGATTCAATCTGGTTGTGACACCCTCCCTGGAAAGTACAATGCCAAATTTGTGGACTGGCAAAGAAGAAACGTTGCTGAAAAGTTATCAGATTGCCGTTTTCTGAGGAGCAATGGGAAAGAGATTGGACAGAGAAAGCAATAATTTGAGCTTAACTATCTTGCTTTGTTTTAGGGCCATTTTGGCAAAGTGGGCCTGTACATTTATGACCCATTTAACGATAACACTGGGGAAGTTGTGGCAGTGAAATCATTGAAGTCAGAGTGCAGCAAAGAACTCCATACGAGCTGGACACGGGAGATCGAGATTCTGAAAATGCTGTATCACGACAACATCGTCAAGTACAAAGGCAGCAGCAGTGAGCAAGGTAACCGCCGGAGTGCCAGGCTCCGTTCACACTCGGTATTAATCTCACCACTGGTTTTGTGAGGAACCTCACTGCCCATGATGCAGAGGAAAGCCGAGAGATTAGATAAGGGCTATATTTGTGGTGCTGTAACCTATCCCAGCTAGAAACCAGAAACAATTGCTCAATCTGCTGCTAAAAGAAACAAACCTGGATCATTAAGAGCCTTATTACGACCCTCGGCCAGAATACCGGACAAAAACTCCCAATATTTTATTTAATTTGTAAGAATGTAAGGAAAGGATACTTCACTCAAGGAGTGACTCCTCGCACAATAGGGATATGGTCTATTGAAACAAACTTTATTACTAACACAGGATTAAACGCACTTTAACATCATAAAGAAAATTGCTTTCAATTACCAGTTAAACAATGCATCAACCGTACAATGGAACAAATCTAACTGCTATCTATATCTCCACTCAAACAAAACCCATCTCAGATCACAATCCACTTTTAAATACAGTTAGCAGACTCGGGAATATTTGCTGCAAAGAGATGTCTAGGATAAACCATTTTGAGAAAAAGTGGTCTTTTGAGACTGCTTGAAAGAGAGAGACCTGACTCCCTGTCATCGTAATGCGGAATCTCTGGCTGTATTCCTCAGAAACTGCCTCTCCGCTCACCTTCCAGCCGTAACTAATCTCTGCCTGCCTGCTAGACACCTGGTGTAGCCCGAGCTCCTCCCATTCGTATGCCATCTTACTAAGGCCAAACACATTGTCTCTCGTTGTCTACTTCCCGGGGAATCCTTTTTAAAAAAAAAAAAAAAAAAAATTTAGAGTACTCAATTCATTTTTTTTCCAATTAAGGGGCAATTTAGCGTGGCCAATCCACCTGCCCTGCACATATTTGGGTTGTGGGGGCGAAACCCATGCAAACACGAGGAGAATATGCAAACTCCACACGGACAGTGACCCAGAGCCGGGATCGAACCTGGGACCTCGACGCCGTGAGGCAGCAGGGCTAACCCACTGAGCCACCGTGCCTCCCTCCGGGGAACCCTTTTAATATAAACAAAATTTATAGCCCAACTTCAGCAAACAGCATCCATGGCTGGAATGAATTATGATCTTACTTTTGCTTATTTTAAATAAATTTAGGGTAGCTAATTCTTTTTTTTCCAATTAAGGGCAATTTATTGTGGCCAATCCACCTACCCTGCACATCTTTGGGTTGTGGGGGTGAGACACGAGGAGAATGTGCAAACTGCACACGGACAGTAATCTGAGGCTAGGATCAAACACTGGTCCTCGGTGTCGTGAGGAAGCAGTGTTAACTACTGCACCACCGTGCCGTCCAATTTTACTTTTACGATTCTTTAATTGCATCTCTGCCTCCAAAAAAAAGCCTGGCTGCCTTTCAAACCAGGATTTTTAAAAACATGACTGCAGCAGTCTCACACACTAACTCAGACTTTTAACCAAATACATATAACACAATATATCTGATATTCTGACATTCGTCACATCCTCCACGTCCTAAAGTACTGTTATGGGCGAGGCTTTTCAGAACCCCAAAATGTATCATGGAGTTCAACCAACCTCCCCCTTTAATGTATTTGTTGCTTTTCCTAGTACACGGCTTTTTCCCTAGATGTGGGATTACAATTATGGACACGTGGGTTTTTAAACACAAAACACTGTTTATTCCATGAACTCAACTTAACATCTTAAATAAACATTGGATCTCTTAACACCCCTTACTTCAAAGATAACTCAGAAAATATTGCAACAGTAAATAACTCAAAATGTTCCTTCAAACTTCCACGAGACTTAACACCTTTAAACAGTATCACATCAGGTTAAAGGACATTATATATTTTCTGTAGAATGGCAGAGATATATTAGCTTGGGTGACTTAAGCTCCAGCACCTTGCTTTCTTCATGCAGCTCTCTGGAAACCCACAGCCACACCCACGCTGCTTTCTCAAACCTGGCTTTCTCCCTTCAAGCAGATCACAGCAAACCAGAACTTCTCAAGCTGCTGTCTCAAACTGGCTTTCTACTTTTAAACTGCTCTCAGCAAAACCAGCCAGGCACTTTTTAAACTGCAAAACCAAACTACAAAATGGTTGAACTGAGCTGAGCTCCACCCACTCTATGGCATCACTTAATTTTCTTAAAGGTACATTGCTTAAACATCCAGTTCTTAAAGGCACTCTCGCATGACAGTACCTCACCGTCATTTGAATTATGGTCACTTGTTAAGCTGGGAAATGGTTAATTTAAATATGGCCGCACCCCACACTCATTGAATAAACAGGTTTTTTTTTTTGTGATGCAAGAAGAAGGAATACTATCCAGATCCTGCGAGAAAGTGAGTGGGAATAATTAAAAAGGGCAGACAGGGCTGAGATAAATATAAATCAGAAAGTTACATGAGTAAACAGGAACTAAAACAGGAGACAAAGTGATTGAAAAAGGAATAGAGAGTACCAGTGGAAAGCAGTAACGGAGAACTGTGGTGGGTGGGGCCTATGTTGTACATGGATATTTACATTCCAGAAACTGACAATGACAGAGGCTAGAGACCCAAACAATGTCCATTGACCGAAAGGCTTTAAAGGGAACTGAAAATAACGTGGGTTGATGTGTGTTTCTCCTTCTCCTGGCTTCCCTGGTGCACAAGGTACAAAGGCAACTCGACCTGATGGAGGGCATGAACTTACACTCGGGAAGAAACCAGCTTCATGACCTTCCCGAGTAGATGGACCGCACTCCTGCCTTGCTACATCAAAGTTGCCGTCTTGATGCAAGCTGTTGTTATTAACCAAGGCAAATCCAGTCTTTCAGCTAAATGTTTTCTTCTGCCGTGTTCTCAGGAGGTCAGATCGTCCAGCTGATAATGGAATACCTGCCTCTGGGCAGTCTGAGGGATTACCTCCCAAAGCAGAACCTCGGACTTGGGCAGCTAATGTTGTTTGCACAGCAGATTTGTCAGGTAAAAATACACGCGGATATTCTTTTTTTTTTCCCTTTTTGAGTGGGTGAATTAGATATTCTAAATCTCTCCATACTTAATGGCGCTTGTGTATTGCATTACGTTGGCCTGTCCAGCCTGTTCTGTCATTGATGTAAACTCCAGGCGACGGCACCAGGGAACTTCTTACCAGAAAGGATTGAGCAAAACATTCCACGATAATTAACTAAAACCTACATCTCCAGCATTCAGTCCCAGCCTGTCATACTCAGTGACATTTCTGTAATCCTTGCAGGAACTGCACAGAGAGTGTGGTACCAAGTGTGTGGGAACAGAGGTCCCTCAATCAGGCCTCACGTCCTAAAGCCAGTAGACAGGTCTTTTGACCCTTGCTGTTTGTGTCTTTCATTCAGGGCATGTTCTACCTGCAGTCTCAGCGGTATGTGCATCGTGACCTGGCTGCAAGAAATGTACTTGTGGAAAATGAGAATTTGGTGAAGATTGGAGACTTTGGACTTGCCAAGGCGATCCCGGAACACCAGGACTATTACCGAGTGAAAGATGATGGAGACAGCCCAGTGTTCTGGTGAGTTTCTGCACAGCAGCATGGAGCAGCTTATAGTGGGTGGGCAACGCGAGTGCCTGTTTCCGGAGTTAAATGTGTGCGTGCGTGTTCACCAGACCCAACATGAGGAAGTAAAGAGAGCTTTTTCCACCCGTGTTGGCAGTATTGAGGGATTGTGTTAATGGCTGAGTGTAGCTGTAACTTGGGAAGTCTATTTATGATCTTGTGTCTTGCTGCAGGTACGCTGTTGACTGCCTCAAGGAAGGAAAATTCAATTTTGCTTCTGATGTTTGGTCATTTGGAGTCACGTTATACGAGCTTCTAACGCGCTGCGAGGCCCGCCAGAGTCCACCAGCGGTAAGTCTTTCCAACCCACTGTGCCACTGACTAACGTGTCCAAACACACTGTGCCACTGACTAACGTGTCCAAACACACTGTGCCACTGACTAACGTGTCCAAACACACTGTACCACTGACTAACGTGTCCAAACACACTGTGCCACTGACTAACGTGTCCAAACACACTGTGCCACTGATTAACGTGTCCAAACACACTGTACCACTGACTAACGTGTCCAAACACACTGTACCACTGACTAACGTGTCCAAACACACTGTGCCACTGACTAACGTGTCCAAACACACTGTGCCACTGGCTAACGTGTCCAAACACACTGTGCCACCGGCTAACGTGTGCCAAACACACTGTGCCACTGACTAACGTGTGCCAAACACTGTGCCATTGGCTAAGTGCCACTGGCTAACGTGTCCAAACACACTGTGCCACCGGCTAACGTGTGCCGAACACACTGTGCCACTGACTGGCGTGTGTCGGTCCCACTGCGCCATCGACCGGCCTGTTGCCTGTGATAACGGTGACGTGCACAAGACCAGCCTGAACCATTCTCTGCAGCAAGTAGCCCTGTAACTGGCGCAAGGAATGACACCCACTGCGGATTGTACAATCTGCTGCTCATCTCTCTCTCTCTGCGTTCTGCCACACCTTTTCATTGAGTGTAGCTGGCATGTTTACTGTGGCTGTTCACGGTTCGGTTTGAAAAGGCTCCTTTAGTTCTGTGTTAATGTATGTATAAGGTGATGTTTGTATGTATGCTTGTATGTGTGAGGTGATGTCTGTATGTGTGTCTATATGTATGTCTGTATGTATGTGTGAGGTGATGTCTGTATGTGTGAGGTGATGTCTGTATGTGTGAGGTGATGTCTGTATGTATGAGGTGATGTCTCTATGTATGAGGCGATGTATGTCTATGTATGTATGTATGTATGTGTGAGGTGATGTCTGTATGTATGAGGTGATGTCTCTATGTATGAGGCGATGTATGTCTATGCCTGTATGTATGTATGTGTGAGGTGATGTCTGTATGTGTGAGGTGATGTCTGTATGTATGAGGTGATGTCTCTATGTATGAGGCGATGTATGTCTATGTCTGTATGTCTGTATGTATGTGTGAGGTGATGTCTGTATGTGAGGTGATGTCTGTATGTGTGAGGTGATGTCTGTATGTGTGAGGTGATGTCTGTATGTATGAGGTGATGTCTGTATGTATGAGGCGATGTATGTCTATGTCTGTCTGTATGTATGTGTGAGGTGATGTCTGTATGTGTGAGGTGATGTCTGTATGTATGAGGTGATGTCTGTATGTATGAGGTGATGTTTGTATGTATGAGGCGATGTATGTCTATGTCTGTATGTATGTATGTGTGAGGTGATGTCTGCAACTCATTCAGGTATTTTCAACCATTCTTCTTAGAAATTTATTGAGATGATTGGAGTGACGCATGGACAGATGACAGTGGTACGACTGATCGATCTGCTGGAAAGGGGGCAACGCTTGCCTTGTCCAAAGTCCTGTCCCTTAGAGGTAAGAACAGAAAATTCAGACTAACAACCACTCTCAAAATGAATCTCCAGTTACTGGGACAATGTTTCCATATCCCTGTTAATCGGTTCCCCCATGCCTCAGATGTAAATATCGACAGTCTCTGGGCTTCCTGATTATTTTCTTCCTGAGCCGCCGCTGAGCTGATGGCAGCTTTCTCTGGTTGCAGGCACGCTCGGGTGTTTAGTGTTTTAGGTACTGTCACCCCCTGCCCCGTCTGACCAACCCGGAACTGAAATCCCGACTGTAATTCTCGTGTCTCTGCGAGCTCAATCAGGCTTTGAAATCCTTCCTGACATGTGGAACAGTTCAGTCAACGTCTCACACTTGAGTTTGGAAAGACTCGTACATGCTTGCCAGCATTTTGTGAGTTTGTCGGGGTTTATTGCTGGTATCCAGGAGTTTGGACCCAAAGTACAAAACTGCCCATAATTAGCACTGAATTAGGAAAATGAGAGGAGGAGTAGGCTATTCGGCCTGCCCAGCTTGTTCCATCATACCGTGGCTGATCACCTATCTCGCTGCCATTTCCCCCCACTATCCCCATCTCGTTAACATCCCTGTAGTGATTATACTCTGACTGAATCTCCATAGCCCTTTGGAGCAGAGAATTCCAGAGATTCACCTACCCTCTGAATGAAGAAATTCCTCCTCGTCTCGGTCTTCAATGACTTGCCCCTTCTTCTGAGACTGTCCCCTGGTTCTAGACTCCGCAGCCAGGGGAAGCATTCCCTCTACACCCACCCTGTAAGAATTTCAATGAGACCATCTCTTCAAAACTCTATGGAATACAGGCCCAGTTTCCTCAGTGTTTCATTATAAGACTTCCTCCTTGATGGCAAGTGTATCCTTCCTTGGGTATGGAGACCAAAGCTGTAGATAATACTCCAGGTGAGGCCTCATCAGGGCTCTGCCCAGTTGCAGCAAGATATCTTTACTCAGGTACTCCAATCCCCTTGGGGTGAAGTCAAACACACCATTCGCCTCCCTAGTTGTCAGCTTTCAGTTCCTCATGAACAAGGACACCCTGGTCCCTATGGACAACAACACTTCCCCCCACCCCTCGCCATTTTTCTCCCAAAGTGGGTAACATCACACTTATTCACGTTATAATGCATCCGCCGTGTTTTTGCCCAAAACTCAACAGGTTTGTCAAACATTATTTCCCTTTCATAAATCCACGTTGACTCTGCCCATTCATTATTCGGTTTGAAGTGTCCGATGATCACATCCTTTATAATATATTCTAATAATTTCCCTACTGCTCTGTCAAACTAAAAAGCTTGTTCTGTTTTCTCCCCTCTTCGCTTCTTCATTATTGGGGTTGCATTTGCTACTTTCCAGACTGCAGGAACCTTTCCAAAATCTAGAGAATTTGAAAATCGCTTATTGTCACAAGTAGGCTTCAAATGAAGTTACTGTGAAAAGCCCCTAGTCGCCACATTCCAGCGCCTGCTCGGGGAGGCTGGTACGGGAATTTTGACCAGTAACCACCGATATATCCACTGTCTCTACAGCCCAACCCATTAAGTCCTTTGATTTCCTCGTATTTCTGGGAGGTTTTGTGTATCTTCCTCCATGAGGACAGACAGAAGGCAATTGTATAGTTTCTCTGCCATTTCCCCATTTCTCCTTGCTAATCTTTTCTTTTTTACACACCTAAAGCTTTTACAGTCCGCCTTTATATTTCACGCTTGCTTACATTATATTCTCTCTTCCCTTTTTTAAAATAAATTAATTTTTAATATGAATTTAGAGTACCCAATTCATTTTTTCCAATTAAGGGGCTATTTAGCGTGGCCAATCCACCTAGCCGGCACATCTTTGGGTTGTGGGGGCGAAACCCACGCAGACACGGGGAGAATGTGCAAACTCCACATGTCACTCTGGCCCCGGCGTCACTCTGGCCCCGGCGTCGCTCTGGCCCCGGCGTCGCTCTGGCCCCGGCGTCGCTCTGGCCCCGGCGTCGCTCTGGCCCCGGCGTCGCTCTGGCCCCGGCGTCGCTCTGGCCCCGGCGTCGCTCTGGCCCCGGCGTCGCTCTGGCCCCGGCGTCGCTCTGGCCCCGGCGTCGCTCTGGCCCCGGCGTCGCTCTGGCCCCGGCGTCGCCCTGGCCCCGGCGTCGCCCTGGCCCCGGCGTCGCCCTGGCCCCGGCGTCGCCCTGGCCCCGGCGTCGCCCTGGCCCCGGCGTCGCCCTGGCCCCGGCGTCGCCCTGGCCCCGGCGTCGCCCTGGCCCCGGCGTCGCCCTGGCCCCGGCGTCGCCCTGGCCCCGGCGTCGCCCTGGCCCCGGCGTCGCCCTGGCCCCGGCGTCGCCCTGGCCCCGGCGTCGCCCTGGCCCCGGCGTCGCCCTGGCCCCGGCGTCGCCCTGGCCCCGGCGTCGCCCTGGCCCCGGCGTCGCCCTGGCCCCGGCGTCGCCCTGGCCCCGGCGTCGCCCTGGCCCCGGCGTCGCCCTGGCCCCGGCGTCGCCCTGGCCCCGGCGTCGCCCTGGCCATCAGTTCTCCAGCCCACCTTACTGTAGCTGAGTCAGTTAGTATTGCGACGGTTGCCAATCCCAATTGATGTTCAATGCCTCGTACTGCAGAGTGTGACTGATGACTCAGGGAGTGAGCAGGACGAACTTACCGAGTGCCGCGGTTATCGTATGGTACCCGGGGGATGCTGTGCAGTCATTGGTTGTAACTTCATGAAAGGGAGGGGAACAGAAAATAACTGGTAGTAAAGGGATTTTCCTCCATTGATCCCACTCAAAGCATCAAATTGTCTTTGGGACAGGAAATGTTTGTGCTTTCTTAGTTGTTTTTGTGCTGAGTAAAGCTCACTCTGCTTTCTTCTCACTCTCTTTGCCCAGGTTTACCAGCAGATGAACAAGTGTTGGCAATCTGACCCAGCTCAACGTCCCGCATTTAAAAATCTGATCGCGTTCTTTCAGAAGTGTTGTGAAAGATATAAACTGATTGACACTTTCAACATCCTGCAGAAGTTATAAATACCAATTGCTCCCGAGCAACATCATTCTATCTCTATTTTGGTCACTTTCTATGAATGTTGCAGGATTGACCCTCCCTCTGTGCTGCCATGTAACCCTCCCGCTGCTCCTCTCTCAACTCCCGCTGCTCCTCTCTCAACTCCCGCTGCTCCTCTCTCAACTCCCGCTGCTCCTCTCTCAACTCCCGCTGCTCCTCTCTCAACTCCCGCTGCTCCTCTCTCAACTCCCGCTGCTCCTCTCTCAACTCCCGCTGCTCCTCTCTCAACTCCCGCTGCTCCTCTCTCAACTCCCGCTGCTCCTCTCTCAACTCCCGCTGCTCCTCTCTCAACTCCCGCTGCTCCTCTCTCAACTCCCGCTGCTCCTCTCTCAACTCCCGCTGCTCCTCTCTCAACTCCCGCTGCTCCTCTCTCAACTCCCGCTGCTCCTCTCTCAACTCCTGCTGCTCCTCCCTCTCAACTCCCGCGCTGCTCCTCCCTCTGTGCTGCCATGTAACCCTCCCGCTGCTCCTCTCTCTCACCTTCCACGCTGCTCCTCTCTCTCAACTCCCACGCTGCTCCTCTCTCTGTGCTCCCGCGCTGCTCCTCTCTCTGTGCTCCCGCGCTGCTCCTCTCTCTAAACTCCCGCGCTGCTCCACTCGCTAAACTCCCGCGCTGCTCCTCTCTCTAAACTCCCGCGCTGCTCCACTCGCTAAACTCCCGCGCTGCTCCTCTCTCTGTGCTCCCGCGCTGCTCCTCTCTCTGTGCTCCCGCGCTGCTCCTCTCTCTGTGCTCCCGCGCTGCTCCTCTCTCTGTGCTCCCGCGCTGCTCCTCTCTCTGTGCTCCCGCGCTGCTCCTCTCTCTGTGCTCCCGCGCTGCTCCTCTCTCTGTGCTCCCGCGCTGCTCCTCTCTCTAAACTCCCGCGCTGCTCCACTCGCTAAACTCCCGCGCTGCTCCCTCTCTCTCTGTGCTCCCGTGCTGCCTCCCTCGCTCTCTCTGTGCTCCAGTGCTGCCCCCTCTCTCTGTGCTCTTGTGCTGCCTCCCTCACTGTTTGTTCCCGTGCTGCCCCCTCTCTCTGTGCTCCCTTGCTGCCCCCTCTCTCTGTGTTCCCGTGCTGTCTCTCTCTCTCTGTGCTCCCGTGCTGCCCCCTCTCTCTGTGCTCCCCCCTCTCTCTGTGCTCCCCTGCTGCCCTCTCTCTCTGTGTTCCCGTGCTGTCTCTCTCACTCTGTGCTCCCGTGCTGCTCGCTCTCTCTGTGCTCCCACAGTGCCTCCCTCTCTCTCTGTTCCCGTGCTGCCCCCTCTCTCTGTGTTCCCGTGCTGTCTCTCTCTCTCTCTCTGCTACCGTGCTGCTCGCTCTCTCTGTGCTCCCACAGTGCCTCCCTCTCTCTTTGCTCCCTCTCTGTGTTCCCGTGCTGTCTCTCTCTCTCTCTGTGTTCCCGTCCTGTCTCTCTCTCTTTGTGTTCCCGTGCTGTCTCTCTCTCTCTGTGCTCCCATGCTGCTCGCTCTCTCTGTGCTCCCACGGTGCCGCCCCCTCTCTCTGTTCCCGCGCTGCCCTCTCTCTCTGTGTTCCCGTGCTGTCTCTCTCTCTGTGTTCCCATGCTGTCTCTCTCTCTCTCTCTGCTCCCGTGCTGCTTGCTCTCTCTCTGCTCCCACGGTGCCTCCCTCTCTGTGCTCCCGTGCTGCCCTCTCTCTCTGTGTTCCCGTGCTGTCTCTCTCTCTCTCTGTTCCCGTGCTGCTTGCTCTCTCTGTGTTCCCGTGCTGTCTCTCTCTCTCTCTGTTCCCGTGCTGCTTGCTCTCTCTGTGCTCCCACAGTGCCTCCTTCTCTGTGTTCCCGTGCTGCTCGCTCTCTCTCTGCTCCCGTGCTGCCCCCTCTCCACCTCTATTTCTTCGGACTTGTTCTTTTTAGTACATTTCAAAGCTGACGAAGTTCTTTGTGAAGAGTCTTCACGATGTCTGTGGGCCGAGATGCCTGTGGGCCGAGATGCCTGTGGGCCGAGATGCCTGTGGGCCGAGATGCCTGTGGGCCGAGATGCCTGTGGGCCGAGATGCCTGTGGGCCGAGATGCCTGTGGGCCGAGATGCCTGTGGGCCGAGATGCCTGTGGGCCGAGATGCCTGTGGGCCGAGATGCCTGTGGGCCGAGATGCCTGTGGGCCGAGATGCCTGTGGGCCGAGATGCCTGTGGGCCGAGATGTCTGTGGGCCGAGATGTCTGTGGACCGAGATGTCTGTGGACCGAGATGTCTGTGGACCGAGATGTCTGTGGACCGAGATGTCTGTGGACCGAGATGTCTGTGGACCGAGATGTCTGTGGACCGAGATGTCTGTGGACCGAGATGTCTGTGGACCGAGATGTCTGTGGACCGAGATGTCTGTGGACCGAGATGTCTGTGGACCGAGATGTCTGTGGACCGAGATGTCTGTGGACCGAGATGTCTGTGGACCGAGATGTCTGTGGACCGAGATGTATTTTGTGTACAGGTTCCACAGACACCAATGAGAGAAATGAGCCGATACTCTGGGCTTCTTGGATACGGGATGACTGTTGTCCAAGACATTAGCTGAGTTTCCCGAAGTGTCTAAAAAGGCAGACTATACCTTGTTTCAACATCTCACCCATAAGACTCTGCGATCTTGTCTGAATCATTGATGTGCATTCAAGATTTTTATGAATGGAGGAAAAGGTGCGACAAAGAAAAAGACATTCGGTGAAGGTCCACGTTTTAACCCCTTCCCACATCTCGCCTTGGGCCTTTGTGTTTGTTCTAAAATAAGGAGAATTCAGTATATGTCGGCTCGTAATTTGCTCAGAGTAGTAACCTCTGGCAGATTGCCATTCTCGACGGACTTACCCAAAGCGATTCCAAAGCCCCTGCCTCGCCCAACCATCCTTACTCAGGCGAGGTGAGACCGGAGCAGCGAAGCGAGCCCCCGGCTGCACGGTGTGGAGTAACGGGGCAGAGCAGTGGGAAACACGCCCTTTTTACGGCACTAGCTGAAAAGGAGGCGTTTAAAGAGATAATTAAAAGATAAATGGTTCAGACAATGATATGGGGTGGGGGGGGGGGGGGGGGGTTGGACTGGAGTAGGGGGCTGGGGAGTTCGTTGGATGGGGTGGGTGAGAGTCTGAGTTTTTTAAATCGTTGCTCTGGAGTTGGAAGTGATTTCTTTCAGAATAACCATCAGGGTTCAACTGGCAGAATGATCCAAAGTTTGCGAGTTATGTTGCTCCTGCTGGGTGCTTCCCAGCGAGGCGTAATTGTCCAGGGAAGTTAGCCCCTCTCCACAATTGCCGGGTAAACACTTGCGTGCAAAATTCCGAATTCCCGGCACATCATTGGGGTACCCCCGAAACGTGACGCTGGGGAACCCAGACGTTATGGACCATAAACATTCACCCTTTGCTTTACATTTAATATCTCCCATAATATATACTCCATGCAGAATGGCAATGGCTTTTCTCTACCTGGGAAGGATGTCTCTTGTTAACCTGACCTCTTGATTAATTAAATATAAATTTACTGTCTGGTGTAATCTACATGCGACAATTATGGCTCTGATTACAGCAATATTATTTTCAGGATGACATTGAAAATCCAGTTATGCTCCTGTCCAGGAACAGTCTGACGGTTTCATTGTTGTATTATTTTAGTATTGCAGATTCTTGGGTCTTGTTACTAAGCGCCAATCGACCTGTGCCTTTTGCACGTTTCTGATTTATTAAACAGCTTTTTTAAAAATTCATTCCCGGGATGTGGGCCTCATGGGCTAATCACTGCATCTGTCCGTCTGCAACTTTAAATAGAGCAAGTGACACCTTGACTCAGCACCTCAGTCCGTGCTGAGACAGTCCGAGCTGTACTCTCCACTGAAGCCAAAGGGATGGGCAGACATGTTCTCCCTGAAGAAACCCTGTTACAGTGCCAAACCAAGCTGTCTGTATTAACATGGGTCCTGTACCATCAGTGTATTATCTTCTGTGGTTTTTTTTACCATGAGCGGAGGCAGACAGGAGAAGCCTCTGCTATCACCTGGCGGGTTTGAGCAGGTACCAAGTTTATCACTCGGACTATTGCCAGAGGATTTCATGCACATGTCCTGCAGCTTCCTTTCTGTTGGTATTCAGACATTTCATATCTAGCGATGGTGGCATTGGGGGAATAGAGCTGTCTGTCTTCCCACAATGTTTTTGGTGCCTGTACTAAAGTGATGGTTACGGATGCAGAATTGTGAAGTTAGCACAATGTAACTAATGTTTAAAACTGAGAGACAGCAGGATCCACTCATGAGGGAAAACTGGAAGGAATTACTGAGCTTCCTGGATGGTAGTGAACTGCATTAATATTTTCAAACATTTAAATGATATTCAGGGGGTGTAGATGTGTTTCGGTTCCTCTTTCGGTGTCATTCCTTCATCAGTTCACTTTTTCAGGAAAAAGCAGTTTTCCCATTGAATGGTTTTTGATTTTACTTCCAACTGCCTCTTTACGGTCAGGATCTATTTGAGTCTCTGGGTGTTGCGACTGCTCGAGAGTTGAGTGGCCTGTTTTCGATGAACCGATCAGTTTGCCAACCTCCAGAGTGAGCTGGTGACGATCAAGCACCCTTGAGCCACTCAGAGATTGCACAAAACCAGGCACTTTCCTCGACACTTTCAGCTAGTTCGATTTGGAAAAAGACAAACGAGGAGAGGGTGCAAGTGCAGGACTGGAGCGTGGCCTCCAGGGGCTGACCATTGTACAAGAATCCAGCTCCAAACGTTGAGCTGCTGATGTTTCATCTGTTTCACCTTGTCCAAGACCTATCTTCTGTGCAGATTTGCAAAATAAAAAGCAAGCGCTGCGTGACTGCTCTTTGGATTAGATTTAATAAAGCAGACACTGCGACCACTTTATCAACCTTCCACCTTTAAGGAGCAAATGCCAGCGCTCACCAACCGTACATGATCAATGTTGAGTTTGCTGAAATGAGTGGCAGTGAGAAATTCTGACTCATCTCTCCAGCCCAAGCAAACAGGAAGACTCTGTTTAAACCGAGAGACTCGGACATGTGCAAAATTCTTTGCATCGCTCTGTTGGACTGGACCTCCATATAGGCAAGAAAAGCTGAACTGAAGCGGACAACAATTGTTTGAACAGGACTGACGATGTATGTGGAATACCAAAAAAAAACTCAGTTGTGGGACTTTTCCAAGATTATCTTCACAGTTATGTACTGATTGTGATTGCCACTAATAGGGATAAAACATGCCGTGTTATGGTTTGCAAAATACATGATCACTTTACTGCTGAAATAGTTGAATTCTTCGAGAATCACGGTGATGAGGCAGAGTTGACTCTATTTTGGATTCCTGGGTGTGGGTCTCTGTCGCTCTCTATGGACTCGTACATATTTGCACTTTCTGGACAGGAGCAGGCGAAAAAATTAAATTCCGTCTGTTCCCCTTTCTGTCTCTCAAGAAAGTATTTATCTTCCGGCGACAACTTACTAGTCCAGGAATGTGATTGAAAATATTATTTGTGTGTTCAGTGGTGTCTGATGTCCTCCGTCAGCTTTGTCCTTTACCTGTTTCACCCTCGTGGTGTTACGTTGCACTTTCCCCCGCTTCGCCTATTTATTCATGATTGAATTGCATTGAAATTCATTTCATTTGATGGATTGCATTAAAGGACTCATGCCATTTCTGCTTTTGAATGAGAGTGTTTGTGTGTTATCAGTAGAAGAATGTGTTTTTTTAAGCATGATTGCAAACCCTCCTGGACCAACGTTCCCCACCTCTGGTGTTGCATTGACTGGATAGGCAGCTGTGGAGGCAACTTTGTTCAGGCGTTGGAGGCTTCAAGTTTGCCTTTCTACCGCTGCGTCTGACCACAGATGCAGTGCTTGTGTCAGCTTCATTCCTGCATTGTGATCTGTCGGCTCAGATCTGTATCAAACTAATACCCCCGCCAATCTTTCAGTTGTGCTTTGTACTTTCGGAAAGCGGATTGTATTTCATTTGTTTTTTTAATGTTTAAACGGTAATTTTTAATTGCACAGGTCGGGAAGGGGTTCCACATCTATTGCCAAATATCAAGTCGGTTGAGTGTTAACGGTGGAAGGTGCAGTGCGTTCTGTTTCTTGTGCTGTCTGATATGACAGAAATGTTTACTTTCGGTTAAATTATGTTTCCAATAATTAAGGGAATTTGGGGTGTGAAATTAAAAATCCATTTTATTTGGAATACATGTAAATATTTCTTTGACACGCTTTTCCAATAAGTATGATTTCACTGTTTTTCATGCAATTTTATATTTTATTTTGATAATTTGTGTGTGCAATATTCCAGCACCTGTTATCCTTTCCTGAAGTAATAAACTGCTTCATTCTATTGTCTATTTTGCAGCAGTGTGTGTTCAGTCCAACGAGAACAGGTACTGCAAGACCTGGCTCTTCATTCCCACCGGTTGATGCCGGCAGCACGGTGGCGCAGTGGTTAGCACTGCTGCCTCATGGCCCTGAGGACCTGGGTTCGATCCCGGGTCAGTGTGGAGTTTGCACATTCTCCCCATGTCTGCGTGGGTCTCACCCCCACAACCCATAAAACGTGCAGGGTAGGTGGATTGGCCACGCTAAATGGCCCCTTAATTGGGAAAAAAAAGAATTGGGTACACTGAATTTATTATAAACAAAGAAGAATTAACTGGGGGAAACCCAACTTCATTGGGGTCAGAATGGATCTGGGTCCAGTCATTTGTAGCCAGAGTTTGACAGGAAAAATGGTGTCTGAGCAATAGGCTATCTTCAGAGAAGGGATAGCCCAGTCTCGGTATATTCCACTCAAAAGGGATAGTAATGCGAACAAATCCAACGCTCCCTGGATGACCATTAAGATGTGGGGGAAAAAGTTGCTTCTGACAGGTGTCTGGTAAGCAATTCAATTGGAAACCAGGCTGAATATGGAAGGTTCAGGCAGGAGGTGAAAGAAACAACTAAAGAAAGGCAAAGAGAGAGTATGAAAAGAGACTGGCAGCTAACAAACAAAGCAAACTCCAAAGGTCTTCTACAGGTATATGAATAGCAAAAAGGAGGTGAAGGAGGAGTCGATTAATGGACCAAAAAGGAAATTTAGACAAAGAGGCAGGGGACATAGCTGGGGTAATAAGTAAACATTTTGCAAATGACTACTCAGGAATAAGATGCTACCCAGGGAACAATGAAAGAGGAAGTGTTACTTGATAGGCTATCTATGCAGGACAGTGGACAGGCACCAGGACCAGATGAGATGCATCCTAGGATACTGAGGGAACATACAAATAAGGAGTACGAGTCGGCTATTCAGCCTCTTAAGCCTGCTGTGCCATTTAATAAGATCATAATTGATCTGATAGTGGGCGGCACGGGTTAGCACTGCTGCCTCACGGCGCCAAGGACCCGTGTTTGATCCCGGCCCCTGGTCACGTCCGTGTGGAGTTTGCACATTCTCCCCGTGTCTGCGTCGGTCTCACTCCACAACCCAAAAGGATGTGCAGGGTAGGTGAATTGGCCACGCTAAATTGCCTCTTGATTGGAAAAAAAAAACTAATTGGGTACTCTATTTTAAAAAAAATAATTGATCTGATTATAACCTCAAACCTGGATTCCGCCTGGTCCCGATAACCTATCACCTTGTATCCAGCTCCACCTAAAAAAATTTGAAAATTCTGCTTCCACCACCTTTTCAGGAAGAAAATGAAATGAAAATTGCTTATTGTCACAAGTAGGCTTCAAATGAAGTTACTGTGAAAAGCCCCTAGTCGCCTGTTCGAGGCGGCTGGTACGGGAATTGAACCGTGCTGCTGGCCTGCCTTGCTCTCAAAGCCAGCGATTTAGCCCTGTGCTAAACCAGCCCCGGAAGAGAGTCACGACCCTCTGAGAGAAAAGATTTCACCACATCTCGGTTTTAAATGGGTGACCCTGAGCTCTAGATTCTCCCACAAGAATAAACATCCTGTCCACATCCACCTTGTCAAGACCCCTATGATCTTGTATGTTTCAAACAAGTCTGCTCTTGCTGTTTTGAACTCCAGAGGCTAGAGCCCAGCTTGTACAACCTTTCCTCAGAAGACAACCTGCCCATTCTAGGCATTAGTCCGGTAAACTTCTGAACTGCTTCCAATTGCTAATTCAAGAAAAGGATGCAAGGATAAGCCTGGCAACTACAGGCCAGTTAGTTTCACTTCAATGATGGAGAAACCTTTAGAAATTGCAGTTCATCCAGGATGGAAAAAATAGTGTTTAATTAACTTCCTGGAATTTGGGCAACATTGTGGCGTAGTGGATAGCACTGCTGCCTCACGGCGCTGAGGTCCCGGGTTCGATCCCGGCTCTAGGACACTGTCCGTGTGGAGTTTGCACATTCTCCCTGTGTTGGCATGGATTTCGCCCCACAATCCAAACAAAAAATGAGCAGGGTAGGTGAATTGGTAACGCTAAATTGTCCCTTAATTGGAAAGAAAAATGAATTGGAAACTCTAAATTAATAGGAAAAAAAACTTGCTGAAATGTTTTTTAAGAGGCAAGAGAGGGTCGATGAGGGCAATGCTGGTGATGTGGTGTACATGGATTTGTAAAAAGTATTTGATACAGTGCCGCACAACAGACTTGTGAGAAAAGTCGTGGCTTATGGAATAAAAGAGAAAGCTGGAACAGGGATATAAAATTAGCTGTGTGACAGGGCACAATAATGGTGACTGGATGTTTTTCGGGCTGGAGGAAGGTTTGTGGTGTCTTCCCCAGGAGTTGGTATTGGGTTCCTTACTTTTCCTGACGTGTATTTAGTGATCTAGACCTCGGTGAGCAGGGGATAATTTCAAAATTTGCGGATGAAACAATGTCAAACGTGCATAGAAAAGTTGGTGAAACGGGCTAACAAGTGGCAGATGAAGTTCAATGTGGAGAAATGTGAAGTGATTTATTTTGGTAGGAAGAACATGGGGGTGACAGCATAAAATAAAGAGTATGAAATGAAAGTGGGTGTAGGAACAGAGGGAGCTCGGTGTATATTTGTGTAAGTCATTAAAGGTGGTAAAGCGGTTAAAGCAAACTGTATCCTTGGCTTTTTAAATTGGGTCATAGAGTACAAGAGGAAGGAAGTTATGTTGAACTTGTGTGAGACACTAGTTAGACCTCACGGGAGTATTGCTTACAGTTCTGGGCACTGCAGTTTAGGTAGACTCTGAACGCATTTGGTATGCCTATCGGCAGAATTTTACAGAGGCGACGTTGGTGATATATCTCCAAGGATTTGAGGTGTCTGCTGTACATTGTCCATGTTTCTGATGCTGACAGGAGGGCAGGGACCACAGCTGCTTTGGAGACCATGAGCTTGGTGCTGGGTTTCGGGTCGGTCTTCGAATAATCTGCTCCTCAGGTGAATGAAGACTGCACTGGTGCATTGGAGTCCATGTTGGATTTTATTGTCAACGTTTGCTCGCACCGAGGAGGCTCCCGAGGTATGGAATATGATCCACATTGTCCAGGGGCTCACTGCACTTCTTGATGGTGGGTGGGGTGTGGTTGGGGGGGCAGTTTTGTGTGGCAGGGGCGGGTTGCTGGTGAACCTCTGTATTCCAGATGTTTTGTCTGAGGCCCATTTGCTTATATACCTCTGAACGAGTCTACAATGGATTGTACTCGGTCTCTGTGAGCACAGGTGTTGTCTACGTACTGCAGCTCAATAGAGGTTGGAGGGGTCAACTTGGTGAAGCTATAACACAGGGCGACTTGCATGTCGAATAACAGGGCAGCACGGTAGCATAGTGGTTAGCGCAATTGCTTCGTGGATCCGGGGTCCCGGGTTCGATTCCCGGCTTGGGTCACTGTCTGTGCGGAGTCTGCGCATTCTCCCCGTGTCTGTGTGGGTTCTCTCCCCCCCCCCCCACAATCCAAAGATGTGCAGGTTGGGTGAATTGGCCATGATAAATTGCCCTTCGTGTCCAAAATGGTTAGGTGGGGTTATTGGGTTACGGGGCTAGGGTGGAGGCGGGGTTTAAGTAGGGCGCTCTTTCCAAGAGCCGGTGCAGACTCAATGGGCCGAACGGCCTCCTTCTGCACTGAAAATTCTATGATTCGAGAGATTGCATAAGAGGTTCATGAGAATGGTTCCAGAGATGAGGAATTACGAAGAGAGATTGGAGAAATTGGTGACTGTTTTCTCTGTAAAAACGGCCGACAGGAGAATTGATAGAATGTGCTGATTGGAGGATTTCAGGAGTATTGGCTTCTAAATATTGGGACAAGAGGTGAAATTGATCAGATGAATGTGGATTGACTGGGGAAGTCCCTGAGGAGTTAATTAGTTATTCAGCTTGGGGAAATGAGGTCATTGCTGGGTGGAGCTCAGAGAGGCAGTGAGTTTCGGACAAGCTTTGAGAGAGAGTGTAGCCATCTAAGATGGCCAACTGCAAAGGACCATGGGAATTATGGCCACCCCAGGACTTGGACAGATACGGAGCCGATGTGTATCTGAAACACAGGTAACCAGGCCTGATCGAAACCTCCCGCTTGTTTGCATTTTAATGGCCCATTTTCCCAGGACAATAGAACTCCAATCAAGCACCCGGTACATCTTCAGACTGATCGGCACCACTCCCCTGACTCTGAAAGCACAACTGCCAAGGTCACTGACCGCTAAGGACCCGCCCAGCCACCAAGGCACCCGCCCCTTTATTGGCCAAAATCGAAGACAGTGGTCAGAGCCCTGCCGAACGATTGGGTCCAAGGTTATGGACCGCCCCAAAGAGGGCGAAATCCCAGAGGGATGAAAGAGAGCACAGCCATGTGTTCTGTCTCTTTTGGATCCGGCCGGTGCCAACCCAACTGCAGCAGGAACAGCCAGCCAAGTTCAAGACCAACGATCGCTACCTGACGGATGAACCCAGCAGAGACAGAGCCACTTGCTTCGAACCAGCCAAGTGAAATCTAGATAAAGGCCTTTATCCATTTGCACAGTGCCGGTCACCCTGAAGTTAAGTATAGGTTATTGTAGCTGATGGGTGTAGTTTAAATCGTAGTAGATATTGTGTTTGCATGTCGACATCACTCTTGTGCATGTAAATAAACCATCTTTTGAACTAACTAACTGGTTGTGTGGACATTTGATCAATATAAGGGAAGGCTTGTGGTTGCCCAACATTATTAATAGAGCAACAGTAGGAGCTGAGTTCTGATCGGCCTGACTGAGTCCACAACTCTTTCCAAGTAGGATAGTTGGAAAAAAGAGCAATATTTGAAAGCAGAGCAGTCTTGTCTGAAGATAAGGAAGAGACAGAAACAACTTAATTGAAGCAGCTATTTGAAGATATTCAGCCAGATTCTGAAGGGGTTCCAATCAGAGCCAAATCTGTTTTATAAAGCAAGTATTACTCTGCCTTGCTAATTTTAAAATGGATTAAAAGCTGTATGTTTCTTTTGTTGTTTAATGGGAAATTGGAAACTGTACTTTTCGGGTGTGAAGTTAAAAGTATAATATTGTATTCATAATAAATTTTTGTTTTAGAAATACCAAAGCCCTGTTTTTTACGCAATCACTCCTGGAGCGAATGAATCATTCTTTCCGCAGTCTAAAAATATTGGGGTTTCGGCCCAGTGTCCTAGCCACTGTTGGGGTCTGGTCTGGGATCGTAATACATTTGGGAGCTTGTATGGGATCGGGATTGGATTCTTATATATAATTCCTTGTTTGGCTTGGGGTTATTGAACTTAACGACAGTGAGTGGGTGTGGAACAATTGCATTCTTTTAGGATTTGAAATTTAAATAGGGAGTGACTGGAGATGGCTCTTTCAGTTGTCAAGGTCTTCCTGGGTGTGGAAGAGATTACTCGGGATGGTTTCCAAAGAGAGACTAAAGCAAAACATCTGGGTTTGGCAGAAAAGCTGCAGTTGACCTAGAGATAGTACAAGATATAGGTCATTATTTAAACTTGTCAGAGACACAGCCTGAATCATTAGACTTAGCTAGAATTCAATTACAAATGAATCAGTTAGAAATGCAGGAAAAAGATAAACAAGATTTGATGAGAAAGATGTGGAAGTCTTTTTCATTTCATTTGAGAAAGTGGCTAAACAATTCAATTGGCCAAAGACCATGGTGGTTCAAAGTTGGTAGGTTGAGTTAGTGAAGTGTTTGCATCACTCAGAGGAGCTCTGTAGGGATTATGATGAGGTGAGAAAAACCATATTAAGTGCAAATGAACTAGAGTCAGAAGCTTACAGGCAGAAGTTTAGAAATCTCAGGAAAGAACTCGGTCAGACATATATAGAATTTGAAAGAATTAAACAAAATAATTTTGATAGGTGGGTAAGAGATTGAAAAATAGACCAAACGTATGGAAGCCTTTAGGGAAATAACTCTGTGGAATTTGAAGATTCACTTCCCGGAGTGAGTAGTGAGAAAGAACGAAGAGTTAAAAGTTTATTTTTTTTATATTTCGAGTACCCAATTCATTTTTTCCAATTAAGGGGCAATTTAGCGTGGCCAATTCACCTAGCTTGCACATTTTTTTGGGTTGTGGGGGCGAAACCCACGCAGACACGGGAAGAATGTGCAAACTCCACACGGACAATGACCCAGAGCCGGGATCGAACTTGGGACCTCGGCGCCGTGAGGCAGCAGTGCTTTCTGTTTTTTATTTAAAATAATTTGTATTGCGATTTTCACAAAATATCAACAACAGAATGAAAAAGAAACCCAATAGAATTAAATACAGAACAAAGTAAAACAGCCCCCGTGCCCCCCTCCTCCTATACATAAAAAATAAATTAACACCCCGAATAAACACAAAGCAAACATAGCAAATATATACACCCCCTCAGATCCCCCAGGATAAACAAACAAAAATAAAAATGCTGCTGCTGACCATTGTCTACCGTTCTGCCAGGAAGTCCAAGAACGGTTGCCTGAAGAACCCTTGTACCGATCCCCTTAAGGCGAATTTCACCCTCTCCAATTTAAACCCCGCCATGTCGTTGATCTAGGATTCCACGCTTGGGGGCGTCGCATCCTTCCACTGAAGAAGAATCCTTCGCCGGGCTACCAGGGACGCAAAGGCCAGAATTCCGGCCTCTTTTGCCTCCTGCACTCCCGGCTCCCCTGCAACCCCAAATATTGCGAGCCCCCAGCCCAGTTTGACCTTGGATCCTACCACCCCGACACCGTCCTCGCTACGCCCTTCCAAAATTCCTCCAGCGCTGGGCACGCCCAGAACATATGGGTGTGATTTGCTGGGCTCCATGAGCACCTAACACCTGTCCTCTCCCCAAAGAACCGGCTCATCCTTGTCCCGGTCATGTGTGCCCTGTGCAGCACCTTAAACTGTATGAGGCTGAGCCTCGCGCACGAAGAGGAAGAGTTCACCCTCTCAAGGGCATCTGCCCACGTCCCCTCGTCGATCTCCTCTCCCAACTCCTCCCACTTACCTTCCAACTCCACCACCGAAGCCTCCTCCTCCTCCTGCATCACCTGGTAAGTTTCCGAGATCTTCCCCTCTCCAACCCCCCCCCCCCCCCCCCCCCCCGAGAGCATCCTGTCCTGTACCGTACGTGGCAGCAGCAGCGGGAATTCCACCACTTGCCGCCTGGCAAACGCCCTTACCTGTAAATATCTAAAGGTGTTCCCCAGGGGGAGCCCATACTTCTCCTCCAGCTTACCCAAGCTTGCAAACTTCCCATCCACAAACAAGTCCCCCAACCTTCCTATCCCTGCCCTGTGCCACGCCAAAAACCCTCCATCTATTCTCCCTGGGGCAAACCGGTGGTTCCCCCGTATTGGGGTCCACACCAAGACCCTAATGTTCCCCCTGTGCCGCCTCCACTGCCCCCAGATTTTGAGGGTAGCCGCCACTACTGGGCTCGTGGTACACCTCATTGGAGGGAGTGGCAGTGGCGCCTTTGCCAGCGCCTTCAGACTTGTACCCTCACAAGACGCCATCTCCAGCCTTTTCCATGCAGCCCCCTCCCCCTCCATCACCCACTTGCGCACCATCGCCGCATTGGCGGCCCAGTAGTACCCACAGAGGTTGGGCAGTGCCAGCCCCCCCATCCCTACTCCGCTCCAGGAACACCCTTCTCACCCTCGGAGTCCCTCGCGCCCACACAAACCCCGTTATGCTCCTGTTGACCCACCTAAAGAAGGCCTTCGGGATAAAAATGGGAGGCACTGGAACAGGAACAAAAACCTTGGGAGCACCGTCATCTTAACTGACTGCACCCTACCCGCCAGGGACAGCGGCAACGCGTCCCACCTCTTGAACTCCTCCTCCATTTGCTCCACCAGCCTCGTGAAATTAAGCCTATGCAGGGCCCCCCAGCTCCTGGCCACCTGCACCCCCAAATACCTGAAGCTCCTCTCCGCCCTTTTTAATGGGAGCTCGCCAATCCCCCTCTCCTGGTCCCCTGGGTGAACCACGAACAACTCGCTCTTCCCCATGTTGAGCTTGTACCCTGAGAAATCCCCAAACTCCCTGAGGATCCTGATTACCTCCGGCATCCCCCCACCGGGTCCGCCACATACAGCAGCAAGTCGTCCGCATAGAGCGACACCCTATGCTCCTTCCCACCCCGCACCAACCCCCTCCAGTTCCTCGAATCCCTCAGTGCCACAGCCAGGGGTTCAATCGCCAGTGCGAAGAGCAGGGAGGACAGGGGACACCCCTGCCTCGTCCCTCGGTGCAACCGAAAGTACTCAGACCTCCTCTTGTTTGTGGCCACACTCGCCATCGGGACCTCATACAACAGCCTAACCCACCTGACAAACCCCTCCCCAAACCCAAACCTCTTCAGCACCTCCCACAAGTACCCCCACTCTACCCTATCGAAGGCCTTCTCAGTGTCCATCGCCACCACTATCTCTGCCTCCCCCTCCCTCGTCGGCATCATAATAACGTTGGGGCTCGGACCGATACAGTTCCTCATAAAAGTCCCTGAAGACCCCATTGATGCCAACCCACTCCGTACCACACTCCCTCCCCTGTCCTTAACTCCCCCGATCTCCCTAGCTGCGTCCCGCTTCCGAAGCTGATGCGCCAGCATCCGATTTGCCTTTTCCCCATATTCATAAATCGCCCCCTTGGCCTTCCTCCACTGCACCTCCGCCTTCCTGGTGGTCAACAGGTCAAATTCGGCCTGGAGGCTACGCCTCTCCCTCAACAGTCCCTCCTCAGGCACCTCCGTATACCTCCTGTCTACCCTCACCATCTCCCCCACCAGCCTCTCCCTCTGCTCTCTTCTCTCCTTGTGGGACCTCATGGAGATCAGCTCTCCCCTAACCACCGCCTTCAGCGCCTCCCATACCATCCCCACTCGGACCTCCCCATTATCGTTGGCCTCCATGTATCTCTCTATGCTTCCTCGGACCCGCTTACTCACCTCCTCGTCCGCCAACAGCCCCACCTCCAAGCGCCACAACGGGCGCTGGTCCCTCTCCTCCCCCAGCTCTATGTCTACCCAATGCGGGGCATGATCCGAAATGGCTATCGCCGACTACCCGGTATCCTCTACTCTCACTATCAGCACCCTACTCATAATAAAAAAAGTCGATTCGGGAATAAGCCTTATGAACATGCGAGAAGAATGAAAATTCCCTAGCCCCCGGCCTTGCAAATCTCCAAGGGTCCACCCCTCCCATCTGGTCCATAAACCCCCTCAGCACTTTAGCCGCCGCCGGCTTCCTACCCGTCCTAGACCTGGAGCGATCCAGTGCCGGATCCAACACCGCGATAAAGTCCCCCCCCCCCCCCCCATCATCAGGCCCCCCACTTCCAAGTCCGGGATCTGACCCAACATGCGCCGCATAAAACCCGCATCGTCCCAGTTCGGGGCGTACACATTGACCAGCACCACCCTCTCCCCTTGCAGCTTACCACTTACCATTACGTACCTGCCGCCATTTTCTGTCACAATGCTCGACGCCTCGAACGACACCCTCTTTCCCACCAAGATCGCCACCCCCTGATTTTTGGCATCCAGCCCCGAATGAAACACCTGACCTACCCACCCCTTCCTCAATCTTACCTGGTCTGCCACCTTCAGGTGTGTCTCCTGGAGCATGACCACATCCCCCTTCAGGTGCGCGAACACCCGGGCCGCTTGACCGGCCCGTTCAGTCCCCTTACATTCCAGGTTATCAGCCGGATCAGGGGGCTACCCGTCCCCCTCCCCCGCCGACTAGCCATAACCCCTCCTCGGCCAGCCACGCGCTCGCACCCCACGCTCGGCCCGTTCCCCACGGCGGCAGACCCCCGTCCCAACCCCCTCTACTCGTTCCAGCTCCCCCTTGACCATACCAGCAGCAACCCAGTCTCCCCCCCCCCCCCCCCCCAGCTAGGACCCCTCCTTGCTGTTTTGCTCCCACCATTGCACTCCAGCTAGTCAGCTGACTCCTGCTGACCCCGGCCACTCCCGCCTCTCCTTTGACTCCTCCCATTGTGGGACATACCCTCCTCCCCCATTACCCATCAGCAGGCTCTCCGCCTCCCTCTTCCATCCCAAGCGCGGGAAACAACCCTCGCTTCCCGCCCGGCCCCGCCCCCTCCAGCCTTCAGCGCGGGAAAAAGCCCGCGCTTTCCACCTGCCCGGCCCCACCTCCTCTGACGCAGCTCCTTTTACAGGCCCAGTCCCCTCACCCCCGACTTGGGCCTCCCCCTCCCCCGCGGGGCCCCATCCCCCCCCTACTGGCCATCCTACTCCATTTACTTACCCCCCTCCAACAGCCCAACCAAAACAGTGCCCAACCCACCCTAACCACCCACACCGAACCAAAAAGAAACATGAGCAAAGAACCCCCCCTCAAAATGTAACACACCAACAGCAATCCCCGACCACCCATCCCGACCCTCAGTCTGTGTCCAGCTTCTCGGCCTGAACAAAGGCCCACGCCTCCTGCGGAGACTCAAAATAATGGTGCCAGTCCTTGTAGGTGACCCACAGTCGCGCCGGCTGCAGCACACCAAACTTCATCCCCTTCTTGTGCAGCACCGCCTTCGTCCGATTGTACCCGGCCCTCCTCTTCGCCACCTCCGCACTCCAGTCCTGGTATATTCGAACCTCCGCGTTCTCCCACCTGCTGCTCCTCTCTTTCTTGGCCCACCTGAGCATACACTCCCGATCGACGAACCGATGGAACCGCACCAGCACCGCCCGCGGCGGCTCGTTAGCCTTGGGCCTCCTCGCCAGCACTCTATGGGCCCCTTCTAGCTCCAGGGGCCCCTGGAAGGACCCCGCTCCCATCAGCGAGTTTAACATGGTGACCACATAGGCCCCCACATCCGAACCCCCCAGCCCCTCTGGGAGGCCCAGAATCCGCAAATTCTTCCGCCTTGACCGATTCTCCATCTCCTCGAACTGTTCCTGCCATTTCTTGTGGAGCACCTCGTGCGCCTCCACCTTTACCGGAGATCTTTTGTCGGACCTCGCGGATCGCCACCCCCTGGGCTGTCTGGGTCTCCAGCAGCTTGTCGATAGAAGCCTTCATCGGCTCCAGCAGGTCCGCTTTGATCTCCCTGAAGCAGCGCTGGATAGCTTCCTGCTGCTCCTGCGCCCACTGCATCCACGCTGCCTGGTCCCCGCCCGCCGCCATCTTGCTCTTCTTCCCTCGCACTTTCTTTGGCTTCACCACCACTTTTTTAGTCAGCCCGCTCCTGGTCCAAGCCATACACTGTCGGGGGAATGTTGCAGTCTTCTTCCCACACCGGGAAAATTCCATTGGGGGCACTGAAAAGAGCCCAAAAGTCCGTTCCAAGCGGGAGCTGCCGAACGTGCGACTTAGCTCTGCATTGCTGCAACCGGAAGTCCGAGGCCGCAGTGCTAACCCACGGCGCCACCGTGCTGCTCTACGAAGAGTTAAAACTGCTCGACAGGCCGCAGAAATGGTTGATGATTTTGAATTGCTTCAGAAAGCAAAGTTTGGTTTTTAAATCAAATTCAATCTGTGAAGGATAGAAACTGAGGAAATTAGAAATTTGCGTATGGTTAATGGAAAGGAGGTTTAGTTGGTGATTTCAAGCAGAGTTTGCCTCAAAGTAGGAAGGAAACTTATGATCGTGGCCGAGAGATAAGAAAACAAAGTATTTTCATTGCAATAAAGTTGGATGTGTGGAGTCGCAGTGTTGGCGGTTAAGAAAAGTCCTGGGAAGGCAGACTCGGTAAAGCAGGATCATCATAGAATTTACAGTGCAGAAGGAGGCCATTCGGCCCATCGAGTCTGCACCGGCTCTTGGAAAGAGCACCCTACCCAAGGTCAACACCTCCACCCTATCCCCATAACCCAGTAACCCCACCCAACACTAAGGGCAATTTATCGTGGCCAATCCACCTAACCTGCACATCTTTGGACTGTGGGAGGAAACCGGAGCACCCGGAGGAAACCCACGCACACACGGGGAGGATGTGCAGACTCCGCACAGACAGTGACCCAAGCCGGAATCGAACCTGGAGCTGTGAAGCAATTGTGCTATCCACAATGCTACTGTGCTGCCCCTAGCCAGTGGGGTTTATTAAAGTGGGAGTAATAAACATTATCCCAGTGGAAGAGGCACAGCAGAGTGTGTGGCCTGATCAGAAGTTGATGGATAGGCAGAAGCTTTTAAGGATTTTATCTGTGAGGGTAAGGTTTACTCGTGTGCACAAGGTAGATTTAGGAGATTAAGATCTTGAGGGATACAGGAGCAAGTCAATCTTTAATGGTCAGAGATATGAAGACAGGTAGTTTGGAAGGAGTATTGCCAGAGAAGGCGGTAATATGTGGAAGTAGTGAGAGCTGTATTGTTCCCCCATGTAAGATTCGAGGGTCCGGTGAAAAGTGAAGTAGTAGTTGTCGTGTTGGGTGTTCCGATACACAAACGAACCAACACGGTTGTAGATGGTACAACTCTGTTTTATTATTCTGTACAATAATAACTATTAACTTCTGGCTGTGGTTCGTGCTTCACCAGCTAACCTGTGGACCCAGCCCTATCACTATCTTAGTGAGGCACTCAGCACATGGTGTATGTCTGAGTGGCACGCTGTGAGCTCTGTGCTCTGAGCTATCTCCTGGTAGAATGAGCGGGAACTGTGGTATTCCCTGTTTTATAGTGCATGTGCTCTCACTGGTGATTGGCTGCGATGTTGTGTGTGTATTGGTTGGTCCAACTACCTGTCCATCAGTGTGTGTGTGATTGCACCACGATATGTTAATGTGGATATCATGACAGTAGTAAGAGTAATAGGGAATTACCTTTTCCAGGGGTACAATTTATCCGTGATAATGATATAGCTGGATCACAGGTGGGAGTGCAATCCACTGTGTTTGAAACGCCAGTGGAAAGACAAACAATTGCGATGTTGCAAGAAGTATATCCGGGAGTGTTTCCTGATTGTGTGGTCACAAAGCCACAGGTTGAGACAGGAGGAAGAGAACTTAAGAGTGCCGATAGGGAGGCTGAGGTTCAGTTGTCAGAAACCATGTTTAATGGGTAGTATTTAATTTAATTTATTTATTTTTTTAAATTTAAAGAACCCAATTCATTTTTTTTCCAATTAGGGGACAATTCAGCATGGTCAATCCACCTACCCTGCACATCTTTTGGGTTGTGGGTGTAGGAGTCACGGGGAGAATATGCAAACCCCACAGGGACAGTGACCCAGGCCCGGGATTGAACCCGGGTCATCGGCGCTGTGAGGCATCAGTGCTAACCACCGTGATGGTTAGTAAAAAATGGTTAGTTAAGAGCAAGAGCAGGTGATGGATGAAGCAGATAACTTTAGTTCAAGCAAGTTGGTTGAATTTCAACAAAAAGATTCAGCGATAAAGCAGTTGTATCAGAAAGCATATATGGAAATGGAATAGGAGTGTACACCAGAATGTTATTACATTCGAAATAATGTATTAATAAGAAAATGGAGACCGTTACATATTCAAGCAGATGAGAAATGGGCAGAAGTTCATCAAGTGGTATTACCGGTGGGTTTTCGAAAGGTTGTTTTGTGGGGAGCGCATGAGGTTCCAGTAGGGGGTCATTTAGGAGTAAGGAGAACGTAGGCAAAAATACTTTTTATTGGCCTGGACTGCATAAGGATGCAATGGATGTATCACGTGTCAGGTTTTGTGAGGGCCACGAAGAACCCAGCACGAGTTGAAGGATAAAAAGAAATAACATTTATTTACAATAACACATATATACACAACAGCAGCAGTAACTACCTTGCTGCTCACTCCTCTCTAGCTGGTTCCAAACTGCCCAGCTTTATTTATGCAGGGAATCTAATGATTTCTCCGCCCCCCTCATTGGGGAAGTTCATACTCCCAAATGATTGTGGGATTGCCATTAGTCCCCAGCCAGTGGTAAGCAGGCAGGTTATAACTTTAGGTAATAGGGAAACCGTAATCAAACCAGCACCTTTAATATCCATTCCAGTATTTGAGGAACCTTTCACTGGGGTCCTAATTGATCGTGTAGGACCCCTGCCTAAAATCAGAAGTGGAAATCAAGAACAAGAACAAAGAAATGTACAGCACAGGAACAGGCCCTTCGGCCCTCCAAGCCCGTGCCGACCATGCTGCCCGACTAAAGTACAATCTTCTACACTTCCTGGGTCCGTATCCCTCTATTCCCATCCTATTCATGTATTTGTCAAGATGACCCTTAAATGTCGCTATCGTCCCTGCTTCCTCCACCACCTCCGGTAGCGAGTTCCAGGCACCCACTACCCTCTGTGTAAAAAAACTTGCCTCGTACATCTACTCTAAACCTTGCCCCTCTCACCTTAAACCTATGTCCCCTAGTAATTGACCCCTCTACCCTGGGGAAAAGCCTCTGACTATCCACTCTGTCTATGCCCCTCATAATTTTGTAGACCTCTATCAGGTCGCCCCTCAACCTCCGTCGTTCCAGTGAGAACAAACCGAGTTTATTCAACCGCTCCTCATAGCTAATGCCCTCCATACCAGGCACATTCTGGTAAATCTCTTCTGCGCCCTCTCTAAAGCCTCCACATCCTTCTGGTAGTGTGGCGACCAGAATTGAACACTATATTCCAAGTGTGGCCTAACTAAGGTTCTATACAGCTGCAACATGACTTGCCAATTCTTATACTCAATGCCCCGGCCAATGAAGGCAAGCATGCTGTATGCCTTCTTGACTACCTTCTCCACCTGTGTTGCCCCTTTCAGTGACCTGTGGACCTGTACTCCTAGATCTCTCTGACTTTCAATACTCTTGAGGGTTCTACCATTCACTGTATATTCCCTACCTGCGTTAGACCTTCCAAAATGCATGACCTCACATTTGTCCGGATTAAACTCCATCTGCCATCTCTCCGCCCAAGTCTCCAAACAATCTAAATCCTGCTGTATCCTCTGACAGTCCTCATCGCTATCCGCAATTCCACCAACCTTTGTGTCGTCTGCAAACTTACTAATCAGGCCAGTTACATTTTCCTCCAAATCATTTATATATACTACAAACAGCAAAGGTCCCAGCACTGATCCCTGCGGAACACCACTGGTCACCGCCCTCCAATTAGAAAAGCACCCTTCCATTGCTACTCTCTGCCTTCTGTGACCTAGCCAGTTCTGTATCCACCTTGTCAGCTCACCCCTGATCCCGTGTGACTTCACCTTTTGTGCTAGTCTACCATGAGAGACCTTGTCAAAGGCCTTACTGAAGTCCATATAGACAACATCCACTGCCCTACCTGCATCAATCATCTTTGTGACCTCCTCGAAAAACTCTATCAAGTTAGTGAGACACGACCTCCCCTTCACAAAACCATGCTGCCTCTCACTAATACGTCCATTTGCTTCCAAATGGGAATAGATCCTGTCTCGAAGAATTCTCTCCAGGAATTTCCCGACCACTGAAGTAAGGCTCACCGGCCTGTAGTTCCCTGGATTATCCTTGCTACCCTTCTTAAACAGAGGAACAACATTGGCTATTCTCCAGTCCTCCGGGACATCACCTGAAGACAGTGAGGATCCAAAGATTTCTGTCAAGGCTGGGTTCCTCAGCAATTTCCTCTCCAGCCTCCTTCAGTATTCTGGGGTAGATCCCATCAGGCCCTGGGGACTTATCTACCTTAATATTTTTTAAGACGCCCAACACCTCGTCTTTTTGGATCTCAATGTGATCCAGGCTATCTACACACCCTTCTCCAGACTCAACATCTACCAATTCCTTCTCTTTGGTGAATACTGATGCAAAGTATTCATTTAGTACCTCGCCCATTTCCTCTGGCTCCACACATAGATTCCCTTGCCTATCCTTCAGTGGGCCAACCCTTTCCCTGGCTACCTTCTTGCTTTTTATGTACGTGTAAAAAGCCTTGGGATTTTCCTTAATCCTATTTGCCATTGACTTTTCGTGACCCATTCTAGCCCTCCTGACTCCTTGCTTAAGTTCCTTCCTACTTTCCTTATATTCCACACCGGCTTCGTCTGTTCCCAGCCTTTTAGCCCTGACAAATGCCTCCTTTTTCTTTTTGATGAGGCCTACAATATCTCTCGTTATCCAAGGTTCCCGAAAATTGCCGTATTTATCCTTCTTCCTCACAGGAACATGCCGGTCCTGAATTCCTTTCAACTGACACTTGAAAGCCTCCCACATGTCAGATGTTGATTTGCCCTCAAACACCTGCCCCTAATCTAGGTTCTTCAGTTCCCGCCTAATATTGTTATAATTAGCCTTCCCCCAATTTAGCACATTCACCCTAGGACCACTCTTATCCTTGTCCAGCAGCACTTTAAAAATTTACTGAATTGTGGTCACTGTTCCCGAAATGCTCCCCGACTGAAACTTCTACCACCTGGCCGGGCTCATTCCCCAATACCAGGTCCAGTACCGCCCCTTCCCTAGTTGGACTGTCTACATATTGTTTTAAGAAGCCCTCCTGGATGTTCCTTACAAACTCTGCCCCGTCTAAGCCCCTGGCACTAAGTGAGTCCCAGTCAATATTGGGGAAGTTGAAGTCTCCCATCACCACAACCCTGTTGTTTTTACTCTTTTCCTAAATCTGTCTACCTATCTGCTCCTCTATCTTCCGCTGGCTGTTGGGAGGCCTGTAGTAAACCCCCAACATTGTGACTGCACCCTTCTTATTCCTGATCTCTACCCATATAGCCTCATTGGCCTCTGAGGTGTCCTCCCGTAGTACAGCTGTGATATTCTCCCTAACCAGTAGCGCAACTCCACCACCCCTTTTACATCCCCCTCTATCCCACCTGAAACATCTAAATCCTGGAACGTTTAGCTGCCAATCCTGCTCTTCCCTCAACCAGGTCTCTGTAATGGCAACAACATCATAGTTCCAAGTACTAATCCAAGCTCTAAGTTCATCTGCCTTACCCGTAATACTTCTTGCATTAAAACATATGCACTTCAGGCCACCAGACCCGCTGTGTTCAGCAACTTTTCCCTGTCTGCTCTGCCTCAGAGCCACACTGTCCCTATTCCCTGGTTCTCCCTCAATGCTCTCACCTTCCGACCTATTGCTCCCGTGCCCACCAGTGTCTGTTGATCTCAGTGGATGTGTCGACGCGATTTCTGGAGGCAATTCCATTCCGAAACATTCCACCTTACTGGAAAAGGAATTCAATCAGATCAGGGATCCAATTTTATGCTGAAATTATCATAATATTTATTGTCACAAGTAGGCTTACATCAACACTGCAATGAAGCTACTGTGAAAATCCCCTGGTCGCCACATTCCGGCACCTGTTCGGATACACAGAGGGAGAACCTGGGGGCAGCAAGGTCGCACAGTGGTTAGCACAATTGCTTCACAGCTCCAGGGTCCCAGGTTCGATTCCCGGCTTGGGTCACTGTCTGTGTGGAGTCTGCACGTTCTCCCCGTGTCTGCGTGGGTTTCCTCCGGGTGATCCGGTTTCCTCCCACAGTCCAAAGATGTGCAGGTTAGTGTTGAGTGTGGTCACTGGGTTATGGGGATAGGGTGGAGGTGTGGGCTTGGGTGGTTGCTCTTTCCAAGGGCCAGTGCAGACTCGATGGGCCGAATGGCCTCCTTCTGCACTGTAAATTCTATGAATGAAATCTACCTAATAGCACGTCTTTCAGGACTTGTGGGAGGAAACTGGAGCACCCAGAGAAAACCCACGCAGACACAGGGAGAACGTGCAGACTCCGCTCAGACAGTGACCCAAGTCGGGAATCGAACCTGGGACCCTGGCGCTGTGAAGCCATAGTGCTAACCACTATGCTATCTTTCTGCCCCTTATGCAAGGAAGTTATTTTAAAAAAAATATTTTTATTCGTTTTCACATTTTATTCTTTAAAGTAAATTAAGAGTACCCATAAAACATAGGAGCAGAATTAGGCCACTCGGCCCACCGAGTTTGCTCCACCATTCAGTCATGGCTGATATTCTCACATCCCCATTCTCCTGCCTTCTCCCCATAACCCCTGATCCTCTTTTTGATAAACAACCTATCTATCTCTGTCTTAAAGACACTCCGAGATTTGGCCTCCACAACCTTCTGCGGCAAAGAGTTCCACAGATTCACCAACCTCTGGCTGAAGAAATTCCTCCTCATCTCTGTCCTCTCCCTCCCTCGCCGTATCCTGTAAGTTTCAATCAGATCCCCCCTCATCCTTCTAAACACCAACGAGTACAGACCCAGAGTCCTCAACCGTTCCTCATACGACAAGCTCTTCATTCCAGGGATCATTCTTGTGAACCTCCTCTGGCCAGCACATCCTTCCTTGGATACGGGGCCCAAAACTGCTCACAATACTCCAAATGGGGTCTGACCAGAGCCTCACATAGCCTCCGATGTACATCCCTGGTCTTCTAGCCCTCTAGACATGAATGCTAACATTGCATTTGCCTTCCTAACTGCCGACTGAACCTGCACATTAACCTTAAGAGAATCGTGAACAAGGACTCCCAAGTCCCTTTGTGCTTCTGATTTTTTTAAGCATCTCCCCATTTAGAAAATAGTCCATGCCTCCATTTCTCCTTCCAAAGTGCATAACCTCACACTTTTCCACGTTGTGTTCCATCTGCCACTTTTTTGCCCACTCTCCGAGCCTGTCCAAATCCTTCTGCAGCCCGCCTGCTTCCTCAATATTACCTGCCCCTCTACAGATCTTGGTATCATCTGCAAACTTAGCAACAGTGTCTTCAGTTCCTTCTTCCAGATCATTAATGCACATACACAATTCTTTTTTTCCCAATTAAGGGGCAATTTAGCATGACCAATCCACCTAATCTGCCCATCGGTGGGTTGTGGGGTGAGACCCACACAGACACGGGGAGAATGTGCAAACTCCACAAGGACAGTGACCCAGAGTCGGGATCGAACTCAGGTCCTTGGCGCCGTGAGGCAGCAGTGCTAACCACTGCGCCGCCATGCCGCCTGTTTTCCCTGGTCATTTTATAAAACATATTTTTAGTTTGACCGTCGAGTTACAGATGTCCCCGTGAATAGTATTTTACAGACAATCAGGATGCGGTTCTGGTTTATACAAGAGAGAAAATTTCACAAGACGTCCAAAGCACAAACTGACTGGGCCCATGTGTATTCATTTCATATTTTCCTGCTCCATGTCCCTTCGGCGGCTGTGGGTCTTATTTGGCTGGTTTGCCTCTGCCTGTTGTTGGCGCTAGCTTGCACTTCCCCACTTGCAAATCCCCCTGGTCCTCCTTTTGCCCTTGGGTCTGTCCCCCTGTGGCTGTGCCCCTTGTGTTTCCCGTCTTGTGGGTTTTTAGCCCCCCCCTCCCCTCCCCCGTTCCTTGCTCTCTGTGATTGTTGCAGATGTGGGCAAATGCTGGACATTTCGGTCAGGTCGAGGTGCTGCCTTAACTGGTTCCATGTCAGGAGTGTGGCGTTTACCACTGGACTTGCAGAGTTCTTGGCTGGTGGTGATGGGAGTGTTGCAAGGGCCTGGAGGGATGGCCCTATGCAGGAGCTCTCCTCCATCCTTATCCATTTTACTTCCTCTCACTCTTTCTGCTGTGATGCGGAGATGCCGGCGTTGGACTGGGGTGAGCACAGTAAGAAGTCTTACAACACCAGGTTAAAGTCCAACAGGTTTGTTTCAAACACTAGCTTTCGGAGCGCTGCTCCTTCCTCGGGTGAATGAAGAGGTATGTTCCAGAAACATATATATAGACAGATTCAAAGATGCCAGACAATGCTTAGAATGCGAGCATTTACAGTTAATTAAGTGTTTACAGATCCAGAGATAGGGGTAACCCCAGGTTAAAGAGGTGTGAATTGTCTCACGCCCAACCAGGCTGATCACCTGAAATGTCAGGGGACTAAATGGGCCAGTTAAAAGGGCACGTGTGTTCGCGCATTTGAGGGCTTTAAAGGCAGACGTAATTATGTTGCAGGAGACACATCTGAAAGTGTCTGACCAGACTAGGCTAAGGAAGGGCTGGATCAGCCAGGTCTTCCACTCGGACTTGGATTCTAAGTCCAGGAGGTAGCAATTATGATCAATAAGTGGGTTCAATTTGAGGCGGAGGGCGTAGTCGCAGACGGCGGGAGCAGATTCCTTATGGTAAGGGGCAAGCTGGAGGGGAGAAGAGTGGGGGTGAACATATATGCGCCGAACTGGGACGACGTTGACTTTATCAAAAGAGTGCTGGGGAAGATCCCGGACCTAGACTCGCGTAAGTTGATAATGGGGGGTGGGGGGGGGAACTTTAATACGGTCCTTGACCCGGGCTGGACCGGTCATGTCCCAGAACGGGCAGGCTCCCAGCAATGGCAAGGGAGCTGAAAGGGTTCATGGAGCAAATGGGGGCTGTGGACCCATGGAGAGCCAGACAGCCGACGGGAAGGGGCCACTCGTTTTATTCGCATGTTCATAAAGTACATTCTAGGATTGATTTTTTTATCTTGAGCAGGGACTGTGTAGGTAAAGAATACGGAATACTCGGCAATCACGATCTCGGACCATGCCCCGCACTGGGTGGACCTGCAGGTCGGGGGGGGAATTACCAACGTCCGCAATGGAGGTTAGACATAGGACTGTTGTCGGAAAAAGGGATATGTGAGACACTTCGGAAGTGTCTGCAAAATTACTTGCAGGTGAACGATACGGGGAGGTTTCAGCAGTGACCCTGTGGGAGGCGCTGAAGGCAGCAGTGAGGGGGGAGCTGATCTCAATTCGGGCTCACAGGGTCAGGGCGGACAGAGCAGAAATGGACAGATTGATTCGGGAAATTCACCGGATAGACGAGGAGCATGCAGGGTCCCTGGGGGAGGACCTACTCAGGGAGAGACTGAGATTGCAGGCGGAACTGGGGGTGCTATCCACGAGTAGGGCTGTAGAACAATTTAGGAAGGCGAGGGGAGTGGTGTATGAGCATGGGGAGAAAGCCAGTATATTGCTAGCGCAGCAATTCAGGAAGAGGGAGGCGGCCAGGGAAATAAGTAGAGTGGTTGACGGGGAGGGGAGCAGAGTGGAGGACCTGGCAGGACTGAATAAGGTATTTCGGGACTTCGATAGTAAGCTGTGCACTTCAGAAGAGCCGGAGGAGATTAAAAGGTTCCTGGATGGACTAACCTTCCCAAAAGTAGGCAGTGGCCTAGTGGACGGGCTGGGGGCCCCGATTAGAGCGGAGGAGGTATTGGGGGGCCTAAAGGCCATGCAGTCGGGGAAAGCCCCGGGACCGGATGAATACCCAGTCGAGTTTTACAAGAAGTTCTCGGAGATAGTGGGACCGGTCCTGACAAGGGTTTTTAATGAGGCAAGGGACAGAGGGACCCTGCCACCGACAATGTCGCAAGTCACTATCTCGCTGATACTGAAGCGGGACAAGGACCCGGAATCCTGCGGGTCATTGTAGCGCAACAATTACTCACTCAAGTCGAGAAGTGATGAAGTCAATCGAGGCTTTATTAAGCAAGACTTGTTTCCCAGCAGCACAGTTACAGAATGCGGCTGCTGGGAGAACCCGGGCTCTTATACTCCGCCTTGCTGGGCGGAGCCATCAGGCGGCAGATCCAACCAGGACCCGGGACCTGTCTGCTAATAGCCTCTCGGCTTCACAGGTACCGTACTACCCCTAATACATACCACCATATTCACCCCTTGTTAAAAAAGAACCTGGCGGGGTGGTGGTTCGCATGGTTGTTGGGGTTTACAAGGCTGGTCCTGGAACTAATTTCGTACAGTGGCTATGCATTTAGCCCAACAGTTAACTATGTACAGGTTTTGTCAGAATTATTTACAGATTTTCTTTCACGCGGATTCCACGAGTCGAGTGGGTGCCCTGGTCGTCCTTGTCGATCGCCTCAGCCCCGGTGGTGGTGCAGGTGCTGGCTCGGGCACTGTCGCCTCCGGGAGCATTGCGCTGTTCGGCCCTGTTTCTTTACTCCTGGGCTGGCAGGGGAGGAGGACCGACCCACCCGGGAAGGGAGCGGCCGTGGGGTGCGCCGGTGGGAGGGAGGGGGTGATCGGTGTTGGGGGAGTGTGTGTGTTTCCGGCGGGTGCCAGGTCCCGCAGGGAGACCATGTCCTGTCGGCCGTCGGGGTACGCCACGTAGGCGTACTGCGGGTTCGCGTGGAGAAGGTGAACCCTCTCGACCAACGGGTCCGATTTGTGCGCCCGCACATGCTTTCGGAGCAAGTTGGGTCCTGGGGCTGCCAGCCAGGTCGGCAGCGACGATCCGGAGGAGGACTTCCTAGGGAAGACAAGGAGGCGCTCGTGAGGCGTTTGGTTAGTGGTTGTCCACAGCAGCGACCGGATGGAGTGGAGAGCGTCCGGGAGGGCTTTCTGCCACCGGGAAACTGGGAGATTTCTGGACTGTAGGGCCAGTAGGACGGTCTTCCAGACCGTACCATTCTCCCTCTCTATCCGACCGCTCCCCCGGGGGTTGTAACTGGTCGTCCTGCTCGAGGCAATGCCCTTGCTGAGCAGGAACTGACGCAGTTCGTCGCTCATGAAGGAGAACCCCCTGTCGCTATGGATGTACGCGGGGAAACCGAACAGTGTAAAGCTGGCACCGAGGGCTTTAATGACCGTGGCCGCGGTCATGTCGGGGCAGGGGATGGCGAAGGGGAAACAGGAGTACTCGTCCATCACGTTTAGGAAGTATGCGTTGCGGTCAGTGGAGGGGAAGGGGGCCTTTGAAATCCAAACTGAGGCGTTCAAAGGGACGGGAAGCCTTGATCAGGTGCGCTCTATCCGGCCTGAAAAAGTGCGGTTTGCACTCTGCGCAGATTTGGCAGTTCCTGGTGGCTGTTCGGACCTCCTCCACAGAGTAGGGGAGGTTGCGGGACTTCACAAAATGGTAGAATCGAGTGACCCCCAGGTGGCAGAGGTCCTCATGGAGGGCTTGGAAGCAGTCTACTTGTGCGTTGGCACATGTGCCGCGGGATAGGGCAACGGACGGCTCGTTCAGCTTTCCGGGACGATACAAGATCTCGTAGTTAAAGGTGGAGAGCTCGATCCTCCACCTCAAGATCTTGTCATTCTTGATTTTGCCCCGCTGTGATTATCGAACATAAAGGCTACTGACCGTTGGTCAGTGAGGAGAGTGAATCTCCTGCCGGCCAGGTAATGCCTCCAATGTCGCACAGCTTCCACTATGGCTTGGGCTTCCTTTTCCACTGAGGAGTGGCGGATTTCTGAGGCGTGGAGGGTCCGGGAGAAAAAGGCCACGGGTCTGCCCGCTTGGTTGAGAGTGGCCGCCAGAGCTACATCGGATGCGTCGCTCTCGACTTGGAAGGGGAGGGACTCGTCGATTGCCTGCATCGTGGCCTTTGCAATATCCGCTTTGATGCGGCTGAAGGCCTGGCGGGCCTCTGTCGACAGGGGGAAGGTAGTGGACTGGATTAACGGGCGGGCCTTGTCTGCGTACTGGGGGACCCACTGTGCGTAATACGAAAAGAAGCCCAGGCAACGTTTCAGGGCTTTGGAGCAGTGGGGGAGGGGAAATTCCATAAGGGGGCGCATTCGTTCGGGGTCGGGGCCTATCACTCCATTGCGCACTACGTATCCCAGGATGGCCAGACGGTTGGTGCTAAAAACGCATTTTTCCTCGTTATAGGTGAGGTTCAGGGTGTTAGCGGTCTGGAGCAATTTGCGGAGGTTGGCGTCGTGGTCCTGCTGGTCATGACCGCAGATGGTGACGTTGTCGAGGTACGGGACCATGGCCCGCAAACTGTGCTGGTCAACCATTCGGTCCATCTCTTGTTGGAAGACCGAGACTCCGTTCGTGATGCCAAATGGGACTCTTAAAAAATGGTAGAGCCGCCCGTCTGCCTCGAAGACCGTGTACTTGCGGTCACCTGGGCGGATGGAGAGCTGGTGGTAGGCGGACTTGAGGTCCACGGTGGAAAAGACCTTGTACTGTGCAATCCGATTGACCATGTCGGATATGCAGGGGAGAAGGTACGCATCTAGCTGCGTGTACCTGTTGATGGTCTGACTATTGTCTACGACCATCCTCTGCTTCTCCGCGGTCTTCACATCTACCACCTGGGCTCTCCAGGGACTGTTGCTGGCCTGGATTATGCCTTCCTTCAGCAGCCGCTGGACTTCAGACCGGATAAACGTCCGATCCTGGGCGCTGTATCGTCTGCTCCTCGTGGCGAAGGGTTTGCAATCCGGGGTAAGGTTCGCAAACAAGGAAGGCGGTTCAACCTTGAGGGTCGAGAGGCTGCAGATAGTGAGTGGGGGTATTGGGCCGCCGAATTGGAACATTAGGCTCTGGAGGTTACACTGGAAATCTAACCCTAAGAGAGTGGGAGCGCAGAGTTGGGGAAGGACATAATGCCTATAATTCTTAAACTCCCTCCCTTGCACCGTTAGGTTCGCGATGCAGAACCCTTTGATCTCTACGGAATGGGATCCGCTGCCAGGAAAATCTTTTGGGTGCTCGGACGAATGGAAAGAAAACAGCGTCTTACCGTATCCGGGTGGATAAAACTTTCCGTACTCCCAGAGTCGATCAGGCATGGCGTCTCGTACCCGTTGACCAGCACCGTTGTTGTTGCCGTTTGGAGCATCCGGGGCCGCGATTGGTCCAGTCATTGTCGAGGTATGGGACCATGGCCCGCAAACCGTGCTATAAAGTGAGGGGCCAAGTTCAGATCGAAGCCAGTCTTGGTTGTTGCATCGTGGCGCTTTCTTCCGACCCCGTGGAGCCGTCTATGCTGGGGTCCTTGGCTATCAGCCAAGATGGCGGCGTCCATGGATCGCACGCGGTCGGGGGTGGACAAAATGGCCGCCCCAATGGATCGCACGTGGCCGGGGGGGGGGGGTCACAAGATGGCGGCGCCCATCCTCCCCGCGTGGTGTCCGGGACCCAAAATGGCGGCGCCCACGGGCCGCACATGGATCGCTGGGGGGGTTGAGTCTGCTGTCTCCGTTCTCCCCTGGAGATTGCGGCGACCCCCCCAGGACTGGCACACCGCTGCATAATGCCCCTTTTTGCCGCAGCTCTTACAAATAGCTGAGAGGGCCGGGCAGCACTGCAGGGAGTGTTTCGCCTGCCCGCAAAAATGGCAGCGGGGCTCACCGGGATGGTCTGGTGCTCTAGCCGCGCATGCTAGCGGGAGGGGGGTGCGGGGTGCCGGGGAGTCGGTCGCGACGGGGGTCCACGGAGCCTAAGGGGCTGCCGCGCGGTGTAGCCACCTAAAATGGCTGATTCCCTATTAATTTGGCCAAAACCCGATTTAAAATGGCTAACCGAAAAGGCTGATGGGAAAAGCAGCCAACAGGACACAAACGGACAGCTGCAGACAGAATAGCGTATTCGGCTCTGGGGAAGTCGGCCCAGATCGATACTCAAGACTATTAGCAGCACATCAACCCAGACATCTGCAGTTTTAATCGGCTATCCCCGGGAACAATTGCAACATATTAGCAATTGAATGCCGGGCCAGACCTCTCGGCGCCAGCAGTGGCCGAAACAAAGACAGGTGAACGACCACCCCCCGATCGGGGAATCGCCCCGTTATTGGACATATCAAACCCAGTGATTGGGAACAAGTCCAATCACTTGGGACTCAGGGTCAAGGGCCGCCCCGAGAGGCGGGAAGCCCCGGGGCCCTATAAAGTGAGGGGCCAAGTTCAGATCGCTCTCTCTCTCCCTTCTTCTCCTGCTCAAGACCTTCGCAAGAACATCGACCAGAAACAGTAAGTTTGACTCCAGCGATCGCTACCCGATAAAGACTCCTAGCCATCGACCTGTATCAGCCTTTTTGAATCCCGCGGGCCAGATCCGATTCGATAAGCCATTTGTTTCCCTGACCTGGTGGGCCCTTCCTAAAGTTAAGTATTGGCCAGTAGTGGTAGGTTTCTATGTAGATAGTAGGATTATTGTGTAAGCATTAATTGTTGTATATAATAAATGACCGTTGATTTCAATCTTACTAAGCGATGTGCTGACTTATTAATCATAACTAGAGCTTGAACCACGTGGCGGTATCAGAAAGATACCTGGCGACTCGTGAGCAAAGGTGACATAATCAGGGGTAATAAAACTAAGGCTAAAAAGAGCAACATAATTGGCGACTCCGCCGGGACCCGACATAGAAGTTGAAAACCACTCCGGGAGAACCCCAACAATTTGAATAGAATCCAATCGGAAACAAAAACAAAAAAAACCCACAAGTGTTCAAGTGGTTCTGGTTAATAATTCACAATTCGGAAGTGTGTGTATGCATGCGTAACTAACAGGGTTATAAGGCAAAACTGATAGATTTTGTTGCGTCAAAACTGTCGGACGTCTGTATTTTCGGAAATTAGCGCAAGCCGTACCCGCATCTACGACACCACCTTAGCCCCCTGTTCCAAATTTGAACATAACGAGCAGATAAGAGAGATGGCCATGCAGGCAATGCAATGCCTCATGAACCCCGAAGAATTTGCGGTCGCACCGATCAGCAGCATTAAAGTGGGACAGTGTCCCATTTGGGAAGTGGAAATTCGCAAATTTCTGCAGGGCAAAGGGTGGCCCGTGTGGAGCGGTTTCTGTAATAACGACGACTCAGGTCCCGGAAGTATAGGGCATACTTGGTGGGAGAACATGAGTGAAATCCATAAGAAAAGCTTAGCAAAAGCGCGCAAGCCGATGGCAATCGTGTCCTGTCTGGCACAATTACGAAGCACAGAGGAGGTCGTCAGGACGCTCCGAAAAGAAATAGAAGGCATACATCGTATGAGTAAAATCGATGTATGCGAGATGGAAAAGGAAAACCTGGAATTGGAAAGGCAGTTAGAAGCCAAGGACGAAGAGGTGGCTGACGCCAAACGGGGTCACCAGTCTTGTCTGGCGCATTTAAGCAGTTTTCAATCCCAGTATGAGAAGGCTTATCAGGACACGCAGCGTGCCATCCTGGTTAAGAAAGAGACAGAGAAGCAGGTGGAGACACTACAGAAGCAATGTAGTGACCTCAAGGCAGCCTTGAGAGCGCTCCACGCTGCAACCACGGAACAAAGGCAGAGTACCTTGGACCATGCAAAGTGCCAAAAGCAAATTGCAGACTTGTAATCACTGCTTTCTGTCCAAAAGGGATTCCAAGACACCTTTGGGGAAAGTTTAGACCAGGAAGACGGCCCTGATTGGGAAGAACTGCAGGAGACAGCGCAGAGATATGTTCAGGGAGCATGTGCACAGGGAAAACCCCAAAGGAGGAGAGCATCCCCACCCCCCACACAGCAGGGAATACAGGCTCCCATGAACCCTGTAACAACCCACCACACCGCCACAGCAGACGAGGCGGAATTCCTATATTCCACCCCCCTCACAGTGACCCAATTACGGGACGCGTGTGCTAAAATCGCACCGTTCCTTTCCGCTTCAGACCCACACCATTTCTTTGCCACCGTCAAACACCAGGCGACCATGTACGGTCTGGATGAGAAAGCTCACGGTCCTCAACTTAGACCCATCGGTCGCAGCAGCCTTTCCCGACCCACAGAAAGTAGGAGGAGGCACCCTTGCAGAAATGCATACCGCGATCCTGGATGCGATCGGGTACAACCGGGGCGACCCCGTAGACGGTCTAAATAAGTGCAGACAGAAAAAGTCTGAATACTCCACAGCGAACACTTTGAAGCCGTTTTCGGAAATGTAGACCGTGCCCGTTTGTCCGCAGACAATATGGCCAAATGGACCCGCACCCTTATCTCCCATGCCACGGAAGCAGGACAGAATGCCTGTAGTAATTATGACCCCTCGGAGGAGGCTCATAATGAGAAGTGGGTGGTAAAAAGATTGTCCCGCGTTTGGGAACAAGCGGCTCACGGTAAACCCGCAGCTAGAACCCCTGAGGAAAACCAAGCCGCCGCAGACGTGCAGGCAGTAAGAACCACTTTTCACAACCCCGCCTGGGTAAACGAGGGAAAGAGCAGCCCCCCAGCAAAACCGCAAGAATGCGAGTTTTGGTTCAACCCCACCACACTCAGCACGGACCGACAGGTTAGGGCAGTCCTGCAAAAGAACAGGGCAGCATTCGCGACCCACAAGCACGACTGTGGACGGATAACCGGTTCCGTACAAATAACCGGGCCGGACCCAAGACCCCAAAAACAGTACGGATTTCCCCTAGAAGCAGAGGGAGAAATCTTAAAGGTCATAGAAAGCTTATTAGAGCAGGGCGTCCTAAGATCGGTAGCCTCAACTAATAATGCCCCCATTTGGCCAGTAAGGAAACCCGACGGATCATGGCTTTTGACCATTGATTATCGGGAACTCAATAAAGTCACCCTCGTAGCAGCCCCCACCATTGCAACAAGTCCCGAGACCATGCTCAAACAGGGACTCCATGCCCGATATTTCACGGTTTTGGACGTCAGTAATGGGTTCTGGTCCATCCCATTGGCAAAGGCGTGCCAGTATAAATTTGCCTTCACTCTCAGAGCACAGCAGTACACGTGGACATGCCTGCCACAAGGCTTCCACAACTCCCCCTCCATTTTCCACCGACAGCTGGCAAATGGGCTAGCTAAATTTTCTCACCCTGAATGTCTGGTACAGTATGTAGATGATCTACTACTGCAGACAGACACCAAGGAAGAGCACATTGAGCTTCTGTCCGAACTCCTGGAATTACTACATTCCATTGGCTGTAAAGTCAACCCCAAAAAGGCCCAGATATTTGGGTACAATTATCACACACGGCAAACGCGAGATCGAGCACAAAAGAATTGACTCGATCGCTAAATTGCCCCTTCCCCAAAACGTTTCAGCCCTCCGGTCGTTTTTAGGACTGGTTGGCTACTGTTGAAACCACGTTGACGGTTTCGCCAGCAAGGCAGCGCCCCTCTCAGACCTCCTAAAGAAAGGAGCCCCCTGGGAATGGCTTCCGCAGCATACGGATGCTGTGGAATCATTAAAACAGGCGCTCATAGCCGCCCCTGCACTACAAGTTCCAGACCCGCTTTCCCCTTACGCCATAGAGGTAGTGACCACAGACCGCACCCTTTCAGCCGTGCTCCTGCAGGAACGGCACGACCAGCTAAGACCCGTGGCTTATGCCTCCCGGATTTTAGATGCTATGGAGCAGGGATTTTCAGCCTGTGAGAGTCACCTGCTCGCAGTTTTCTGGGCAGTCCAGTACTTTTCCTACATTACCGGACTAAACCCCATCACCATTCTGACCGAGCACACCCCCAACAACTTTTACTGGACGGACGACTTAAAGACGGTACCTTCAGCCAAATCCGCGCTGCTAGGTGGACCTTTCTCTTACAAGGACGGGACATCAGTCAAACGGACAAAGACTCACACATACTTAGTGGACAATTTACAGTACCCCGGAACCCCCCATGAGTGTGAAATCATCTCGCCCCACCATAATACAGGCCCCTTTATAGCTAAAACACCCCCCAGAAAACTAGCCACTCCATCTCAGAGCCCCCCTCACCCGGACACGTGTGACCCACATTAGGATTTATGTGGATGGATCTTCCACGATCCTGGATGGGCAACGCATAACAGGTTGTGGGAGTTATGTGGAGGACGCGCAGGGACGCGCCCTCGAGGAAATCGCATTAAAATTACCCGGACACTTAGGCGCGCAGGCAGCAGAGCTTGCGGCCATCGCTTATATTATAGAGCACCCAGATTCCTTCCCCAGCCCAGCAGACATATATTCAGACAGTCTGTACGTGTGCAACAGCGTCACTGAATTTCTGCCCCTCTGGGAAACAAGAGGATTTGTTTCCGCGGATGGGAAACCCCTCCCCTCAGCCCCATTACTCCGCCATATTCTGAAAAAAGCCAAGGACAGGACTTTTGACGTTATAAAAGTCCGCAGCCACCATCGCTCCTCCCCCCCTGGAAATGTAAAAGCCGACGCGCTGGCTAAGGCAGGATCCAGGCATGGGTACTTTTGGAAGCCCCCCGAAAGCGCCCGAGTGCGCCCCAGTGAGTGCGCCAGTGAGTGCAGTTCAGGCCACGCAGACTAGGATCGAAGATCTAGTAGAGGCCCAGAAGCAGGATAGCGCTCTCACTGAGATCGTGAAAGGGAAGTTTCCAGCCTCATACGAGAGGTACAGAAATACGATGACCACACATGACGGTGTGGTGTTAAAGGACGCCCTTTATGTAGTTCCTGAGCAGGATAGGAATCAAATAATCTGTTTATTCCATGATGGTCATGGACACCAGGGAATCGAACCCACCGCAACCCACCTCAAACAGCTTTGTTGGTGGACTAATCTCAAAGAGGATGTATGCCATTACATTGAGAATTGCCTCATCTGCGCTCAGAACAACCCAGATAGATATGCCAAAAAGGCACAACTCAGCCACACCCGACCCGTTAACGGCCCCTGGACTAACCTCCAGATCGATTTTATAGGTCCATTGCCCCCTTGCAGGAATGGCTATAAATATGTTCTGGTGGTCATAGACACTTTTACAAAGTGGGTGGAAGCATTTCCAGCCCTCACCAACACCGCGAAAACCACAGCCAAGATCCTAACCCACCACATCTTTACAAGATGGGGACTTTCCCGCAGTATTGAGTCGGACCAAGGTTCTCACTTTACGGGACGGGTCATGCAGAACGTCCTCACGATATTTGGCATAACCCAAAAATTTCACATTGCGTACCACCCTCAGTCGAGTGGTATAGTGGAGCGCATGAATCAGACCCTAAAAACCACCCTTAGGAAAATGGTCCAGCAGAACAACACCACTTGGGATTCTGTCCTCCCCTTTGCGCTGATGTTTTTATGTAACACTGTTTCCACCTCCACAGGTTGCACCCCACACACCCTCATGACCGGATGCCCCATGAAAGGGACAGAGTACTTGTTGGGTTTAGACCTGACCAGCCCTGAAGTTACGGCCCTCACCCACGAGAAAGCCGTGGAGCAATTACTTACAAATGTAAAAACGGCTCAGTTAGCAGCCGCTGTTAAACTGGGTACCAAAAGAAAACAGAGCAAGGCCTGTTTTGATAAGGCATTACATGCAACGGAGTACAATATAGGACAACAAATAATGTTGTCTGTGTATAACCCCAGCACATTTCTGTCTCCGAAATACTCGGGTCCGTACTCCATTACGGATAAAATAAGCCCATCGGTATACAAAATCAAATACCCAAATGGTAAGACTGCGTGGTTTCACAGCACAGTCAAACCACGCCCACCACGTCATGCTTGACGCAGCAGACCACACCCCGCCCACAGCCAACGTAACCACACCCACCCCTTCCACGTCCAGCCCAGACACGGACTCGCCCCCGACTCCACCCACAAACTTTACGCTCCGCCCCGGAACGCCCACAGGCTGCAGCAGCAGAGACAGCGACTGTGACTCTGACGATAGCCACAGCACGCCTCCCTACTATCCTGGTCCCACACCCAGCGACTCCGACTTCGACTCCAGTGACCCCTTCCTCATCACTTACTGAACCAAACCACACCACCGACCACCGAACCACACGGACGACCCCGACTTTGTCCCCACCCAACTCATTGGCACCGCGACAACTCCTGCAGACTCGTCCGCAACGACGAGAGCGACCCCAACTCACACCACGCAGCCCTTTCCGCCCTAATTCACTCCAGAGTTTGGCACCCGGGAGAAGGGGACGACCTCGGGTTTGACTCCCAAACCGCCAACCCCTTTGCGACCCTGTTCGCAACAGAGAACTGAGGTGTCCACATGATGATTTAAAGGAGACACTTGGTGAAAAGTGTTGTCCTTCCTGATGGAACCTGCAGAATGTTTTCCGTTGTTTGTATGTTTGTTTAATGTTGTTCGTCCGACAGGAGAATGTTCTCACCGCCCCACACCCATTCACCTGAAACCTCTGAGGACTTGCCTCAGAGACCCACCGAGACCAGACGCTTGTTCAGCGGAACTAGCTTTTCAGCTGATACTTGTTCGAGCATCAGACGCCCGATTGTAACTGCTCTTCTGATTTGACGGGAGAATCAGAACAGCAACCCCACCACGATGACTACATTTTTGCCCGTTCTTGTCGGTGCTCAGGCAGTGGAGAAACGGCGTGAGACCCGCCCTGCCTGGGGACCCCCCCGTTGGTCAAACACGCTCGGGTAGGGGACATGCGGTATTGGTAGCCGTCCTACCCGGGGACTCCACCCAAGTCTTACCCGTCGCGGCCCATACGCACCTCATTCGACCTTTTCCTTTCCAAAACAGGTTTATTTATTTAGGCAACCTTTGGGTTGCCGCCAAATGCTATTTACATCCGAGAACATTTGGATAATAAACGTAGCACTGGTCCACCATTGGGAAGTGTGCCGTGTCCAACATTTGTTTGAAAGAAAAATGGGGGAGAAGTCACATATAGTGACCAATTATAAGGGTTTAATTGGCCCCGAAGGACAGACGCACTAACATACCGGATATTATACCAAGGTAGTTACAGATACTATGCTTGTTTTACAGAACTCCAGAAGCTCCAGGACCGGAGAAAACAGAGAACACAGAGAAAGAAAAGAAAGAGGACAACGATGAGGACTTCTTTCATCGTGCTCAACATCTTTTTGGACATTTGGTTGCGCGGGAACGCGGACCCCATTACTCCAAACCCCCCTGCCGTTAATGTTTCACTGCCCCGCAGTACCGAGGGCCCAGTCACCAGCCACGCTGCATTATCCTGGTGTGCCAAGTTCATAACCTGGTACTCCCTGTCGTACGTTATTGAGGCACTGTTAGTATTGGCCATACTCGGTTGTGCAGTGCAGACTATGCGCCTCCGCAAGTGGAAAAGGAGAGCGTACCGCGCTCGAACCCCGGTATATCGGATCCAATCCCCTATATTCGGTTATGACCAGACCCCAGCGACCTATGAAACCAGAATAATAAAACATGCACTTGCGTTTTTCCTGTCAATAAAAAGAAATGTATGATCCTGAGCTTGACTGCCAAGCCAGGAAAGAATATATGGAATATTTTGATTGATGTTGTATGTTTAGAGAGATAGGATTATGCAATGCTTGATGAGTGTTTTAGGTAAAATTAGAGGTTCCAAGTTTTATTTTTTTAAATACATGCCCTTGCCTGACATAGCGCCCTCAAGAATTGTTTAGGTAAAATTTTGTGCATAGCTAGGGTCAGAGTAGTGGCCATGTAGGAGGTGTCCCCTCCCACCCCCGGTCAGGGAACGGAAAGGACAACATTTATGTGATCCTTCACGCTTTGCGTTAGGATCACAAGGAGGGCCCGTAGCCACCTAAAATGGCTGATTCCCTATTAATTTGGCCAAAACCCCATTTAAAATGGCTAACTGAAAAGGCTGATGGGAAAAGCAGCCAACAGGACACAAACGGACAGCTGCAGACAGAATAGCGTATTCGGCTCTGGGGAAGTCGGCCCAGATCGATACTCACGACTATTAGCAGCACATCAACCCAGACATCTGCAGTTTGATCGGCTATCCCCGGGAACAATTGCAACATATTAGCAATTGAATGCCGGGCCAGACCTGTCGACGCCAGCAGTGGCCGAAACAAAGACAGGTGAACGACCACCCCCCGATCGAGGAATCGCCCCATTATTGGAGCGTATCGAACCCAGTGATTGGGAACAAGTCCAATCACTTGGGACTCAGGGTCAAGGGCCGCCCCGAGAGGCGGGAAGCCCAGGGGCCCTATAAAGTGAGGGGCCAAGTTCAGATCGCTCTCTCGCTCCCTTCTTCTCCTGCTCGCAACCTTCGCAAGAACATCAACCAGAAACAGTAATTTTGACTCCAGCGATCGCTACCCGATAAAGACTCCTAGCCATCGACTCCAGTTGCAGTTCCTTCCCAAAATCAACAGTGCGTTGTAGAACTCATCGAGCGATTCTCCGGGGATTTGCCGTCTCGTCGCGAGTTGGTGGCGTGCGTAGACCTGGTTTATGGGCCGAATGTAGACTCCTTTCAGCATGGAGAGCGCCATCGGGAAATCCTCCGCTTCTTCGATGAGCGTGTAGATCTACGGGCTCACCCTGGAATGCAGGACCTGCATTTTCTGATCTTCCGTGGTCCGGCCGGGGGCCCTAACCTTCGAAACGTGCTAGCCAGTGTTTAAACACGGCCGCCGAGTTTGCTGCATGGGGGCTGATTCGCAGACACTCCGGGGCGATCCGGAGCTCCATAGTCTTTTTAAGCTTGCTTAATAAATTGTAGCGCAACAATTACTCACTCAAGTCGAGAAGTGATGAAGTCAATCGAGGCTTTATTAAGCAAGACTTGTTCCCCAGCAGCACAGTTACAGAATGCGGCTGCTGGGAGAACCCGGGCTCTTATACTCCGCCTTGCTGGGCGGAGCCATCAGGCGGCAGATCCAACCAGGACCCGGGACCTGTCTGCTAATAGCCTCTCGGCTTCACAGGTACCGTACTACCCCTAATACATACCACCACAGTCATACAGACCAATCTCCCTGATCAATGTGGATGCCAAGCTCCTGGCCAAGGTCCTGGTGATTAGAATTGAGGACTGCGTACTGGAGGTGATTGGGGACGATCAGACAGGGTTTGTGAAAGGCAGGCAGCTGACAGATAACTTGAGAAGATTGCTTAATGTGATCATGATGCCCCCGACGGGCAAGGAGGTGGAGGTAGTGGTGGCAATGGACGCTGAGATGGCCTTCGACCGGGGGGAGTGGGGCTATTTGTGGGAGGTGCTTGGACGGTTTGGGTTCGGGGAGGGACTGGTTAATTGGGTCAGACTATTGTACCAGGCCCCAAAAGCTAGCGTTAGGACGAACAGGATAATGTCAGATTATTTCAGACTACACCGCGGGAACAGACAGGGGTGCCACTCTCCCCGTTGCTGTTCGGGCTGGCCATAGAGCCGTTGGCGATGGCTTTGAGCTGCAAAGGGTTGGAAGGGAATGACTGGGGGGGGGGGGGGGGGGGGGGGGGGGTGGAACATAGGGTCTCTCTCTATGCGGACGACCTGCTCTTGTACGTGTCGGACCCACTGGCCGGGATGGAAAATATACTGGAAACATTGAGGAAGTTTGGCCGGTTTTCAGGGTACAAATTAAATATGGCCAAGAGTGAGCTGTTTGTGGTGCAGGCAAGGGGCCAGGAGAATAGACTGAAGGAGCTGCCATTTAGGCTGGTGGAGGAAAGTTTCCGGTACTTGGGGATACAGGTGGCACGAGACTGGGGCAGGTTGCATAAGTTAAATTTGACTAGAGTGGTGGAACAAATGAAGAGGGAGTTTCGGAGATGGGATGCACTCCCACTGTCACTGGCGGGGAGGGTGCAGACTGTAAAGATGACAATCCTCCCTAGATTTCTGTTGATCTTCCAGTGCCTCCCGATCTTTATCCCACGGTCCTTCTTCAAAAGGACTGGCAAAATCATCATGAGCTTTGTCTGGGCGGGAAAATCCCCGCGGGTGAGGAAGGCGATGCTTGAAAGGAGCCGCAGCGAGGGGGGACTGGCATTGCCGAGTCTGATCAACTACTACTGGGCGGCTAACATAGCCATGATAAGGAAGTGGATGGTGGGTACGGGGTCTATCTGGGAGCGAGTGGAGGCGGCTTCGGGCAGGGGCACCAGTTTGGCAGCCCTGGTCACGGCTCCCCTACCGCTGTCGCCGGCCAAGGTACTCCACCAGCCCGGTAGTGGGGGCGGCCCTGCCGATATGGGGTCAGTGGAGGAGGCGCGTGTGGGGGGGGGGGGGGGGGGTGCGTCTGTCTGGGCTCCAATTTGTGATAACCATCGATTCGCCCCCGGGAACATGGATGGAGGGTTTCGAACATGGCGGCGGGTGGGGATGAGGAGGGTGAGCGATATGTTCCTGGAGGGGAGCTTTGCGAGTTTGAGGGGCTTGGAGGAGAAATTTGGGCTGGTAAGGGGAAATGACTTTAGGTACTTACAGGTGCGGGACTCTGTACGCAAACAGGTCCCATCCTTCCCACGCCTCCCGCCAATAGGGATCCAGGACAGAATAGTCTCTAGAGGAGAAGGAGGAGAGGGTAGAGTCTCGGATATCTACAAGGTGCTCATGAAGGGGGAAGAGTCCCAGACGGAGGAACTGAAACTCAAATGGGAGGAGGAGTTTGGCGGGGAGTTGGAGGACGGGCTGTGGACGGAAGCTCTGGGTAGGGTAAACTCAACCGCAACATGTGCCAGGCTCGGCCTGATTCAATTTAAGGTCGTTCACCGGGCCCCCATGACGGTAGCTCGGATGAGCAAATTCTCTGGGGTAGAGGGCAAGTGCGCTAGATGCAGGTACTGGGAGGGATTTGCAGGGGTCATGTCCCGGATGCTGAAAACAAGGGTGGTGATGAGTCCAGAGGTGGCACTTTTCGGGGTTTCGGAAGACCTGGGAGTCCAGGGGGAGAAAGAGGCAGATGTTCTGGCCTTTGCTTCCCTGATAGCCCGGCGGCGAATACTGCTGGCATGGAGGGACTCAAAACCCCCGAAGTCCGAACGATGGCTTTCGGACATGTCAAGTTTTCTGGGCCTGGAAAAAATTAAGTTCGCCTTGAGGGGATCTGTATTGGGGCTCGCCCGAAGGTGGCAACCATTCATCGATGACATCGCGGGAGAGTGAACGTCAGCAGGGGGGTGGGGGGGGGGGGGGGGGATATTAGAGTAGAGTAGGGGGGATAAATAGGCGGGTAGTGTCTAGGGGAGAGGAGCGGGCATGTGCAGTGTGGTTTGATTGAAGTATTGGTTTTATATTGATGTTTGCACATTGCTGTTATCTGTAACTGTTTACAATGCCAAAAATACCTCAATAAAATTGTTTGTTTAAAAAAATAAATCCTGCTATAGCTACTCAGACTGACGAACAAGTCTGCTACAATCCATGTGGTGGGAGTGATGTGTTTCAATCGACCCTGTGTCTGTGCTCACTGAGAGTCTCCATTGGAAAGAGACTGAGCATGTGTTAATGTGTCCTTTTATATGGGTTGGTGTAATGCCCTCCTGTGGTAGTGTCACCTCTGTGTGTATTGTGACTGCCCATTGGTCATGTCCTATCTTACTGACCTATTGGTTGACTAGCTGTGTGTAATGTCTCTGGTGTTCCCTATAGTGTCTAGCTAGGTGTAGTGTATGTACATTAACCCTTTGTGTACTTACAGTGATGTATATCACCACACAGACATGGCAGTTTGGATGCCCAGGTAGCGGAGTTTGATTTGGGCTTGTTCAAACCACACCTCTGCCCCTCCAGCTCTGCCCCTCCCCCTGCAGGTTCACTGGATTGATCTCACCTTTGCTCAGGTTGAGTTTGTAGCCCGAGAAGGCTCCAAACTCTGTCAGGAGCATCATGATCCCTTCCATGCTGCATCGAGGGTCCGAGATGTAGAGGAGCAGGTCATCCCCATGGAGTAAGACTCTGTGCTCTCTGTCCCCGCTCTGGATCCCATTCCAATTTTTTGCCACTCTGAGTGTGACCGCCAGTGGTTCAATCACCAGGGCGAATAGGAACAGGGGCAGCGGGCATCCGTGCCTTGTTCCCCAGTGCAGCTGGAGCTATTTAGAGGTGGTGGTGTGGGAGTGCTGTATAGAAGGTTCTCCCTTACAGTGAACCCTGTCCCAAGCCCAAACCACTCCAGTGCCTCTATGAAATATTTCCGATTCTGTCAAAGGCCTTTCCTGCCGGACGACACCTCAGGTGTTCTCTCCCTGCATGGCGTCATTATCACGTTCAACAGGCGCCTGATGTTAGTACCTACCCTGAGTCCGTCTGATCCTCTGCAGTTCTCCTGTCGCCTGGCCAGGACCTTGGCCAGTATTTTTGTGTCTACATTTTTTTTCAATTTAAAAAATATATAATTTAGAGTACCCAATTATTTTTATTTTTCCACTTAAGGGGTAATTTAGCGCGGCCAATCCACCTAACCTGCACATCTTTGAGTTGTGGGGGTGAGACCCACGCAGACACGGGGAGAATGTGCAAACTCCACACGGACAGTGACCCAGAGTCGGGATTCCAACCCGGGTCCTCAGCGGCGCAGTCCCAGTGCTAACCACTGCGCCACATGCCGCCCTATTTTTGTGTTCCCATTGAGCAGCAAAATGGGTCTTTGTCTTTCTTGCGTATCAGCAAGATTGAGGCTTATGCTCACTGCCCCTTGCTAGTGAGTCTGCGAATAAGGGGTAATTGTAAGCTGTTCCTTTTGGGTGTGAAGTTACAAGTTTAATATTGTATTCACAATAAAATTGTGTTTTAGAATTACCAAAGCCCTGTTTTTTCATGCAATCGCTGCTGAAGCGATTCATTCTTTCTGCAGTCCTTAATAAACTAAAACGCTGGGGTTTGAGTGCGGTCTCTTAGTCACTGTTGGGGTCTGGTCTGGGTATTGTAGAGGTATTCAAAATCCTGAGGGGTCGGGACAGTGTAGATAGGGAAAAGCTGTTCCAATTGGCAGAGGGATCGAGAAGAGAGCACTGATGTTATGCCTCTGCCCCCCCCTGTGGACATTTCTGCATTTAAACGTACAGCATGTGCCACTGCTGGTCCTGCGACTTCTGCCCCGGGACAAGGGCGGGGCCTGCTGTGAGAGTGTTGATTGATTCCCCTGCAGTTCAAGGGTCAGTCAATCAGATTCTTGTTTTCCAGTTGGTCAGTTTTAATCCAAAGAGAAGTGTCCTAGATAGGGGGCAAGGGAGGGGGAAGAGGTCCAAAAAGACTACCCCGGGAGGGGGGATGGGGGGCGGGGGGGTGCAAAAGACAGGGGATAGAAACACGTCCCAGTTGAGAAAAAAGGAGTCAGAGAAAAGCCCTCAAATGGCAAGTGTGCTGTGAGCTGGCTGTGTAACTGAGACTCTGGAGAGGTCCCAAGGAGCTGTTTGGGGGGTCCCATGTTGTGGAAATGGTTGGGGTTAGAGGAAAGATTAGGAGCCATTAAGTGTTAGTGTATGCAGACTAGAAAGTGGAGTCTTATCTCTCCAATAAGAAATCTTGCAAAAAAGCTGAATGAGGAACTGAATTGCAGGAACTCGTGTAATTGCTTTGAAGTTAAAGCAATCATGAGTTTCAATTCCAGCCTCCCCGAACAGGTGCCGGAATGTGGCGACTAGGGGCTTTTCACAGTAACTTCACTTGAAGCCTACTTGTGAGAGTAAGCGATTTTCATTTCATTTCAGGTTTTTGGGTGTTTCAGGCAGCGATCTGAACTATTGAATACTCAGGCTTTTTCAGAATAAAACTGTTTGAGACCAGTCAACCCAAGCAAGAAACCTTGAGACAGTGGTGAATCTGCACTGGGCTTTTGTGTCTGTAAGGGTTGCTGGGAGAAAATGAATGGTGTGAATTTGAATCATTTTCTGGTATCTGTATTGAAATCTTTCCAACCTTTTTGTCTGGTGTAATAAAGTTCATGTTTCTTGTTCAATAAATGTTTTCTTAAGTTCATCGCAGACTCTTGCGAATGAATGTGTGGCAGTAACTGCCATGCACCGATTTTTGAAAACAAGTTATGATCTATCAAACCAGGTTCCACTCTGGGATCTGACTTGTCCATTATTAGAATCTGCTGGGATTATAGGCGCTGGTTTAGCACAGTGGGCTAAACAGCTGGCTTGTAATGCAGAACAAGGCCAGCAGCGCGGGGACAATTCCTGTACCAGCCTCCCCGAACAGGCGCCGGAATGTGGCGACTAGGGCCTTTTCACAGAACTTCATTGAAGCCTACTTGTGACAATAAGCGATTGTTATTATAACAAAAGGCAATGAGGAAAAATTGATTTCACACAGTGAGGGGTTAAGATCTGGTCTGAGTGTGATGGAGGAAAGTTCAATTCAGGCATTTAAGAGGGAGTTACATAATTATTTGAAAAGAAACAATCCTGCAGGGTTACGGGAAGGTGGTGGGAGAATATCACCTGGTGAAATGCTCATTTGGAGACATGATAGGCGGATTGGCCTCTTGAACTAAAACAATCTTCTTTTCTTTGTTTACTGTCTCCTGACCGAGTCCCATGGAGGACAGTGAACTTGAGATCCATGGAGGACAGTGAACTTGAGATCCCTGGAGGACAGTGATGAGTGTAACAGAGATTTAATTTACCCCCACACCCCCAGGCTGAGTTCATTTGCGGAACTGAGTGAAAACAGACCAGAAGTGAGTCTGCATGGCGTTAACTAATCTCAGGACTTCCGGGTGCGGCTATGCAGAGCTAGGTCGCATATTCGGTAGCTCCGCTTGGAACGGACTTTTGGGCTCTTTTACAGGGCCCCCACGGCATTTGTTTGACATTTCCCGGTGTGGGAAGAAGACTGCAGCATTCCCCTGACAGTGTCCCCCAGGAATGTTATGTCTTTTGGCTACCAGACCCGGCAGAAACAGTAAAAGATTTGGCTTTGGCTGCAGGTTTAGACAAGGGCCTCTTCCAGCATGCAGGCGGGGGAAGGGCAAGCTTAAAGCTGCAATCTGGCTTGACTCTATCAAAGGTGAATTCTAGCAGCAGAGGGAACAACTCTGAAAAGATCTACCAAGGCCATTGAAGAAGCAGGGACGAGGCTTCCGGTGGCGGCCATGGAGGAGTAGGTCGCGCATTCGGCAGCTCCCATCTGGAACCGACTCTCAGACCTTTTTCAGGAGTTTCCATAGACTTTTTAAACGGATCAGAAGTGTAACGGCCAAAGGAGCGGCACTGGAGCAACGGGAGAAGCGAGGGAAAGAAAACAAAATGGCGGCGGCCAGGGACAAAGGGGAGCTGCAGGAGTTCATCAAGCGCTGCTTCGAGAAGATGCGCAAGGAGATGTTGGCGCCTATGCTTTCGGCAATTGAAGGACTCAGGATCACCCAGAAGGTCCACGAAGCTAAGATCCAGGAGGTACAGAAAAGAGTCAGTCAGAACGAGGACGAGCTCGTGGGCCTGGCGGTGAGAGTGGAGCAGAACGAGGCGCTACACAGGAGGTGGGCGGGAAGACTCGAAGACCTGGAGAACAGGTCGAGGAGAAAGAATCTGCGAATCCTGGGTCTCCCTGAGGGAATGGAGGGGGCTGATGCCGGGGCATACGCGAGCACGATGCTCGAGGCGATGATGGGCACGAAGGCCCCTTCGAGGCCGCTGGAGTTGGACGGGGCACACCGGGCGCTGGCGAAGAAGCCCCAGGCAAATGAGCCGCCAAGGGCGATGGTGGTGAGGTTCCACCGGTTCACGGACAGAGAGTGGGTCCTGAGATGGGCCAAGAAGGAGCGGAGCAGTAAGTGGGACAATGCAGAGATCCGAATATGCCCGGACTGGAGCACGGAGGTTGCAAAGCAGAGAGCGAGTTTCAACCGGGCCAAAGCGGCGCTGTACCGGAAAGAAGTGAAATTCGGAATGCTGCAGCCAGCGCGACTGTGGGTCACATACAAGGGCCAACACTATTACTTTGAAACGCCTGAAGAGGCGTGGACCTTTGTACAAGAATAAAAATTGGACTCTAACTGAGGGTTTGTGAGGGTGGGGGGGACGTTTTGGGGTTTGATGTGTGATGGTTGTTGTAGATAGGGGGTCAATCACGCGCAGGAAATGTTACATGGGCTGGGGGAGAGAGACAAGGCCGCGACAGGAGCTGCGCCAGAGGGGGCGGAGCGGGCTTTGGAAAGCGCGGGGTGTTTTCCCGCACGCAGGAAGAAAGGCGGGAAGGGGAACGAAGGAATGCATATGGATTGGGAGACTCCCACGCGCGGAGGTCAATGGGACAGTGGGGGAAGCCGGGGTCAGCAGGCGTCAGCTGACTTACGGGAGTGACATGGGGGGAGCAAAAAAGCTAGACAGGGGTCTAGCGGGGGGGGGGGGGGGGGGGGGGGGGGGGAAGGGGGGGAAAAAGGGCTGCCGCTGCACTGGCCGAAAGGGAATGGGACACAGAAGAGGTGGTCGGGACGGGGATCCCCCCTCTGGGGGACTGGAGGGTGAGGGAGGCGTGGACACGGGACTGGCCCAGAAAAGGAGTTGGCTAGTCGGCGGGGCGTGTGGGGGGGGGGGGGGGTGAGAGCCCCTCCAATCCGGCTGATAACGTGGAATGTGAGGGGCCTGAATGGGCCGGTGAAGAGGGCTCGAGTGTTCGCGCACTTAAAGGGACTGAAGGCGGACGTGGCCATGCTCCAAGAGACACATCTGAAGGTGGCGGACCAGGTCAGGCTAAGAAAGGGATGGGTAGGACAGGTATTCCACTCGGGACTGGACGCGAAGAATAGAGGGGTGGCAATATTGGTGGGAAAGCGGGTGTCATTTGAGGCCAAGACTATTGTAGCGGACAATGGAGGGCGATATGTAATGGTGAGCGGTAGGCTGCAAGGGATGTGGGTGGTGTTGGTAAACGTATACGCCCCGAACTGGGATGATGCAGGATTCATGAAGCGCATGTTGGGGCGCATTCCGGACCTGGAGATAGGAGGCTTGATAATGGGAGGGGACTTCAATACAGTGTTGGATCCAGCACTGGACCGCTCCAAATCAAGGACTGGAAAGAGGCCGGCGGCGGCCAAGGTACTTCGGGGGTTTATGGATCAGATGGGGGGAGTGGACCCATGGCGGTTTGCAAGGCCGCAGGCCAGGGAATTTTCTTTCTTCTCCCATGTACACAAAGCCTACTCCTGGATAGATTTCTTTGTTCTGGGTAGGGCGCTCATCCCGAGGGTGGAGGGGACGGAGTATTCGGCTATAGCCGTTTCGGACCATGCCCCACACTGGGTGGAACTGGAGCTGGGAGAGGAGAGGGACCAACGCCCGTTGTGGCGGCTGGATGTTGGACTGCTGGCGGACGAGGTGGTGTGTGGGAAGGTGAGGGGGTGTATCGAAAGGTACTTGGAGGCCAACGACAACGGGGAGGTGCGGGTGGGGGTGGTATGGGAGGCGGTGATCAGGGGAGAGCTCATTTCCATTAAGGCTCATAGGGAGAAGACAGAGGGTATGGAAAGGGGGAGATTTTGAGAGTGGACAAGAGATACGCAGAGGCCCCGGAGGAAAGATTACTTGGGGAAAGACGACGGCTCCAGACGGAGTTTGACCTGTTGACCACAGGGAAGGCGGAGGCACAGTGGAGGAAAGCGCAGGGGGCGACCTACGAGTATGGGGAAAAGGCTAGTCGGATGCTGGCATACCAGCTCCGTAAGAGGATGGCAGTGAGGGAAATAGGGGGAGTCAAAGATGGAAGGGGAGCCACGGTTCGGAGTGCGACGAAAATAAACGAGGTATTCAAGGCCTTTTATGAAGAGCTGTACAGATCCCAGCCCCCAGCGGGGGAAGAGGGGATGAGACGATTCCTGGATCAGCTGAGATTCCCGAGGGTGGAGGACCAAGAGGTGGCTGGTTTGGGGGCACCAATTGGGTTGGAGGAGCTGAGCAAGGGTTTGGGGAGCATGCAGGCGGGGAAGGCCCCGGGACCGGACGGATTCCCGGTGGAGTTCTACAGGAAGTACGCAGACCTGTTGGCCCCGCTACTGGTGAGGATCTTTAATGAGGCAAGAGAGGAGGGGACCCTGCCCCCGACAATGTCGGAAGCGACAATTTCTTTGATCCTAAAGCGGGACAAGGACCCACTGCAATGTGGATCGGACAGGCCGATCTCACTCCTCAATGTGGATGCAAAGTTGCTGGCAAAAGTGCTGGCCACGAGGATCGAGGACTGTGTCCCGGGGGTAATCCACGAGGACCAGACGGGAGTTGTAAAGGGCAGGCAACTAAACACCAATGTGCGGCGGCTCTTAAACGAGATAATGATGCCATCGGAGGAGGGAGAGGCGGAGATAGTGGCAGCTATGGACGCGGAGAAGGCCTTTGACCGAGTAGAGTGGGAGTACCTCTGGGAGGTGCTGCGCAGGTTTGGGTTCGGGGTAGGGTTTATCAATTGGGTTAAGCTCCTTTACAGAGCCCCGATGGCAAGTGTAGTGACGAACTGGCGGAGGTCGGAGTACTTTCGACTGTACCGAGGGACGAGGCAGGGGTGCCCCCTGTCCCCCCTGTTGTTCGCATTGGCGATCAAACCATTGGCGATGTCATTAAGGGAGTCTAATAAATGGAAGGGGGTGGTCTGAGGGTGTCGCTATATGCGGATGACCTGTTGCTGTACGTGGCGGATCCAATGGAGGGGATGGTGGAGGTGATGCAGACTCTAAGGGAGTTTGGGGAGTTTTCGGGCTATAAGCTCAATGTAGGGAAGAGTGAGCTCTTTGTATTACAGGCGGGGGACCAAGAAAGAGGGATAGGGGACCTACCGCTGAGGAGGGCGGAGGGGAGCTTTCGGTATCTGGGGATCCAGATAGCCAGGAGTTGGGGGACCCTACATAAACTGAATCTGACGAGGTTGGTGGAGCAAATGGAGGAGGATTTCAAAAGATGGGACATGTTACCGCTCTCGCTGGCGGGTAGAGTGCAGTCGGTCAAAATGGTGGTCCTTCCAAGGTTTCTGTTTGTGTTTCAGTGCCTTCCCATCGTGATCACTAAGGCCTTTTTTAAGAGAGTAGGCAGGAGTATTATGGGGTTTGTGTGGGCGAATAAGACCCCGAGAGTAAGGAGAGGGTTCCTGGAACGCAGTAGGGACCGAGGAGGGTTGGCGCTGCCAAACCTGGGGAGCTACTACTGGGCAGCAAATGTGGCGATGATCCGCAAGTGGGTTATGGAGGGAGAGGGGGCGGCATGGAAGAGGATGGAGATGGCGTCCTGTAAAGGAACGAGCCTGGGGGCGTTGGTGACGGCACCGCTGCCGCTCTCGCCGACAAAGTATACCACGAGCCCGGTGGTGGCCGCAACGCTAAGGATCTGGGGCCAGTGGAGACGGCACCGGGGTGCAATGGGAGCATCGGTGTGGTCCCCGATCAGGGGTAACCACCGGTTTGTCCCGGGGAAGATGGACGGGGGGTTCCAGAGCTGGCATCGGGCGGGGATTGGAGGAATGGGGGACCTGTTCATCGACGGGACGTTTGCGAGCCTAGGGGCACTGGAGGAGAAGTTCGAGTTACCCCCGGGAAATGCCTTTAGATATATGCAGGTGAGGGCTTTTGTGAGGAGACAGGTGAGGGAATTCCCGTTGCTCCCGGCACATGAAGTTCAAGATAGGGTGATCTCGGGTGTATGGGTCGGGGAGCGCAAGGTGTCGGAAATACACCAGGAGTTGAAAGACGAGGGGGAAGCGCTGGTAGAAGAGTTGAAGGGTAAATGGGAGGAGGAGCTGGGGAAGGAGATCGAGGAAGGTCTGTGGGCTGATGCCCTAGGTAGGGTTAATTCCTCCTCCTCGTGTGCCAGGCTCAGCCTGATACAATTTAAGGTGGTCCACAGAGCGCACTTGACGGGAGCGAGGTTGAGTAGGTTCTTTGGGGTAGAGGACAGATGTGGAAGGTGCTCAGGGAGTCCAGCGAACCATGTCCACATGTTCTGGACATGTCCGGCACTGGAGGGGTTCTGGAGAGGAGTGGCGGGAGCAATATCTCAGGTGGTGAAAGTCCGGGTCAAGCCAAGCTGGGGGCTAGCAATATTTGGAGTAGTGGACGAACCGGGAGTGCAGGGGGCGAAAGAGGCCGGCACTCTGGCCTTTGCGTCCCTAGTAGCCCGGCGAAGGATCTTGCTAATGTGGAAGGAGGCGAAGCCCCTCAGCGTGGAGGCCTGGATAAATGATATGGCTGGGTTCATAAAGTTGGAGAGGATTAAGTTCGCCTTGAGAGGGTCTGTGCAGGGGTTTTACAGGCAGTGGCAACCGTTCCTAGACTATCTCGCGGAGCGTTAGAGGAAGGTCGGTCAGCAGCAGCAGCAATCTTGGGGGGTGGAGGGGACGTCCTGGGAGGGAGAGGGAAAGGGGGGACTGCCTGGGAGGGTGGATGAGCAAGAGATAACATGAAGGGTTGGGGAAACTGGCACGTACGGGTGAAGGCCAGTGTACAAAGCTGTGTAAATATATCATTTTGCCATGTATATATCTTGCTCTGCGCGATTTCTCGTTTTTTTTTTGTTACGGGGGAGGGGGGGGGGGGGTTATTGTTTGTAAGGGAGAAAAATTGTGTTAAAAAACTTTAATAAATATATTTTTTTTTAAAACTAATATCAGGCAGATTGGCAATATATTTGGCCTCCATGCATATCGATTAAGGAGGTCAATCACTCCAGATATTCTCTCAGTCGCTTGTGAACGACCCCTGGTAGAAAATACATTTGAAGAAAAACATTCTGGGGATGCAGGCTTTGCTTGGCAAGGGCAACATTTATTACCCATCCCTAGTTGCCCTTGAGAAGATGGCAGGATGGACCTTCTCCTTGAACACTTTCAGCTCTAACAATGAAGATGTTCCCTCAGGACGATCACAGTGAGGTCTGTGCCAGACACTTTGCTAAGCAGCGAAGTAGAGTGGATAATGGAAGCGGGGTTATTAAATGTATTCAAGGTTGAGTTTGATCATTTTTTGTTAGGCCAGGGAGTTTCGGGTTGGGGGTGGGGTGCAGACAGGAAAGTGGAGTTGAGCCCACAGCCAGAGCAACCGTGATCTTATTGAATGGCGGAGCAGGCTCGAAAGGACGATTGGCTTTTCCTGCTCCCAAGTCCTCTGTTCCTAATTAAGAAATAAGATTTATGTTGATATGCCTGTAGACGGTGTATACAGTTGTTGGTGTGACCTCCAACCAGCAGGTGGCAGTACAGATCCACCATGCAGTCTCGAGACAGTGGTCATGTGGCAAGGCACTCAGATATATGTCAGGGCAGATCCGGTGATCCTCAGAAGGTTTTAAGGCATACAAGAGGACAGTCGTGCATAGAGGTGGTTCCAGGGCAGTACGGTAGCATTGTGGTTAGCACAATTGCTTCACAGCTCCAGGGTCCCAGGTTCGATTCCCGGCTTGGGTCACTGTCTGTGCGGAGTCTGCACATCCTCCCCGTGTGTGCGTGGGTTTCCTCCGGGTGCTCCGGTTTCCTCCCACTGTCCAAAGATGTGCAGGTTAGGTGGATTGGCCATGATAAATTGCCCTTAATGTCTAAAATTGCCCTAAGTGTTGGGTGGGGTTACTGGGTTATGGGGACAGGGTGGAGGTGTTGACCTGGGTGGGGTGCTCTTTCAAAGAGCCGGTGCAGACTCGATGGGCCGAATGGCCTCCTTCTGCACTGTAAATTCTATGACTATAAAGAAACTCCATGTTAACTTGCTCTGTATCTGATCGTTATCTTACCACGTGTGCATTAATAAGGATCCTGGGTTTGGACAAGTCACCAGCAGTTCTGTGGATTCCTTGCTGGACAACAAACACCGAGCACAAGAAGATTGATGATGAACATTTTAATCTCATTTTACTCTGTGAACTAAACACACTCAGGGACTCTAAATCGCATAATGCACAATTCTAACGTTTTCTGTAATACCTGAACCATGCTAAGCACAAACCGAGTAGTGCATGGTGTGTGTGAAACTTTTTTGTATTTTGCAGCAATCTTTATGTCTTCAGGCTTTCCCAAAGCACTTCACAGCTGTTGAATTACTTTCCATGTCAATCAGCATGAATGTCAATCTGTGCACAGCAAGACCCACAAACAGCAAGTTGACCAAGGGCCAGATGCTCTATATTGTTCATACTGTCATGATATTCAGATAAACATCATGGTGCAAACACACATACACACTGATGGACAGGTCAGCGGACCAATCAATACACACGCAACATCACAGCCAATCACAAGCAAGAGCAGACACACTATAAAACGGGGAACACGACACTTCCGATGGATTCCAGCAGGAGACAGCTCAGGGCACAGAGATCACAGCGTGCCACTCAGACATTCACCATGTGCTGAGTGCCTCTCTAAGATAGCGTTAGGGCTGGGTCCACAGGTTAGAGGGTAATGAACGAACCACAGTAACCAGTTTACAAATGTTAATGTTGTTAGTAATAAAACTGAGTTGTACCTTCCGCAACCATGTTGGTTCGTCTGTGTAGCAGAGCACCCAACACGACATAGTACCAGGATTGGAACCCAGTATCTGTGAGACCTACCTATGCATCCTCAGGAATCTGCCATCCTGCGCCATGGACACCATCAGCCCGCCGCAGCCGCTCCAAATCGCTGGAAACCTCGGCGTTAACTGGAAGCTGTTTAAACAACGCTTCCAGCTCTTCCTAAAAGTCACAGAAAGAGAGAATGCTTCGGACACCAGGAAAATCACCCTCCTCCTCTCCACGGCGGGGCAACACGCCATCCACATCTACAACTCCCTGGAATTCGCGGACGGTGAGGACAAGACGAAGTACAAGACGGTCCTTCTCAAACTCGAGCAACACTTCAGGCAAGGTAAATGAAAGTTTCGAGAGGTACCTCTTCCAGCAGCGCCTGCAGGGTAAGGATGAACCTTTTCAATCTTTCCTTACACACCTCCGTATCCTTGCGCAGTCCTGCGGTTACGAAGCCAGCTCCGATTCCATGATTCGGGACCAGATAGTTTTTGGGGTCACCTCGGGCACCCTACGCCAGCAGCTCCTCAAGATTAAAAGTCTCACCCTAGCCACCGCCATTGAAACCTGCGTCCTCCATGAAAACGCGACCAGCCGCTACTCCCAATTCCAGGCGGCCGAATCGACACGGCAGGGGTCCTACGAGGCTGAGCGGGTCCAGTCCATCGAGGTCCACCCGGCCCGCGGCCCGGACGGGGGCGGCCATTTCGCGCTCTTTTCGCGGCCTCCCGCGCTTGCACGCGCCAAAAGAGACGTCGACGCAGAGGGACGTGACGTGCAGGCGCGCTCTACGCAGGACCGAACTGCGCATGCGTGATGGCGCAATGAACACCATGACATCACGACGTGTGGCAACTGTGGACCCTCACATTTAAAGCGGCAATGCCCAGCAAAGAACCGACAATGCCTCCGCTGCGGCAAGATGGGCCACTACGCTGCCTGCTGCCGAGCATCGCAACCTGCCAACGCTCCCCAATTCCGACAGCCTCGCAGGGACGTGCGGACCATTCAGCCTCCATACTCCGAATCATACCCTGACGATATACAGTCCGGTGATACAGACGACCGGGAAGCCTTCCGCGTTGCGGTCATCGACAGGAACCGGATGTCTCCAAGCAGGACCCACCAGCCGATGCCAGTGAACAGTGTTAATCCGGGTGATGAATGGTGTGCCACCCTAATGGTCAACCGATCACCAATCACATTTCGCCTGAACACTGGTGCCTCCGCCAACCTGATAGCATAGTCAGCCTTCTACACCTTGAAGGTCAGACCACCAATTCGGCCATCCCGTTGCAAGATGGTCGACTATAACGGAAACGTTATCCCGGCCATGGGATCCTGCCAGCTCCAGGTGACGCACAATGTGTATCAGGCCACACTGTCCTTCGAGATTGTTGGTTCATCAAAGGACTCCCTGCTAGGCGCACAGGCGTGCAAGGTTCTCCACCTCGTTCAGTGGGTACACACTCTGTCTCCAGAAGGCACAGCAGACTTCCCGGATGCTGAATTTAGGGCACAGCTCCACTCGCTCCTCGCCCACAACCAGGAGGCATTCGAGGGCATGGGCACACTGCCCTACACTTACAGAATACGGCTCAAACCGGACGCCACCCCGGTCATTCACACACCTCGTAGAGTCCCAGCACCACTCAAAGACCGCCTCAAGCAGCAGCTGCAGGATCTCCAGGACCAAGGAGTGCTATCCCGGGTCACGGAGCCAACGCCATGGGTCAGCTCCATGGTGTGCGTTAAAAAGCCCTCTGGCACTTCCGGGTGCGGCGATGACCAGCTGAGTCGCACGTTTCGGCAGCTCCCGGTGAAACGGACTTTTGGGCTCTTGATAGGAGCCCCAACGGCAATTTTGACGGCTAAAAACACTGTGCGGTAAACCAGAAGGGAATTCCCCCTGGATACGGATGGAAAAAGGAGGAGAGAGTGGCCAGATTGCAGTGGATCCTTTAGAACAGCGGCAAGGAAGGCAAGCAAAAACCAAGATGGCGTCGGAAGGTGGCAGTTTAACATGGGGCCCTGAACAACAAGAGTTCTTGAAATGCTGTGTGGAAGAGATCAAAAAGGAAATGAAGAAATAGCTGTTGGCCCCGATACTACAGGCGATCGAAGGGCTAAAGGAGGAACAAAAGACCCAGGAGCGGGAGCTTCGGGTCGTGAAGGCAAAGGCAGCCGAGAATGAGGACGATATACAGGGCCTGGTGGTGAAGACGGAGACGCAGGAGGCACATCAGAAACGATGTGTGGAAAGGTCGGAGGCACTGGAAAACAACGCAAGGAGGAACAACCTGAGGATTCTTGGTCTTCCTGAAGGTGTGGAGGGAGCGGACGTCGGGGCATATGTGAGCACGATGCTGCACTCGTTAATGGGAGCGGAGGCCCCGGCGGGTCCGTTGGAGGTGGAGGGAGCATACCGAGTGACGGCGCGAGGACCGAGAGCAGGAGAAATTCCCAGAGCCATAGTGGTGAGATTCCTCCGTTTTAAGGATAGAGAAATGGTCCTTAGATGGGCGAAGAAAACTCGGAGCAGTAAATGGGAGAACGCGGTGATCCGCGTTTATCAAGACTGGAGTGCGGAGGTGGCGAGAAGGAGGGCGAGCTTTAATCGGGCCAAGGCGGTGCTTCATAAAAAGATAAAATTTGGAATGCTGCAACCGGCAAGACTGTGGGTCGAGGCACCACTACTTTGAGACGGCGGATGAAGCGTGGACTTTTATTGTGGAAGAAAAACTGGAATGAGCGGGTTATTAAAAAGAACGTTTGAACAAAGTGGTGGGGCGAATGTGGGGGGCAAAGAGGGGGGTTAAAAAGGGGGGAAAGAGGAGTTTTATGTACTAATCCTGCGATGTGGTAACTTTTCTCTCTCCCACAGGTGGTGATGGGGGGAGGAGGGGAGGTGGAGGAGATGGGGCGTTGGCCATTGGGGCGGGGCCAAAGGAGAAGCGCGGGCTTGGTTCCCGCGCTATGATAATCATGGCGGGAATAGAGAAGCAGGACGGAGGGGGCGTCGCACGGTGCGAGCCGAGGTCACGAGGGGAAGCCGAGGTCGGCCAGAGTTTGCTGACTTCTGGGAGCAACATGGGGGGAGTAATTACGCTAGCGGGGGATCTAGCGGGGGGGGTGGGAGGGGGGAATTACTGGGTTGCTGCTGCTGGGGAGAGGGGGGAGCTGGTATGGGAGAGGATGGGCGGGGGGGCACCGCCTGGGGGAGATACAGCTGCGTGGGAACCGGGTGAGGAGTTGGAAAAAGGTGATGGCTAATCGACAAGGGGGGGGGGGGGGGGGTAGGAAGCCCCCCCAACTCGGCTGATCACGTGGAACGTGAGAGGGCTGAACGGGCCGATAAAGAGGGCACGGGTACTCGCACACCTTAAGAAACTTAAGGCAGATGTGGTTATGTTACAGGAAACGCACCTGAAACTGATAGACCAGGTTAGGCTACGCAAAGGATGGGTGGGGCAGGTGTTCCATTCGGGGCTAGATGCGAAAAACAGGGGGGTGGCTATATTAGTGGGGAAGCGGGTAATGTTCGAGGCAAAGACTATAGTGGCGGATAACGGGGGCAGATACGTGATGGTGAGTGGCAAACTACAGGGGGAGACGGTGGTTTTGGTAAACGTATATGCCCCGAACTGGGATGATGCCAATTTTATGAGGCGGATGCTAGGACGCATTCCGGACCTAGAGATGGGAAAGCTGATAATGGGGAGAGATTTTAATACGGTGTTGGAACCAGGGCTGGATAGGTCGAAGTCCAGGACTGGAAGGAGGCCGGCAGCTGCCAAGGTACTTAAAGATTTTATGGAGCAGATGGGAGGTGTAGACCCGTGGAGATTTAGCAGACCTAGGAGTAAGGAGTTCTCGTTTTTCTCCTATGTCCATAAAGTCTACTCGCGAATAGACTTTTTTGTGCTGGGTAGGGCATTGATCCCGAAGGTGAGGGGAACGGAGTATACGGCTATAGCCATTTCGGATCACGCTCCACACTGGGTGGACTTGGAGATAGGGGAGGAAACAGGAGGGCGCCCACCCTGGAGAATGGACATGGGACTAATGGCAGATGAGGGGGTGTATCTAAGGGTGAGGGGGTGCATTGAAAAGTACTTGGAACTCAATGATAATGGGGAGGTCCAGGTGGGAGTGGTCTGGGAGGCGTTGAAGGCGGTGGTTAGAGGGGAGCTGATATCAATAAGGGCACATAAAGGGAAGCAGGATAGTAAGGAACGGGAGCGGTTGCTGCAAGAACTTTTGAGGGTGGACAGACAATATGCGGAAGCACCGGAGGAGGGACTGTACAGGGAAAGGCAAAGGCTACATGTAGAATTTGACTTGCTGACTACGGGCACTGCAGAGGCACAATGGAGGAAGGCACAGGGTGTACAGTACGAATATGGGGAGAAGGCGAGCAGGTTGCTGGCACACCAATTGAGGAAAAGGGGAGCAGCGAGGGAAATAGGGGGAGTGAGGGATGAGGAAGGAGAGATGGAGCGGGGAGCAGAGAGAGTGAATGGAGTGTTCAAGACATTTTATAAAAAATTATATGAAGCTCAACCCCTGGATGGGAGGGAGAGAATGATGGGCTTCTTGGATCGGCTGGAATTTCCCAAGGTGGAAGAGCAGGAAAGGGTGGGACTGGGAGCACAGATCGAGGTAGAAGAAGTGGTGAAAGGAATTAGGAGCATGCAGGCGGGAAAGGCCCCGGGACCGGATGGATTCCCAGTCGAATTCTATAGAAAATATGTGAACTTGCTCGCCCCGGTACTGACGAGGACCTTTAATGAGGCAAAGGAAAGGGGACAACTGCCCCCGACTATGTCTGAAGCAACGATATCGCTTCTCTTAAAGAAGGAAAAGGACCTGCTACAATGCGGGTCCTATAGACCTATTTCCCTCCTAAATGTAGATGCCAAGATCCTGGCCAAGGTAATGGCAATGAGAATAGAGGAATGTGTCCCGGGGGTGGTGTACGAGGACCAAACTGGGTTTGTGAAGGGGAGACAGCTGAACACGAATATACGGAGGTTGTTAGGGGTAATGATGATGGCCCCACCAGAGGGAGAAACGGAGATAGTAGTGGCGATGGATGCCGAGAAAGCATTTGATAGAGTGGAGTGGGATTATTTGTGGGAGGTGTTGAGGAGATTTGGTTTTGGAGAGGGGTATGTTAGATGGGTGCAGCTGTTGTATAGGGCCCCGATGGCGAGCGTGGTCACGAATGGACGGGGATCTGCATATTTTCGGCTCCATAGAGGGACAAGGCAGGGATGCCCTCTGTCCCCATTATTGTTTGCACTGGCGATTGAGCCCCTGGCGATAGCGTTGAGGGGTTCCAAGAAGTGGAGGGGAGTACTTAGGGGAGGAGAAGAACACCGGGTATCTTTGTATGCGGACGATTTGCTACTATACGTGGCGGACCCGGCGGAGGGGATGCCAGAAATAATGCGGATACTTGGGGAGTTTGGGGATTTTTCAGGGTATAAATTGAACATGGGGAAAAGTGAGTTGTTTGTGGTGCATCCAGGGGAGCAGAGTAGGGAAATAGAGGACCTACTGTTGAGGAAGGTAACAAGGGACTTTCGTTACCTGGGGATCCAGATAGCCAAGAATTGGGGCACATTGCATAGGTTAAATTTAACGCGGTTGGTGGAACAAATGGAGGAGGATTTCAAGAGATGGGATATGGTATCCCTGTCACTGGCAGGGAGGGTGCAGGCGGTTCAGATGGTGGTCCTCCCGAGATTCCTCTTTGTGTTTCAGTGCCTCCCGGTGGTGATCACGAAGGCTTTTTTTAAAAGGATTGAAAAGAGCATCATGAGTTTTGTGTGGGCCGGGAAGACCCCGAGAGTGAGGAAGGGATTCTTACAGCGTAGCAGGGATAGGGGGGGGCTGGCACTACCGAGCCTAAGTGAGTATTATTGGGCCGCTAATATTTCAATGGTGAGTAAGTGGATGGGAGAGGAGGAGGGAGCGGCGTGGAAGAGATTAGAGAGGGCGTCCTGTAGGGGGACTAGCCTACAGGCTATGGTGACAGCCCCATTGCCGTTCTCACCGAGGAACTACACCACAAGCCCGGTGGTGGTGGCTACACTGAAGATTTGGGGACAGTGGAGACGGCATAGGGGAAAGACTGGAGCCTTGGGGGGGTCCCCGATAAGAAACAATCATAGGTTTGCCCCGGGGGGAATGGATGGGGGATATGGAATGTGGCAAAGAGCAGGAATAACGCAACTGAAAGATCTGTTTGTGGATGGGAAGTTCGCGAGTCTGGGAGCGCTGACCGAGAAATATGGGTTGCCCCAAGGGAATGCATTCAGGTATATGCAACTGAGGGCTTTTGCGAGGCAACAGGTGAGGGAATTCCCGCAGCTCCCGACACAAGAGGTGCAGGACAGAGTGATCTCAAAGACATGGGTGGGGGATGGCAAGGTGTCAGATATATATAGGGAAATGAGGGACGAAGGGGAGACTATGGTAGATGAACTAAAAGGGAAATGGGAAGAAGAGCTGGGGGAGGAGATCGAGGAGCGGCTGTGGGCAGATGCCCTAAGCAGGGTAAACTCGTCGTCCTCGTGTGCCAGGCTAAGCCTGATTCAGTTTAAGGTATTACACAGGGCGCATATGACTGGAGCACGGCTCAGTAAATTTTTTGGGGTGGAGGATAGGTGTGCGAGGTGCTCGAGAAGCCCAGCGAATCATACCCATATGTTTTGGTCATGCCCGGCACTACAGGGGTTTTGGATGGGGGTGACAAAGGTGCTTTCAAAAGTAGTAGGAGTCCGGGTCGAACCAAGCTGGGGGTTGGCTATATTTGGGGTTGCACAAGAGCCGGGAGTGCAGGAGGCGAGAGAGGCCGATGTTTTGGCCTTTGCGTCCCTAGTAGCCCGGCGCAGGATATTGCTAATGTGGAAAGAAGCCAAGCCCCCGGGGGTGGAGACCTGGATAAATGACATGGCGGGGTTTATAAAGCTAGAGCGGATTAAGTTCGTCCTAAGGGGGTCGGCTCAAGGGTTCACCAGGCGGTGGCAACCGTTCGTCGAATACCTCGCAGAAATATAGACGGAATGGAAAAAAGAAGGCAGCAGCAGCAGCCCAGGATCGGGGGGGGGGGAGGGGGGGGGTGGGGGGGAGGAGGAACCAGAAGGACTCTCAGGGTTGTTAATATATACTGTATAGTATGTATAGGTCGTTGCTACAGATAATTATATATTGGACTGTTAAATTATATTTTTGGAGAGTGTTACTTGTGATAAGGCAGTTGCCAATTAGGGCTAGTTTTCATTTTTGTTATTTATTATTTATTCATTTTTTGTTTATAAAATAGGTCATTGTTATTTGTGTTGTTATAATATTGTGTAAAGGATGCACAATGTACTGTGTTGGTTGACCTAAAATTTTCAATAAAATATTTATTTAAAAAAAAAGCCCTCTGGCGAGCTCCGGATCTGCATCGACCCGAAAGACCTGAACAACAACATCATGAGGGAACACTACCCCATACCCAAACGGGAGGAGATCACGAGCGAAATGGCCCAAGCTAAAATTTTCACAAAGCTTGATGCCTCCAAGGGTTTTTGGCAGATTCAACTGGATCAGTCCAGCCGAAAGCTGTGTCATTAACGGTGTCCTCCTAAAGCTGTGTCATTAACGGTGTCCTCCTAAAGCTGTGTCATTAACGGTGTCCTCCTAAAGCTGATTCCACACAGCATGCACAGGCTGGTCCTCGATCAACTACACGAAGGTCATCTCGGGATTGAGAAGTGCAGACGGAGGGCCCGAGAAGCTGTGTACTGGCCGGGCATCAGCGACGACATCGCCAACATGGTGCTCAACTGCCCCACCTGCCAAAGGTTTCAGCCAGCGCAACCCCCCGAGACGTTTCAGCCCCATGAGCTGGTGACATCCCCTGGGCGAAGGTGGGTGTGGATCTTTTTCATGCGCTTGGCAGGGACTATGTAATCATCTTCGATTACTTTTCAAATTATCCAGAGGTCATACGCCTGTACGATTTAACATCGTCCGCTGTCATAAGGGCATGCAAAGACACCTTCGCTCGACATGGCATTCCGCTTACTGTCATGTCGGACAATGGGCCCTGTTTTGCAAGCCAAGAATGGTCTTCTTTTGCTGCTTCGTATGGCTTCACACACGTGACATCCAGTCCTCTGCATCCCCAGTCGAATGGCAAGGTGGAAAAGGGCGTTCATATCGTCAAGCGGCTCCTCTGCAAGGCTGCTGATGCCGGATCGGATTTCTGCTTAGCCCTGCTGGCCTATCGCTCGGCCCCACTAGCCACTGGCCTCTCACCAGCCCAGCTGTTGATGGGTCGCGCCCTCAGGACCACTGTGCCATCCATTCTTGTCCCTACACTCGACCACATTCCAGTACTGCAAAGGATGCGACAGCAGCGTGCTCAGCAGAAGGTGGCACACGACACTCGGGCAACTGATCTTCCTGCCTTGGCGCCTGGAGACAACGTCCGCATCCACCTACCGGAGGGTGGCTGGTCGGCAACTGCCGAAGTTCTCCGACGCGTGGCTCCCTGCTCGTTCCTGGTTCGCATGCCTGATGACTCCATTCGCCGGCGCAATCACCGGGCTCTTCGCCTGCTTCCGCGCTCGCTATGTGATCATACGCTGGTGCCACGCCCTCCTGTTGTTCCTGATGTCGAATTCGTGGAGCTTCCTGCCACCATGCCCATTCCTCTGCTGCCTGTGGCCAGGCCCATTCCTCAGCCGGTGGTTCCTGACCTACCCTTGAGGCAGTCAACCCAAATTCGTCGCCCAACTACTAGGCTGGACTTATGAGCCTGTTTGAACATTGGACTCACTAAAAGTTTTATGCTACTATGTTAATAAGTTACTCTTTTGTCGTTACAGGAGTTCGTTTTTGATGCTTGATGTTTACACTTGTTTTGTTGATGGTACAACCTCGTTGCTATGTTGCACCTGACACCTTCCTATGTATATAGTTTAGCCTCATGTACATGTTATAGATATTGCACACACACACATTCAGCTGCACTCATAGAATTTACAGTGCAGACGGAGGCCATTCGGCCCATCGAGTCTGCACCGGCTCTTGGAAAGAGCACCCTACCCAAGGTCAGCACCTCCACCCTATCCCCAGAACCCAGCAACCCCACCCAACACTAAGGGCAATTTGGACATTAAGGGCAATTTATCATGGCCAATCCACCTAACCTGCACTTCTTTGGACTGTGGGAGGAAACCGGAGCACCCGGAGGAAACCCACGCACACACGAAGAAGATGTGCAGACTCCACACAGACAGTGGCCCAAGCCGGAATCGAACCTGGGACTCTGGAGCTGTGAAGCAATTGTGCTATCCACAATGCTACTGTGCTGCCCACTCAGTACACATCTATTTATTACCACATAGGCACATATTCTTGTAAAAAACGGGGGATGTCATGATATTCAGATAAACATCATGGTGCAAACACACACTGATGGACAGATCAACGGACCAATCAATACACACGCAACATCACAGCCAATCACAAGCAAGAGCAGACACACTATAAAACGGGGAACACGACACTTCCAATGGATTCCAGCAGGAGACAGCTCAGGGCACAGCGCTCACAGCGCGCCACTCAGACGTTCACCATGTGCTGAGTGCCTCTGCAAGATAGCGTTAGGGCTGGGTCCACAGGTTAGAGGGTAATGAACGAACCACAGTAAACAGTTTACTAATATTAATGTTGTTAGTAATAAAACTGAGTTGTACCTTCCGCAACCGTGTTGGTTCGTCTGTGTAGCAGAGCACCCAACACGACACATACCACTTGGTGACTCGGTTTTCGCTGCACTCGAGTGTCAGCTGAGATTTTCTGTGCAAGTGCCTGTGTGAAGTGACTTGAATCCGTGACCATCTGACTCCACCCGGGTCTTGGGTCCTGGCGTCTTGTTGGAAAAGCCCAAGAGGAAAGGGTTCCTGGAGATTATGCAGGGAAGGTTCTCCATTATCTCTGGGGTGGGGGTTTACAGCATCAAGACAGGTACCCAATTCTTATTTTCTCCAATTAAGGGGCAATTTAGCGCGGCCAATCCACCGACCCGGCACATCTTTGTGTTGTGGGGGTGAGACCCACACAGACACGGGGAGAATGTGCAAACTCCACACGGGCAGTGACCCGGGATCGAACCCGGGACCTCGGTGCCGTGAGGCAGCAGTGCTAACCCCTGTGCCACCCTGCTGCCCGGCATCATCAGGTGGGAATGAAGGTTCCATCATCCCCTCCCCCACTGTGTCCTCCATTGGTTTCCAGACCCCCACTCCCGTCTCTGAGCCTTCCCTCCCCCTCAGCCCCGCCCCCTCTCCCAGCTCCTCCCCCTCCCTCAGCCCCGCCCCCAGCCAGCACATCTCGCGAGATCCGGCAGGGCCGGAAGCGGGCCGGGCGGCTGGGCCAATCGGGCGTCGCCTTGCTGCGGGGTGCTGCCCGCGCCCGGTCACGTGCCACTTCAACTGGGCCGACCAATCAGAGCGAGCGATCCTGTTGCTAATTCAAGATGGCGGCCACCGTGTCCGTTACTTCGCCGGCGAGTGAGTTGAGGAAAAACCGTGAAAATGAGGCGGCTCGCCGGGAGGATGAGGAGGAGGGAGAGGGGGAAGAGTTCTTCGAGGATGAGGAGTGGCCGGACACGGACGGCGGCGAACTGGACGAGGACGAGGAGGAGCCGCCGCGCCGCCGGACTCCCGAGGAGACGCTGGCCGAGCTGGAGGCCGACGAGCGGGAGCAGCGGCTGGAGCGCACCCGCCGCGAGTTCCGAAACCGCCGCAAGATCATCATCAGGAACCTGCCGTCAGACATCATCACCCAGGTAACCGGCAGCGCGGCCGGCCCGGGGCTGGGGCCTGGCTGGGCCCCCGGAAGGGGCCGGGGGGGGAGTCCGGGCTCCGGGGCCTTGCGGCCGGCGCTCCGCACTGCGACTGCGCGCACACCGCCCGGGGCCCAGCTGTCAATCGGGAGCCCTCATGTCCCCCAAAATTGCAGCGTGTAATAATCATAATCTTTATTGGTGTCACAAGTAGGCTTACATTAACACTGTAATGAAGTTATTGTGAAAAACCCCTAGTCGCCACATCCTGGCGCCTGTTTGGGTACACAGAGGGTGAATGCAGAATGTCCAAATTACCTAGTCTTTCAGGACTTGTGGGAGGAAACTGGAGCACCCGGAGGAAACCCACGCAGACACGGCGGGCGGGGCGGGGGGGGACGTGCAGACTCCCGCGCAGACTCCTGCACAGACAGTGACCCAAGCGGGAATCAAACCTGGGACCCTGGTGGTGTGAAGCAACAGTGCTAACCCGTGCCGTGTTCTGTGGGTATTTTTAGCAGTTTGTCTACCCACCTATGGGCATTTCCTTTTTTTTAATTTGGAGTACCTAATAACTTTTTTTTTTCAATTAAGGGGCAATTTAGCATAGCTAGTCTACCTACCCTCCACATCTTTGGGTCATGGGGCTGAGACCCACGCAGACACTAAGAGAATGTACAAACTCGAACCCGGGTCCTCAGTGCTGTCGGCAGCAGTGCTAACCACTGCACCACCACTGCTGCCTCACGTCGCTGAGGAACTGGGTATATATGGATTAATTAAAGATAGCCAAGCACAGATTTATTAAGTGCAAATCATGTGAGTTGATGCTTTCAAGATGGAAATCACAATTCAAATTTTGTTTGCACGTATCTTTTTGATGCAAATGTATTTTAACATCACTTCCGCTGTTGTCCATCCTCCGCAAAATAATGTATCTTATTATGTTGGAAAGTTCTATGTTCTTATGTTTTTCAGTGTGTATAAATACTTTGAAGAAACAGACAAATAACAGTGCTGTTTGTGTTGTTTTAAAGTCTATTTCGGGAGTAGCATAAATAAAGCTTAGCTGAGTTTGCAATTCTGGCCCATTTGTTATCTTCACAACTGATACTAATCCTTCCTAATGGCTGCTTTCTGTTAATTTTGTTTCTGTTTTGAAAGTCAAGCAGTTCTTGTCCCCAGTGTTTTTGCCAAGTGTAACCAGGTAAAAGTATTTCAACCAGGTATTTTAATTTGAGCCACCACACGTGTGACCCATCCCATTCACATGTATTTTGGTTCCAGTCTCAGCTGCTGTACTCAAAATCCTTACTGACACTGAATGAGACAGAATGTATAGAATTCCTGAGTGCATTGAACTGTGCTCCTGGGCTAAAACTACTTTTCATTTACATCTATTCATGAGTTTGGTGCCAGCAGATCAGGGTAGATTTAAACTAAGATCCCAGAAGGGTAAAAACCACATGACCTCGGCAACCAGACTTGTGAAAAACGCAGTGGTGTTTTTAATGAATTGATCCCGTTTTCAAATGTGTAATCTTGGGCTATTCTGTCACCTCAATTATCAGATAGCCTGGACATGCTGGATATTACCCAGTGGGCGATGACGGTTAGAAGAAGCAGCTGTAGGGCTCGGTAAACTTGGAGCAAAGGCAAACACAAGTTTGAAGCTGCCACACAGAATTATCTGGATACAGTGTATAGACTGGCAGGATGGAGTGTAATCTGTATAAAAACAAAATTCTAATTTGATGGTAATTCAGTGACTATTCATGGCGCATGAGAGAACCTGTAGGTGCATTGTTGACTCGTGTTGGAGAAAGTTCACGAGCTCGCAAGCTCAGACTGAGTATTTCCTAATTTAACATTTTTAATTAACCAAACTTGTTTTATGTGAACACAATGATTTTGATCAATTCCTACTGCTGAGGAATCTTTCTCCAACACCTTTTAAAACTCCAAGATTTCCTTCGGCTTTTGTATCCAACCCCCTCATTTTAGTTAACTTTTCCTCACTGTAATAAATAATATGCTAATATAAAGTACTTGACTGAGAATCAACCACTGACATGAGCAAAATTTATTTAGTGATTGAAGAACAATACAGCACCGGAACAGGCCTTTCGGCCCTCCAAGCCTGCACCAATCATGACACCTGTCTAAACTGAAACCTCTGTATCCCTCTATTCCCATTTTATTCATACATTTGTCAAGATGGCCCTTAAACGTCACTGTCTTACTTGGTTCCGGCAGTGACTTCCAGGCACTCCCCACCTTCTGTAAAATATATATTTTTTAAAAACCCACAAACTTGCATCGCACATCTCCTCTAAACTTTCTCCCTCACACCTTAAACCTATGCCCTCATGCAATTGACTTTTCCACCCTGTCGATGCCATTCATAGTTTTGTTAACCTCTATCAGGTCGCCCTCAACCTCTCTGTCCAACCTTTCCTCATCAGACAACCCACCCATTCCCGATATCATTCTAGTGGACCTGTGTTCAAACATCAGACTGTTAGCTGTGTTTGCCTTGATTGAAAGCACATAGAACTCCTTTGTTAATTTCAGGAGCTGTGTTTTAAAAGATCTTGGGGCAAGCTTAAACGAAGGTAATAATTCTCGCTGGGCCCTCTGTAGGAACAGGGTGTGGTTTTGCAGCAGTTGATTATGGATTACAGCAGGGCATTCTTGTCATTTGCTGGTCTGATTCCACAAAACGACAGGCCATGCAAGCAGGGAACACCTGAATATCAAGGCATCAAATTTAGCAATTTTTTTTTCCTCAACCCCTTTGCCCCACTATCTCTTCTTGTACCACAAAATCATAATGCTTGTTTCTTCGTTACCGTTGTGAATTTCTCCTCTAAATCCTCTTCGTTGTTTTAACCCCATGAGAATAACATGCTGTGAGGCACAGGACATTTGTCAGTTGTATTCTGCATGTTGAAAAGTGTCAGTTGTACATCTTGAATAAGCATCTTTTTCTGGCTAAACATTAACCAATATGTATCTCATTTCCCTTGCCCTGTTTATCAAGTAAAGACAGCATGAGCTTCCTTTCTCGCGCCAACACCCACTCCCAGGGAGACAGAAAGGAGGAGGGTGAATGAATTCTTTGGAGTAGTCCTCCGTTAGACAAAGAAAGAAGACTCCCAAGATGGGCTGTGTTATGTTAACTGACCCCAAGCTAAGCAGGGAGCGAGAACAGTGACTAGCGAAAGGAAGCAGAAAGCTTCTGATTTTCAATCGTAGTCCATTGCCTGGAAAATGCGCATGTGAAAGTTGACTAAGTAAGGCAAGATGATGTGGACCTGTGTAACCCCCCCCGATGTGGACCTGTGTAACCCCCCTGTTCAAGAAGGGAACAAGGACAAAGATGGAAAATTATAGGCCAATTAGCCTAACCTCGGTTTAAAAAATATATATATATATGTTTTATTAAAGTTTTCAAACACAATTTTTCCACTTTACAAATCAACATAAAAATAACACAATAGCTGATAAATAACATTATTTAAATAAAATAGTGAACTAACAAAGTAACAAAAAATATAGTGCCCCCCCCCCCCCCTTCTGGGCTGCTGCTGCTGACGATCTATTTTCCCTTAACGTTCCGCGAGATAGTAAAGGAATGGTTGCCACCGCCTGGAGAACCCCTGAGCCGATCCTCTCAACGCAAATTTCATTCGTTCCAGCTTTATGAACCCTGCCATATCGTTTATCCAGGCATCCACGCCGGGGGGTTTCGCTTCCTTCCACATAAATAGGATCCTTCGCCGGGCTACCACTGACGCAAAGGCCAGAATATCGGCCTCTTTCGCCTCCTGCACTCCCGGCTCTTCCGCTACCCCAAATATAGCTAACCCCCAGCCTGGCTTGACCCGGACCTTCACCACCTTTGAAATCACTCTTGCCACTTCCCTCCAGTACTCATCCAGTGCCGGACACGACCAGAACGTATGTGTGTGGTTCGCCGGGCTTCCCAACACCTCCCGGACCTGTCCTCCACTCCGAAGAACCTGCTCAGTCTTGCTCCCGTCATGTGTGCTCTGTGTAGAACCTTGAATTGTTTCAGGCTAAGCCTGGCACACGAGGAAGAGGAATTTACCCTACTTAGGGCATCAGCCCACAGCCCCTCCTCAATCTCCTTCCCCAGCTCTTCTTCCCATTTTCCCTTCAGCTCCTCTACCAGCGCCTCCCCCTCGTCTCTCATCTGATATATTTCGGACACTTTGCCCTCCCCGACCTCGGAAATCACACTATCCTGGATCCCCTGTGTCGGGAGCAGCGGAAATTCCCTCACCTGTTGCCTCGTAAACGCCCTCACTTGCATGTATCGAAAGATATTCCCCGGGGGCAACTCATACTTTTCCTCCAGCGCTCCCAGGCTCGCAAACTCCCCGTCAATAAACAAGTCTCTCAGTCTCCTAATTCCTGCCCGATGCCAGCTCTGGAACCCTCCGTCCATCCTTCCTGGGACAAACCTATGGTTATTCCTGATCGGGGACCACACCGAGGCCTCCATTGCCCCCAGATCCTTAAGGTTGTCACCGCCACTGGGTTTGTGGTATACCTTTTCGGGGAAAGTGGCAGCGGCACCGTCACCAGTGCCTTTAGGCTCGTTCCCTTACAGGACGCCATCTCCAGCCTCTTCCACGCCGCCCCCTCTCCCTCCCTCGTCCACTTACAAACCATCGCCACATTGGCGGCCCAGTAGTAGTTGTCCAGATTTGGCAACGCCAGTCCCCCTCTGTCCCTGCTGCGCTGCAGGAACCCCATCCTTACCCTCTGGGTCTTCCTTGCCCACACAAAACTCATAACACTCCTGTCTATTTTCTTGAAAAAGGCCTTAGTGATCAGAATAGGGAGACATTGAAACGCAAAAAGAAACCTTGGGAGGACCATCATTTTTACCGCCTGCACTCTGCCCGCCAGTGAGAGCGGCAGCATATCCCACCTCTTGAAATCCTCCTCCATCTGCTCCACCAGATTGAGTTTGTGTAGAGTTCCCCAGCTCCTGGCTACCTGAATCCCCAAATATCGGAAGCTCCTTTCCACTCTCCTTAACGGCAGGGCGTCTATTCCTCTTCCCTGATCCCCAGGGTGTACTACGAAAAGCTCACTCTTCCCCATATCTAGCCTATATTCCGAAAAATCTCCAAACTCCCTCAATATCTGCATAATCTCCTCTACATCCCCTCGTCATCCCCTCTACAGGATCCGCCACATATAGCAGTAGGTCATCTGCGTAGAGTGACACTCGATGTTCCTCTCCCCCTTTAACCACCCTCCTCCATTTCTTAGAGTCTCTCAACGCTATGGCCAGTGGTTCAATTGCCAACGCGAACAGTAATGGGGACAGGGGGCACCCCTGCTTTGTTCCCCTATGTAACCGAAAATACTCCGATCTTTGCCGATTTGTGACTACACTTGCCACTGGGGCCCCGTATAGGAGTTTGACCCAACTGACAAACCCCTCCCCGAACCCAAACCTCCTCAACACCTCCCATAGATACTCCCACTCCACCCTATCAAATGCCTACTCTGCATCCATCGCCACCACTATCTCTGCCTCCCCCTCCGCTGGGGGCATCATTATCACCCCCAACAGCCGTCGCACGTTGACATTCAGCTGTCTCCCCTTCACAAACCCTGTCTGGTCTTCATGCACCACCCCCGGGACGCGATCCTCGTTGCCAGTGCTTTTGCCAGCAGCTTGGCGTCTACATTCAGGAGTGAGATAGGCCTATGTGACCCGCATTGCAGCGGATCTTTATCCCGCTTCAGGATTAGTGATATCGTCACCTCTGACATTGTCGGGAGTAGAGTCCCTCCTGCTCTGGCCTTGTTAAAGGTTCTCGCCAGCAGCGGGGCCAACAAGTCCACATATATTTCCTGTAAAATTCCACCGGGAACCCGTCTGGTCCCGGGACCTACCTTGCCTGCATGTTCCCCAGCCCTTTTATCACCTCATCCACCTCAATTGGCGCCCCCAGACCTGCCACCTCCTGCTCCTCCACCCTTGGGAACCTTAGTTGGTCCAGAAACTGTTGCATTCCCTCTTTTCCCTCCAGGGGTTGGGACCTATATAGCCTCTCATAAAAGGTCTTAAACACCTCATTTACCTTCCCTGCTCTCCGCTCCGTTGTTCCCGTTTCATCCCTGACTCCCCCAATTTCCCTCGCCGCTATCCTCTTGCGAAGTTGGTGGGCCAGCAGCTGGCTCGCCTTTTCCCCATACTCTTATCTCATCCCCTGTGCCTTCCTCCACTGTGCCTCTGCCTTTCCTGTGGTCAGCAGGTCAAACTCCGTCTGAAGTCTTCGCCTCTCTCTATATAGTCCTTCGTCCGGGGCCTCCGCATATCTTTTATCCACCCTCAAAATGTCCCCCACTAATCTCTCCCTTTCTTTGCCCTCTTTTTTTCTCCTTGTAAGCCCTGATGGAGATCAACTCTCCCCTAACCACTGCCTTCAGCGCTTCCCATACTACCCCCACCTGGATCTCACCATCATCATTGGCCTCCAGGTACCTCTCGATGCAACCCCGCACCCTTCCACAGATCCCCTCATCCGCCAATAATCCCACATCCAGTCGCCAGAGTGGGTGCTGCTCCCTCTCCTCTCCTAATTCCAGATCCACCCAGTGCGGGGCATGGTCTGAAACGGCTATGGCCGAATACTCCGTTCCTGTCACCTTCGAGATCAGTGCCCTGCTCAAAACAAAGAAATCTATTCGGGAGTATACCTTGTGGACATGGGAGAAAAAGGAGAACTCTTTGGCCAACGGCCTAGCAAATCTCCATGGATCCACTCCCCCCATTTGCTCCATGAACCCCCTAAGCACCTTGCCCACTGCCGGCCGCCTTCCGGTCCTGGATCTAGATCGATCTAACCCTGGATCCAGCACAGTATTGAAATAACCCCCCCCCCATTACCAGGCTTCCCACCTCCAGGTCCGGGATACGTCCCAGCATCCGCTTCATAAATCCCGCGTCATCCCAGTTCGGGGCATATACATTTACCAGCACGACCTCCTTTCCCTGCAATCTACCACTCACCATCACATATCTACCCCCGTTATCCACCACCATATTCCTAGCCTCGAACGACACCCGTTTCCCCACCAATATCGCCACCCTTCTATTTTTCACGTCCAACCCTGAGTGGAACACCTGTCCCGCCCATCCTTTCCTTAACCTAACCTGATCCGCCATCTTCAGATGCGTCTCCTGAAGCATGGCCACATCTGCCTTCAGTCTTTTAAGTGCGCAAACACTCGGGCCCTCTTAATCAGCCCATTTAGGCCTCTCACATTCCACGTGATCAGCCGGATTGGGGCCCCCCCCCCGGCCTGCCGACTAGCCATCCCCTATTCTAGGCCAGTCCCCCGTCCGGGTCCCGCGCACCCACCCGTCCCCCAGGCGGCGCTCTCCCGTCCCGACCACCTCTTCTCTTGCCAGCTCCCTCTCGCTCCCAGCAGCAGCAACCCAGTTAATCCCCCCCCACCCGCTAGATCCCCATCTTGCATGGTTACTCCCCCCATGATGCTTCCGAAAGTCAGTTGACTCCAACTGACCCCGGCTTCCCCCGCTCTCTCCTTGACCCCCCCTGTGCGTGGAACTCTCTTCCTTCCTGCGCCTATCTTCCCGACATCATCTCCCGAGCGCGGGAAAAAAACCGCGCTTTCCTGGATCAGCCCCGCCCCCTATGGCGCAGCTCCCCCATCCCCCCCTCTCAGTCCCTTTTTCCACCGGCGCCCACATTTCTCAGTGTTCCCCCGTCAAGAGGAGAAAAAATCCCCGTCTATCGTCTCGATACTGTGAACCTCCCATTCCCCAATTTACATTTCTATGCATCAACCTTTCCCCCCCCCCCCAGCATCAGTCCCTCAGTTATGGTCCAGTTTCTCCTCTTGGATGAAGGTCCATGCCTCATCCGACGTTTCGAAGTAGTAATGTTTGCCTTGGTGCGTGACCCACAATCGCGTCGGCTGCAGCATCCCAAACTTTATTTTCTTCTTGTGAAGCACCGCCTTGGCCCGATTTTAAAGCTTGCCCTCCTTCTCGCTACCTCCGCGCTCCAGTCCTGATACACTCGTATCACCGCATTCTCGCACCTGCTACTCCGTACCTTCTTAGCCCAGCTCAAAACAGCCTCTCTGTCCGTGAAGCGGTGAAATCTCACCACTATCGCCCTTGGTAGTTCTCCAGCCTTTGGTCTTCTCACAAGGACCCGCTGAGCCCCTTCCACCTCCAGGGGGCCCATGGGGCCTCAGCTCCCATTAGCGTATGGAGCATCGTGCTCACATAAGCCCCAACATCAGCTCCCTCCACTCCTTTGGGGAGACCCAGAATCCGGAGGTTCTTCCTCCTCGAGCTGTTCTCCAGGACTTCGAGCCTTTCGATACACCTCTTATGTAGCGCCTCGTGCGTCTCCATTTTTACCGCTAGGCCCTGTATCTCATCCTCGTTTTCAGATGCCTTTGCCTTCACCCCATGGAGCTCTAGCGCCTGGGCCTTTTGTGTTTCTTTTAGCCCTTTGATTGCCAATAACATCGGCGCCAGCACCACAACCTTTTAATTCCTCCACACACCGTTGGAGGAATTCCTGCTGGTCTGGGCCCCATGTCGTCTGGGCTCCATCCGCTGCCATCTTGCTTCTTCCTTCTCTACTCTGCCGCTGCTCCAAAGGATCCTTCGCAATCTGGCCACTACCACCGATCCTTTCCATACACACCCGGGGGGACACCTTCCCTCGTCACCCCACACTGGGTTTGGTCCGAAAAAAATTCCGTTGGGGCTCCCGAAAAGAGCCCAAAAGCCCGTTCGAACGGGAGCTGCCGAAACGTGCGTCTTAGCAGTGCATCGCCGCAACCGGAAGTGAGCCTAACCTCGGTTGTTGGCAAGATTCTAGAATCCATTGTTAAGGATGAGATTTCTAAATTCTTGGAAGTGCAGGGTCGGATTAGGACAAGTCAGCATGGATTTAGTAAGGGGAGGTCGTGCCTGACAAACCTGTTAGAGTTCTTTGAAGAGATAACAAATAGGTTAGACCAAGGAGAGCCAATGGATGTTATCTATCTTTACTTCCAAAAGGCCTTTGATAAGGTGCCTCACGGGAGACTGCTGAGTAAAATAAGGGCCCATGGTATTCGAGGCAAGGTACTAACATGGATTGACGACTGGCTGTCGGGCAGAAGGCAGAGAGTTGGGATAAAAGGTTCTTTTTCGGAATGGCAACCGGTGACGAGTGGTGTCCCGCAGGGTTCAGTGTTGGGGCCACAGCTGTTCTCTTTATATATTAACGATCTAGATGACGGGACTGAGGGCATTCTGGCTAAGTTTGCCGATGATACAAAGATAGGTAGTATGGAGGAGGTGGGGAGGCTGCAGAAAGATTTAGACAGTTTAGGAGTGTGGTCCACGAAATGGCTGATGAAATTCAACGTGGGCAAGTGCGAGGTCTTGCACTTTGGAAAAAAGAATAGAGGCATGGACTATTTTCTAAACGGTGACAAAATTCATAATGCTGAAGTGCAAAGGGACTTGGGAGTCCTAGTCCAGGATTCTCTAAAGGTAAACTTGCAGGTTGAGTCCGTAATTAAGAAAGCAAATGCAATGTTGTCATTTATCTCAAGAGGCTTGGAATATACAAGCAGGGATGTACGTCTGAAGCTTTATAAAGCAATAGTTAGGCCCCATTTAGAATACTGTGAGCAATTTTGGGCCCCACACCTCAGGAAGGACATACTGGCACTGGAGCGGGTCCAGCGGAGATTCACACGGATGATCCCAGGAATGGTAGGCCTAACATACGATGAACGTCTGAGGATCCTGGGATTATATTCATTGGAGTTTAGGAGGTTGAGGGAAGATCTAATAGAAACTTACAAGATAATGAATGGCTTAGATAGGGTGGACGTAGGGAAGTTGTTTCCATTAGCAGGGGAGACTAGGACCCGGGGGCACAGCCTTAGAATAAAAGGGAGTCACTTTAGAACAGAGATGAGGAGAAATTTCTTCAGCCAGAGAGTGGTGGGTCTGTGGAATTCATTGCCACAGAGGGCGGTGGAGGCCGGGACGTTGAGTGTCTTTAAGACAGAAGTTGATAAATTCTTGATTTCTCGAGGAATTAAGGGCTATGGAGAGAGAGCGGGTAAATGGAGTTGAAATCAGCCATGATTGAATGGTGGAGTGGACTCGATGGGCCGAATGGCCTTACTTCCGCTCCATTGTCTTATGGTCTTATGTTTAGCTGTAATATTTCCCTTCAGCAATCCTGCTTCTGCTGTATGTGCTGCTGCTGCAGCTTGATGCTGCAGTAGAGCAACCACCACCTGTAGTAGCTGTTAGCACCAGGCGAGGGAGGGGAGGGGAAATAAGTGTGTGGTTCTCAGTGACTGAAAGTGTTTTGCACTGCTTGCACCACAACCTGGAAATTGGATGTCATTTGAATACTTTTACTGAACTAGACTGGGTTTAGATTGTTGCAGATTTGTTTATTCAATCACTCTTGAAAGAGTCGCACCTTGACATGATATTGAAAAATTAATTGAACAAAACTCTCAGGCTTTCTCGACAGTAACTACAATGTAGGACAAAATATTGGCTGCTTGTGATAAAGGAATGGCAATGATCGTGGGTGACTTGAATATACAGATAAACTGGAAAAATGAGATGAGCAGATGTCTGAATGAGGAGTTGATAGAATGCTCTCGAGGCAGTTTCTTGGAACAGCGTGTTCTGGAACCAGCCAGAGCACACCTTGTTTTAGACGCGGTATTGTATAGGATTAATAAATGACCCCAGAGGGAAGAAACTCCCAGGTAGCAGCAACCACTATGACTGAATTATACATCTAGTTTTGAAAGGGAGAAGGCTCCTATTTTAAACTTAAATCAGGGCCACTATATGGGCATGAAAGCTGAGCGAGGTGAAGTGAACTAGGACTCGAGTAAAGGGGGACAGATCAAATAGAGGACTAGTGGCTGACATTTAAGGGGATATTTCAGAGTACTCAGAATAAATATATTCCTACTATGAAGAAAAATCCTAAAGGGAGGAGCCACTGTCCAAGGTTAACCAAAGAAGTTGAGGAAAATATCAAACTTAAGGAAAAACCATATAACTGCAGTGGAAGGTGAGATAATTGGTAACAATATAAAGCCTATCAGAAATAACTTGACGGTGAATTAGAAGAAATAAATTTGAGTATGAGAGGAAGCTAGCTAGGAATGTAAAAACAGATGGCAGGGTTTGCAAGCATATTTAAACCGGAAAAGAGTAAGTAATGTGAGCGTTGGTCCTCCAGAAAGTGAGACCATGGAGTCGATAATAAGGAAATGGCAGATGAAATGAACAGACATTTGCTAACGTATTCACTTTTTATCGAAGAAGCATTTCAGCAATAGCTGTAAATTGGGAGGTTGAAGGGAGAGCGGAACTTGGTGAAATGTAGCCCATTTATTCATGAAGGGAGGGAAGCAGAAGACAGGAAGTTGATAGGCCAGTTGACATCTGTCGTGGGGAAGGTGTTTGAATCAATCATAAGAGTTTATAGCTGGGGCGGCAGCGCTGCCTCGCCGTGCCGAGGACCCGGATCGATCCCGGCCCGGGTCACTGTCCACGTGGAGGCCTCACCGTGCCGAGGACCCAGGCTCGATCCTGGCCCCGGGTCACTGTCTGTGTGGAGGCCTCACCGTGCCGAGGACCCGGATCGATCCTGGCCCCGGGTCACTGTCCGTGTGGAGGCCTCATCGTGCCGAGGACCCAGGCTCGATCCTGGCCCCGGGTCACTGTCCGTGGGAGGCCTCATTGTGCCGAGGACCCAGGCTCGATCCTGGCCCCGGGTCACTGTCTGTGTGGAGGCCTCACCGTGCCGAGGACCCGGGCTCGATCCCGGCCCCGGGTCACTGTCCGTGTGGAGTTTGCACATTCTCCCCGTGTCTGCGTGGGTCTCACCCCCACAACCCAAAGATGTGCAGGGTAGGTGGATTGGCCACGCTAAATTGATCCTTAATTGGAAAATATTACAAGTGTTTTTTGCTGGTCACTTGGCCAAGCTCAAGGTAATTGGGAAGAATCAACATGATTTTATGAAGAGAAATCAAGTTCAACCAATTTGCTCGAGTTCTTTGAAGGGGTAATGTGCTGTGGAAAATACAAGTCTTAGACCCACTCTTCCTCCTTTCAAACTGGGAGGCACAGTGGTTAGCACTGCTGCCTCACAGCACCAGAGACCTGGGTTCAATGACTCTGTGTGGACATTCTCCCCATGTCTGCGTGGGTTTCCTCCCACAGCCCAAAGATGTGCAGGTTCGGCAGATTGGCCATGATACATTGCCCCTTAGTGTCCAATGGTTAGCTGGAGTTGTGATGTAGTAGGCCCAGGTAGGGTGCTCTTTCAGAGGCTCGTTGCAGACACGATGGGCTATGTGGCCTCCTTTTGCACTGTCTGGTTTCTATGAAAGTGGATGTAAAATTCAAACCTGTTGTGGTTGCTGCTCCTGAGGGGTACCTTCATCCTGATATCATTCATTAATCCGATCACATTACCTAGTCTAAAATAACCTGCTCTCTGGGACAATACTGTACTTGCATTTCCAGAAAGCATTTTATAAGGTGCAAAAAATAAAAGCTTGTGATGTCGGGGATAACATGTTAGCATGGATTGGTGATTGGCTGGCTGGCAGAAAACAGTGAGTATGCATTAATGGACCTTCTCTGATTGACAGGATGTGACGAGTGGAGTCCTGCAGGGGCCTCAACTTTTTACAGTTTACACAAATTCCTTTTGATGAGGGGAGCAAAGGCATGGTAGCTAAATTTGCAGATGACACAAAGATAGGTAGGGAGGTATTTTGTGAAGAAGGTAAGGAGTTTGCAGACTGACATCGATTGGCTGAGTAAGTGGGCAAAAATCTGTTCAATGTGGTATAATGTAGGATGGTGTTAAGTTGTCCACTTGGTCAGGAAGAGTGAAGAAACAGAGTATGACTGAAATGGGGAATGACTGCAGAATACGGAGGTGCAGAGGCAGTTCAGTGTTCTCATGCATGAGTCACAAAATGTTAGTGAGCAGGTACAGCGTGTAATGAAGGCTAATGAGATGTTAACCTTTTATTAGGAGAGGAATTGAACATAAAAGTAAGGATGTGATGCTTCATTGTTGCAGCGCATTGGTGAGACTATCTTGAATACTGTGTGCAGTTTTAGTCTCCTTATTTAAGGAAGGATGTAAATGCAGTTCAGAGGAGGTTTACTAGGTTGAAACCTGGAATGACCAGGTTGTCGTATGAGGAAAGGTTGCACAGACTGAGTTTGTTTCCACTGGAGTTCAGAAGGGTGAGGGGTGACTTAGTTGAAGTACATAACACCCTGACCGGTCTTGACAACAATACTGTCTGCTTTCCCCCTCCCCTTCCTTCAAACCCTGGAATTCAGATTGAGTCACTTGTGCAGGAGCCAGATGATCTCCAGAACTTAATCGAGTGGGCCATTTATTATAGGTGCAGTTATGAGCTATTTGACAATGGGAGCATCACAAACAACCCTAATATTCTCCTGCTACAATCTTCACCTGTGAATCTCAGACATTCTTTGTGAATGTGGCTCTTTAACTCACTGGCTGAATTCACTGAACTATTACACTGTAGATGCAGAAACCTTTGACGAAGGAACGGCAGGGACTTTGTCATAATCATGGTTATAGTGCAGAAGTAGGCAAGAGCTGAAACGAAGGAGAAAATGCTGGAAAATCTCAGCAGGTCTGGCAGCATCTGTAGGGAGAGAAAAGAGCTAACGTTTCGAGTCGTTCGTTTCAGATTCCAGCATCCGCAGTAATTTGCTTTTATCCAGTTATTTTAAGCAGGTCAGAGCTGTTGGATTTCTCGAAGCAAATCTGTTTGCAGTTCTAGGTGGCTCATTTTCAGAGGGATATTGGACTGATGCTACAGTAAAAATTCACATGTCGCAATCATAGTTTGAAATGTTAAAAGGATTTAAGAATTTTTCAATTAATTTTTAAATAAATTTAGAGTACCCAATTCATTTTTTCTAATTAAGGGCCAATTTGGCGTGGCCAATCCACCAAGCTTGCACGGGAAGAATATGCAAACTCCACATGGACAGTGACCCAGAGCCAGGATCGAACCTGGGACCTCGGCGCCGTGAGGCCGCAGTGCTAACCCACTGCGCCACCGTGCTGCCGAATGTTTCTATTAATGCATGGGATGTAGAATGGCCAGTATTTTCTGCCCATCCCTAATTACCCTCGAGAAGATGGTGCGTTGTGTCGTGGCTTGCTTAGCCATTGAAATGAAAAATGAAATGAAAATCGCTTATTGTCACAAGTAGGTCAGTTTGGAGCCAACCACATTGCTGTTAGTCTGGAGCTGCATCTCTGCCAGACTGGGTAATTATGGCAGAATTGCCTCCCTCTAGGATGTTTTTTTTAAAATAAATATTTTATTGAAAAATTTTGGTCAACCAACACAGTACATTGTGCATCCTTTACACAATATTATAACAACACAAATAACAATGACCTATTTTATAAACAAAAAATGAATAAATAATAAATAACAAAAATGAAAACTAACCCTAATTGGCAACTGCCTTATCACAAGTAACACTCTCCAAAAATATAATTTAACAGTCCAATATATAATTATCTGTCGCAACGACCTATACATATTATACAGTATATATTAACAACCCTGAGAGTCCTTCTGGTTCCTCCTCTTTCCCCCCCCCCCCTCCCCCGATCCTGGGCTGCTGCTGCTGCCTTCTTTTTTCCATTCCATCTATCTTTCTGCGAGGTATTCGACGAACGGTTGCCACCGCCTGGTGAACCCTTGAGCCGACCCCCTTAGAACAAACTTAATCCGCTCTAGCTTTATAAACCCTGCCATGTCATTTATCCAGGTCTCCATCCCCGGGGGCTTGGCTTCTTTCCACATTAACAATATCCTGCGCCGGGCTACTAGGGACGCAAAGGCCAAAACATCGGCCTCTCTCGCCTCCTGCACTCCCGGCTCTTGTGCAACCCCAAATATAGCCAACCCCCAGCTTGGTTCGACCCGGACCCCCACTACTTTTGAAAGCACCTTTGTCACCCCCATCCAAAACCCCTGTAGTGCCGGGCATGACCAAAACATATGGGTATGATTCCCTGGGCTTCTCGAGCACCTCGCACACCTATCCTCCACTCCAAAAAATTTACTGAGCCGTGCTCCAGTCATATGTGCCCTGTGTAATACCTTAAACTGAATCAGGCTTAGCCTGGCACACAAGGACAACGAGTTTACCCTGCTTAGGGCATCTGCCCACAGCCCCTCCTCGATCTCCTCCCCCAGCTCCTCTTCCCATTTCCCTTTTAGTTCATCTACCATAGTCTCCCCTTCGTCCCTCATTTCCCTATATATATCTGACACCTTACCATCCCCCACCCATGTCTTTGAGATCACTCTGTCCTGCACCTCTTGTGTCGGGAGCTGTGGGAATTCCCTCACCTGTTGCCTCGCAAAAGCCCTCAGTTGCATATACCTGAATGCATTCCCTTGGGGCAACCCATATTTCTCGGTCAGCGCTCCCAGACTCGCGAACTTCCCATCCACAAACAGATCTTTCAGTTGCGTTATTCCTGCTCTTTGCCACATTCCATATCCCCCATCCATTCCCCCCGGGGCAAACCTATGGTTGTTTCTTATCGGGGACCCCCCCAAGGCTCCAGTCTTTCCCCTATGCCGTCTCCACTGTCCCCAAATCTTCAGTGTAGCCACCACCACCGGGCTTGTGGTGTAGTTCCTCGGTGAGAACGGCAATGGGGCTGTCACCATAGCCTGTAGGCTGCCCCCTACAGGACGCCCTCTCTAATCTCTTCCACGCCGCTCCCTCCTCCTCTCCCATCCACTTACTCACCATTGAAATATTAGCGGCCCAATAATACTCACTTCGGCTCGGTAGTGCCAGCCCCCCCCTATCCCTGCTACGCTGTAAGAATCCCTTCCTCGCTCTCGGGGTCTTCCCGGCCCACACAAAACCCATGATGCTCTTTTCAATCCTTTTAAAAAAAGCCTTCGTGATCACCACCGGGAGGCACTGAAACACAAAGAGGAATCTCGGGAGGACCACCATCTTAACCGCCTGCACCCTCCCTGCCAGTGACAGGGATATCATATCCCATCTCTTGAAATCCTCCTCCATTTGTTCCACCAACCGCGTTAAATTTAACCTATGCAATGTGCCCCAATTCTTGGCTATCTGGATCCCCAGGTAACGAAAGTCCCTTGTTACCTTCCTCAACGGTAGGTCCTCTATTTCTCTACTCTGCTCCCCTGAATGCACCACAAACAACTCACTTTTCCCCATGTTCAATTTATACCCTGAGAAATCCCCAAACTCCCCAAGTATCCGCATTATTTCTGGCATCCCCTCCGCCGGGTCTGCCACGTATAGTAGCAAATCGCCCGCATACAAAGATACCCGGTGCTCTTCTCCTCCTCTAAGTACTCCCCTCCACTTCTTGGAACCCCTCAACGCTATCGCCAGGGGCTCAATCGCCAGTGCAAACAATAATGGGGACAGAGGGCAACCCTGCCTTGTCCCTCTATGGAGCCGAAAATATGCAGATCCCCGTCCATTCGTGACCACGCTCGCCATCGGGGCCCTATACAACAGCTGCATATACACCCATCTAACATACCCCTCTCCAAAACCAAATCTCCTCAACACCTCCCACAAATAATCCCACTCCACTCTATCAAATGCTTTCTCGGCATCCATCGCCACTACTATCTCCGTTTCCCCCTCTGGTGGGGGCATCATCATTACCCCTAACAGCCTCCGTATATTCGTGTTCAGCTGTCTCCCCTTCACAAACCCAGTTTGGTCCTCGTGGACCACCCCCGGGACACATTCCTCTATTCTCATTGCCATTACCTTGGCTAGGATCTTGGCATCTACATTTAGGAGGGAAATAGGTCTATAGGACCCGCATTGTAGCGGGTCCTTTTCCTTCTTTAAGAGAAGCGATATCGTTGCTTCAGACATAGTCGGGGGCAGTTGTCCCCTTTCCTTTGCCTCATTAAAGGTCCTCGTCAATACCGGGGCGAGCAAGTCCACATATTTTCTATAGAATTCGACTGGGAATCCATCCGGTCCCGGGGCCTTTCCCGCCTGCATGCTCCTAATTCCTTTCACCACTTCTTCTACCTCGATCTGTGCTCCCAGTCCCACCCTTTCCTGCTCTTCCACCTTGGGAAATTCCAGCCGATCCAAGAAGCCCATCATTCTCTCCCTCCCATCCAGGGGTTGAGCTTCATATAATTTTTTATAAAATGTCTTGAACACTCCATTCACTCTCTCTGCTCCCCGCTCCATCTCTCCTTCCTCATCCCTCACTCCCCCTATTTCCCTCGCTGCTCCCCTTTTCCTCAATTGGTGTGCCAGCAACCTGCTCGCCTTCTCCCCATATTCGTGCTGTACACCCTGTGCCTTCCTCCATTGTGCCTCTGCAGTGCCCGTAGTCAGCAAGTCAAATTCTACATGTAGCCTTTGCCTTTCCCTGTACAGTCCCTCCTCCGGTGCTTCCGCATATTGTCTGTCCACCCTCAAAAGTTCTTGCAGCAACCGCTCCCGTTCCTTACTCTCCTGCTTCCCTTTATGTGCCCTTATTGATATCAGCTCCCCTCTAACCACCGCCTTCAACGCCTCCCAGACCACTCCCACCTGGACCTCCCCATTATCATTGAGTTCCAAGTACTTTTCAATGCACCCCCTCACCCTTAGACACACCCCCTCATCTGCCATTAGTCCCATGTCCATTCTCCAGGGTGGGCGCCCTCCTGTTTCCTCCCCTATCTCCAAGTCCACCCAGTGTGGAGCGTGATCCGAAATGACTATAGCCGTATACTCCGTTCCCCTCACCTTCGGGATCAATGCCCTACCCAGCACAAAAAAGTCTATTCGCGAGTAGACTTTATGGACATAGGAGAAAAACGAGAACTCCTTACTCCTAGGTCTGCTAAATCTCCACGGGTCTACACCTCCCATCTGCTCCATAAAATCTTTAAGTACCTTGGCTGCTGCCGGCCTCCTTCCAGTCCTGGACTTCGACCTATCCAGCCCTGGTTCCAACACCGTATTAAAATCTCCCCCCATTATCAGCTTTCCCATCTCTAGGTCCGGAATGCGTCCTGGCATCCGCCTCATAAAATTGGCATCATTCCAGTTCGGGGCATATACGTTTACCAAAACCACCGTCTCCCCCTGTAGTTTGCCACTCACCATCACGTATCTGCCCCCGTTATCCGCCACTATAGTCTTTGCCTCGAACATTACCCGCTTCCCCACTAATATAGCCACCCCCCTGTTTTTTGCATCTAGCCCCGAATGGAACACCTGCCCCACCCATCCTTTGCGTAGCCTAACCTAGTCTATCAGTTTCAGGTGCGTTTCCTGTAACATAACCACATCTGCCTTAAGTTTCTTAAGGTGTGCGAGTACCCGTGCCCTCTTTATCGGCCCGTTCAGCCCTCTCACGTTCCACGTGAGCAGCCGGGTTGGGGGGCTTCCTACCCCCCCCCCCCCCCCCCCCCCCCTTGTCGATTAGCCATCCCCTTTTTCCAGCTCCTCACCCGGTTCCCACGCAGCTGTATCTCCCCCAGGCGGTGCCCCACCGCCCGTCCTCTCCCATACCAGCTCCCCCCTCTCCCCAGCAGCAGCAACCCAGTAATTCCCCCCTCCCACCCCCACCCCCCGCTCGATCCCCCGCTAGCGTAATTACTCCCCCCATGTTGCTCCCAGAAGTCAGCAAACTCTGGCCGACCTCGGCTTCCCCCCCGTGACCTCGGCTCGCACCGTGCGACGCCCCCTCCTTCCTGCTTCTCTATTCCCGCCATGATTATCATAGCGCGGGAACCAAGCCCGCGCTTCTCCCTTGGCCCCGCCCCCAATGGCCAACGCCCCCCCCCCCCCCCCCCCCCATCACCACCTGTGGAAGAGAGAAAAGTTACCACATCGCAGGATTAGTACATAAAACTCATCTTTCCCCCCTTTTTAGCCCCCCACATTCGCCCCACCACTTTGTTCAAACGTTCTTTTTAATAACCCGCTCATTCCAGTTTTTCTTCCACAATAAAAGTCCACGCTTCATCCGCCGTCTCAAAGTAGTGGTGCCTCCCTCGATATGTGACCCACAGTCTTGCCGGTTGCAGCATTCCAAATTTTATCATCTTTTTATGAAGCACCGCCTTGGCCCGATTCAAGCTCGCTCTCCTTCTCGCCAACTCCGCACTCCGGCCTTGATAAACGCGGATCACCGCGTTCTCCCATTTACTGCTCCGAGTTTTCTTTGCCCATCTAAGGACCATTTCTCTATCCTTAAAACGGAGGAATCTCACCACTATGGCTCTGGGAATTTCTCCTGCTCTCGGTCCTCGCGCCATCACTCGGTATGCTCCCTCCAACGGACCCGCCGGGGCCTCTGCTCCCATTAACGAGTGCAGCATCGTGCTCACATATGCCCTGACGTCCGCTCCCTCGTATGCCCTGTATATCGTCCTCATTCTCGGCTGCCTTTGCCTTCACGACCCGAAGCTCCCGCTCCTGGGTCTTTTGTTCCTCCTTTAGCCCTTCGATCGCCTGTAGTATCGGGGCCGACAGCTCTTTCTTCATTTCCTTTTTTATCTCTTCCACACAGCATTTCAAGAACTCTTGTTGTTCAGGGCCCCATGTTAAACTGCCACCTTCCGACGCCATCTTGGTTTTTCTTGCCTTCCTTGCCGCTGTTCTAAAGGATCCACTGCAATCTGGCCACTCTCTCCTCCTTTTTCCATCCGTATCCAGGGGGGATTCCCTTCTGGTTTACCGCACAGTGTTTTTAGCCGTCAAAATTGCCGTTGGGGCTCCTATCAAGAGCCCAAAAGTCCGTTTTACAGGGAGCTGCCGAAACGTGCGACTCAGCTGGTCATCGCTGCACCCGGAAGTGACTCCCTCTAGGATGTTAATAACCAGATGGATTTTTACAGAAGGTGGTAATGTCATGTTCACCATTTTTTCTGATTTTTGTTAACTGAATTCAGTTTGTGTTGCCAGATTGGCTAGCTCATTTTGGTGATGATCTGGCTCCTGTACAAAATGTCTCCACCTGAATTCCAGGGTTTGAGGGAAGGATGAAAACTGACAAGAATTTAGAAGTTTGTTAATCCAGGCTTCCGGATTGCTAGTCCAGTCACAAAACCATTGTGTTGTCATAGCCAAGCTGTATGCCACTGATTTTAACACTCAAACTGACTAGGTCAGCCCAGTATGGGTACTAAGTGGGTGAGCAGTGGAAGATTGTCTTCTCACTGTTTGATGAATCATTATTAACGACTTGAATTGCGCAAGTGGTAGGAGGAGCTGGGAGGTGAGATAGAGGATGGTCTATGGGCAGACGCGTTGAGTCGAGTCAACACGTCCGCAACATGTGCCATGCTCAGCCTGATACAATTTAAGGTTGTTCACCGGGCTCACGTGAGCATATTCTTTGGGGTGGTAGACAGGTGTGCAAAACGTGCGGGAGGACCAGCGAACCATGTCCACATGTTCTGGGCACGTCCGAAGCTTAGGGGATTCTGGGAGGGGTTTGCGGACGTCATGTCCACGGTGTTAAAAACAAGGGTTGAGCTGAGTCCAGAGGTGGCGATTTTCGGGGTGTCAGAAGACTCGGGAATCTAGGAGGAGAAAGAGGCAGACGTTCTGACCTTTGCTTCCTTGGTAGCTCGGAGACGGATGCTATTAGCATGGAGGGACTCAAAGCCCCCGAAGTCGGAGACCTGGCTATCGGACATGGCTAGCTTTCTCTGTTTGGAGAAAATCAAGTTCGCCTTGAGAGGGGTCACTGTTAGGGTTCGCCCGGAGGTGGCAACCGTTCGTTGACTTCTTTGCGGGAAAGTAATCGCCAGCAGACCGGGGTGGGGGGGAAGAGTAGTTTAGAGTAGGGGGTCAATAAGGGTGGGACCTGTACGAGAGGTAAATGTCTTTTGCACTATGTTTATGGTTTCATGGATTTTGTTTATTTTGCTGTTACGATACCAAAAAATACCTCAATAAAATGTTTATTAAAAAAAAAAATAACAACTTGAATTGATCACACACTGAACGAAGGAAGAAGTTTTAAAATTTGTCACGAGGTTACAGGAACATGAAATGCTTTGCCATGAATGGCTGTTGAGTTCCAGGCTATTGCATCATTTAAGATGAGAATTCAATTGAAAAATTATGAAACTTTAGAATTAGCACAGGGCCAAGATGCCAAATAGCTGCCAATCTAGTTTTAGTTTCTGTGACTGCAAGAGCCCTTTTGAAAGTGGATTGATTTGAGTTGGTTTTGTACATTTGCTCATTTTTGGCTTAAGGAATAGGTGGAGTTCTAATAATAATAATGGAGTTCTAATTAAATCTCTGCAGGTCATATACCAGAAATTATTCAACCTAGAAAATTCACTCTTTCAATCCCACTAAAATCCTCATCAAAACCAATTTGCCTTGTTTTGCAGGAAGTTTATGAACTGCTGAGCGAGTATGATCTAAAATACTGTTTTGTGGACAAATACAAAGGAACAGGTGAGTGCCCAGCTCCCAGTTCTGTCACCAGGTGCCTGATTTTCAGACACGGCTACGTTAAAACTACTTGAACAAAAAAACAGGAAATGCTGGACAATCTCAGCAGCTTTGACAAAGAGCTGAAACGTTAGCTTCCTTTTCTCTCGTCAGAGGGCGTCGCACCTGCTGAGTTTGTCTAATATTTTTTGTTTCAGATTCCAGCTTCCGCAGTAATCTGCCATGAGGTTGTTCGAAGTTTGTGATGGGATCAAGCCATTCTGAACACTGGCTCATACAGTAAACCCCTCATCTTCAAATAAAGCGACCTTATTTTTGTGTCTGATTTTCTGGGTCAATTATTTTGACCGTTTATCATTCTTGGTGTAAAGGTTTTTCTTGATATTTTGTTTTAAATTTCCTTTTCACTAATTGCCACTTGTTCGGTTCTGTATACATTGTGTACTTTTAAATATTCATGTGAAGTTACCTTGTCTTCCCTTTTAATATATTATCAATTTAGGTTTCACCTAAACCCTCCTCTTCCAGACTGGCGAGGTTAAAGCTCTGCAATCCACAGCCACTGTTATTCCTCTTTGCAATCAAAGCCGTCTGTTTCCTTTTGCACCCTTTCCGAGCTGAGGAGTAAGCTATGACTGTGTGCTTCTTCCAAGTTGAGGGAACATTTGTTCCATGATTGTTTGCATGTATCCCAGCGTACCACAGTCCATTGCTATGTAGGAAATTGCCACAGGGATATTGAGTCAATTTGCTAATACTGGATTAGGGAGCTAGAGGAATACTGAGTCAGTTTGCTAACACTGGATTAGGGAGCTAAAGGGATATTGAGTCAGTTTGCTAACACTGGATTAGGGAGCTGGAGGGATATTGAGTCAGTTTGCTAACACTGGATTAGGGAGCTGGAGGGATATTGAGTCAGTTTGCTAACACTGGATTAGGGAGCTAGAGGAATACTGAGTCAGTTTGCTAACACTGGATTAGGGAGCTAAAGGGATATTGAGTCAGTTTGCCTACACACTGGATTAGGGAGCTAGAGGGATATTGAGTCAGTTTGCTAAAACTGGATTGGGGAGCTAGAGGTATATTGAGTAAGTTTGCTCACACTGGATTAGGGAGCTAGAGGAATATTGAGTAAGTTTGAAAACACTGGATTGGGGAGCAAGAAGAATATTGAGTCAGTTTGCTAACACTGGATTAGGGAGCTGGAGGGGTATTGAGTCAGTTTGCTAAAACTGGATTGGGGAGCTAGAGGGATATTGAGTCAGTTTGCTAAAACTGGATTGGGGAGCTAGAGGTATATTGAGTAAGTTTGCTAACACTGGATTAGGGAGCTAGAGGAATATTGAGTAAGTTTGAAAACACTGGATTGGGGAGCAAGAGGAATATTGAGTCAGTTTGCTAACACTGGATTAGGGAGCTGGAGGGATATTGAGTCAGTTTGCTAACACTGGATTAGGGAGCAAGAGGGATATTGAGTCAGTTTGCTAAAACTGGATTGGTGAGCTAGAGGAATATTGAGTAAGTTTGCTAACACTGGATTAGGGAGCTAGAGGGATATTGAGTCAGTTTGCTAACACTGGATTAGAGAGCTAGAGGGATATTGAGTCAGTTTGCTAACATTGGATTAGGGAGCTGGAGGGATATTGAGTCAGTTTGCTAAAACTGGATTGGGGAGCTAGAGGGATATTGAGTCAGTTTGCTAACACTGGATTAGGGAGCAAGAGGGATATTGAGTCAGTTTGCTAAAACTGGATTGGGGAATCATAGAATCATAGAAGTTTACAGCATGGAAACAGGCCCTTCGGCCCAACCAGTCCATGCCGCCCAGTTTTTTACCATTAAGCTAGTCCCAGTTGCCCGCACTTGGCCCATAACCCTCTATACCCATCTTACCCATGTAACCATCTAAATGCTTTTTGAAAGACACAATTGTACCTGCTTCTACTACTACCTCTGGCAGTCCATTCCAGACACTCACTACCCTCTGAGTGAAGAAATTGCCCCTCTGGGCCCTTCTGAATCTCTCCCCTCTCACCTTAAACCTATGCCCTCTAGTTTTAGACTCCCCTACCTTTGGGAAAAGATGTTGACTATCTACCTTATCTATGCCCCTCATTATTTTATAGACCTCTATAAGATCACCCCTAAGCCTCCTACGCTCCAGGGAAAAAAGTCCCAGTCTATCCAGCCTCTCCTTATAACTCAAACCATCAAGTCCCGGCAACATCCTAGTAAATCTTTTCTGCACTCTTTCTAGTTTAATAATATCCTTTCTATAATAGGGTGACCAGAACTGCACACAGTATTCCAAGTGTGGCCGTACCAATGTCTTGTACAACTTCAACAAGACGTCCCAACTCCTATATTCAATGTTCTGACCAATGAAACCAAGCATGCCGAATGCCTTCTTCACCACCCTGTCCACCTGCGACTCCACCTTCAAGGAGCTATGAACCTGTACTCCTAGATCTCTTTGTTCTATAACTCTCCCCAACGCCATACCATTAACTGAGTAGGTCCTGGCCTGATTCGATCTGCCAAAATGCATCACCTCACATTTATCTAAATTAAACTCCATCTGCCATTCGTCGGCCCACTGGCCTAATTGATCAAGATCCCGTTGCAATCCTAGATAACCTTCTTCACTATCCACTGTGCCACCAATCTTGGTGTCATCTGCAAACTTACTAAACATGCCTCCTAAATTCTCATCCAAATCATTAATATAAATCACAAATAACAGTGGACCCAGCACCGATCCCTGAGGCACACCACTGGTCACAGGCCTCCAGTTTGAAAAACAACCCTCTACAACCACCCTCTGCCTTCTGTCGTCCAGCCAATTTTGAATCCAATTGGCAACCTCACCCTGGATCCCGTGAGCTTTAACCTTCTGCAACAACCTACCATGCGGTACCTTGTCAAAGGCTTTGCTAAAGTCCATGTAGACAACGTCTACTGCACTACCCTCATCTACCTTCTTGGTCACTCCCTCAAAAAACTCAATCAAATTTGTGAGACATGATTTTCCACGCACAAAGCCATGCTGACTGCCCCGAATCAGTCCTTGCCTCTCTAAATGCTTGTAGATCCTGTCTCTCAGAATACCTTCTAGCAACTTACCTACTACAGACGTTAGGCTCACCGGTCTGTAGTTCCCAGGCTTTTCCCTGCTGCCCTTCTTAAACAAGGGCACAACATTCGCCACTCTCCAATCTTCAGGCACCTCACCTGTGGCTGCCGATGATTCAAATATCTCGGTTAGGGGACTCGCAATTTCCTCCCTAGCCTCCCACAACATCCTGGGATACATTTCATCAGGGGAGCTAGAGGAATATTGAGTAAGTTTGCTAACACTGGATTAGGGAGCTAGAGGGATATTGAGTCAGTTTGCTAACACTGGATTAGAGAGCTAGAGGGATATTGAGTCAGTTTGCTAACATTGGATTAGGGAGCTGGAGGGATATTGAGTCAGTTTGCCTACACACTGGATTAGGGAGCTGAAGGGATATTGAGTCAGTTTGCTAACACTGGATTGGAGAGCTAGAGGAATATTGAGTAAGTTTGCTAACACTGGATTAGGGAGCTAGAGGGATATTGAGTCAGTTTGCTAACACTGGATTAGAGAGCTAGAGGGATATTGAGTCAGTTTGCTAACACTGGATTAGAGAGCTAGAGGGATATTGAGTCAGTTTGCTAACATTGGATTAGGGAGCTGGAGGGATATTGAGTCAGTTTGCCTACATACTGGATTAGGGAGCTAAAGGGATATTGAGTCAGTTTGCTAACACACTGGATTAGAGAACTAGAGGAATATTGAGTCAGTTTCCTAACACTGGATTAGCGAGCTAGAGGGATATTGAGTCAGTTTGCTAACACTGGATTAGAGAGCTAGAGGGATATTGAGTAAATTTGCTAACACTGGATTAGGGAGCTAGAGGAATATTGAGTCAGTTTGCTAACACTGGATTAGGGAGCTAGAGGAATGTTGAGTCAGTTTGCTGCCACTGGATTGGGGAGCTCGAGGAATATTGAGTCAGTTTGCTAACACTGGATTAGGGAGCTAGAGGGATATTGAGTCAGTTTGCTAACACTGGATTAGGGAGCTAGAGGAATATTGAGTCAGTTTGCTGACACTGGATTGGGGAGCTCGAGGAATATTGAGTCAGTTTGCTAACTCTGGATTGGGGAGCTCGAGGAATATTGAGTCAGTTTGCTAACACTGGATTAGGGAGCTAAAGGGATATTGAGTAAGTTTGCTAACACTGGATTAGGGAGCTAGAGGGATATTGAGTCAGTTTGCTACCACTGGATTAGGGAGCTAAAGGGATATTGAGTAAGTTTGCTAACACTGGATTAGGGAGCTAGAGGAATAATGAGTCAGTTTGCTGACACTGGATTGGGGAGCTCGAGGAATATTCAGTCAGTTTGCTAACAACGTATTGGGGAGCGCGAGGAATATTGAGTCAGTTTGCTAACACTGGATTAGGGAGCTAGAGGGATATTGAGTAAGTTTGCTAACACTGGATTAGAGAGCTAGAGGAATATTGAGTCAGTTTGCTAACACACTGGATTAGGGAGCTAAAGGGATATTGAGTAAATTTGCTAACACTGGATTAGGGAGCTAAAGGGATATTGAGTAAGTTTGCTAACACTGGATTAGGGAGCTAGACGAATAATGAGTCAGTTTGCTGACACTGGATTGGGGAGCTCGAGGAATATTCAGTCAGTTTGCTAACACTGGATTAGGGAGCTGAGGGGACATTGAGTCAGTTTGCTAACACTGGATTAGGGAGCTAGAGGAATACTGAGTCAGTTTGCTAACACTGGATTAGGGAGCAAGAGGAATATTGAGTCAGTTTGCTCACACTGGATTAGGGAGCTAGAGGGCTATTGAGTCAGTTTGCTAACACACTGGATTAGGGAGCTAAAGGGATATTGAGTAAATTTGCTAACACTGGATTAGGGAGCTAAAGGGATATTGAGTAAATTTGCTAACACTGGATTAGGGAGCTAGACGAATAATGAGTCAGTTTGCTGACACTGGATTGGGGAGCTCGAGGAATATTCAGTCAGTTTGCTAACACTGGATTAGGGAGCTGAGGGGACATTGAGTCAGTTTGCTAACACTGGATTAGGGAGCTAGAGGAATACTGAGTCAGTTTGCTAACACTGGATTAGGGAGCTAGAGGGATATTGAGTCAGTTTGCTAACACACTGGATTAGGGAGCTGGTGTGCTCTCCACAGAGGGAGGTTTTGACCCTGTTCTGTTGATTCCCTGGGATGCTCAGTTTCATGTCTTGTCTGAACTCTGGCCTCTTGAAATTTATAATCTTTTAATGAATACTGAATGGACTTTGGATTTGGTGTAGTCAATTTATCTTTTATAAAGTTGTAATTTTGCCTTCAAAGTTGCAATTTAATGTGGGAGGGGAAAGGAATTTAAGGTATCAGTAGCTCGTCATTGGCGAGAAGTTGTGCAGTTGTGATGTCCGTAAACTTGTGTACTCCAGATTTAGACTGGTTCAGTGTTGGACCTGTCTGTAATGCTGTGTCTGCCATGCAGTGATTCTGTCGTTCAGTTGTACCTGTTACAAACCTTGAATTGTGAATAATCATTTGATTGAGGATAACTAAACTGAAATGAGAAGCTTGATGGCCAAGGGAGCAATGTTTGCTGAACAGTTTTTAGTAGTAAAAAAAAAAAAAAAAAAATTTTTTTTAATGCCCCAAGATATCTAACCTCCTCTTTGAGATTCCTGCATTCCTCAATACTGGCCTTTTGTGTTCTCCCCTCCTCCTTGGACAGGTTCTGGATAGTCAAGGGGGTCGAGGGTTAGGTGGGGGGCAGGAAAGTAGAATTGTGGCCTCAATCTTGTCAAATATGATCTTATTGGATAGTGGATCAGGCTCAAAGGGTCGAATGGCCTCTCCCATATGATCTTCCTTCGTTCCACCTGGGCCCTACCTCTGGAATTCCCTCTCTAAACCTCTCCTTTAAGGCAGTCTTTAAAACCTTCCTCTTTAACTTTTTTTTCTTTTTCTTTTGAAAGCCTTCCTCTTTAAGGCTTTAAGACAAGATTATCTCTCCTTGGTCTCAATGTTGGCTATTGTCTCAAAAGTCACAGTGCTGGTGAGTGCAGACCTGTGTGGGTTTGGCACAACAGTCATTTCCATAGCCCCTTCCCTTGCTGCCTCGCACATTTGAGCACTGTCTTCAGAGGTGCATTCCAGCATTACCGAGGGCAGAGAAGAGTCAGAAGCCAGTGGCATTAACTTGTCTTTTCCGTGTTTATTTCCAGGTTTTGTCACTTTATTGAACAGGGATCAAGCAAATGATGCCATTGAGAAGTTTCACCAATCGACACTCCGGGATCGAGAAATTTCAGTCCAGCTGCAGCCTACGGATGCTCTGCTCTGCATTGCCAATCTGCCTCTTGCCTTTACTCAGCAGCAGTTTGAAGAACTGGTGCGGCCTTTTGGAAACCTGGAGCGATGTTTCCTTGTGTACAGTGAGGTTTCCGGACATTCCAAGGGGTACGGTTTTGTGGAATACATGAAAAAAGACTCCGCTGCCCGTGCTAAATCGGAACTTCTCGGAAAACAGCTGGGTACAAGAACCCTCTATGTCCACTGGACTGACGTCAATCAACTGACTCTTGATCTCATTCATTCCAAGTGCCTGTGTGTGGACAAACTTCCACATGATTATAAAGACCTGAAGGCATTCAGCCAAGCCTTCAGCAACATCTACGAGCCAACATATTGTCAGGTATGAGCAATCATGGAAAGTCTAGAGCCTTAAAATCTTGTAGTCCATGCACAGTCTGATCTTTTCGGGGTCACGAGTTAAGGGTTCTCTTTACATTATTGGAAGATCAGTCGTAGCCACCCCACATTGACCTGAAGAATATCTTGGGGAAAATGCTGCTGGTCAGCCAGAGGTTAGAGAACTAATGCAATGCATATCTTTAATTTCCTCTTTCTCCCCTCCATCCCTCTCTCGGGAGCCTCCACTTTTGGTTCTGCTGGCTACTGATGCTCATCGCTTGTTTGTTAATTACAAGTTTCAGTTTCTCTTGAACTAGAATATACAGCCACGGTTATAAAAGTAGCATCTTAACTGCTGTGTGTGTGCCGGTGATGGGCTTACGCTTTGTTTTTGCTCCTGTCTTAGTTTGCCCCGCTCCACCCTTTTACTGATTGTTTGGACCAGACGGTTTTGATATGACTACATCTGTCCTTGCCAATCACAGTTTTCTTTCTCCTCCAGTCCATCCAACATAATATCTGAAACTTTGAGCTGCTGCTTCTTTGTACATTTTGGCCACGCCTGGGTTTAGGCTCTTCTGTAATTCCTCTTGGTGCTTTACCCTTCATAGATATTAGTGCCAAACAAGGTATGCTTCAAATTACTTTGTTCGCTGCTATTATTTCAGATTAATGCACATTTCAACCTTTTTAAACCTGTATTGTGAGGTGCAGCATTTTGATTCTCCAGTCTTGTCGTGATGTTTCTACTCTAGCTCTGTTTTCTAACATACACTGCAGCTTCTTTGGAAACTGTGTCTTGGGAAGATGAAGGATCTAGATGTGTGGAAGCTAACCCCATAATAAGCCAGGAATTGTAAATAACTGAAGGTTTATTCTATTTGTCGGGTTCCTCTGCAGATGCAGTGAAGTGAATAAGAAACAATTGTAAAGAGAACCTGTTAAACTCAGCCAATACCTTTCTCTGTACCACTGATTCCACAGTCAGTTAGTTAGTGCATATCCATGCTTTCGATCTGGACATAATGAGGTAGCATGCACCGAGATTGTCCAGACTGATAACTGCTTCCTGCATGCTAATGTACATCAAATGCTGATTCATCTGTGCTGGTGCAATAACGCTTCATTTATAATGCTGCAAATCTGACCTAGAAATATGCTGGAAAAAGTTAGTAGGGCTGTCAGCAACTGTGGCAAGGGAACACACAAAATAGGAGTAGGAGTAGACCAGGAACAGAGTTAACATTTTGAGTGCCTTGTCAGCTAACGGTTTTGCTGAATTTAACACTGGGCTAAATCGCTGGCTTTGAAAGCAGACCAAGGCAGGCCAGCAGCACGGTTCAATTCCCGTACCAGCCTCCCCGAACAGGCGCCGGAATGTGGCGACTAGGGACTTTTCACAGTAACTTAATTGAAGCCTACTTGTGACAATAAGCCATTTTCATTTCATGACTTAACTCTTGTGAAACGGTTTGAGTTGCTGAACGGTTTGATGATTAATACTGATTTGCTCTCTGCTGTTTTGTGCCGTGGGGCAAGTTAAATTTGAAAAAATAATTTGCACTGAATTGCCAGGCATCCTGATCCCCTCCAGAAGAATCTGGTTAATTTTAGTTGTACGTTGGTCTTTTTTGTGTTCTCTTGTTTACAGACTGTCTGAAGCAAGTATCCTTAACTGGAAATGTGTGACATGATGGGGAGTGTTGGACACAGTTAACTGTTCAATGACCTGGAGCATCTGAGATTTCCAAATTTATGCAGGATGTCTATTCTCAGGCTTGGTGTTAATTGCAGATTTTGACTTAAGCCATTGAAAGTTACTGGTGGACACCGTAACTCCTTTTTTACAATATTGGAGATTCAGTGGCAAATTGCCTTATTCCTGAGTTGGCAGTTGTGTAGCACTTAAAGCAGGATGTTTGTTCCACCTTGTCCAAAAACTATATTCATCTTAATAAGTTATAAACTTCAAAAGCCTCTGTCTTCGTGGCATTCGGATCAGACCTACTGCAGTGTTCAACATGATGCAATAGACCGGGCAGCACCTGTGAATCTGAAGTGCAGAAGACTTTGTGCTTTTGGAGAGAAACACAACCATCTTGATTACCTGTTATTTATTTGTTCTTTTTCTCTTCACCATCTTCCCATACGTTGCCTCCACCATCACCTGGATCCCCCTCTGGTGCAGTTGGCTCAGGGACCCGACGGGCAGTTTCGAGGCTTTGCCATTGTCGAATATGAAGCTGCGGAACAAGCTGAGGAAGTGCAGAGGGAGATGGACGGGCTCTGGGTTGGTGGGAACCACATTCGGGTCTTATTCTGTGCACCTGGACCCCCAGGGCGGAGTATGCTTCCTGCCCTGATAGCAGCCCAAGCTATGGTGAGTCTGTAATTTAATTTGCATCAATACATCACATTCGAGCACTGGATAACCACAACCTGTATTAAACCTCGCGGAGACTCTCAAAATCCAACTGGCTTTAAGCAATGGTAGATTGGGATACGAAGTACAATGTCATGGGACAGCAAGTCACTAATTGACCACAATGCTGCCGTGTTTGACACGCTGCTCAAGCTGCCATTTAGATGGGGCAACAGAGAGCAGCCAGTGCTTGAGCACTTGGACGTCCTTGCATCTGTTTCTGTCATTTTGTTGAGTATTGTAAAACTCTCATATGTTTTGTTTCTTGTCTTAGGCAATGAACCGTGGGAAGGGTCTTCTCCCAGAACCAAATCCTGTGCAGATTCTGAACAGCCTGAATAATCCAGCCACATTGCAGCTTCTCCTAAACCCGTTTATGCACGGGAGCACAGGTGCCCAGCAGGGTGAGTCAGAGTGATAGACGTGTCTTCATTCGTTTTGCTTTAACATTTAGAGTACCCAATTCCCTTTTTTTTTTTCCAGTTAAGGGGCAGTTTAGCGTGGCCAATTCACCTACCCTGCACATCTTTTTGGGTTGTGGAATCACGGGGAGACTGCACACTATGTATTTATTCATAACTGGACTGTGTCCTCTGGTTACTCAGCGTGTCAGGTCCAGGTTAACCAGGAGCTGAGTGTCACGGTGATGCAGTCACTGCTGCCTCGCAGCGTCGAGGACCCGCGTTCGATCCCAGCCTGGGTCACTGACCATGTGGAGTTTGCACATTCTCCCTGTGTCTGCATGTCCCCCCCCCCCCCCCCAAAATCCAAAAAGATGTGCAGTGTAGGTGAATTGGCCATGCTAAATTGCCCCTTAATTGGGAACAAAAATTGGATATTCTCAATTTAAAAATAAACAGGAGCTGAACGGCCTTCAACAGACTGACGCCAGAGAAATCTCCCATTACAACGGATCACTTTGGCAATATTGACACAAGAAATATAACTAGGAATCGTGTGCACAATGGGATAGGCATGCATAAGCATATTTTTAGAAATATACTTTGTATCAGATTTATAATTACCACAGTGCTTCAAATCTTCTTTCTTGCTGTCCCACGGGAACGTCCGATCGAGAGTAGGTCCATTATTGCATGTGCAGTGCAGCAGTTCATCCTTAATCTTTGACACAGTTAGTCATCACTGATGTAGTGAACAGTAATGGTCCAGGCCTTTCCCCTTTAGCCAGTGTCTTGGCTTCGTACTGTTTCTCGGGAAGTGGTTGAAAGTGGTTTGAGGTAAGGTTTTTTTCCCTGTGTGAAATCTGAATGGGTGCCACTGCCTTTCCCTAATTGCCCTTGAGGAGGCACTAGTGGGTCTCCTCAAATTGCTGGAGTCAGTTTAGTGGCGGTACTGCCCAATGTTGTGGAGGAGGAGGGGAGGGAGTTTTTAACTGGAATGTGTCCAAGTCAGGATGCTGCGTGACTCGGAAGGGAGCTTGGAGTTGCTGGTGGTTTTGTGTCCTAGGTTGTAGAGTTTAACTTCTGCTTCATGTGGGAAGTTTGGAAATGCCAAGTGCTCCATGTCAGAAAATCAATCCTTTCTTTCTTCTTGACCACTATGAGAGGCTCTTGTCTCATCAAACCTACTTGATAAATAAGTCAAATAGGTTTTAATTTCCAGTTTTCAAAAGTATGAAAATGCTTTCAAATATATAGCAATGAAGTTCCTGAACGAAGAATACTGACTATAATACTTCTTTTCTTTAGGACTTCTGGGAGCTGCTCCTCCAGTGCCTCTGCTGGGGAATCCTGGATTAGGGGCAGCCCTCCTTCAAATGGTTTTCCAGAGCCAAAATCCAGCACAAACCCAGGTAAATCTCCAACTACGAAAGCAAGTCATTGTAAACTGGCACAGGGAGGGTTTGAGCTGAAGCTTCAGAGTTCAGTGGTGACCAAAGGAAGCACACTTGTCTCTGAAGGCTTGGCATTTACAGTAGTAACATTGAACTCTGTTCTTTTTCTTGCTCTTCCCTGTCTGAGCTGATGTACCAAATCAGTCGGGGAGAACTTTGTCAGGAGGATGATTCCAGAAATCACCTGTGTTTTTCAGCGGGTGTTTCAGTTGCACCATCGTCTCCACAATGAAATGGAGAATGTGGGTTCAGTAAAACTAACGTTTCCATCTAATGACGAAATTGACCATTTGAATGAGTATATGGGTGGCACGGTAGCACAGTGGTTAGCACTGTTGCTGCACAGCTCCAGGGTCCCAGGTTCGATTCCCATCTTGGGTCACTGTCTGTGTGGAGTCTGCATGTTCTCCCCATGTCTCCGGGTGCTCCAGTTTCCTCACAAAGTCCAAAGATGTGCAAATTAGGTGGTTTGGCCATGATAAATAGCCCTTAGTGTCCAAAAAGGTGAGGTGGAGGCTTGATGGGCCGAATGGTCTCCTTCTGCACTTATGGTTCTATGACATATTTCAGAGCGCTGCTTAAGCCAGAATTGAAACCTTCACTATTGAAGCACATCGTCAGTCACCCATATGTTTTCTATTATTGGCTAGTTACAATGCGCGTGTACTGGTGGCTGTTGAGTGTGTGTCGAATGGCAGATTGAATATGTTAGTATAGAATTTTACATCTTTTTTTAAAATGTGCTAGGACTCTAACTGGAGTGCATGAGCAATTGTACTGTGTATGTAACATACTTCATGGAGATGTTTTTACTTTGGGTGATGCAAATATGTCTTCATTAACCAATTAAAATTAAAAAAACAATTGTTTGAGTAGAAGTGGAAAAGGCAGTAAGTTACCCCTGTGACAGCTGACCCAAGTGACCAGTGTGACTGGCTTGTTGCTTGACCTTCGAATTAATTCAGTGAGATCCTGCAAGCTCTTGTGCAGCTGCCTTTTGTCATATCAGCTTTAAGTTAACTATGCTGCAGATTGTTCAATGCATTGTTAACCTTATTCTCATTTCCTCATTTCTCTGAAAACACTAGCTCATCTGTCTTACAAGTGCTGTTGCTCAATGAAACGTTGGGAGTGATCCCAGACATTAGTTGGCAGAATAGTGATGCAACAACTATGACAGCTGGGTGAGTTAGGGTCACTCTCTCCACTCCGCTGCTGATGAGGAATTAATTTCCTCAAGGATTCTAGTCCAGAATGCACAAACTCCATTCACTCCGGACCCCTTTAATAGGCGTCAGAGGAAAGTTGTTTGCAGTGCTGCCTCGCAAGCACAAGCCTAAAACCCAGATGAACTGTCAGCACCCACTATGCGAAGAATAATTTGCAGCTGAATTCCTGGGACTGCTATGTGCTTTGAACGTAGTCACTGGAAGGAGTTCTCTTTTTCGTGGGGGAAAGTAACACGCTTTCATGTTTCTGAATTCCCATGTTGAATATCATGCCATCGCAGAAAACAGGCCGATGTTCCTTTCATCTTGTTGTTTTTGGCCCAGAATTACTTGTTGTGTAGTCAATTCTGATTGAAGCTAGCAATGCTGTGTACATCCTGACAGTTGAGTTGACCATTATACCTTTATACCTGTCTGAGTAAAAGTCCATAGTTTTTAAATTTGGCATTTGTTCCCCTGCCCTGCTCCACCATCTGTTTTTCTTTTTCTTTCTCCTTTCCTGGGTTACCAGCTCTCTGGGATGTTGTTACCCTGGCATGCTGCCCAAGTGGCTGTTCACTGTGCGAGAGTCTAGGTGCTGAATGTTAGCGGGTCACTTAACAACTGGAGGCATCACAGCAACACCTGAGGTGCAAAATGTGATAAAGGATGAAATGTGAACCCTTCCTGACTTTATAACTCAATATCGTGATCAAGTAGGGGCTATACCACCACACATTGGCAAGTCTAGAGATGGTGCAATGAAGTTATTTTTTATACAGTGCGGAGCTAAAGCAAACAGTCGCATGTACACCATTTGTGTGGTTGCTTTGAAGGCAGCAATGGTAGGTCAAATGGATTGAAGAGGAAGTACGGAACTTCAGTACAATATTTTACTCGAGAGCATACCTACATAGTTTCAGATGGGGAATTACAGGTACAAGTCTGCCTCATTATCTTTAAATTTAGTCATGGACAAAGGAATGGATATGATTCTTTCAGGACTCCATAGGAAGTGGGCTAGTTCATGGAGACCTATTCAATAAAGGTGGCTTTTTTCCTGGCACTATGGGATTTAATAGCTTATACTATTCTTACGCTTTACTTTTTATCTATTGATGTAATGACTGACCTTTCATTCTCTACTGCATCCCCCATTCCCCTCTACACTTATTATGTCCTAGAATGCTTTGCTTGGGAATCCAGTTTTTCTGCAGAATCTGGTTTGGACCCAGCTGATGCACAATAAAGAGAACCAGGCATTCCTCAATGTAAGTCCAGAAAAAAGTAGCTTGTCGTGCTAGGGTTTGCCTTCCTAGTGTTTACAGCACATACTGATCACATTCATTATAGTTTGCTGTGTACAGTTTGATTTGGATTAAGTGGTGACATTTCAATTGGCTTGTTTGTTACAATAATTGTAAAAAGGAGTTCTACATTCTAAGCATCAATGTCACTGAGAAGGGACTTATTGAGGCTGTTGGTTTACAATGATGATTGATCGCTGTACTCCATTGGCTGCTAAATGCTTTCAGTGTTTTGTTTAACAGAGAAAAAAATAAAGTCAAATCTTTCTGATCTTGAGTCAGTGCAGTTGTGTGGTTTACACATTGTCATTTATAGCCCCCAAAATAGGCACAATTCACTTGAACGTCTTTCATCATGTGCAAGGTTCCTTTGGAACATCGCAAGCACCTGGCATGTTATGATTTATAATAATTTGGTTTCTGTTACATTTGATTTCCCCCCCCCCCTTGCCGTCCTGAATCTTGCTCTTTCTCTTTTATCTGTTGCTCCCTCCACTTGGATAGATCGAGAATCCATTTCACGTTGCAGGGGGCAGTTTGTTTACATGCGCCAAAGATGCACATGCCTCTGATCAGAATGATTTCTCTGAATGAACCCTGCATTCAACCATGTGAATTTGGGTGCAATCCCCAAGTCTGAGAGGCATTAGCACTGACATTGTGCCAACGACTTGACAGAGATCCGGTCATATTTTCTGTCGACTGCGGTCAAGGTCTCTACTGTTTCACAGCTCTGTTACCCTGCCTTTCAGTGTGCAGAATCAGAATGGTGTCACTTTATGCCACTTAATCCTTATTAACCTTTGCTTTGCTTGTCCATATATTTCATACCTTGCACACTTGACCTTTGCTCCCCATCCCATACATAGCCTTTGCTAAGAAAGGGCTTGCTTTGCACATGACAGTTTAGCAAGTGAAGTGTGAAAGATGCGAAGTGTGCATGCGGTGTAATGAACTGCAAGTCATTAACTGTTTATACATTGCTACTATTTGCATTCCGATTTTCAGAACATGGCCATCTATGCACTAGCTTTCTATTTACAGCGCAAATTCCTTCTCAGAATGAGAAATATGCTAGCTGCCTGATTTTAGCAAAGTCTCCTGGAATTCCGATTTAAAGGCTGATCATATAGAAGCAGCTGAGTGGGATTAAATCTGTTTTGTGAGGTAGCATTCAGATTAGCATTGAGTTTTGGCTGGACTGCCATTTCATGGGCATCGGTTCCTGTTGAAATTTCATACACGAAGCCTTGATGAATATCTTTTGGCAATTAAAATATGGAAGCAGCGTAGCGGAGCCCAAAGTACATCTGCACTTGACAGCAGGGTCAGGATTATTTCCTGTCCCTCATGGGTCAATCGGTTGTAGCTGCTTTTGAATTTTGATCTTTAATTGGTGCCATTAAAGCCCCACGGCCCGGCCCAAACACACCTCTTGCCATTCTGTGTCGTGACTGATTTAATGTTTTCAAATGTTGGTCCCGGCTCATACTTTCTCCATGCAATCACAGCTGAAAAAGGTGGGAGCCCGGGCAGCACGGTGGCGCAGTGTGTTAGACCTGCTGCCTCACAGCGCTGAGGTCCCAGGTTCGATCCCGGCTCTGGGTCACTGTCCGTGTGGAGTTTGCACATTCTCCCCGTGTTTGCGTGGGTTGCGCCTCCACAACCCAAACAGTGGATTGGCCACGCTAAATTGCCCCTTAATTGGAAAAAAAATTAATTGGGTACTCTAAATATATTTTAAAAAAGAAAAAGGTGGGTGGCCGGGAATGATGAGTTAAATCCGGACTGAATAGCTGAATGCAAGCTTGGGTTTTTAAAGGAACAGAGTGTGGAATGAATAGACGAGTGAAGGAGTTCCCACCATAATGACCATCTGACAAGATTGATCAAGAGACTCTGCCATTAATTTAATGTTAACGTGGAGATGTTGGAAGGGAAAACAAATATCTTGGCGCTAAACAAATCTTGAGCGGCAATGACGATAATTGTGAAACATCATGGCCCTCTTGATGTGGACAGAAGGGGAGAGAGAAAGAGTGTTCAGTAAGAGGGATGATGTGTTGGATAAACACAATGGGGAGTTGTTGGGTTATGTTTTCCACTATGTTCCAGAAATTGACACAGCACTGCATTCAAACAGATTGAAGCAGATCCTCCTCTTTTCATTTTCTTGGTAACCAGCTAAACTGAGCAATTGATGTTCAGATTACAGAATGGTGTTGTCTGTATGTGTGTCTGTGTTTTCAGAAGCCCGGCATTCTGGGGGAATCTCCTCTCGCAGCTTTGCAGCAAAACCCAATCGGACTTGGAGCCCCTCCACAACGGGGAAAGGGCCTTCTTGGGGAATCGCCCACAGGTATGTAGAATTTATATGCAGAAGCCCGTGAAGCTATTCTCACTTTCCACATGTATTCCCCCAGTACACTGCTTTGTCAGCTAGTGTAATCCAATCTGTGTTGTAGCAGAATGCTGTAACTGATGCTTTTAAAAAAAAAAAAAAAAAAAGTCAATATAACACCTTTACATCTATATACGTACAATAAATTACAGGATTTCAACCCTTGCAACATTCCTTTCTCTCTCTCTTTCCCCCCCCCCCCCCCCCCCAACCCAAAATAAAGAACCAATCCCCTATGTCCCATGTCCCCCCCCCCTAACATCTGACAGTGAACCAACTCCCTGAAATAAGAAATAAACAGCTGCCCCTCTCACTACATACATGTTTCCCCCCCCCAATCAACCCCAAGAATTCTCGACATGGTGCTGACGAAGGAGACCCAGAAGCTCACAGGCTTAGTACAGGACCAGAACGTGTGTGTATGATGCACTGGGCCTCCAGAGCACTGCTCGCACCTATCCTCTATCCTATTTCTCTACATTCGAGAAAACCCCAATCATTCATGCCCAAGAATCAAGCTGAGTCTAGCATTTGAGGAGGTGGAGTTGACTCTGTATCGAGCCTCGCTCCACACACAGTCTCTCCTCTCCTCCCCCCCCCCCCCCCCCCCCCCTCCCCCACATAACTCCTGACGCTTTAAATATCGTCCAATGGGACCTGCTCCGTCAATGCCAGCCGACCATACATCTCCTGCACCCTTCCCTCACCTACATCAACTACTCGGAGAATTCTGTCCAACACCTGGGGTGGGGGAGTTGGGTGGAGAAAGGAAAAGAAACAACCTCCTTACTTGCAAAGTTTTGCACCGAGAGCACCGAAACTGGTTAACTCTCGGAAGCTTGTACTTCTCCAGCCACTCCTCACAATTAGCGAACTTCCCATCGACAAATAAGTCACCAAACTGCCCAAATTCCTCTTCCCCACAAGTCCCAATGGACAAATCCAAAACCGCTGGCTCAAAATCATGGTTTTCACAAATTGGGGCTAACGCTGACGAGGCACCCAGTTTAAAATGCCACCTAAACTGTCTCCATATTCTCAATGTGGCCACCACCGGATTGTTGTCCATTTCATCTATTTTGTTGGGGAAAACAGAAGGGGAGCTGTGACAATGCACTCAAACTGTTGCCTTTACAGTCTTTCCTCTACATCCACCCCCACATGGATTCCGTCCCGCTATACCACCCCCACACCTTTTCAATATTCATTGCCCAATCGTAGTATAACAGGTTGGGCAACGCAAGGCCCTCTGATTGCCTATCCCTTTGTAAAAATGCCTGTTGACCAGTGGGTTGCTGCCCGCCCCCCCAAAAAAGACGAGATCATCTTATTGACTCGCGCAAAGAAAGATTTTGTAAGGAAAACTGGAAGACACTGAAACATCCACGTTCAATAATGAAATGGGACGGTACAACCCACACTGTTGGATCTTTATCCTTCTTTAATCTCATGAGCTACTGATCTGAGGCTGAAGACCTCTGGAACCCACAGCACCTACCAATTAATTTACACTGATTGAGGGAAGAGCTGTCAGATCTGCTAATCGGCATCTTTCATTGGGGCTCTTGCAGTGTGCTCACTGCTTTGCAGTTAAATTTGCTTGCAGGGGAGGAGTCAGTGCTGGGTCCCAGCTAGGCATATGGAGGACCCAAAGAGCTTGCAGGTGGCCCTCTCCCAATGTCACAGGGATGAGGATAGTGTGCTGCCCAGGACACAGACTACACTGAGTATCACCACCGTGTGAGATTTCGAGATTTCGTAATCTCTCCAGAGTTTCAGATGGCATTAATGTTGAGCAAAATAGATAAGGGATGATTGAATCCCAGGGTTGAGTAGCTAATTTTGTTGTAACTAGAGTGCTTTGAATCGACAAAGTCATCATCAATATCCTGTCGGTTCATCTTTACACACACCTCGTCATCTCGTTCTGAGGACTGGGACCTTCCAACACCCACAGGCTGTGATCGATGAAAAGCGTTCATTCTAACCATTGTAGAGAATTTTTATCTTGTGCTTTTAAACCCAAAAGGACTTTACCGCCTGCGTTGTGTGCAGCTGGCGTTACAGGTTGGTACAGATTGAGTTTTAAATAACACTGGACTGAACTGGAGAAAGAAGATGAGCAGTATTGATATTACAATTACCAATGTCTGCCTCCCCCTGTTGCAGTCTGAATTGGGTACAATATGGAGCTTTTGGATTGAGGATGGTTTGATTTAACGGTTACCTTTACTTTACCAGGCGTCTCAATTAAGCTAGTCGTCTCAACATCATTTGTTCTCCTTACAGGGCTGAATTCTGAGAGAGCGCAGGGACAGATGAAGATGCCTATGATGCCAATGGGGACAATGCAGTCCCAGCAGTATCTTGGTCAAATGCCACCAGACATGCAGGGAATGATGGAGAATCTGCCCCATTCTCGGCAAGTGATCTCTCCTCCAGTTACTCCAGCACCTCTACAAGGACTCCCCACGTCCATTCTGGGCTCCGTGCTCCGTGATCTGAAGAAACAGAGGAAACAAAGCATGGCGCAAGTGGAAACTGGCTCAGTCACATCAGGGGTGAGAGGCCAGGCTTTAAACGTTTTCCAGGGGCTGCAGTGGGGTTTTTTTTCCCCCCTATTCGCTTCTGTCTACCTTCCCCTGTTACATCCTGGGTTGGAAACATTGGCAATTCCTTGCAACTAATTGTTCAGCCATTTATTGTGTGCTTTCTTTACCAATTAGAGACATGTGATTGAGGAGTTTAGATTGTGACTGTTAACTCGGAGCTGGAAATGTTTTAAATGCACATTGTTGTATAATGCAGAGAGTTTGTAGTGAGAGCGATGAGGGAATATTCTGTAAATATATTGCCATGTTTCTGTTGCAGCCATCACTGTTGGGAGAACCACCAAAAGACTTCAGAATGCCTCAGAATCCATATCTCAATCTGCAAAGTGTGTTCCCTGGTAAGGAGCAGACGGTTAGCTTGATATTAATGGGCATTAGAGGGTGTGGGTCATGTAATAATTGATGCTCCTGGTATGCTGCATTTTTCCTCAACATATTTGCAACGAATGTCAAACTATGGATTGAAAACATTTTGCTTCAAACTATAACTAAGTGAACCCACTATCCCACCACCCTTACATCTCATCTTATTCATTCTGCACAGCAGCCCTGCACTACCCCCCCCCCCCCCCCCCCCCCCCCCAATATGTCTCAGCCCCTCGCTATCTGTGCCACACCTGCTCTCAGCCACTCGGCGCAGGCCACTCTCACCATCTGTCTCCCTAGTACCCATCACCCCTGCCATCTCCCCACCCTGACCCTCCTCACGGATGCCACCCACTCTGCACACCGTCCCTCTTCCATTCTGCACACGCCAGTCCGTCACACGCCCTGAAGCTTGCTGAACTTTGAACCTTAGCCATCCATGTCAGGCACAGCTCTTGAGGCACAACATTACCAGGTTCTCTGCTGCCATTAAAAATGCTCTTTATCTCTCATAGGTGATTCTAGCAGCAACTCAATGTCTTATGGCCAGAGCACTGGTCTTCTGGGAAACTATCCCAGTTCCATCTCCAGAGGTCAGCAGGGATCCAGCATCAGTGACTATCCGGAGTCCGGAAGCAGCCAGTTGAGTTATGGGAATTTTGAAAGCTATGATGATTACAATCACTCTTACAGGGACTATGAACAGGTATGTTTGGAATATATTGTCTATTGGCAGTTTGTCACAATCAGTGGAATCCTTTATCTGAATAATCAACCACACCCATCGGTCTTGTTCAGTTCCTATTACTGAGTAAACATTTGGTGCAGTGTTTGTCTGCTGCTGTTGCCAACACTCATTTCCAGTCTCCCATCATCTGTTTGTTTAGGGAACTGATCCACAGAGCAGTAAGACACATTGGGGAGGCTGGTCACTTCAATTTTACTGTGGCAAAGTATTTGCCTTTTTCATGTGAAACTCACAATTTGGTAATATATTGGCAAACTATACACGCTGTGACTTTTCAGGTGCACTGGGGTATTCACTGTAGTATTGAGGGAACGCTGCCAGGTTTAGGGTGCTGTCTTTCAAGTTAAACCATTGAGGGTTAGGCTTGTGTTTGGCCCATGGATACCCATCACATAGGGGCTGGTTTAGCACAGTGGGCTAAATAGCTGGCTTGCAATGCAGAACAATGCCAGCAGCGCGGGTTCAATTCCTGTAACAGCCTCCCTGAACAGGTGCCAGAATGTGGCGACTAGGGGCTTTTCATAGTAACTTAATTGAATCCTACTTGTGACAATAAGCGATTATTATTATTACATCAGATTACCTGTCTTTATCGTGAAGACTGAAAGAAATTGAACAGCCCATGTTCCAGTAACTATGTCAGAAAGTTTAAGACAAAACTGACTATTCTTTTAAGTTAACATTCTAATTTTATTTTATTAGGAAGGAGAAATGGAGCGCTACCCACCATCACGCAATCCTGTGCCAAGAGGGTACAGTCGTGACAGAAACGAGGTAAATCTTATAAAGGACATCGACGATTGGAAGTCTGGTGTAGGCTGCTGGATGCTTGGGTGCTGTAGGATCTAGGGATAGATTAGCTCAGTTTACAGGCTGAAGGACCTTGGATTTCCTCTCCAGACTATAAGAGTTAACTCTTTACCAGGGCTGTAATCAGGAACCTCTGTACACTGGGCTGGGCTCCGTGTTCGTTGCCAGTGCCCTGCATGGTGAGGAACTAGGTTTAGCTTGGATTCTGTGAAGTTAAACAGCTGTGACAAGCCTTGCTGAGATTCACTTGTACAAAGGCTGGTTGAGCGAGGTAGCAGCAGGAATCTGTGGGAAGTACCAGGCGATTATGGGCTTTGACAAAGAAAACTTGTTTCTCCAGTGAAATGAATGGTCTGATTGAGGTTTTTTTCCTGATTAGGAAAGAGAGCTGGAGAGATATTCAATGTCCCGTGACCCTGGCCTTGGAGGAATGGGGGGCTACGCACGTGATCGAAATGAGGTAGGTTTTGCATAGAAAGTTGACGATTAGAATGCAGCATTCAGAGCGCCGTGTTAACTGGTTCATATCTCCCTTTGTTGGTGACTCTGCCTTATTAAATTCAGCCACCAGTAACTGCAGCTCCTCTTACTGAATACAGTCCATCAGGGCGGGGCAGTTCAGTGACTGATTTCAGTCATTGCTGTTGTTGGGAGCTCGGAAGACTTCGAACATTCCCAGCTCCGTCCTCAGCCCAGTCTTCGGCCTTTGCTGAGTCTGTTCATCTCTGGCAGGCTGGAGTTGGCAAACTACTGTCAGCCTCCGCAGGAAGGGCTAACAGTCACTCATTTGCTGTCAGCTGCTGCAAAGGGATTGGCGAAGGTGCACGGTGTAGTCAAATAGCCTGACGGCACTTGCTTCCAATAATGACCAGTTGAAAAAGTTGTGGACTGTCAGTAAAACCTGTCCGATGCCCCAATAAGGAGTTGATGCCTCGAGGAGGGAAAATCCAAGTTCACTTGAGGTTTTTTTTTGTTAGGAAAGGGAGATGGAACGATACCCACTGCTGCCGGACCCTGGACATGAAGGATATGGATCTGACCGAAATGAGGTAAATATTAGAATTAAATAAACAGTTTAAATTATTCCCCAGACTCAAGATTGCTAATTAACCATATCTCCAGTTTCTCTGTATTGTGCAGAACATTTGAGTTGCCTAGTAACAGATCTGGGAAACATGCATTACATACAGTCATAAAGACTTTTTCCAGGTTGATCCTTGGCCTCTGAGTTTACTTGGAAGCAGGGTAGCACAGTGGTTAGCACAGTTGTTTCACAGCTCCAGGGTCCCAGGTTCGATTCCTGGCTTGGGTCACTGTCTGTGTGGAGTCTGCACGTTCTCCCTGTGTCTGCATTGGGTTTCCTCCCACAGACCAAAGATGTGCAGGTTAGGTGGGTTGGTCATGATAAATTGCCCTTAGTGTCCAAAAAAAAGGTTAGATGTGGTTACGAGGATAGGTAGGAAGTGCGGCCTTAAATGGGGTGCTCTTTCCAAGGGCCGGTGCAGGCTCGATGGGCCGAATGGCCTCCTGCACTGTAAATTCTATGATAATTTAGAATTCTCCAAAACTTCTTTACACTTAACCTCAGAATGGGTTCAGGCTAATCAACCTATTAATTCTGGATCCTCATCCAGTGCATGTGCGTCGACACCGACTGAGACAGTTTTGCTGGAGTTCAGCCTGAGGGATGTAACTGTCCAGGTTTACATATGAATGGCCATTCAGAAGATGCATCAACAGGTGACATGGGCTGGTTAGATGCACCCTGGTATAAACCTTGAGAGAACAAGGGCAATGTAAAGTGAGGTTTATTGGCTGTTTCTCCTGGATTGGTCGGAAGTTCTCTTAAAATTGCAGTCATTTGGAAATTGTTGAACTTTGTTTAAAGTGTAAGATTGTTAACGTTCTGTTCCTTGTTTAAGCGATCAACACCAAGTGGATACAATGATTTGGAGCCTGCCGCCCCTTCCATGTACTCCAGCTCTCCCACATCCTATTTCACCAGTGGTGTAAGAGCTGGGCTGCGACAGGGCTACTCCAGCAAGGTATGGCACCAATTGTTAGCAGACTGTTTTGTGACGCTCCTTTATTAACTAATAACCAGGGTTTATTTGCACCCTAGGCGACACATCGTTCTCTAACTGTGAGGGCAGCACATTTTAACTGGGATGCTCAGATCATTTTAATATCCCATCTTCCAATTTTAATATTTTGGTTTCCCCTCCCAGTGTATGATTGGTTAGCTGATTGCAGCCACGGTTGGGCAATTTCACTCGAGGGTGAACCAGTTAGGAATCCTCTTCCTGGTTGATTGTCCAGTGACATATCCTCTGGAAAGAGTCCGTGTGTGAATGTTCACAGCGGATAGACTCCAACTTGACTGGAATTCGCCACAGTTAAAATAACTCCGCTAAAGTGTAATGAAATGGGGCTTGTGCCAGACGTGAAGCCAGACTTCAGTAAGGGGAGGAGTGAGGCTGTCGGTCGCCTGTCTCTGTGGAAAGCTGGGGGTGGTGAAGTGCTGATACAATCCTCCATACCCCGCTAGCGCCCCATGTTGGTTCTAAAATTAATTTTAACACCAGATCAAGATCCTTAAACATGTCCAGGTGCATCGTGTACAGTGACTTATTTTACAGCAATTGTTTGTTGAGGGAGGAAAGATTATCAGGATGGCATGAAATCCTCTTCCTCTTCCACCAGTCAACACATCAACAGATGGATGGGATCCTTGTTTAATATCCTCAAAGAATGGTTCTGTAATCCCGTGGCACCTTGCTGGTGTCAGGCTTGAAGGCACATCCCCAATCTGGGCGGGTGTTGAGGACTGAACTGACTTCCCCCATGTGACAAGAGAAACGACACTTCAGGAAGTTCTTGGTTTACCCTCTCCCTTTGCTGGGGTCCTCCTTCTAACCAGCAGCTTAGTCATGGATTTTAAATTCAGTTCACCATTTTGCTGCGTTATCCATTGAACTGGAACAAGTCTGTGATTTGTCAACTGATGCCACAAAGTGGTTTTAGCTTCTGTCAGTGCACGAAGTAGCCAGTAGAATTTGACAGCTCATGAGTTTAGCATCATTAAACTAGCCTTGATGCTGTGTTAGGTAATCTAATTCACCAGGAAATGTCCAGGTGCATGGGGACTGGTGTGGCGGTGTCTTGAAGAGATTTCTCTGGGCACCGTTTTGTATAATCACGACTTGCCATCTCTGTCGATGAGTGAGCCTCGCATTTCCTCCTCCGAGTTCTGCAATCTCTCACTATTTAAATAATTTGTTGTTTTTCTAATCTTCCTGCCAAAGTGGGCAAGTTCACATTTTCCCACATTATACTCCAAGGATTTAAATGTCCGTTTGACAAAGGAAAGCAGCCAATAATTTGGAACATAGGATCAGGAGTAGACCATTCAGCCCCTCGAGCTGTCCTGCCATTTAATGGGATCATGGCTGATCTGTGACCTCACTCCATTAACAACAGCTGTGTGTGGGAGAGAGTCCCAAACCTCTATCGCCCTTTGAGTGAAGTTCTTCCGAACATATCTCCTGAACGGTCTGGCCTTCATTTTTAGACTATTGCCCCTAGTTTCAGAATCTCCAAGGCCAAAACATCCTTCCTAAGGTGTGGTGCTCAGAACTGCTCCCAGTGACTCCAAGTGGGGTCTAACCAGGGTTTTGTAAAGCTGCAGCATAACTCCTGTGTCTTTATACACCAATCCTCGAGATATAAAGGCTAGCATTCCATTAGCCTTTTTGATTATTTTCTGTACTTGTTCGTGGCATGTTAAGGATCTATGCACTTGAACCCCCAAGTCTCCTTGAACATCCACTGTACCCAACCTCTTTCCATTCAGAAAGTGCTCTACTCTATCCTTTTTTGGTCCAAAATGGATCACCTCACATTTGCTTACATTGAATTCCATCTGCCACAATTTTACCCATTCACCAAGTCTGTCAATATCTCCTTGCAATTTTATGCCATCATCCAGACTGTCTACAATACCCACCTAACTTTGTATCATTTGGATGTATGACTTTCTATGCCATCATCCAAGTCTTGAATAGTGTGGATAATTGAGGCCCCAACACTGATCCCTGTGGTACACCACTGGTCACCTTCTGCCAATTAGAGTAATTATCCATTATCCCCACTCTCTGTTGCCTGCCACTCAGCCAATTTCCTAACAGTGTCAATAATCTTTCCTCAACTCTGTGGACTTGCACCTTAGTTAACAGTCTCCCATGTGGGGCTTTATCAAATGCTTTCTGGAAGTCCGTGTGAATAACATCCACGGCCATTCCCCTGTCCTTCACCTGAGTTACCTCTTCAATTAGCCAGGCATGACCTTCCCTTCACAAATCCATGCTGGCTCTCCCTCACTGACCAACATTTGTTCGAGGTGTTCAGTCCCCCCATCCTTGATTATAAACTTCAGCAATTTTCCCACCACAGACCTCAGGCTAACCGGTCTGTAATTCCCTGGTTTTCTCCTTTCACCCTTCTTAAAAAGTGGAGTGACATGTGAAATTTTCCAATCCAGAGGGACTATTCCTGAATCTCAGGAACTCTGGAAGATTATAGTTTGGGCATTTGCAATGTGGTCCTCTACTTCCTTTAACACCCTCGGATGGAACCAGTCAGGTGCTGGGGATTTGTCACTCTTTAGTTCCATTAACTTTCTAGTTACTGATGCTGTACTTGGGTTAATTGTATTAATTCCTATCCTCTATCGACAATACTTTTTTCCGGACTTCTGACAAGTTGTCCTCCTTCAACTGTAAACACCGAGGCAAAGTCATTGTTCAACATGTCTGCCATTTCCCCATTGTCACCGATAGTATTTCCACTTAGTGTTTCAAATCCTGTGTAAATGCAGAATAATTGTTGACACTGTCTGAAATTATTGTGATGCTGAGAGCTGGAGATGTGACTGTTGTCCACTGTGTTGCAGTTAAATCCAATGCTGAGTTCTGGGGCAGGACTCTTGGGTGCTCGTCCTTCCAACTCTCCGCCAGGCCCCATGCTGAAGGTAACCATCTGATTGCTCTATTTCTCTCATTGTCTTTGCATTGTGCCTCTGCACACGGCATGGTAACTACAATGAGCGATCTCCTGATCCAGTTTAATGGAGTATTGTCTGGTGTAGGATTGTGCAATAGGCAATGGTCTGAGTTTCTCAGGATTGTGCATTCAAACATTAGACTTACAACCTCAATTGTGGCTTCCTTAGAATTCAAATTTTGAAATAGGATTTAAATTCATCCATTTAATAGGTATTCAATTAAAGACTGTTTTGTGAAGCGTAATCCACCTGTAGATTTAATAATCTTAACCACCTTCTCATGGGACATCAGAGAGTAGAACCAATCTGTTATAGGTGGGAGAATCAGCAGAGTTGCACGATGTACTGGGAATAACCGTGTCCGAACTCTGAGGGACGTTCCTCATTCTGGATTTGGTCAGGGGTGGTGCGACCTTCCTTTTTAGAAAGGAAATATATCATAGAATTCCTACAGTGCAGAAGGAGGCCATTCGGCCCATTGAGTCAGCACCGACCCTTCGAAGACCACCCGACCTGAGCCCAATCCCCCACCCTATTTCTGTAACTCCCTAAGGGGCAAATTAGCATGGCCAATCCATCTAACCAGCACATGTTTGGACTGTGGGAGGAAACCACAGGGAGAACATGCAGACTCCGCACACAGTCACCCAAGGTTGGAATCGAACCCGGGTCCCTGGCGGGTGAGGCAGCGATGCTGACCACCGTGCCGTCCAAGTTAAGAATGCAATGGTTCTCTGTGGTAACTGCACCACTCTGTTATTCATACAGGACCTGCCATATCAGCTGCCCTTTCGCTATGACAGCAGAGAGGCAGAACTCCAGGAAAATTACACACACACAAACATTTTTTAACCAAAATGCTAACAGTGTTGAAGCTTTTCTGAGTTCTCTGCAAACGACCAAGATATTGGGTAGGAAAGCACCCAGGCTCACTCATTCAAAGAACTGAACCCAAGCAGAAAATACCTCCAGTAAAACCCTAAAAATGAAATGGACTTTCTCAGGGTTAAAAGGCAGATCATTGCACATTAGTGTGTTATAGTTTCAGCTTCATTTCCTTGGATCCAATATTATGCGTGAACATCAGACACCCATTAGAATTACTAGGCAAGGTCTCTTCAGGGTGATGCAGTGGTTAGCACTACTGCCTACGGCGCTGAGGACCCGAGTTACTGTCCGTGTGGAGTTTGCACATTCTCCCTGTCTGCGTGGGTCTCACCCCCACAACCCAAAGATGTGGAGGATAGGTGGATTGGCCATGCTGTTAAATTGAAGCCTGTGTCAGCACTGGTCGAAAGTTTAGGTGGAGGAGAGGGGTACGAGTGGGATGGGGGTTGATTGAAATTGTCCTTCAGTTGACTTTAATTCTCTCTGTTCCAGGCGCCACTTGTTGGTCACAAGCGGGGCGCTTCTCACCTGATCCCATCACCTGAGCCCAGCCCAGAGGGAGGCTACATTGGACAGCACTCGCAAGGCCTGGGTGGCCACTACGCTGACTCTTACCTGAAGAGGAAGAGGATATTTTAGCTGGAGACCTGGTGTTGCCATCTCGAATTACATGGTTCTGTTTCGCTTAAGGGTGTAAATCTTGTACAGACGTTTTTAATCTCTGTGTCAAAACAATTCAGTCTTTTAGTTTTTTTGGAGGAGGGTGAAACTTTTACCTGTGAAGTTAGGGTATGCAGAAGGCCAGACACGTGACAATGTGACACCCATGAATGTCAGCCACAGAAATATCACAATGTATCTCTGAACATGCAGATTCCCATTATTGAGGGAAATGAGTGAGCAGTGAGGTGGAAATCACTATCTGCCTCTCTCGCCTATCTCATTGTTATTAGTTGAACTGTGGGACCAGTTGGTGTGAGCTGGCGGGTGATCTATGGAAGAACCCTTTCCCTCATTAGTTCAGTGTTAATTTTGCGTTTTTTTTTTTTCTTTCCACCAAGTTTAAAAATGCTTAAAGGTGGCTGCAAAGATTCTCCCAGTAACAATCCCCATTTATAAAGGGCTGTGAGCCTTTCTGTAGAACCAGCCTGAAAACAACTTCTTGATGGTGTTGCTGCAGCATAGTACAACCTTAATAGATCAGCATTTTAAGCCGATATTTTACTTTAAAACCAACCCCTATAAGTTGATGGTTTTTCTCTGCTGTATTCTGATTCTGTGCAATTTCCTTCACACATTTCCCAAGGCATTGGAATTAATTCAGTGAGTTATTTTACTTTCTTTGAATTGCACTGCGCAATATCCATAGTTTAAGATCCATCTGCCCATGGCTGCTTTGTTTTCAGTCCTTCTGCATATCCCACTTAAAATCTTTTTCAATGTATTTCCTTAAACTTTTCATTTAATTCTGTGAATCTACATTTGCCTTTGATTTAGAAATGCCCCTTTTTCTTCGTTAATTATTTGCAGGAAAAGGGTTGCACACTTGTCCCCTTTTTTCCTTTTTTAAAAAAAAATCAAAGTAGTCGGGGTAACTAATTTTGTTCCTGTTTTATTTGGCACGTGTGAACACATTACTGTTTGTTTCAACTTACTGACAACTTTATTCTACAAAAACGTTCGATGTTGAATTCCTGATGTCTGTTAACTTGGGGAACTTATATGCCAACCAGTTTTCCACTAGGTTTGGACAAGAGGGTGAACAAGAAAGATTGGGACTCTAACCTTAAAATCAATCCAATGTAAATAGAAGCAACGGTGGCAGACACTGCTCACTCTAGTTTCTGATTGGATACTGTGTGCTGGTTAAAGCTTCAGGAAGATACTTTGCAGTACGTTAACCGCCTGTGCTGTGTGTAGTGTCTGGTAAACAAACTTGTTTTGCCTTAATATTTGAAGTTGGCGGTGAAATTCCTCCTCCATTTTACTGCGCCCCAGTTCCTGTGTTTGAGTCTGGAGTTGAAAGGAAACAGGTTTTTCTTGAGCATTTGTCCAGTTTGCATCTTTCAGATGTTGGGATTTGAAAGACTGCCAATGCCCACGGTTGAGGCGGGTGTGGAAGGGTAGAGAACAGGGAGAACTGCAAGAAACAGATGGTTAGCAACATCTCTGGGCGCATTTCGTATTTCTCTTCTCCCCCCTCCCCACACTCTGCAGCCTCCAAAAGACAAGTGCAGATGAGTGAAGTCTCAGGTAAACAAGCACATGGTGCATGGAGAGGATGGAGTGTGATATTTGTAATAGCCTCACCGCTAAAATACATCACTAAAAACAAAGCTCCTAATGCGAGGAAATCGAGGTGTCGTGCCCAGTCCTTTAACTCAATGCTCAGTGCTTTGACTCGCTAGGCCGATCCTGTTCCAGGCTGCACTCGGGCTGGGCGTGTCTGGCAAGTGGTCCCAATTCTGACCAAGTCGATAGCCAGACCGTGCCAAGCCAATATTCCCTCCCCTCCAATTGGCGTGGGGTCCATGTCAGAACTTGTACTTTCATTGAAATGAGGGACTCAGTTTGTGAATGGACAGATGGTGATAGTTGACATTCAGTTTGTAGAAGACTCCAGCCTAAGCTGGACCCTGCCCTCGTTTATTGTTGCAGACTAAGAAACTCTAAGGTAATGAAGGACATGAGCCTTAGACTTCACTCTGACCAATTGTAGCCACGATCTGCTTATTGACCCTCCCTGTCTGTGATTCACTTGCTCAACCCCTCGGTAAAGGATAAGTCATTGTGGCACGTGAGAGCCGTGAGCCATTTTTAACATGTCAGATCAGTCCCTTAGCCTCGAGTTAGGAAGTGAAAGGCTAAATTGACAGATTCCTGTGTGAATTGCTATGCAGTGACCCCTGCTGGAGAGTGTGTAAAGGACTGGGCTCAGCTGCACTCTTTATACTGGAACCCTGTTTGACAGTCTTGGTTTGTTTATAACAAATGATCATGGAGCATCTTGGGGTTAGGGGGGCAAAATCTGGAGACAATTTCTGTAATTAAAATGGGTATTTCTACACACACCGTCCTCCAGAGGACAGGATGTGCAGATTGTGTCTGAAGTAGGTGTGAATATTCTTGGGCTGTCTCCCACAGTGTCTCCCTGACTTTAGCTGCACCATCCGAGGAACAGGCGTAGGTCATTCAATCCTTTAACTGTGTGCAGGTGGAGGATGGACTTCACGTTTTCTTACCGCCCCTTCCCTATGCTTTTGAGGCCAGTCACCCAGAGATTCGCTTGTTTGTAGCTGCTTCAAGTACATCAGAGCCCTGCAGCTTTTGTGGGGATCAAAGGTGGCATAAAGAGTCTGAAAAGTGAGTATTTTCATCATTGGACATACATTCAACTGCTTAATTGAGTCGGAACCTAATGCAATTTCATGTTTGGAGAGTCCTGTATACATCTCTAATAAAATTGGAAATTGCTCTTAATTTGGTTTCTTGTTTCCTTTAAACATTTCTCAATCTGTCCAATCACTGTCGTTATCCTTCCCTTCTCTACATTATAGTATTGTGGATTTCTGAATATTGAAGTGATTAATGATCTCCTTAATCTGATACATCTATTCCTAGTTTTGAGTCAGTTCAAAGTACAGTTCAGCACCGTTCTGACCCCTGATAGCCCAGTAACTTTACTGCCCAGTGTGGAACTGTCCTGGATTCAAGACCTGTTGATCTCACCTAAAGCAACATGTTTACTCTGGGAGCACTGGGGCTGAAATGGAGAGCAATTGGCTGTGGCTCCTGCTCCTGATCTCCATCCAGTCAATGTGAATATAGTTACATGGTTTTTATTTATTAGACCATGAGACACAGGAGCAGAATTAGGCCATTCGGCCCATCGAGTCTGCTCCGCCATTCAATCATGGCTGATATTTTCTCATCCCCATTCTCCTGCCTTCTCCCCATAACCCCTGATCCCCTTATTAATCAAGAACCTATCTATCTCTGTCTTAAAGACACTCCGTGATTTGGCCTCCTATTCTTTCACGGATGTCGGTGGCTGGGCCAGCATTTATTGTCCATCCGTAATTGCCCTTGAGAGGGCAGTGGTGAGCTGCCTTCTTGAACCGCTGCAGTCCATGTGGTGTATGTCTAAGTTCTAAGCAGATGGGGCTTCCATTTTAAAAAGTGGGGCAGCACGGTAGCACAAGTGGGTAGCACTGTAGCTTCACAGCGCCAGGGTCCCAGGTTCGATTCCCCACTGGGTCACTGTCTGTGCGGAGTCTGCACGTTCTCCCCGTGTCTGCGTGGGTTTCCTCCAGGTGCTCCGGTTTCCTCCCACAGTCCAAAGACGTGCAGGTTAGGTGGACTGGCCATGATAAATTGCTCTTAGTGACCAAAATGGTTAGGAGGGGTTATTGGGTTATGGGGATAGGGTGGAAGTGAGGGCTTAAATGGATCGGTGCAGACTCGATGGGCCGAATGGCTTCCTTCTGCACTATGTTCTAAGTATGTACACCCACCATGCTGTTGGGGAGGAAATTCTGGATTTTGACCCAGTGACAGTGAAGGAAGGTGCTGTCAGAGGAGCCTTGGTGAGTTCCTGCAGTGCACCTGACACTGCATTGGAATGAATGTTGTGGATGGGGTGCCAACCAAGTGGGCTGCTTTGTCCTGGATGGTGTCCAGCTTCTTGTGCTGGAGCTGCACTCATCCAGGCAAGTGGAGAGTATTCCATCACACTCTTCACTCGTGCCTTGTGGATAGTGGACAGGCTTTGGGGAGCAGGTGATGGCGAATCGCCACAGAATTCCCAGCCTTTGACATGCTCTTACAGTCATGTGAGTCCGACTCAGCTGTGATGCCCTGCAGTTAAGTTGGCTGCTAAAATTAAAACATTGCTCATGCAGAAACACATTTGTAGATAACAGAAATAACACCAGCATAAATCAATGAAGATAGCAATCATCCTATCTTGGGGACAGTCTATACTGCAGGCCCATGCGATAACCTCGCAGAAGTCATTGGATGCCTTTGCGAATAGAAAGTTATTTCAAGTGGTGTTCCACAGGGCTCGGTATTGTGACCCTTACTGTTCGTGTTATATATTAACGATTTGGATGTGAACTTGGGGAGCACGATTGGGAAATTTGCAAATTACACGAAGATTGGCCGTGTAGTGGACAGTTAGAGGATAGCTATAATCTCCAAAAAGATATAGATGGATTGGTGGAGTGGGCGATAAAGTGGCAGATGGAATTTAACACAGAGAATTTAATACAGAGAAGTGTGATATCATGCTTTTAGGGAGGTCAGACAGTTGGGAGTACACAATAAATGGGATTGGGGAAGTGAGTGATCTTGGCGGAGAGGTACACGGGAACCTAAAGGCAGCAGTTCACATAGACAAGGTTGTTAAAAAAAAGCATATGGAATGCTCTCCTTTGTTGGCAGAGGTATAGAATATAAAAGTAAGGATATAATGTTGGAATTGTATAAAACACTGGTGAGTCCACAACTGTAGTATTGGGTGTAGTTCTGGTCACCACATTCCAGGAAGGACATTATTGCCCTAGAGAGAGAGCAGGGGAGGTTTAGAAGAATGTTGCCAGGGCTGGAAAAGTGTAGCTACAAGGAGAGATTGGATAGTTTGGGGTTATTTTCCTTGGAACAAAGATGGCTGAGAGTTGACTTGATTGTGGTGTACAAAACTATGAGGGGAAGATATAGAGTGGACAGGATAAAATTGTTTCCCTTGGCAGAGAATTCTGGAATCAGGGAACGTAGGTTCAAGTTAAGTGGCAGAAGGTGTAGAGGGGACATGAAGAAAAACTTTTTTACACAGGGTAGTGGGTATCTGGAATTCACTGCCTGAGTTGGTGGAGGCAAAGATCCTAAATTCTTTTTAAAAATACCTGGATCTGCACCTTGGGTCTCTGAGCAACAGGGCTACGGACCGGGTGCAGGGAGGTGGGATTCGAAAGGGCACCTGGATGTCCTCGGGCTGACATAGACGAGATGGGCCAAATGGCCTCCTTCAAAGAACAAAGAAAAGTACAGCACAGGAACAGGCCCTTCGGCCCTCCAGGCCTGTGCTGATCATGATTCACAAACTAAAACAAAACCTTAAACCTTCTGTGCTGCAACTCTTCAATGGTTCAAGGTCTAAGCCATTGATGTGATACTGAATAAAATTTGTTCGCAGTTTCTGTGTATGGTCCCTGTGCAAATTGTTATGGGTCAGGGTTTAGAGAGCTCCAAAGTATATCATTGAGATCATCTGACCCACGACTTTTATTAGATTGTGTATGGGGAGCACACGGCCCACTCTACAGGTGTGGTGCAGCAGAAATCAAAAAGTATTTTTAAAATGTTTATAGTCAATGAACTCAGTTAACCTTTTTAAAACATACAGTGAACATCTTAGCAACCATCAATTCAAATACAACCCCCAAAGAATACAACACTAAGTAACCCTTAAACTTTCCTTTTAACATCCATAAGACAAAAAAAAAACATTTTAAAAGAAGCACATCAGGTTTTAAATTCTCTACTGAGAGCAGTTATCACTCTGAATTCACCAAATGATCTAGAGATAGTCTTTAGATTGCAGAGAGATCAAAATTACACCTTCTTTGGCTGGCTGTAGCTCCAACACTAAAACGAAACTAAAAAACACACACACCCAAGCTTTTCCTCAAATCTCTGACATCACTGCAGCCACTTGAGCAGACAAACATTTCTTGAAGTGACATTCCCATGACAAAATAATGTCTCACTGTCGCGGTCCCTGCACAGCTATTCTGGTGCCTGTGCAAAGGCCTCTTGGTAATACTGCAAATATTCACACACTTCATTTTTTTTAAACATCTAAAGAACTGTTGACAAACAAATTTCTGATAAAACTAGAGTTTGGTCATTAAGGTATTGTAATATCCTGACAGACAGGCGACCACCAAGTTGATTTAACGAGTAAGGGTTTATTGAAGTAATGACTCTGCACAGACAGTGAAATAAAAGGCTACCATGTTCCAAACTCCTAATTGACTGGGAAAACCACACACAGCTCCCAGGGTTTACCTGTTCCAGTCACGTGACACTCTAGGAAATTACCCTGATGGAGGGGCACACTGCCACATCCCTCTCCCTTTACCATCCTGATTACATTACTTAATTTGCAAAGAAACTATTTACAAAAATAACCAAGTCTCTCAAAACTCACTTTTTAATATAAATTTTAAGAGTGCCGAAATCTTTATTTTCCCCAGTTAAGGGGCAATTTAGCGTGGCCAATCCACCTACCCTGTGCATATTTGGGTTGTGGGTTGAGACCCGCACAGACATGGGGAGAATGTGCAAACTCCACACGGAGAGTGACCCGGGACTGGGATTGAACCCGGGACCTCGGCACCGTGAGGCCGGAGTGCTAACCACTGTGCCGCCCCTTCATTACTGTCTCTTATCGGGTAAGTTGGTCAGGGGACTTATTGATCCTTTAAGAGTGATGCAATTCACTAATGGGTGCTTCAGCAGTAGAGGTAACTTCAGTTTGAACCTCATTGGAATGACGCTCTATTTACGAAGGTGCATCCATACAGATAGTTTCCTCGGTTCCCCTGGAACATTACTGCATTCATCCTCTGGGTAGTTTGCTGCGGCATCACTTTCATTCATAGCCATATCAGTAACGAGCCTACCCCGGCCAGGTTGTCCCATTGGTTCGGAGTGCGTCAGATCCTCCTCCGATAGTTCACATGTTTTTTTTTTAACCTCTCTTGAACATCCACCTGCTCTGACGCTGGACCTGTTTTTGCCAGCACCACAATTCTTCCCCTAAACCAAATCATCCAGCTCAAACATCCTTTGAGCTTCTTTCAGATCATGGTGCCTTTTCTGTGCATTCTGTTTAACCTCCATCCTCTCCGCCAAGTTGGGAAATATAAGATCCAATAGCCACGGTCGCACAGTGGTTAGCACCATTGCTTCACAGCGCCAGGGACCCATGTTCGATTCCCGGCTTGGGCCACTGTCTGTGCGGAGTCTGCACGTTCTCCCCGTGTCTGCGTGGGTTTCCTCCGGGTGCTCCAGTTTCCTCCCACAAGTCCCGAAAGACGTGCTGTTAGGTAATTTGTACATTCTGAATTCTCCCTCGGTGTACCCGAACAGGTGCCGGAATGTGGTGACTAGGGGATTTTCACAGTGTTAATGTAAGCCTATTTGTGACAATAAAGATTATTATTACAGTAACTCGGTGGGTGTTAACACCTGTGATGACTTGAGGTGTAGTTCGACAGGTGAGCAGGAATCTGTTGAATGTTTGAATAGAATAGAATTTACAGTGCAGAAGGAGGCCATTCGGCCCATCGAGTCTGCACCGGCTCTTGGAAAGAGCACCCTACCCAAGGTCCACACCTCCACCCTATCCCCATAACCCAGCAACCCCAACCAACACCAAGGGCAATTTATTATGGCCAATCCACCTAACCTGCACATCTTTGGACTGTGGGAGGAAACCGGAGCACCCGGAGGAAACCCACGCACACACGGGGAGGATGTGCAGACTCCGCACAGACAGTGACCCAAGCCGGAATCGACCCTGGAGCTGTGAAGCAATTGTGCTAACCACTATGCTACCGTGCTGGTAAGTTTGGACGACTCTCCCAGCCAGTCCATTTGAAGCCGGGTTGGAGGGAGAAATTCAAATATGTTGAGCGCTGCTCGTTCTTGTAAAATGTCAAAATTCTTCACAAGTAAAAGCAATTCCATTATCTGAGACCAGAACCTCTGGGAAACCCGTAAAGAGGCGAATGTCACTCGCAATTTCACAAATTGCCCCTTATTGGAAATTCTATTTTAAAAGTAAACAAACATTATCGAAGGCTCCAGTGATAGCGTCCCTTGACTGATTCCACAAGCTCCTCAAAACGTTTTGAGTCGGGGGCATCTGTGCAAATCCGACTCCTCATCAGGTTATATGTGCGGAGCCCTGCTGGCCGCTGCTTTTATTTTGCCGCCACTGGTGGCCACCAAGTTGATTAACAAATAACGGTTTATTAAAGTAATAACAATGCACAGAGAGTGGGATCAAAGCTGTCATGTTCCAAGACTCCTAACCGACTGGGAATCCACGCTCCGCCCCCAGAGTTTGTGCGCTCCAGCCCCATTTACCAACCGGGTCAGATGACCCTCCAGGAATTGCCCCCTTCCTTAAAATGGCACACTATGACCGGCATTAATCAGGTCAAATTAAATAATTACCCCTTTGAAACTGAGAATGTTAAGGTAAAGGATCAATGGTGTGAAAATGCGGCGGAGGTGCAATGGTTGGGTTGAATAGCAGAACAGGTTGGAGGGGCAGAATGGCCTCCAGCTGGTTGGAGGAAAGGTTAATCCTGCCAAGGGAGAGGTGGAGGAGTTCAGGAGGTCAGTCCCGGAGTCAGGTTTGAATATTTATTTATTTCTGTTTGTTGTGAGAAACTGGAACGAGAATCTTGGCTATTTCCAAACAATCAGAACCTTTTCAGATTAGACCATGTGAGAATTTCCCTCGGCGTTTCGAAATTGCCATCCCCTTTAAGAGACCGGGACGTCCCCTTTAAGAGGCGGCGCTGACGTCAGTGGCGGGTCAGCTGACCACGCGGGTGTCATGGCGGCGGCCAGTCTGCGGCGGGGCTTCCGCTGGGCTCTGAGGCTCAGAGCGGCTCCCCGGGGACCGGGGTCCCCGCCGGCACATCGCCAGGACAGGCGGCTCAGGGCCCCGGCCCGGGATCTCCACTCAGACCCGGGTGAGAGAGAGCGAGAACCCCCCCATCCCCCCAGGGAGCAGTGACCCCCCCCCCCCATCCCCCCGGGGGGCAGTGACTCCTCCCCACCCAGGGGACAGTGACCCCCCCCCCACCACCAAGGGGACAGTGACCCCCCCCCCCCCCATCCCCCCAGGGAGCAGTGACTCCTCCCCCACCCAGGGGACAGTGACCCTCTTCTCCCCACCCGGGGGGCAGTGACTCCTCCCCACCCAGTGGACAGTGACCCCCCCAAGGGGACAGTGACCCTCTTTCCCCCCCCCCCCCCCCCCCACCGGGGGGGGGGGGGGGCAGTGACCGGCATTTCCCCCCCCCCACCGGGGGGGGGGCAGTGACCGGCATTTCCCCCCCCCCCCCTCTCTCCACTAGGGCCCCACCCCTCCAGCGGGCAGTGACCCATAAAGGAAGATGCAGAGGGCAATGGGGCCCTGAAGGGTGGGAGGTGGTGGGGAGGGAGTGGGTGGTGGGAGTGGAGTAGGGGGGAGGGGGGTTAAATGACTCTGAGGGAAAGGAGCGGTGACCTTGTGGGGTTGAGCAGCAGCGAAGATACGACTGGATCAAACAGTGGGCAGTAATCGAGATGGTATGGTGGGTCACCGACCCCGGGGGGGGGGGGGGGGGGGGGGGGTGCACCGACCCCGGGGAGGCACCGACCCCGCAGGTTCCCTCCCCAGGAGCCACGGTCTGACTCTAATATCACCCAGATGATGAGCAGTTGCTCCAATAGGGCAGCTCGCTCTAAGTTGTGCCTGTGGCTGACTTTGACCATTGGTTCTGGTCTCAAGCACGGCTCCGTTTAGAATCCAGTGAAGAGACCGCTTAAAATATTTATTTGTTTCTGGCAATTCAAATTCACCCAAGATCAGGCAAGTGTTTAATTCACTTGTTAAATGTCTGAGTTGAACCGTCACCTGTTGTACAAGTCACTCTGGGCTGATTTATCTTGGATGGGACTTCAAGCTACCCTCATTTCGAATGCTGACCACATGTATTTGTTTGCAGATACCCATCAGTATGACGACACAAGCCAGAAATCTGAGAATCTAACGGATGTGTAAGTACAGATAGCTAACCTTTGGAGGCTTATGTAGTCCTCCCTCAGTTTTTTTTCCCCTCCTAAATATGCTGAGATATGATCCCTCTCTTGTCTTATGACCTTATTTGCTCTTGGTGGAGAGATCTGATGAGTAATGAGAAATCTGGTTCAATTGATATCGTAGATTACTTAATCAAAGGTTCTGAGTGCACTATGAGTTGCCTATGGAAGTGATGGCTGAGATAAAGTATCTGAAGGACGCTTAAATCATTACAGCAAATCATGGCTGCTGGATAAGTTAGAACATCAACACTTTCAGCAATAAAACTCACTGATTTTTACAAACAACCTTTAATAAATGCATCAAATTCTCTTTATTATAACTTTAATCACCAAATTATTGTGTTACAGACAATATTTTCCATTGTTTCAGTGTAAATGTAACCTTTATTGACCGATCAGGGCGTCGGATTCCTGTGAAGGGGAAGGTGGGCGACAATATACTGCACTTGGCTCATGAAAATGGGATTGAACTGGAGGGTGAGTACCGATGGAGCAAAATCTTTACCTCAAAGAAAAAGAACAGGTTGACTTGGAGATGTTGGTTATGGGATAAATATTTGACAGGGCGCTGGGTAAAACTCCTCCTGCTGTTCTGTGAATGACATCTTACCAGAGAAGGAAGATTGTACCTTGGTAAGAAGCCCCTAATCTGAATTGCAGTATTTTGCAAATCATGTTCCACAATTTTGAGAAAGCACATCAGCTTGTCAGATGTGTATTCCTGATTTTTTATATCATAAGGGTGTAAATAATGGGGACGTACCTTGTAGGCTTGTAGGGCTCTATGTCTGGTACCTCATGTGGTAAATATGCTGCCTGGTGTAGTGCTGAACAACACCACAAAGCGACTCCAGGTTTCATCTTTGCTTATCTGTCGGGCAGTAGTTGAACTGAGGGACACTGACAAAATTTATCATTACCCATTATCCCCTCTTGTAATGTCTGTGTGTGTGTGTGTGTCTCCCTGTTCTTACATCCCAGACAAGACCCCAACTGTTGCTAGGATACCTGACAGATACCCTAATATTTTATTTAATTTGTATACGGTGAGGAAAGGATACTTCATTTCAGGAGTGATTCCACGCACAAAGCAGACATCTGGATATATGGTGTATCAAAACAAACTATTACTTTAAATAAAAATGAATGCCCAAATTTCTTTTCCAATTAAGGGGTAATTTATCATGGCCAATCCACCTAACCTGCACATCTTTGGACTGTGGGAGGAAACCCACCCAGACATGGGAGAATGTGCAAACTCCACACGGACAGTGACCCAGGGCCGGGATTGAACCCGGATCCTCATCGCTGTATGCAGCAGTGCTAGCCACTGTGCCACCCAAAACAAGTTTTATTACTAACACAGTATTATTAACCTTAATATAAAAGTAGCTTTCAATTACCATTAAAACCATGCTTAAGAATAACAAGAAACACTAAATACTAGCTGCTAATTTTTATCTCCACTCAAGCAAAACCCACCAAGTCAAAATCCACTTTTAAATACAGTCAGCCAACCCAAGAATACCTGCTGTAAAGAGATGTCTTGAATAAACCACGTTGAGGGAGAAATCCTTCAGGAACCAGCTTGGACATTCTTGCCTGTGTACTGTTTAACGTGCCAGCCTTTGAGAAACTGTGTTATGTTCTCAGGCAAAATCTTTTTCACTATATTTATTTGAGAAAAGCTGCTGGTCTGTACACAGTCAAATCTTTAACTGAATTGAAACCCAAAACTTAAACTCAACATCGGACTGCCTCAAACCCTAGATCCTGACATAAACTACATCATCTTACGAAAGCTAAACACACTAGGGGCAGTTAGCACTGCTGCCTCAAGGCACCAAAGTCCCAGATTCGATCCCGGCCCCGGGTCACTGTCCGTGTGGAGTTTGCATATTCTCCCCGTGTCTGCGTGGGTCTCACCCCCACAACCTGTGGCCAATGTATGTAAAATAACCATTTCTTTTTAATGTGAAGGTGCATGTGAAGCCTCACTGGCCTGTTCAACCTGCCACGTGTATGTGGATGAAGAACATTTCGATAAACTGCCTGAAGCCGTTGAAAGGTACATAAATGTTTCAACTCTTGTGTGTTAGGTTAGAATTCCGACCCTCTCCCGCTACGGGTTAGAATTCAGACTCTCTCCCACTTTGGGTTAGAATTCAGGCCCTCTCCCACTTTGGGTTAGAATTCACACTCGCTTGATGCCGCAGATGCACCATTGAAAGCATTCTTTCTGGTTGTATCACAGCTTGATATGGTTCCTGCTCTGCCCAAGACCGCAGGAAACTACAAAAGGTCGTGAATGTAGCCCAGTCCATCACGCAAACCAGCCACCTATCCATTGACTCTATAATTCCCGCTGCCTCAGAAAGGCAGCCAGCATAATTAAGGACCCCACGCACCCCGGACATTCTCTCTTCCACCTTCTTCCGTTACAAAAATTTGAGGTCACGTACCAACCGACTCGAGAACAGCTTCTTCCCTACTGCCATCAGACTTTTGAATGGATCTGCTTCGTATTAAGTTGATCTTTTCGCTACACCCTAGCTATGACTGTAACATTACATTCTGTAATCTCTCCTTCCTTCCCTATGTACGGTATGCATTGTTTGTACAGCATGCAAGAAACAACACTTTTCACTGTATACTAATAGATGTGACAATAAATCAAATCAAAAGCTTTGGGTTAGAATTCAGGCCCCTCCCACTTCCGGTTAGAATTCAGGCCCCTCTCACTTCCGGTTAGAATTCAGGCCCCTCCCACCTCCGGCTAGAATTCGGGCCCCTCTCACTTCTGGGTAGAATTCAGGCCCCTCCCACTTCCTGCTAGAATTCAGGCCCTCCCACTTCCGGTTAGAATTCAGTCCCTCTCCCGCTTCCTAATTCATGCTAAACCTGATAATTTCCATTTGCTGAACTGTATTCTCAAATACTTGCAGTGTAAGGTGAATGTGAGTAGAATCGGCCTTTATAATGAAAACAAGCATCCATTAATGTGGCAACAGGTTCTATCAAAGGGAATTGAAGTTTGAAATATTTTATCCATAGAATCGTGTCAGAGTTTGCGAAGGTGAGAGCTACCTGCAGATGAAGATGTGTATGTCTGATTAAATGCAAGTGAATTGTTTTTCCAGGGAGGAAGACATGTTGGACATGGCACCAGTCCTGCAGCTCAACTCCCGGCTGGGGTGTCAGGTCATCCTTACCAAAGAGTTAGAAGGCATGGAGCTGACGCTGCCAAAAATCACCAGGAACTTCTATGTTGATGGGCATGTGCCAAAACCCCATTGATGGCTAATTGCTGGGACGCGTGGTGTATAGAGCGAATCGTATCATTCCAGTAATGTTTTGAACGTGGCGGAGCAGCACCTAATGGGCAATCCATTTTACCTCGAGGCAGGCGCGGAGAGGGACAGTGCAATCAATTTGTTAGTTTGCAGTTGGGGAGAAGACGGGCAGTAAGAAATGTAAGGGTAAAAGTCACTCTCAGTAGTCTCCCTTCACTCCCTCCAGTCTCACTCCCTGTCTCACTCCCCCCCACAACCTCTCTGAGGATTTCCAAGCAGTGTGTCTTCTCCTGTCTCACCCCTGTTCTAACCACTGCTATTAGCACCATTAAAGTGGCCTCCATCAGATGGGACTAAGTTTTGCGATTTGGGAAAGTGCCGTTTGTTCACCGAGCTTTGTAAAGCCACGAGCAGCAGTACTGGCATCTGTGATGCTGTAAATTGACTCCTTTATGGTGAAGGGGCCAATGGTTTCTGAGCATAAATGCACAAATTAACTTTGAAACCAGGAGGTGCCGTGGCTGCAGGCGTTTCTTGAGAAATTTCTTGACACAGCTCAAAGAGTTTTGAGGTTGAAGTATTTCAGAAGGATAGGGATTGAGCTCTGCTGTCAGAGAGTAGAGATCTCTGCAGGGTGTCCTAATGAACTTGTGTGAGTTACGATGCACAGAGTAGATTCCTGGGATTGATCACCAGGTTCTCTGGGATTTTGATACCAGACAGTTCAAGGCCGAGACTCGGAATAATTAATCAACGCCCCAAAGTAAGATCCCTCCTCTCCCACTGACCTATGAACCCAAAAGTGGCCAATACCTCACCCAGGTTGAGCGCTGCTTTGTAACCCTCTGCATCCTCCTCCAGAGACCAGCTTATCCGAGTCACACTGGGTGTGTGGATAGCCAGCGGAAAGGCCTCTCAAACAGCAGTGTCCTGACAACGCGCACAATTAACAAACTGCTCCAACAGAAGTGTTTCAAAACTAAATATATATCTTACATCAAATGCTGTACTTTTCTTTGCATTACGGTTAGTAAATATGACTGGATTTTAAACATTTGGAATTTATTTAAACTTTGCTACATTAAAATATTGATGCACATAATCTACAATAAAGCCAGAGACATATTTTGACACCCCATGTCTCGCTGTTTTCCTGAAATCGGTGTCTACTTCCTCTGTCGAGCTGCCTAAACAAACACTCCACCCTGTCTGTGTCTTTGTGAAAAGTGTGACCTGTCGTCCATTCCGACGGCGTTTGTTTGTGTGGTGGATCGGGTAAACTCTGTTTCTGGGTGAAAATCAGAGTTAAGGTTAGATTATTGAGAGAGGTGTTATAAATGTGAGGTTTTGTAAGATTGTTATATTTTAAACTGCCTGTTTAACTTTATACAAAATGTACTGGCGACATGGTGGGGCAGTGGTTAGCACTGCTGCCTCATGGCGCTGAGGACCCGGGTTCGATCCCAGCTCTGGGTCACTGTCCATGTGGAGTTTGCACATTCTCCCCGTGTCTGTGTGGGTCTCGCCCCCACAACCCAAAGGTGTGCAGGATAGGTGGATTGGCCACGCTAAATTGCCCCTTAATTGGGGGAAAAAAAAGAATTGGGTGCTCTAATTTTCTTTTAAAATAAATAACTTTGGTGTCGTTACTCTCAAGATTGGGGGTCTTCAGCCAGAAAGGTGATGTCACCGGCAAAATCCAGCTCCATTGGCCGGTGGCATTGCCACAGAATGGCAGAGTCGGCAGCCACCATCACCTTCCTCATGGCGAAATCAATAAGCATGAGGAAAAGGAATGGAGAGAGAATGCAGCCTGGTCATACCCCTGCGATTGTGTTGAAGGGGAACATGGTGTCCTGCTGGGCTTGACGCCACAGCTGGATTTGTGGTATCTCTCTGGGATGCTGTACTGTGTTGCAATGTACCAGAGTTACTCTGATGATGGACTAGGTAGAGGGATCGCTAGTTCAGGCATGGAGGAGCCTCCGCTCTTGACCTTGTCCAACAGGTACGAGGCACTTGCTCCCTGTGTGGATAAGGAAAAGGACTGCAGGGAGGATGAGCTAGCCGACCACTGCACTGTGGTACAAAAGAGTAGTTGTAGAGGATTCTATAATTAGGGAGACAGATAGCATCCTTTGTAAACAGGATCAAGAGCCCCGCATGGTATGTTGCTGGTGCCAGGGTGAGGGACATCTCAAACTGGCTTGAATGGCTGTGGGAGGAGGAGGATCCAGGTGTTGTGGTCCACTTTGGGACGAACAACATAGGTAAGACTAGGAAAGATGACCTGTTTGGGGGATCATCAGGCACTAGGAACTAAATTAAAGAACAGGTGAAAGGGCGAAGGGTAAAACTACAAGAAGTATAAAGGTTAATGGGAACCAAAGCAGCAGGTCAGTGTGTGAGGAGAAGGTAAAGGTTAATAGGATGAACAGGCAGGGCTAGTGTAATGACTAGAGAGGGGTAAGAAAATGTAAAATGGTGACTGTGGGTGTGAAAGTTGGGGATGAGGCTGAGTGTTATCAGAGATTAATGAAGGAGGTCAGAATGTGTGAAAGTGTAGTGCACAACTCTGCAACAGGCCAGACAACATCGATACCAGCGACCATCAGCATAACAAAGTAGCAGCCATCTGCATACTGATGAGCAATCCCTGGGAACAAAAAGTAACATTTTGGACACACAAAGCAAAGCCAGACTCCCCGGCGCCAGCAGGAGCCAACACAAAGGAGGTGAACGAACACCTCAAGACCGCCCATCGATCAGGGAACCGCTCCAGTATTGGAGAAATCGAACCAAGCGATTGGGACAAAGTCCAATCACTTGGGTCCAGGTGCAGGGTCCGCCCCGAAAGGCAGGAAGCCCCTGGGGACTATAAAGAGTTAACCCCCAAGTTCATATCGCTCTCTTCACCTCTTCGTCCTGCCCGGGTCACCCAGCAACACAAACCAACATTGACCGTGACCGGTGCAGTGACTACTGACAGAAGTAAGTCTTAATTCAACGCTCGCTACGAGATAGGCGCTCCTAGCTACCGATCCGTACCAACTTCGAATCCCGCAGACTCAGGACCCGACCAAAAGGCCATTTGTTTCCCTGACCTGGTGGGCCAGTCCGAAGTTAAGTAGAGGCCTGTTAGTTGTAGAAGTAGCTTAGACGTAGAATTTGTGAATGAGTAGCGATTACTGTGTATAATAAATGTGCTTTGATCTGAATCTTACTAATCGGTGTATTGGGTTATTGATCATTACTCTGACTTGAACCTCGTGGCGGTATAAAGCTACCTGGCGACTCGAGAGCAAAGGTAATAAAACAGCAATTGAACCAAGGAGAAAGTTAGTAACAATAGCTGAAGTAAATGTTGGCCCTTTAGAGGATGATACTGATGAGGTAATAATGGGGAACACAGATGGCGGAGGAACTGAACTGATATTTTGCCTCTGTCTTCACGGTAGAGGATAATAAACATTTTCCAAGAACTGCAGTTAATGCAGAAGAACTTGGTGTAAGAGCCATCACAAGGGAGACAGTATTGAATAAACTGATGGGACTAAAGACAGCTAAGTCTCCGAGACCGGATGGCCTGCACCCTAGGGTATTAAAGGAGGTGGAGTAGAGATAGTGGGTGCATTGGTTATGATATTTCAGAATTCCCTGGATTCTGGAATGGACCCGGTGGATTGGAAACATGCGCTAATGTGCCACCCCCATTCCAAAAGGGAAAGAGGCAAAAAGTAGGAAACTATCGACGGGTTAGCTTGACCACTGTGGTGGGGAAGGTGCTTGAATCAATCATTGAGGAGATGACTGAACGTTTGGGAAGACAAAGCTCAATCCACCATTGTCAGCAGGGTTTTTGAAGGGTAAGTCACGCTGACAAACCTGCCTGAGGACTAGGGTGAAAGTACCAATTGCAAAGGGGGGCAAATGTTCAAAGTGAAGGGGAAAGTTTCACAGAGTGGTGGCTGCAGCGGGAGGCCGGGCCGGGAGGGGGCGGTGTGGCGGGAGGCCTGTCCGGGAGGGGGCGGTGTGGCGGGAGGCCGGGCCGGGAGGGGTAGGGGTGCCGGGAGGCCGGGCCGGGGTGGCGGGAGGCCGGGCCGGGAGGGGGCGGTGTGGCGGGAGGCCGGGCCGGGAGGGGGCGGTGCGGCGGGAGGCCGGGCCGGGAGGGGGCGGTGTGGCGGGAGGCCGGGCCGGGAGGGGGCGGTGTGGCGGGAGGCCGGGCCGGGAGGGGGCGGTGCGGCGGGAGGCCGGGCCGGGAGGGGGCGGTGTGGCGGGAGGCCGGGCCGGGAGGGGGCGGTGCGGCGGGAGGCCGGGAGGGGGCGGTGTGGTGGGAGGCCGGGCCGGGAGGGGGCGGTGTGGCGGGAGGCCGGGCCGGGAGGTGGCGGTGCGGCGGGAGGCCGGGCCGGGAGGGGGCGGTGCGGCGGGAGGCTGGGCCGGGAGGGGGCGGTGCGGCGGGAGGCCGGGCCGGGAGGGGGCGGTGCGGCGGGAGGCCGGGCCGGGAGGGGGCGGTGCGGCGGGAGGCCGGGCCGGGAGGCGGATGTTGTGGTTTCGCTGCCGTCAAAATGGCCTCAGTTTCGGGGGAAGCGGCGACGCTGAACTCGCTGCCGGAGAACGTGCTGGTGGAAATCCTGAAATATCTCCCAACCCGGCAACTGCTCCGGATCAGCAGGTACCCGACCCCGGGGAGGAGGCCCGGCCCCGGGGAGAGAGAGACCCCAATGTGTGTCCGGAGAGGGGGAACTGTACCCCAGGGAGAGACAGGAGAGGGGGAACTGTACCCCAGTGAGAGTCCGGAGAGGGGGAACTGTACCCCAGAGAGAGTCCGGAGAGGGGGAACTGTACCCCAGTCAGAGTCAGGAGAGGGGGAACTGTACCCCAGGGAGAGTCAGGAGAGGGGGAACTGTACCCCAGTGAGAGTCCGGAGAGGGGGAACTGTACCCCAGAGAGAGTCCGGAGAGGGGGAACTGTACCCCAGGGAGAGTCAGGAGAGGGGGAACTGTACCCCAGAGAGACAGGAGAGGGGGAACTGTACCCCAGTGAGAGTCAGGAGAGGGGGAACTGTACCCCAGTGAGAGTCAGGAGAGGGGGAACTGTACCCCAGGGAGAGTCCGGAGAGGGGGAACTGTACCCCAGGGAGAGTCCGGAGAGGGGGAACTGTACCCCAGGGAGAGTCAGGAGAGGGGGAACTGTACCCCAGGGAGAGTCCGGAGAGGGGGAACTGTACCCCAGAGAGAGTCCGGAGAGGGGGAACTGTACCCCAGAGAGAGTCCGGAGAGGGGGAACTGTACCCCAGTGAGAGTCAGGAGAGGGGGAACTGTACCCCAGGGAGAGTCCGGAGAGGGGGAACTGTACCCCAGAGAGACAGGAGAGGGGGAACTGTACCCCAGGGAGAGTCAGGAGAGGGGGAACTGTACCCCAGGGAGAGTCCGGAGAGGGGGAACTGTACCCCAGAGAGTCAGGAGAGAGGGAACTGTACCCCAGGGAGAGTCCGGAGAGGGGGAACTGTACCCCAGAGAGACAGGAGAGGGGGAACTGTACCCCAGGGAGAGTCAGGAGAGGGGGAACTGTACCCCAGGGAGAGTCCGGAGAGGGGGAACTGTACCCCAGAGAGAGTCCGGAGAGGGGGAACTGTACCCCAGAGAGAGTCCGGAGAGGGGGAACTGTACCCCAGTGAGAGTCAGGAGAGGGGGAACTGTACCCCAGGGAGAGTCAGGAGAGGGGGAACTGTACCCCAGTGAGAGTCAGGAGAGGGGGAACTGTACCCCAGGGAGAGTCAGGAGAGGGGGAACTGTACCCCATTAAGAGTCAGGAGAGGGGGAACTGTACCCCATTGAGAGTCAGGAGAGGGGGAACTGTACCCCAGGGAGAGTCCGGAGAGGGGGAACTGTACCCCAGGGAGAGTCAGGAGAGGGGGAACTGTACCCCAGAGAGTCAGGAGAGGGGGGAACTGTACCCCAGTGAGAGACAGGAGAGGGGGAACTGTACCCCAGTGAGAGTCAGGAGAGGGGGAACTGTACCCCAGTGAGAGTCAGGAGAGGGGGAACTGTACCCCAGGGAGAGTCAGGAGAGGGGGAACTGTACCCCAGTGAGAGTCAGGAGAGGGGGAACTGTACCCCAGTGAGAGTCAGGAGAGGGGGAACTGTATCCCAGTGAGAGTCAGGAGAGGGGGAACTGTATCCCAGCGAGACTCAGGAGAGGGGGAACTGTACCCCAGGGAGAGACAGGAGAGGGGGAACTGTACCCCAGGGAGTCCGGAGAGGGGGAACTGTACCCCAGGGAGAGTCCGGAGAGGGGGAACTGTACCCCAGAGAGAGTCAGGAGAGAGGGAACTGTACCCCAGGGAGAGTCCGGAGAGGGGGAACTGTACCCCAGGGAGAGTCCGGAGAGGGGGAACTGTACCCCAGAGAGACAGGAGAGGGGGAACTGTACCCCAGGGAGAGTCAGGAGAGGGGGAACTGTACCCCAGGGAGAGTCCGGAGAGGGGGAACTGTACCCCAGAGAGAGTCCGGAGAGGGGGAACTGTACCCCAGAGAGAGTCCGGAGAGGGGGAACTGTACCCCAGTGAGAGTCAGGAGAGGGGGAACTGTACCCCAGGGAGAGTCAGGAGAGGGGGAACTGTACCCCAGTGAGAGTCAGGAGAGGGGGAACTGTACCCCAGGGAGAGTCAGGAGAGGGGGAACTGTACCCCATTGAGAGTCAGGAGAGGGGGAACTGTACCCCATTGAGAGTCAGGAGAGGGGGAACTGTACCCCAGGGAGAGTCCGGAGAGGGGGAACTGTACCCCAGGGAGAGTCAGGAGAGGGGGAACTGTACCCCAGAGAGTCAGGAGAGGGGGGAACTGTACCCCAGTGAGAGACAGGAGAGGGGGAACTGTACCCCAGTGAGAGTCAGGAGAGGGGGAACTGTACCCCAGAGAGTCAGGAGAGGGGGAACTGTACCCCAGTGAGAGTCAGGAGAGGGGGAACTGTACCCCAGAGAGTCAGGAGAGGGGGAACTGTACCCCAGAGAGAGTCAGGAGAGGGGGAACTGTACCCCAGAGAGTCAGGAGAGTGGGAACTGTACCCCAGAGAGTCAGGAGAGGGGGAACTGTACCCCAGAGAGAGTCAGTACCTTCAGGAGAGGGGGAACTGTATCCCAGGGAGAGTCAGGAGAGGGGGAACTGTTCCCCAGAGAGTCAGGAGAGGGGGAACTGTACCCCAGAGAGAGTCAGGAGAGGGGGAACTGTACCCCAGGGAGAGTCAGGAGAGGGGGAACTGTACCCCAGAGAGAGTCAGTACCTTCAGGAGAGGGGGAACTGTTCCCCAGAGAGAGTCAGAAGAGGGGGAACTGTATCCCAGAGAGTCAGGAGAGGGGGAACTGTATCCCAGAGAGTCAGGAGAGGGGGAACTGTACCCCAGGGAGAGTCAGTATCTTCAGGAGAGGGGGAACTGTACCCCAGGGAGAGTCAGAAGAGGGGGAACTGTACCCCAGGGAGAGTCAGGAGAGGGGGAACTGTACCCCAGGGAGAGTCAGGAGAGGGGGAACTGTACCCCAGAGAGTCAGGAGAAGGGAGAACTGTACCCCAGTGAGAGACAGGAGAGAGGGAACTGTACCCCAGTGAGAGACAGGAGAGGGGGAACTGTACCCCAGAGAGTCAGGAGAGGGGGAACTGTACCCCAGTGAGAGACAGGAGAGGGGGAACTGTACCCCAGTGAGAGACAGGAGAGGGGGAACTGTACCCCAGAGAGTCAGGAGAGGGGGAACTGTACCCCAGTGAGAGTCAGGAGAGGGGGAACTGTACCCCAGAGAGTCAGGAGAGGGGGAACTGTATCCCAGTGAGAGTCAGGAGAGGGGGAACTGTACCCCAGAGAGTCAGGAGAGGGGGAACTGTACCCCAGAGAGAGTCAGTACCTTCAGGAGAGGGGGAACTGTATCCCAGGGAGAGTCAGGAGAGGGGGAACTGAACCCCAGAGAGTCAGGAGAGGGGGAACTGTACCCCAGAGAGAGTCAGGAGAGGGGGAACTGTTCCCCAGGGAGAGTCAGGAGAGGGGGAACTGTACCCCAGGGAGAGTCAGTACCTTCAGGAGAGGGGGAACTGTACCCCAGAAAGAGTCAGAAGAGGGGGATCTGTATCCCAGAGAGTCAGGAGAGGGGGAACTGTATCCCAGAGAGTCAGGAGAGGGGGAACTGTACCCCAGGGAGAGTCAGTACCTTCAGGAGAGGGGGAACTGTACCCCAGGGAGAGTCAGGAGAGGGGGAACTGTACCCCAGGGAGAGTCCGGAGAGGGGGAACTGTACCCCAGGGAGAGTCCGGAGAGGGGGAACTGTACCCCAGGGAGAGTCAGGAGAGGGGGAACTGTACCCCAGAGAGAGTCAGGAGAGGGGGAACTGTACCCCAGGGAGAGTCCGGAGAGGGGGAACTATACCCCAGAGAGAGTCAGGATAGGGGGAACTGTACCCCAGAGAGTCAGGAGAGGGGGAACTGTACCCCAGGGAGAGACAGGAGAGGAGGCACTTTACCCCAGAGAGTCAGGAGAGGGGGAACTGTACCCCAGTGAGAGTCAGAAGAGGGGGAACTGTACCCCAGGGAGAGTCAGGAGAGGGGGAACTGTACCCCAGGAAGTGTCAGGAGAGGGGGAACTGTACCCCAGGGAGAGTCCGGAGAGGGGGAACTGTACCCCAGGGAGAGTCAGGAGAGGGGGAACTGTACCCCAGAGAGTCAGGAGAGGGGGAACTGTACCCCAGTGAGAGTCAGGAGAGGGGGAACTGTACCCCAGAGAGTCAGGAGAGGGGGAACTGTATCCCAGGGAGAGTCAGGAGAGGGGGAACTGTACCCCAGAGAGTCAGGAGAGGGGGAACTGCACCCCAGAGAGAGTCAGGAGAGGGGGAACTGTTCCCCAGGGAGAGTCAGGAGAGGGGGAACTGTACCCCGGGGAGAGTCAGTACCTTCAGGAGAGGGGGAACTGTACCCCAGAGAGAGTCAGAAGAGGGGGATCTGTATCCCAGAGAGTCAGGAGAGGGGGAACTGTATCCCAGAGAGTCAGGAGAGGGGGAACTGTACCCCAGGGAGAGTCAGTACCTTCAGGAGAGGGGGAACTGTACCCCAGGGAGAGTGAGGAGAGGGGGAACTGTACCCCAGGGAGAGTCCGGAGAGGGGGAACTGTACCCCAGAGAGTCAGGAGAGGGGGAACTGTACCCCAGGGAGAGTCAGGAGAGGGGGAACTGTACCCCAGAGAGAGTCAGGAGAGGGGGAACTGTACCCCAGGGAGAGTCCGGAGAGGGGGAACTATACCCCAGAGAGAGTCAGGAGAGGGGGAACTGTACCCCAGAGAGTCAGGAGAGGGGGAACTGTACCCCAGTGAGAGACAGGAGAGGGGGAACTGTACCCCAGAGAGTCAGGAGAGGGGGAACTGTACCCCAGTGGGAGTCAGGAGAGGGGGAACTGTACTCCAGAGAGTCAGGAGAGGGGGAACTGTATCCCAGTGAGAGTCAGGAGAGGGGGAACTGTACCCCAGAGAGTCAGGAGAGGGGGAACTGTACCCCAGAGGGAGTCAGTACCTTCAGGAAAGGGGGAACTGTATCCCAGGGAGAGTCAGGAGAGGGGGAACTGTACCCCAGGGAGAGTCAGTACCTTCAGGAGAGGGGGAACTGTACCCCAGAGAGAGTCAGGAGAGGGGGAACTGTATCCCAGGGAGAGTCAGGAGAGGGGGAACTGTACCCCAGAGAGAGTCAGGAGAGGGGGAACTGTCCCCCAGAGAGTCAGGAGAGGGGGAACTGTACCAGGGAGAGTCAGGAGAGAGGGAACTGTACCCCAGGGAGAGTCAGTACCTTCAGGAGAGGGGGAACTGTACCCCAGAGAGAGTCAGGAGAGGGGGAACTGTATCCCAGGGAGAGTCAGGAGAGGGGAACTGTACCCCAGGGAGAGTCAGTACCTTCAGGAGAGGGGGAACTGTACCCCAGAGAGAGTCAGGAGAGGGGGAACTGTATCCCAGGGAGAGTCAGGAGAGGGGGAACTGTACCCCAGAGAGAGTCAGGAGAGGGGGAACTGTACCCCAGAGAGCCAGGAGAGGGGGAACTGTACCAGGGAGAGTCAGGAGAGAGGGAACTGTACCCCAGGGAGAGTCAGTACCTTCAGGAGAGGGGGAACTGTACCCCAGAGAGAGTCAGGAGAGGGGGAACTGTATCCCAGGGAGAGTCAGGAGAGGGGGAACTGTACCCCAGAGAGAGTCAGGAGAGGGGGAACTGTACCCCAGGGAGAGTCAGTACCTTCAGGAGAGGGGGAACTGTACCCCAGAGAGAGTCAGGAGAGGGGGAACTGTATCCCAGGGAGAGTCAGGAGAGGGGGAACTGTACCCCAGAGAGAGTCAGGAGAGGGGGAACTGTACCCCAGAGAGAGTCAGCGCCTTCAGGAGAGAGCGGTGTGCTGGTCTGTATTTTGAAAAGATTACTCTGTACATTATGGGAGTTAGTACTGTCCAAATTTTGGAAATGTATTTCACCACATAGTTTGAGCAGAGGGAAGGGAACAATGGCCGATCCCAGCTCTCTCCACTGCGCCCCCGGCACTTTCATTTTTAGTACATTGTTCGCATCAAAGTATCTCAGAATAGTTGAGGCTGAATTATTTGTGAAGGTCAGTGAGGTATGTATAAATGTCGCAGCCCTCGATGGATAACTGAACTGAGAGAATTTTGCCCCTAGGATTGCAGAGTCTTTTACAACTGAGAGTAATTGTGGTAAATCTGTCGAGCGATGTGGAGCTGAGATACAAATCGACTGTAATCGGAATGGTGGAGGAGCCTGAGCAGGCCCAGTGGCCTCCTTCTATTCCTGTGGACTACTGAAACTCTGGGTGTGGTGGAAGTGTTGTCTGGGGGGGCTGGAGGGCGGGGACTTGTAATGTGGGAGGGGGTTTGGGTTCAGAAGACTTGTACTCTTGGGGGGGGGGGGGGGGGGAGGGAGGTGGGAGTGGTGGCATGTACTCTGGGAGGGAGTTTGCTGTGAGCTTTATACTCTGAATGTTCTGACCCTGAGGCAGGTACGTCGTTAACTGAGACAAGCTGAGGTTTGAGTTGGTCGATACAGCAGCAAGGGTACGCAGGAAATCAGTGGGGAAGCTCAGCAGATCCGACAGTATCTGTGAAGAGAGAAAAAGCAAAAAGCAATTAGCGGTTCGAGTGCAATATGACTTCTACAGAACCAAAGTTCCATCCGAGAGTCGTCCAGACTCGAAAAGTTAACTCCACAGATGCTGCAAGACCTGCTGAGCTTTTCCTGCATTTTCTGTTTTTATTATCTCATATTTGCAGGAAACCTGTTGTTGAGCTAACACAATCATATTTTATGTTTCCACAGAGTTTGCAAAAGATGGAGGAGGTTAGCTTATGACAAAGGCCTCTGGAAAGATGTTAATTTAACTCCGTACAAGGTACAGAATACTGGCATGGTGGTTAGCATTCTGTTGAAAGATCTTAGATTCTTACAAGAAGGGCATCTTGGCTGCAGTTTAAAATCTGATGTTTCTAAAGATTCCAAATTTCACAATTGAGGATATTAATTCACTATGTGCAAACACAGTTAATAACGAAACGTTAATACTTTTGTACTGCCTATTCTGTGAGGATGTTTATCCTTTCAGAGCCACAATCAGCTTAGCTTTGATTTTAATGTTCTGACCCCCTGTTTCTGAACTTTACCAGAGAAATAGTTTCTCTCTCCTATTCTCCATCGCAAGGCAGTCCCTGTGATCCACCCCGTAAACATTGGCAATATGTTGTGTTTCTCAGCTCAGAGTTTTCATCTGTTTCTTAAACTAACTCAGTATCTTATTTGAAGGTTCCCTGTGTGAATCACTAATGGTTTGATGCTGCTGTTTCAGGTAAACTCACGGATACTCTGGCACCTGGTCAGGCATTACCTTGGCGGCACTCTGAGGACCCTAAGGGTTAAAGGTGTCCTTCATTCCGTCAAGAAGCACGAATCACTGACCGAAGCTTTGCTGTTGGAGATTGGGAAGCGCTGTCCGAACTTGAGTGAGCTGCGGCTGATTGAGATGAATCTGCGAGGTATTAGTTACGAGTGTCTGCCTCCGTCATTGCTCAGTCTGGAGTTGACGCACTGTGAGATCCCCTTGCAATGGTTCAGAGTGGCAGCGGTGTCCAACAGGACTCGTGTCCCACCTCAGATCAAGAATCTGGAGGTGGACAATGTGCCGAACTTTTCGGACCAGCACCTCCAGAACCTTGCGTCACGCACGGCCTTGAAGGTGCTGATCCTCTCCGGCACGTACAGGGTAACTGACTCTGGGATTGAGAAATCGGTCGCGTCTCTCTCTGAAGTCGTCCACCTCAAGCTGCACGGCTGCAACATCTCGGACGACTCGCTACGTCACATTGCTCGGCACCTGACTCAGCTCCGCACGTTAGACCTCACAAACTTCTGCTCCATGACTGATGCAGGTCTGACCTGCCTCGGAGGTCTGCGCTCCCTCCAGTCGCTGTGCTTCGAGTATTGTGACCAGATTACCGTAGAGAAACTCCTGGCTGTCTGCACCGGCCTACCATCGCTGAACAAACTCAACCTGAATGGGAATCTATACTCCGAGGGAGACCTGCACAGAATCCGGCAGAGTTTACCCAACTGCACTGTCACCAACGATTTCCCTGACATGGATTCGATGGCTACAATTTAATAGTGGATTGCTGGCGTCCACGATCACGGCACTGGTTTGACTTGTGGCCGGGGGGGGTTTGGCTTGTACTGATTCCATGTGGTTGGTCAGGGCCCTGGGAACATTGTGTTTTAATAACCCCCTTCAGCCACCAGGTAAATTAACACCCCAAAATCAATGTGTGTACTCTCAACCTTAGCGCGAGAGGGTCATGGGGTGGCAAGCACATAGAATTACTACCGTGACTAATGAGGTTGAGTTTGGACTGTATTCAGGCGAGGCTCGTGAGCAGGTTGCTGAACAGAGGTGAAACAGGACGACGGTGATCTACTTTACCCCCCCCCCCCCCCCCCCCCCCCCCCAAACAGATTGGATCCTGGGATCGTTAACACTCTGTATTTTTGTATCTTGCTCATTTTCAGATGGAAGAATATGGCAGGGTGGCTTTCAGCTATTTGCCTGAGGAAAACCGTTTTGAAATATTTCCAATTTCAACTTACCGCACATTATAAGATTGGTAACTAGCATGACGTACAGATCTTAGATCACAAGAGTGAGTCAGTCTATGAACAACGTTTAAACTCTTCATTAATCATTATACAATTAAGCTAAGTAATTTTATTTGGCAGCTTTGTTTCATTGATATTGAAAATAAACTTTTATCATTTGTAATAATTCATATCTCTATTTCCTCTATTTAATGTAAAGATATTGACGTCCTTTATGAACAACCTGATTGGCCAATTGTGGCCATGTGACTTTGAATATTGATGCTTTGAATGAATCCCATTGGCCAATAGGCATCACATGAACATTGATCCTGTTGCACCGATCCCAGAGCACAACCCAATCTTCACTAATACTATCCCAGCAGTTTGGTTATTGGCTGTGTCACAGTGCCGGTTCCATTCTGACCAGTCACAGCCAGGGAATCACCGGCAATGGCTTCTCTTCCAGCCCCTGTGCTGTCCCTAAAGTCTTGGCTGCCTCCTATCCCCCCCCCCCCCCCCCCCCCCCCCCCCCCCCAGGAAAGGCCCTTGAACACATCAGAAACACATCCGGTTCCACCATGCATGTTCTCCCTCACCACCACTCGTCCCCTCGATCTGATTTGTGATTGTTTATCCAGTAATGGATTCGCAGAAATTTCTTACAATTAAATATTTCCAAGAGTGACTTTGGTTCCTGTCACAAACCCCATCCTCAACCTGGCAACAGTCTGAGGCTGCCCCACACTCCTCACAGCCTGTGGCGGAGCTTCTGATCACGTCATCAACTCCACCATGGAGGCCACCTCGGTGATCTAACCTGACTCCACCCCCCCCCTCAATTCATCTCCTGCAGGAACCCTCACCCATACCCTTCTTGCCTTCAAAATGTAATTGCACCAACTTCCCACTTTGCACCCTCGCAGCCTCAAACCAAACCCCTGTTGTACTGTACCAAGTTCCATTCACTTATCACCCCCCCCCCCCCCCCCCCCCCCCCCCATGTTTGTTGTTCTCCGGGCAGCACGGTGGCGCAGTGGTTAGGATTGCTGCCTCATGCCGAGGTCCCAGGTTCGATCCCGGCTCTGGGTCACTGTCCGTGTGGAGTTTACACATTCTCCCCGTGTCTGCATGGGTTTCGCCCCCACAACCCAAAGATGTGCAGGGTCGATGGATTGGTCCCACTAGATTGCCCCTTAATTGGAAAAGCTGAATTGGGTACTCTAAATTTATTTAAAAAAACAATGTTTGTTGATCTCCACCAGCACCCTTTTGGATAAAATATTGATGTAAAAGATATGATCCTTGTTTTCAAATTCATTTGTGGCGTCCCCTCCTCTCTATCTACATCAACTCCCGCAGCCGTCACCACCCTCACAGCCTCTGTGCTGCCCTTCAGCACAACCCCAAATGTAACCCTCCCACCACCACCCAATCGGTGTCTGAGTGCTTGGTGCTGCAATCCAAGATCTGGAATCCTCAGTAACCCCCCCCCCCAACCAAGTAAACCCTCACCCCTCCAACCCAGTAAACCCCTATCCCCCCACACCCCCAACCCAGCAAACCCCTATCCCCCCACACCCCAACCCAGTAAACCTCTACCCCCCCCCACACTCCCTACCCCCCAACCCAGTAAACCCCCCACACTCCCCCCACACCCCCAACCCAGTAAACCCCTACCCCCCCCACACCCCCAACGCAGTAAACCCCTTCCCCCCCCCCCCACGCTCCCTACCCTCACACTCCCCAACCCAGTAAACCCTTACCCCCCCACACTCCCCAACGCAGTAAACCCCTACCCCCCCACACCCCCCAACCCAGTAAACCCCTACCCCCCCCCGCACATCCAATCCAGTAAACCCCTACTCCCCAACCCAGTAAACCCCTTCCCCCACGCTCCCTACCCTCACACTCCCCAACCCAGTAAACCCTTACCGCCCCCCACTCCCCCAACCCAGTAAACCCCTACCCCCCCCCACACCCCCAACCCAGTAAACCCCTCCCCCCCACACATCCAATCCAGTAAACCCCTACCCCCCCCCACACTCCCCAACCCAGTAAACCCCTATCCCCCCCCACTGCACCCCCAACCCAGTAAACCCCTACCCCCCCACACTCCCCAACCCAGTAAACCCCTCTTCCCCCCCCCCCCCAACCCAGTAAACCTCAAACTCCCCACCGCACCACCCACCCCCAGTAAACCCCTACATCACCCCCCCCCCCCCCCCAACCCAGTAAACCTCTACTTCAGCCTCCTCCCCATCCTCCAATCCCACACACGTTGGCCTTTATTACCAGAGGAATGGGGTATAGAAGTAGGGAAGTCGTTGATGAGCCGGCACCTGGGATACTGTGTACAATTGTACATCGAGGGGCGGGAGAACTGATATACCTGCATTGGAAGCCGCTCAGAGACGGTTCACTGGACTGAATCCAGGGATAAGGGGCTTGGCTGATGAGGAAAAGTTTAGGCCTGTATCCACTGGGGTTTACAAGAATGAGATTTTATTGAAACATATAAGATTCTGAGGGGGGCTGAATGGGAGGAGATGCTGAGAGGAGTCTAGTACCAGGGGGTGCAGTTTCAAAATAAGGGAGCTCCCATTTAAAACTGAGATGAGGAGGAATTTCTTCCCTCCGAGGATCATTAGTCTGGGATTGTCCCTCCGAGAGCAATGGAAGCCGGCTCATTTAATATATTCAGCGCTGCATTTGGCAGATTTTTCATTGACGGGGGGGTCGAGGGTTTCTGGGAGCAGACAGAAAAGGCTACATCAGATCAGCCATGATCTTACTGAATGGAGGAGCAAGCTTGATGGGCTGAATGGCCTACTCCTATTTCTGGTCACTGATTGTGCCAAGTTGTTGGTCATCTGTCCTATGATGTACCTTGGAATGTTGTACCACCTTCAAAATGCTACGTAAATGCGATTGACACTGCCCTGACACCAGTCATGGACACACCAGGTTGTAATTTCCTCCTCTTATCTCCTTTGACCTTCCTGTGATGTTGGATGCGGTTGATTGCTTCTACGGGACATCCTGTGACCGTTTCTGTCCCCAGTGCCTGTTTGGTGATTGAATCCTCAGAGGCTCTGGGCGGCACAGCGGTTAGCACTGCTGCCTCATAGCGCTGAGGTCCCCGGGTTCGATCCCGGCCCCGGGTCACTGCCCGTATGGAGTTTGCACATTGTCCCCGTGTCTGCGTGGGCCTCACCCCCACAACCCAGAAGATGTGCAGGGTAGGTGGTTTGGCCACGCTAAATTTCCCCTTAATTGTAAAAAAAAAAGAATTGGATAGTCTAAATTTATAAAGAGAAACCTCAGAGGCTGGAGCTTGTTCTAACTGAACGTTTTGAGAAGATTGAAGCCTGGAGTTCTCCCCACAATATCTTCAGCTTACATACGGGGGTTCCTTCTCCCTCCCTCGCCTCTCAATAAAACTGTGCATAATCTTAGCCCTCAATCCAAACAAAGAAGAATGATGAAAGCTACAAAAGGAATCCCATTTAGCGATGAGGTGAATAAATCAGAAAGAGACAGAAAAAGAAACAAAAAGGTACGAGGAATAAAGAAAAAGATGTTGAGAGCAATTTCAGAAAATTTGACTTTTCCAAGTGCATTCCCAAAGGACCGCCATCTCATTGCTATTCGCCCATTTTCACTGGGATTTCATTCCCGGGCTCTCCATATCGGGATGGTTTTGTTTTGAAGACTCTTAACATCAAACTCTACAGTGACATTTACACATTTTTGACACAGCTGAATCTTGTGCAATGTTACATCGTGGTAGCTTTTAGTTGTTTTTTATAGTTGCAATTTGCTCTGATTAAAGCACCAGAGGAGAAGTAAAATATTTCAATATCAGCCCTTGTCTGGCTTTTGTTTAATGTTATTTATTTTATTTTTGGGGGGAAGTTTTTGAGTATCTTCCACATCCCAAGGACAGGAATTCATCAAATCAAATGTATCTTTCTTGCACTGAATCTGGCAATTGTGTTCTGAGATTGTCCATTTTACAGTTTATCGTCATTGAATTGGAATCCCAGTTTGATTAGGAGTTTCCAGGAGGTTTTGTTTTGGGATCAGATTTCATTATTCCGTCTTATTTTTAATTTTCAAAAGTCAGAAACCTGCTCAAGGCCATGAGCATTATTCTGATGTTAGGGGAAAAAGAGATGGTTTTAAGAGATTTATATTTGTATTGGTAAACACTAGATATTATTATTAAATAATGTCCTGGGTTTAATTTGTTTCTGTGCCTGGAAGGATAAAACCTATAGTTGGATTCATGCTGGATAACGGTATTTGTATGAATGGGGGGGGGGGGGGGGGGGGTGGGGGGGGGGGGGGGAAGTTTGGTAAGTTTATCTTGTGCTTAGAGAGGGCTACAGCCTGAAGAGTAAATAGAGGGTTGTTGCTCAGCAACTGGAGAACCTTTTAAGGCAAAGCAGCTTTTTTTAGTTTTAGCTGGATATATTGCAGTTGGAGACTGGACTGGGCTCTGGGGAGTAAGCATTTCTTAAAGCTACCAGGAGAAGCTGGACAGGACAAGGTGGGGGGGGGGGGGGGGGGGGGGTTGCAAAGAGGCAAGCTTCCTAAGGAACATATTACAGTCCAGATAACCAGGGAATTGGGACAGAAAGACTGGCTAAGATGACTGGAGTTAAAAGAAGAGACCAAGATATTTTAACAGAAGAATTGAAGGAAGAGCAAACAAAGGGTTCTCAGTTAAAGAGACAATTGCAGTAAGCAGATTTAAAGTGGGGCAGCAGACATCCGAGGTAACTCAAAAGTTTGATGCCATTTTCCTGGAGTCTGGGAATCTAGAGTTAATGCAACTGTGATCAGTTTGTACATTTAGTAAATACAAAGAAATCCTAAATGGGTAGTACAAAATCCTGGACTGGACTCAGTTAAAAGTGGAGTGAAAGTGGCAGCACGGTGGCACAGTGGGTTAGCCCTGCTGCCTCACGGCGCCGAGGTCCCAGGTTCGATCCCGGCTCTGGGTCACTGTCCGTGTGGAGTTTGCACATTCTCCCCGTGTTTGCGTGGGTTTCGCCCCACAACCCAAAGATGTGCAGGCTAGGTGGATTGAACGCACTAAATTGCCCCTTAATTGGAAAAAAGGAATTGGGAACACTAAATTTATTTTAAAATGTTTTAAAAAGTGGAGTGAAAGCTTTGTTTAAAAAGTTTCATTTGGAAAACCTGGTCTGGAATTCAGAATTTCAGAGTGCAAAGAAAGCACAATTATGAGAGCAGATTTTCTTTTTTTGGGAGTGGAGTTTGGAATCCCTCGTGACGATCATCTGGGGGGATTCGGAGGAGACATCCACAGACATTCTTGAGATTCAGTGTGGAGAGTGAATTTGACCGCAGTCATCTTGTGTGCTTAAAAGGAACTTTGTGTTAATGAGACCATTGTAGCTTCAAATGCAGTTTGTAATCTGTGTTAATCTTAAAACCGATATGTAATGGTTAAGCTAAAGGGAGAGTAGTTTTTTCATGTTTAATAAATGTTTTTTTCCTTGTTAAAACTACTTAGAGTTCCTGTGATTCTGTTCCTCTACGTTTTATAAAAAACAGTAAAAAAACTGTCTTTTAAGGCAGGGTTCCATTCTGGGATCTTCCTGACCAGTTATAACACCAACTAGGATCGTAACACAGAACCATCTGAGGAACACAATGAGCCATTAGAAATTCCATGTGGTTAAAAGGACAGCCTTGCAGTGAAATCAATCGGAATTTAGTCCGTGCCTCATGCACTTTTGGTTCTTTAATCCTGAAGTAGTTTTGCTGCTGAACCTTCAGTCTCCTCACACCGACACCCCAATGTCTGTCTCCAGGGATGGTTTCCTGAGCTTGGGAAGTGAAAGATGGGTCTTGATAATCTTTATTATTGTCACAAGTGGGCTCACATTAACACTGCAATGAAGTTACTGTGAAAATCCCCTGGTCGCCACATCCTGGCGCCTGTTCGGGTCACAGAGGGAGAATTCAGAATGTCCAGTTCACCTAACAACACGTCTTTCGGAGCACCCGGAGGAAACCCACGCAGACATGGGGAGAACGTGCAGGCTCCGCGCAGACAGTGGCCCAAGTCGGGAATTCAACCTGGGACCCTGGCGCTGTGAAGCAACAATGCTAACCACTGTGTTACCGTGCCGATTTGGACACTGGGAGAATGTCTCTGCTCTTTGAATAATAGGAATCTTTTACATTCAGCTCAGACAGCAGATAGAGCTTCAGGTTATAGTCTTATCTGAGAAACAGCACCTCTGACAATGCTGCACTGCAGTGCCTGCACGGATTATCTACTCCGACCCTGGAGTGGAGCTTGAATATCGAACCTGCTGACTGCGAAGTGATAACCTGTCCGCTGAGGCAAAACTGAGACTGCAAAAGCTCAAACCACCTGCTGATGCAAATTTGAAAGACTTTCCAACCGATGTGCTTTAGTAAACATTCTGGTGGTTTGATGCAGCACCTGCAACCAGCCACCCAGAGTCACCGTCAGACTTGTAGCAGTTTCTGCCTGTCCACTCTGGAGTGCTTCATTCAATTCCCCCAGCCAAATTTCTAACATTTTCTTTTGAAAGCTGTATGGGAGACAGCAAAGCTGAGTGTGCTTCCTGTTTACTTTGAGGGAGGGCTGTTTCCCATCAGTCCAATGCTATAATCTGGAAAACAGCACGTCTGCGAGTGTGGGGACTCCCCCTCGTCTGGTCTGTGAATCTCTGCATCTCCTCATCTGGTCTGTGAATCTCTGCCTTTCCTTGTCTGCCCCCCCCCCCCCCCGGGCTGTCTGGTCTGCGAATGTTGGCCTCCCCCGTCTGGTCTGTGAGTCTCGGCCTCTTCTCGTCTAGTCTGTGAGTCTAGCCTCTCCTCTTCTGATGCAGGCGGCCACTCCCAGTGCAATGCTGGCTCTGGAGGGTGGATTGGGTCTGGCTGTGATGAATGCTTTGGTCTTGTACGCTCCCTGAATAATGGGGAATGTCCAGCTCTGATTTATTGGCAAGTTATTCTCCTGTGAAGCACCTTGAAGCATATTATAACTTTGAAGGTGCTATAGAAATGCAGGTTGTTGTGATGGCAGAAACACTGCCTGTGGACGGGGTCGGGGCTGGCTGCAGGATATATCAACTGCTGGAACAAAAGATTCTGAAAACTACAGACTGGCAGAAATATTGGTGAAAATGTGTAGTCATTGGGACTGTGGCTTAGATTTGTCGTTGCTCCTTGCTTCGGGGGCACAGTGTTTAGCACTGCTGCCTCACAGCTCCAGGGACCGGCTCGATTCCGGCCTTGGGTCACTGTCTGTGTGGAGTTTGCACTTACTCCCCGTGTCAGCCCAATGCATCACACAAGCTTGCCACCCTCCCACTGATTCTGTCTACACCTCCCGCTGCCTCAGGAAGGCAGACAGCATTGTCAGAGACCCCTCCCACCCAGGCTTTGCCCTCTTCCAGACCCTTCCATCAGGCAGAAGGTACAGAAGTCTGAAGATCAGCACATCCAGACATAGGAACAGCTTCTTCCCCAGAGCTACTAGACTCCTCAACGACTCCCCCTCGGACTGATCTGTTCCCTGTAAGAACACTATTCACGATGCCCTATGCTGCTCTTGTTTGGCCCTTGCTTCGCACTGTAACCAATCACTATTTGTTGATGTACCATTGTCAATGTACTCTTGATTATTTTTTTGTCTCTTTTGTATGTTCCCTTGGCTGCAGAAAAATACTTTTCACTGTACTTCGGTACATGTGACAATAAAAATCAATCAATCAATGTCTGCGTGGGTTTCCTCCAGGTGCTCCGGTTTCCTCCCACAGTCCAAAGATGTGCAGGTTAAGTGGATTGGCCATGCTAAATTGCCCCTCAGAGTCCAAAAAGGTTAGGTGGGGTTACAGGGACAGAGTGGAGGCGTGGGCTAAAGTGGGGTGCTCCTTCCAATAGCTGGTGCGGACTTGATGGACCGAATGGCCTCCTTTTCACTGTAAATTCTATGATTCTTCGAGCTAGGCTTATGAGAGTGCAGTGAATTCGCACTCAACAATGCCAAAATCACAGTACATACCTGTGCATGGAAATATCCCATTGTCTTCACAGGATTATCTAATGCAGCAGTTCAATGGGCTGGATGGACATTGGAACCTTTCTTTCTGCCTGTTGGTCTGACTTGTTCCATCATTTGGAGCTCTGCTTGTTTTGAGCTTTCCCCGACAAACATTAAATCTCTCTGGACAATGTGAGCATGCATTCTTTGTGAGGGACTGAAACACAAACTTAACATTGCAGCTTCTCCTGAACACCTTTGACTATTTTTCTCAAATACCCATTACTGTGGCCAAGCTGACTGGGTCTGTCAGCTCCTCTGCCCATGATTAACCCCGTTGCGTTGTCTGGTGCCAGCTGTTGTAACAGAATTTGAACTGTTAATGCAGTGTTTAAATACAGCCAGATGCAGAGGATAATGTTAACCACACGTGTGATGATCTAACCTGAAATAGTCTCAATCTAGGTATGTGAGTCTACAATATTGGTTTGACACCGGGTTAAGGAATCGCAAGCCAGCTGTTTGTCCGGGAGGAAACTGTCAGGCGGTCAGATATTAGTTTTATCAACAGGAACTACTAGTCAAGGGGGATCCCCTTGTTCATTGTCACTGGTTTCTCCGTATTTTGTGCCTGTCACAAGAGGGTCTGCACTATCTTGTAGCTGGTAATGAGAAATGTGGACAAAAATAATTGGGTTCACTAAATTTATTTTTTAAATATATTCATTGACCCTGCCTCCACCACTCTTTGGGGAATACAGTTCCAAAGATTCACAACGCTTTGAGAGAAAAAAAATATTTTCATCTCCATGTTAAATGGGAGACACCTTGTTTTTGCACTGTGTCCCCTCGTTCTCATCTCCTCCACAAGGGCAAACATCCTGCCAGCACCCACCCTGTTAAATCCCCTCAGGATCCGATCTGTTTCAATAAGATTAGTGATGCATGTGCCAGGACTCCCAGATCCCTCTGTACCTCAGAGTTCTTCAGTCTTTTTCTATTTAAACAATTTGCTGCTTTTCTAATCTTCCTGCCAAAGTGGACAAGTTCACGTTTTCCCACATTATACACCACCTGCCAAATTTCTGCCCAATCCCTTAACCTATCTATGTTCCTTTGCAATATGCCCTCTTTTTGGAAAATTACATCCGATACATCTCCTATCACAGCAGCAACTTCTTTTCAGACGCTAGGATGAAGTCCATAAGGATCTGGGGACCTGTCAATTTCCTGGACAACCCCAGCATCCAAGGAATAAACCGAGGAGCCGTCTCTGAATTGCTTTTAAAATAAAATTATTCCTTTCACAGAGTTCCAAAGCCAATGTGCAGAGCAGACAGGGCAAGTCCTTAATCCACCTCCTTGTTTCGCTCCAAAAAACAATTCAAATTTAAACCAATTTCTGATTTCCACTCCCTCAAATTCTCATCTGGATTGCATTAATTTTTGCTTCATGACAATTAATCATGGTAAATCAAAAGTAATTAAAACATTTTTTAAAAAAGAGTACCCAATTCTCTTTTTCCAATTAAGGGGCAATTTAGACCTTGCAGCGGGGGCGGAGCAGGCATCTGCACCACTGCCTCCCGCTGGCACGCGGCCCCGGGAGGAGCCTGAGGAGATCCTGACTGTCGATGATCCCGGTGGCGGGATCAAGGCAGGCCCTGGGTTGGTTGGTAGGCCCGTATCACCCGCCGCAGTCAGTGTGGTGGAGGATTCGGGCTCGGAGGGCGACTGTCCGAAGGCGGTCGGCCACCCAGTGTCAGGAGCGGAGGGTGCACATGGGGCTCTCTCCAATGGGGTGCAGGACTCACTAGTGCCTGACACTGTGTCGCCCCTCACCCCCGCTGGGGGACTCATTGAATCTGGCACATCACAATTGAAGGTTCTTTTGTTTTTCTGCACATAGTTCATAGTAGATAGTTCAGTAGATAGGGGCTGGTTTAGCACAGTGGGCTAAACAGCTGACTTGTATTGCAGAACAAGGCCAGAAACGCAGGTTCAATTCCCGTACATACCTCCCCACACAGGTGCCGGAATGTGGCGACTAAGGACTTTTCACAGTAACTTCATTGAAGCCTACTTGTGACAAGCACTTATTATATTATTATTATTAATTCAGGCAGTGTCCTATTGGGCCCCCTTCCAGCAACATCCGCCTCCCTCCTTCCCCACCACACTCCTTTCCCCTCTCTCTCCCCATCACCATCCCTCCCTTTCCCTTCTGTTGGTAGAGGCGAGGGTATCCATCTCTCCAGCGCAAGGTTTAATGTTTGTACTGTTTGTTTTTTGTACAACTCTGTTGTGAACTGTTTTAATAATCAGAGTATCCTACCCTCCCTCCTCGTACGTTGGTACCGAGGAGAAGGTACCCTGTTTCTCCAACGCAAAATTAGTGTTTGTACCGTTTGGCCTTGTATATATTGTTTACTGTTTTAATAAAAAGGTTTGGCCAATCCACCTACCCTGCACATCTTTGGGTTGTGGGGGTGAAACCCACGCAGACACTGGGAGAATGTGCAAACTGCACATGGACAGTGACCCTGGGCCAGGATTTGAACCTGGGTCCTCGGCGACGTGAGGCAGCAGTGCTAACCACTGTGCCGCCTAATCAAAAGTAATTTATTATAGAGGCATAATGTATGGCTTCACAATTGGGATTAAGTAATGATGTGTGAATTTCATGCGGTTGAAGATTGAAGAACGAGGCAATTCCGTTTTAAGGTGACTGACGAAAGATGCAACGGTGATAGGGAAAACCAAGTGAGTGGTCGGGATTTGGGGTGCTCGCTTCGAAAGAGTCAAATGATATCTTCAAAAGAGAACTAGATAATGATCGGAGGAGAAACTGGAAAACGGGGAGTGGAACGAGTTAAACGTAAATTACTGCGGACGCTGGAATCTGAAACAAAACCAGGAAATAGTGCCAATCTCAGCAGGTCTGACAGCCTCTGTGGAGAGGGGAGGAGCAGCCGTGTGGAGTCTGGGTGACTCTGTCAAAGCTTTGATCATGCAGACAACTGACATAGACAGGATGGGCCGAATGGCCATCTGTGTTGTAAACACTCCTCCCAGGCTGCAGGCGGCGCTGTCCCCGCTCCTCCTGGGCTGCAGGCGGCGCTGTCCCCGCTCCTGGGCTACAGGCGGCGCTGTCCCTGCTCCTCCCGGGCTGCAGGTGGCGCTATTCCCGCTCCTCCCGGGCTGCAGGCGGCGCTATCCCCGCTCCTCCCGGGCTGCAGGCGGCGCTGTGGCGGTGCTCTCTCCCACTCCTCCCGGGCCGCAGGCGGCGCTGTGGCGGTGCTCTCCCCACTCCTCCCGGGCCGCAGGCGGCGCTGTGGCGGTGCTCTCCCCACTCCTCCCGGGCTGCAGGCGGTGCTGTCCCCTGCTGCAGGCGGCGCTGTCCCCGCTCCTCCCGGGCTGCAGGTGGCGCTGTCCCCTGCTGCAGGCGGCGCTGTCCCCGCTCCTCCCAGGCTGCAGGCGGCGCTGTCCCCGCTCCTCCCGGGCTGCAGGCGGCGCTGTCCCCGCTCCTCCCGGGCTGCAGGCGGCGCTGTCCCCGCTCCTCCCGGGCTGCAGGCGGCGCTGTCCCCGCTCCCCCCGGGCTGCAGGCGGCGCTGTCCCCGCTCCCCCCGGGCTGCAGGCGGCGCTGTCCCCGCTCCTCCCGGGCTGCAGGCGGCGCTGTCCCCGCTCCTCCCGGGCTGCAGGCGGCGCTGTCCCCGCTCCTCCCGGGCTGCAGGCGGCGCTGTCCCCGCTCCTCCCGGGCTGCAGGCGGCGCTGTCCCCGCTCCTCCCGGGCTGCAGGCGGCGCTGTCCCCGCTCCTCCCGGGCTGCAGGCGGCGCTGTCCCCGCTCCTCCCGGGCTGCAGGCGGCGCTGTCCCCGCTCCTCCCGGGCTGCAGGCGGCGCTGTCCCCGCTCCTCCCGGGCTGCAGGCGGCGCTGTCCCCCGCTCCTCCCGGGCTGCAGGCGGCGCTGTCCCCGCTCCTCCCGGGCTGCAGGCGGCGCTGTCCCCGCTCCTCCTGGGCTGCAGGTGGCGCTGTGGCGGCGCTGTCCCCACTCCTCCCGGGCTGCAGGCGGCGCTGTCCCCGCTCCTCCCGGGCTGCAGGCGGCGCTGTCCCCGCTCCTCCCGGGCTGCAGGTGGTGCTGTGGCGGCGCTGTCCCCACTCCTCCCTGGCTGCAGGCGGCGCTGTGGCGGCGCTGTCCCCGCTCCTCCCTGGCTGCACAGCCTTAGAATAAAAGGGAGTCACTTTAGAACAGAGATGAGGAGAAATTTCTTCAGCCAGAGAGTGGTGGGTCTGTGGAATTCATTGCCACAGAGGGCGGTGGAGGCCGGGATGTTGAGTGTCTTTAAGACAGAAGTTGATAAATTCTTGATTTCTCGAGGAATTAAGGGCTATGGAGAGAGAAAATGAAAAGAATGAAAATCGCTTATTGTCACAAGTAGGCTTCAATTAAGTTACTGTGAAAAGCCCCTAGTCGCCACATTCCGGCACCTGTTCGGGGAAGCTGTTACGGAACCATGCTGCTGGCCTGCCTTGGTCTGCTTTCAAAGCCAGCGATTTAGCCCAGTGAGCTAAACCAGAGAGTGGGTAAATGGAGTTGAAATCAGCCAGGATTGAATGGTGGAGTGGACTCGATGGGCCGAATGGCCTTACTTCCGCTCCTAGGTCTTATGGTCTTATGGACTCGTGACTTTTCACAGGAACTTCATTTGAAGCCTACTTGTGACAATGAGCGATTTTCATTTCATTTTCTCCCGGGCTGCAGGTGGCGCTGTGGCGGCGCTGTCCCCGCTCCTCCCTGGCTGCAGGCGGCGCTGTGGCGGCGCTGTCCCCGCTCCTCCCTCGCTGCAGGCGGCGCTGTGGCGGCGCTGTCCCCGCTCCTCCCTGGCTGCAGGCGGCGCTGTCCCCGCTCCCCCCTGCCTGCAGGCGGCGCTGTCCCCGCTCCCCCCTGCCTGCAGGCGGCGCTGTCCCCCGCTCCTCCCAAGCTGCAGGCGGCGCTGTGGCGGTGCTGTCCCCGCTCCTCCCGGGCTGCAGGCGGCGCTGTGGCGGTGCGGTCCCCGGGCTGCAGGCGGCGCTGTGGCGGTGCTGTCCCCGCTCCTCCCGGGCTGCAGGCGGCGCTGTGGAGGTGCTGTCCCCGCTCCTCCCGGGCTTGTGGCGGTGCTGTCCCCGCTCCTCCCGGGCTGCAGGCGGCGCTGTGGCGGTGCTGTCCCCGCTCCTCCCGGGCTGCAGGCGGTGCTGTCCCCGCTCCTCCCGGGCTGCAGGTGGCGCTGTGGCGGTGCTGTCCCCGCTCCTCCCGGGCTGCAGGCGGCGCTGTGGCGGTGCTGTCCCCGGGCTGCAGGCGGCGCTGTCCCCGCTCCTCCCGGGCTGCAGGCGGCGCTGTGGCGGTGCTGTCCCCGCTCCTCCCGGGCTGAAGGCGGCGCTGTGGCGGTGCTGTCCCCGCTCCTCCCGGGCTGCAGACGGCGCTGTGGCGGTGCGGGCCCGGGGTTTGAGCTGAGCCGCCGCTCTCTCCGCCAGCGGTGATATCGGCGGTGCGGGGCCGGCTGTCCGCTCAGAGACTTCGAGGCTGGGCAGCGAAAGCGGGAAACTCCCGGGGCCACAAATCAACCGAATCGAAGCTGCTTCAAACCGGAGCGCGGGCCGGGGAAATGGGTTAAGGTGAGAATCTGAAATGGAGCAGTGACAGTCCGGGGGGGGGGGGGGGAGAGTGTCTGCCCCATACCCTCCCCCCCCTTAGACCCCCCCCCTTAGACCCGCCCCCCCTTAGACCCCCCCCCCCCTTAGACCCCCCCCCCCCCTTAGACCCCCCCCCCTTAGACCCCCCCCCCTTAGACCCCCCCCTTAGACCCCCCCCCTTAGAGCCCCCCCCCTTAGACCCCCCCCCTTAGACCCCCCCCCCCTTAGACCCCCCCCCCCTTAGACCCCCCCCCTTAGACCCCCCCCTCCTCGCCCCCCCTCCTCGCCCCCCCCCCTAGACCCCCCTCCCCCCTAGACCCCCCTCCTCGCCCCCCCCCCAGGCCCCCCTCCTCGCCCCCCCCCCAGGCCCCCCCTCCTCGCCCCCCCCCCCAGGCCCCCCCTCCTCGCCCCCCCCCCCAGGCCCCCCCTCCTCGCCCCCCCCCCAGGCCCCCCCTCCTCGCCCCCCCCCCAGGCCCCCCCTCCTCGCCCCCCCCCCCCAGGCCCCCCCTCCTCGCCCCCCCCCCCCAGGCCCCCCCTCCTCGCCCCCCCCCCCCAGGCCCCCCCCCAGGCCCCCCCCCCAGGCCCCCCCCCCCCAGGCCCCCCCCCCCAGGCCCCCCCTCCTCGCCCCCCCCTCCTCGCCCCCCCCTCCTCGCCCCCCCCTCCTCGCCCCCCCCCCCCAGACCCTCCCCCCTCAGACCCCCCCCCCTCAGACCCCCCCCCCTCAGACCCCCCCCCCCTCAGACCCCCCCCCTCAGACCCCCCCCCCCTCAGACCCCCCCCCCCTCAGACCCCCCCCCCCCTCAGACCCCCCCCCCCAGACCCCCCCCCCTCAGACCCCCCCCCCCAGACCCCCCCCCCTCAGACCCCCCCCCCTCAGACCCCCCCCCCCTCAGACCCTCCCCCCTCAGACCCTCCCCCAGACCCTCCCCCCTCAGACCCTCCCCCTTCTCCCCCCTCAGACCCTCCCCCTTCTCCCCCCTCAGACCCTCCCCCTTCTCCCCCCTCAGACCCTCCCCCTTCTCCCCCCTCAGACCCTCCCCCTTCTCCCCCCTCAGACCCTCCCCCTCTCTCCCCCCCCCGGCCCCTCACCCCTAACATTGGTCCCATGAGCTGATGTCTCAGACCGTGACTCTGTCATCAGACTTGTTGCTGCTTCCTCATATCCATCACTGGGATTTATTTCCACTGGTGTATGTTCAGCTGATCAACGTGAACACTTTGTGGTTCCACTGATTGTGAAGCAACTGCTGTGAGCTTGGTTACTGACACATTCCTCAGCAGCGAATGATATTCTGACAGTTTGTTCATTGGGGAAAGCCGGGTGAACTTTGATTCTGGAGATGGCTTTCTTGTCTCAGTCAGTGAGTGCGTAAAGTTGTAAGAATGTCAAGTGGCCCAAAGACACCCGAGAGCCAAGAGAACAGTGTGGGTGAAAAGAGACAGTTCTGGGATGATTAAGAAGGAATGAACTGTGAGAGAAATGAGGAATGAGATGGTGTGTGGGCCTTGTTTTCCAAACAGTTAGGATTTAGGGAGGAGGAGCAATGTGTAAAGTCGCATTTGGACTTTTGGGAATGTTCTGTAGAACTGCTCTGGGACAAGGTTTATAAGCATCAGGACAATAGTGTTCAGGGTGATATTGTTTTTCTGTAAATAATTAAGGTTTGCCGAGTAGGTGGGTACTCTCTCCGATATTATGAAAGGTATCATTGTTTTAATCTTTAATTTGTCTGTAATTCAAAGAGAAGAAGTGGTAACAAATCTTAGTGCTGTTTTACTAGTATTGTGTCAATGTTTGGAAATGAGGTGGAATTGCTGTGTCCTACTTTAAACAGGGTGTGTCCTTCCTATGATATGTTACATTTTTTGTGATGTTTCATTGAGCTGTATTTGACGAGCTTATTATTTGCCAAATTGGTTTTGAAGAACATATGCTGGCTTAACTATGATCTTTTCCATGGTGTGAAAGATTTCAGACGCTTCACTGAATTGCCCTTTAATTCGAAAAAATGAATTGGGTACTTTTCACCCTGGTTAGTAGGAATGCACACTGAAGGTGAAACTCATAGTTTGGTGTTGTCGCCTCCAGTTTGAGCATCTGTGAAATTAGAACATAGAACATGACAGCGCAGTACAGGCCCTTCGGCCCTCGATGTTGCGCCGACCTGTGAAACCACTCTAAAGCCCATCTACACTATTTCCTTATTGTCCATATGTCTATCCAATGACCATTTGAATGCCCTTAGTGTTGGCCAGTCCACTACTGTTGCAGGCAGGGCATTCCACGCCCTTACTACTCTCTGAGTAAAGAACCTACCTCTGACATCTGTCCTATATCTATCTCCCCTCAATTTAAAGCTATGTCCCCTCGTGCTAGACATCACCATCCGAGGCAAAGGTCTCTCACTGTCCACCCTATCCAATCCTCTGATCATCTTGTATGCCTCAATTAAGTCACCTCTTAACCTTCTTCTCTCTAACGAAAACAGCCTCAAGTCCTTTCCTCATAAGATCTTCCCTCCATACCAGGCAACATTCTGGTAAATCTCCTCTGCACCCTTTCCAATGCTTCCACATCCTTCCTATAATGCGGCGACGAGAATTGCACGCAATACTCCAAATGCGGCCGCACCAGAGTTTTGTACAGCTGCAACATGACCTCATGGCTCCGAAACTCAATCCCTCTACCAATAAAAGCTAACACACCGTACGCCTTCTTAACAACCCTCTCAACCTGAGTGGCAACTTTCAGGGATCTTTGTACATGGACACCGAGATCTCTCTGCTCCACACTGCCAAGAATCTTACCATTAGCCCAGTACTCTGTCTTCCTGTTATTCCTTCCAAAATGAATCACCTCACGCTTTTCTGCATTAAACTCCATTTGCCACCTCTCAGCCCAGCGCTGCAGCTAATCTATGCCCCTCTGTAACTTGTAACATCTGTCCGCACTGTCCACAACTCTGACTTTAGTGTCATCTGCAAATTTACTCACCCATCCTTCTACGCCCCCCTCCAGGTCATTTATAAAAATGACAATCAGCAGTGGCCCCAAAACAGATCCTTGAAGTACACCACTAGTAACTGGACTCCAGTCTGAACATTTCCCATCAACCACCACCCTTTGTCTTCTTCCAGCTAGCCAATTTCTGATCCAAACTGCTAAATCACCCTGAATCCCATGCCTCCGTATTTTCTGCAGGAGCCTACCGTGGGGAACCTTATCAAACGCCTTACTGAAATCCATATACACCACATCAACTGCTTTACCCTCATCCACCTGTTTGGTCACCTTCTCAAAGAACTCAATAAGGTTTGTGAGGCACGACCTCCCCTTCACAAAACCGTGTTGACTATCTCTAATCAAATTATTCCTTTCCAGATGATTATTCATCCTATCTCTTATAAACCTTTCCAAGATTTTGCCCACAACAGAAGTAAGGCTCACTGGTCTATAGTTACTGGGGTTGTCTCTACTCCCCTTCTTGAACAAGGGGACAACATTTGCTATCCTCCAGTCTTCTGGCACTATTCCTGTAGACAAAGATGACTTAAAGATCAAAGCCAAAGGCTCAGCAATCTCCTCCCTAGCTTCCCAGAGAATCCTAGGATAAATCCCATCCGGCCCAGGGGACTTATCTATTTTCACACTTTCCAGAATTGCTAACACCTCCTCCTTATGAATCTCAAGCCCTTCTAGTCTAGTAGCCTGAATCTCAGTATTCTCCTCGACAACATTGTCTTTTTCCTGTTGTTGTTGTTGTTAAAGTACTAACTTGTTATCTTGGGGGTTAAAGAGTCGTCATTAACTAACCATAGTCACTATTCGCAGTCAAACGCTAACTTCTCATTGTATTGACGTCAACAACTTTTGTTTATACTTTTAACACAGTAAATCATCCGAAGGTGTTTCACAGGAGTGTTATCAGCCAACATTAGACACTGAACTATAAAAGATTTTAGGACATGTAGCGAAAAACTTGGTCAAAGAGGTGGATTTTAACAAGCGTCCAAAAGAGCGTTTCAAGCCGCAGATGTCTTGAAGCATGATTGGATTTGATTTATTGTCACGTGTACCGAGGTACAGTGAAAAGTATTGTTCTGTGTACAGTCCAGACAGATCGTTCCATACATGAAAAAACACAACATAAATACTTAGGCACAGGCATTGGGTGAAGCATATAGAGTGTAGTACTGCTCAGTAGAGAAGGTGTGTGAAGATGCATGCCTGTCAGTGATGGAGTGATTAAAATAGGGAATTTGCGAGAGGCCAGAATAGGAGGAGCAGAGAGATCTCAGCGTTGTAGGTTGGAGGGGATCACAGAAGAGGTGGAACAGAGAGATCTCCGAGCTGTAGGTCTGGAGGGGATTACAGAAGAGGTGGAACAGAGAGATCTCCGAGCTGTAGGTCTGGAGGGGATTACAGAAGAGGTGGAACAGAGAGATCTCCGAGCTGTAGGTCTGGAGGGGATTACAGAAGAGGTGGAACAGAGAGATCTCCGAGCTGTAGGTCTGGAGGGGATTACAGAAGAGGTGGAACAGAGAGATCTCCGAGCTGTAGGTCTGGAGGGGATTACAGAAGAGGTGGAACAGAGAGATCTCCGAGCTGTAGGTCTGGAGGGGATTACAGAAGAGGTGGAACAGAGAGATCTCCGAGCTGTAGGTCTGGAGGGGATTACAGAAGAGGTGGAACAGAGAGATCTCGGAGCTGTAGATCTGGAAGGGATTACAGAAGAGATGGAACAGAGAGATCTCAGTTGTAGGTCTGGGGGGGATCCAGAACAGGGGAAGCTGGAACCTCACCAAAAATTGGGCTGGAGGAGATTACAGAACAGACGGGGTCGAGAGATTACAGAACAGACGGGGTCGAGAGATTACAGAACAGACGGAGCAGAGAGATTACAGAACAGACGGGGCCGAGAGATTACAGAACAGACGGGGCCGAGAGATTACAGAACAGGCGGGGCCGAGAGATTACAGAACAGGCGGGGCCGAGAGATTACAGAACAGGCGGGGCCGAGAGATTACAGAACAGACGGGGCCGAGAGATTACAGAACAGACGGGGCCGAGAGATTACAGAACAGACGGGGCCGAGAGATTACAGAACAGGCGGAGCAGAGAGATTACAGAACAGACGGGGCAGAGAGATTACAGAACAGACGGGGCCGAGAGATTACAGAACAGGCGGGGCCGAGAGATTACAGAACAGGCGGGGCCGAGAGATTACAGAACAGACGGGGCAGAGAGATTACAGAACATACGGGGCCGAGAGATTACAGAACATACGGGGCCGAGAGATTACAGAACAGACGGGGCAGAGAGATTACAGAACAGACGGGGCCGAGAGATTACAGAACAGACGGGGCCGAGAGATTACAGAACAGACGGGGCAGAGAGATTACAGAACGGGCGGAGCAGAGAGATTACAGAACAGACGGGGCCGAGAGATTACAGAACAGGCGGGGCAGAGAGATTACAGAACAGACGGGGCAGAGAGATTACAGAACAGACGGAGCAGAGAGATTACAGAACAGGTGGAGCAGAGAGATTACAGAACAGGAGGAGCAGAGAGATTATAGAACATGCGGGGCCGAGAGATTACAGAACAGGCGGGGCAGAGAGATTACAGAACAGACGGGGCAGAGAGATTACAGAACAGACTGGGCAGAGAGAGTACAGAACAGACGGGGGGCAGAGAGATTACAGAACAGGCGGGGCAGAGAGATTACAGAACAGACTGGGCAGAGAGATTGCAGAACAGACGGGGCAGAGAGATTACAGAACAGGCGGGGCAGAGAGATTACAGAACAGGCGGGGCAGAGAGATTACAGAACAGGCGGGGCAGAGAGATTACAGTACAGACGGGGGCAGAGAGATTACAGAACAGGCGGGGCAGAGAGACTACAGAACAGGCGGGGCAGAGAGATTACAGAACAGGCGGGGCAGAGAGATTACAGAACAGACGGGGCAGAGAGATTACAGAACAGACAGGGCCGAGAGATTACAGAACAGGCGGAGCAGAGAGATTACAGAACAGGCGGAGCAGAGAGATTACAGAACAGGCGGAGCAGAGAGATTACAGAACAGGCGGGGCAGAGTGATTACAGAACAGGCGGGGCAGAGAGATTACAGAACAGGCGGGGCAGAGAGATTACAGAACAGGCGGGGCCGAGAGATTACAGAACAGGCGGGGCCGAGAGATTACAGAACAGGCGGGGCCGAAAGATTACAGAACAGGCGGGGCCGAGAGATTACAGAACAGACGGTGCAGAGAGATTACAGAACAGGCAGAGCAGAGAGATTACAGAACAGACGGGGCAGAGAGATTACAGAACAGACGGGGGCAGCGAGATTACAGAACAGACGGGGCAGAGAGATTACAGAACAGGCGGAGCAGAGAGATTACAGAACAGACGGAGCAGAGAGATTACAGAACAGGCGGGGCCGAGAGATTACAGAACAGACTGGGCAGAGAGATTGCAGAACAGACGGGGCCGAGAGATTACGGAACAGGCGGAGCAGAGAGATTACAGAACAGGCGGGGCCGAGAGATTACGGAACAGACGGGGGCAGAGAGATTACAGAACAGACGGGGGCAGAGAGATGTCGGAGGTGTCAGGCTGGAGGAGATTATAGTGATTGTAGAGGGACAAAGCAATTGAGAATTTTGATTAAAAAGCTGAGGTTTTTGAAGTTGAGATGTTGGTGGATGCTGGGAGTCAACGTAACCCAGGCAGTACAGACTCCTCGCACTGTCACCCACTGGACTCGTTTGTTTTTTTCTCCAGGACCTGATCTGTGAAATACCTCTGGCTTCTTTTTAAAAAAATTAATTTACAGGATGTGAGCATCGCTGGTTAGGCCGGCATTTATTGCCCATCCCTAGTTGCCCTTCAGAAGGTGGTGGTGAGTTGCCTTCTTGAACCGCTGCAGTTTTTGAGGTGTAGGTACACCCACTGTGCTGTTAGGGAGGGAGTTCCAGGATGTTGCCCCAGCGACAGTGAAGGAACAACGATATATTTCCAAGTCAGGATGGTGAGTGACTTGGAGGGGAACCTCCGGGTGGTGGGGTTCCCAGGTATCTGCTGCTCTTGTCCTTTTAGATGGTTAGTGGTCGTGGGTTTGGATGGTGCTGTCTAAGGAACCTTGGTGAGTTGCTGCAGTGCATCTTGTAGACGGTACACACGGCTGTCACTGTTCATTGGTGGTGAAGGGTTTGAATGTTTGTGGAAGGGAGAGCAATCAAACGGGGCTGTTTTGTCCTCGATGGTGTTGAGTTTCTTGAGTGCTGTTGGAGCTGCACTCATCCTAAGCAACTGGAGAGTATTTCATTACACTCCTGACTTGTGCCTTTTAGATGGTGGATAGGCTTCGGGGGGGGGGGTCAGGAGGGGAGTTACTCGCTGTAGGATTCCTCGCCTTTGACCTGCCCTGGTAGCCACAGTATTAATATGGCTAGTCCAGTTCAGTTTCTGATCATTAGTAACTCCCAGGATGTTGATTGTGGGGGATTCTGCAATGGTAATGCCATTGAATGTCAAGGGGTGGTGGTTAGATCCTTTCCTGTAGGAGATGGTCATCTCCTGGCACTTGTGTGGCGCGAATGTAACTTGCCACTTGTCAGCCCCAAGCCTGGATATTGTCCAGGGCTTGCTGCATTTAGACATGGACTGCTTCAGTATCGGAGGAGTCGCGAATGGTGCTGAATATTGTGCAATCATCCGCAAACATCCCACTCCTGACCTTATGATGGAAGGGAGGTCATTGATGAAGCAGCTGAAGATGTTTGGGACTAGGACACTACCCTGAGGAACTCCAACCACCACAACCATCTTCCTTTATGCCAGGTTTGACTCAAACCAGCGGAGAGTTTTCCCCCTGATTCCCATTGACTCCAGTTTAACTCGGGCTCCTCGATGCCATACTCGGAGAGTTTCCCCCCTGATTCCCATTGACTCCAGTTTAGCTCGGGCTCCTCGATGCCATACTCAGTCAAATGCTGCCTTGATGTAGAGGGCAGTCACTCTCACCTCACCTCTGGAATTCAGCTCTTTTGTCCATGTTTGAACCAAGGCTGTAATAAGGTCAGGAGCTGAGTGACCCTGGCGAAACCCAAACTGAGCGTCTGTGTGTAGGTTATTGCTGAGTAAGTGCCGCTTGATAGCACTGTTGATGACTCCTTCCATCATTGCTGATGATGGAGAGGGTAGAGTAGACTGATGCGGCGGTAATTGGCTGTGTTGGATTTGTGTATACAAGACATATCTGGGAAATTTTCCTCATTGCCGGGTAGATGCCAGTGTTGTAGCTGTACTGGAACAGCTTGGCTAGGGCTGCGGCAAGTTCTGGAGCACAAGTCTTCAGTATTTCAGAATATTGTCATGCCATCTGCCTTTGCAGTATCCAGTGCCTTCAGTCATTTCTTGATATCATGTGGAGTGTATTGACTGAAGACTGACAACTGTGATGCTGGGGACCTCCGGAGGAGACCGAGATGATCATCCACTTGGCATTTCTGGTTGAAGATTGTTGCGAATGCCTCAGCCTTGTCTGTTGCACAGATGTGCTGGGCTCCTCCATCATTGAGGATGGGGATATTTGTGAAACCACCTCTTCCAGCGAGTTGTTTAACATAGAACATTACAGCGCAGTACAGGCCCTTCGGCCCTCGATGTTGCGCCGACCTGTGAAACCACTCTAAAGCCCATCTACACTATTCCCTTATTGTCCATATGTCTATCCAATGACCATTTGAATGTCCTTAGTGTTGGCGAGTCCACTATTGTTGCAGGCAGGGCATTCCACGCCCTTACTACTCTCTGAGTAAAGAACCTACCTCTGACATCTGTCCTATATCTATCTCCCCTCAATTTAAAGGTATGTCCCCTCGGCGAGACATCACCATCCGAGGAAAAAGGTTTTCACTGACCACCCTATCCAATCCTCTGATCATCTTGTATGCCTCAATTAAGTCACCTCTTAACCTTCTTCTCTCTAACGAAAACAGCCTCAAGTCCCTCAGCCTTCCCTCATAAGATCTTCCCTCCATACCAGGCAACATCCTGGTAAATCTCCTCTGCACCCTTTCCAATGCTTCCACATCCTTCCTATAATGCGGCGACCAGTTTAATTGCCCATCACCATTCACAGCTGGATGTGGCAGGATTGCAGAGTTCAGATCTGATGTGTTTGTTGTGGAATCGCTTAGCTCTGTCTATTACTTGCTGTTTATACTGTTTGGAACACAAGTAGTCCTGTGTTGTAGCTTCACCGGGTTGACACCTCATTTTTCGGTATGCCTGATGTTGCTCCTGGCAAGCTCTCCTGCACTCTTCATTGAACCAGGGTTGACCCCCTGGCTTGGTGGTAATGGTAAAGTGGGGGATATGCCGGGCCAGGAGGTTACAGATTGTGGTTGATACAATTCTGCTGCTGCTGATGGCTGGGATATTGTCTGTAAGGGATGATTCTGTGAGTATGACCATGTCAGGCTGTTTAACTAGTCTGTGAGACAGCTCTCTCAACTTTGGCACAAGCCCCCAGATGTTAGTAAGGACTTTGCAGAGTCGACAGGGCTGGGTTGGCCGTTGTCATTTACGGTGCCTGGGTCGATGTAGGTGTTTTTTTGTGTTTTCGTAGCAGTTGAATACAACTGAGTGGCTTGCGAGGCCATTTCAGAGGGAATTTAAGTGTCAGCCACATTGCTGTGGGTCTGGAGTCACATGTCGGCCAGACCAGGTAAGGATGGCTTTTTGAGGCCTGAGGTTCGCCTTGTAAATCACAGAAACCTGAATGATTTTGTCATTCTCCAAATGTTTTCAGTCTTACTCCTGTCCTACACACTGGACCTGGTGGAGGTGATTGTGGTGTTTCTCTGGCATTTTGAAATTGGAGAATTGATACTGTCACAAATCCAAGGTACTCTACAGCAAAATTAAAATATAGGGAAGTAGAGTTGAGGCCTTCATTGGTACCGGCAACACTGCGTACTTAGCTCCCTACTGTACTCCCTATTCACACGCGACTCTGTAGCAAATTTTGGCTCCAACTCCATCTACAGGTTTGCTGATGACACAACCATAGTGGGCCGGATCTCGAACAACGATGAGTCAGAATACAGGAGGGAGATAGAGAACCTAGTGGAGGGGTGTAACGACAACAATCTCTCCCTCATCATCAGCAAAACTAAGGAGCTGGTCATTGACTTCGGGAAGCAAAGTACTGTACACACCCCTGTCAGCATCAACGGGGCCGAGGTGGAGATGGTCGACAGCTTCAAATTCCTAGGGGTGCTCATCTCCAAAAACCTGTCCTGGTCCACCCACATCGATGCTACGATCAAGAAAGCACAACAGTGCCTATACTTCCTCAGGAAACTAAGGAAATTTGGCATGTCCACACTGACTTTTACCAACTTTTGCAGGCGCACCATGGAAAGCATCCTATCTGGCTGCATCACTCGAGGGCCAAATGGCCTGTACTGCGCTGTCATCTTCTGTATGGCAACTGCTCGGCCCAAGATTGTAAGAAACTTCAGAGAGTCGTGAACACAGCCCAGTCCATCACACGAACCTGCCTTCCATCCATTGACTCCATCTACACCTCCTGCTGCCTGGGGAAAGCGGGCAGCATAATCAAAGATCCCTCCCACCCGGCTTACTCACTCTTCCAACTTCTTCCTTCGGGCAATCTGAGAACTCGCGCTAACAGATTCAAAGACAGCTTCTTCCCCACTGTTACTGGACTCCTGAATGACCCTCTAATGGACTGAACTGATCTCTTCACACACCCTCTCTACTGAGTAGTACTAACTCTATGCTTCACCCGATGCCTGTGCCTAAGTATTTCCGTTGTGTTCTTTTCATGTATGGAACGATCTGCCTGGACTGTACGTAAAACAATCCGTATCACTGAACCTCTGTACTCCTAACAAAAAATCAAATCAAATCATTTCTTTGGTACCCACGTCAAATCTGTAGTGAAAGCACTAAAATTACACTTTAGCTAAAACGTTGAAGGTTAATTATGAGAAGATTTATTGACTGTACCCGTGGCGGCCCTGACCCCGGCCGTACCCGTGGCGGCCCTGACCCCGGCCGTACCCGAGGCGGCCCTGACCCCGGCCGTACCCGTGGCGGCCCTGACCCCGGCCGTACCCGTGGCGGCCCTGACCCCGGCCGTACCCGTGGCGGCCCTGACCCCGGCCGTACCCGAGGCTGCCCTGACCCCGGCCGTACCCGAGGCCACGCTCTGTTCTAATTTGAAATTTTATCAACCCGGATTGTACCTGCAGATGGGTTTTCTACTCAGTAACGTGGTATTTACAAGACAAAAAAGGCTAGAAATACACACAGAGATGTCAGCGTCAGAAAAACTATTTTACCGTTGTGTGTGGTAAGTCTATTGAAATTCTGACGTCCACAACCCCAATGCAGTCAAGCTCCCGAATGCGAGAAATGAAGCTGTCTCAATTGCAAAATAGACTGGGAATCTGAAATCAAACTGGAAAACTCTGGAAATATCTAACAAGTGGTTCTTTCTTCCAGCTGTGTGCGCACCGACCTCGGGCACCATTCCTGGGTTTTCTAATTCACAACATATCGTAGTCCTGCCGCCTCAGGCTCATTGGGGATCTATTGGCAGCATTAACTCAATAGTATACAAATAGATTTTGTACCAAGCAAAATAAATGTGTCTTGAGTCAAATTGGGCTTCCCGCTTGTTCCTTCTGTACTTGGTTGGCTGTAAGTCTTTGCGTTTATGAATTTGATGACCACCATACTGTGCTGGATTTTAACTGCTTCATTTGTATGTGTTCTCCCGCTCTCCAGGTGATTCTTGCTCTAACTCAGATGGCCAAGAGGCAAATGAATGAATGCACTGTCCACCAATGCTGTGTCTTATCACAATTAATTCCGTGACCAATGAATTCCGTCTCGCCTTCCTCCGTTCAGTACATCCAAACCCAGGAAGACTTGCGTCCGTCAGACTCGAAGAGACAATTGCTTCCGGGACCCAGCGATCATGAGAATGGCTGGAACAGCCATTGTAATTCAGCAGAGAGGCCTCAGCAGAATGAGCCAGACGAGGTGGACAAGATTAAAGCGAAGCTGATGACAGCGTGGAACAATGTCAAATATGGTGAGGCCCTCTGCAAAGATGGGAATGTTTCCACAACACCCAGACCTTGTTTCTTTCCTCTTTGTTTCCTGGTCCTATCCTGAAAGTCCTGTCACGTTGGCTACATCCGCCATCCCTCCTCCATTGCCGTGTCTGCTGAGAGACATTATACCCTTGGTTGACTTTCTCATGTATTTTCTCGTCGCAGTTACCGGATCTGAAGCTTGAGAGCTCGCAAACTCCCTGATCAACTAAGGGTATAGACTGGGAATTAAAGCCCCTGGTTCCCTTACCCTCAAGCGTGCCTCTTTTTCTTTGATTCTAATATTTATATTTAATATTTAGATTTGTTTCTTTAAAATGACAGAGTTGATTGGGGAACTTGCGATGATGTACTGATCCTGACAGTATGAGAGAATTGACTACACGTTGTGGAATGATTAGTTTTAATACCTAACCAAAAGCAAATACTGCGGATGCTGGAATTTTTAACAACTTCATTCATGAGATGTGGGCATTTATTAACCATCCCTAATTGCCCTTGAGAACTCAGAACTAAAAAGAGAAAATGCTGGGAAAAAGCTGGCAGCATCTGTGGAGAAGCAAACAGAGCTAACGTTTCGAGTCCGTTTATTTAATTCATGTTTCTCTGCTGATGTTAATCCAGTCATCTCACACTGCTGACTATAATCTCTCCCCCCTCCCCCTCAGCCCGTGCCGCTGTCAGCATTTCTTGTGGGGAAGATTTCCTCAGTAGTCAGCTGTGCTAATCTGATTCTTTTCTGTGTCTTCATAGGTTGGGTGGTGAAAGGGAGAACAAGCTTCAGCAAGATGTCCCCCATTTTTCTTCTGGGGCGTTGCTACTGTTTTGAGTCAGAAGGTATTGTGCTCATCTCTCGGACTGGGACACAGTGTGACTTTGTAAGTCACTGACTGTCGGAACTGTTAATAATGTCACCTGCTTCCTTTTCCCAGCAGCTGATTCACCATCAAACTCCGACTCTAGTTATGAGACAGGCAACAACCAAAATTCCCCTCCTACCTCGGTGGGATTGTTCCGGAAGGACTTTGCCTCACGGATCTGGTTGACATACAGGCGTGAATTTCCCCAGCTGGAGGGTTCTGTGTGGACCACGGACTGTGGCTGGGGTTGCATGTTACGCAGTGGGCAGATGTTACTGGCTCAAGGACTTCTTGTCCACCTTCTCTCTCGAAGTAAGTCTTGCCCCTTTTTGTTTTATACTTTTTCTTCTCCTGTGCTGAATGCACTGACTGTCGCTGAGGTACAGCCCACAGATGTGAGGAATAGTTGTCCAATTGACCATTAGTAAACCTGGACGTGTGGGGAATCGATGCCGTGCTATTTACCTAAGTGAGGCATTGCGGCTGAACACTATCCTGCTTCTTTACATCATCTACATAGCGGCACTTCTCGCAGGCATCAGCGATGAGCAGTCTGCCATCAGTAATCCTGCCTGACTCTCTCTCCCAATGCCCCACAGAAACCCTAACCTGGGATACCACAGAAAACTTTAGTCTTATTTGCAGCCCAGTTGAGATTCACCTAAGTCCGATCACATATGGTCTACAAGGCAAAGAGATGTAGTGAGCAGAACATTACCCACTAAGGCAAAAGCTTTTACAACATAATAGTGAATGTGTTTGTCAGCATATTGCAAAGGGGGAGATGCAGGTCTTGGAGTAACTCTAAAACTGGAATCTAATGAAGGATTTAAACACAGGACAAGTGTGATGAGCTGGGATGCGATAAACGTCACCACGTCCAACTTTCCTTCCTACATAGAAAATACATTTTAGAATTGAATATTTGTTTCTCTAGTGCAGCAAGAGCTCCGCCTTGCACATTAGAAGGTTCAAGGCTCAATCTCTGGGCAGTTTGAGATTTTCAGTAAAAGTTGTAGAATTGACCTATTGTGTCTGTAAAATCTCAGACACTTTGACCAGTTTATTAATTGAACATTTTACCCAGGTATCTTTACTGACCAGGCGAACAGAGGACAATGCAAGTGTATAAATCAAACAACTTTATTCAACAAACAGTAAAACAGCTACCCTTAAATTAATCCTTAAATTATCCCACTAATAACAGACCGAAAATTCTTAATACTACCCGTGCCGATGAACCCGATCGAGCTGCAGGTCCAATCCCCAGGCCCGGTTGTCTCCGGGTCCTTTTACACGAAGGTGGGTCTCGCAAGCGGCTTCCTTCCGTCTCTGGTCTCTAGTCTTCATTACCTCTGCAGGGAGTCTTTGCTGCTGGGAAGTTCAGGGGTTTGATTCTGATAGCCTGTCCTGCCAGAATGTTCTCCGGCCCCAGCCAATGAGGGTGGGAGTGGCACCACCCAATGGAGTTACTAATGGCCACTCAGCAGGGCATCGGGAATCCGCCCACAGGGTTCGTTTCCTGGCGCAGTGTTTGTATATAACCTTGTCTACTCAAAACAATCGATCCATGAATAGAGCTTGATGGGTGATCAATCGGGCAGGTCCCGATACATCCTGGCGGTTTGTCTCTGTTTAGTATATTCAAACTCGGCCAAGTTTGGAATTCATTTCAACCTGCCTGGAGCTGACTGCGGTTTGATTTCAAATGTCCAATTCTTAATTTAAAGTGTCCAGTTTTATGGGGCCTAGAATCCAGACTGTTGTCCACATTACCACAGACTTTGTCTTTGAGCGAAGGAGGAAAAAATTCAGTTTGCTGCTTCTGTTCGCTATCGAACCATTGCTGCTGAAATGTGCAACTGTATTGGGTGAGGGCAAGGTCAGCTTTGGGTGTGATCTATCTCTGTCACTATTGAATATCCTACTTTTTATACACTCAGCCTATTTAGTAAAACGTGATAACGTACTGTGCTTGTGGACAACCTGGTACCGAGGGAATCTTGCTTGCTAGAAAGAATTAATGTTATTTGGCTATTGGCAGCTCTGGTTTGTAAATGGCCTTTTTTTCTTCAGACTGGACCTGGCCTGATGTGTTACTGTCTGTTGAATCAGAAGCTGAGTCCAGATCACCATCCAAATCAAGCACTTTAAACTGGCCAATTCTCTCTGAGGTCCTTGGCTCGCAATTGGACAGAAGTAGAAGCCTCAGGGATACGCAGAGAACCACGACGACACAAACACGCGCGCGATCATGGAGACAGGCCAAGGTTGAGCAGTACACGATGGACAAAGAGGAGCTGGAGCACCGGAGAATCATCTCCTGGTTTGGAGATCACCCCAAGGCTCCGTTTGGAGTGCATCAGTTGGTGGAATATGGGAAGAGATCTGGGAAGAAGGCTGGAGACTGGTATGGCCCATCCATTGTGGCTCACATGATCAAGTGAGTAAAAACCTGCCGGCAACCACACCAAAGAAAGCACGTGTCTTAATAAAGTACGGAGTGCCCAACAGCAATCCATTGTCATGAAATGATTTGAACGGTTAGTCACCATTAAACAAGGAAATGTAGCAGCCATTTTGTGAACTGTACCAGCCTCCCCGAACAGGCGCCGGAATGTGGCGACTAGGGGCTTTTCACAGCAACTTCATTTGAAGCCTACTTGTGACAATAAGTGATTTTCATTTCATTTCATTTTCAACTGTAGCAAATGAGATGAATAAGCTGTTTGTCCAAACTCTGAAAGAGTGCAACCACTTAACCATGCTGATGCTCCACTGACTAGCTTGAGGTATGAAGAGTGGATCATAAACGTCAATACTTAAATGTCAGAAATTAGATATAAACTTTGACCCAGGATTGTTAGAAAGTGAGTCATTTGTCAGACGTTTTACCACCCTTTTACTTATTTCCTGCCCTGGGGATTAGCTCCTCTTTAGTTTGTGGGTAAGGTCATAGTCCACTGTGCAATAATGTAAACCCATACTCCTTTCTCTTCGTCACTGTCCTGTGATTACTGCTAGAAGTTACCTCCGTCCAGGTCCTGGGATAGGACAGGATCAGGCTGGGACTGCCGCGCGTTCCATCGTTGAATCACTAGCCTCGGCACAGACACAAAGGAATGCCACTTGGCTGAGGTGCTGAGTGGCTGCTGGTGGCCAATGCACTTTCACACCAGGGTGGGTCTGAAGAAATGGAGCTGCAATAGCTTGCAGCTATGTTTTTATCACTGTAGTTGTTTTATTTGACTCCCATTAACCGAGTTCTCCATTTCTTTCAGGAGGGCGGTAGAAAAAGCTGAGGACTCTGAATCTCTGAACATTGCTATCTATGTAGCCCAGGACTGCACAGGTGAGTGTGTACTGTGGTCCTTACAAGTGTACACATTAATAATAATCTTTATTAGTGTCACAAGTAGGCTTACATTAACACCGGAATGAACATTCTGTACTACACTACTTATTACTTAGTGACGGCAAGGCTCCGTTTATTGTTTTCGTGAGTTACTGTTGGCGGAGTTAAATTCCTTTATAGTTTTATTTGTGGGACATTTGACCGATGTCTTCAAAGTCATAAAACTGTTTGCAATGACAAAAAGGTCGATAACTAAAGGACACAGATTCAAGGTGATTGGGAAGAGACATGAGGAAACTTTATTTTTACACAGTTGAGTTCTTGTGATCTGGAATTCACTGCCAGATTTGATAACATTGAAACATGGATAGACATTTGAAAGCGAGATAGAAGAGCAGATGTTTGGACAAATGTCAGAGAAATGTAAAAATAGTAGAGGATTGCAACTTCCCCAATATTAACTGGGATAGTCAAAGTGTGAAAGGCTTAGATGGGGTGGAATTCTTAAAATTCATCCAGGAGAGCTTTTTACGCCAGTGCATAGCAAGTCCTACAAGAGAGGGGGCGGTGCAGGACCCAGTTTTAGGGAATGAAGCCGGGCAAGTGGTAGAAGCGTCGGTGGGGGAGCATTTTGGTGACAGTGACCATAACTCAGTAGGATTTAAAGTAGTAATGGAAAGGGACAAAGATGGACCGGAAACAAAGGTTCTAAATTATCGGGAGGCCAATTTTAACAGGATAAGACAGGATCTGGCAAAAGTCGACTGGGAGCTGCTGACAAATGTTGAATTCTTTACCAGTCAGTCTGGCCTCAATAAAACTCGAGATGGATTTGTAGGCATAGTATTATTTATTTTTAACCAACTTACAAGTCTGACTCGCTTCTCAGGGACACAGAACACAGAACCAGTCTCCTGGACCCCTTGGAAACGAATGAGGTCCGAGACAAATGGATCTTTGCAAATACATTCAAATGGCATCAAGTTTCACATACAAAATTACATAGGTCATCCTATACCCCTCCTGACCTGGCCATACATCCTAATTGACTCACTTCTCATTCCTTAACTCTGGGCCTCTTATTACCCAGCAGCCTTTTCCCCTCCTGTACCAGACACCCCTCCCCCCCCCTTCCTTGCCATGCTTGCTGAAATCCTTTGTCTTTTGTGAACTCGCTAGAATTAAACTGGCCTACATCTACATTACTGTAACTAATATTTAAACTAACTATTTTATATCACATTCGTCATTCCCTCCTTTTATCATTTAATGATAACCGATCTATTCAATCTGTAGCTACAGCCCCTCATCTAAAAGATTTGTCGCTGCATTTCCAATTCCTGTTGCAGCCCCCCTTCATCCGCTGCACCCTCGTGGATCCTAACAGCCAAGATTCTAGGGGCGTCTATCTGTTCCAGTGCACCCCGCATTCTACCCATCACGCATTTAAGGATGGCCAGGCCCACAAAGATGCAGCCGAGTGCCACTGCTAAATACATGGCCATATTTATCAACCAGTCCTTCCAACCTCCAAATCCCCAGTTACCCCAAGAGCCAGGGTCCTGCATTCCGTCCAGGTGATCCCCGTATGCGATCCATAAATTTAGTGATGTTAGCGGTTAGGTCTTGAAGTCCCATGATACACTTGCCCTGCACTATGGCGCATACCCCACCCTCACGGGCCAGAAGATAGTCAAGAGCATACCGGTTCTGCATTAGTGCAGTGGGATTCATTCAAAAAGGAAATGGAGAGGGAACAGGGCCAACATGTTCATGTAAAGGTAAAGAACAAAGAAAAGTACAGCACAGGAACAGGCCCTTCGTCCCTCTAAGCCTGTGCCGACCATGCTGCCCGACTAAACTACAATCTTCTGCACTTCCGGGGTCCTTTTCACTCTATTCCCATCCGATTCATGTATTTGTCAAGATGTCCCTTAAACGTCACTATCATCCCTGCTTCCACCACCTCCGGCAGCGAGTTCCAGGCACCCACTACCCTCTGTGTAACAAAACTTGCCTCGTACATTTCCTCTAAACCTTGCCCCTCGCACCTTAAACCTATGCCCCCTAGTAATTGACCCCTCTACCCTGGGAAAAAGCCTCTGACTATCCACTCTGTCTATGCCCCTCATAATTTTGTAGACCTCTATCAGGTCGCCCCTCAACCTCCGTCGTTCCAGTGAGAACAAACCGAGTTTATTCAATCGCTCCTCATAGCTAATGCCCTCCATACCAGGCAACATTCTGGTAAATCTCTTCTGCACCCTCTCTAAAGCCTCCACATCCTTCTGGTAGTGTGGCGACCAGAATTGAACACTATACTCCAAGTGTGGCCTAACTAAGGTTCTATACAGCTGCAACATGACTTGGCAATTTTATACTCCTGCTCCGGCCAATGAAGGCAAGCATGCCGTATGCCGCCTTGACTACCTTCTCCACCTGCGTTGCCCCTTTCAGTGACCTGTGGACCTGTACACCTAGATCTCTTTGACTTTCAATACTCTTGAGGGTTCTACCATTCACTGTATATTCCCTACCTGCATTAGACCTTCCAAAATGCATTACCTCACATTTGTCCGGATTAAACTCCATCTGCCATCTCTCCACCCAAGTCTCCAGACAATCTAAATCCTGCTGTGTCCTCTGACAGTCCTCATCGCTATCCGCAATTCCACCAACCTTTGTGCTGTCTGCAAACTTACTAATCAGACCAGTTACATTTTCCTCCAAATCATTTATATATACTACGAACAGCAAAGGTCCCAGCACTGATCCCTGTGGAACATCACTCGTCACAGCCCTCCAATCAGAAAAGCACCCTTCCATTGCTACTCTCCTATCTGGCTGCATCACGGCCTTGTATGGCAACTGCTCGGCCCAGGACCGCAAGAAACTTCAGAGAGTCGTGAACACCGCCCAGTCCATCCCACGAACCTGCCTCCCATCCATTGACTCCATCTACACCTCCCGCTGCTTGGAGAAAGCGGGCAGCATAATCAAAGATCCCTCCCACCCGGCTTACTTACTCTTCCAACTTCTTCCATCGGGCAGGAGATACAGAAGTCTGAGAACACGCACGAACAGACTCAAAAACAGCTTCTTCCCGACAGTCACCAGACTCCTAAATGACCCTATTATGGACTGACCTCATTAACAGTACACCCTGTATGCTTCATCCGATGCCTGTGCTTATGTAGTTACATTGTATATGTTGTGTTGCCCTATTATGTATTTTCTTTTATTCCCTTTTCTTCCTATGTACTTAATGACCTGTTGAGCTACTCGCAGAAAAATACTTTTCACTGTACCTCGGTACACGTGACAATAAACAAATCCAATCCAATCCAATCTGCCTTCTATGGTCTAGCCAGTTCTGTATCCATCTTGCCAGCTCACCCCTGATCCCGTGTGACTTCACGTTTTTTACCAGTCTGCCATGAGGGACCTTGTCAAAGGCCTTACTAAAGTCCATATAGACAACACCCACTGCCCTACCTGCATCAACATCTTTGTGACCTCCTCGAAAAACTGTCAAGTTCGTGAGACACGACCTCCCCATCACAAAACCGTGCTGCCTCTTGCTAATACGTCCATTTGCTTCCAAATGGGAGTAGATCCTGTCTCGAAGAATTCTCTCCAGTAATTTCCCTACCACTGACGTAAGGCTCACCGGCCTGTAGTTCCCTGGATTATCCCTGCTACCCCTCTTAAACAGAGGAACAACATTGGCTATTCTCCAGTCCTCTGGGACATCACCTGAAGACAGTGAGGATCCAAAGATTTCTGTCAAGGCCTCAGCAATTTCCTCTCTAGCCTCCTTCAGTATTCTGGAGTAGATCCCATCAGGCCCTGGGGACTTATCTACCTTAATATTTTTCAAGACGCCCAACACCTTGTCTTTTTGGATCTCAATGTGACCCAGGCTATCTACACACCCTCCTCCAGACTCAACATCTACCAATTCCTTCTCTTTGGTGAATACTGATGCAAAGTATTCATTTAGTACCTCGCCTATTTCCTCTGGCTCCACACACAGATTCCCTTGCCTATCCTTCAGTGGGCCAACCCTTTCCCTGGCTACCCTCTTGCTTTTTATGTACGTGTAAAAAGCCTTGGGATTTTCCTTGACCGTATGAAGTGTGGGAACAACAAATCTAGAGAACCCCGGATGTCAAGGGATATCCAAGGTTGGGTAAGGAAAAAAAGTGAGGCTTATGGCAGATACAGAGGACTCAAAACAGCGGAATCCTTAGAGGAATATCGAAAGTGCAGGGGTTACTTAAAAACCAAAATAGGAGAACGACGAGGGGACTGGCGAGTAAAATAAAGAAAAATCCAAGTGTTTTCTAAGTATATTGAGGGCAGGAGGATAGCCAGGAAAAGAGTAGGAACCAACGTGGTAATCTATGTATGGAGCCGGAAGATGAGACCCAGATGAGATGTATCCCAGGTTGCTGTGGGAGGTAAAGGAGGAGATTGCAGAGGCTCTGACAATTTTCTCAGGCCACAGGGGAGCTGCCAGAGGACTGGAGGACAGCTAATGTACCATTATTCAAGAAGGGTGGTAGCGATAAATTGGGAAATTACAGGCCAGGAGTCTAACTTCAGTGGTAGGGAAATTGTGGGGAAAAATTCTGAGGGACAGAATTAAATCTCCACTTGGGAGGCAGAGATTAAACCAGGATAGTCAGCATGGTTTTGTCAAAGGGAGATCGTGTCTCACAAATGTGATTGAATTTTTCGAGGAAGTTGACTAGGTGTGTAGATGAGGGTAATACCGACTGGTTAAGAAGGTACGAGCCCATGGGATCCAGATTAATTTGGCAAATTGGACCCAAAATTGGCTCAGTGGCAGGAGGCAGAGGGTGATGGCCGAAGGTTGTTTTTGTAACTGGAAGCCCGTGTCCAGTGGTGTTCTGCAGGGATTTGGGACCCTTGCTGTTTGTGGTCTACATTAATGATCTAGACGTCAATGTAGGAGGTATGATCAGTACGTTCACAGATGACACGGAAATTGGTAGTGTGGTATTATAGCGAGGAGGAAAGCCTTAGATTACAGGATTATATAGACGGGCTGGTTAAATGGGCAGGACAGTGGCCAATGGAATTTAACCCTGGAAAGTGTGAGGTGATGCATTTGGGAGGACTAACGAGGCCAGTGAATAGACAATGAACGGTAAAAGCTCCGGAAATACAGAGGATCAGAGAGACCTTGGGGTGCACGTCCATAGATCCTTGAAGGCAACATGACAGGTCGATCATAGAATCATAGAATTTGCAGTGCAGAAGGAGACCATTCAGCCCATCGTGTCTGCACCAGCCCTTAGAAAGAGCACCCTACCTAAGCCCATACCTCCACCCTATCCCCTCACCTCCACCCTATCTCCGTAACCCCACCTAACCGTTTTTGTTTTTGGACACTAATGGCAATTTATCACGGCCAATCCACCTAACCTGCACATCTTTGGACTGTGGGAGGAAACCGGAGCGCCCGGAGGAAACCCACGTACACACGGGGAGGATGTGCAGTATCCACACAGACAGACACCTAAGCGGGGAGTCAGACCCTGGAGCTGTGAAGCAACAGTGCTAACCACTGTGCTACCATGCTGCCCATGAGGTGGTTAAGAAGGCCTATGGGATACTTACCTTTATTAGCCGAGGCATAGAACACAAGAGCAAGGAGGTTATGATGGAGCTGTATAAAATGCTGGTTATGCCACAGCTGGAGTACTGTGCGCAGCTCTGGTCACCTCACTATAAAGGTGAAGGCAAAGTCACCATCGTCCCAGATGACCAGAGGGTTCTTTCCCCTTTGAGGGGGAGAGCTGACTGGTGGAGATTTAACCTGAGGATCAGCACACCTCAGACGAGGGGCAAGTTTGAGAAGACGGGGCCTTCATGAACACCCACACTATAGGAAGGAAGTGATTGCACTAGAAACGGCGCAGGGGAGATTCACCGGGATGTTAACTGGGCTGGAAGAGGGACTGGTTAGGCTGGGGTTGTTTCAGCTGTGAAGAGGGACTGGTTAGGCTGGGGTTGTTCTCCCTGGAGCTGAAAAGGCTGAGAGGGGAACTTGAGTGAGGTGCACAAAATTATGAGGGGCATAGATAGGGTAGATAGTGAAAAAACATTTTCACCTTAACGGAGAGATCAATAACCAGGGGGGCATAGATTTACGGTGAGGGGATTTGAGGAAAAACCTTTTCATCCAGACGGTGGTGGGAATCTGGAACTCGCTGCCTGAAAGGGTGGTAGAGACGGGAACCCTCACAACATTTAAGAAGCATTTAATTACACACTAATCTCTGAGCCAAACACTCGGAGTTTGTTGTGAATGTTGACACTGTTCAATGTTGCAGCAAGAGCTTTGCCAGCAATAGGGAGGGTGACGTATGAGGGTGAATTGCTCCTTCAGTCTTTCCTCTGGTTGCTGTAATGATGAACAATATTTTTTTGACTTGTGTGAAAGGATGCTGAAAAAATAGACAGCGCTATCTGTTCTCACATTCCAGCAGGAACGGGCTATAATCGGATTTCCTGGAGAACCAGTCACCTGACTCTGTTCCTCGTGCTTTGCTCGAGTTTCTCTGAAGTAACCCCCTATCCCAATCCTAATTTGAAGAATTTTCTGCATTCCAATAATTTATTTGTTTTTTAAATTATTCATTCTTGGGATATGGGCATCGTTGGCGACCCAGCATTTACGATTTAGCGTGGCCAATCCACCTACCCTGTACATCCTTTTGGGTTGTGGGGGTGAAACCCATGCAAACACGGGGAGAATGTGCAAACTCCACACAGACAGTGACCCAGAGCCGGGATCGAACCCGGGACCTCGGCGCCGTGAGGCAGCAGTGCTAACCACTGTGCCGCAGCGCCGCCCCGGAAGTTTTTTTTCACTAAGTTTTGGAAGCCGCAAGTGTGAATCCTGGAAAGATTCTGCCAGATGATCACGTACGGATATTGGGGTGGTGAATAATCCGGGTTCTGCTCTCTATGTATTGTATTTTACATGCCTCTATGCCGAAAGCTTCTTGTTGTGGCAATTTGGAAGTTTACATCTGTTCTTTCCTCTTCTGAGACAGTGTATAAAGGAGATGTGCTGAATCTGTGTGAGACCCCGCTGAAGGGGGGAACCGTTCCTGATTGGAAGTCCGTTATGATCCTGGTGCCTGTTCGACTTGGAGGAGAAAATCTCAATCCCGTGTACATGCAGTGTGTGAAGGTAGGCAATAAAGCTGACAATTTAAGTTATAAACCTTTCAGTGTGCCCTGTGCCTACATCTCCTGCACGTACTAATTCACTCATTTTGCTAAGGTGTTTCGATGTCTTTATAAAACACTGCACCATGTATTTAACTGCGTTTGCAATCATGGCACATCCCAAATGCAGCATCAGTCTCTGCTCTGTACTCTGTCCTCTCCTGTTGTTGGCCAGTTCCCAATGGTGTGCCTCCCGGGTTCACCTTTCATGTGACTTTGCTAAACAAATAGCTCGGCAATGTACCAGGAGTCTAACCCTTGTTTGTTTATAGGAGATTCTGAAGCTTGAATGTTGTATTGGAATCATCGGTGGGAAACCCAAGCACTCGCTTTACTTCATTGGCTTCCAAGGTAGGTGTTGAAGTAGAGTCGACCTTTTATTGTTCTGGGCTGTGGGCAAAGGAAAGTGGTGAGAGCAGAGGTGGGAGTCGTTGCTGAATGCGCATCATTGATGATGGCGACCCAACATTGCTGGGCAGCTGCAGGGAAAACTATTGAGATTTGATTGCTCAGACCATTGAGTGTAAAACGAAAATCACTTTAGTTTGGAAACAGAGGGCAGTGGTGAATCTGGAGCACTGAACTTAGTGTTGGTATTTTGTGAAGGAACTAGGACTCTGAAGAGAGTGCAGAGGAGAACTAACTGGGACAAAATTAAATCTCAAAGTTTTTAGTTATGAGGATTTAGGATATTCTATACATCCGTATCTGATTTATTTTTAAATGAAGGGAATTGATGTCGCCCCATTCGATTATTTGGATCCTCTTGGCTGCCACTTAAATGTGAAAGCAAAAAATTAAATTGGATTCCAAGAAATATATCTTTTTAGTCATCGTTATACAGAACCGATTTCTGTGACGTGATTATGCTACAACTGTTTGAAAAGGAACTGATCAAGTTCCTGAGAGAAGAGGACATTGCCAGTTATAGGGTTCTCGTGATGTGTCACGGGAAAATTTCCCCTGCACTGGCCACAGCTTTCCTTGTCTGCCTTTTTTTTTGCTTTTTACAGGAGTCAGCACAAAGTGGGCTGGTTTGGGGTAGAGTGGACTGGTTTGGAGCGGGGTGGACTGGTTTGGAGCAGAGTGGACTGGTTTGGAGCGGAGTGGACTGGTTTGGAGCGGAGTGGACTGGTTTGGAGCGGGGTGGACTGGTTTGGAGCGGGGTGGACTGGTTTGGAGCGGGGTGGACTGGTTTGGAGCGGGGTGGGCTGGTTTGGAGCGGAGTGGACTAGTTTGGAGCGGGGTGGACTGGTTTGGAGCGGGGTGGACTGGTTTGGAGCGGGGTGGACTGGTTTGGAGCGGGGTGGACTGGTTTGGAGCGGGGTGGGCTGGTTTGGAGCGGAGTGGACTGGTTTGGAGCGGAGTGGACTGGTTTGGAGCGGAGTGGACTGGTTTGGAGCGGGGTGGACTGGTTTGGAGCGGGGTGGACTGGTTTGGAGCGGGGTGGACTGGTTTGGAGCGGGGTGGGCTGGTTTGGAGCGGGGTGGGCTGGTTTGGAGCGGGGTGGGCTGGTTTGGAGCGGGGTGGGCTGGTTTGGAGCGGGGTGGGCTGGTTTGGAGCGGGGTGGGCTGGTTTGGAGCGGGGTGGGCTGGTTTGGAGCGGGGTGGGCTGGTTTGGAGCGGGGTGGGCTGGTTTGGAGCGGGGTGGGCTGGTTTGGAGCGGGGTGGGCTGGTTTGGAGCGGGGTGGGCTGGTTTGGAGCGGGGTGGGCTGGTTTGGAGCGGGGTGGGCTGGTTTGGAGCGGGGTGGGCTGGTTTGGAGCGGGGTGGGCTGGTTTGGAGCGGGGTGGGCTGGTTTGGAGCGGGGTGGGCTGGTTTGGAGCGGGGTGGGCTGGTTTGGAGCGGGGTGGGCTGGTTTGGAGCGGGGTGGGCTGGTTTGGAGCGGGGTGGGCTGGTTTGGAGCGGGGTGGGCTGGTTTGGAGCGGGGTGGGCTGGTTTGGAGCGGGGTGGGCTGGTTTGGAGCGGGGTGGACTGGTTTGGAGCGGGGTGGACTGGTTTGGAGCGGGCTGGACTGGTTTGGAGCGGGCTGGACTGGTTTGGAGCGGGCTGGACTGGTTTGGAGCGGGCTGGACTGGTTTGGAGCGGGCTGGACTGGTTTGGAGCGGGCTGGACTGGTTTGGAGCGGGCTGGACTGGTTTGGAGCGGGCTGGGCTGGTTTGGAGCGGGCTGGGCTGGTTTGGAGCGGGCTGGGCTGGTTTGGAGCGGGCTGGGCTGGTTTGGAGCGGGCTGGGCTGGTTTGGAGCGGGCTGGGCTGGTTTGGAGCGGGCTGGGCTGGTTTGGAGCGGGCTGGGCTGGTTTGGAGCGGGCTGGGCTGGTTTGGAGCGGGCTGGGCTGGGGCGGAGCGGGCTGGGCTGGGGCGGAGCGGGCTGGGCTGGGGCGGAGCGGGCTGGGCTGGGGCGGAGCGGGCTGGGCTGGGGCGGAGCGGGCTGGGCTGGGGCGGAGCGGGCTGGGCTGGGGCGGAGCGGGCTGGGCTGGGCTGGGCTGGGGCGGAGCGGGCTGGGCTGCGGGCGGGCTGGGGCGGGGCGGGCCGGGCGGGGGCGGGCCGGGCGGGGGCGGGGCGGGCCGGGGCGGGGCGGGCTGGACTGGGGCGGGCTGGGGCGGGGCGGGGCGGGCTGGACTGGGGCGGGCTGGACTGGGGCGGGCTGGACTGGGGCGGGCTGGACTGGGGCGGGGCGGAGGGGGGGCCGGAGAGGACCGGACTGGGGTGGATTTGTGTGTCAGCCGGATGAGGAAGCTCCCAGGTTAGATCCTTTGGCCAGTTTTCGCGAGCCAAAAAACAGTTGTGGTGGCTCCCTGACCAGTGACTCCTTTTTATAAAATAAATTTAGAGTGCCCAATTCATTTTTTCCAATTAAGGGGCAATTTAGCGCGGCCAATCCACCTAGCCTGCACATCTTTGTGTTGTGGGGGCGAAACCCACGCAGACACGGGGAGAATGTTCACGCTCCACACGGACAGTGACCCAGAGCCGGGATCGAACCTGGGACCTCGGCGCCGTGAGGCTGCAAGGCGCCACCAGGCTGCCCTTTTACCAGTGACTCTTGACCAGTTTACTTGAGTGTGACCACCCTACTGCCAAATATCTCATCAATATTCAGTATCTGGGCCCATATAGGCGGAGTGATCAGTTGGTTTGGCACTGCATTAAGTTAAACAAGTGTTCGGAGGTGGGGGGGGGGGGGGGGGCGCGGATGAATTTAAACAGCCTTAATACTCTTTTATTTAATTTGCCCATGGGATGTGGGCGTTGCTTGCTAACCTTGCCTTTATTGCCCATCCCTAATTGCCCTTGAGAAGGTGGAGGTGAGTTGCCGCCTTCAACCGCTGCAGTCCATGTGGTGTAGGTACACCCACAGTGCTGTTAGGGAGGGAGTTCCAGGATTTTGACCCAGTGACAGTGAAAGAACGACGCTATATTTCCAAGTCAGGATAGTGAGTGGCCTGGAGGGGAACCTCCAGGTGGTGGGGTTCCCAGGGATCTGCTGCCCTTGTCCTTCTAGTTGGTAGCAGTCGTGGGTTTGGAAGGTGCTGCCGAAAGAGCCTTGGTGAGTTCCTGCAGTGCATCTTGTAAATGGTCCACACGGCTGCCACTGTGCATCGGTGGTGGGGGACTGGATATTTGTTCACGAACCCACCTCCAACCACCACCCCCCCTCCAACCAGCTAGAACCTGTAATATTGCCGTATGGAACTGAAAAGGGCAGCCTGCCATTTTCCATCCAGCAAGCAAAGCAGAAAAGGGCTTTGTGCCGATTTTTGAATACCTGGCTCCTCAATTACATTGTTTTCTACCGGAATCGCTGTTCATCAAGTGAATCGGTGTTCATCAAGTGGGTTGCTTTTTCCTGAATGGTGTTGAGCTTCTTGAGTGTTGTTGGAGCTGGACTTGTACCTCGTAAATAGTGGACTGCCTTGGGGGAGCCAGGAGATGAGGTACTCGCTTATTGTTTCACGTGAGTCGAGAGTGCAGAATCAAAGCCCAATGGTCTATTCTTTCAGAGTCAGCTGGCTGAAGACTGATGCTGGACAATTCACTTTCCAGGTAGTGAAGAGAGGCACGATAGTCTTGTACGGGAGTACAGCGATTCCGGTAGAAAACAATGTAATTGAGGAGCCAGGTATTCAAAAATCGGCACAAAGCCCTTTTCTGCTTTGCTTGCTGGATGGAAAATGGCAGGCTGCCCTTTTCAGTTCCATACGGCAATATTACAGGTTCTAGCTGGTTGGAGGGGGGGTGGTGGTTGGAGGTGGATTCTTGAGGTGGTTAACATTTCAACCTTTTGTTAATGGGTTGTAAGAGATTTTGGGATCCTTTTGTCCTCGCAGACGGATCCTCTCCGTTGACCAGGTGACTGGGCTCAGAAACGTGAAGAGTCTTTGTACAATTCCTTGGGATTTGATCTCTGTAGTCACAGGGGCAGTTATGCATCTTTAGAATTAACAATGTCGCTGCTCGTCCGAAGGCAGAGATTTGTGAGAGTCATAACCAGTCATGGCTTCAGTCAGTTTAAACCTTTGTCCAATTCTTTAGAATATTGATGAGGCACATGTATTTGAAATAAATATAGAGCGAAGTTTTACACATAAAATAAGTCATTTTTGACTATTCAGCAATGTGACCAATCTTGTGCTGAATATCCAGGCATATGTACGTGAGGAGTCACCAGATAATCACCAGGGACATTCTGCTAATTTTTAATCTCCTGCTCCCCAGGCGTGGGAGCCTGAATTAGTTTTACATTTGGCAGAAATGTGAGTTAGAATGAAACAGCATATGAAGTAATTGTGCCATCATTTTTCAGATGATTTCTTGCTGTATTTGGACCCTCACTACTGTCAGCCTGTGGTGGATGTCACTAAACCTGACTTTCTGTTGGAGGTGAGCTAAGCTACACTGTTGGTACGGGGTGGGTCTGGGTCTTAAAGATTGTAGGTCAAGAGAGACGGACGTATATTTTGATGGCTGGTGAGACTGAATTAAATGCACAGCTTTGAGCTGTCTAGTTTGACATTCGAAGGATTAATTTCTTGTTGGTAAAACCAGATGTGTCTATACGATTTTAGTTTTGAAATTTTGTTTCCCATTAAGGAGCAATTTAGCGTGGCCAATCCGCCTACCCTGGGTTGTGGGGGTGAGACCCACACAGACATTGGGAGAATGTGCAAACTCCACATGGACGGTGACCCGGGGCTGGGATCGAATCAGGGTCCTCGGCGCCGTGAGGCAGATGTGCTAACCACTGCGCCGCCCACACCCCCAGTGTCTATATTATTTAAAACCAGCTGTCAACTCTATTTCAAAATGACCAATATAGAAAGAGGAACTTGATGTCCATTTATTAACCAGTGCACTATAATTACCCCAAAGGAAATCGAGACTGTTGATCTTTCTTGTAAGAGATCAGAGGGTTGCTTACTCTGGAAGTTGTAGTCTCAGTATGATGCAGTCTGACGTTGGGGTAGAATAGAGACACTTACCTGAGCGTCAGCCAGCTGGGGAAAAGTTTCATTTTTCAAAGCAATTACATTTTGCAAATCCTGCCCAAATAATACTTTTTGCCGACTTAATTTTTTTTTGATGGGCTTATAGAATTTACAGTGCAGAAGGAGGCCATTCGGCCCATCGAGTCTGCACCAGCTCTTGGAAAGAGCACCCTACCTAAGCCCACACCTCCACCCTATCCCCATAACTCCGTAACCACCCAACACTAAGGGCAATTTTGGACACTAAGGGCAATTCATCATGGCCACTCCACCTGACCTGCACACCTTTGGACTGTGGGAACAAATTGGAGCACCCGGAGGAAACCTACGCACACACGGGGAGAACGTGCCGACTCCGCACAGACAGCGACCTAAGCCGGGAATCGAACCTGGGACCCTGGAGCTGTGAAGCAATTGTGCTAACTACTATGCTACCGTGCTTATGGGGGGTGCTGGGCTGGGCTGGGATGGTGCAACCCTGTTGTTGACACCAAATCAGGCCCCATTGAGAGCTTTCTGTTGTGTTTCATTCATGGGATGAGAGTGTTACTATCTTTCGCCCCTTTAGACAAGATCGAGCAAATTGGCGGAAAATTGAACTAATGTTCTTACGAACCTCATCATCCAGGTGTACACTGGAGGCTGGAGGTCTTTCACTTGGAAAGGGAACTCTTTATTAATGGCTGATTGTTTATTCCCCAGTCATTTCATTGCATCTCTCCAAGAAAGCTGTCCTTCACTAAGATGGATCCCAGCTGCACCATCGGGTTTTATGCACAGACGAAGGAGGATTTTGAAAACTTGTGTAAAAATGTCACAATGGTGAGTGAGGTCTTTCTGAGCAGTATTCCACAGTCTTCATTGCTGGCTGTAATTCTATGTGAGGAAATGTGACATTCCAAATGCTGCACCAGTAGCTATTTAAGGCTGGGAGAGACAGATTTTTGTGTCTTGAATCGGGGGATATTGGGAGCGGGCACGAAAGTGGAATTGAAATTCATGATATTGAATGGTGGAGCAGGCTTGACAGGTCAGATGGTTTTCTCCAGCTTTTATTTCATATGGCCATAGGATCTTTAACATCCACCTGAGAGCAAAAAAGGCATTTGGTGTAACAACTCACCCAACACATAGCATCTCTGACAGTGCAGCACTCCCTCAGTACGGACCCTCTGACAGTGCAGCACTCCCAGTACGGACCCTCTGACAGTGCAGCACTCCCTCAGTACTGACCCTCTGACAGTGCAGCACTCCCTCAGTACTGACCCTCTGACCGTGCAACACTCCCTCAGTACTGACCCTCTGACAGTGCAAAACTCCCTCAGTACTGACCCTCTGACAGTGCAGCAGTCCCTCAGTACTGACCCTCTGACGGTGCAGCACTCTCTCAGTACTGACCCTCTGACAGTGCGGCACTCCCTCAGTACTGACCCTCTGACAGTGCAGCACTCTCTCAGTACTGACCCTCTGACAGTGCAGCAGTCCCTCAGTACTGACCCTCTGACGGTGCAGCACTCCCTCAGTACTGACCCTCTGACCGTGCAACACTCCCTCAGTACTGACCCTCTGACAGTGCAAAACTCCCTCAGTACTGACCCTCTGACAGTGCAGCAGTCCCTCAGTACTGACCCTCTGACGGTGCAGCACTCTCTCAGTACTGACCCTCTGACGGTGCAGCACTCTCTCAGTACTGACCCTCTGACAGTGCGGCACTCCCTCAGTACTGACCCTCTGACAGTGCAGCACTCCCTCAGTACTTTTTTTTAAAAATTAAATATTTTATTGAAAATTTTTGGTCAACCAACACAGTACATTGTGCATCCTTTACACAATATTATAACAACACAAATAACAATGACCTATTTTATAAACAAAAAATGAATAAATAATAAATAACAAAAATGAAAACTAACCCTAATTGGCAACTGCCTTGTCACAAGTAACACTCTCCAAAAATATAATTTAACAGTCCAATATATAATTATCTGTAGCAACGACCTATACATACTATACAGTATATATTAACAACCCTGAGAGTCCTTCTGGTTCCTCCTCCTCCCCCCGATCCTGGGCTGCTGCTGCTGCCTTTTTTCCATTCCGTCTATCTTTCTGCGAGGTATTCGACGAACGGTTGCCACCGCCTGGTGAACCCTTGAGCCGACCCCCTTAGGACGAACTTAATCCGCTCTAGCTTTATAAACCCCACCGTGTCATTTATCCAGGTCTCCAACACCGGGGGCTTGGCTTCTTTCCACATTAGCAATATCCTACGCCGGGCTACTAGGGACGCAAAGGCCAAAACATCGGCCTCTCTCGCCTCCTGCACTCCCGGCTCTTGTGCAACCCCAAATATAGCCAACCCCCAGCTTGGTTCGACCCGGACTCCTCCTACTTTTGAAAGCACCTTTGTCACCCCCATCCAAAACCCCTGTAGTGCCGGGCATGACCAAAACATATGGGTATGATTCGCTGGGCTTCTCGAGCACCTCGCACACCTATCCTCCACCCCAAAAAATTTACTGAGCCGTGCTCCAGTCATATGTGCCCTGTGTAATACCTTAAACTGAATCAGGCTTAGCCTGGCACACGAGGACGACGAGTTTACCCTGCTTAGGGCATCAGCCCACAGCCCCTCCTCGATCTCCTCCCCCAGCTCCTCTTCCCATTTCCCTTTTAGTTCATCTACCATAGTCTCCCCTTCGTCCCTCATTTCCCTATATATATCTGACACCCTACCATCCCCCACCCATGTCTTTGAGATCACTCTGTCCTGCACCTCTTGTGTCGGGAGCTGCGGGAATTCCCTCACCTGTTGCCTCGCAAAAGCCCTCAGTTGCATATACCTGAATGCATTCCCTTGGGGCAACCCATATTTCTCGGTCAGCGCTCCCAGACTCGCGAACTTCCCATCCACAAACAGATCTTTCAGTTGCGTTATTCCTGCTCTTTGCCACATTCCATATCCCCCATCCATTCCCCCCGGGGCAAACCTATGATTGTTTCTTATCGGGGACCCCCCCCAAGGCTCCAGTCTTTCCCCTTTGCCGTCTCCACTGTCCCCAAATCTTCAGTGTAGCCACCACCACCGGGCTTGTGGTGTAGTTCCTCGGTGAGAACGGCAATGGGGCTGTCACCATAGCCTGTAAGCTAGTCCCCCTACAGGACGCCCTCTCTAATCTCTTCCACGCCGCTCCCTCCTCCTCTCCCATCCACTTACTCACCATTGAAATATTAGCGGCCCAATAATACTCACTTAGGCTCGGTAGTGCCAGCCCCCCCCTATCCCTGCTACGCTGTAAGAATCCCTTCCTCACTCTCGGGGTCTTCCCGGCCCACACAAAACCCATGATGCTCTTTTCAATCCTTTTAAAAAAAGCCTTCGTGATCACCACCGGGAGGCACTGAAACACAAAGAGGAATCTCGGGAGGACCACCATCTTAACCGCCTGCACCCTCCCTGCCAGTGACAGGGATACCATATCCCATCTCTTGAAATCCTCCTCCATCTGTTCCACCAACCGCGTTAAATTTAACCTATGCAATGTGCCCCAATTCTTAGCTATCTGGATCCCCAGGTAACGAAAGTCCCTTGTTACCTTCCTCAACGGTAGGTCCTCTATTTCTCTACTCTGCTCCCCTGGATGCACCACAAACAACTCACTTTTCCCCATGTTCAATTTATACCCTGAAAAATCCCCAAACTTCCCAAGTATCCGCATTATTTCTGGCATCCCCTCCGCCGGGTCCGCCACGTATAGTAGCAAATCGTCCGCATACAAAGATACCCGGTGTTCTTCTCCTCCCCTAAGTACTCCCCTCCACTTCTTGGAACCCCTCAACGCTATCGCCAGGGGCTCAATCGCCAGTGCAAACAATAATGGGGACAGAGGGCATCCCTGCCTTGTCCCTCTATGGAGCCGAAAATATGCAGATCCCCGTCCATTCGTGACCACGCTCGCCACTGGGGCCCTATACAACAGCTGCACCCATCTAACATACCCCTCTCCAAAACCAAATCTCCTCAACACCTCCCACAAATAATCCCACTCCACTCTATCAAATGCTTTCTCGGCATCCATCGCCACTACTATCTCCGTTTCTCCCTCTGGTGGGGCCATCATCATTACCCCTAACAACCTCCGTATATTCGTGTTCAGCTGTCTTCCCTTCACAAACCCAGTTTGGTCCTCGTGGACCACCCCCGGGACACATTCCTCTATTCTCATTGCCATTACCTTGGCCAGGATCTTGGCATCTACATTTAGGAGGAAAATAGGTCTATAGGACCCGCATTGTAGCGGGTCCTTTTCCTTCTTTAAGAGAAGCGATATCGTTGCTTCAGACATAGTCGGGGGCAGTTGTCCCCTTTCCTTTGCCTCATTAAAGGTCCTCGTCAGTACCGGGGCGAGCAAGTCCACATATTTTCTATAGAATTCGACTGGGAATCCATCCGGTCCTGGGGCCTTTCCTGCCTGCATGCTCCTAATTCTTTTCACCACTTCTTCTACCTCGATCTGTGCTCCCAGTCCCACCCTTTCCTGCTCTTCCACCTTGGGAAATTCCAGCCGATCCAAGAAGCCCATCATTCTCTCCCTCCCATCCGGGGGTTGAGCTTCATATAATTTTTTATAAAATGTCTTGAACACTCCATTCACTCTCTCCGCTCCCCGCTCCATCTCTCCTTCCTCATCCCTCACTCCCCCTATTTCCCTCGCTGCTCCCCTTTTCCTCAATTGGTGTGCCAGCAACCTGCTCGCCTTCTCCCCATATTCGTACTGTACACCCTGTGCCTTCCTCAATTGTGCCTCTGCAGTGCCCGTAGTCAGCAAGTCAAATTCTACATGTAGCCTTTGCCTTTCCCTGTACAGTCCCTCCTCCGGTGCTTCCGCATATTGTCTGTCCACCCTCAAAAGTTCTTGCAGCAACCGCTCCCGTTCCTTACTCTCCTGCTTCCCTTTATGTGCCCTTATTGATATCAGCTCCCCTCTAACCACCGCCTTCAACGCCTCCCAGATCACTCCCACCTGGACCTCCCCATTATCATTGAGTTCCAAGTACTTTTCAATGCACCCCCTCACCCTTAGACACACCCCCTCATCTGCCATTAGTCCCATGTCCATTCTCCAGGGTGGGCGCCCTCCTGTTTCCTCCCCTATCTCCAAGTCCACCCAGTGTGGAGCGTGATCCGAAATGGCTATAGCCGTATACTCCGTTCCCCTCACCTTCGGGATCAATGCCCTACCCAGCACAAAAAAGTCTATTCGCGAGTAGACTTTATGGACATAGGAGAAAAACGAGAACTCCTTACTCCTAGGTCTGCTAAATCTCCACGGGTCTACACCTCCCATCTGCTCCATAAAATCTTTAAGTACCTTGGCTGCTGCCGGCCTCCTTCCAGTCCTGGACTTCGACCTATCCAGCCCTGGTTCCAACACCGTATTAAAATCTCCCCCCATTATCAGCTTTCCCATCTCTAGGTCCGGAATGCGTCCTAGCATCCGCCTCATAAAATTGGCATCATCCCAGTTCGGGGCATATACGTTTACCAAAACCACCGTCTCCCCCTGTAGTTTGCCACTCACCATCACGTATCTGCCCCCGTTATCCGCCACTATAGTCTTTGCCTCGAACATTACCCGCTTCCCCACTAATATAGCCACCCCCCTGTTTTTCGCATCTAGCCCCGAATGGAACACCTGCCCCACCCATCCTTTGCGTAGCCTAACCTGGTCTATCAGTTTCAGGTGCGTTTCCTGTAACATAACCACATCTGCCTTAAGTTTCTTAAGGTGTGCGAGTACCCGTGCCCTCTTTATCGGCCCGTTCAGCCCTCTCACGTTCCACGTGATCAGCCGAGTTGGGGGGCTTCCTACCCCCCCCCCCCCCCTTGTCGATTAGCCATCACCTTTTTCCAGCTCCTCACCCGGTTCCCACGCAGCTGTATCTCCCCCAGACGGTGCCCCCCCGCCCATCCTCTCCCATACCAGCTCCTCCCTCTCCCCAGCAGCAGCAACCCAGTAATTCCCCCCTCCCACCCCCCCCGCTGGATCCCCCGCTAGCGTAATTACTCCCCCCATGTTGCTCCCAGAAGTCAGCAAACTCTGGCCGACCTCGGCTTCCCCCCGTGACCTCGGCTCGCACCGTGCGCGCCCCCTCCTTCCTGCTTCTCTATTCCCGCCATGATTATCATAGCGCGGGAACCAAGCCCGTGCTTCTCCCTTGGCCCCGCCCCCAATGGCCAACGCCCCATCTCCTCCACCTCCCCTCCTCCCCCCATCACCACCTGTGGGAGAGAGAAAAGTTACCACATCGCAGGATTAGTACATAAAACTCCTCTTTCCCCCCTTTTTAACCCCCCTCTTTGCCCCCCACATTCGCCCCACCACTTTGTTCAAACGTTCTTTTTAATAACCCGCTCATTCCAGTTTCTCTTCCACAATAAAAGTCCACGCTTCATCCGCCGTCTCAAAGTAGTGGTGCCTCCCTCAATATGTGACCCACAGTCTTACCGGTTGCAGCATTCCAAATTTTATCATCTTTTTATGAAGCACCGCCTTGGCCCGATTAAAGCTCGCCCTCCTTCTCGCCACCTCCGCACTCCAGTCTTGATAAACGCGGATCACCGCGTTCTCCCATTTACTGCTCCGAGTTTTCTTCGCCCATCTAAGGACCATTTCTCTATCCTTAAAACGGAGGAATCTTACCACTATGGCTCTGGGAATTTCTCCTGCTCTCGGTCCTCGCGCCATCACTCGGTATGCTCCCTCCACCTCCAACGGACCCGCCGGGGCCTCTGCTCCCATTAACGAGTGCAGCATCGTGCTCACATATGCCCCGACGTCCGCTCCCTCCACACCTTCAGGAAGACCAAGAATCCTCAGGTTGTTCCTCCTTGCGTTGTTTTCCAGTGCCTCCAACCTTTCCACACATCGTTTCTGATGTGTCTCCTGCGTCTCCATCTTCACCACCAGGCCCTGTATGTCGTCCTCATTCTCGGCTGCCTTTGCCTTCACGACCCGAAGCTCCCGCTCCTGGGTCTTTTGTTCCTCCTTTAGCCCTTTGATCGCCTGTAGTATCGGGGCCAACAGCTCTTTCTTCATTTCCTTTTTGATCTCTTCCACACAGCATTTCAAGAACTCTTGTTGTTCAGGGCCCCATGTTAAACTGCCACCTTCCGACGCCATCTTGGTTTTTGCTTGCCTTCCTTGCCGCTGTTCTAAAGGATCCACTGCAATCCGGCCACTTTCTCCTCCTTTTTCCATCCGTATCCAGGGGGGATTCCCTTCTGGTTTACCGCACAGTGTTTTTAGCCGTCAAAATTGCCGTTGGGGCTCCTATCGAGAGCCCAAAAGTCCGTTTCACCGGGAGCTGCCGAAACGTGCGACTCAGCTGGTCATCGCCGCACCCGGAAGTCCCACTCCCTCAGTACTGACCCTCTGACAGTGCAGCACTCTCAGTACTGACCCTCTGACCGTGCAGCGTTCCCTCAGCACTGACCCTCTGACACTGCAACGCTCCCTCAGTACTGACTCTCTAACAGTGCAGCACTCCCTCAGTACTGACCCTCTGACTGTGCGGCGCTCCCTCAGTACTGATCCTCTGAGTGCGGCACTCCCTCAGTACTGACCCTCTGACAGTGCGGCACTCCCTCAGTACTGACCTTCTGACAGTGCGGCACTCCATCAGTACTGACCCTCTGACAGTGCGGCACTCCCTCAGCACTGACCCTCTGACAGTGCGGCACTCCCTCAGCACTGACCCTCTGACAGTGCAGCACTCCCTCAGTACTGACCCTCTGACAGTGCGGCACTCCCTCAGTACTGACCCTCTGACAGTGCAGCACTCCCTCAGTACTGACCCTCTGACAGTGCAGCGCTCCCTCAGTACTGACCCTCTGACAGTGCAGCACTCCCTCAGTACTGACCCTCTGACAGTGCAGCACTCCCTCAGTACTGACCCTCTGACAGTGCAGCGCTCCCTCAGTCCTGACCCTCTGACAGCTCCCTTAGTACTGACTCTCTGACAGTGCGGCACTCCCTCAGCACTGACCCTCTGACAGTGCAGCACTACCTCTAACATTGAAATCTCCTTCTCAATAACTGTTGATCTAGCTCCTTTTATATAATGAATCATTGACCCTGATCAATGACATTCTCTGTGAGTTTTATTTGTGTTATGAGGACGAGTTTGTGATCGGGTATATTTTCCCCCTTAGGTATTGAGCTCCTCGTCCCTGAAAGAGAAGTACCCTATTTTCACCTTTGCTGGTGGCTGTGCTCAAGATTATGGTCTGGATGAATTGTGCCCTCACAAACCGGATAAAACTGTGCTAATCTCCAAGTCTGGCCGGCCAGGAAGGTCGAAGCAGAGCAGCAGTGATGAGTTTGTCTTTCTGTGATGAGGAAATGGACTCGATTCGATATGTCTACCTGCTATATTTCAGCAGGGAATAAACTAGGAGCCCCTCAAACTGTTCCTATATTTATATCCTGTCTTTCCACAAAGGTGGAGGTCAGTAAGATACACCCCCTCCGCTGTGGTGACTTTTATTTTCACACTGGTGTTAGCTCTCTTCCTTCCTGACCACGGTGGGATTTTCTCTCACTCGTAGCAGTGCTGGTGTTGCACATTGAATTCAAATGTTACGTGTACCAGAAAGTGCCCTGGTGTTGCTGGGTTATTTGGGGTAAGGTGGTGACTTACACTGGGGTAGGAGCCTACCGGTGACAGTGAGCGCTCCCTCGTAACTTGCCCATTCTGTATGGTGGGTGAGCCTGGAGAGTGAGTGGCAGGGATTTTGTTCCTTGCGGGTGGTGGGGATTAGAGGCGAGCCTGGGGTACTGCCCTCCCCGATGTATAACTCCAGGATATTGGGTTGCAGTCCAGGCTGGGAATCCCGACTTGCTCCACCTCCTTCCCCAGAGTCACTGAGACTGATTAGTCCCATTGCTCCCTTGGCAGATTGACAGATTCAGCACAGAATCACGGGTATCCACCTTCTAATTTGCATGTTTCTTTTTCCAAAATTTCACCCCTGGGGAAAAACAACAAACCTGCCCAAAGGAGGTGACTTGTGTGTCATTTTTCTCCTTTTAACTCCATACAGGCTCGTCCCTCGTGCAAATGTGAACTTACCACCTGCCTCTCCAACAGAACAACGTGGTGGATTCCTTTGGAATTTCTCCATTCAGACTCCTAAACTTCTGTTTCAACGGCAGCACGGTAGGACAGTGGTTAGCACTGTTGCTTCACAGCTCCAGGGTCCCAGGTTCGATTCCCCGTTGGGTCACTGTCTGTGCGGAGTCTCCACGTTCTCCCCGTGTCTGCGTGGGTTTCCTCCGGGTGCTCCAGTTTCCTCCCACAGTCCAAAGATGTGCAGGTTGGGTGGATTGGCCATGATAAATTGCCCTTAGTGACCAAAAAGGTGAGGTGGGGTTACTGGGCTAAGGGGATAGGGTTGAAGTGTGGGCTTGGGTAGGGTGCTCTTTCCAAGGGTCGGTTCAGACTCGATGGGCCGAATGGCCTTCTGCACTGTAAACTCTGTAAGAAGACAGTTTTGTAACCTGAATGTTGTTGGTGCCTCTGAAACAGCATTTCCAAGTGGGAAAACCAGGAGCAAAATGTTGAATTCCGAAAATTGGGATTAATACAAAAGGTTTTTATCAATTATTTTTAAATTCTGACATCTGAAGTACTACATTGAACAAGGGAGAGATCAGTACAGAACTGTCCTGTAAAATCTAATGTTACCTCAGTGCCACATCCACATATGTACAGCTCTCACGCACTGTGACCTTTTTAACTCCGCTCCTCATTTGTTTGTTTTTTGACAATTTATTATATGGTGCAAGGGAGCATTGGGTGAGGCACCTTTTACCTCTGGGACGTGGGTTCAAATTTATCTGAAAAGAAACCAGGTGGAATTGTCGCTACCCTAACGGTAAGGAACAGAGTGGTGGATTCCTTTGGAATTTCTCCATTCAGACTCCTAACCTTCTCTAACCTGTCTAGTTTGAGACGGTCTCAAATTAGACAATAGAGAGCAGCACAAAATGCAACACTAATTGGCACCAAAGTCTCTCTCTGACCACGGGATGTTGGTGTGGGAAATGGAAGCACTCCGTGTCAGAGGACGGGGCACAATATTAGAATAGGAAAGGGTTTTGTTCAGCACCTACCCATACCATAGGATGACCCCCAATGGATGTTCTGATCTCTGTGAGTCCAGCACTCTTACCTAACCCAAAGCTTGCAACACTTAGAGCTACAAAAGCTTCAAGACTGATTACTAATCCGAATGGCACCTCAAGTGTCATCTTTCTTAACTAATTGATCAAACAGAGAAGAGCTGGTTAACTGCATTATTATTTAGGTTGATATTTATTCCATTAGGTGCCACTGCTGTTTTGTGAGATGTGGTTGTTTGTGTTTCAGAATAAGCTGTGGTTCTGAAGCAGAGCTGTGTATATGTCCCTTTTGTCTGACTACACCCTCCCCGGCCCCCAGGAGGGGATCTGTTGCTTATGAATGTAGCACTTTTCATTTTTGGACTTAGACTGATGTGCCAGGATGCTGTTAGGGATCCAGGACCAGTGTAGTTTAACAATGAGGCCAGAGATCAGAGATCACCAGAAACCGGTGATCACTACGAAATTAGTGCAAACAGTACCAAACTGACTCCAAAGTTTATCCAGGAAACTTTATTTTCAAATCCATTTCCTTTTTTGGCAGGGGATCTCAATGCAGCAGTTTTAGATTTGTCGCTCTAACTGTTGGTTTTGTATGCTGCCGATTACATCCTTGTCAAGCCGACCTGACTCGCCAGGTACAGAACTTGACTGGAAGTTTTAGAATTATGTTTGGAAACTTGAGCATTGCTAGACAGATTGCTAAATCACCTTGACAGTGCCTAATTTGTGTTTGCAGCAGACTGAGAGTGACACGTGCATGTCGTTTGTGCCTAGCAACCTTTAAATGTGTTTCATGTGTATGACAGATTGGTTTAATTCTGTCTCGACCTGGCTATGATTGAATCTATGTCTGTCCTGCAGCCCAGTCCAGCTGCTGCAGAGTTTGGGGTGCAAGATCTGAAAGCTTTGTTTTAATTATTGATGGTTTTATTTGGAAATGTTTGTGCACCATAGTGCCTATCTGAAATGAGAAGCCTTTAGGGATATTGCTTGGCTGAAATAAGTGAGCTCCTTGGAGAGAGAGAGAGGGCGGGGGGGTGTTGACAAGGGCAGGAAAAGCTCAGACTCCCTGGTGATGCGGATATTGGAGATGTTCGAGTTTCCTAAAGCTCACAGTGAAAGCTGATTTGTAGAGACTGCAGTGAACTCGCGCTGTGACCTCCGGGGACGGGTGCTCTGCCCTCCCCACAGCATAGAGTTAGCATTGCTGTTGAAAATCCTTCGAGACATCAATACTTTGAAATAATTGTTCCATTTGGGTCTCGCGCTGAAAGAAAAACACTGGACAAACCCATCATCAGAACACGACGGGCAGTCTAACCTTCGTGTGAATGTTAACCTCAAATTGTTTCTTATCGAGAGGTGAGGTGTTTCTAATTGTTTGCACAATCATTTGGACTTTACTTTTAGAGAAGTCATTTTATGTTGCATCTTTATTAATTTTTAAAACTTGGGACAGTAACAGGAAGATTTAAAAAAGCCTATTTAAGTTTTGATGATCCATCTTTCTTTACTTTAGCTGGAAGGTTAGTGTTTGAACTGTAGCCACTCCCAGTCTGATTTACTAATTGGCTTTACTGCGGGGTGTGTAATACTCTCAATTCAAAATTACTCAAACTGGCAGAAGGAAATGGGAGTCAGTTCTGAATGTCTTATAAAAATGGTCACACCCAATCTTCCAAATTCAGATATGTAGTCGTTGACTATTTTGCTAATGACTGTAATTGCGCATTATTAAAATGTTTTTCTGATTACCACACAACTATTTCCATAACTTCCAGTCCTGGGGTTTTTTCTCATTGTAAACTATATGTAAACACTGCTCCCTTACTGAAGCCTTGCTGTCTGAATATATAAAGATGATAAGCCCCCTTTTCACGGACACCGGCCCTATTGCAATTTGTACCCTTGAATCGCAATCCACCCAAAGTAGGTTGCTTCTTTCGTTTTGAACAGGCTGTTTGTAACTGAGAAATTATTGCTTTTTTGTGTTCCAACATGCCCCCTCCCCAAACCCCAATTACACCCTCGTCGCCTCCTGCTCTTGTGGTTCAGGTGAATGTTCACAGAGCAGGATATTTCCTGGTTTGGCGTCATAGCCAACATGCCCTGCTTAACATCACCAAAACAGCTTTAACGTCTCATTGCTGTTTGTGGGATCCGTAGCCATAATCAAGAACCACAGTCATTGCATTGTAATTATTGAATGAGAAGCATTTTGAGAGAAAGATCAGACATAGTGTGCGGGGCTCTGCTGAAGTTTAGTCGAAGTCTGATTAGGGCTCCCCATCCAACCCTGCGTAGATGTATCTTGTTCTACTTTTGGCTTTGACCATTGACAGAACTGGTTCAGTATTCAGGAGATCAGGGAGAAATTCCAGGATGGTTAGGGTCATCACTGGGCTGACCAGGCTGGCGTTCTTTATGATTTCAGTGTGCCAGTGCTTGCACTTGAGTGGCAGGAGTTGAGGATCGCCTGTAGGGTGGTGGAGTGGCAGGAGTTGAGGGTTGGCTGTAGGGTGGTGGAGTGGCAGGAGTTGAGGGTTGGCTGTAGGGTGGTGGTCTTGGTAGAATCTTGCCTTGATCTCCCCTCTTGGTGTGATGGGAATTTCCTCAGTTCTGTCCTCATGGTTTTGTTTCTCTTTGCCCACCGTCCCAAACATGGTCTAATTGGTCGGGTAAATATGGTTTCCTGCATCTTTTCCCATTCCTCAATCAAACATGTGCACCATATTGTTGAGTGCAGCCAGGCTGTTTGTTTATCTTTGGAGAACCTCATCCTTACATTTCCAACAAGGGTCACTGAATAGCAATGGGGGATCAAGAACTATTGGAAATTCCCCTCCCGGCTATCACCCTAAAATAGGGCGGAGCAGACTGGACCAGATATAGAAACCATTATGTTCCTCACCCAGCTGGTATCTTCATTACCTCGAACCATTCGGGGAGATGTCCCCTATTTTTGTTTGAAGCTTGATTCCGTGAAGTGAAAATTAGAACCGTAACTCTCTCCCCACCCAGGGCTGGCTATTAGCAGAGATGTGTCTCATCCTGGTTAGACTTCCAAATCGTATGTAAATCAAATCGTGCAAGATTGATGAGAAAATCAGGTGTATCATTTGTCTTTGGAGCCTTTGCCGTATTTGTGCATTTTAATTCTAATGCCCAACTTTGAAATGAAGAATCACATTAACCTGGAATGGGAGAAGTTGGGATCTATCTCCGGAATGACCAGTGCAAAAGTCATTATTTAGTTTGAGAGAACATTGAACTTTGTATTTAAATTGTCTGTATTCTCACTGTGTCATTGAAATCTGTTCATTGTTACCACTGTTGTGCATGTACTACTGAAAACAACTGTCCCAACACTGCTGTTTTAGTGGGGCCTATGTGTTTACTGATGGTGTCCAAATTACTTTATAGCTCCCTTAATTGCATAGTGTTGAATTGTGCAGTCCTGTGCTGCTACTTTGTCACGAATGATGAGGAAAATCCCAAGCTCTGTCCCTGGTCTGTGATGAGCTTTCCGATCTCGGTTGGGGATTTGTCGCCTCGGGGATAGTCGGCGTTTCTCTTCCTGATTGCTGCACAATAACTCTGCTGGAACAGCATGACGTGAGCACCAATGGCAGCTGATCCGTCTGCTTGTGGTTCCTGCGCATGGCTAGCACGAGAACCATATCTCCGTGTGGGTCAGCACCTTCAGAAGAGAAGGGGGGTGATCAGGGTACAATTTGCTCTGAATTTCTCCTCCTGCACCGGCTGCTGTAGGGTCAGACAGCGATGTTCCTGGCTGCATTCGGCCTAATGCAGAAGTCCCATCTTCTCACCAATACAGGCCTCTCTAAAACAGACATTGTACCCTGCAACTAACACAGGACTGCTAAAGCAGACATTGTTCACTGTGGGACATGGGGTTCCCAGGAAACACTAGGAGCTTTTAACCCTTTGAGGACGTATTTTTGGAGGAAGAGAGAAGAGAAAAGAAGTGCATCCCTCCTCCTAGCGTCCTTGCACATCTTGCAGCTGGAGTGGAGTGGAGGAGGGTGGAGCAGCTCACTGAGTACTCTGTGTGCTCCCCATCATGGTTCGAGCTGTGCAGCCTTAGTCCCTTTTCATCCTAATTTTGCATTAAAGCTATTGTAAATGCAACTTCCTTTAAAGATTTTCTTTCTCTAAATGTATGTGGAGCTCTGGTTAAACATTACGTAATATGGAACATGAAGGACTTGTGCATAGGCCTCCAGTTTGAAAGCCGGTGAAAATGTCTGAAGTTGCAGTGTTTTCAGATCAGTTGGACAAGGTGTTAACCACACTCCTCAAAGGATTAAAGCCTCAACCTCTTTCTAATTTATTTTGTTCAGAAATAAAACTCTTGTTAACTTGAAGCTGTTTGGCAGTTTTAAATAAATGGAAATATCCACAATTGACAATCCCTATACTTCAGCTCGTATTGTTTATTTAAGATTTGAGGATCTAACCCAGCCAACTACAGACACAAGATGTAAAATGTGAGGGGAGTTGCTGAAGGTACTTTAAAATGTGAGGGGAGTTGCTGAAGGTACTTTAAAATGTGAGGGGAGTTGCTGAAGGTACTTAATAGGTTAAAGGGAATAAAGCTAAAATAACATTTACACAAGACACCAGAAGAGACGGAATATTCAATGTTATTAAACACAACACAGTATGTTTCTGTACACAGTGGTCCGTGGTAAGAATGGGTTAGCAGCTAGGGTAGTTGAGGATCTTCGGGTCATTTACCAAGCAGAGGGGAGAGAGTTCAGATGAGATGAAATCGGATGACAGTCTGCCTTCACCCTGTGATATTCAAGCAATGAAGATTGATTTTCAAACCATTTTGTTCTTCGTGAGCCTGACAGTTTGTGGACGGTGTTGGAAATCCCAGACAGATCGATCGTCTGCCCCCCTAACCGTTTCCAACAGGGCTCACTGGACGGTGATCAGCAGTAAGGAGCCCCCCCCCCCCCGCCGATTGTTTCCTTTGTTTGTCCTGTTGTTGATTAGGTGTTGGCTGGGATCACTTGCTCGAAATGGTTTACAGCTCATTTCCTACAGTACCTCCTCAGTGATACACTTCAAAAGTGCTTTGACAAAGAGTCGCCCAGACCCACGGCGTGAGCTCCGTCCTCTCTCCACAGATGTCAGACCTGCTGAGATTGTCCAGCCTTTTCTGTTTTTGTCATTCAAAAGTACTTTATTGGCTGTAACGCTCGGAATGACCCAAGTTTCTGAAAGATGGATATTTTTGTCCTGACCTGAATTTGATTTGTCAGGTGTACAAAGGTACCGAGAGAAGTATTGTTCTCCATATAGTCCAGACAGATTGTTCCATAAATGAAGAAACACAGGACATACATAAATACACAATGTAAATACTTAGGCACAGGCATCGGGTGAAGCATACGGAGTGTAGTACTGCTCAGGAGAGAAGATGTGTGAAGAGACAGTTCAGTCCATAAGAGGGTCATTCAGGAGTCTGGTAACAGCGGGGAAGAGGCTGTTTCTGACTCTGTTAGTGCACACTCTCAGACTTTTGTATCTTCTGCCCAATGGAAGAGGTTGGAGGGAGGGGTGGTGGGAGGAGTCTTTGATTATGCTGCCCGCTTTCCCAAGGCAGCCGGAGGTGTAGATAGTGGGAGGTGTATTTAGCACCACACTAGCCATCTGGTTCGTTGAAGCACTCTGTCTTGCTATTGAGACAGTAATGCATGGTAGGGATCTAGATAAAAGCAAAACACTGTGGATGGATTCTGGAAATCTGAAATAAAAACAGAAAATGCTGGAAAATCTCAGCAAGTCTGGCAGGGTCTGGAGAGAGAAACCGAGTTAACGTTTCGAGTCTGTATGACTGCTTCAGAGGGATCTCTAGATTACATTGGTTAGGTGCGCTCTTCACTTTATGGATTTGGCTTTGAGCACATTGTGTGCGGGGCTGTTAGCATTACAACTTTGTGTGTAATTGATAATAAGGAAAGATGTGTCATTTGAAACATGGAAGTCTGGCAATACCTGATTTAAGAAACATGAGAGGTTTAAAAGCCGACGAAGAACCCCGCGCGGGTGTCGGGCGGCGGAGGCGCCGGGCCCGGCAGGTCGGAGCTGCGGGGCGGAGCTACGAGAAGGTTGTGGCGGCAGGCCCGAGCGCCATGTAGGCCCGAGGGTGCTCCACGTCGGATGGCTCCCACCTAGGAAGAAGAAGGTTGAAGCTTGGTCCCAGGTGAATGTAGAGAAAGAAAGAAGATTTATGGAAGTTCGGAAAAAGTTTTTTTTTTCTCAAAAAAGAAGAATGTCAGATTGATGAAGGGCAGGAGGGTGAAGGGGGAGAGAGGAGAAAGGAAAGAAGATAAAAAACAATAAGCCGCTAAAAGATGCGAAAAGCAGCGTCAAAGAAAGGAGGAAACGCGGGTTCGCCGCCGAAGGAGAAGTTGAGCAAAAGCAAAAGTGTTGACAGGATCGCGGATGCCGAACTGCTAGGCGGGACCGCACTACTTACAGTGGAGAAGATGACCGAGGTGATGGTGGTGGAGCTGGAAAAACGTTTGGTGAGGCACATGGAGATCCTGAGGAAAGAGACGGCGGTCGTGGTGAGGTCATTGTTGGAGGAGGCAATCGGCCTGATCAGGGTGGAGGTGGCAAAGGCATCGGCCGAGGTAAGAGAGCAGGGCGAGAAGGTGAAGGAGGTGGAGGAGGCTGTGACACGACACAGCGACCAGGTCACCTCGATGGTGGACGAGCTGCGGAGTGTGGTGGAGGTCAACAGAGGGCTCCGAGCAAAGCTGGAAGACTTGGAAAACCGCTCAAGGCGGCACAATTTGAGAATTGTGGGCTTGCCCGAAGGGACAGAGGGCCCAAGGCCAACGCAATACTTCGCTAAGAAGTTGGCGGAGCTGATGGGGGAGGGTGAGAACCCCACCCTGTATGAGCTAGACCGAGCTCATTGGTCATTAAGGCCGAAGCCCAAAGTGAATGAGCCGCCAAGGGCAGTAATTATCTGTTTCAATAAGTTTTGCATGAAGGAGAAAGTATTAAGCTGGGCGAAGCAGAAGCGTGAGGTGCTGTGGGATGGTACTGCGGTTCGGATCTACCAGGACTGGACGGTGGAATTGGCAAAAAGACGAGCGGCGTTTGGGCGAGTGAAGGCGGCTTTGTTCAAGAAGGGGGTGCGATTTGGTGTGGTGTACCCGGCGAAGTTGAGAGTAACATATAAAGCCAAAGACTTTTATTTGGAGACAGCGGAGGCGGCTGAGGCGTTCGTGAGGGCAGAAGGCTTGGGACAGACGTGAAGAGCGGAACTGGAAGAAAGACTGGACTGTGTTTGAGCGGCTGGAAAATGTACAAATGTTACAACTTTCTTTTTACTGATTTGTATTGAAATTTGAAATTTACTTCTCTTTGCATTGTTACAGAGTTCAAGTTAATGGCGTTCTGTGTTGCGACGGTTAAATGTTATGTTAGTGAATTGTAGGGATTAGATTGTTGGGTTTGTTTTGGTGTTTCTTTCTCTGGGACTGGGCGGAAGGGGGCGAGAGGTATTGGCGGGGGGAGCCACCCGCGCTAGCTAACTAGAGTCAGTTAGTGAACGGGGGTGAGGTGAGAGGAGGACTGCGGACGTTGGAGCCTGGATAGCAGGCTTCAATGGACCTACGAGGCGAGCAAGAGGGGGTGGAGGGAGGGATGTTGGGGGATGTTTTTGTAGGGGGGGTTCTTGGGAGGGGGAGGGGGGAAGGGGTTCGATGTTAACAATGGACAGGGGCGGGTCAGGCTTATGGGGCAGGGCCCGGTGGTATGGTGATGGTGGATAAGAAAGGTGGGGGGGGGGGGTGAGAGACCCCCAGTAAGGATAATCACGTGGAACGTGAGCGGGCTAGGAGGTCCGGTCAAGGGTGCTTGCACATCTTAAAAGTTTGAAAGCCGATGTAGCAATGCTGCAGGAGACTCACTTGAGGGTGAAGGACCAGGTGAGACTTAAAAAGGGCTGGGTTAGCCAAGTGTTTCACTCCGGATTTGATGGAAGGGCTCGAGGGGTAGCGGTGCTGGTCAGCAAAAGGGTACGCTTCCAGATGGAGAAGGTGGTGGCAGATCAGGGGGGTAGATATGTGATTGTGACAGGGGCATTGGAGGGGAGATTAGTGGCGCTGTTAAGTGTATACGGCCCCAATTGGGACGATGTCGGATTCGCGAGGAAGGTGTTTGGGGCTATTCCCGACTTGGATATGCATGAGCTGATTGGGGGGGGGGGGGGGGGGGGGGACTGGAACCTGGTGCAGGAGCCAAGGTTGGACAGATCACGGCCGTGCTCGCTGGTCCCATCGGGGGGGGGGGGGGGGGGGGGGGGCGGCGAAGGCGCTGGCTGGGCTAATGGTAGAAATGGGAGGGGTGGACCCTTGGAGGTTCCTGCACCCAAGGGAACAAGAGTATTCGTTTTTCTCAGCGGTCCATAAGGTATACTCGCGGATCGACTTTTTTGTGGTGGGGAAGGCTTTGCTGGCTGGAGTCAAGGGGTCGGAATACTCTGCAATTGCAGTGTCAGATCAAGCTCCACATTGGGTGGATATGGTACTAGAGAAGGGGGCAGCGCAGAGACCGGGGTGGAAACTGGATGTGGGGCTTTTGGGGAACCAAGTATTCTGTGAGAAAATTGAAAACTTAATTAAGGAATATGTAGGTTTCAATTGTACGGGTGAGGTGTCGAAGGCAGTCGTCTGGGAGGCTCTAAAGGCGGTGGTGAGCGGTGAGGTAATTTTGTTTAAGGCCAGGGTGGATAAGGAGGAGAGGTTGGAGCGGCAGAGGGTAATAGATGAGATGTTGGAGGTAGATAGGAGGTATGCAGAGGATGGGGACCCGGCGAAGCTGGAAAAGAGGAAGGAACTACAAGCGAGCTTCGACCGACTGTCCACCAGGAAGGCGGTGCGCCAACTGAGACGAGCAAGGGGTGTAGTTTATGAACATGGAGATAAGGCAGGTTAGCAGGTCAGCTCCAGAGGGAGGCAGCAGCAAGGGAAATTCTTCAGGTGAAGGATAGGGCAGGGAAGTTGGTGGTGGCCCCAGTGCTGATTAACAAGGTTTTTGAGGCGTTTTATGAGAGGTTGTACAAGTCAGAGCCACTCGGAGGAGACCGTGAGATGCAGGAATTTCTCGATGGGTTGGAGTACCCGAGGCTAGGGGAGGGGGACAGGGCTACATTAGAAGGAGCAATGGTGGAGCAGGAGATAAAGGATGCGATTGGGAGGATGCAGTCGGGGAAGGTGGCAGGGCCGGATGGGTTTCCGGTGGAATATTATAAAAAATTTAAGGATATGTTGGCACCCCTGATGGTGGGGATGTTGGAGGAGGCGATAGGGAAGGGGGTGTTGCCGCAAACCTTGGGGCAGGCATAGATTTCCCTGTTACTAAAAAAAGATAAGGATCCGACGGAGTGTGGGTCGTATCGGCCCATATCACTTCTGAATGTGGACGTAAAAGTGTTGGCGAAGGTACTGGCGGGTAGGCTGGAGGAGTGTCTTCCGAAGGTAATAGGGGAGGATCAGACGGGGTTCGTGAAGGGGAGGCAGCTGTTTCCGAACATTAGGAGGGTTTTGAACGTTGTTATGGCACCGGCGGAAAGAAAGGAAACAGGTAGTTGTGGCATTGGACGCCGAGAAGGCGTTTGATCGGGTAGAATGGGGGTACCTGATGGCAGTGCTGGAGCGGTTTGGGATTGGACCAAAGTTTGTGAACTGGGTAAAGCTATTATATAAGGAACCGAAGGCGAGTGTCCGCACAAATGATATCAGTTCGAGATATTTCTCTCTCCACCGTGGGACGAGACAGGGATGTCCTATGTCCCCCCTGCTGTTTGCACTTGCGATTGAGCCGTTGGCCATCGCATTGAGAAGTTCGGGAGCATGGAAAGGAATAGTGGGGGGGGGGGATAGAGCATAGGGTGTCCTTATATGCCGACGACTTGCTGCTGTATGTGTCGGAGCCGAGTGCGTCGATAGGAGGAATATTGGAGCTACTGCGGGTATTTGGGTCTTTCTCTGGGTACAAGTTGAACCTGGACAAGAGTGAGTACTTTGTGGTGTCTCGGCCGGGGGTGGGGGCAGGGGTGGGGGGGCTGCCATTCCGTAGAGCAGGGACTCATTTTAGGTATCTGGGGCTGCAGGTTGCCCGGGAGTGGGGGAGGCTTTGCAGGTACAACATCACTAGTTTGGTGGGGAGAGTGAAAGTCGATCTGGCAAGGTGGGACGGCCTTCCTCTGTCACTGGCAGGTCGGGTACAGGCGGTTAAAATGAATGTGTTGCCGCGATTCCTATTTATTTTTCAATGCCTACCGATTTTCCTGCCAAAGTCTTTTTTCAGGGAGATTGAGGGAAGGATTACCTCATTCATATGGGGAGGGAAGGTGGCCAGAGTGAGAAAAGTGCTGCTACAGAGAGGAAGGCAGGCAGGGGGTTTGGGTCTTCCGAACCTGATGTATTACTACTGGGCGGCGAATGTGGAGAAAGTGCGGAGCTGGGTCAGGGGGGTGGATTCTCAGTGGGTCAGAATGGAGGAGAGTTTGTGCAGGGGGTTGGGGCTGAAGGCACTTGCAACAGCGCCGCTCCCGGTAGCTCCGGGGAAATATTCAGGGAGTCCGGTAATAATAGCTTCACTGAAAATTTGGAGGCAGTTTCGCCAACACTTCGGGTTGGGTTTAGGGTCAAGGGAAATGCCGATTCGGGGGAACCACAGATTTGAGCCAGGGAGGTGGGATGGAAGTTTTCGGAAATGGGAAGAGAAGGGGATTAAGACGCTAAAAGATTTGTTTCTTCGGGGTCGGTTTGCAGGATTGAGGGAGCTGAAAGCGAAGTATGGGCTGGAGCAGGGAGAAGTGTTTAGGTACATGCAGGTTCGGGATTTTGCCAGGAAGGAGATACAGAGCTTCCCAGAGGAACCGGCCTCCACATTGCTGGAGGAGGTGTTGACGACAAGAGGACTGGAGAAGGGGGCAGTGTCTGCGGTGTACGGAGCTATTCTGGAAGAGGATAAGGCACCATTGGAAGGGATCAAAGCAAAGTGGGAGGAAGAGCTGGGAGAGGTTATAGAGGAGGGGGTCTGGTGTGAGGTGCTCCGGAGAGTGAATGCCTCCACCTCATGTGCGAGGTTGGGGCTGAAACAGCTGAAGGTGGTATATAGAGCGCACCTCACGAGGGCTAGGATGAGCCGATTTTTTGGAGGAGTAGAGGATGTGTGTGAGCGTTGCGGGGGCCGCGAATCACGTTCATATGTTTTGGTCCTGTCCAAAGCTAGGGGAGTACTGGAAGGAGGTGTTTCGGGTAATTTCCAAGGTGGTGCGTGTGAAACTGGACCCGGGTCCCCAGGAGGCCATATTCGGGGTGTCGGACCAGCCGGGGTTGGAAACGGGAGCGGAGGCAGATATCATAGCCTTCGCCTCGTTGATCGCCCGAAGGCGGATCCTGCTGGGATGGAGAGCAGCCTCTCCACCCAGTGCCCTGGCGCGGCGGGGGGACTTGTTGGAATACTTGACCCTTGAGAAGGTTAAGTTCGAACTGAGGGGAAGCTCATGTTTATGTGAACAGGTGGGCTGAGGTTTGGGGGTTGGTGGGCGGATGTTATTATGGGGATTGACATATTTTGCTGATTAATGTTTATTGCTGATGGGTGTAAATGTGGGAGAAAACATGAAAAAGGAGAATACATTTTTTTTTTAAATAAATAAATAAAATAACTTAAAAGTTTTAACCTGAAACAGTGGTTATTAGCCTACTTTACTTACTTAGCAACGCAGGACCCAGGATACCAATGCTACTAAGGGGTAAGTAGGTAAAATTCTTCTGTGAAGGTATGGGTTATACCGGGGGATAACCCCCCCCTGGGGGGGGGGGGGGGGGGGCGCGGGGCGATCTGGCCCCGGGGGGTGACCCCACAGTGGCCTGGCCCGCGATCGGGGGCCACCGATCCGCGGGCGGGCCTGTGCCGTGGGGGCATGCTTTTCCTTCCGCCTTCGCCACGGTCTCCACCATGGCGGAGGTGGAAGAGACTCCCTCCACTGCGCATGCGCGGGGATGCCGTGAGCGGCCGCTGACGCTCCCGCGCATGAGCCGCCCGGCAATGTCATTTCCGCGCCAGCTGGCGGGGCACCAAAGGCCTTTCCCGCCAGCTGGCGGGGCGGAAATCAGTCCGGCGCGGGCCTAGCCCCTCAAGGTTAGGGCTCGGCCCCCCAAGATGCAGAGGATTCCGCACTTTTGAGGCGGTGCGATGCCGGACTGATTTGCGCTGTTTTTGGCGCCGGTCGGCGGACATCGCGCCGATTACGGAGAATTTCGCCCCTTGTGTCACATAACTCGTTTTTATTTTGGATTTCCAGCATCCATTGTATTTGGCTTTTATATTAAACATTTTGTTGCCAGTTCACCTGCCATCAAATTGTGGCTCCAAAAGTAAAGTCACTTCCCACCAAAATGGTTATTGCAGCCTGGGCTGGGTGGGTTGCCCTGGCTGTTGGAAAGGGGTGACTGGGTCAGACCGCTTCAACCCCAGCCTCCACACCATGGCTGGAGCAGCAGAAAGCAGCACTTTCAGTCTTGCGCTCTGACCTGCTGTTTTGCACCTACTGCTAGCAGATGTGCTTGGCTGTGATTCCGCCTATGGTTAACTAGCTGCCACAACAGTTATTAAGCTCACATGACAGAGCATTGCTTGGGTAAGCTGTCTGATATCGGCCGAGCAGTACTGCTGGGGTCCAGTGAGGAACAAAGAACTTGGCTCCAAAGTTGCTTCCTGTTTCTCTCTCGGTGTCCACAGCAAACTGATGTAAATTCCCAGGGTGTGTGTATGTGATCTGTCCCTCCTGAGAGACTAGAAAACGTTGACATCTCAATAAATATACGTGATGTGGGTTTGTGTAATCCATTTTATTAAGTTTAAGGCCCCTGGCCTTTCGCACCTGTCTGCGATGCTGTCCCGGCAGCTGGGTCATTGGATTCAGGGCAGTAGCTGGCAAAAGCTTACCATGTGTCAGTCTAGGGGAAAAGCAAAGGATGGTAAGTCATGAGCCGGATCAGGGTTCTCCAGGTGCCAGAGAGGGGGAAAGGCTTTATTATCCTATTTCTAGATTGGTGTGAGCTTGCGAATGGGGCAGGGGAGGGAGGCTATTACAATGTACAAACATGCCAAGGGTACTGGAGTGTTTCATTGTCCTCTCCTTTTGTTCCCCTGGGACACTCAAACATCAGACTAATTCCAAAAGGAACCAGATTGCCTTGTGTCGCCCAGGTCTCAGGAAGGAGAAATGTTGGGGTGAGGAATTGGCCATAAACATTATTCAAATTATTGCTCTCATCGTGACAACGAGCAAGATGAATTGCAATTATCTCGGACTGGGATGTGGTGTTTTAGTCTAAAATTGTTTATTGTGGATTGCAGTGGTCACAGGGATAGGGTGAGGGAGTAGGCATGTCAGAAATCTAGTTGTCAAACTCCAGCATCTCCACCGCTGCAGGGACCAGTGAGACGGGCACTATATATATTTCTAATGTCTACTTCCACTTGGCAAACACCAAATTGCTGCAAAATGCTTTAGGATCCTGACGTCTTGAAAGATGATATATAAACAAGTCATTTTTTTGTTTCGAACATAATGAGCCTTTCACTCCGCAATGCCATTCCCGCCTCGGAGCCAGAAGTTGGAGGGTTTGAATCCCATTCGAAGCAGTCCAGGCAAATGGAGATCAGAGCATCGATTTGGAAGGCTGGATTGAAATTGACTGCAGAATACTCGCATCCAGAGATTTTGGCTGTTCCCCTTTCCATCTTATTAGAGCCCAAGATAATTGCCCCATCATACAGGATTGACCTGCCTATCCACTGGTTAAACAATTGTTACTGGCCAGGGATGGATGTTCAGAGCCTGTTGGAAAACTAGATTAGAAAGAGTCATGGGCCTTGAATCAGGACTAAGATTCAAATTCTGTAGCCATATCTTGGGAAATGGAGGCTCTTTTGCACCAGTGTTGATATCTAACCTGGGCTTGAATATTTTTTTTCCCCACTTAAGGGGCAATTTAGTGTGGCCAATTTACCTACCCTGCACATCTTTGGGTTGTGGGGGCGAAACACAAGCAGACACGGGGAGAATGTGCAAACTCCACACGGACAGTGACTCAGAGCCGGGATCGAACCCGGGTCCTCAGCGCCTTAGACCTGAGGTTGAATATAATGTAGGTGCAGGGCCTCCTGCTCTAACCCGGTTAGTTACGTCGCACTTTAACTGAAGTGTAAAACTCCCTCCTTTCCAAATAAACAACAAGCACAAACTCCCCACAGCCAAACCTCACCCTCATATTATTGTAGTAGACCCACTTTAGGTTTAATGGTTCAAAGGACAGATTTCTGTTACATAGTTCTTTGTATATTTGGATGTGGACATAAGGGAGCTAAATATTCTCACCCTGTGATTTACTGCTGAATTTGAATCATAGAATTTACAGTGCAGAAGGAGGCCATTCGGCCCATCGAGTCTGCACCGTTGCACTGGAAAGAGCACCCTACCCAAGCCCACACCCCCACCCTATCCCCATAGCCCAGTAGCCCCACCCAACACTAAGGGCAATTTTGGACATTTAGGGCAATTTATCATGGCCAATCCACCTAACCTGCACATCTTTGGACTGTGGGAGGAAACCGGAGCACCCGGGGGAAACCCACGCACACGCGGGGAGAATGTGCAGACTCCGCACAGACAGTGACCCAAGCCGGAATCAAACCTGGGCCCCTGGAGCTGTGAAGCAATTGTGCTATCCACAATGCTACCGTGCTGCCCCAAATTTACTGTTCAATTTACAGAATTAACTCTTACATGAATGGCATTTTAGAATATTGACCTTCTTGGAAAATGATTTGGATGAAGGAGTCTTTGCTTGAATTTGGGTTATTTTCCCTAATGGCTCGGTGGTGAAAGCGTCGGCCGGTGTGCAATGGGGTCGTTAAAGCCAAGCAGTATCCAGGTTCCATTCCTAGTCTGTACAGAATTAGCTGGGGGCTAGAATGGAGCCTGGACCTGTGATGCAAAAGTGCTAACCACTGTGCTATCATGCTGCCCCAGTGGGGCAGGTTATGGTGGGGGAGGGGGTTGGCAGCAAGGGTTCCTACTCATTAAGTTGCAGCAGGTCGTGTCTGCGTGGGTCTCACCCCCACAGCCCAAAGATGTGCAGGGATTGGCCACACTAAAATTGCACCTTAATTGGACATTTTTTAAAAATAGCAGCAGGTGAGGATCTACAGGGGGAACGCATGAGTTCCCTCTCCTACAGAAGGAGAACATTACATACTTAACATCTTTGGACCAGAAAAATGTTAGCTAGCCTAATCCCATCTTCCAGCTCATGGTGTAGAGCTCTGTCAGTCACAGCATTTCAAGTGCAAGGTTTTTGCCTATCACCCTTTTACGCAGTGAGTTCCCGACTCCCATTCTTCAAATTCTCCAGTCCTGGCAATATCCTCGTAATTAGATTGTGCAGGGTTAGGGAATGGGAGAATGGCTCTAGGTGCATTGCTCATTCGGAGAGCTGGCACAGACACGATGGGCAGGAAGGCCTCCTGTGCTGTAACAATTCTGATCCTTCTCGAGTGCAATCACATCCCTCCTGTCAGGACAGGACTGTACTGAGTAGTTGCAGCCTAACAAGTGTTTTATACAGTTCCAGCCTCCAATACAAAAGGATTCCATTTACCATCCTGACCACCTTATCCATCTGCCCTGCTGCCTTCAGTGATCTGTGGACAGCACTCCAACACACACTTTTAGGAAAGATGGGGAAACAGTGGGGCAGGGTGAACAGGGCAAGGGGTGGGCATGTGGATTAACGTCTAACTCACATCAGAATCGGAGGCATTGGACATGTGTTTCACCATCAGCTCTTTCCTTGTACATTCAATACTTCTACCTGTTAAAGAGAAGGAAGGTTTCATTAGTAATGGTCCTGTGTTGGTTCGATGTTATGGTCAGAAAGGGGTCAGATGGCTAATTGACTTGTGCATTCAACTCAACTCTCTCAAATGATTTGGCAGGAAGGTTATTTCGATTGCCACATAAACATAAATGTTCGGCTCCCCTGATGGCTCAGCTGGAAGCAGCTAGGCTGCCACATCACATCTAGGATGCAGCCGTCGAGCATCCTGGTACATATGGGGCAGTGCCAACACATCAGTTAGTGCCCTCACCAACTGAACCATCAGAGGAAATTTGGCAATTGCTCTGCAGACTGGCACTGACAGAGCAGGTTACAGCTCCAATGGAGTCAGTGAGGGGCAGGATGGTGGTTTCACATTTTTTTTTGTTGTTTCTCGCACTGATGGCCAGCAGCAGGTTAGTGCCAAGCATGCTTGGCCATAAGGCGATCAGTGATCAAAAATAACACAGGGCACAGTGGTTAGCACTGCTGCCTCACGGTGCTGAGGACCCGGGTTCAATCCCGGCCCCGGGTCACTGTCCATGTGTGGTTTTCACATTCTCCCCGTGTCTGCGTGGGTCTCACCCCCACAACCCAAAGATCTGCGGGTTAGGTGGATTGGCCACGCTAAATTGCCCCTTAACTGGGAAAAAAAAGAATTGGGTACTCTAAATTTTAAAAAAAAGTTAACACAGGGCATCAAGAGATACCAGTTCCTAGCTAGTGTCAACACTGGAAACATTTTTTTTAAATTTAGAGGACCCAATTCATTTTTTCCAATTAAGGGGCAATTTAGCGCGGCCAATCCACCGACCCTGCACATCTTTGGGTTGTGGGGGTGAGACCCACGCAGACACAGGGAGAATGTGCAAACTCCACATGGACAGTGACCCAGAGCTTGGGATCGAACCTGGGACCTCGACACCGTGAGGCAGCAGTGCTAACCACTGCGCCACCGTGCTGCCCAACACTGGAAATATTGTTGGTTTGGAGCTAGTCTTTGACTTCTCACCCAAATAAAAATGTATGAATTAAATACTGGGCCACAGAGAGATGAGATGCTTGTTTGCTTACTCCACATTGGCCAGGGATAGTTCATGACATGGGGATTAGAGTAAGGATTACGGAGCTCACAGCCACAGTTTAACATTTAAATGACTTGGAAAAATAAATATATTGTGGATAGGTTTGTGTGAGCTCCTGTTTCCCTTTCTAATAACGCGACTCTCAAGTTGGAAGCTATTAAAGGGCGGCACGATGTCGCAGGGGTTAGCACTGCAGCCTCACGGTGCCGAGGTTCCAGGTTCAATCCCAGCCCCGGGTCACTGTCCGTGTGGAGTTTGCACATTCTCCCCGTGTCTGCGTGGGTTTCGCCCCCACAACCCAAAGATGTGCAGGGTAGGTGGATTGGCCACGCTAAATTGATCCTTAATTGGAAAATAAATGAATTGGGTACTCTAAATATATTTTTTAAAAGTTGGACGCTATTAAAAACAAGTGATTATAAAATCCATGCTGTTCAGACTGACCTCTCTTTATCCTGGCAATGGTATTGTTTTGTTTGTTGGAATAACAAAGGTTCTGAATCTGCTCCTGCATATCAATCATTGCTAATCTGTGTGGAAACACAAGTAGGAAATACAAAACGTTTACAAACTTCCTCACACTCACTCGTTCCACCCTCGGGTTCATTGTTTTGTTGGCTGTTTCTGTACCATCGCTAACCCCAAGGGTGTTTCTTCACCAAGAAGCCATTCTGTGTTACCCCAGCCAGTGAGTGGCAGCAGAACATTGAATGTTGGCCTCACAGCCTAATGCTCTCCTCCTGTTCCAGTAACGATCACTGGATAGCAATCAGGAGCAGGAATCCAAAGTCTGGGACACTGCTCCCAATTACTTCAGTCCGGCTGTTGGGGGTCCTGATTGGGCCCTTGCTGTTCTGTCTGGATCAGTATTACCCAGGCAGTGCATTCATCATTCCATCCCATTCACTCACAATTTCTGCTTTCCACCCAGTTTCTACGCCACCTACTTAATGTCTTTCAGCTCCTGTTCAGGATCCAGTGACTGCACTTGTCTGCATCTTTGTATTAGTCTCTCTAGAATCTGCATGGGAGGGGGCGAAGAACACAAGATGTTACTGTGACATACAGCCACAAGACCAACACTTAACCTATCATCACTAATGGCGCCATCAAATTGTACGTTCTGCTCAGTAAGTCAATTACAGCGGTCAGTTTGTGTCTTGACCCAAGAACAGTTCACACTCCTGATCACTTTCTCCGTGGCCATCAGGGGTGAGGATAAGATCAGGGCTGTTAGTGGAAGTTCAGGAGGAAGCCGTGGAGAATATTTCAGACCGATCCTTCTCAATTATTTCCATTCCGCCTCATGGAAAGGCAGTTTGTTACCTGCAGGCCTGGCTGACTCACTGATTAATAAGCGTCATTAGTCCAAGGGAAATCCTATTCTACTAACTGAGAAACATTGTGTACATGAAATGGTCCAATTTAGTGCCTGGTGTTTTCAGCAGGACATGCATTCAGAGATCCTAGTACCTCAAGGAGACATGCCTCAGACTTGCATTCAAAGAAATTGGCAGCTCAGCTGTGGCGTGTTTGATCCTGGTCAATTCGGCCCCTTGGTTTAAATTCTTGACTAAAATGGCTCATTATAAACTGCACTGTTTAATTGTTTAGCCTAAAAGAGTATAAACCACACCGTGCATTGTGTTTCCTGGCAAGTACTGTCCTGTGTCTGTAACACTGATTCCCAATTCACAGAAACACATGGGGGTTCTTCCTTGGTTAACATTCCCAGTGATAATGGAGAATTAATGAATGGACTAAGCCAGGTATTGAATTGAGCCAAGTAGATGGATAAAGAGAGATTCATGGTGGCAAATAAATAGTTTAATCCATGATAGCAAGTACTGGTGGGACTAGAATTCAGGGTTACACCTCTTCCTGATGGAAGCTCCAATGAAGCCGGCAGGGTGAGCTCTAGGATATGGCTATAGTTCAGCACCAGTGTTTGACCAGGGATTGGGCAAGAAAGACCTGGAGAAAAATAGATGTTAAAATCAGCTAAAGACAAAATAGTTTATTTTGTCAAACTGTAGTAAGTGGGTAGCAGTAACTATTTGATTTCCAGTCAGTTAGAAAGTTGGTACAGTCGTTGCTGGGCAACCAGATTGCAAGTAACTTTTTAAAGAAACACAATGAAGAGCACAGTGCGTGATTATCTTGCTGCTGTACCTGATTATATTTCTTTTGGTTTTGTCTGAGTATCTTGCAATCTGTCAAACTGCTTAACAGATCGTCCTCTTGAATAGCTGCAATCGAAAAGGTGAGAGAGACGGTGAGTGTCTTTTCAATCTCTCTCGGTTAACTTGGGTCACCCATAATCCTCGGTGGGAGGGTAAACCAGAGCTGATTTGCTTTATTTTTGTCCTGGCCTTTACTTTTTAAAAGTAAATTTAAAGTACCCAATTCTTTTTTCTCCAATTAAGGGGCAATTTAGCGTGACCAATCCACCTACCCTGCACATCTTTGGATTGTGGGGGTGAGACCCACGCAGACACGGGGAGAACGTGCAAACTCCACACGGACAGTGACCTGGGGCCAGGATTGAACCCGGGTCCTCAGTGCCGTGAGGCAGCAGTGCTAACCACTGTGCCGCCATGCTGCCCTTCCTGGCCTTTCCCTGATGCCCCCTCTGTCCCTGACCCCGAGTTGTCATAGAATGATGCAGAGACTAGCAATCAAAGGACTTCCCAATCTCATTTATTGCAGTTTGTCAGATAGGACAAACTTCATAAAAACTTTTCAGGCTGCATTTAAACTCGAGGCCCTGAGGTGGACAAATTCCCAATGTCCTGCTTGTGTAAATTTCCCCTCTCCCTGCTTCTCTCTGCTCAATACACTGATATAGTTTCCAGAGGACACATTTCAAGCAGTGAGCTTGAACATCAGCATGATGGCACAGTGGTTAGCACTGCTGACTAACAGAGCCAGGAACCCGGGTTCGATTCCAACCTTGGATGACTGAGTGGAGTTTGCATTACCTCCCCGTGTCTGCCTGGGTTTCCTCCGGGTGCTCCGGTTCCTCCCACAGTCCAAAGATGTGCAGGTTATGTGGATTGGTCAGGATAAATTGCCTGGCCAACGGTTAGGTGTGGTTATGGGGTTACAGGGATAGAGCAAGGGAGAGGGCCGAGGTAGCGGGCTCTTTCAGAGGGTCATTAGTCTCGATGGGCCAAATGGCCTCCTTCTGCATGGTAGGGATTCTATGGTTAATCACAACCAAATCAATCCCTGTCCTTGTTCAGCCTCCACAAGTGCTACGTGATTTGGGAGGGAGTGGGGCTGGAATTTGTGTCCCCTTCGTCCTCTCTAGCCCAGAGGTGCTGCATCCAGCAGGAGGAATGTTCTACCCTGGCTGCAATCTGATTAACACAGGACACGCCCAGCCCCCCACATCTGTCTGCCTCAGTCCACATCTGTCTGCCTCAGTCCACACCGACCATTTCCCCCACTCTACAACACTGAGGAACTGGTGTTGCTGTTTATTTTTCTTCTTAAAATTAAATTATTTTTTAAAAGAGTATTCCATTCTTTTTTTCCCAATGAAGGGGAAATTTAGCATGGCCAATTCCCCTAACCTGCACATCATTAGGGTTGTGGGAGGGACCCACGCAAACACAGGGGAAGAATGTACAAACTCGGAGCTTTTCACAGTAGCTTCATCGCAATGTAAGTCTACTTGTGACAATAAATATTATTATTATAAAACACCAGTGTGACGTTAACTTGCTGATAAACTCCAGAGTGACATTAACCTGATGAACTCCAGTGTGACATTAACCTGATGAACTCCAGTGTGACATTAACCTGCTCATAAACTCGTGTGACATTAACCTGATAAACCCCAGTGTGACATTAACCTGATAAACTCCAGTGTGACATTATCCTGATGAACTCCAGTGTATCATTAACCTGCTGGTAAACCCCAGTGTGACATTAACCTGCTGATAAACTCCAGTGTGACATTAACCTGATAACCTCCAGTGTGACATTAACCTGCTGATGAACTCCAGTGTGACATTATCCTGATAAACTCCAGTGTATCATTAACCTGCTGATAACCTCCAGTGTGACATTAACCTGCTGATAAACTCGTGTGACATTAACCTGATAAAATCCAGTGTGACATTAACCTGTTGATAAACTCCAGTGTGACATTAACCTGCTGATAAACTCCAGTGTGACATTATCCTGATAAACTCCAGTGTGACATTAACCTGCTGATAAACTCCAGTGTGACATTAACCTGCTGATGAACTCCAGTGTATCATTAACCTGCTGATAACCACCAGTGTGACATTAACCTGCTGATAAACTCGTGTGACATTAACCTGATAACCTCCAGTGTGACATTAACCTGCTGATGAACTCCAGTGTGACATTATCCTGATAAACTCCAGTGTATCATTAACCTGCTGATAACCTCCAGTGTGACATTAACCTGCTGATAAACTCGTGTGACATTAACCTGATAAAATCCAGTGTGACATTAACCTGTTGATAAACTCCAGTGTGACATTAACCTGCTGATAAACTCCAGTGTGATATTATCCTGATAAACTCCAGTGTGACATTAACCTGCTGATAAACTCCAGTGTGACATTAACCTGCTGATGAACTCCAGTGTATCATTAACCTGCTGATAACCACCAGTGTGACATTAACCTGCTGATAAACTCGTGTGACATTAACCTGATAAAATCCAGTGTGACATTAACCTGCTGATTAATCGTGTGACATTAACCTGTTGATAAACCCCAGTGTGACATTAACCTGCTGATACACTCCAGTGTGACATTAACCTGCTGATAAACCCCAGTGTGACATTAACCTGCTGATACACTCCAGTGTGACATTAACCTACTGATAAACTCCAGTGTGACATTAACCTGCTGATGAACTCCAGTGTATCATTAACCTGCTGATAACCTCCAGTGTGACATTAACCTGCTGATGAACTCCAGTGTGACATTATCCTGATAAACTCCAGTGTATCATTAACCTGCTGATAACCTCCAGTGTGACATTAACCTGATTAATCGTGTGACATTAACCTGTTGATAAACTCCAGTGTGACATTAACCTGCTGATAAACTCCAGTGTGACATTATCCTGATAAACTCCAGTGTGACATTAACCTGCTGATAAACTCCAGTGTGACATTATCCTGATAAACTCCAGTGTATCATTAACCTGCTGATAACCACCAGTGTGACATTAACCTGCTGATAAACTCGTGTGACATTAACCTGATAAAATCCAGTGTGACATTAACCTGCTGATTAATCGTGTGACATTAACCTGTTGATAAACTCCAGTGTGACATTAACCTGCTGATAAACCCCAGTGTGACATTAACCTGATAAACTCCAGTGTGACATTAACCTGCTCATACACTCCAGTGTGACATTAACCTGCTGATGAACTCCAGTGTGACATTATCCTGATAAACTCCGGTGTATCATTAACCTGCTGATAACCTCCAGTGTGACATTAACCTGATAAACTCCAGTGTGACATTAACCTACTGATGTACTCCAGTGTGACATTAACCTGCAGATAAACTCCAGTGTGACATTAACCTGCTGATGAACTCGTGTGACATTATCCTGATAAACTCCAGTGTATCATTAACCTGCTGATAACCTCCAGTGTGACACTAACCTGCTGATTAATCGTGTGACATTAACCTGTTGATAAACTCCAGTGTGACATTAACCTACTGATAAACTCCAGTGTGACATTAACCTACTGATAAACTCCAGTGTGACATTAACCTGCTGATAAACTCCAGTGTGACATTAACCTGCTGATAAACCCCAGTGTGACATTATCCTGATAAGCTCCAGTGTGACATTAACCTGCTGATACACTCCAGTGTGACATTATCCTGATAAACCCCAGTGTGACATTATCCTGATGAACTCCAGTGTGACGTTAACCTGCTGATAAACTCCAGTGTGACATTAACCTGCTGATAAAACTCCAGTGTGACATTAACCTGCTGATAAACTCCAGTGTGACATTAACCTGCTGATAAACTCCAGTGTGACATTAACCTGCTGATGAACTCCAGTGTGACATTATCCTGATAAACTCCAGTGTATCATTAACCTGCAGATAACCTCCAGTGTGACATTAACCTGCTGATGAACTCGTGTGACATTATCCTGATAAAACCAGTGTGACATTAACCTGCTGATTAATCGTGTGACATTAACCTGTTGATAAACTCCAGTGTGACATTGACCTGCTGATAAACCCCAGTGTGACATTATCCTGATGAACTCCAGTGTGACATTAACCTACTGATGTACTCCAGTGTGACATTAACCTGCAGATAAACTCCAGTGTGACATTAACCTGCTGATGAACTCGTGTGACATTATCCTGATAAACTCCAGTGTATCATTAACCTGCTGATAACCTCCAGTGTGACATTAACCTGCTAATAAACCCCAGTGTGACATTATCATGATAAACTCCAGTGTGACATTGTCCTGATAAACTCCAGTGTGATATTAACCTGCTGATAAACCCCAGTGTGACATTAACCTGCTGATAAACCCCAGTGTGACATTATCCTGATAAACCCCAGTGTGACATTAACCTGCTGATACACTCCAGTGTGACATTATCCTGATAAACCCCAGTGTGACATTATCCTGATAAACTCGTGTGACATTAACCTGATAAAATCCAGTGTGACATTAACCTGCTGATTAATCGTGTGACATTAACCTGTTGATAAACCCCAGTGTGACATTAACCTGCTGATAACCTCCAGTGTGACATTAACCTGCTGATAAACTCGTGTGACATTAACCTGATGAAACCAGTGTGACATTAACCTGTTGATAAACTCCAGTGTGACATTAACCTGCTGATAAACCCCAGCGTGACATTAACCTGCTGATAAACCCCAGTGTGACATTATCCTGATAAACTCCAGTGTGACATTAACCTACTGATAAACTCCAGTGTGACATTAACCTGCTGATAAAATCCAGTGTGACATTATCCAGCTGATAAACTCCAGTGTATCATTAACCTGCTGATAAACTCCAGTGTGACATTAACCTGCTGATGAACACCAGTGTGACATTATCCTGATAAACTCCAGTGTATCATTAACCTGCTGATCAACTCCAGTGTGACATTAACCTGCTGATAAACTCCAGTGTATCATTAACCAGCTGATAAACCCCAGTGTGACATTAACCTGATAAACTCCAGTGTATCATGAACCTGATAAACTCCAGTGTGACATTAACCTGCTGATAAACTCCAGTGTGGCATTAACCTGCTGATGAACCCCAGTGTGACATTATCCTGATAAACTCCAGTGTATCATTAACCTGCTGATAACCTCCAGTGTGACATTAACCTGCCGATAAACACGTGTGACATTATCCTGATAAAATCCAGTGTGACATTAACCTGCTGATTAATCGTGTGACATTAACCTACTGATAAACTCCAGTGTGACATTAACCTGCTGATAAACCCCAGTGTGACATTAACCTGACAAACTCCAGTGTATCATTAACCTGATAAACTCCAGTGTGACATTAACCTGATAAACTCCAGTGTATCATTAACCTGCTGATAAACGCCAGTGTATCATTAACCAGCTGATAAACCCCAGTGTGACATTAACCTGCTGATAAACCCCAGTGTGACATTAACCTGCTGATAAACTCCAGTGTATCATTAACCTGCTGATAAACTCCAGTGTGACATTAACCTGCTGATAAACTCCAGTGTGACATTATCCTGATAAACTCCAGTGTGACATTAACCTGCTGATAAAGTCGTGTGACATTAACCTGATAAACTCCAGTGTGACATTAACCTGCTGATAAACTCCAGTGTGACAGTAACCTGAAAAATTCCAGTGTGACATTAACCTGATAAACTCCAGTGTATCATTAACCTGATAAACTCCAGTGTATCATTAACCTGCTGATAAACTCCAGTGTGACATTAACCTGATAAACTCCAGTGTATCATTAACCTGATAAACTCCAGTGTGACATTAACCTGCTGATAAACCCCAGTGTGACATTCACCTGCTGATAAACCCCAGTGTGACATTAACCTGATAAACTCCAGTGTGACATTATCCTGATAAACTCCAGTGTGACATTAACCTGCTGATAAACTCCAGTGTGACATTATCCTGATAAACTCCAGTGTGACATTAACCTGCTGATAAACTCCAGTGTGACATTATCCAGCTGATACACTCCAGTGTGACATTATCCTGATAAACTCCAGTGTGACATTAACCTCCTGATAAACTCCAGTGTGACATTAACCTGATAAACTCCAGTGTGTCATTAACCTGATAAACATCAGTGTGACATTAACCTGCTGATAAACTCCAATGTGACATTAACTTGCTGATAAACTCCAGTGTGACGTTAACTTGCTGATAAACTCCAGAGTGACATTAACCTGATGAACTCCAGTGTGACATTAACCTGATGAACTCCAGTGTGACATTAACCTGCTCATAAACTCGTGTGACATTAACCTGATAAACCCCAGTGTGACATTAACCTGATAAACTCCAGTGTGACATTATCCTGATGAACTCCAGTGTATCATTAACCTGCTGATAAACCCCAGTGTGACATTAACCTGCTGATAAACTCCAGTGTGACATTAACCTGAAAAACTTCAGTGTGACATTAACCTGATAACCTCCAGTGTGACATTAACCTGCTGATGAACTCCAGTGTGACATTATCCTGATAAACTCCAGTGTATCATTAACCTGCTGATAACCTCCAGTGTGACATTAACCTGCTGATAAACTCGTGTGACATTAACCTGATAAAATCCAGTGTGACATTAACCTGTTGATAAACTCCAGTGTGACATTAACCTGCTGATAAACTCCAGTGTGACATTATCCTGATAAACTCCAGTGTGACATTAACCTGCTGATAAACTCCAGTGTGACATTAACCTGCTGATGAACTCCAGTGTATCATTAACCTGCTGATAACCACCAGTGTGACATTAACCTGCTGATAAACTCGTGTGACATTAACCTGATAACCTCCAGTGTGACATTAACCTGCTGATGAACTCCAGTGTGACATTATCCTGATAAACTCCAGTGTATCATTAACCTGCTGATAACCTCCAGTGTGACATTAACCTGCTGATAAACTCGTGTGACATTAACCTGATAAAATCCAGTGTGACATTAACCTGTTGATAAACTCCAGTGTGACATTAACCTGCTGATAAACTCCAGTGTGATATTATCCTGATAAACTCCAGTGTGACATTAACCTGCTGATAAACTCCAGTGTGACATTAACCTGCTGATGAACTCCAGTGTATCATTAACCTGCTGATAACCACCAGTGTGACATTAACCTGCTGATAAACTCGTGTGACATTAACCTGATAAAATCCAGTGTGACATGAACCTGCTGATTAATCGTGTGACATTAACCTGTTGATAAACCCCAGTGTGACATTAACCTGCTGATACACTCCAGTGTGACATTAACCTGCTGATAAACCCCAGTGTGACATTAACCTGCTGATACACTCCAGTGTGACATTAACCTACTGATAAACTCCAGTGTGACATTAACCTGCTGATGAACTCCAGTGTATCATTAACCTGCTGATAACCTCCAGTGTGACATTAACCTGCTGATGAACTCCAGTGTGACATTATCCTGATAAACTCCAGTGTATCATTAACCTGCTGATAACCTCCAGTGTGACATTAACCTGATTAATCGTGTGACATTAACCTGTTGATAAACTCCAGTGTGACATTAACCTGCTGATAAACTCCAGTGTGACATTATCCTGATAAACTCCAGTGTGACATTAACCTGCTGATAAACTCCAGTGTGACATTATCCTGATAAACTCCAGTGTATCATTAACCTGCTGATAACCACCAGTGTGACATTAACCTGCTGATAAACTCGTGTGACATTAACCTGATAAAATCCAGTGTGACATTAACCTGCTGATTAATCGTGTGACATTAACCTGTTGATAAACTCCAGTGTGACATTAACCTGCTGATAAACCCCAGTGTGACATTAACCTGATAAACTCCAGTGTGACATTAACCTGCTCATACACTCCAGTGTGACATTAACCTGCTGATGAACTCCAGTGTGACATTATCCTGATAAACTCCGGTGTATCATTAACCTGCTGATAACCTCCAGTGTGACATTAACCTGATAAACTCCAGTGTGACATTAACCTACTGATGTACTCCAGTGTGACATTAACCTGCAGATAAACTCCAGTGTGACATTAACCTGCTGATGAACTCGTGTGACATTATCCTGATAAACTCCAGTGTATCATTAACCTGCTGATAACCTCCAGTGTGACACTAACCTGCTGATTAATCGTGTGACATTAACCTGTTGATAAACTCCAGTGTGACATTAACCTACTGATAAACTCCAGTGTGACATTAACCTACTGATAAACTCCAGTGTGACATTAACCTGCTGATAAACTCCAGTGTGACATTAACCTGCTGATAAACCCCAGTGTGACATTATCCTGATAAACTCCAGTGTGACATTAACCTGCTGATACACTCCAGTGTGACATTATCCTGATAAACCCCAGTGTGACATTATCCTGATGAACTCCAGTGTGACGTTAACCTGCTGATAAACTCCAGTGTGACATTAACCTGCTGATAAAACTCCAGTGTGACATTAACCTGCTGATAAACTCCAGTGTGACATTAACCTGCTGATGAACTCCAGTGTGACATTATCCTGATAAACTCCAGTGTATCATTAACCTGCAGATAACCTCCAGTGTGACATTAACCTGCTGATGAACTCGTGTGACATTATCCTGATAAAACCAGTGTGACATTAACCTGCTGATTAATCGTGTGACATTAACCTGTTGATAAACTCCAGTGTGACATTGACCTGCTGATAAACCCCAGTGTGACATTATCCTGATGAACTCCAGTGTGACATTAACCTACTGATGTACTCCAGTGTGACATTAACCTGCAGATAAACTCCAGTGTGACATTAACCTGCTGATGAACTCGTGTGACATTATCCTGATAAACTCCAGTGTATCATTAACCTGCTGATAACCTCCAGTGTGACATTAACCTGCTAATAAACCCCAGTGTGACATTATCATGATAAACTCCAGTGTGACATTGTCCTGATAAACTCCAGTGTGATATTAACCTGCTGATAAACCCCAGTGTGACATTAACCTGCTGATAAACCCCAGTGTGACATTATCCTGATAAACCCCAGTGTGACATTAACCTGCTGATACACTCCAGTGTGACATTATCCTGATAAACCCCAGTGTGACATTATCCTGATAAACTCGTGTGACATTAACCTGATAAAATCCAGTGTGACATTAACCTGCTGATTAATCGTGTGACATTAACCTGTTGATAAACCCCAGTGTGACATTAACCTGCTGATAACCTCCAGTGTGACATTAACCTGCTGATAAACTCGTGTGACATTAACCTGATGAAACCAGTGTGACATTAACCTGTTGATAAACTCCAGTGTGACATTAACCTGCTGATAAACCCCAGCGTGACATTAACCTGCTGATAAACCCCAGTGTGACATTATCCTGATAAACTCCAGTGTGACATTAACCTACTGATAAACTCCAGTGTGACATTAACCTGCTGATAAAATCCAGTGTGACATTATCCAGCTGATAAACTCCAGTGTATCATTAACCTGCTGATAAACTCCAGTGTGACATTAACCTGCTGATGAACACCAGTGTGACATTATCCTGATAAACTCCAGTGTATCATTAACCTGCTGATAAACTCCAGTGTGACATTAACCTGATAAACTCCAGTGTATCATTAACCTGCTGATAAACTCCAGTGTGACATTAACCTGCTGATAAACTCCAGTGTATCATTAACCAGCTGATAAACCCCAGTGTGACATTAACCTGATAAACTCCAGTGTATCATGAACCTGATAAACTCCAGTGTGACATTAACCTGCTGATAAACTCCAGTGTGGCATTAACCTGCTGATGAACCCCAGTGTGACATTATCCTGATAAACTCCAGTGTATCATTAACCTGCTGATAACCTCCAGTGTGACATTAACCTGCCGATAAACACGTGTGACATTATCCTGATAAAATCCAGTGTGACATTAACCTGCTGATTAATCGTGTGACATTAACCTACTGATAAACTCCAGTGTGACATTAACCTGCTGATAAACCCCAGTGTGACATTAACCTGACAAACTCCAGTGTATCATTAACCTGATAAACTCCAGTGTGACATTAACCTGATAAACTCCAGTGTATCATTAACCTGCTGATAAACGCCAGTGTATCATTAACCAGCTGATAAACCCCAGTGTGACATTAACCTGCTGATAAACCCCAGTGTGACATTAACCTGCTGATAAACTCCAGTGTATCATTAACCTGCTGATAAACTCCAGTGTGACATTAACCTGCTGATAAAGTCGTGTGACATTAACCTGATAAACTCCAGTGTGACATTAACCTGCTGATAAACTCCAGTGTGACAGTAACCTGAAAAATTCCAGTGTGACATTAACCTGATAAACTCCAGTGTATCATTAACCTGATAAACTCCAGTGTATCATTAACCTGCTGATAAACTCCAGTGTGACATTAACCTGATAAACTCCAGTGTATCATTAACCTGATAAACTCCAGTGTGACATTAACCTGCTGATAAACCCCAGTGTGACATTCACCTGCTGATAAACCCCAGTGTGACATTAACCTGATAAACTCCAGTGTGACATTATCCTGATAAACTCCAGTGTGACATTAACCTGCTGATAAACTCCAGTGTGACATTATCCTGATAAACTCCAGTGTGACATTAACCTGCTGATAAACTCCAGTGTGACATTATCCAGCTGATACACTCCAGTGTGACATTATCCTGATAAACTCCAGTGTGACATTAACCTCCTGATAAACTCCAGTGTGACATTAACCTGATAAACTCCAGTGTGTCATTAACCTGATAAACATCAGTGTGACATTAACCTGCTGATAAACTCCAATGTGACATTAACTTGCTGATAAACTCCAGTGTGACATTAACCTGCTGATAAACTCCAGTGTGACATTGACCTGCTGATAAACTGCAGTGTGGCATTAACCTGCTGATGAACCCCAGTGTGACATTATCCTGATAAACTCCAGTGTATCATTAACCTGCTGATAACCTCCAGTGTGACATTAACCTGCCGATAAACACGTGTGACATTAACCTGCTGATAAAATCCAGTGTGACATTAACCTGCTGATTAATCGTGTGACATTAACCTGTTGATAAACTCCAGTGTGACATTAACCTGCTGATAAACCCCAGTGTGACATTATCCTGATAAACTCCAGTGTGACATTAACCTGCTGATACACTCCAGTGTGACATTAACCTGCTGATAAACCCCAGTGTGACATTAACCTGATAAACTCCAGTGTATCATTAACCTGATAAACTCCAGTGTGACATTAACCTGATAAACTCCAGTGTATCATTAACCAGCTGATAAACCCCAGTGTGACATTAACCTGACAAACTCCAGTGTTTCATTAACCTGATAAATTCCAGTGTGACATTAACCTACTGATAAACTCCAGTGTGACATTAACCTGCTGATAAACTGCAGTGTGACATTAACCTGCTGATACACTGCAGTGTGACATTATCCTGATAAACTCCATTGTATCATTAACCTGCTGATAACCTCCAGTGTGACATTAACCTGCTGATAAACCCGTGTGACATTAACCTGATAAACTCCAGTGTGACATTAACCTGCTGATAAACTCCAGTGTATCATTAACCTGCTGATAAACCCCAGTGTGACATTAACCTGCAGATAAACCCCAGTGTGACATTAACCTGATAAACTCCAGTGTATCATTAACCTGCTGATAAACTCCAGTGTGACATTAACCTGATAAACTCCAGTGTATCATTAACCTGATAAACTCCAGTGTGACATTAACCTACTGATAAACTCCAGTGTGACATTATCTTGATAAACTCCAGTGTGACATTAACCTGTTCATAAACTCCAGTGTGTCATTAACCAGCTGCTAAACCCCAGTGTGACATTTACCTGCTGATAAACTCCAGTGTGACATTAACCTGCTGATAAACTCCAGTGTGACATTATCCTGATAAACTGCAGTGTATCATTAACCTGCTGATAAACTCCAGTGTGACATTAACCTGCTGATAAACTCCAGTGTATCATTAACCTGCTGATAAACCCCAGTGTGACATTAACCTGATAAACTGCAGTGTATCATTGACCTGCTGATAAACCCCAGTGTGACATTATCCTGATGAACTCCAGTGTGACATTAACCTACTGATGTACTCCAGTGTGACATTAACCTGCAGATAAACTCCAGTGTGACATTAACCTGCTGATGAACTCGTGTGACATTATCCTGATAAACTCCAGTGTATCATTAACCTGCTGATAACCTCCAGTGTGACATTAACCTGCTAATAAACCCCAGTGTGACATTATCATGATAAACTCCAGTGTGACATTGTCCTGATAAACTCCAGTGTGATATTAACCTGCTGATAAACCCCAGTGTGACATTAACCTGCTGATAAACCCCAGTGTGACATTATCCTGATAAACCCCAGTGTGACATTAACCTGCTGATACACTCCAGTGTGACATTATCCTGATAAACCCCAGTGTGACATTATCCTGATAAACTCGTGTGACATTAACCTGATAAAATCCAGTGTGACATTAACCTGCTGATTAATCGTGTGACATTAACCTGTTGATAAACCCCAGTGTGACATTAACCTGCTGATAACCTCCAGTGTGACATTAACCTGCTGATAAACTCGTGTGACATTAACCTGATGAAACCAGTGTGACATTAACCTGTTGATAAACTCCAGTGTGACATTAACCTGCTGATAAACCCCAGCGTGACATTAACCTGCTGATAAACCCCAGTGTGACATTATCCTGATAAACTCCAGTGTGACATTAACCTACTGATAAACTCCAGTGTGACATTAACCTGCTGATAAAATCCAGTGTGACATTATCCAGCTGATAAATTCCAGTGTATCATTAACCTGCTGATAAACTCCAGTGTGACATTAACCTGCTGATGAACACCAGTGTGACATTATCCTGATAAACTCCAGTGTATCATTAACCTGCTGATAAACTCCAGTGTGACATTAACCTGATAAACTCCAGTGTATCATTAACCTGCTGATAAACTCCAGTGTGACATTAACCTGCTGATAAACTCCAGTGTATCATTAACCAGCTGATAAACCCCAGTGTGACATTAACCTGATAAACTCCAGTGTATCATGAACCTGATAAACTCCAGTGTGACATTAACCTGCTGATAAACTCCAGTGTGGCATTAACCTGCTGATGAACCCCAGTGTGACATTATCCTGATAAACTCCAGTGTATCATTAACCTGCTGATAACCTCCAGTGTGACATTAACCTGCCGATAAACACGTGTGACATTATCCTGATAAAATCCAGTGTGACATTAACCTGCTGATTAATCGTGTGACATTAACCTACTGATAAACTCCAGTGTGACATTAACCTGCTGATAAACCCCAGTGTGACATTAACCTGACAAACTCCAGTGTATCATTAACCTGATAAACTCCAGTGTGACATTAACCTGATAAACTCCAGTGTATCATTAACCTGCTGATAAACGCCAGTGTATCATTAACCAGCTGATAAACCCCAGTGTGACATTAACCTGCTGATAAACCCCAGTGTGACATTAACCTGCTGATAAACTCCAGTGTATCATTAACCTGCTGATAAACTCCAGTGTGACATTAACCTGCTGATAAAGTCGTGTGACATTAACCTGATAAACTCCAGTGTGACATTAACCTGCTGATAAACTCCAGTGTGACAGTAACCTGAAAAATTCCAGTGTGACATTAACCTGATAAACTCCAGTGTATCATTAACCTGATAAACTCCAGTGTATCATTAACCTGCTGATAAACTCCAGTGTGACATTAACCTGATAAACTCCAGTGTATCATTAACCTGATAAACTCCAGTGTGACATTAACCTGCTGATAAACCCCAGTGTGACATTCACCTGCTGATAAACCCCAGTGTGACATTAACCTGATAAACTCCAGTGTGACATTATCCTGATAAACTCCAGTGTGACATTAACCTGCTGATAAACTCCAGTGTGACATTATCCTGATAAACTCCAGTGTGACATTAACCTGCTGATAAACTCCAGTGTGACATTATCCAGCTGATACACTCCAGTGTGACATTATCCTGATAAACTCCAGTGTGACATTAACCTCCTGATAAACTCCAGTGTGACATTAACCTGATAAACTCCAGTGTGTCATTAACCTGATAAACATCAGTGTGACATTAACCTGCTGATAAACTCCAATGTGACATTAACTTGCTGATAAACTCCAGTGTGACATTAACCTGCTGATAAACTCCAGTGTGACATTGACCTGCTGATAAACTGCAGTGTGGCATTAACCTGCTGATGAACCCCAGTGTGACATTATCCTGATAAACTCCAGTGTATCATTAACCTGCTGATAACCTCCAGTGTGACATTAACCTGCCGATAAACACGTGTGACATTAACCTGCTGATAAAATCCAGTGTGACATTAACCTGCTGATTAATCGTGTGACATTAACCTGTTGATAAACTCCAGTGTGACATTAACCTGCTGATAAACCCCAGTGTGACATTATCCTGATAAACTCCAGTGTGACATTAACCTGCTGATACACTCCAGTGTGACATTAACCTGCTGATAAACCCCAGTGTGACATTAACCTGATAAACTCCAGTGTATCATTAACCTGATAAACTCCAGTGTGACATTAACCTGATAAACTCCAGTGTATCATTAACCAGCTGATAAACCCCAGTGTGACATTAACCTGACAAACTCCAGTGTTTCATTAACCTGATAAATTCCAGTGTGACATTAACCTACTGATAAACTCCAGTGTGACATTAACCTGCTGATAAACTGCAGTGTGACATTAACCTGCTGATACACTGCAGTGTGACATTATCCTGATAAACTCCATTGTATCATTAACCTGCTGATAACCTCCAGTGTGACATTAACCTGCTGATAAACCCGTGTGACATTAACCTGATAAACTCCAGTGTGACATTAACCTGCTGATAAACTCCAGTGTATCATTAACCTGCTGATAAACCCCAGTGTGACATTAACCTGCAGATAAACCCCAGTGTGACATTAACCTGATAAACTCCAGTGTATCATTAACCTGCTGATAAACTCCAGTGTGACATTAACCTGATAAACTCCAGTGTATCATTAACCTGATAAACTCCAGTGTGACATTAACCTACTGATAAACTCCAGTGTGACATTATCTTGATAAACTCCAGTGTGACATTAACCTGTTCATAAACTCCAGTGTGTCATTAACCAGCTGCTAAACCCCAGTGTGACATTTACCTGCTGATAAACTCCAGTGTGACATTAACCTGCTGATAAACTCCAGTGTGACATTATCCTGATAAACTGCAGTGTATCATTAACCTGCTGATAAACTCCAGTGTGACATTAACCTGCTGATAAACTCCAGTGTATCATTAACCTGCTGATAAACCCCAGTGTGACATTAACCTGCTGATAAACTCCAGTGTGACATTAACCTGCTGATAAACTCCAGTGTGGCATTAACCTGCTGATAAACTCCAGTGTGACATTAACCTGCTGATAAACTCCAGTGTGACATTATCCTGATAAACTCCAGTGTATCATTAACCTGCTGATAAACCCCAGTGTGACATTAACCTGCTGATAAACTCCAGTGTGACATTAACCTGCTGATAAACTCCAGTGTGACATTAACCTACTGATAAACTCCAGTGTGACATTAACCTGCTGATAAACGCCAGTGTGACATTAACCTGATAAACTCCAGTGTATCATTAACCTGCTGATAAACCCCAGTGTGACATTAACCTGCTGATAAACTCCAGTGTGACATTAACCTGCTGATAAACTCCAGTGTGACATTAACCTGCTGATAAACCCCAGTGTGACATTAACCTGATAAACTCCAGTGTATCAATAACCTGCTGATAAACTCCAGTGTGACATTAACCTGCTGATAAACTCCAGTGTGACATTAACCTGCTGATAAACTCCAGTGTGACATTAACCTACTGATAAACTCCAGTGTGACATTAACCTGCTGATAAACGCCAGTGTGACATTAACCTGATAAACTCCAGTGTATCATTAACCTGATAAACCCCAGTGTGACATTAACCTGCTGATAAACTCCAGTGTGACATTAACCTGCTGATAAACGCCAGTGTGACATTAACCTGATAAACTCCAGTGTATCATTAACCTGATAAACCCCAGTGTGACATTATCCTGATAAACTCCAGTGTGACATTAACCTGCTGATAAACTCCAGTGTATCATTAACCTGCTGATAAACCCCAGTGTGACATTAACCTGCTGATAAACTCCAGTGTGACATTAACCTGCTGATAAACTCCAGTGTGACATTAACCTGATAAACTCCAGTGTGACATTATCCTGATAAACTCCAGTGTATCATTAACCTGCTGATAAACCCCAGTGTGACATTAACCTGCTGATAAACTCCAGTGTGACATTAACCTGCTGATAAACTCCAGTGTGACATTAACCTACTGATAAACTCCAGTGTGACATTAACCTGCTGATAAACGCCAGTGTGACATTAACCTGATAAACTCCAGTGTATCATTAACCTGATAAACCCCAGTGTGACATTAACCTGCTGATAAACTCCAGTCTGACATTATCCAGCTGATAAACGCCAGTGTGACATTAACCTGATAAACTCCAGTGTATCATTAACCTGATAAACTCCAGTGTGACATTAACCTACTGATAAACTCCAGTGTGACATTAACCTGCTGATGAACTCCAGTGTGACATTATCCTGATAAACTCCAGTGTGACATTAACCTGCTGATAAACTCCAGTGTGACATTAACCTGATAAACTCCAGTGTATCATTAACCTGCTGATAAACCCCAGTGTGACATTAACCTGCTGATAAACTCCAGTGTGACATTATCCAGCTGATAAACTCCAGTGTGACATTAACCTGCTGATAAACTCCAGTGTGACATTAACCTGATAAACTCCAGTGTGACATTAACCTGAAAAACTCCAGTGTGACATTAACCTGCTGATGAACTCCAGTGTGACATTATCCTGATAAACTCCAGTGTATCATTAACCTGCTGATAAACCCCAGTGTGACATTAACCTGCTGATAAACTCCAGTGTGACATTATCCAGCTGATAAACTCCAGTGTGACATTAACCTGCTGATAAACTCCAGTGTGACATTAACCTGATAAACTCCAGTGTGACATTATCCTGATAAACTCCAGTGTGACATTAACCTGCTGATAAACTCCAGTGTGACAGTAACCTGAAAAACTCCAGTGTGACATTAACCTGCTGATGAACTCCAGTGTGACATTATCCTGATAAACTCCAGTGTATCATTAACCTGCTGATAAACCCCAGTGTGACATTAACCTGCTGATAAACTCCAGTGTGACATTATCCAGCTGATAAACTCCAGTGTGACATTAACCTGCTGATAAACTCCAGTGTGACATTAACCTGATAAACTCCAGTGTGACATTATCCTGATAAACTCCAGTGTGACATTAACCTGCTGATAAACTCCAGTGTGACATTAACTAGCTGATAAACTCCAGTGTGACATTAACCTGCTGATAAACCCCAGTGTGACATTAACCTGCTGATAAACTCCAGTGTGACATTAACCTGATAAACTCCAGTGTGACATTAACCTGCTGATAAACTCCAGTGTGACATTAACCTGCTGATAAACTCCAGTGTGACATTAACCTGCTGATAAACTCCAGTGTGACATTAACCTTCTGGTACCTCCGCCCCAGCCGCGATTTGTCAATGTTACCGAGCTGTACACATCACAATAGGAGTGGGTAAAGAGTACTGACTTAGCTTTCGGTTAATTTGCTCTATTTCCTTCCTTAGTGATTCACATTCTTCCCATAAAAACTTTTTACTGTAAGGAACAAAAATAATTTAGTTAATGCCTGAATTTGGACAATATCAGGAAAATATTACATTTCATTAAAACGCGTGAAATAGAAACTCTCCCCACATGGACCACATCATCCAGATGTCACTCTGGTCTATGAGAATTTTATTTCAGATCGTGGGCAGATCCATTGTTAATGGCTGTAAAACCTTCCCAATCCTTTGCCCGAATCTGTGTTATCGATCTGCAGCATTTGAAGTTCATTGAAGTTGAAGAACATAAAATCCAGAACAATAGGAGGCCATTCAGCCATCAAATGCATGCTATCCAGAAACCTTGGTCATTTTTCTGTTGTGCAATTTCCCATCTACATTATGTGCTGAACTGTTACTGTACGGAACACTGACTTCCTTCCCTCACCATCCCTGGACAAAATATTCAACAGTGCCATTAATAACTTTCCAACTTTGCTCTTTTTTTACCTTGTCACCAGATATTGACCCTGATGACCCGAAATCTGCTCTCTCCTCCCGGAATCTAATTCCATACAAGTTATTCTGTGCAGTTGTTTTTCTAATCAGGATCTCGCAAACTCATAGAATCATAGAATTTACAGTGCAGAAGGAGGCCATTTGGCCCATCGAGTCTGCACCGGCCCTTGGAAAGAGCACCCCATTTAATCCCACAGCCCCAGCCCATCCCCGTAACCCCACCTAACCTTTTTGGACACTAAGGGCAATTTATCATGGCCAATCCACCTAACCGGCACATCTTTGGACTGTGGGAGGAAAACCACGCAGACACGGGGAGAATGTGTCTCAAGCGGGAAATCTAACCTAGGACCCTGCAGCTGTGAAACAACTGTGCTAACCACTGTGCTACTGGAGACGGAATCACTGGTACCGGTCCTCAGAGAGTGTCCAGCACTTCACATTAATGTCGGTTTGTGTTTCATCAAACTCAGCTGCGGACTGGATAGTGCCCCCATCCAGAGTACTGTCGGAATCCATGGCCACTGAGTTGCTGAGGTGGGATATGGCTCCACAAACACCAGAGGCTCTGTGACGATAAGCGATGGGAGGCATCCAAACTGTATCGGCATATCTGATATTGATAAAGAATGGAAATCTTGGCCACTTATTCCTTCCTGACCCATCTCTGATCACCTGTGCCTAATGGGGATTGGTCTCTGTGAGCAGATCTCACTGAGCTATGTTAAGTTTTAAATACATTTTTTGGTAATAGAGACCTTCACTTTCTCCCTCGTTGCTCTGCTTACCTCTCATGTATTTCTGCAGCTAGTTCCTCGGCATGGCTGTTGTTCTCTGTTGTCTGCACTTGGTTTTCTGTTTGCTGGACCTGCTCTTGGGTTTTGGTCAGGTTGGTCGACAGTTCCTTCTTCCAGTCTTCAATCTTTCTGTCTATCATTAAATTAATCCTGTCCTCTTCTATATTACTGCTCATGCTCAGTCTCCTCACTTCCGCTGCGTAAGACATAAAGAGTTTGCCAGTGTGATCAAAGCGGGCCATTCCGTCTTGTCTGCTGTTGTACTAATCTGCCAGGTGTCAGTCAGGGAAACAAAATGAAATGAAATGAAAATCGCCTTATTGTCACAAGTAGGCTTCAAATGAAGTTACTGTGAAAAGCCCCTAGTCGCCACATTCCAGCGCCTGTTTGGGGAGGCTGGTACGGGAATTGAGCCGTGCTGCTGGCCTGCCTCGGTCTGCTTTCAAAGCCAGCGATTTAGCCCAGTGCTAGTGTGGGCCCACCATCTCGTAGAGGTGGCATTGTGAGTCAGTGCGCAAATTGGGCTGCATTCTGGCAATGGGGCATGGATACAATCACTCGCTTTAGCTCACATTGAATTTCCGATCTCAGCCATGGGGAGGCGATGATGAGAAACCGAGGAGAGAATTTGAAACAAGGTTTTCCCTCTGTTGGGAGAATCTGAGCGCCTGACAGCGGTATTGGGTGTGGGAGCAGGTTAGTGGATTGCCCTCAGATCGGAGGATGCTATGAAGAAAATCAAAGATTCAGAAGCGAAAATAAATAAACAAACTGTCCCATTCTGGATTGGGTTCACTGTTCTCAGTCAATACGAGCCGAGATACAATTTTAAAGCCCTCATGCTTGAGCAGAATTGCAACAGTTATGATTTCTCTTTACGATTGAAGAGTATACAGACACCAACAGGCCCCTTGCCTGAGGTACGGGAGGATGGTGATCAAACCAGCATGGGTTAATATTTGGTGATGTTAGCAGAATAAAATGAATAGACTCTCATGCCACACTGAGGGAGTGCTGCACATTCGGATGTTCGGGCCTGGATTCTTCCAAACGGAGGCTAGGTGTCACACCGGCGTCAACGGGCCTCTCGGCCCAGCAATTCCGGGGCCCACAGGGGACCAGCACAGCGGCAGACTGCTCCACGCGGCCCTGCACTGTCGTCCGTGGGTCTGCACTTCCGCGCCGGCCCCGCGCAACATGGCGGACCCACACAGCGGGCCGACGCGGAAGAAGGTAGGCCCCCCCCCCGCCCCAGATCGCGCGCGGCTGCTGATCGGTAGCCCCCGATCGTGGGCCTGGCTGTCGTGGAGGCCCCCCCCCCCCCCCCCCCCCCCCGGTGACTGATCCTACCAGCCCCACCAGGACGGCCACCGCAGTCGCGACGTCGAGCTCCCGCCAGGTGAAACCATACGTGAACCACGCCGGCGGGAACTCGGCCAGTCGACCGCGGAGAATCACCGCGCGGGCCTTTTTCGATGGCCCCCGACCGGCGCCACGTCAACCCCGCGCACGTGACTGCCGCCAATTCTCCGGTCGCCGGAGGTTCACGTCCCAGCGTCGAACCCAATTGCGGGTCTGACGCCCCATTCTCCGCCCCCACACCGAGCGGGATTTTGGCTCGGAGAGTCCCGGCCCAGGTTAGCCAGTCAATTATCTGATTTCTGTTTGTGGGAGTTTGCTGTAGTCACATTGGCTGCTGCGATTCCTGCAGGGATGGGCCTTCAAGCATTTTGGTGATTTGAAAGGAGCTATTTATAAATGCATGTTCTTTAATCTTTACCTCTCCATTGGTAGTGGATTAGTAATTTCCTGCCACATAGGCTTTAAGTGTGAGTTGGGACACTGAGTGGGGGTGGCTTTTAACAATGGACAATCCCACAACACCATCGCCACTATCTTCCACTCCCCCTGCCACGTCACCCTCCCCCCACCGTGCACCCCCACAACCTGAACGGGTCCTTCCAGATTTCAGTAGATATTTGCCATATCGTTAAGATCATAAATATTGGGGCCACCTGTAGGCTCTCCTAATGTGCTCGATCTTGGCCTGGGTGGTTCATACCATAATTATTGATGCCTCTAAGTGCTGATCCACTGGAACCTCGTATAACAGAGGTTCACAAATGTTTGAGCAGTGCCAGATTTGGCCGAGAGATTAAATGTGGTGCTACTTTGTTGGCCATTCCTGAACCCAGCCGCCTGTCTATTCTAGTCACTCTCTGCCCTCAACCCTCACTGTCCCACCTGTCTGGCCGACATCCATTTCCCTGTCCCACATACCCTCCAGTAGTCGGATCTGCTGCTGATGGTGGCTTCGCTCCTTTGCCAGGAGGCTCACTGTTTGATTCAAGGATTCAATAGTCTAGGAATAAAGTAAACTGTGAGAACAGGGGAGGCAGCACATCTCACTATCACTGCACCGTGAAACCAACCACACGGCCATTGCTGTTCGAAATACATCGGGCACACAGACGGACAGGGTAAGATTCATTAGGAACAGGTTAAGAATTTGTTATATAAGGAACAGCGGCTGTGGGGAACACATGAGATAAGACAACAGATAGTGCGGGGGAGAGATGTGAACACACAACAGATCATGGTGGGGGAGTGAGAGTAACAGATAGCTGAAGGTGCAGGTTAACAGTGTTGCACAGATGATGGCTTGCAGGAAGTCTTTCCTTTTTCTTTGCTGTGCTCAGCAACACACACAAGACAAACCATTTCTTCCACTTATTTCCATCCAGCAGACTGTGCTCTGGGTTATTCCCGTGATAAAGCCCCTTATTTCACATTCTTTTTAATTCTTTCATGTGGGCCTGGTTGGCTCGGCCAGCATTTATTGTCCATGCCTTCAGCAGGGTGGGCACCGGCTGGACTCTGGCTGCTGGATGCAATGGGGAGAGGCTCACTGCACCGGAATGCTAGCCCAGCAGGCACTCAGAGGCCAGAGTTCAGCTTCCCCACTGGCTCCTCTGGGCTTCGCACTGGTTGCGAGGTCTCTGCTGGATGTTATTTGTGGACTGGACACTCTCATCTCAACTCTCCAGGGCTGGAGGCTCGAACCTTTAGAGACAGGAATGTTAGCCCTGAGTCCAGGCTCACCCTGGGAAGGTAATGTGCACGAAAGATAGGATTGAATGTGTTAAACAGAAGATACAATAATACAAGGGTATGTATTATAGAGACTATAACTGATAACAGGAAGGTGCTCTCTGGAAAATGATAGAGTGTGAACAGCACATTCAGCACAGAATCTCTGATAAGTGACAGTACATGACAAAGTTGGAGCTGGAACACATGGAGGCCAATTGGGTTGGGGCTGTGTTACAGGAGGGTAACGGGGCTGTGTTACAGGAGGGTAACGGGGCTGTGTTACAGGAGGGTAACGGGGCCGTGTTACAGGAGGGTAACGGGGCCGTGTTACAGGAGGGTAACGGGGCCGTGTTACAGGAGGGTAACGGGGCCGTGTTACAGGAGGGTAACGGGGCTGTGTTACAGGAGGGTAACGGGGCTGTGTTACAGGAGGGTAACGGGGCTGTGTTACAGGAGGGTAACGGGGCTGTGTTACAGGAGGGTAACGGGGCTGTGTTACAGGAGGGTAACGGGGCTGTGTTACAGGAGGGTAACGGGGCTGTGTTACAGGAGGGTAACGGGGCTGTGTTACAGGAGGGTAATGGGGCTGTGTTACAGGAGGGTTACGGGGCTGTGTTACAGGAGGGTTACGGGGCTGTGTTACAGGAGGGTAACGGGGCTGTGTTTCAGGAGGGTAACGGGGCTGTGTTACAGGAGGGTAACGGGGCTGTGTTACAGGAGGGTAACTGGGCTGTGTTACAGGAGGGTAACGGGGCTGTGTTAGAGGAGGGTGACGGGGCTGTGTTACAGGAGGGTAACGGGGCTGTGTTACAGGAGGGTAACGGGGCTGTGTTACAGGAGGGTAACGGGGCTGTGTTAGAGGAGGGTGACGGGGCTGTGTTACAGGAGGGTAACGGGGCTGTGTTACAGGAGGGTAACGGGGCTGTGTTACAGGAGGGTTACGGGGCTGTGTTACAGGAGGGTAACGGGGCTGTGTTACAGGAGGGTAACGGGGCTGTGTTACAGGAGGGTAACGGGGCTGTGTTACAGGAGGGTAACGGGGCTGTGTTACAGGAGGGTAACGGGGCTGTGTTAGAGGAGGGTAACGGGGCTGTGTTACAGGAGGGTAACTGGGCTGTGTTACAGGGGGGTTACGGGGCTGTGTTACAGGAGGGTAATGGGGCTGTGTTACAGGAGGGTAACGGGGCTGTGTTAGAGGAGGGTAACGGGGCTGTGTTACAGGAGGGTAACTGGGCTGTGTTACAGGAGGGTTACGGGGCTGTGTTACAGGAGGGTAACGGGGCTGTGTTACAGGAGGGTTACGGGGCTGTGTTACAGGAGGGTAACTGGGCTGTGTTACAGGAGGGTTACGGGGCTGTGTTACAGGAGGGTAACTGGGCTGTGTTATAGGAGGGTAACGGGGCTGTGTTACAGGAGGGTAACGGGGCTGTGTTACAGGAGGGTAACTGGGCTCTGTTACAGGAGGATAACGGGGCTGAGTTACAGGAGGGTAACGGGGCTGTGTTACAGGAGGGTAACGGGGCTGTGTTACAGGAGGGTAATGGGGCTGTGTTACAGGAGGGTAACGGGGCTGTGTTACAGGAGGGTAACGGGGCTGTGTTACAGGAGGGTAACGGGGCTGTGTTACAGGAGGGTAACTGGGCTGTGTTACAGGAGGGTAACTGGGCTGTGTTACAGGAGGGTTACGGGGCTGTGTTACCAACGGGGCTGTGTTACAGGAGGGTAACGGGGCTGTGTTACAGGAGGATAACGGGGCTGTGTTACAGGAGGGTTACGGGGCTGTGTTACAGGAGGGTAATGGGGCTGTGTTACAGGAGGGTTACGGGGCTGTGTTACAGGAGGGTTACGGGGCTGTGTTACAGGAGGGTAACGGGGCTGTGTTACAGGAGGGTTACGGGGCTGTGTTACAGGAGGGTAACGGGGCTGTGTTACAGGAGGGTTACGGGGCTGTGTTACAGGAGGGTAACGGGGCTGTGTTAGAGGAGGGTAACGGGGCTGTGTTACAGGAGGGTAACGGGGCTGTGTTACAGGAGGGTAACGGGGCTGTGTTACAGGAGGGTTACGGGGCTGTGTTACAGGAGGGTAACGGGGCTGTGTTACAGGAGGGTAACGGGGCTGTGTTACAGGAGGGTAACGGGGCTGTGTTACAGGAGGGTAACGGGGCTGTGTTACAGGAGGGTTACGGGGCTGTGTTACAGGAGGGTAACGGGGCTGTGTTACAGGAGGGTTACGGGGCTGTGTTACAGGAGGGTAACGGGGCTGTGTTACAGGAGGGTAACGGGGCTGTGTTACAGGAGGGTAACGGGGCTGTGTTACAGGAGGGTAACCATACAGGCAAAAGGAATAACTTGTGAACTGAGAAAAAAAACATTTTTTGCCTGAGCCGTACTCTTGTTTGGACTTCAATGTGGAACTTGATGACCTCAAGCTCATCCATCAGGTGTTTGCTGTCAGCTGGAGATGCCGAGTGTGCGTCAGTGAAGCTCCGAACTTTATTAAATGTATTCTCTGGAAAACAAGAGGAGTTTACTCAGACACACGGTCAAACCCTGATTCTCTTGTTAATTTGTAAAACGCTGGTGCTAGTGGGCTGAATTATCAGTACATATCTGTCTTACCTTTCTGATGACAGCCACCAAACTTCAACGTCTGCTACAATGGAAAAAAATAACATCAGTGATTCAAAAATAACTTCTGGGAAAGTTGGTGACTGGCTCCAAGTTTACTCTTTCTGTACTCCACACAGGAATAAACCTCTTGCTCCACCAGTCAGCAACAGTTACTCCATCACTTTACATTCATATCTTTTGAAACTCTTGCTTCCAAAATAACTTATTCAGTTTAAACGACTTCATGAATTTTGGAACCATGGTTCGTATGTTTTTAATTATTTCTGAACTCTCGGGCCTGTGGTGGTATGTATTAGGGGTAGTACGGTACCTGTGAAGCCGAGAGGCTATTGGCAGACAGGCAGTGGGTCCTGGTTGGATCTGCCGCCTGCTGGATCCGCCCAGCAAGGCGGAGTATAAGAGCCCGGGTTCTCCCAGCAGCCACATTCTGTAACTGTGCTGCTGGGAAACAAGTCTTGCTTAATAAAGCCTCGATTGACTTCATCACTTCTCGACTTGAGTAATTGTTGCTTACAGGGCCTCCTCGCAGTTGGCCGAAGCCAGACCAGGAGGATCCGAGGGCTACGCTCCTGTTAACCACAGCCCAGTGGCTCTCCAGTTACCTGAAACAGTTCTGAGTAACCAACAGAGGCAATCATCATGGATCACACTCAGCCACAGGCACTTCATCTGTCTGCCACCTCCTCTGTTGGGCTAGTTAGAAGTCAGCTCAATTCTGGAGCTATTATCGGGATGCCCAGCAGGCTGAGCTGGGGCTAGCTTAGCAACAACTTGGATTTATGTGTGTGGTAGTCCCCACTGTTGCATTATATTGTATATATGGGTATTATGGGTGTTTAGCACAGGGCTAAATTGCTGGCTTTGAAAGCAGACCAAGACAGGCCAGCAGCACGGTTCGATTCCCGTATCAGCCTCCCCGAACAGGCGCCGGAATGTGACGACTAGGGGCTTTTCACAGTAACTTCATTTGAAGCCTACTTGTGACAATAAGCAATTTTCATTTCATTTCAATTAATTTTATTACGGTAAGGACCCTGTACTACAGGTACGGGGGTAGATCCCTGCCTGCTGGCTCCGCCCAGTAGGTGGAGTATAAATGTGTGCGCTCTCTGAACAGCAGCCATTTCGTAAGCTGCTGTAGGAGGCCACACATCTCTGTGTAATAAAGCCTCGATTACATTCTACTCTCGCCTCGTCGTAATTGATAGTGCATCAATGCATCAGCTCAGGCAGCATCTGTGGAGAAAAAGAGAGTTAATCTGGTAAAAGGACCTTTCATCAAAACCGGAAAGGTTACCTTTGGAAACTTGAATATTTCCAGCATTTCCTGCTATTATTTCAGCTTCCCAGGATCCACAGTATTTAGCTTTTGCATTGGGGTAGAATCTGTAATGGAATTAACCTTCACAAGGCAACAGACAACATTTGATATCAAGCCAGGTTGGGGAGATATGAGATTAGACTTGATTACAGAGATAGGTTTTAACAATACAATAATAATAATTGCTTATTGTCACAAGTAGGCTTCAATGAAGTTACTGTGAAAAGCCCCTAGTCGCCACATTCCGGCGCCTGTTCGGGGAGGCCGGTACGGGAATTGAACCCGCGCTGCTGGCCTTGTTCTGCATTACAAGCCAGCTGTTTAACCCACTGTGCTAAACCAGCCCCTTATGGAGGGAGCGAGGGAGTGGAGGAGAGGTTTAGGGAGGCAAGACCAGACTCAGGGCCTGGACCGCTGGTGGGATGAAAGAAATGGAGGTTGCACAAGAGGCTGAAGAAGCGCAGCGTGGAGGGAGCTGGAGGAGATTACAGCTCAATCATCCGGCTGGAAGAATTCCGTACAGGAATACCATACCACACTGTTTTGCAAGGTTTGTTTGGCACAACTGTAAAATGCGTGGTGGTTAGCACTGCTGCCTCACGGTGCCGAGGTCCCGGGTTCAATCCCGGCCCCGGGTCACTGTCCGTGTGGAGTTTGCACATTCTCCCCGTGTCTGCGTGGGTCTCACCCCCACAACCCAAAGATGTGCAGAGTAGGTGGATTGGCCACGCTGAATTGCCCTTCACTGAAAAAAAATAATTGGGTATTCTAAATTTATTTTTAAAAAAGGAATGATCTATTCTTCTTAGCAGAGAGGCCAATAACCAGGGAGAATAGATTTGGAGGCAGAACGATTAGAGGGAAGCTGAAGAAAAAGTGATGGGGGTTTGACAGTGCAAACGGAGACAATTCGACCCATCGAGTCTGCTCTGACCCTCCGAAAGAGCACCTTACCCAGGCCCACTCCCAAGCCCCTTCCCCATAGTCCTACCTAACCTTTTGGACACCAAGGGGCAATTTAGCACGGCCACTCCACCTAACCTGCACGTCTTTGGGCCGTGGGGGGAAAGCGGAGCACCCGGAGGAAACCCAGCACACACGGGGAGAACGTGCGGAGTTTGCACAGTCAGGTTGCAAAGGTTGGAATTGAACCCGGGTCCCTGGCGTGGGAGGCAGCAGTGCCAGCCAGGGTGCCACCGTGCGGCCCCGGGTCCCTGGCGTGGGAGGCAGCAGTGCCAGCCAGGGTGCCACCGTGCGGCCCCGGGTCCCTGGCGTGGGAGGCAGCAGTGCCAGCCAGGGTGCCACCGTGCGGCCCCGGGTCCCTGGCGTGGGAGGCAGCAGTGCCAGCCAGGGTGCCGCCGTGCGGCCCCGGGTCCCTGGCGTGGGAGGTAGCAGTGCCAGCCAGGGTGCCACCGTGCGGCCCCGGGTCCCTGGCGTGGGAGGTAGCAGTGCCAGCCAGGGTGCCACCGTGCGGCCCCGGGTCCCTGGCGTGGGAGGCAGCAGTGCCAGCCAGGGTGCCACCGTGCGGCCCCGGGTCCCTGGCGTGGGAGGTAGCAGTGCCAGCCAGGGTGCCACCGTGCGGCCCCGGGTCCCTGGCGTGGGAGGTAGCAGTGCCAGCCAGGGTGCCACCGTGCGGCCCCGGGTCCCTGGCGTGGGAGGCAGCAGTGCCAGCCAGGGTGCCACCGTGCGGCCCCGGGTCCCTGGCGTGGGAGGTAGCAGTGCCAGCCAGGGTGCCGCCGTGCGGCCCCGGGTCCCTGGCGTGGGAGGTAGCAGTGCCAGCCAGGGTGCCGCCGTGCGGCCCCGGGTCCCTGGCGTGGGAGGTAGCAGTGCCAGCCAGGGTGCCACCGTGCGGCCCCGGGTCCCTGGCGTGGGAGGCAGCACTGCCAGCCAGGGTGCCACCGTGCGGCCATGTTGAAAAGGTAACTGAAGTAATTTACAGATTGGAAAGAGGGGTTTGGTTGGAGAGTTTATTTTCAGCCGGCACGGAGGCATTGGGTTTTACTATCCTCATCCTGTGACTTGGTTCTACAACACAACAACATCTTACATTTACGTAGTGCAAACGATTTAACTAAAAAAAAACTAGAGTGCATTCTGGGTGAGATTGGCGGGGTCGTTCCCAGCACGACCCCGTTATCTAACGGCACTGTTATTTTTCCGAGCCCAAGCGGGAAGCGCCCCACCGAGACTACACTTAGCGGCATTCCCTGCACTGAGGAGCTCTGCTCGGTCAGTGCAGGAGATCGCGGTACCATTTTTAAATGGTGCCCCATCTCTCAAACCCCCCCTCAACATGGCCCCCCCCCACCCCGCATACGGGCAAGGGCACCCCCCCTGGCCTGATCCGGTGCGGAAAACATACCAGCTTGGCACCCTGCCAGTGCCCCTGCCAGCCTGGCAGTGCCACCTGAGAACCCTGGCAGTGCCAGAGTGGCACTCAGCTGGCACTGTCAAGATGCCCAGGTGACACCAGCAGTGCCAGGGTGCCATTGTGGGGACCATTGGTAAACGGCGCCAGGCTGATGTCTCCTTGGCGAGGCTGGTACAGGCCGGGTGGCTGTTCAATCCGGGGGCAGCACGGTTCAGAGAGTTTCTAAACTCACCCAAGTGTGAGAGGCTGGGTCCAGCCCATTGTGGACAGGATTCGGATCACGATGTCTCGCGAGAGCTGGTTAGATGTTGGGAGGTGTAACGACCATGGGGGATTCTGGGAGCGGCCCCCAATTCCGGGGGACACGGCCAGTAAATCGCATCCTGGATCTTTAATGTAAGATGCTTCACAGGAACATTGCAAAACAGAGTATAAAAAAACTAAGACACATAAGGAGGAATTAGATCAGATGACCAAAAACTTGGTCAGAGAGTTTTAAGGAGTGTCTTTAAGGAGGAGAGAGAGGTGGAGCGGTTATAGCAAGCCTGGGGCCTAAACAACTGAACACATGGCCAATGGTGATGGAGTAATTAGGATTGGGAATATAAGAGGGCAGAATGAGAGCAGTGCAGATACCTTAGAGGATTGTGGGGCTGGGAGGGATTACAGAGATAGGGAGGGAGCAAGGCCATGGAGGGATCTGAAAACAAGGATGAGAATTTTAAAATCAAGACGGTGATGGACTGGAATCCTGTGTCGACCAGCAAGCACAGGGCTGATAGGGGAATGGGACTTGATAAGAGTTGAACCATGAGCAGCAGGGGTTTGAATGACCTCTAAGTTCATGGCGGGTAGAATGTGGGAGACCAGCCACGAGGAGTTCAGTCTACAGGTACCAGAGGCCTGGATGAGGGTTTCAGCAGCAGGTGAAACGAGACAGGGTGAAGTCGAAGAATGTTACTGAGGTGGAAATAGGCGTTCTTAGTGATGACACAAATATGAGGTCGGAAGTTCACCTCAGGGTCAAATATGACACCAAGGATGCAAAGAGACTATGACTAGAATTCGTACTGGCTGTCCCTTGCAGTCCTCATGACGCTCTCAGCTTACCACTTCTAACCTTGCACATTGTTGCCTCAAAGCCACACAAGGCACGTGCTCCCAGATTGAGAAGCGCTGACTTACCATCGTATCCCCATCATTATCTGTCACTATCCGAGACATGAGCGAAATATCAGTATTCATCTCTCAAATTTAACAAACTGCAAAAGCAAAGCACAAAAATCCATCACAGCATTTCAGCGATATTTTCACTACAAATTGTTTCTCTCTTTACTACAATCTCACTGATTTTGTGAAGAATTTCTTCTCAGTGAACGCCACTGCAAGGTCAGTATTTTATTGCTCATCTCTAGTTGTTCTGGAGATGGTGGTGGAGAGCTGCCTCTTGAACTGCTGCAGTCTGTGTGGTGGAGGTGCTCACACGGTTAGGGAGGGGGTTCTAGGACTGACCCAGCGGTGACGCAGCTGATAAGGGTCCCAAGAACCTCTCAAAGCTTCCCAGTTCCTCTCAGCAAACACACTGCCCAAAAATTACTTTCCATTTCATTAAAATACAATTAACTCTCACTTACCTTGTTCCTAATAAATCTAATACATCTAATAAATATATTGAGAAAGTTGCACGGTTTAGTGTGAAAAAGTTCAAACAAACTTTCAGTGCTCTGTGCTGTCTTAGCGGATATTGTGAAATGAAGAGATTTTTCAAAATTGACTCTAGGTGTAAATTCCGCAGCCTAGCGGATTGTAAAGCAGTCTGACACATGCTGCCATCTTGTGTGACTCTTCATTGAAATCACGGAAATGTATTTTCTTTAATTTTTAAATATATTTTATTAAAGTTTTTCGATCAAACAAAAATTTCCCATTTTACAACTTTGTAATAATATATACATTGATCGTTTTTTAAATAAATAATATGCTAACTAACGGCAACTGCCAACAACAAAATAAGAAACAACAGAAATAGTAACTTCGTAAAATCGAATATAAATAACTCGTATATAAACACACACATAAAACCCCTGAGGACCCAAATGAGTCCTCCCCCCCCCCCCCCGGGTTGCTGCTGCTACCTTTCCTATTTTCCCTTATCGCTCTGCGAGATAGTCGAGGAACGGTTGCCACCTCCCGGTGAACCCTTGAGCCGAACCTCTTAGTGCATATTTTATCCGCTCCAATTTTATGAACCCTGCCATGTCGTTTATCCAGGCCTCCACGCCCGGGGGTTTAGCTTCCCCACATAAGTAGAATCCTTCGCCGGGCTACTAGGGACGCAAAGGCCAAAACATCGGCCTCTCTCGCCTCCTGCACTCCCGGCTCCTCTGCAACCCCAAATATAGCCAACCCCCAGCCTGGTTTGACCCGGACCCCCACCACCTTTGAAATCACTTTTGCCACACCCACCCAGAACCCATGCAATACCAGACATGACCAAAATATGTGGGTGTGGTTCGCCGGGCTTCCCGCGCATCTCCCGCAGCTATCCTCCACTCCAAAAAATCTACTCAGCCTTGCTCCAGTCATATGCGCCCTGTGTAGAACCTTGAATTGTATCAGGCTGAGCCTGGCACACGAGGACGAAGAGTTTACCCTACTTAGGGCATCTGCCCACAGCCCCTCCTCAATCTCTTCCCCCAGCTCCTCCTCCCATTTTCCCTTCAGTTCCTCTACCATCGTCTCCCTCGTCTCTCATTTCCCTATATATATCTGACACCCTGCCATCACCCATTCATGCCCCCAAAATCACTCTGTCCTGGATCTCTTGCGCCGGGAGCTGCGGAAATTCCCTCACCTGTTGCCTCACAAATGCCCTCACTTGCATATAGCGAAATGCGTTCCCAGGTGGCAGCCCATATTTTTCTGTCAGTGCTCCCAGACTCGCGAACGTCCCGTCTCAGAACAAGTCCTTCAATTTCGCAATTCCTGCTCGCTGCCAAGATTTAAATCCCCCATCTATCCTTCCCGGGACAAACCTATGGTTGTTCCTTATTGGAAATGTATTTTCTAATCTAGAGGAAGGATAACAGCAGAGAGGAGAGGAGCCAAGTCGAATACCTTACAAGATGGCTGTTGAGAATTTGTATTGGTGAGGAAATATCTATGGTATAGAAATCCTTGTAGCCACAGCCTTCAGCTTTCCCAGCAATGCAGGGAACTGGTTTATCATGTGTTGCAGATGGAAAAGGTGGGTTTCCTAGATGGTCCCAGGGTCCATGCAGTACACGGTTTGGCAGCAATCCATACTAACCAGGAAACAACATCTTTCATCCCTGATCTGGGACCAGTTAGTTGGTCGTTGGTCTCAACTCATAACCCACGGTGATCATCATAATTACTCACAATATGGGGGTATCTTCTACTGATTGATAAATTACTTCTCAAAAAGATTACAAGATGGAGGCGCAGTGGTTAGCACTGCTGCCTCACGGCGCCGAGGACCCGGATTCGATCCCGGCCCCGAGTCACTGTCCGTGTCGAGTTTTGCACATTCTCCCTGTGTCTGCGTGGGTCTCACCCCCACAACCCAATGATGTGCAGGGAAGGTGGATTGGCCACGCTAAATTGCCCCTTAATTGAAAAAAAAAGAATTGGGTACTCCAAATTTATTTTTTAAAAACACAAGATAATTACAGGAGAGAATGTCCAATCAGCTCATGTTTTGTCAATGTGGAAGGAACCTTACCCAATCCTGACTGTTCGTTATTTCTTCATCAATTCAGGTTTTTCACCTCCACTGTTCGATCTGGAAATTCACGTCCTTCGGGGTAGAGAAAAACTTTCAAAGTTCGTTTTCTGTTAATCTGAATCTTCCTTCACAGTGTAGTTTGAAGTTATATTCCAGATCTCTCTTTTCTCATATCATTTACATACTTGAACAGAGCATCACTCAGTCATTATTCAAGGCTGCTGCAATTTTTCTCAATACCACTGGCCTCGTGTCTCTTCTCTCAACATCCCCAGTGCTCCAATGTTTCACCATAAATTAGTGAAAGGAACTGGACAGTCCATTCAAGGTTGTACAAAACTGTACAATTTGAGAAAGGTGCCCTCTGGCTTTACATTTTGCTTCAGCATCTTATTTGCATTGGTCGGACAATATGAATTTACTAGACTTGTGTGTATCTTGCTGAAAAGAGAGGCCTGCTGCTGAAGTGTTTCATCTTCCACTTGTCAGGACAAACACAAGAGTACCAAATTTCAAACAATCATGACTATTTATACTGCAGAGGAAGAGGGTGCTGATTGGTAAGTTCACTCTCATTGGCTGAGATACAGCCTTGGACAAAGCAATAGGGAACTATAGGCTCACCAAGCTCCTGGGTAATTCAAAAAAGTTACACAATTTAAACATATTCCTTTTGTTAGCAAAGAACAAGTCAATGAAAATATGTCAATTCTAGCAAGTGTAAATGAGCCACAATACGAGCTCGTATAACTATGCGAATCCCAAAGAGTATACTAGCCGGGGAAGAAATGTTAGTAATAGACAGTAGCGGAGAACCCAATAGTGGACTTTTCAACGAGCACATTGAGGAAATGGAGCACGTTCAACCGTGAATCTGGGTGTGGGCTGGAACATATCAAAGTCTGAAAGGACTTTTAAAAGTTGTGAATGTATCATCTACATATCAGAAATGTGTACAGGATAGGAGGTTGGGGCTCATTCCATCAAAAACACATCTCGGAAACAAATGAAAATATTAGTGAGCTGTGAATCTAGAGAGGATCCCATGGCGACACCATCTGTTTGGGCAAATATGGTGTCATTAAAACTGAACTCGACTGAATGAGTTACTAGGTTCCTAAGTTCAATGAATACAGGTTCAGCAAATGTCGGCGTGTCAATATTCCGAGCCCTGGGAGATGTTTCTGGAGGTTCCGAGCCCTGGGAGATGTTTCTGTGATAGAACAAAGCCACAATAACGTCGATGGCTTCATTCAGTGGCTCATTCTTAAATAAACGTGCAATGTCAAACAAGCACGAAGACAAGGCGTTGTATCGATATGTAGGTCGAATTAGTGTTTGTGTTAGTCTCAAAGGGGAAAGCAACCCATGGTCATCAGGGACCAAGGCAACTTTACTTTACACTCCCTTACATAGAAAACTCACGAAGAACTGGCTGTAATAATTCAGTCAACCATTTGGCCAGTTAATGCTGCACAGAACCGGACATTGATAAAATTGGGAGTAATGGGATATCACTTGTGTACATCTTCGAGAGCCCATATGTGCAAAAGTGAAAGTAATCAGAATCCCCAAGGAATTGAACCCGTGCTGTTGGCCTCGCTCTCCATCACAAACCTGCTGTCCAACTGAGCTAACTGATCTCTATGGACATAATGAACCATGAGGATGAATCCTATTGTATGCATCGCAAAGCAGCTCGTTACTCTTTTTTTTAAATTAAATATATTTTATTAAATCTTTCAAACAAACATTTTTCCGTTTTTACAACTCAACAAGGGATTATACGTTAACTAGTAAAAAACATTATTTAAATAATATAGCGAACTAACAACAAAAACTAAACAGAAAAACAAATAGCAAAAAACACAGAATAGTGCTCCCCCCCTCCCTCCCCCCTGGGTTGCTTCTGCTGTCATTTCTATCTTTTCCTTATCGTTCGGCGAGATAGTCAAGGTACGGTTGCCACCGCCTGGAGAACCCCTGAGCCGATCCTCTCAACGCAAATTTTATTCGTTCCAATCTTATGAACCCTGCCATGTCGTTTATCCAGGCCTCCACGCCCGGGGGTTTCGCTTCCTTCCACATGAGTAGAATCCTACGCCGGGCTACCAGGGACGCAAAGGCCAAAATATAGCACTCCCGGCTCTTCTGCCACCCCAAATATAGCCAACCCCCAGCCTGGCTTGACCCAGACCTTCACCACCTTTGAGATCACCCTTGCCACTCCCCTCCAGTACTCATCCAATGCCGGACACGACCAGAACATGTGTGTGTGGTTCGCCGGGCTTCCCAACACCTCCCGGACCTGTCCTCCACCCCGAAGAACCTGCTCAGTCTTGCTCCCGTCATATGTGCTCTATGTAGAACCCTAAATTGAATCAGGCTAAGCCTGGCACACGAGGACGAGGAATTTACCCTACTTAGGGCATCAGCCCATAGCCCCTCCTCGATCTCTTCCCCAGCTATTCTTCCCATTTTCCCTTCAGCTCCTCTATCATCGCCTCCCCCTCGTCCCTCATCTCCCGGTACATTTCGGACACTTTGCCCTCTCCAACCCATGCCCCCGAAATCACTCTATCTTGGATCCCCTGCGTCGAGAGCTGCGGAAATTCCCTCACCTGTTGCCTCGCAAATGCCCTCACTTGCATATATCGGAAGGCGTTCCCTGGGGGCAACTTATATTTTTCTTCTAGCGCTCCCAGACTTGCAAACGTCCCGTCTATAAACAGGTCCCTCAGCTTCCTAATTCCTGCTCGTTGCCAGCACTGGAACCCCCCATCCATCCTCCCTGGGACAAACCTGTGGTTATTCCTTATCGGGGACCACACCGAGGCACCCGTCACTCCCCTGTGTCGCCTCCACTGCCCCCAGATCCTCAAGGTTGCCACCACCACTGGGTTTGTGGTGTACCTTTTCGGGGAGAACGGCAGCGGCGCCGTCACCAGCGCTTTTAGGCTCGTTCCCTTACAGGACGCCATCTCCAGCTTCTTCCACGCTGCTCCCTCTTCCTCCCTCATCCACTTACAGACCATCGACAAATTGGCGGCCCAATAGTAGTCGCTCAAACTCGGCAGCGCCAGTCCCCCTCTGTCCCTACTGCGCTGCAGGAACCCCCTCTTTACTTTCGGGGTCTTTCCTGTCCACACAAAGCTCGTAATGCTCCTGTCTATTTTTTTTTTAAAAGGCCTTTGTGATCAGAATGGGGAGGCACTGGAACACGAAAAGAAACTGCGGGAGAACCACCATTTTTACCGCCTGCACTCTGCCCGCCAGCGACAGCGGCACCATATCCCACCTCTTAAAGTCCTCCTCCATCTGCTCCACCAGTCGCGTCAGGTTAAGTCTATGCAGGGTTCCCCAGTTCCTCGCCACCTGGATCCCCAGGTATCGGAAGTTCCTTTCCAATCTCCTCAGCGGCAGAGCATCTATCCCCTTTCCCTGTTCCCCGGGGTGCATTACAAAAAGCTCGCTCTTCCCCATATTTAGTTTGTATCCTGAGAACTCTCCAAACTCCCTAAGTATCTGCATTACTTCTGGCATCCCCTCTACCGGGTCCGCAACGTATAGCAGTAGATCATCTGCGTAGAGCGACACTCGGTGCTCCTCTCCCCCTCTAAGCACCCCCCTCCATTTCTTAGAATCCCTCAGCGCTATGGCTAGTGGTTCAATTGCCAACGCGAACAGTAACGGGGACAGTGGACACCCTATGTAGTCGAAAATACCCCGATCTTTGCCGGTTTGTGACTACGCTTGCCACCGGGGCCCCATATAAGAGTCTGACCCATCTAATAAACCCCTCACCGAACCCAAACCTCTCCAGCACCTCCCACAGGTAGTCCCACTCCACCCTATTGAATGCCTTCTCTGCATCCATCGCCTCCACTATCTCTGCCTCCCCCTCCGGTGGGGGCGTCATCATCACCCCCAGCAACCTTCGTACATTAACATTCAGTTGTCTCCCCTTTACAAACCCTGTCTGGTCGTCATGCACCACCCCTGGGACGCAATCTTCTATCCTTGTCGCCATCACTTTTGCAAGCAGTTTGGCATCTACATTTAGGAGTGAGATAGGCCTGTATGACCCGCATTGCAGCGGGTCTTTATCTCGTTTCAGGATTAGCGATATCGTCGCCTCCGACATTGTCGGGGGTAGCATCCCCCTTTCCTTAGCCTCATTAAAGGTTCTCGCCAAGAGCGGGGCCAACAGATCCATATACTTCCCATAGAATTCCACCGGAAACCCGTCTGGTCCTGGGGCCTTCCCTGCCTGCATGTTCCCCAGTCCTTTAATCACCTCATCCACCTAGATTGACGCCCCCAGACCTGCCACCTCCTGCTCCTCCACCCTTGGGAACCTTAGCTGGTCCAGAAAGTGTAACATTCCTTCTTTTCCCCCGGGGGTTGGGACTTATATAGCCTCTCATAAAAGGTCTTGAACACCTCGTTCACTTTCCCTGCCCTCTGCTCCATATTTCCCGCTTCGTCCCTAACTCCCCCGATCTCTCTCGCCGCTATCCTCTTCCGAAGTTGGTGGGCCAACTGCTGGCTCGCCTTTTCCCCATACTCATATTGCATCCCCTGTGCCTTCCTCCACTGTGCCTCTGCCTTTCCCGTGGTCAGCAGATCAAACTCCGTCTGTAGTCTTCGTCTTTCTCTGTATAGCCCTTCGTCTGGGGCCTCCGCATATTTTTTATCCACCCTCAAAATTTCCCCCACTAATCTCTCTCTTTCTTTGCCCTCTTGTTTCCCCTTGTGGGCTCTGATGGAGATCAGCTCTCCTCTAACCACCGCCTTCAGCGCTTCCCATACTACCCCCACCTGAACCTCCCCATCGTCGTTGACCTCCAGGTATCGCTCAATACACCCCCTCACCCTTCCGCAGACCCCCTTGTCCGCCAGTAGTCCCATATCTAGTCGCCAGAGTGGGCGCTGCTCCCTTTCCTCTCCTAGTTCCAGATCCACCCAATGCGGGGCGTGGTCTGAAACGGCTATGGCCGAGTACTCCGTTCCTGCCACTTTCGGGATCAGTGCCCTTCCCAAAACGAAAAAGTCTATCCGTGAGTATACCTTATGGACGTGGGAGATGAAAGAGAATTCTTTAGCCATCGGCCTGGCGAATCTCCACGGATCCACTCGCCCCATTTGTTCCATAAATCCCTGAAGCACCTTGGCCGCTGCCGGCCTTCCACGGTCCTGGATCTGGACTGGTCTAGCCCTGGATCCAGCACTGTGTTAAAATCCCCCCCCCCATAACCAAATTTCCCACCTCCAGGTCCGGGATACGTCCCAGCATTCGCTTCATGAATCCCACGTCATCCCAGTTCGGGGCATATACACTCACCAGCACAACCGCCTCTCCCTGCAGTCTGCCACTCGCCATCACATATCTGCCCCCACTATCCACCACTATATTCTTAGCCTCGAATGATACACGTTTCCCCACCAATATTGCCACCCCTCTGTTTTTCGCGTCCAACCCGGAGTGGAATACCTGTCCCACCCATCCTTTTCTTAGTCTAACCTGATCCGCCACCTTCAGGTGCGTCTCCTGGAGCATGACTACGTCCGCCTTCAGTCTCTTTAAGTGCGCAAACACCCGTGCCCTCTTAATCGGCCCATTTAAGCCTCTCACATTCCACGTGATCAGCCGGATTGGGGGGCCATTCACCCCCCCCCCCCTCGTCGACTAGCCATCCCCTTTTTTAGGCCATCTCCCCATCCAGGTCCCGCGCACCCGTCTGTCCCCCAGGCAGCGCCTTCCCGCCCCGATCACCTCATCTCTTACCAGCTCCCCCTTGCGCTCAGCACCAGCAACCCAGTTAATCCTCCCCCCCTCCCCCGCTAGATCCCCCTCTAGCTTGGTTACTCCCCCCATATTGGTTCCGGAAGTCAGCTATCTCTGGCTGACCTCGGCTTCCCCCGTTCACTCTTTGACCTCCCTGCGTGTGGGGCTCCCTTCCTTCATGCGCCCGTTTTCCCGCTATAATTTCCACAGCGCGGGAAAATACCCGCGCTTTCCTCTCGGCCCCGCCCCCTATGGCGCAGTTCCCTCATTCCCCTTCCCTGTCCCTTTTTCCACCGGCGCCCACATTTCTTCGTGTCCCCCCCATCGGGGGGAGAGAAATTCCCCGTCCAACATTGCTGTACAATAGCCCTCCCCTTTCCCCACTTTACATTCCTGTACCACCACCTCGCTGCTTCTCTCCAAACATCAAACTCTCAAATCTAGTCCAGTTTCTCTTCTTGGATGAATGTCCATGCCTCATCCGCCGTCTCGAAGTAGTGGTGCTTGCCCTGATGCGTGACCCACAATCGCGCCGGCTGCAGCATCCCAAATTTTATTTTCTTCCTATGGAGCACCGCCTTGGCCCGGTTAAAGCTCGCCCTCCTTCTCGCCACCTCCGCACTCCAGTCCTGATACACACGTATCACCGCATTCTCCCATTTGCTACTCCGTGCCTTCTTGGCCCAGCTCAGGACCATCTCTCTGTCCATGTAGCGATGGAACTTCACCACTATTGCTCTTGGTGTTTCACCTGCCTTTGGTCTTCTCACGAGGACCCGGTACGCTCCCTCCACTTCCAGGGGGCCGGTTGGGGCCTCAGCTCCCATTAGCGTGTGGAGCATCGTGCTCACATAAGCCCCAACATCAGCTCCCTCTGCTCCTTCGGGGAGACCTAGAATCCGTAGGTTTTTCCTCCTCGAGCTGTTCCACAAAGATCATAGAATTTACAGTGCAGAAGGAGGCCATTCGGCCCATCGAGTCTGCACCGGCTCTCTGAAAGAGCATCCTACCCAACCGCACATCTCCACCTTATCCCCGTAACCCAGTAACCCCACCCAACACTAAGGGCAATTTTGGACACTAAGGGCAATTTAGCATGGCCAACCCACCTAACCTGCACATCTTTGGACTGTGGGAAGAAACCGGAGCACCCGGAGGAAACCCACGCACACACGGGGAGAACGTGCAGACTCCGCACAGACAGTGACCCAAGCGGGAATCGAACTTGGGACCCTGGAGCTGTGAAGCAATTGTGCTAACCACCATGCTACCGTGCTGCCCTGTTCTCCGGGGCTTCCAGCCTTTCTATGCACCTCTTATGTAGTGCCTCATGTGTCTCCGTTTTTACCACCAGGCCCTGTATCTCATCTTCATTCTCGGCTGCCTTTGCCTTCACTCCACGGAGCTCCATCGCCTGGATCTTTTGTGTTTCCTTCAGTCCCTCGATTGCCAGTAGCATCGGCGCCAGCACCTCTTTCTTGAGCTCCTCCACACATCGTCGGAGAAACTCCTGCTGGTCCGGGCCCCATACCATCTGGGCTCCATCCGCCGCCATCTTGCTTCTCCCTTCTCTTCTCTGCCACTGCTCCAGAGGATCCTTCGCAATCTGGCCACTACCGCCGCTCCTTTCCATACACACCCGGGGGGGCTCCTTCCTTCGTCACCCCACACTGGGTTAGGCCGAAAAAAAATTCCGTTGGGGCTCCCGATAAGAGCCCAAAAGTCCGTTAGAACGGGAGCTGCCGAAACGTGCAGCTTAGCAGTGCATCGCCGCAACCGGAAGTGAGCTTGTTACTCTTAACCATGTTTAAAAAACATTTTGGTAGCTTGCTTTCGAGCAAGACTTGTGCTGCCAAATATGGTGGCAGCTCCATTGGTTACAGATTTGCTCGTGTTATTAAGAATGGTGCACAATTTGTCACGGATTGGTCTCTTTCAAACTCGCCCTTCATCATTTTAGTCCCAGTCATGGAGTATATTTTCTCGTCCTGTGTAACACATAATCTTCATCTGTGTTAAGTGTTATCTGATATGGTTCTGCTTATTTGCACGTATTGTTGAATTGTCCCTTCACAATAACTGAAACTTCTAGTTATTCATAGAATTCATAGAATTTACAGTGCAGAAGGAGGCCATTCGGCCCATCGAGTCTGCACCGGCCCTTGGAACGAGCACCCTACCTAAGCCCACACCTCCAACCCAGTCACCCCACCGAACCTTTTTTTAGAAACTAGTGGCAATTTAGAATGGCCAGTCCATCTAACCTGCACATCTTTGGACTGTGGGAGGAAACAGAAACCCACGCACACACGGGGAGAACGTGCAGACTCCGCACAGACAGTGACCCAAGTGGGAATCGAACCTGGGACCCTGGAGCTGTGAAGCAACTGTGCTAACCACTGTGCTACCATGTTGCTATTGTTTTGATACAATATACAAACTTCACAAATTTGCAATGTGTTCATGAGAAGTGGAAAGACTTGTGCTTCAAATGGAAATCCCCAGAACTTGCTACATGACACTCACTCCTCTACCATCTGGACAATAACATCTTTAATAGATACCTGCTATTCTCCATGGCTGGAAACAGTCACAAAGCTCTAAGCTCCTCCCTCCTCTTAGACTGTGGCCCGCAATGACCCTGAGTCCTGGGCAGCATCCGACCCAGCCCTTGCCCTGCTCAACTCCGGGTGAGGAACTTTCCAGTCCCTGCCGCCCCCCCCCCCCCCCCCCCCCCCCATCTCCCAGGGCTCGGATCTCCCAGAAACATCTCCCAGGGCTGGGATCTTCCAGAAACATCTCCCAGGGCTGGGATCTCCCAGAAACATCTCCCAGGGCTGGGATCTCCCAGAAACATCTCCCAGGGCTGGGATCTCCCAGAAACATCTCCCAGGGCTGGGATCTCCCAGAAACATCTCCCAGGGCTGGGATCTCCCAGAAACATCTCCCAGGGCTGGGATCTTCCAGAAACATCTCCCAGGGCTGGGATCTTCCAGAAACATCTCCCAGGGCTGGGATCTTCCAGAAACATCTCCCAGGGCTGGGATCTTCCAGAAACATCTCCCAGGGCTGGGATCTTCCAGAAACATCTCCCAGGGCTGGGATCTTCCAGAAACATCTCCCAGGGCTGGGATCTTCCAGAAACATCTCCCAGGGCTGGGATCTTCCAGAAACATCTCCCAGGGCTGGGATCTTCCAGAAACATCTCCCAGGGCTGGGATCTTCCAGAAACATCTCCCAGGGCTGGGATCTCCCAGAAACATCTCCAGGGCTGGGATCTTCCAGAAACATCTCCCAGGGCTCGGATCTTCCAGAAACATCTCCCAGGGCTCGGATCTCCCAGAAACATCTCCCAGGGCTCGGATCTTCCAGAAACATCTCCCAGGGCTCGGATCTTCCAGAAACATCTCCCAGGGCTCGGATCTTCCAGAAACATCACCCAGGGCTGGGATCTTCCAGAAACATCTCCCAGGGCTCGGATCTTCCAGAAACATCTCCCAGGGCTCGGATCTTCCAGAAACATCTCCCAGGGCTGGGATCTTCCAGAAACATCTCCCAGGGCTGGGATCTTCCAGAAACATCTCCTAGGGCTCGGATCTTCCAGAAACATCTCCCAGGGCTGGGATCTTCCAGAAACATCTCCTAGGGCTGGGATCTTCCAGAAACATCTCCCAGGGCTCGGATCTTCCAGTAACATCTCCCAGGGCTCGGATCTTCCAGAAACATCTCCCGGGACACTGAGACTTTATCCCGTGCCCAGGTTGGTCTGCTGGCTCGGCCTGTTCCTTCCATTATCTGGGTTAGGAACGTTGCTCCAGGTCCGGGACTTCCAGGGAGTCATCAGTGAAGGTGGGGGCTGGAGCTCCGTGATTGGTGAGTCACCCTCTCCCTGAACAGTACTTAGGTTGATGTCTGGGCACCTTTTAAATTTGGTGCCCGGGTCTGACAGTAGGATGTGCGCCATCCAGCCCACCCCTCCAAGCAAACCGTCGAGAACCCCCCCCAACTGCATAATTATGTGGCTAGCATCACGCAATATGGCGTAAATTCCAAATGAGGGCAGGGACAGGAATAAAGGGGGAGGTCAGGTCAACGCTGCTGTTAACTCCCGACGGCCCAGCAAAGGCTGTCTGACCTCTATGTGCGTCTGTGCGGCAAGGCGGGGGGAGGGGGGGGCGAGAGACGCGGTCTGTTGCCCTGTGTGTGTGTGTGTGTGTGTGTGCGTCTGTGTGGCATGGCGGGGGGAGGGGGGGACGAGAGACGCGGTCTGTTGCCCTGTGTGTGTGTGTGTGTGTGTGCGTCTGTGTGGCATGGCGGGGGGAGGGGGGGCGAGGGACGCGGTCTGTTGCCCTGTGTGTGTGTGTGTGTGTGTGCGTCTGTGTGGCATGGCGGGGGGAGGGGGGGGCGAGGGATGCGGTCTGTTGCCCTGTGTGTGTGTGTGTGTGTGCGTCTGTGTGGCATGGCGGGGGGAGGGGGGGGGCGAGGGATGCGGTCTGTTGCCCTGTGTGTGTGTGTGTGTGTGCGTCTGTGTGGCATGGCGGGGGGAGGGGGGGGCGAGAGACGCGGTCTGTTGCCCTGTGTGTGTGTCTGTGTGGCATGGCGGGGGGAGGGGGGGGCGAGGGACGCGGTCTGTTGCCCTGTGTGTGTGTGTGTGTGGCATGGCGGGGGGGGGGCGAGGGACACGGTCTGTTGCCCTGTGTGTGTGTGTGTGTGGCATGGCGGGGGGGGCGAGGGACACGGTCTGTTGCCCTGTGTGTGTGTGTGTGTGACATGGCGGGGGGGGGGCGAGGGACACGGTCTGTTGCCCTGTGTGTGTGTCTGTGTGGCATGGCGGGGGGGGCGAGGGACGCGGTATTATGCCCTGAGTGTGTGCATGTGTCTGTGTGGCATGGCGGGGGGAGGGGGGGGGTGAGGGACGCGGTCTGTTGCCCTGTGTGTGTGTGTGTCTGTGTGGCATGGCGGGGGGAGGGGGGGGCGAGGGACGCGGTCTGTTGCCCTGTGTGTGTGTGTGTGTGTGTGTGTGAGAGTGTGTCTGTGTGGCATGGCGGGGGGAGGGGGGGGGCGAGGGACGCGGTCTGTTGCCCTGTGTGTGTGTGTGTGGCATGGCGGGGGGAGGGGGAGGGGGGGGGGAAGGGACACGGCCTGTTGCCCTGTGTGTGTGTGTGTGTGTGTGTGTCTGTGTCTGTGTGGCCTGGCGGTGGGAGGGGGGGGGCGAGGGACACGGTCTGTTGCCCTGTGTGGGGGGTATGGCAGGGGGGGGGGGAGAGGGAAATGCTCTGTTGCCCTGTGTTTGTGTGTGTGGAGGAGATGGGGCGAGGGACTGAAATCCTCAGTGGAAAAGTTTATTTGACTTGTCGCACATTAAAATTACTGATGTGACTTCCGGGTGCGGCGATGACCAGCTAAGTCACACGTTTCGGCAGCTCCCGGTGGAACGGACTTTTGGGCTCTTAATAAGAGCCCCAACGGCAATTTTAACGGCTAAAAGTACTGTGCGGTGAACCAGAAGGGAATCCCCCCTGGATACGGATGGAAAAAGGAGAGGAAAGTGGCCGGATTGCGGTGGATCCTCTAGAGCAGCGGCAAGGAAGGCAAGCAAAAACCAAGATGGCGTCGGAAGGTGGCAGTTTAATATGGGGCCCTGAACAACACGAGTTTTTGAAACGCTGCGTGGAAGAGCTTAAAAAGGAGATGAAGAAGGAGCTGTTGGCCCCGATATTACAGGCGATTGAAGGGCTAAAAGATGAGCAAAAGACCCAGGAGCAGGAGCTTCGGGTCGTGAAGGCAAAGGCTGCCGAGAACGAGGACGATATACAGGGCCTGGTGGTGAAGACGGAGATGCACGAGACACACCATAAACGATGTGTGGAAAGGCTGGAGGTGCTGGAGAATAATGCGAGGAGGAAGAATTTAAGGATTCTTGGTCTTCCTGAAGGTGCAGAAGGGGCGGACGTCGGGGCATGTGTGAGCACGATGCTGCACTCGTTAATGGGAGCGGAGGCCCCGACGGGTCCGTTGGAGGTGGAGGGAGCATACCGAGTGATGGTGCGAGGACCGAGAGCAGGAGAAATTCCCAGAGCCATAGTGGTGAGATTCCTCCGTTTTAAGGACAGAGAGATGGTCCTCAGATGGGCAAAGAAAACTCGGAGCAGTAGGTGGGAGAACGCGGTGATCCGCGTATATCAAGACTGGAGTGCGGAGGTGGCGAGAAGGAGGGCGAGCTTTAATCGGGCCAAGGCGGTGCTTCATAAAAGGAAGATTAAATTTGGAATGCTGCAGCCGGCAAGACTGTGGGTCACATATCAAGGGAAGCACCACTACTTTGAAACGGCGGATGAGGCGTGGACATTTATTGTTGAAGAGAAATTGGAATAAGCGGGTTATTAAAAAAGAACGTTTGAGACAAAGTGGTGGGGCGAATATGGGGGGGCAAAGATGGGGGAAAAAGGGGGGAGAGATGATTTTTATGTTGTTAATCGTGCGACCCGGTAACTTTTCTCTCTTCCACAGGTTGTGGGGGAGGGAGGGAGGGAGGTGGAGGAGCTGGGGGCGTAGGCCATTGGGGGCGGGGCCAAAAGGGAAGCGCGGGCTTTGTTCCCGCGCTATGATAATTATGGCGGGAATAGGGAAGCAGGAAGGAGGGGGCGTCGCACGGTGCGAGCCGAGGTCACGGGGGGAAGCCGAGGTCGGCCAGAGTTTGCTGACTTCTGGGAGCAACATGGGGGGTGTAACTACGCTAGTGGGGGATCAAGCGGGGGGGGTGGGAGGGGGGATTTACTGGGTTGCTGCTGCTGGGGAGAAGGGGGAGCTGGTATGGGGTGGGGTGGGCGGGGCGGGAGGGCACCGCCTGGGGGGGACACAGCTGCGTGGGAACCGGGTGAGGAGCTGGATAAAAGGGGATGGCTAATCGACAAGGGGGGGGGTAAAGAGCCCCCCAACCCGGCTGATCACGTGGAATGTGAGAGGGCTGAACGGGCCGATAAAGAGGGCATGGGTACTCGCACACCTTAAGAAACTTAAGGCAGATGTGGTTATGTTACAGGAGACGCATTTGAAACTGATAGACCAGGTCAGACTACGCAATGGATGGGTGGGGCAGGTGTTTCAATCTCGGGCTAGATGCGAAAAACAGGGGGGTGGCTATACTAGTGGGGAAGCGGGTAATGTTTGAGGCAAAGACCATAGTGGCGGATAGTGGGGGCAGATACGTGATGGTGAGTGGCAAATTACAGGGGGAGGCGGTGGTCTTAGTGAACGTATATGCCCCGAACTGGGATGATGCCAACTTTATGAGGCGCATGTTAGGACGTATCCCGGACCTAGAGGTGGGGAAGTTGGTAATGGGTGGAGATTTTAACACGGTGCTGGAACCAGGGCTGGACAGATCGAGGTCCAGGACTGGAAGGAGGCCGGCAGCAGCCAAGGTGCTTAAAGATTTTATGGAGCAAATGGGAGGAGTAGACCCATGGAGATTTAGCAGACCTAGGAGGAAGGAGTTTTCGTTTTTCTCCTATGTCCACAAAGTTTATTCGCGAATAGACTTTTTTGTTTTGGGAAGGGCGCTGATCCCGAAGGTGAGGGGGACGGAGTATACGGCGATAGCTATTTCGGATCACGCTCCACACTGGGTGGACTTGGAGATAGGGGAGGAGAAAGAACGGCGTCCACCCTGGAGAATGGACATGGGACTAATGGCGGATGAGGGGGTGTGTCTAAGGGTGAGGGGGTGTATTGAAAAGTACTTGGAACTCAATGATAATGGGGAGGTCCAGGGGGGAGTGGTCTGGGAGGCGCTGAAGGCAGTGGTTAGAGGGGAGCTGATATCAATCAGGACACATAAAGGAAAGCAGGATAGTAGGGAACGGGAGCGGTTGCTGCAAGAACTTCTGAGGGTGGACAGGCAATATGCGGAGGCACCGGAGGAGGGACTGTACAGGGAAAGGCAAAGGCTACACGTAGAATTTGATTTGCTGACAACGGGTACTGCAGAGGCACAGTGGAGGAAGGCACAGGGTGTACAGTACGAATATGGGGAGAAGGCGAGCAGGTTGCTGGCCCACCAATTGAGGAAAAGGGGAGCAGCGAGGGAAATAGGGGGAGTGAGGGATGAGGAGGGAGAGATGGAGCGGGGAGCGGAGAGAGTGAATGGAGTGTTCAAGGCATTCTATGAACGATTATATGAAGCTCAGCCCCCGGATGGGGAGGAGTGAATGATGTGTTTTCTGGACCAGCTGGAATTTCCTAAGGTGGAGGAGCAGGAGAGGGTGGGACTGGGAGCACAGATCGAAATGGAGGAAGTAGTGAAAGGAATTAGGAGCATGCAGGCGGGGAAGACCCCGGGACCGGATGGATTCCCAGTTGAATTTTACAGGAAATATGTGGACTTGCTCGCCCCGCTACTGATGAGAACTTTTAATGAGGCGAGGGAAAGGGGACAGCTGCCCCCGACTATGTCAGAGGCAACGATATCGCTTCTCCTAAAGAAGGAAAAAGACCCGCTGCAATGCGGGTCCTATAGGCCTATTTCCCTCCTGAACGTAGACGCTAAGATTCTGGCCAAGGTAATGGCAATGAGGATAGAGGATTGTGTCCCGGGGGTGGTCCATGAGGACCAAACTGGGTTTGTGAAGGGGAGACAGCTGAATACGAATATACGGAGGCTGCTAGGGGTAATGATGATGCCCCCACCAGAGGGGGAAGCGGAGATAGTGGTGGCGATGGATGCCGAGAAAGCATTTGATAGAGTGGAGTGGGATTATTTGTGGGAGGTGCTGAGGAGATTCGGCTTTGGAGATGGGTATATTAGATGGGTACAGCTGCTGTATAGGGCCCCGATGGCGAGCGTGGTCACGAATGGACGGGGGTCTGCGTATTTTCGGCTCCATAGAGGGACAAGGCAGGGATGACCTCTGTCCCCATTATTGTTTGCACTGGTGATAGAGCCCCTGGCCATAGCATTGAGGGGTTCCAGGAAGTGGAGGGGAGTACTCAGGGGAGGAGAAGAACACCGGGTATCTCTGTATGCGGACGATTTGTTGTTGTATGTGGCGGACCCGGCGGAGGGGATGCCAGAGATAATGCGGATACTTGGGGAGTTTGGAGAATTTTCAGGATATAAACTTAACATGGGGAAAAGTGAGTTGTTTGTGGTGCATCCAGGGGAGCAGAGCAGAGAAATAGAGGACTTACCGCTGAGGAAGGTAACAATGGACGTTCGCTACTTGGGGATCCAGATAGCCAAGAATTGGGGTACATTGCATAGGTTAAATTTAACGCGGTTGGTGGAACAGATGGAGGAGGACTTCAAGAGATGGGACATGGTATCCCTGTCACTGGCAGGGAGGGTGCAGGCGGTTAAAATGGTGGTCCTCCCGAGATTCCTCTTTGTGTTTCAGTGCCTCCCAGTGGTGGTCACGAAGGCTTTTTTCAAAAGGATTGAGAAGAGTATCATGAGTTTTGTGTGGGCCGGGAAGACCCCGAGAGTGAGGAAGGGATTTTTGCAGCGTAGTAGGGATAGGGGGGGGCTGGCACTACCGAGCCTAAGTGAGTACTACTGGGCCGCCAATATCTCAATGGTATGTAAGTGGATGGGAGAAGAGGAGGGAGCGGTGTGGAAGAGATTGGAGAGGGCGTCCTGCAGGGGGACTAGCCTACAAGCTATGGTGACGGCGCCGTTCTCACCGAAGAAATACACCACAAGCCCGGTGGTGGTGGCTACTCTGAAAATTTGGGGGCAGTGGAGACGGCATAGGGGAAAGACGGGAGCCTCGGTGTGGTCCCCGATAAGAAATAACCATAGGTTTGCTCCGGGGAGAATGGATGGGGGATTTGGAACATGGCAAAGAGCAGGAGTAACACAATTGAGAGATCTGTTTGTAGATGGGACGTTTGCAAGTCTGGGAGCGTTGACCGAAAAATATGGGTTGCCCCAGGAGAATGCATTCCGGTATATGCAACTGAGGGCTTTTGCGAGGCAACAGGTGAAGGAATTCCCGCAGCTCCCGACGCAGGAGGTGCAGGACAGAGTGATCTCAAAGACATGGGTGGGGGACGGTAAGGTATCAGACATATATAGGGAAATGAGGGACGAGGGGGAGATTATGGTAGATGAGCTGAAAGGGAAATGGGAAGAAGAGCTGGGGGAGGAGATTGAGGAGGGGCTGTGGGCTGATGCCCTAAGTAGGGTAAACTCATCGTCCTCGTGTGCCAGGCTAAGCCTGATTCAGTTTAAGGTATTACACAGGGCGCATATGACTGGAGCACGGCTCAGTAAATTTTTTGGAGTAGAGGATAGGTGTGCGAGATGCTCGAGAAGCCCAGCGAATCACACCCACATGTTCTGGTCATGTCCGGCACTACAGGGGTTTTGGGTGGGGGTGACAAAGGTGCTTTCGAAGGTGGTGGGGGTCCAGGTCGAACCAAGCTGGGGGTTGGCTATATTCGGGGTTGCAGAAGAGCCGGGAGTGCAGGAGGCGAGAGAGGCCGATGTTTTGGCCTTTGCGTCCCTAGTAGCCCGCCGCAGGATACTGTTGATGTGAAAGGAAGCCAAGCCCCCAGGTGTGGAGACCTGGATAAATGACATGGCAGGGTTTATAAAGCTGGAACGGATTAAGTTCGTCCTAAGGGGATCGGCTCAAGGGTTCACCAGGCGGTGGCAACCGTTCGTCGAATACCTCACAGAAAGATAGAGGGAATGGAAAAGAAGAAGACAGCTCAGCAACCCGTGGGGGGGGGGGCGGGGGGGAACCAGAAGGACTCTCAGGGATGTTAGTGTATAAGTATAATATGTATAGGTTGTTGTTATAGGTAATTGTATACTGGACGGCTGAATTGTATTTTTGGAGGGTATTTATTTGGGACAAGGCAGTTGCCATTTAGTTTTTTTTTAAATTTTGATGTTGTTTATATATTATTTATTTCTTGTTTAAAAAACTGGCCATTGTTATTTATATTGTTATATTACTGTGTGAAAGATACACAATGTACTGTTATGGTTGGCCAAAAATTGAATAAAATATATTTTTTTAAAATTAAAAAAATTAATGATGTCAAGTTGGCCTTCAGGAAATCTTGTTGTGATGTTGCTATTGGTCAATAATGATGAATGCAAATGAAAATGCGAACATAAACAATATTCACTATTTCCTGACCAAGATTCTTGAGCTGGATCAGTTCAGATGTAGTAACGGACTGGTGAGTGTATAAAATAATAACTATTTTTTTAAAAGAGCACCCAATTATTTTTTCCCAATTAAGGGGCAATTTAGCGTGGCCAATCCACCTAACCTGCACATCTTTGGGTTGTGGGGGAGAGACCCACGCAGACACGGGGAGAATGTGCAAACTCCACACAGACAGTGACCCAGAGCCAGGATCGAACCCTGGTCCTCGGCGGCGTGAAGCATCGGTGCTAACCACTGCGCCACCGTGCCGCCCTGTAAAATAACAACTTTAAAACCAGATTTTCATTGACATGATATATTATATGTACACACAAACTTTAATATTTGTATACTGAATTTTAGTATGCTGTTTTACTGCTGCCTTCTATATTGGTCTCTCGGGTCCCATTTTAATTTTCCCTTGTCAAAACGGGTCACATTCGAAAATAGTTTGCAAAGTACTGCCTGAGCCACAATCTTATCAATTTCCAATTCTTAATCCGGATTCCCACAACTTTGGATTTAGGGACTTTGTCAAATGCCTTTCGGAATCCTCAGAACATCAAGTTGAGGACATTTGTTCCACTGCTCACTGGGATGCCATGGAGGTTATTTCACTTCTACACTCATGTTAACTATTCATCGTTGGGTCATTATTGTACAAATGCTCCTGAAGTTTATTGCTGATCATTAATTCAATTATATTAAACTATTGAAGACTATATCTGGGGGGAAGGCAATTATGATGCGATGAGGCAAGACTTAGGATGCATCGGATGGAGAGGAAAATTGCAGGGGATGGGCACAATGGAAATGTGGAGCTTGTTCAAGGAACAGCTACTGCGTGTCCTTGATAAGTATGTACCTGTCAGGCGGGGAAGTGGTCGAGCGAGGGAACCGTGGTTTACTAAAGCAGTTGAAACACCTGTCACGAGGAAGAAGGAGACTTATGTAAAGATGAGGCATGAAGGTTCAGTTAGGGCGCTCGAGAGTTACAAGTTAGCTAGGGAGGACCTAAAGAGAGAGCTAAGAAGAGCCAGGAGGGGACATGAGAAGTCTTTGGCAGGTAGGATCAAGGATAACCCTAAAGCTTTCTATAGATATGTCAGGAATAAAAGAATGACTAGGGTAAGAGTAGGGCCAGTCAAGGACAGTAGTGGGAAGTTGTGCGTGGAGTCCGAGGAGCTAGGAGAGGTGCTAAATGAATATTTTTCATCAGTATTCACACAGGAAAAGGACAATGTTGTCGAGGAGAATACGGAGATACAGGCTACTAGACTAGAAGGGCTTGAAGTTCATAAGGAGGAGGTGTTAACAATTCTGGAAAGTGTGAAAATAGATAAGTCCCCTGGGCCGGATGGGATTTATCCTAGGATTCTCTGGGAAGCTAGGGAGGAGATTGCTGAGCCTTTGGCTTTGATCTTTAAGTCATCTTGGTCTACAGGAATAGTGCCAGAAGACTGGAGGATAGCAAATATTGTCCCCTTGTTCAAGAAGGGGAGTAGAGACAACCCTGGTAACTATAGACCAGTGAGCCTTCTGTTGTGGGCAAAGTCTTGGAAAGGTTTATAAGAGATAGGATGTATAATCATCTGGAAAGGAATAATTTGATTAGAGATAGTCAACACGGTTTTGTGAAGGGTAGATCATGCCTCACAAACCTTATTGAGTTCTTTGAGAAGGTGACCAAACAGGTGGATGAGGGTAAAGCAGTTGATGTGGTGTATATGGATTTCAGTAAAGCGTTTGATAAGGTTCCCCACGGTAGGCTATTGCAGAAAATATGGAGGCATGGGATTCAGGGTGATTTAGCAGTTTGGATCAGAAATTGGCTAGCTGGAAGAAGACAAAGGGTGGTGGTTGATGGGAAATGTTCAGACTGGAGTCCAGTTACTAGTGGTGTACCACAAGGATCTGTTTTGGGGCCACTGCTGTTTGTCATTTTTATAAATGACCTGGAGGAGGGCGTAGAAGGATGGGTGAGTAAATTTGCAGATGACACTAAAGTCGGTGGAGTTGTGGACAGTGCGGAAGGATGTTACAAGTTACAGAGGGACATAGATAAGCTGCAGAGCTGGGCTGAGAGGTGGCAAATGGAGTTTAATGCAGAAAAGTGTGAAGTGATTCATTTTGGAAGGAATAACAGGAAGACAGAGTACTGGGCTAATGGTAAGATTCTTGGTAGTGTGGATGAGCAGAGAGATCTCGGTGTCCATGTACATAGATCCCTGAAAGTTGCCACTCAGGTTGAGAGGGTTGTTAAGAAGGCGTACGGTGTGTTAGCTTTTATTGGTAGAGGGATTGAGTTTCGGAGCCATGAGGTCATGTTGCAGCTGTACAAAACTCTGGTGCGGCCGCATTTGGAGTATTGCATGCAATTCTGGTCGCCGCATTATAGGAAGGATGTGGAAGCATTGGAAAGGGTGCAGAGGAGATTTACCAGAATGTTGCCTGGTATGGAGGGAAGATCTTATGAGGGACAGCTGAGGGACTTGAGGCTGTTTTCCTTAGAGAGAAGGTTAAGAGGTGACTTAATTGAGGCATACAAGATGATCAGAGGATTAGATAGGGTGGACAGTGAGAGCCTTTTTCCTCGGATGGTGATGTCTAACACGAGGGGACATACCTTTAAATTGAGGGGAGATAGATATAGGACAGATGTCAGAGGTAGGTTCTTTACTCAGAGAGTAGTAAGGGCATGGAATGCCCTGCCTGCAACAGTAGTGGACTCGCCAACACTAAGGGCATTCAAATGGTCATTGGATAGACATATGGACGATAAGGGAATAGTGTAGATGGGCTTTAGAATGGTTTCACAGGTCGGCGCAACATCGAGGGCCGAAGGGCCTGTACTGCGCTGTAACGTTCTATGATTGGTCAGTGATTGGGCCGGCTTGTCACTTGGTACCTGATTGGCCAGTTTCCAAATGTTGCCCCATCGCTGGTCCTCACTGACTGTGAAGAAAAGAATATTCCTGGGAGCGGTGATACAGGCACGGTCCCATTTATTCCCATATCTATTTGAGAAGATGCCTCCTTGTTAAACTGCTATATTTGTGATGAAGGTGATCCCACATTAGGCAATTCCAGGATTGTGGCCCAGCACAGTTGGAGCAGCTTCGGATGCTGTGATCTTTGGAGATTCCCTCATAGTAACTATCAATCTTTCAAACATCAACTCGTGTCATGAAGATGGACAAATAACAAGCCAATATCAAATTAAAAAGTGTTGCTTTACCTTCAGTAATTGCTGTGTAAATATAATCCAATTATAAGTATTATTTATCTTGTAATGTTTCAGTTGCTTCAGGTTCTAAATCAATTTTAAGTACCTTCTCTCTTTAAGCAAAATAGTCCCAGGTCTAACTTTGCTCTCCTGTCTCACTTACCTGCAGTAGCTTTGCACCACCACCAAACTTCAAAACAGGTGATTAAATACAAGCACCTGACGTCCCGCCGGCTGTTTGTTACACAGGAGCTTCCGTGACTGCGGCTGGGGGCGGGGCCTCCGGCCTGTCACTCGGCTGGGAGTGGGACGTCCGGCCCGGGGCGGGGCCTCCGGCCTGTCACTCAGACGGCGCTGACGGCCTCGCCCCGCTCGGGTCAAAGGCGAGTTGACGTCAGTCGGAGTGATGGCGGTTTGAGGCCTGCGGCGGCAGGTCAGAGACAGAGAGTGCGGGGGGGAGAGCTGCCAGCTCCGGGAGAGGCGCTGGGGGAGCGGGAGGGGCTCGGAGAGGCAGTCAGCTCCGGGACGGAGCGGGGCCGGGACGGAGGGACCTCCCACCGGCCCGCGGTTTGATTTTGCCGCCGAACGGCCGGTGTCGGTCACCGAGAGCGCGTCACCGGGCCCCGCCCCTTTCCACCCTGGCCCCGCCCCTTTCCACCCGGGCCCCGCCCCTTTCTCGCCATTCGTCCCATTAAGTCTGTGCTGACCCTTCGAAAGAACAACTTACCCAGGCGGATTCCCCAGCACCCGCACAGTGACCACCCAACCCGCACAGCCCAGGACTGTGGGAGGAAACCGGAGCACCCGGAGGAAACCCACGCAGACACGGGGAGAACGTGCAGACTCCGCACAGGCAGCGACCCAGCGGGGAATCGAACCTGGGACCCTGGAGCTGTGAAGCAACAGTGCTATCCACTGTGCCTCTTTTCCGACCCAATCCTGCCTCTTCCGATCTGACCTCTCCTCCTTACACCTGTCCCCACCCTCATTGGTCCTGCCCCGCGACTGACCCCGGCCCCCCCGCGACTGACCCCTGCCGCCCCGCGCGACTGACCCCCTGCCGCCCCGCGCGACTGACCCCCTGCCGCCCGGCGCGACTGACCCCCTGCCGCCCCGCGCGACTGACCCCCTGCCGCCCCGCGCGACTGACCCCCGCCGCCCCGCGCGACTGACCCCCGCCGCCCCGCGCGACTGACCCCCGCCGCCCCTCGCGACTGACCCCCGCCGCCCCTCACCTGACCCCCTGCCGCCCCTCACTGACCCCTGCCGCCCCTCACTGACCCCTGCCGCCCCTCACTGACCCCTGCCGCCCCTCACTGACCCCTGCCGCCCCTCACTGACCCCTGCCGCCCCTCACTGACCCCTGCCGCCCCTCACTGACCCCTGCCGCCCCTCACTGACCCCTGCCGCCCCTCACTGACCCCTGCCGCCCCTCACTGACCCCTGCCGCCCCTCACTGACCCCTGCCGCCCCTCACTGACCCCTGCCGCCCCTCACTGACCCCTGCCGCCCCTCACTGACCCCTGCCGCCCCTCACTGACCCCTGCCGCCCCTCACTGACCCCTGCCGCCCCTCACTGACCCCTGCCGCCCCTCACTGACCCCTGCCGCCCCTCACTGACCCCTGCCGCCCCTCACTGACCCCTGCCGCCCCTCACTGACCCCTGCCGCCCCTCACTGACCCCTGCCGCCCCTCACTGACCCCTGCCGCCCCTCACTGACCCCTGCCGCCCCTCACTGACCCCTGCCGCCCCTCACTGACCCCTGCCGCCCCTCACTGACCCCTGCCGCCCCTCACTGACCCCTGCCGCCCCTCACTGACCCCTGCCGCCCCTCACTGACCCCTGCCGCCCCTCACTGACCCCTGCCGCCCCTCACTGACCCCTGCCCCGCCGCACTGACCCTTCCCCCCCGCCGCACTGACCCCTGCCCCGCCGCACTGACCCCTGCCCCGCCGCACTGACCCCTGCCCCGCCGCACTGACCCCTGCCCCGCCGCACTGACCCCTGCCCCGCCGCACTGACCCCTGCCCCGCCGCACTGACCCCTGCCCCGCCGCACTGACCCCTGCCCCGCCGCACTGACCCCTGCCCCGCCGCACTGACCCCTGCCCCGCCGCACTGACCCCTGCCGCCCCTCACTGACCCCTGCCGCCCCTCACTGACCCCTGCCGCCCCTCACTGACCCCTGCCGCCCCTCACTGACCCCTGCCGCCCCTCACTGACCCCTGCCGCCCCTCACTGACCCCTGCCGCCCCTCACTGACCCCTGCCGCCCCTCACTGACCCCTGCCGCCCCTCACTGACCCCTGCCGCCCCTCACTGACCCCTGCCGCCCCTCACTGACCCCTGCCGCCCCTCACTGACCCCTGCCGCCCCTCACTGACCCCTGCCGCCCCTCACTGACCCCTGCCCCGCCGCACTGACCCCTGCCCCGCCGCACTGACCCCTGCCCCGCCGCACTGACCCCTGCCCCGCCGCACTGACCCCTGCCCCGCCGCACTGACCCCTGCCCCGCCGCACTGACCCCTGCCCCGCCGCACTGACCCCTGCCCCGCCGCACTGACCCCTGTCCCATGCACTAGCCCCTCCCACACACCAACCCCTCTGCAAAACTCACCTTCAATCACTGGCTCTAAACAATAAAACACTAACCTGTGTCACAAATGTCTTCATAATAATATCACCTGTAGAGAGCTCCCATTATTAGTGGACACAGCAAAAAGATTTGCCAATCTGGACTATCACTCAACAAAGTTAAATACTGTGGAAACTGGGAATCAGAAATCAAAACGAAAGCTACAGGTCGGCCAATGTCTGTGGAGAGAAATAGAGTTAACATTTCACAACAATACTTTCACTGTACCTCAGTACACGTGACAATAAACAAATCCAAACATGAATGGGTTTTCATCAGAACTGCTCACAGAATTCTCAGCTTACAGTCAGAGAGAGTGAAGGGAATGGCTGTTGTCAGGCAGCGCTGTGAACCGTCCTGATGGAGACTCTGGTATGCATTCCACACCTTCCACAGCACAGAATCACGCAACAACGTTGTCCGTAACACTTTCTATAACCCTACCCTCACCCTCCACCTCGATAATCATGTAGATTGAGTGGCTGCTGGTGCAGAGTGGGCTGTGATGTCAATAATGGTCAGATTGATGATGTACATTGACCATCTTTCACAATGACTGGTATTGTGTGGGAGGGACAGAGGTCTCCATGTGTATCAGGAGTGCTCTGCGGCACCTTCACATGACTGATGGCAGGGGCAGGATATTTCTGAGTACAGCAGCCTTTCGATGAGTCAGTGTCACCGGGAGCAGGAGTTTGGGCAGATATTCTGTATTACCTAATTCTCCAATGCCTCCCATCCGTATTTTCTCACAGTTTGGAATGTAACCGGAGCACAAGTAGCGGAAAATGCAGAGTGCGGTTTGTGCAGTGTGGACCAGACCATTCTTCACCAGGCGAGTGAATAGACCTCAAATAAAATCTGGATTAAGCCAGTTGAAAGAAAAGAATGTTAGTATTGGAGAGTTGAGAAATAGGGTTCATAGTTTCGGAATGAGGCAATTCTGAATCTTTTATCTTGATTACCCCAATGAGATATGAATAATCTCTGAGTTTCTTCAAGACAGATTGGACACAATGAGAGCCAAAGATATGGAGGGGGTAGTGATGGTCACAGTGGCCTGTGGATGGGTAGAAGCTCAGAATTGTGCTAATTACCAGATAATCTCTTTGATATTAGTTCAAGGATAAATACAAGCCAGGACACCAGGATAAGTCATGTCGCCTGCTGTTGTACAAAATATATCATGGTATCTTTTACATCCACATATGAGGGCAAAAGGAGCTTTAATTTAATGTCAGACCTGAAAGATAATATCGTCTGAAAATGCAGCACCCCCTCAGTACTGACCTTCTGACAGTGCGGCACTCCCTCAACACTGATCCTCTGACAGTGCAGCACTCCCTCAGTACTGCCCCTCTGACAGTGCAGCACTCCCTCAATACTGACCCTCTGACAGAGCAGCACTCCCCCAGTACTGACCCTCTGACAGTGCGGCATTCCCTCAGTACTGACCCTCTGACAGTGCGGCACTCCCTCAGTACTGACCCTCTGACAGTGAGCACTCCCTCAGTACTGACCCTCTGACAGTGCAGCACTCCCTCAGTACTGACCCTCTGACAGAGCAGCACTCCCTCAGTACTGACCCTCTGACAGTGCGGCATTCCCTCAGTACTGACCCTCTGACAGTGCGGCACTCCCTCAGTACTGACCCTCTGAAAGTGCGGCACTCCCTCAGTACTGACCCTCTGACAATGCGGCACTCCCTCAGTACTGACCCTCTGACAGTGCAGCACTCCCTCAGTATTGACGCTCTGACAGTGCAGCACTCCCTCCGTACTGACCCTCTGACAGTGCAGCACTCCCTCAACACTGATCCTCTGACAGTGCGGCACCCCCTCAGTACTGACCCTCTGACAGTGCGGCACTCCCTCAGTACTGACCCTCTGACAGTGCAGTACTCCCTCAGTACTGACCCTCTGACAGTGCGGCACTCCCTCAGTACTGACCCTCTGACAGTGCAGCACTCCCTCAGTACTGACTCTCTGACAGTGCAACACTCCCTCAGTACTGACCCTCTGACAGTGCAGCACTCCCGCAGTACTGACCCACTGACAGTGCAGCACTCCCTCAATACTGACCCTCTGACAGAGCAGCAGTCCCTCAGTACTGACCCTCTGACAGTGCGGCACCCCCTCAGAACTGACCCTCAGACAGTGCAGCACTCCCTCAGCACTGACTCTCTGACAGTGCAGCTCTCCCTCAGTACTGACCCTCTGACAGTGCAGCACTCCCGCATTACTGACCCTTGACAGTGCAGCACTCCCTCAATACTGATCCTCTGACAGTGCGGCACCCCCTCAGAACTGACCCTCTGACAGTGCAGCACTCCCTCAATACTGACCCTCTGACAGTGCAGCGCTCCCTCAGTACTGACCCTCTGACAGTGCAGCACTCCCTCAATACTGACCCTCTGACAATGCGGCACCCCCTCAGTACTGACCCTCTGACAGTGCAGCACTCCCTCAACACTGATCCACTGACAGTGCGGCACTCCCTCAGTACTGACCCTCTGACAGTGCAGCACTCCCTCAGTACTGACCCTCTGACAGTGCAGCACTCCCTCAGTACTAACCCTCTGACAGTGCAGCACTCCCTCAGTACTGACCCTCTGACAGTGCAGCACTCCCTCAGTACTGACCCTCTGACAGTGCAGCGCTCTGGATTGGATTTGTTTATTGTCACCTGTACTGAGTTACAGTGAAAAGTATTTGTGTGCGAGCAGCTCAAACAGATCATTAAGTGCATGAAAAGAAAAGAAAATACAAAATACTTAGACACTGGCATCGGATGAAGCATACAGGGTGTAGTGTTAATGAGGTCAGTCCAGAAGAGGGTCGTTTAGGAGTCTGGTGACAGTGGGGAAGAAGCTCTTTTTTGAGTCTGTTTGTGCGTGTTCTCAGACTTCTGTAACTCCTGCCCGATGGAAGAAGTTGGAAGAGTGAGTAAGCCGGGTGGGAGGGATCTTTGATTATGCTGCCCGCTTTCCCCAGGCAGCGGGAGGTGTAGATGGAGTCAATGGATGGAAGGCAGGTTTGTGTGATGGACTGGGCTGTGTTCACGCCTCTCTGAAGTTTCTTGTGGTCCTGGGCCGAGCAGTTGCCATACCAGGCTGTGATGCAGCCCGATAGGATGCTTTCTATGGTGCATCTGTAAAAGTTGGTAAGAGTTAATGTGGACATGCCGAATTTCCTTAGTTTCCTGAGGAAGTATAGGCGTTGTTGTGCTTTCTTTGTGGTAGCGTCGACGTGGGTGGACCAGGACAGATTTTTGGTGATGTACATCTCTAGGAATTTGAAGCTGTTAACAATCTCCACCTTAGCCCTCTGACACTGCAGCATCCTGACCTCTGACACTGCAGCACCCTGACCCTCTGATACTGCAGCATCCTGACCCTCTGACACTGCAGCATCCTGACCCTCTGACACTGCAGCACCCTGACCCTCTGACACTGCAGCACCCTGACCCTCTGACACTGCAGCACCCTGACCCTCTGACACTGCAGCATCCTGACCCTCTGACACTGCAGCATCCTGACCCTCACACTGCAGCACCCTGACCCTCTGACACTGCAGCATCCTGACCCTCTGACACTGCAGCATCCTGACCCTCTGACACTGCAGCATCCTGACCCTCTGACACTGCAGCAACCTGACCCTCTGACACTGCAGCATCCTGACCCTCTGACACTGCAGCATCCTGACCCTCTGACACTGCAGCATCCTGACCCTCTGACACTGCAGCATCCTGACCCTCTGACACTGCAGCATCCTGACCCTCTGACACTGCAGCATCCTGACCCTCACACTGCAGCATCCTGACCCTCTGACACTGCAGCATCCTGACCCTCTGACACTGCAGCAACCTGACCCTCACACTGCAGCACCCTGACCCTCACACTGCAGCACCCTGACCCTCACACTGCAGCACCCTGACCCTCTGACACTGCAGCACCCTGACCCTCTGACACTGCAGCATCCTGACCCTCACACTGCAGCACCCTGACCCTCTGACACTGCAGCATCCTGACCCTCACACTGCAGCACCCTGACCCTCACACTGCAGCACCCTGACCCTCTGACACTGCAGCACCCTGACCCTCACACTGCAGCACCCTGACCCTCTGACACTGCAGCACCCTGACCCTCTGACACTGCAGCATCCTGACCCTCACACTGCAGCACCCTGACCCTCACACTGCAGCACCCTGACCCTCACACTGCAGCACCCTGACCCTCACTGCAGCACCCTGACCCTCTGACACTGCAGCACCCTGACCCTCTGACACTGCAGCACCCTGACCCTCACACTGCAGCACCCTGACCCTCACACTGCAGCACCCTGACCCTCTGACACTGCAGCACCCTGACCCTCACACTGCAGCACCCTGACCCTCTGACACTACAGCATCCTGACCCTCTGACACTGCAGCATCCTGACCCTCTGACACTGCAGCACGCTGACCCTCTGACACTGCAGCATCCTGACCCTCTGACACTGCAGCACCCTGACCCTCACACTGCAGCACCCTGACCCTCACACTGCAGCACCCTGACCCTCACACTGCAGCACCCTGACCCTCTGACACTGCAGCACCCTGACCCTCTGACACTGCAGCACCCTGACCCTCACACTGCAGCACCCTGACCCTCTGACACTGCAGCACCCTGACCCTCTGACACTACAGCATCCTGACCCTCTGACACTGCAGCACCCTGACCCTCTGACACTGCAGCACGCTGACCCTCTCACACTGCAGCATCCTGACCCTCTGACACTGCGGCACCCTGACCCTCACACTGCAGCACCCTGACCCTCTGACACTACAGCATCCTGACCCTCTGACACTGCAGCACCCTGACCCTCTGACACTGCAGCACGCTGACCCTCACACTGCAGCATCCTGACCCTCTGACACTGCAGCATCCTGACCCTCTCACACTGCAGCACCCTGACCCTCTGACACTGCAGCATCCTGACCCTCTGACACTGCAGCACCCTGACCCTCACACTGCAGCATCCTGACCCTCTGACACTGCAGCATCCTGACCCTCTGACACTGCAGCACCCTGACCCTCACACTGCAGCACCCTGACCCTCACACTGCAGCATCCTGACCCTCTGACACTGCAGCATCCTGACACTCACTCTGCAGCACCCTGACCCTCACACTGCAGCACCCGACCCTCACACTGCAGCACCCTGACCCTCACACTGCAGCACCCTGACCCTCTGACACTGCAGCACTCTGACCCTCACACTGCAGCACCCTGATCCTCACACTGCAGCACCCTGACCCTCACACTGCAGCACCCTGACCCTCACACTGCAGCATCCTGACCCACTGACACTGCAGCATCCTGACCCTCACACTGCGGCACCCTGACCCTCTGACACTGTAGCACCCTGACACTCTGACACTGCAGCATCCTGACCCTCTGACACTGCAGCACCCTGACCCTCTGACACTGCAGCACCCTGACCCTCACACTGCAGCACCCTGACCCTCTGACACTGCAGCACCCTGACCCTCTGACACTGCAGCACCCTGACCCTCTGACACTGCAGCACCCTGACCCTCTGATACTGCAGCACCCTGACCCTCTGACACTGCAGCACCCTGACCCTCTGACACTGCAGCACCCTGACCCTCTGACACTGCAGCATCCTGACCCACTGACACTGCAGCATCCTGACCCTCACACTGCGGCACCCTGACCCTCTGACACTGTAGCACCCTGACACTCTGACACTGCAGCATCCTGACCCTCTGAAACTGCAGCACCCTGACCCTCTGACACTGCAGCATCCTGACACTCTGACACTGCAGCACCCTGACCCTCTGACACTGCAGCACCCTGACCCTCTGACACTGCAGCATACTGACCCTCTGACACTGCAGCACCCTGACCCTCTGACACTGCAGCACCCTGACCCTCTGACACTGCAGCACCCTGACCCTCTGACACTGCAGCACCCTGACCCTCTGACACTGCAGCATCCTGACCCTCTGACATTGCAGCATCCTGACCCTCTGACATTGCAGCATCCTGACCCTCTCACACTGCAGCACCCTGACCCTCTGACACTGCAGCACCCTGACCCTCACACTGCAGCACCCTGACCCTCACACTGCAGCACCCTGACCCTCACACTGCAGCACCCTGACCCTCTGACACTGCAGCATCCTGACCCTCTGACACTGCAGCATCCTTACCCTCTGACACTGCAGCATCCTGACCCTCTGACACTGCAGCACCCTGACCCTCTGACACTGCAGCACCCTGACCCTCACACTGCAGCATCCTGACCCTCTGACATTGCAGCATCCTGACCCTCTCACACTGCAGCACCCTGACCCTCTGACACTGCAGCACCCTGACCCTCACACTGCAGCACCCTGAGCCTCACACTGCAGCACCCTGACCCTCTGACACTGCAGCATCCTGACCCTCTGACACTGCAGCATCCTTACCCTCTGACACTGCAGCACCCTGACCCTCTGACACTGCAGCACCCTGACCCTCACAATGCAGCACCCTGACCCTCACACTGCAGCATCCTGACCGTCTGTCATTGCAGCATCCTGACCCTCTGACACTGCAGCACCCTGACCCTCTGACACTGCAGCACCCTGACCCTCTGACATTGCAGCACCCTGACCCTCTGACACTGCAGCATCCTGACCCTCTGACACTGCAGCATCCTGACCCTCTGACACTGCAGCATCCTGACCCTCTGACACTGCAGCATCCTGACCCTCTGACACTGCAGCACCCTGACCCTCACACTGCAGCACCCTGACCCTCACACTGCAGCACCCTGACCCTCTGACACTGCAGCATCCTCACACTCACTCTGCAGCACCCAGACCCTCTGACACTGCAGCACCCTGACCCTCACACTGCAGCACCCTGACCCTCACACTGCAGCATCCTGACCCTCACACTGCAACACCCTGACCCTCTGACACTGCAGCATCCTGACCCTCTGACACTGCAGCATCCTGACCCTCTGACATTGCAGCATCCTGACCCTCTCACACTGCAGCACCCTGACCCTCTGACACTGCAGCACCCTGACCCTCTGACACTGCAGCATCCTGACCCTCTGACACTGCAGCACCCTGACCCTCACACTGCAGCACCCTGACCCTCTGACACTGCAGCACCCTGACCCTCTGACATTGCAGCATCCTGACCCTCTGACGCTGCAGTACCCTGACCCTCACGCTGCAGCACCCTGACCCTCACACTGCAGCACCCTGACCCTCACACTGCAGCACCCTGACCCTCTGACACTGCAGCACCCTGACCCTCTGACATTGCAGCATCCTGACCCTCTGACACTGCAGCACCCTGACCCTCTGACATTGCAGCATCCTGACCCTCTGACACTGCAGCACCCTGACCCTCACACTGCAGCACCCTGACTCTCTCACTGCAGCATCCTGACCCTCTGACATTGCAGCATCCTGACCCTCTGACACTGCAGCATCCTGACCCTCTGACACAGCAGCACCCTGACCCTCACACTGCAGCACCCTGACCCTCTGACACTGCAGCATCCTGACACTCACTCTGCAGCACCCTGACCCTCTGACACTGCAGCACCCTGACCCTCACACTGCAGCACCCTGACCCTCACACTGCAGCACCCTGACCCTCACACTGCAGCACCCTGACCCTCTGACACTGCAGCACCCTGACCCTCTGACACTGCAGCACCCTGACCCTCTGACACTGCAGCATCCTCACCCTCTGACACTGCAGCATCCTGACCCTCTGACGCTGCAGTACCCTGACCCTCTGACAGTGCAGCACCCTGACCCTCACACTGCAGCATCCTGACCCTCTGACATTGCAGCATCCTGACCCTCTGACACTGCAGCACCCTGACCCTCTGACACTGCAGCACCCTGACTCTCTCACTGCAGCACCCTGACCCTCTGACACTGCAGCACCCTGACCCTCTGACACTGCAGCACCCTGACCCTCACACTGCAGCACCCTGACCCTCTGACACTGCAGCACCCTGACCCTCTGACACTGCAGTACCCTGACCCTCTGACACTGCAGCACTCTGACACTGCAGCACCCTGACCCTCACATTGCAGCATCCTGACCCTCACACTGCAGCATCCTGACCCTCACACTGCAGCACCCTGACCCTCTGACACTGCAGCATCCTGACCCTCTGACACTGCAGTGCCCTGACCCTCTGACACTGCAGCACTCTGACACTGCAGCACCCTGACCCTCACATTGCAGCATCCTGACCCTCACACTGCAGCATCCTGACCCTCACACTGCAGCAGCCTGACCCTCACTCTGCAGCATCCTGGCCCTCTGACACTGCAACACCCTGACCCTCTGACACTGCAGCAGCCTGACCCTCACACTGCAGCATCCTGACCCTCACTCTGCAGCACCCTGACCCTCTGACACTGCAGCACCCTGACCCTCTGACACTGCAGCACCCTGACCCTCTGACACTGCAGCATCCTGACCCTCTGACACTGCAGCACCCTGACCCTCTGACACTGCAGCACCCTGACCCTCTGACACTGCAGCACCCTGACCCTCACATTGCAGCTTCCTGACTCTCACACTGCAGCACCCTGACCCTCTGACACTGCAGCACCCTGACCCTCACACTGCAGCACCCTGACCCTCACACTGCAGCATCCTGACCCTCTGACACTGCAGCACCCTGACCCTCACACTGCAGCATCCTGACCCTCTGACACTGCAGCACCCTGACCCTCTGACACTGCAGCACCCTGACCCTCACACTGCAGCACCCTGACCCTCTGACATTGCAGCACCCTGACCCTCACACTGCAGCACCCTGACCCTCTGACACTGCAGCATCCTGACCCTCTGACACTGCAGCACCCTGACCCTCACACTGCAGCACCTTGACCCTCACACTGCAGCAGCCTGACCCTCACACTGCAGCATCCTGACCCTCTGACACTGCAGCACCCTGACCCTCTGACATTGCAGCACCCTGACCCTCTGACACTGCAGCACCCTGACCCTCTCACACTGCAGCATCCTGACCCTCTGACACTGCAGCACCCTGACCCTCTGACACTGCAGCACCCTGACCCTCTGACACTGCAGCACCCTGACCCTCTGACACTGCAGCACCCTGACCCTCTGACACTGCAGCACCCTGACCCTCACTCTGCAGCATCCTGACCCTCTGACACTGCAGCATCCTGACCCTCACACTGCAGCATTCTGACCCTCACACTGCAGCATTCTGACCCTCTGAGACTGCAGTACCCTGACCCTCTGACACTCAGCACTCTGACACTGCAGCACCCTGACCCTCACACTGCAGCATCCTGACCCTCACACTGCAGCATTCTGACCCTCACACTGCAGCACCCTGACCCTCTGACACTGCAGCATCCTGGCCCTCACACTGCAGCACCCTGACCCTCACACTGCAGCACCCTGACCCTCACACTGCAGCATCCTGACCCTCTGACACTGCAGCACCCTGACCCTCTGACACTGCAGCACCCTGACCCTCTGACACTGCAGCATCCTGACCCTCACACTGCAGTACCCTGACCCTCTGACACTGCAGCATCCTGACCCTCTGACACTGCAGCACCCTGACCCTCTGACATTGCAGCACCCTGACCCTCTGACACTGCAGCATCCTGACCCTCTGACACTGCAGCACCCTGACCCTCACACTGCAGCATCCTGACCCTCACACTGCAGCATCCTGACCCTCACACTGCAGCATCCTGACCCTCACACTGCAGCATCCTGACCCTCACACTGCAGCATCCTGACCCTCACACTGCAGCACCCTGACCCTCTGACACTGCAGCATCCTGACCCTCTGACACTGCAGCACCCTGACCCTCACACTGCAGCACCCTGACCCTCACACTGCAGCACCCTGACCCTCACACTGCAGCACCCTGACCCTCACACTGCAGCACCCTGACCCTCTGACACTGCAGCATCCTGACCCTCTGACACTGCAGCATCCTGACCCTCTGACACTGCAGCAACCTGACCCTCTGACACTGCAGCATCCTGACCCTCTGACACTGCAGCACCCTGACCCTCACACTGCAGCACCCTGACCCTCACACTGCAGCACCCTGACCCTCACACTGCAGCACCCTGACCCTCACACTGCAGCACCCTGACCCTCACACTGCAGCACCCTGACCCTCTGACACTGCAGCATCCTGACCCTCTGACACTGCAGCATCCTGACCCTCTGACACTGCAGCATCCTGACCCTCTGACACTGCAGCATCCTGACCCTCACACTGCAGCACCCTGACCCTCACACTGCAGCACCCTGACCCTCACACTGCAGCACCCTGACCCTCACACTGCTGCACCCTGACCCTCACACTGCAGCACCCTGACCCTCACGCTGCAGCACCCTGACCCTCACACTGCAGCACCCTGACCCTCACACTGCAGCACCCTGACCCTCACACTGCAGCATCCTGACCCTCACACTGCAGCACCCTGACCCTCACGCTGCAGCACCCTGACCCTCACGCTGCAGCACCCTGACCCTCACGCTGCAGCACCCTGACCCTCACGCTGCAGCACCCTGACCCTCACACTGCAGCACCCTGACCCTCACACTGCAGCACCCTGACCCTCACACTGCAGCACCCTGACCCTCACACTGCAGCACCCTGACCCTCACACTGCAGCATCCTGACCCTCACACTGCAGCACCTTGACCCTCTGACACTGCAGCACCCTGACCCTCTGACACTGCAGCACCCTGACCCTCTGACACTGCAGCACCCTGACCCTCTGACATTGCAGCACCCTGACCCTCTGACACTGCAGCATCCTGACCCTCTGACACTGCAGCACCCTGACCCTCACACTGCAGCACCCTGACCCTCACACTGCAGCATCCTGACCCTCACACTGCAGCATCCTGACCCTCACACTGCAGCATCCTGACCCTCACACTGCAGCATCCTGACCCTCACACTGCAGCACCCTGACCCTCTGACACTGCAGCACCCTGACCCTCTGACACTGCAGCACCCTGACCCTCTGACACTGCAGCACCCTGACCCTCTGACACTGCAGCACCCTGACCCTCTGACATTGCAGCACCCTGACCCTCTGACACTGCAGCACCCTGACCCTCTGACACTGCAGCACCCTGACCCTCACACTGCAGCACCCTGACCCTCACACTGCAGCACCCTGACCCTCTGACACTGCAGCATCCTGACCCTCGGACACTGCAGCATCCTGACCCTCTGACACTGCAGCAACCTGACCCTCACACTGCAGCACCCTGACCCTCTGACACTGCAGCATCCTGACCCTCTGACACTGCAGCATCCTGACCCTCTGACACTGCAGCATCCTGACCCTCTGACACTACAGCACCCTGACCCTCTGACACTGCAGCACTCTGACCCTCTGACACTGCAGCATCCTGACCCTCACACTGCAGCATCCTGACCCTCTGACACTGCAGCAACCTGACCCTCTGACACTGCAGCACTCTGACCCTCTGACACTGCAGCACCCTGACCCTCACACTGCAGCACCCTGACCCTCACACTGCAGCACCCTGACCCTCACGCTGCAGCACCCTGACCCTCACGCTGCAGCACCCTGACCCTCACGCTGCAGCACCCTGACCCTCACACTGCAGCACCCTGACCCTCACACTGCAGCACCCTGACCCTCACACTGCAGCATCCTGACCCTCACGCTGCAGCACCCTGACCCTCTGACACTGCAGCACCCTGACCCTCTGACACTGCAGCATCCTGACCCTCACACTGCAGTACCCTGACCCTCTGACACTGCAGCATCCTGACCCTCTGACACTGCAGCACCCTGATCCTCTGACACTGCAGCACCCTGACCCTCTGACACTGCAGCATCCTGACAGTCACTCTGCAGTACCCTGACCCTCTGACACTGCAACATCCTGACCCTCTGACACTGCAGCATCCTGACACTCACTCTGCAGCACCCTGACCCTCTGACACTGCAGCACCCTGACCCTCACACTGCAGCACCCTGACCCTCTGACACTGCAGCACCCTGACCCTCTGACACTGCAGCACCCTGACCCTCTGACACTGCAGCACCCTGACCCTCTGACACTGCAGCATCCTGACCCTCACACTGCAGTACCCTGACCCTCTGACACTGCAGCATCCTGACCCTCTGACACTGCAGCACCCTGACCCTCTGACACTGCAGCACCCTGACCCTCTGACACTGCAGCACCCTGACCCTCTGACACTGCAGCACCCTGACCCTCACACTGCAGCACCCTGACCCTCTGACACTGCAGCACCCTGACCCTCACTGCAGCACCCTGACCCTCACACTGCAGCACCCTGACCCTCTGACACTGCAGCATCCTGACCCTCTGACACTGCAGCACCCTGACCCTCACACTGCAGCACCCTGACCCTCTGACACTGCAGCACCCTGACCCTCTGACACTGCAGCATCCTGACACTCACTCTGCAGCACCCTGACCCTCACACTGCAGCATCCTGACCCTCACACTGCAGCACCCTGACCCTCTGACACTGCAGCACCCTGACCCTCACACTGCAGCACCCTGACCCTCACACTGCAGCACCCTGACCCTCTGACACTGCAGCATCCTGACCCTCTGACACTGCAGCACCCTGACCCTCACACTGCAGCACCCTGACCCTCACACTGCAGCACCCTGACCCTCACACTGCAGCACCCTGACCCTCTGACACTGCAGCATCCTGACCCTCTGACACTGCAGCACCCTGACCCTCACACTGCAGCACCCTGACCCTCTGACACTGCAGCACCCTGAACCTCACTCCGCAGCATCCTGACCCTCTGACACTGCAGCACCCTGACCCTCACACTGCAGCACCCTGACCCTCACACTGCAGCACCCTGACCCTCTGACATTGCAGCACCCTGACCCTCACACTGCAGCACCCTGACCCTCTGAGACTGCAGCACCCTGACCCTCTGACACTGCAGCACCCTGACCCTCACTCTGCAGCATCCTGACCCTCTGACACTGCAGCATCCTGACCCTCACACTGCAGCATCCTGACCCTCTGACACTGCAGTACCCTGACCCTCTGACACTCAGCACTCTGACACTGCAGCACCCTGACCCTCACACTGCAGCATCCTGACCCTCACACTGCAGCATCCTGGCCCTCACACTGCAGCACCCTGACCCTCACACTGCAGCACCCTGACCCTCACACTGCAGCATCCTGACCCTCACACTGCAGCACCCTGACCCTCTGACACTGCAGCACCCTGACCCTCTGACACTGCAGCATCCTGACCCTCACACTGCAGTACCCTGACCCTCTGACACTGCAGCATCCTGACCCTCTGACACTGCAGCACCCTGACCCTCTGACATTGCAGCAGCCTGACCCTCTGACACTGCAGCATCCTGACCCTCTGACACTGCAGCACCCTGACCCTCACGCTGCAGCATCCTGACCCTCACACTGCAGCATCCTGACCCTCACACTGCAGCATCCTGACCCTCACACTGCAGCATCCTGACCCTCACACTGCAGCATCCTGACCCTCACACTGCAGCACCCTGACCCTCTGACACTGCAGCACCCTGACCCTCACACTGCAGCACCCTGACCCTCACACTGCAGCACCCTGACCCTCACACTGCAGCACCCTGACCCTCACACTGCAGCACCCTGACCCTCACGCTGCAGCACCCTGACCCTCACACTGCAGCACCCTGACCCTCACACTGCAGCACCCTGACCCTCACACTGCAGCATCCTGACCCTCACACTGCAGCACCCTGACCCTCTGACACTGCAGCACCCTGACCCTCTGACACTGCAGCATCCTGACCCTCACACTGCAGCACCCTGACCCTCACACTGCAGCACCCTGACCCTCACACTGCAGCACCCTGACCCTCACGCTGCAGCACCCTGACCCTCACGCTGCAGCACCCTGACCCTCACACTGCAGCACCCTGACCCTCACACTGCAGCACCCTGACCCTCACACTGCAGCACCCTGACCCTCACACTGCAGCATCCTGACCCTCACACTGCAGCACCCTGACCCTCTGACACTGCAGCACCCTGACCCTCTGACACTGCAGCATCCTGACCCTCACACTGCAGCAGCCTGACCCTCACTCTGCAGCATCCTGGCCCTCTGACACTGCAGCACCCTGACCCTCACGCTGCAGCACCCTGACCCTCACGCTGCAGCACCCTGACCCTCACACTGCAGCATCCTGACCCTCACACTGCAGCACCCTGACCCTCACACTGCAGCACCCTGACCCTCTGACATTGCAGCACCCTGACCCTCTGACACTGCAGCATCCTGACCCTCTGACACTGCAGCACCCTGACCCTCTGACACTGCAGCACCCTGACCCTCACACTGCAGCATCCTGACCCTCACACTGCAGCATCCTGACCCTCACACTGCAGCATCCTGACCCTCACACTGCAGCATCCTGACCCTCACACTGAAGCACCCTGACCCTCTGACACTGCAGCATCCTGACCCTCTGACACTGCAGCACCCTGACCCTCACACTGCAGCACCTTGACCCTCACACTGCAGCACCCTGACCCTCACACTGCAGCACCCTGACCCTCTGACACTGCAGCATCCTGACCCTCTGACACTGCAGCATCCTGACCCTCTGACACTGCAGCAACCAGACCCTCTGACACTGCAGCACTCTGACCCTCACACTGCAGCACCCTGACCCTCACACTGCAGCACCCTGACCCTCACACTGCAGCGCCCTGACCCTCACACTGCAGCACCCTGACCCTCACGCTGCAGCACCCTGACCCTCACACTGCAGCACCCTGACCCTCACACTGCAGCACCCTGACCCTCACACTGCAGCACCCTGACCCTCACACTGCAGCACCCTGACCCTCACACTGCAGCATCCTGACCCTCACACTGCAGCACCCTGACCCTCTGACACTGCAGCATCCTGACCCTCTGACACTGCAGCATCCTGACCCTCACACTGCAGTACCCTGACCCTCTGACACTGCAGCATCCTGACCCTCTGACACTGCAGCACCCTGATCCTCTGACACTGCAGCACCCTGACCCTCTGACACTGCAGCATCCTGACCCTCTGACACTGCAGCATCCTGACAGTCACTCTGCAGTACCCTGACCCTCTGACACTGCAACATCCTGACCCTCTGACACTGCAGCATCCTGACACTCACTCTGCAGTACCCTGACCCTCTGACACTGCAGCACCCCGACCCTCTGACACTGCAGCACCCTGACCCTCTGACACTGCAGCACCCTGACCCTCCGACACTGCAGCACCCTGACCCTCTGACACTGCAGCACCCCGACCCTCTGACACTGCAGCACCCTGACCCTCTGACACTGCAGCACCCTGACCCTCACACTGCAGCACCCTGACCCTCTGACACTGCAGCACCCCGACCCTCTGACACTGCAGCATCCTGACCCTCCGACACTGCAGCACCCTGACCCTCTGACACTGCAGCACCCCGACCCTCTGACACTGCAGCACCCTGACCCTCTGACACTGCAGCACCCTGACCCTCACACTGCAGCACCCTGACCCTCTGACACTGCAGCACCCTGACCCTCTGACACTGCAGCACCCTGACCCTCTGACACTGCAGCACCCTGACCCTCACACTGCAGCACCCTGACCCTCCGACACTGCAGCACCCTGACCCTCTTACACTGCAGCACCCTGACCCTCACACTGCAGCACCCTGACCCTATGACACTGCAGCACCCTGACCCTCACTGCAGCACCCTGACCCTCACACTGCAGCACCCTGACCCTCACACTGCAGCACCCTGACCCTCTGACACTGCAGCATCCTGACCCTCTGACACTGCAGCACCCTGACCCTCTGACACTGCAGCACCCTGACCCTCTGACACTGCAGCACCCTGAACCTCACACTGCAGCATCCTGACCCTCTGACACTGCAGCATCCTGACACTCACTCTGCAGCACCCTGACCCTCACACTGCAGCATCCTGACCCTCACACTGCAGCACCCTGACCCTCTGACACTGCAGCACCCTGACCCTCACACTGCAGCACCCTGACCCTCACACTGCAGCACCCTGACCCTCTGACACTGCAGCATCCTGACCCTCTGACACTGCAGCACCCTGACCCTCACACTGCAGCACCCTGACCCTCACACTGCAGCATCCTGACCCTCTGACACTGCAGCACCCTGAACCTCACTCCGCAGCATCCTGACCCTCTGACACTGCAGCACCCTGACCCTCACACTGCAGCACCCTGACCCTCACACTGCAGCACCCTGACCCTCTGACATTGCAGCACCCTGACCCTCACACTGCAGCACCCTGACCCTCTGAGACTGCAGCACCCTGACCCTCTGACACTGCAGCACCCTGACCCTCACTCTGCAGCATCCTGACCCTCTGACACTGCAGCATCCTGACCCTCACACTGCAGCATTCTGACCCTCACACTGCAGCATTATGACCCTCTGAGACTGCAGTACCCTGACCCTCTGACACTCAGCACTCTGACACTGCAGCACCCTGACCCTCACACTGCAGCATCCTGACCCTCACACTGCAGCATTCTGACCCTCACACTGCAGCACCCTGACCCTCTGACACTGCAGCATCCTGGCCCTCACACTGCAGCACCCTGACCCTCACACTGCAGCACCCTGACCCTCACACTGCAGCATCCTGACCCTCTGACACTGCAGCACCCTGACCCTCTGACACTGCAGCACCCTGACCCTCTGACACTGCAGCATCCTGACCCTCACACTGCAGTACCCTGACCCTCTGACACTGCAGCATCCTGACCCTCTGACACTGCAGCACCCTGACCCTCTGACATTGCAGCACCCTGACCCTCTGACACTGCAGCATCCTGACCCTCTGACACTGCAGCACCCTGACCCTCACACTGCAGCATCCTGACCCTCACACTGCAGCATCCTGACCCTCACACTGCAGCATCCTGACCCTCACACTGCAGCATCCTGACCCTCACACTGCAGCATCCTGACCCTCACACTGCAGCACCCTGACCCTCTGACACTGCAGCATCCTGACCCTCTGACACTGCAGCACCCTGACCCTCACACTGCAGCACCCTGACCCTCACACTGCAGCACCCTGACCCTCACACTGCAGCACCCTGACCCTCACACTGCAGCACCCTGACCCTCTGACACTGCAGCATCCTGACCCTCTGACACTGCAGCATCCTGACCCTCTGACACTGCAGCAACCTGACCCTCTGACACTGCAGCATCCTGACCCTCTGACACTGCAGCACCCTGACCCTCACACTGCAGCACCCTGACCCTCACACTGCAGCACCCTGACCCTCACACTGCAGCACCCTGACCCTCACACTGCAGCACCCTGACCCTCACACTGCAGCACCCTGACCCTCTGACACTGCAGCATCCTGACCCTCTGACACTGCAGCATCCTGACCCTCTGACACTGCAGCATCCTGACCCTCACACTGCAGCACCCTGACCCTCACACTGCAGCACCCTGACCCTCACACTGCAGCACCCTGACCCTCACACTGCTGCACCCTGACCCTCACACTGCAGCACCCTGACCCTCACGCTGCAGCACCCTGACCCTCACACTGCAGCACCCTGACCCTCACACTGCAGCACCCTGACCCTCACACTGCAGCATCCTGACCCTCACACTGCAGCACCCTGACCCTCACGCTGCAGCACCCTGACCCTCACGCTGCAGCACCCTGACCCTCACGCTGCAGCACCCTGACCCTCACACTGCAGCACCCTGACCCTCACACTGCAGCACCCTGACCCTCACACTGCAGCACCCTGACCCTCACACTGCAGCACCCTGACCCTCACACTGCAGCATCCTGACCCTCACACTGCAGCACCTTGACCCTCTGACACTGCAGCACCCTGACCCTCTGACACTGCAGCACCCTGACCCTCTGACACTGCAGCACCCTGACCCTCTGACATTGCAGCACCGTGACCCTCTGACACTGCAGCATCCTGACCCTCTGACACTGCAGCACCCTGACCCTCACACTGCAGCATCCTGACCCTCACACTGCAGCATCCTGACCCTCACACTGCAGCATCCTGACCCTCACACTGCAGCATCCTGACCCTCACACTGCAGCACCCTGACCCTCTGACACTGCAGCACCCTGACCCTCTGACACTGCAGCACCCTGACCCTCTGACACTGCAGCACCCTGACCCTCTGACACTGCAGCACCCTGACCCTCTGACATTGCAGCACCCTGACCCTCTGACACTGCAGCACCCTGACCCTCTGACACTGCAGCACCCTGACCCTCACACTGCAGCACCCTGACCCTCACACTGCAGCACCCTGACCCTCTGACACTGCAGCATCCTGACCCTCTGACACTGCAGCATCCTGACCCTCTGACACTGCAGCACCCTGACCCTCTGACACTGCAGCACCCTGACCCTCTGACACTGCAGCACCCTGACCCTCTGACATTGCAGCACCCTGACCCTCTGACACTGCAGCATCCTGACCCTCACACTGCAGCATCCTGACCCTCACACTGCAGCATCCTGACCCTCACACTGCAGCATCCTGACCCTCACACTGCAGCACCCTGACCCTCTGACACTGCAGCACCCTGACCCTCTGCCACTGCAGCATCCTGACCCTCTGACACTGCAGCACCCTGACCCTCACACTGCAGCACCCTGACCCTCACACTGCAGCGCCCTGACCCTCACACTGCAGCACCCTGACCCTCTGACACTGCAGCATCCTGACCCTCTGACACTGCAGCATCCTGACCCTCTGACACTGCAGCATCCTGACCCTCACACTGCAGCACCCTGACCCTCACACTGCAGCACCCTGACCCTCACACTGCAGCACCCTGACCCTCTGACACTGCAGCACCCTGACCCTCACACTGCAGCACCCTGACCCTCTGACACTGCAGCATCCTGACCCTCTGACACTGCAGCATCCTGACCCTCTGACACTGCAGCATCCTGACCCTCTGACACTGCAGCATCCTGACCCTCTGACACTGCAGCATCCTGACCCTCTGACACTGCAGCACTCTGACCCTCACACTGCAGCACCCTGACCCTCTGACACTGCGGCACCCTGACCCTCACACTGCAGCACCCTGACCCTCTGACATTGCAGCACCCTGACCCTCTGGCACTGCAGCACCCTGACCCTCACACTGCAGCACCCTGACCCTCTGACACTGCGGCACCCTGACCCTCACACTGCAGCACCCTGACCCTCACACTGCAGCATCCTGACCCTCACACTGCAGCACCCTGACCCTCACGCTGCAGCACCCTGACCCTCACGCTGCAGCACCCTGACCCTCACACTGCAGCATCCTGACCCTCACACTGCAGCACCCTGACCCTCACACTGCAGCACCCTGACCCTCTGACATTGCAGCACCCTGACCCTCTGACACTGCAGCATCCTGACCCTCTGACACTGCAGCACCCTGACCCTCTGACACTGCAGCACCCTGACCCTCACACTGCAGCATCCTGACCCTCACACTGCAGCATCCTGACCCTCACACTGCAGCATCCTGACCCTCACACTGCAGCATCCTGACCCTCACACTGAAGCACCCTGACCCTCTGACACTGCAGCATCCTGACCCTCTGACACTGCAGCACCCTGACCCTCACACTGCAGCACCTTGACCCTCACACTGCAGCACCCTGACCCTCACACTGCAGCACCCTGACCCTCACACTGCAGCACCCTGACCCTCTGACACTGCAGCATCCTGACCCTCTGACACTGCAGCATCCTGACCCTCACACTGCAGCATCCTGACCCTCTGACACTGCAGCAACCAGACCCTCTGACACTGCAGCACTCTGACCCTCACACTGCAGCACCCTGACCCTCACACTGCAGCACCCTGACCCTCACACTGCAGCGCCCTGACCCTCACACTGCAGCACCCTGACCCTCACGCTGCAGCACCCTGACCCTCACACTGCAGCACCCTGACCCTCACACTGCAGCACCCTGACCCTCACACTGCAGCACCCTGACCCTCACACTGCAGCACCCTGACCCTCACACTGCAGCATCCTGACCCTCACACTGCAGCACCCTGACCCTCTGACACTGCAGCATCCTGACCCTCTGACACTGCAGCATCCTGACCCTCACACTGCAGTACCCTGACCCTCTGACACTGCAGCATCCTGACCCTCTGACACTGCAGCACCCTGATCCTCTGACACTGCAGCACCCTGACCCTCTGACACTGCAGCATCCTGACCCTCTGACACTGCAGCATCCTGACAGTCACTCTGCAGTACCCTGACCCTCTGACACTGCAACATCCTGACCCTCTGACACTGCAGCATCCTGACACTCACTCTGCAGTACCCTGACCCTCTGACACTGCAGCACCCCGACCCTCTGACACTGCAGCACCCTGACCCTCTGACACTGCAGCACCCTGACCCTCCGACACTGCAGCACCCTGACCCTCTGACACTGCAGCACCCCGACCCTCTGACACTGCAGCACCCTGACCCTCTGACACTGCAGCACCCTGACCCTCACACTGCAGCACCCTGACCCTCTGACACTGTAGCACCCCGACCCTCTGACACTGCAGCACCCTGACCCTCTGACACTGCAGCACCCTGACCCTCCGACACTGCAGCACCCTGACCCTCTTACACTGCAGCACCCTGACCCTCACACTGCAGCACCCTGACCCTATGACACTGCAGCACCCTGACCCTCACTGCAGCACCCTGACCCTCACACTGCAGCACCCTGACCCTCTGACACTGCAGCATCCTGACCCTCTGACACTGCAGCACCCTGACCCTCTGACACTGCAGCACCCTGACCCTCTGACACTGCAGCACCCTGAACCTCACACTGCAGCATCCTGACCCTCTGACACTGCAGCATCCTGACACTCACTCTGCAGCACCCTGACCCTCACACTGCAGCATCCTGACCCTCACACTGCAGCACCCTGACCCTCTGACACTGCAGCACCCTGACCCTCACACTGCAGCACCCTGACCCTCACACTGCAGCACCCTGACCCTCTGACACTGCAGCATCCTGACCCTCTGACACTGCAGCACCCTGACCCTCACACTGCAGCACCCTGACCCTCACACTGCAGCATCCTGACCCTCTGACACTGCAGCACCCTGAACCTCACTCCGCAGCATCCTGACCCTCTGACACTGCAGCACCCTGACCCTCACACTGCAGCACCCTGACCCTCACACTGCAGCACCCTGACCCTCTGACATTGCAGCACCCTGACCCTCACACTGCAGCACCCTGACCCTCTGAGACTGCAGCACCCTGACCCTCTGACACTGCAGCACCCTGACCCTCACTCTGCAGCATCCTGACCCTCTGACACTGCAGCATCCTGACCCTCACACTGCAGCATTCTGACCCTCACACTGCAGCATTCTGACCCTCTGAGACTGCAGTACCCTGACCCTCTGACACTCAGCACTCTGACACTGCAGCACCCTGACCCTCACACTGCAGCATCCTGACCCTCACACTGCAGCATTCTGACCCTCACACTGCAGCACCCTGACCCTCTGACACTGCAGCATCCTGGCCCTCACACTGCAGCACCCTGACCCTCACACTGCAGCACCCTGACCCTCACACTGCAGCATCCTGACCCTCTGACACTGCAGCACCCTGACCCTCTGACACTGCAGCACCCTGACCCTCTGACACTGCAGCATCCTGACCCTCACACTGCAGTACCCTGACCCTCTGACACTGCAGCATCCTGACCCTCTGACACTGCAGCACCCTGACCCTCTGACATTGCAGCACCCTGACCCTCTGACACTGCAGCATCCTGACCCTCTGACACTGCAGCACCCTGACCCTCACACTGCAGCATCCTGACCCTCACACTGCAGCATCCTGACCCTCACACTGCAGCATCCTGACCCTCACACTGCAGCATCCTGACCCTCACACTGCAGCATCCTGACCCTCACACTGCAGCATCCTGACCCTCACACTGCAGCACCCTGACCCTCTGACACTGCAGCATCCTGACCCTCTGACACTGCAGCACCCTGACCCTCACACTGCAGCACCCTGACCCTCACACTGCAGCACCCTGACCCTCACACTGCAGCACCCTGACCCTCACACTGCAGCACCCTGACCCTCTGACACTGCAGCATCCTGACCCTCTGACACTGCAGCATCCTGACCCTCTGACACTGCAGCAACCTGACCCTCTGACACTGCAGCATCCTGACCCTCTGACACTGCAGCACCCTGACCCTCACACTGCAGCACCCTGACCCTCACACTGCAGCACCCTGACCCTCACACTGCAGCACCCTGACCCTCACACTGCAGCACCCTGACCCTCACACTGCAGCACCCTGACCCTCTGACACTGCAGCATCCTGACCCTCTGACACTGCAGCATCCTGACCCTCTGACACTGCAGCATCCTGACCCTCTGACACTGCAGCATCCTGACCCTCACACTGCAGCACCCTGACCCTCACACTGCAGCACCCTGACCCTCACACTGCAGCACCCTGACCCTCACACTGCTGCACCCTGACCCTCACACTGCAGCACCCTGACCCTCACGCTGCAGCACCCTGACCCTCACACTGCAGCACCCTGACCCTCACACTGCAGCACCCTGACCCTCACACTGCAGCATCCTGACCCTCACACTGCAGCACCCTGACCCTCACGCTGCAGCACCCTGACCCTCACGCTGCAGCACCCTGACCCTCACGCTGCAGCACCTTGACCCTCACGCTGCAGCACCCTGACCCTCACACTGCAGCACCCTGACCCTCACACTGCAGCACCCTGACCCTCACACTGCAGCACCCTGACCCTCACACTGCAGCATCCTGACCCTCACACTGCAGCACCTTGACCCTCTGACACTGCAGCACCCTGACCCTCTGACACTGCAGCACCCTGACCCTCTGACACTGCAGCACCCTGACCCTCTGACATTGCAGCACCCTGACCCTCTGACACTGCAGCATCCTGACCCTCTGACACTGCAGCACCCTGACCCTCACACTGCAGCATCCTGACCCTCACACTGCAGCATCCTGACCCTCACACTGCAGCATCCTGACCCTCACACTGCAGCATCCTGACCCTCACACTGCAGCACCCTGACCCTCTGACACTGCAGCACCCTGACCCTCTGACACTGCAGCACCCTGACCCTCTGACACTGCAGCACCCTGACCCTCTGACACTGCAGCACCCTGACCCTCTGACATTGCAGCACCCTGACCCTCTGACACTGCAGCACCCTGACCCTCTGACACTGCAGCACCCTGACCCTCACACTGCAGCACCCTGACCCTCACACTGCAGCACCCTGACCCTCTGACACTGCAGCATCCTGACCCTCGGACACTGCAGTATCCTGACCCTCTGACACTGCAGCAACCTGACCCTCACACTGCAGCACCCTGACCCTCTGACACTGCAGCATCCTGACCCTCTGACACTGCAGCATCCTGACCCTCTGACACTGCAGCATCCTGACCCTCTGACACTACAGCACCCTGACCCTCTGACACTGCAGCACTCTGACCCTCTGACACTGCAGCATCCTGACCCTCACACTGCAGCATCCTGACCCTCTGACACTGCAGCAACCTGACCCTCTGACACTGCAGCACTCTGACCCTCTGACACTGCAGCACCCTGACCCTCACACTGCAGCACCCTGACCCTCACACTGCAGCACCCTGACCCTCACGCTGCAGCACCCTGACCCTCACGCTGCAGCACCCTGACCCTCACGCTGCAGCACCCTGACCCTCACACTGCAGCACCCTGACCCTCACACTGCAGCACCCTGACCCTCACACTGCAGCATCCTGACCCTCACGCTGCAGCACCCTGACCCTCTGACACTGCAGCACCCTGACCCTCTGACACTGCAGCATCCTGACCCTCACACTGCAGTACCCTGACCCTCTGACACTGCAGCATCCTGACCCTCTGACACTGCAGCACCCTGATCCTCTGACACTGCAGCACCCTGACCCTCTGACACTGCAGCATCCTGACCCTCACACTGCAGTACCCTGACCCTCTGACACTGCAGCATCCTGACCCTCTGACACTGCAGCATCCTGACCCTCTGACACTGCAGCACCCTGATCCTCTGACACTGCAGCACCCTGACCCTCTGACACTGCAACATCCTGACCCTCTGACACTGCAGCATCCTGACACTCACTCTGCAGCACCCTGACCCTCTGACACTGCAGCACCCTGACCCTCACACTGCAGCACCCTGACCCTCTGACACTGCAGCACCCTGACCCTCTGACACTGCAGCACCCTGACCCTCTGACACTGCAGCACCCTGACCCTCTGACACTGCAGCATCCTGACCCTCACACTGCAGTACCCTGACCCTCTGACACTGCAGCATCCTGACCCTCTGACACTGCAGCACCCTGACCCTCTGACACTGCAGCACCCTGACCCTCTGACACTGCAGCACCCTGACCCTCTGACACTGCAGCACCCTGACCCTCACACTGCAGCACCCTGACCCTCTGACACTGCAGCACCCTGACCCTCACTGCAGCACCCTGACCCTCACACTGCAGCACCCTGACCCTCTGACACTGCAGCATCCTGACCCTCTGACACTGCAGCACCCTGACCCTCACACTGCAGCACCCTGACCCTCTGACACTGCAGCACCCTGACCCTCTGACACTGCAGCATCCTGACACTCACTCTGCAGCACCCTGACCCTCACACTGCAGCATCCTGACCCTCACACTGCAGCACCCTGACCCTCTGACACTGCAGCACCCTGACCCTCACACTGCAGCACCCTGACCCTCACACTGCAGCACCCTGACCCTCTGACACTGCAGCATCCTGACCCTCTGACACTGCAGCACCCTGACCCTCACACTGCAGCACCCTGACCCTCACACTGCAGCACCCTGACCCTCACACTGCAGCACCCTGACCCTCTGACACTGCAGCATCCTGACCCTCTGACACTGCAGCACCCTGACCCTCACACTGCAGCATCCTGACCCTCTGACACTGCAGCACCCTGAACCTCACTCCGCAGCATCCTGACCCTCTGACACTGCAGCACCCTGACCCTCACACTGCAGCACCCTGACCCTCACACTGCAGCACCCTGACCCTCTGACATTGCAGCACCCTGACCCTCACACTGCAGCACCCTGACCCTCTGAGACTGCAGCACCCTGACCCTCTGACACTGCAGCACCCTGACCCTCACTCTGCAGCATCCTGACCCTCTGACACTGCAGCATCCTGACCCTCACACTGCAGCATCCTGACCCTCTGACACTGCAGTACCCTGACCCTCTGACACTCAGCACTCTGACACTGCAGCACCCTGACCCTCACACTGCAGCATCCTGACCCTCACACTGCAGCATCCTGGCCCTCACACTGCAGCACCCTGACCCTCACACTGCAGCACCCTGACCCTCACACTGCAGCACCCTGACCCTCACACTGCAGCACCCTGACCCTCACACTGCAGCACCCTGACCCTCACACTGCAGCATCCTGACCCTCACACTGCAGCACCCTGACCCTCTGACACTGCAGCACCCTGACCCTCTGACACTGCAGCATCCTGACCCTCACACTGCAGTACCCTGACCCTCTGACACTGCAGCATCCTGACCCTCTGACACTGCAGCACCCTGACCCTCTGACATTGCAGCAGCCTGACCCTCTGACACTGCAGCATCCTGACCCTCTGACACTGCAGCACCCTGACCCTCACGCTGCAGCATCCTGACCCTCACACTGCAGCATCCTGACCCTCACACTGCAGCATCCTGACCCTCACACTGCAGCATCCTGACCCTCACACTGCAGCATCCTGACCCTCACACTGCAGCACCCTGACCCTCTGACACTGCAGCACCCTGACCCTCACACTGCAGCACCCTGACCCTCACACTGCAGCACCCTGACCCTCACACTGCAGCACCCTGACCCTCACACTGCAGCACCCTGACCCTCACGCTGCAGCACCCTGACCCTCACACTGCAGCACCCTGACCCTCACACTGCAGCACCCTGACCCTCACACTGCAGCATCCTGACCCTCACACTGCAGCACCCTGACCCTCTGACACTGCAGCACCCTGACCCTCTGACACTGCAGCATCCTGACCCTCACACTGCAGCACCCTGACCCTCACACTGCAGCACCCTGACCCTCACACTGCAGCACCCTGACCCTCACGCTGCAGCACCCTGACCCTCACGCTGCAGCACCCTGACCCTCACACTGCAGCACCCTGACCCTCACACTGCAGCACCCTGACCCTCACACTGCAGCACCCTGACCCTCACACTGCAGCATCCTGACCCTCACACTGCAGCACCCTGACCCTCTGACACTGCAGCACCCTGACCCTCTGACACTGCAGCATCCTGACCCTCACACTGCAGCAGCCTGACCCTCACTCTGCAGCATCCTGGCCCTCTGACACTGCAGCACCCTGACCCTCACGCTGCAGCACCCTGACCCTCACGCTGCAGCACCCTGACCCTCACACTGCAGCATCCTGACCCTCACACTGCAGCACCCTGACCCTCACACTGCAGCACCCTGACCCTCTGACATTGCAGCACCCTGACCCTCTGACACTGCAGCATCCTGACCCTCTGACACTGCAGCACCCTGACCCTCTGACACTGCAGCACCCTGACCCTCACACTGCAGCATCCTGACCCTCACACTGCAGCATCCTGACCCTCACACTGCAGCATCCTGACCCTCACACTGCAGCATCCTGACCCTCACACTGAAGCACCCTGACCCTCTGACACTGCAGCATCCTGACCCTCTGACACTGCAGCACCCTGACCCTCACACTGCAGCACCTTGACCCTCACACTGCAGCACCCTGACCCTCACACTGCAGCACCCTGACCCTCACACTGCAGCATCCTGACCCTCACACTGCAGCATCCTGACCCTCTGACACTGCAGCACCCTGACCCTCACACTGCAGCATCCTGACCCTCACACTGCAGCATCCTGACCCTCTGACACTGCAGCACCTTGACCCTCACACTGCAGCACCCTGACCCTCTGACACTGCAGCATCCTGACCCTCTGACACTGCAGCATCCTGACCCTCTGACACTGCAGCAACCAGACCCTCTGACACTGCAGCACTCTGACCCTCACACTGCAGCACCCTGACCCTCACACTGCAGCACCCTGACCCTCACACTGCAGCGCCCTGACCCTCACACTGCAGCACCCTGACCCTCACGCTGCAGCACCCTGACCCTCACACTGCAGCACCCTGACCCTCACACTGCAGCACCCTGACCCTCACACTGCAGCACCCTGACCCTCACACTGCAGCACCCTGACCCTCACACTGCAGCATCCTGACCCTCACACTGCAGCACCCTGACCCTCTGACACTGCAGCATCCTGACCCTCTGACACTGCAGCATCCTGACCCTCACACTGCAGTACCCTGACCCTCTGACACTGCAGCATCCTGACCCTCTGACACTGCAGCACCCTGATCCTCTGACACTGCAGCACCCTGACCCTCTGACACTGCAGCATCCTGACCCTCTGACACTGCAGCATCCTGACAGTCACTCTGCAGTACCCTGACCCTCTGACACGGCAACATCCTGACCCTCTGACACTGCAGCATCCTGACACTCACTCTGCAGTACCCTGACCCTCTGACACTGCAGCACCCCGACCCTCTGACACTGCAGCACCCTGACCCTCTGACACTGCAGCATCCTGACCCTCCGACACTGCAGCACCCTGACCCTCTGACACTGCAGCACCCCGACCCTCTGACACTGCAGCACCCTGACCCTCTGACACTGCAGCACCCTGACCCTCACACTGCAGCACCCTGACCCTCTGACACTGCAGCACCCCGACCCTCTGACACTGCAGCACCCTGACCCTCTGACACTGCAGCACCCTGACCCTCCGACACTGCAGCACCCTGACCCTCTTACACTGCAGCACCCTGACCCTCACACTGCAGCACCCTGACCCTATGACACTGCAGCACCCTGACCCTCACTGCAGCACCCTGACCCTCACACTGCAGCACCCTGACCCTCTGACACTGCAGCATCCTGACCCTCTGACACTGCAGCACCCTGACCCTCTGACACTGCAGCACCCTGACCCTCTGACACTGCAGCACCCTGAACCTCACACTGCAGCATCCTGACCCTCTGACACTGCAGCATCCTGACCCTCACACTGCAGCACCCTGACCCTCTGACACTGCAGCACCCTGACCCTCACACTGCAGCACCCTGACCCTCTGACACTGCAGCACCCTGACCCTCACACTGCAGCACCCTGACCCTCTGACACTGCAGCATCCTGACCCTCTGACACTGCAGCACCCTGACCCTCACACTGCAGCACCCTGACCCTCACACTGCAGCATCCTGACCCTCTGACACTGCAGCACCCTGAACCTCACTCCGCAGCATCCTGACCCTCTGACACTGCAGCACCCTGACCCTCACACTGCAGCACCCTGACCCTCACACTGCAGCACCCTGACCCTCTGACATTGCAGCACCCTGACCCTCACACTGCAGCACCCTGACCCTCTGAGACTGCAGCACCCTGACCCTCTGACACTGCAGCACCCTGACCCTCACTCTGCAGCATCCTGACCCTCTGACACTGCAGCATCCTGACCCTCACACTGCAGCATTCTGACCCTCACACTGCAGCATTATGACCCTCTGAGACTGCAGTACCCTGACCCTCTGACACTCAGCACTCTGACACTGCAGCACCCTGACCCTCACACTGCAGCATCCTGACCCTCACACTGCAGCATTCTGACCCTCACACTGCAGCACCCTGACCCTCTGACACTGCAGCATCCTGGCCCTCACACTGCAGCACCCTGACCCTCACACTGCAGCACCCTGACCCTCACACTGCAGCATCCTGACCCTCTGACACTGCAGCACCCTGACCCTCTGACACTGCAGCACCCTGACCCTCTGACACTGCAGCATCCTGACCCTCACACTGCAGTACCCTGACCCTCTGACACTGCAGCATCCTGACCCTCTGACACTGCAGCACCCTGACCCTCTGACATTGCAGCACCCTGACCCTCTGACACTGCAGCATCCTGACCCTCTGACACTGCAGCACCCTGACCCTCACACTGCAGCATCCTGACCCTCACACTGCAGCATCCTGACCCTCACACTGCAGCATCCTGACCCTCACACTGCAGCATCCTGACCCTCACACTGCAGCATCCTGACCCTCACACTGCAGCACCCTGACCCTCTGACACTGCAGCATCCTGACCCTCTGACACTGCAGCACCCTGACCCTCACACTGCAGCACCCTGACCCTCACACTGCAGCACCCTGACCCTCACACTGCAGCACCCTGACCCTCACACTGCAGCACCCTGACCCTCTGACACTGCAGCATCCTGACCCTCTGACACTGCAGCATCCTGACCCTCTGACACTGCAGCAACCTGACCCTCTGACACTGCAGCATCCTGACCCTCTGACACTGCAGCACCCTGACCCTCACACTGCAGCACCCTGACCCTCACACTGCAGCACCCTGACCCTCACACTGCAGCACCCTGACCCTCACACTGCAGCACCCTGACCCTCACACTGCAGCACCCTGACCCTCTGACACTGCAGCATCCTGACCCTCTGACACTGCAGCATCCTGACCCTCTGACACTGCAGCATCCTGACCCTCACACTGCAGCACCCTGACCCTCACACTGCAGCACCCTGACCCTCACACTGCAGCACCCTGACCCTCACACTGCTGCACCCTGACCCTCACACTGCAGCACCCTGACCCTCACGCTGCAGCACCCTGACCCTCACACTGCAGCACCCTGACCCTCACACTGCAGCACCCTGACCCTCACACTGCAGCATCCTGACCCTCACACTGCAGCACCCTGACCCTCACGCTGCAGCACCCTGACCCTCACGCTGCAGCACCCTGACCCTCACGCTGCAGCACCCTGACCCTCACACTGCAGCACCCTGACCCTCACACTGCAGCACCCTGACCCTCACACTGCAGCACCCTGACCCTCACACTGCAGCACCCTGACCCTCACACTGCAGCATCCTGACCCTCACACTGCAGCACCTTGACCCTCTGACACTGCAGCACCCTGACCCTCTGACACTGCAGCACCCTGACCCTCTGACACTGCAGCACCCTGACCCTCTGACATTGCAGCACCCTGACCCTCTGACACTGCAGCATCCTGACCCTCTGACACTGCAGCACCCTGACCCTCACACTGCAGCATCCTGACCCTCACACTGCAGCATCCTGACCCTCACACTGCAGCATCCTGACCCTCACACTGCAGCATCCTGACCCTCACACTGCAGCACCCTGACCCTCTGACACTGCAGCACCCTGACCCTCTGACACTGCAGCACCCTGACCCTCTGACACTGCAGCACCCTGACCCTCTGACACTGCAGCACCCTGACCCTCTGACATTGCAGCACCCTGACCCTCTGACACTGCAGCACCCTGACCCTCTGACACTGCAGCACCCTGACCCTCACACTGCAGCATCCTGACCCTCACACTGCAGCATCCTGACCCTCACACTGCAGCATCCTGACCCTCACACTGCAGCATCCTGACCCTCACACTGCAGCACCCTGACCCTCTGACACTGCAGCACCCTGACCCTCTGACACTGCAGCACCCTGACCCTCACACTGCAGCACCCTGACCCTCACACTGCAGCACCCTGACCCTCTGACACTGCAGCATCCTGACCCTCTGACACTGCAGCATCCTGACCCTCTGACACTGCAGCAACCTGACCCTCACACTGCAGCACCCTGACCCTCTGACACTGCAGCATCCTGACCCTCTGACACTGCAGCATCCTGACCCTCTGACACTGCAGCATCCTGACCCTCTGACACTACAGCACCCTGACCCTCTGACACTGCAGCACTCTGACCCTCTGACACTGCAGCATCCTGACCCTCACACTGCAGCATCCTGACCCTCTGACACTGCAGCAACCTGACCCTCTGACACTGCAGCACTCTGACCCTCTGACACTGCAGCACCCTGACCCTCACACTGCAGCACCCTGACCCTCACACTGCAGCACCCTGACCCTCACGCTGCAGCACCCTGACCCTCACGCTGCAGCACCCTGACCCTCACGCTGCAGCACCCTGACCCTCACACTGCAGCACCCTGACCCTCACACTGCAGCACCCTGACCCTCACACTGCAGCATCCTGACCCTCACGCTGCAGCACCCTGACCCTCTGACACTGCAGCACCCTGACCCTCTGACACTGCAGCATCCTGACCCTCACACTGCAGTACCCTGACCCTCTGACACTGCAGCATCCTGACCCTCTGACACTGCAGCACCCTGATCCTCTGACACTGCAGCACCCTGACCCTCTGACACTGCAGCATCCTGACAGTCACTCTGCAGTACCCTGACCCTCTGACACTGCAACATCCTGACCCTCTGACACTGCAGCATCCTGACACTCACTCTGCAGCACCCTGACCCTCTGACACTGCAGCACCCTGACCCTCACACTGCAGCACCCTGACCCTCTGACACTGCAGCACCCTGACCCTCTGACACTGCAGCACCCTGACCCTCTGACACTGCAGCACCCTGACCCTCTGACACTGCAGCATCCTGACCCTCACACTGCAGTACCCTGACCCTCTGACACTGCAGCATCCTGACCCTCTGACACTGCAGCATCCTGACCCTCTGACACTGCAGCACCCTGACCCTCTGACACTGCAGCACCCTGACCCTCTGACACTGCAGCACCCTGACCCTCTGACACTGCAGCACCCTGACCCTCACACTGCAGCACCCTGACCCTCTGACACTGCAGCACCCTGACCCTCACTGCAGCACCCTGACCCTCACACTGCAGCACCCTGACCCTCTGACACTGCAGCATCCTGACCCTCTGACACTGCAGCACCCTGACCCTCACACTGCAGCACCCTGACCCTCTGACACTGCAGCACCCTGACCCTCTGACACTGCAGCATCCTGACACTCACTCTGCAGCACCCTGACCCTCACACTGCAGCATCCTGACCCTCACACTGCAGCATCCTGACCCTCTGACACTGCAGCACCCTGACCCTCACACTGCAGCACCCTGACCCTCACACTGCAGCACCCTGACCCTCTGACACTGCAGCATCCTGACCCTCTGACACTGCAGCACCCTGACCCTCACACTGCAGCACCCTGACCCTCACACTGCAGCACCCTGACCCTCACACTGCAGCACCCTGACCCTCTGACACTGCAGCATCCTGACCCTCTGACACTGCAGCACCCTGACCCTCACACTGCAGCATCCTGACCCTCTGACACTGCAGCACCCTGAACCTCACTCCGCAGCATCCTGACCCTCTGACACTGCAGCACCCTGACCCTCACACTGCAGCACCCTGACCCTCACACTGCAGCACCCTGACCCTCTGACATTGCAGCACCCTGACCCTCACACTGCAGCACCCTGACCCTCTGAGACTGCAGCACCCTGACCCTCTGACACTGCAGCACCCTGACCCTCACTCTGCAGCATCCTGACCCTCTGACACTGCAGCATCCTGACCCTCACACTGCAGCATCCTGACCCTCTGACACTGCAGTACCCTGACCCTCTGACACTCAGCACTCTGACACTGCAGCACCCTGACCCTCACACTGCAGCACCCTGACCCTCACACTGCAGCACCCTGACCCTCACACTGCAGCATCCTGACCCTCACACTGCAGCACCCTGACCCTCTGACACTGCAGCACCCTGACCCTCTGACACTGCAGCATCCTGACCCTCACACTGCAGTACCCTGACCCTCTGACACTGCAGCATCCTGACCCTCTGACACTGCAGCACCCTGACCCTCTGACATTGCAGCAGCCTGACCCTCTGACACTGCAGCATCCTGACCCTCTGACACTGCAGCACCCTGACCCTCATGCTGCAGCATCCTGACCCTCACACTGCAGCATCCTGACCCTCACACTGCAGCATCCTGACCCTCACACTGCAGCATCCTGACCCTCACACTGCAGCATCCTGACCCTCACACTGCAGCATCCTGACCCTCACACTGCAGCACCCTGACCCTCTGACACTGCAGCACCCTGACCCTCACACTGCAGCACCCTGACCCTCACACTGCAGCACCCTGACCCTCACACTGCAGCACCCTGACCCTCACACTGCAGCACCCTGACCCTCACGCTGCAGCACCCTGACCCTCACACTGCAGCACCCTGACCCTCACACTGCAGCACCCTGACCCTCACACTGCAGCATCCTGACCCTCACACTGCAGCACACTGACCCTCTGACACTGCAGCACCCTGACCCTCTGACACTGCAGCATCCTGACCCTCACACTGCAGCACCCTGACCCTCACACTGCAGCACCCTGACCCTCACACTGCAGCACCCTGACCCTCACGCTGCAGCACCCTGACCCTCACACTGCAGCACCCTGACCCTCTGACACTGCAGCATCCTGACCCTCACACTGCAGTACCCTGACCCTCTGACACTGCAGCATCCTGACCCTCTGACACTGCAGCATCCTGACAGTCACTCTGCAGTACCCTGACCCTCACACTGCAGCATCCTGACCCTCTGACACTGCAGCACCCTGACCCTCTGACACTGCAGCACCCTGACCCTCTGACACTGCAGCACCCTGACCCTCACACTGCAGCACCCTGACCCTCTGACACTGCAGCATCCTGACCCTCACACTGCAGTACCCTGACCCTCTGACACTGCAACATCCTGACCCTCTGACACTGCAGCATCCTGACAGTCACTCTGCAGTACCCTGACCCTCACACTGCAGCACCCTGACCCTCTGACACTGCAGCACCCTGACCCTCACACTGCAGCACCCTGACCCTCTGACACTGCAGCACCCTGACCCTCTGACACTGCAGCACCCTGACCCTCTGACACTGCAGCATCCTGACCCTCACACTGCAGTACCCTGACCCTCTGACACTGCAGCATCCTGACCCTCTGACACTGCAGCACCCTGACCCTCTGACACTGCAGCACCCTGACCCTCTGACACTGCAGCACCCTGACCCTCTGACACTGCAGCACCCTGACCCTCACACTGCAGCACCCTGACCCTCTGACACTGCAGCACCCTGACCCTCACTGCAGCACCCTGACCCTCACACTGCAGCACCCTGACCCTCTGACACTGCAGCATCCTGACCCTCTGACACTGCAGCACCCTGACCCTCACACTGCAGCACCCTGACCCTCTGACACTGCAGCACCCTGACCCTCTGACACTGCAGCACCCTGAACCTCACACTGCAGCATCCTGACCCTCTGACACTGCAGCATCCTGACACTCACTCTGCAGCACCCTGACCCTCACACTGCAGCATCCTGACCCTCACACTGCAGCACCCTGACCCTCTGACACTGCAGCACCCTGACCCTCACACTGCAGCACCCTGACCCTCACACTGCAGCACCCTGACCCTCTGACATTGCAGCATCCTGACCCTCTGACACTGCAGCACCCTGACCCTCACACTGCAGCACCCTGACCCTCACACTGCAGCATCCCGACCCTCTGACACTGCAGCACCCTGAACCTCACTCCGCAGCATCCTGACCCTCTGACACTGCAGCACCCTGACCCTCACACTGCAGCATCCTGACCCTCACACTGCAGCACCCTGACCCTCTGAAATTGCAGCACCCTGACCCTCACACTGCAGCACCCTGACCCTCTGAGACTGCAGCACCCTGACCCTCTGACACTGCAGCACCCTGACCCTCACTCTGCAGCATCCTGACCCTCTGACACTGCAGCATCCTGACCCTCACACTGCAGCATCCTGACCCTCTGACACTGCAGTACCCTGACCCTCTGACACTCAGCACTCTGACACTGCAGCACCCTGACCCTCACACTGCAGCATCCTGACCCTCACACTGCAGCATCCTGACCCTCACACTGCAGCACCCTGACCCTCTGACACTGCAGCATCCTGGCCCTCACACTGCAGCACCCTGACCCTCACACTGCAGCACCCTGACCCTCACACTGCAGCACCCTGACCCTCTGACACTGCAGCACCCTGACCCTCTGACACTGCAGCATCCTGACCCTCACACTGCAGTACCCTGACCCTCTGACACTGCAGCACCCTGACCCTCTGACACTGCAGCATCCTGACCCTCACACTGCAGTACCCTGACCCTCTGACACTGCAGCACCCTGACCCTCACACTGCAGCACCCTGACCCTCTGACACTGCAGCACCCTGACCCTCTGACACTGCAGCATCCTGACCCTCACACTGCAGTACACTGACCCTCTGACACTGCAGCATCCTGACCCTCTGACACTGCAGCACCCTGATCCTCTGACACTGCAGCACCCTGACCCTCTGACACTGCAGCATCCTGACCCTCTGACACTGCAGCATCCTGACAGTCACTCTGCAGTACCCTGACCCTCTGACACTGCAACATCCTGACCCTCTGACACTGCAGCATCCTGACAGTCACACTGCAGTACCCTGACCCTCTGACACTGCAACATCCTGACCCTCTGACACTGCAGCATCCTGACACTCACTCTGCAGTACCCTGACCCTCTGACACTGCAGCACCCTGACCCTCACACTGCAGCACCCTGACCCTCTGACACTGCAGCACCCTGACCCTCTGACACTGCAGCACCCTGACCCTCTGACACTGCAGCATCCTGACCCTCACACTGCAGTACCCTGATCCTCTGACACTGCAGCATCCTGACCCTCTGACACTGCAGCACCCTGACCCTCTGACACTGCTGCACCCTGACCCTCTGACACTGCAGCACCCTGACCCTCTGACACTGCAGCACCCTGACCCTCTGACACTGCAGCACCCTGACCCTCACACTGCAGCACCCTGACCCTCTGACACTGCAGCACCCTGACCCTCACTGCAGCACCCTGACCCTCACACTGCAGCACCCTGACCCTCTGACACTGCAGCATCCTGACCCTCTGACACTGCAGCACCCTGACCCTCACACTGCAGCACCCTGACCCTCACACTGCAGCACACTGACCCTCACTCTGCAGCACCCTGACCCTCACACTGCAGCATCCTGACCCTCACACTGCAGCATCCTGACCCTCACACTGCAGCACCCTGACCCTCTGACACTGCAGCATCCTGACCCTCTGACACTGCAGCACCCTGACCCTCACACTGCAGCACCCTGACCCTCACACTGCAGCATCCTGACCCTCTGACACTGCAGCACCCTGACCCTCTGACACTGCAGCATCCTGACCCTCACACTGCAGCATCCTGACACTCTCACTGCAGCATCCTGAACCTCACACCGCAGCATCCTGACCCTCACACTGCAGCATCCTGACACTCTCACTGCAGCATCCTGACCCTCACACTGCAGCATCCTGACCCTCACACTGCAGCACCCTGACCCTCTGACATTGCAGCACCCTGACCCTCACACTGCAGCACCCTGACCCTCACACTGCAGCACCCTGACCCTCACACTGCAGCACCCTGACCCTCACACTGCAGCACCCTGACCGTCACGCTGCAGCACCCTGACCCTCACGCTGCAGCACCCTGACCCTCACACTGCAGCACCCTGACCCTCACACTGCAGCACCCTGACCCTCACACTGCAGCACCCTGACCCTCACACTGCAGCACCCTGACCCTCACACTGCAGCATCCTGACCCTCACACTGCAGCACCCTGACCCTCTGACACTGCAGCACCCTGACCCTCTGACACTGCAACATCCTGACCCTCACACTGCAGTACCCTGACCCTCTGACACTGCAGCATCCTGATCCTCTGACACTGCAGCACCCTGACCCTCTGACACTGCAGCATCCTGACCCTCTGACACTGCAGCATCCTGACAGTCACTCTGCAGTACCCTGACCCTCTGACACTGCAACATCCTGACCCTCTGACACTGCAACATCCTGACCCTCTGACACTGCAGCATCCTGACCCTCTGACACTGCAGCATCCTGACAGTCACTCTGCAGTACCCTGACCCTCTGACACTGCAGCATCCTGACCCTCTGACACTGCAGCATCCTGACAGTCACTCTGCAGTACCCTGACCCTCACACTGCAGCACCCTGACCCTCTGACACTGCAGTACCCTGACCCTCACACTGCAGCACCCTGACCCTCTGACACTGCAACATCCTGACCCTCTGACACTGCAGCATCCTGACAGTCACTCTGCAGTACCCTGACCCTCACACTGCAGCACCCTGACCCTCACACTGCAGCACCCTGACCCTCACACTGCAGCATCCTGACCCTCACACTGCAGCACCCTGACCCTCTGACACTGCAGCACCCTGACCCTCTGACACTGCAGTACCCTGACCCTCACACTGCAGCACCCTGACCCTCTGACACTGCAGCACCCTGACCCTCACACTGCAGCACCCTGACCCTCTGACACTGCAGCACCCTGACCCTCTGACACTGCAGCACCCTGACCCTCTGACACTGCAGCATCCTGACCCTCACACTGCAGTACCCTGACCCTCTGACACTGCAGCATCCTGACCCTCTGACACTGCAGCACCCTGACCCTCTGACACTGCAGCACCCTGACCCTCTGACACTGCAGCACCCTGACCCTCTGACACTGCAGCACCCTGACCCTCACACTGCAGCACCCTGACCCTCTGACACTGCAGCACCCTGACCCTCTGACACTGCAGCATCCTGACCCTCTGACACTGCAGCACCCTGACCCTCACACTGCAGCACCCTGACCCTCTGACACTGCAGCATCCTGACCCTCTGACACTGCAGCACCCTGACCCTCACACTGCAGCACCCTGACCCTCTGACACTGCAGCATCCTGACCCTCTGACACTGCAGCACCCTGACCCTCACACTGCAGCACCCTGACCCTCTGACACTGCAGCACCCTGACCCTCTGACACTGCAGCACCCTGAACCTCACACTGCAGCATCCTGACCCTCTGACACTGCAGCATCCTGACACTCACTCTGCAGCACCCTGACCCTCACACTGCAGCATCCTGACCCTCACACTGCAGCACCCTGACCCTCTGACACTGCAGCACCCTGACCCTCACACTGCAGCACCCTGACCCTCACACTGCAGCACCCTGACCCTCTGACATTGCAGCATCCTGACCCTCTGACACTGCAGCACCCTGACCCTCACACTGCAGCACCCTGACCCTCACACTGCAGCATCCCGACCCTCTGACACTGCAGCACCCTGAACCTCACTCCGCAGCATCCTGACCCTCTGACACTGCAGCACCCTGACCCTCACACTGCAGCATCCTGACCCTCACACTGCAGCACCCTGACCCTCTGAAATTGCAGCACCCTGACCCTCACACTGCAGCACCCTGACCCTCACACTGCAGCACCCTGACCCTCTGAGACTGCAGCACCCTGACCCTCTGACACTGCAGCACCCTGACCCTCACTCTGCAGCATCCTGACCCTCTGACACTGCAGCATCCTGACCCTCACACTGCAGCATCCTGACCCTCTGACACTGCAGTACCCTGACCCTCTGACACTCAGCACTCTGACACTGCAGCACCCTGACCCTCACACTGCAGCATCCTGACCCTCACACTGCAGCATCCTGACCCTCACACTGCAGCACCCTGACCCTCTGACACTGCAGCATCCTGGCCCTCACACTGCAGCACCCTGACCCTCACACTGCAGCATCCTGACCCTCACACTGCAGCATCCTGACCCTCACACTGCAGCACCCTGACCCTCTGACACTGCAGCATCCTGGCCCTCACACTGCAGCACCCTGACCCTCACACTGCAGCATCCTGACCCTCACACTGCAGCATCCTGACCCTCACACTGCAGCACCCTGACCCTCACACTGCAGCATCCTGACCCTCACACTGCAGCACCCTGACCCTCTGACACTGCAGCACCCTGACCCTCTGACACTGCAGCATCCTGACCCTCACACTGCAGTACCCTGACCCTCTGACACTGCAGCATCCTGACCCTCTGACACTGCAGCACCCTGATCCTCTGACACTGCAGCACCCTGACCCTCTGACACTGCAGCATCCTGACCCTCTGACACTGCAGCACCCTGACCCTCTGACACTGCAACATCCTGACCCTCTGACACTGCAGCATCCTGACACTCACTCTGCAGTACCCTGACCCTCTGACACTGCAGCACCCTGACCCTCACACTGCAGCACCCTGACCCTCTGACACTGCAGCACCCTGACCCTCTGACACTGCAGCACCCTGACCCTCTGACACTGCAGCATCCTGACCCTCACACTGCAGTACCCTGATCCTCTGACACTGCAGCATCCTGACCCTCTGACACTGCAGCACCCTGACCCTCTGACACTGCTGCACCCTGACCCTCTGACACTGCAGCACCCTGACCCTCTGACACTGCAGTACCCTGACCCTCTGACACTGCAGCACCCTGACCCTCACACTGCAGCACCCTGACCCTCTGACACTGCAGCACCCTGACCCTCACTGCAGCACCCTGACCCTCACACTGCAGCACCCTGACCCTCTGACACTGCAGCATCCTGACCCTCTGACACTGCAGCACCCTGACCCTCACACTGCAGCACCCTGACCCTCTGACACTGCAGCACCCTGACCCTCTGACACTGCAGCACCCTGAACCTCACACTGCAGCATCCTGACCCTCTGACACTGCAGCATCCTGACACTCACTCTGCAGCACCCTGACCCTCACACTGCAGCATCCTGACCCTCACACTGCAGCACCCTGACCCTCTGACACTGCAGCACCCTGACCCTCACACTGCAGCACCCTGACCCTCACACTGCAGCACCCTGACCCTCTGACACTGCAGCATCCTGACCCTCTGACACTGCAGCACCCTGACCCTCACACTGCAGCACCCTGACCCTCACACTGCAGCATCCTGACCCTCTGACACTGCAGCACCCTGAACCTCACACCGCAGCATCCTGACCCTCTGACACTGCAGCACCCTGACCCTCACACTGCAGCACCCTGACCCTCTGACATTGCAGCTCCCTGACCCTCACACTGCAGCACCCTGACCCTCTGAGACTGCAGCACCCTGACCCTCTGACACTGCAGCACCCTGACCCTCACTCTGCAGCATCCTGACCCTCTGACACTGCAGCACCCTGACCCTCACACTGCAGCATCCTGACCCTCACACTGCAGCATCCTGACCCTCACACTGCAGCATCCTGACCCTCTGACACTGCAGTACCCTGACCCTCTGACACTCAGCACTCTGACACTGCAGCACCCTGACCCTCACACTGCAGCATCCTGACCCTCACACTGCAGCATCCTGACCCTCACACTGCAGCACCCTGACCCTCTGACACTGCAGCACCCTGACCCTCACACTGCAGCATCCTGACCCTCTGACACTGCAGCATCCTGACCCTCACACTGCAGCACCCTGACCCTCACACTGCAGCACCCTGACCCTCACACTGCAGCACCCTGACCCTCACACTGCAGCACCCTGACCCTCACACTGCAGCATCCTGACCCTCACACTGCAGCACCCTGACCCTCTGACACTGCAGCACCCTGACCCTCTGACACTGCAGCACCCTGACCCTCACTCTGCAGCATCCTGACCCTCACACTGCAGCATCCTGACCCTCACACTGCAGCACCCTGACCCTCTGACACTGCAGCATCCTGACCCTCTGACACTGCAGTACCCTGACCCTCTGACACTGCAGCACTCTGACACTGCAGCACCCTGACCCTCACATTGCAGCATCCTGACCCTCACACTGCAGCATCCTGACCCTCACACTGCAGCAGCCTGACCCTCACTCTGCAGCATCCTGGCCCTCTGACACTGCAGCACCCTGACCCTCTGACACTGCAGCACCCTGACCCTCTGACACTGCAGCACCCTGACCCTCTGACACTGCAGCATCCTGACCCTTTGACACTGCAGCACCCTGACCCTCTGACACTGCAGCACCCTGACCCTCTGACACTGCAGCACCCTGACCCTCTGACACTGCAGCACCCTGACCCTCTGACACTGCAGCATCCTGACCCTCACACTGCAGTACCCTGACCCTCTGACACTGCAGCATCCTGACCCTCTGACACTGCAGCACCCTGACCCTCTGACACTGCAGCACCCTGACCCTCACACTGCAGCACCCTGACCCTCTGACACTGCAGCACCCTGACCCTCTGACACTGCAGCACCCTGACCCTCTGACACTGCAGCATCCTGACCCTCACACTGCAGTACCCTGCCCCTCTGACACTGCAGCATCCTGACCCTCTGACACTGCAGCACCCTGACCCTCTGACACTGCAGCACCCTGACCCTCTGACACTGCAGCACCCTGAACCTCACACTGCAGCATCCTGACCCTCTGACACTGCAGCACCCTGACCCTCTGACACTGCAGCACCCTGAACCTCACACTGCAGCATCCTGACCCTCTGACACTGCAGCATCCTGACACTCACTCTGCAGCACCCTGACCCTCTGACACTGCAGCACCCTGACCCTCACACTGCAGCACCCTGACCCTCACACTGCAGCACCCTGACCCTCTGACACTGCAGCATCCTGACCCTCTGACACTGCAGCACCCTGACCCTCACACTGCAGCACCCTGACCCTCTGACACTGCAGCACCCTGACCCTCTGACACTGCAGCACCCTGACCCTCTGACACTGCAGCACCCTGACCCTCACACTGCAGCACCCTGACCCTCTGACACTGCAGCACCCTGACCCTCTGACACTGCAGCACCCTGACCCTCTGACACTGCAGCACCCTGACCCTCACACTGCAGCATCCTGACCCTCTGACACTGCAGCACCCTGACCCTCACACTGCAGCACCCTGACCCTCACACTGCAGCACCCTGATCCTCACACTGTAGCACCCTGACCCTCACACTGTAGCACCCTGACCCTCACACTGCAGCATCCCGACCCTCTGACACTGCAGCACCCTGACCCTCACACTGCAGCACCCTGACCCTCACACTGTAGCACCCTGACCCTCACACTGTAGCACCCTGACCCTCACACTGCAGCATCCCGACCCTCTGACACTGCAGCACCCTGACCCTCTGACACTGCAGCACCCTGACCCTCACACTGCAGCACCCTGACCCTCTGACACTGTAGCACCCTTACCCTCACACTGCAGCATCCTGACCCTCTGACACTGTAGCACCCTGACCCTCACACTGCAGCATCCTGACCCTCTGACACTGTAGCACCCTGACCCTCACACTGCAGCACCCTGACCCTCACACTGCAGCACCCTGACCCTCTGACACAGCAGCACCCTGACCCTCACACTGCAGCACCCTGACCCTCACACTGCAGCACCCTGACCCTCTGACACTGCAGCACCCTGACCCTCACACTGCAGCACCCTGACCCTCACACTGCAGCACCCCATCCAGCACTGCACTGGATTAAGGGCTCCAGGCAACAGAACAGTAAAGGTTTCCTCACATAAAGCTGTGACTGCCTCTATTGTGGGAGTGATGGCCTAGAAATCAAGGTCCAGGCTCTGGAGTGGGGCATGAATCCCAATCTTCTGTCTCAGGCAAGAGTATCACCAGCAAGTCCTGACTGATACCTGAGAAGTAGCACCCGGATGTGCAAAGCGTGATTGAAGGGGTATAAAACCTATATACCAGGTTTAAATAATACCTAGGGGCTCACATGACCTCCTGCTTGCAGATGCCAGTAAGTTTAACAACAAGCCGTTGCTATGGCATCGGATAAATCTTCCACGGACTTGTAGTTTCGGCAATGATGCCTGCTCACAGGAAGCTAATTGGTACCAGGCAGTTGCCCCTTACGGGATTATCATAGAACACAAAGCAATGGGATTGGAGTCTGGGGGGCTCGAATTCAGGTATATACTTAATCTAATAACTGCCTGAAAACGTGTAGATAAGTAGAGGCACCTTACTTGCCTGCCGATATAATAATACTATACGTGCTTTGATTGTGATTGAAAACTATACTCAATGTAATGAATTATGGAATCCCAATTATTAATTGTGAATGGACATAGATCATTTTTGCACAGATCATTTTTGAACAAATGTATTCTTTTGATTGGTGTATGTTAATTACCTGAGATAATCACTTTTTGCTGTGATTGGGTAGTGAGCAGGCCATCTGGGGGTAGTTTAGTTCCCCTGCTAGCTTGTAATAAAGTTCTGAACTAAAACTCAACTCTTGTGTCATCTAGTCAGTTGAGGAGTGAAGTATGCTATAGTTGAATAACTATCGTTGAAGGTCCCGCAACAGTGATGGGGAGACCTTTCTCAGGCCCATCGATGTGAATGGATGTTACAAGGACTCTGGCCCCATCACTCCTGCTGGGAAATTCCAGCCGTTCTCTCTCTCTCTCCGCAGACGCTGCCTGACCTGCTGAGTATTTCCAGCATTTTGTTTCAGATTTCCAGCATCTGCAGTATTTTGCTTTTCTAAAAAAAAGCTTTTCACTTGAGCTCAGTACCGGAGGGGTGCCAGTTCCAGGAAACGTATTCCCCCCTCAAACATAATTTCATGTCTTTAGAGAGATGAAACCGGGATAAGGAAAATACTTTGGGTGACGCCTTTTTCCTTTATTCCAATAAAACAGAGTCTGATAAGAATCCAGAATGCCAACAGAGGGAGACCCTACGGCCCTGGTCAAAGCAGCCCACCTGATTATACTGTCTACCTCCTGGGGCATGCAGATATGGGTGTCGTTATCGGGTAAGATGCGGGAGAAAGACAGCAGTACAGAGGTTTTTTTGTTTTATAAAAAATAATTTTTATTAAGGTTTTCATAAAATATCAATAACAAAATGAAAAAGGAACCCAACAGGGTTAAGTACAAAACATTGTCTAAAAAAGCAACCCTCCATACCCCCCCCTCCCCCCTGTACATAAATAATAAATTAACATTAACACCCCGACTTAACACAACAGGTATATACACCCCTCAGACCCTCCAGTGTAAATAACAAAAACAAAAAATAAAGTAAACCCCCAAGTTGCTGCTGCCATTGACCAATGTCTATCGTTCTGCCAGAAAGTCTAAGAACGGTTGCCACCGCCTAAAGAACCCTTGTACCGACCCTCAAGGCGAATTTCACCCTCTCCAACTTAATGAACCCTGCCATATCGCTGATCCAGGATTCCACGCTTGGGGGCCTCACATCCTTCCACTGAAGAAGAATCCTTCGCCGGGCTACCAGGGACGCAAAGGCCAGAATTCCGGCCTCTTTCGCCTCCTGCACTCCCGGCTCCTCTGCCACCCCAAATATTGCGAGCCCCCAGCCCGGTTTGACCCTGGATCCTACCACCCTCGACACCGTCCTCGCTACGCCCTTCCAAAATTTCACCAGCGCTGGGCACGCCCAGAACATATGGGTGTGATTTGCTGGGCTCCCTGAGCACCTAACACACCTGTCCTCACCCCCAAAAAACCGGCTCATCCTTGTCCCGGTCATGTGTGCCCTGTGCAGCACCTTAAACTGTATGAGGCTGAGCCTCGCGCACGATGAGGAAGAGTTCACCCTCCCTAGGGCATCTACCCACGTCCCTTCCTCAATCTCCTCTCCCAACTCCTCCCACTTACCTTTCACCTCCACCACCGAGGCCTCCTCCTCCTGCATCACCTGGTAAGTTTCCGAGATCTCCCCCCCCCCCCCCGAGAGCACCGTGTCCTGTACTGCGTGTGGCAGTAGCCGCGGGAATTCCACCACCTGCCGCCTGGCAAACGCCCTTACCTGTAAGTACCTGAAGGTGTTCCCCGGGGGGAGCCCGTACTTCTCCTCCAGCTCACCCAGCCTCGCGAACTTCCCGTCCACAAACAGGTCCCCCAACCTTCCTATCCCTGCCCTGTGCCACCCCGAAAACCCTCCATCTGTTCTCCCTGGGACGAACCGGTGGTTCCCCCGTATTGGGGTCCACACCGAGGCCCCAACTTCCCCCCTGTGCCGCCTCCACTGCCCCCAGATTTTGAGGGCAGCCGCCACCATCGCGCTCGTGGTATACCTCCTTGGAGGGAGCGGCAGCGGCGCCGTTGCCAACGCCCCCAGACTTGTACCCTCACAGGACGCCATCTCCAGCCTCTTCCATGCAGCCCCCTCCCCCTTCATCACCCACTTGCGCACCATCACCGCATTGGCGGCCCAGTAGTACCCACAGAGGTTGGGCAGCGCCAGCCCCCCCCTATCTCTACTCTGCTCCAGGAACACCCTTCTTACCCTCGGAGTCCCTCGCGCCCACACAAACCCCATTATACTCCTGTTGACCCGCTTAAAAAAGGCCTTCGGGATAAACACGGGGAGGCACTGGAACAGGAACAAAAACCTTGGGAGCACCGTCATTTTGACTGACTGCACCCTACCCGCCAGGGACAGCGGCAACGCGTCCCACCTCTTGAACTCCTCCTCCATTTGCTCCACCAGCCTTGTAAAGTTAAGTCTATGCAGGGCCCCCCAGCTCCTGGCCACCTGGACCCCCAAATACCTGAAGCTCCTCTCCTCCCTTTTTAGTGGGAGCTCGCCAATCCCCCTCTCCTGGTCCCCTGGGTGAATCACGAACAACTCGCTCTTCCCCATGTTGAGCTTGTACCCTGAAAAATCCCCAAACTCCCTGAGGATCCTCATTACCTCCGGCATTCCCCTCACCGCGTCCGCCACATATAGCAGCAAGTCGTCCGCATAGAGCGACACCCTATGCTCCTCCCCACCCCGCACCAACCCCCTCCAGTTCCTCGACTCCCTCAGTGCCATAGCCAGGGGTTCAATCGCCAGTGCGAAGAGCAGGGGGGACAGGGGACACCCCTGCCTCGTCCCTCGGTGCAACCGAAATACTCGGACCTCCTCCTGTTTGTGGCCACACTCGCCATCGGGACCTCATACAACAGCCTAACCCACCTGACAAACCCCTCCCCAAACCTGAACCTCTTCAGCACCTCCCACAGGTACCCCAACTCTACCCTATCGAAGGCTTTCTCAAAGTCCATCGCTACCACTGTCTCCGCCTCCCCCTCCCTCGCCGGCATCATGATAACGTTCAAAAGCCTCCGCACATTCGCGTTCAACTGCCTCCCCTTCACGAACCCCGTCTGGTCTTCGTGGATGATCTGCGGCCCTCAATCCTCGTGGCTAAGACCTTCGCCAGCACCTTGGCATCTACATTTAGCAACAGAATCGGTCTGTAAGACCCACACTGCAGGGGATCCTTGTCCCACTTCAGGATCAAGGAGATCAGTGCCCGAGACATCGTCGGGGGCAAAGCCCCCCCTCCCTTGCCTCATTGAAGGTCCTAACTAGCAACGGGCCCAATAGGACCATATATTTCTGATAGAATTTGACCGGGAAACCATCCGGCCCCAGTGCCTTCCCCGCCTGCATGCTCCCTATCCCTTTGGCCAGCTCCTCCAGCCCAATCAGGGCCCCCAATCCCGCCACCAGCCCCTCCTCCACCTTCGGAAACCTCAATTGGTCCAGGAAGCGGCCCATCCCTCCCTCCCTCCCATGGGGGCTCGGATCGGTACAATTCTTCATAAAAGTCCCTGAAGATCCCATTGATGCCAACCCCACTCCGCACCACACTCCCTCCCCTGTCCTTAACTCCCCCGATCTCCCTAGCTGCGTCCCGCTTCCGAAGCTGATGCGCCAGCATCCGGCTTGCCTTTTCCCCATACTCATAAATCGCTCCCTGGGCCTTCCTCCACTGCACCTCCGCCTTCTTGGTGGTCTCCAGGTCGAATTCGGCCTGGAGGCTACGCCTCTTCCTCAACAATCCTTCCTCGGGCACCTCCGCATACCTCCTGTCTACCCTCACCATCTCCCCCACCAGCCTCTCCCTCTCCCCCCGCTCCCTCCTCTCCTTGTGGGCCCTAATGGAGATCAGCTCTTCCCTCACCACCGCCTTCAGCGCCTCCCATACCATCCCCACTCGGACCTCCCCGTTATCGTTGGCCTCCAGGTACCTCTCTATACTTCCTCGGACCCGCTCGCTCACCTCCTCGTCCGCCAACAGCCCCACCTCCAAGCGTCACAACGGGCGCTGGTCCCTCTCCTCCCCATCTCCAAGTCCACCCAATGCGGGGCGTGGTCCGAAATGGCTATCGCCGAATACTCGGTATCCTCTACTCTCGCTATCAGCGCCCTGCTCAAAATAAAAAAGTCGATCCGGGAATAAGCCTTATGGACATGTGAGAAGAATGAAAATTCCCGAGCCCCCGGCCTTGCAAATCTCCAAGGGTCCACCCCTCCCATCTGGTCCATAAACCCCCTCAGCACTCTAGCCGCCGCCGGCTTCCTACCCGTCCTAGACCTGGAGCGGTCCAGTGCCGGATCCAGCACCGTGTTAAAGTCTCCCCCCATTATCAGGCCCCCCACTTCCAAGTCTGGGATCCGACCCAACATGCGGCGCATAAAACCCGCATCATCCCAGTTTGGGGCATACACATTGACCAGTACCACCCTCTCCCCCTGCAGCTTACCACTTACCATTATGTACCTACCGCCATTATCTGCCACAATGCTCAACGCCTCGAATGACACCTTCTTTCCCACCAAGATCGCCACCCCTCGATTTTTGGCATCCAGCCCCGAATGAAACACCTGACCTACCCACCCCTTCCTCAATCTTACCTGGTCTGCCACCTTCAGGTGTGTCTCCTGGAGCATGACCACATCCGCCTTCAGCCCCTTCAGGTGCGCGAACACCCGGGCCGCTTGACCGGCCCGTTCAGTCCCCTTACATTCCAGGTTATCAGCCGGATCAGGGGGCTACCCGCCCCCTTCCCCCGCCGACTAGCCATAACCCCTCCTCGGCCAGCCACGCGCCCGAACCCCACGCCTGGCCTGTTCCCCACGGCGGCAGACCCCCGTCTCGACCCCCCCCCCACCCACTCGCTCCAGCTCCCCCTTGACCATAGCAGCAGCAACTTGACCCCCCCCCCCCCCCCCCGGCTAGGACCCATCCTGGCTGTTTTACTACCCCCATTGCAGCTGACCCCGGCCACTCCCGCCTCTCCTTCGACTCCTCCCATTGTGTGACACACCCTCCTCTTCTGTTCACCATCCACAGGCTCTTCCCCCTCCCCCTTCCATTCTAAGCGCGGAAACAACCCTCGCTTCCCCGCCCCGGCCCTGCCCCCTCCAGTCTTCAGCGCGGGAAAAAGCCCGCGCTTTCCACCTGCCCGGCCCCGCCACCTCTGGCGCAGCTCCTTTTACAGGCCCAGTCCCCTCACCCACGACTCGGGCCTCCCCCTCCCCCGCGGGGCCCCATCTAACCGCCGGCCATCCACCCCTGTTCCCTTTGCTTACCCCCCTCCAAGAGCCCCCCGACCAACCCAACCAAAACAGTGCCCAACCCGCCCTAACCACCCTCACCGACCAGAAAGAGAAAAACACAAAGAAAAAGAAACCAAGAGCGAAGGACCCCCCCTCAAAAAGTAACGTATCCACCGCAGCCCCCAAACGCCCATCCCGACCCTCAATCTGTGTCCAACTTCTCGGCCTGAACAAAGGCCCACGCCTCCTCCGGAGACTCAAAATAATGGTGCCGGTCCTTGTAGGTAACCCACAGTCACGCCGGCTGCAGCATGCCAAACTTCACCCCCTTCCTGTGCAGCACCGCCTTCGCTCGATTGTACCCGGCCCTCCTCTTCTCCACCTCCGCACTCCAGTCCTGGTATATTCGAACCTCCGCGTTCTCCCACCTGCTGCTCCTCTCCTTCTTGGCCCACCTGAGCACACACTCCCGATCGACGAACCGATGGAACCGCACCAGCACCGCCCGCGGCGGCTCGTTAGCCTTGGGCCTCCTCGCCAGCACTCTATGGGCCCCTTCCAGCTCCAGGGGCCCCTGGAAGGACCTCGCTCCCATCAGCGAGTTCAACATGGTGACCACATAGGCCCCCACGTCCGACCCCTCCAGCCCCTCCGGGAGGCCCAGAATCCGCAAATTCATCCGCCTCGACCGATTCTCCATCTCCTCGAACTGCTCCTGCCATTTCTTGTGGAGCGCCTCGTGCGCCTCCACCTTTACCGCCAGGCCTAAGATCTCGTCCTCGCTGTCGGAGATCTTTTGTCGGGCCTCACGGATCGCCACCCCCTGGGCCGACTGTGTTTCCAGCAGCTTATCAATAGAAGCCTTCATCGGCTCAACCAGGTCCACTTTAATCTCCCTAAAGCAGCGCTGGATACCCTCCTGTTGCTCCTGCGCCCACTGCAACCATGCTGCCTGGTCTCCGCCCACCGCCATTTTGTTCTTCTTCCCTCGCACCTTCTTCGGGTCCACCACCACCTTTTTAGTCGCCCCGCTCCTGGTAAAAGCCATACTGTCGGGGAATTGTTGTAATCTCTTTCCCACACCGGGAAACGTCAAAAAAGGGCCGTTGGGGGCCCTGAAAAGAGCCCAAGAGTCAGTTTTTGCAGGAGCCACCGAATGTGCGACTTAGCTCCGCATAGCCGCAACCGGAAGTCCAGCAGTACAGAGTTAACCAGCTGATAGCTTTCAGAGACTGTGTTCGGAACCTTCTCATCAACAATTTAAATCTTTCAATCGCAGATTAACGTTTCGCACAAATTAACAGTTTTTAAATTTAGATTATTTTAATACCATCTTTTACATATTCTTTAATGGCATCTTTTATTTTGTTTTAAAAAAACATATTACAAATAATTCTGGAGTTGATGATGCCTTGTTCCAGTCCTTCCTGGAATCACTTGAAGGAGCTGTGACTGATGTACAAGATGATGATCACATCAAAGTTGCCCCTTACATGATTATCATTATGTGACCTGAGGAAGGAGCAGCGCTCCGAAAGCTAGTGACATCGAAACAAACCTGTTGGACTTTAACCTGGTGTTGTAAGACTTCTTACTGTGCTCACCCCAGTCCAACGCCGGCATCTCCACATCGTGATCATCATTGATCACCCATTAGGGGCTGGTTTAGCAAGGGGATGGTTTAGCACACTAGGCTAAATAGCTGGCTTGTAATGCAGAACAAGGCAGCAGCGCGGGTTCAATGCCCGTACCAGCCTCCCCGAACAGGCGCCAGTATTTGGCGACTAGGGGCTTTTCACAGTAACTTCATTGAAGCCTACTTATGACGATAAGCGATTATTATATTATTATTACATTAATGAGCGAATCACTAGCGATGGTGGGGGCGGAATATAGTCAACCTAGCCTGGGAGTTGAAAAGCTTATAGGTTCTTAAAGTTTGTTTTAATCCTATACTACATGGGTAGTTGCAAGATAATTAGGTTCCATTTTATCCAAGATTTTATACAAGGCATAGTCTGCTGCTGGCCAGAATGTGCAACAACATCATTGCAAAGCAACTGCTCATATACAGACTTTCCATGGTAAATCTTTACACAAACACTTTTAATATTGAATGTTGACATAACAGCGCCACCTGAGCGTGCAACATTTGCGAGAGTTTTAATGATCTATCGGTTTTTGGTTTGTGGATTGTTGATGGTTTTTCCCAAATCTTAGTGTCAGACTGTTACCAATAGCCAGATGTTTCAGCCCATATTGTAGCAAGTGTGGACCGACCAGCTCCTAACAGCACAGGAAAGGGAATCAGAGGGAGATTCACAAGGTGATTACAGATGATCAAATTGTTCTGCCCATCAAAAACACTGTCCTCACCACCCCCTCCTGCAGGATTTAGTTATTTTCACCTCTAGCTCTCTGCTGGAAATGTGTTCCAAGTGTTGATCACTTTTTGTGTAAAGAAGATTTCCTTGACATTAGTTCGAAATTTACCATGTTCAGTGTGAATCTTTGTCCATGGTACGATCAGAATTTAAAAGCTTTGAAACTGTTCTCTCTCCATAGGTTTTGTTCTGATTAACACCATTAGCAGACATAATTTTGGCTTAGTTCAAAGAAGTTTGTTTCCTTACTATTTCTACACTGTCCTGGGAGGCTCATTCCTCAACCTGTCTCTTTATGCCTTGTATCATCCACACGAGTTACTCAACAATGATGAAGCCGTTCAGGTAACTCCGAAACAACATGCTGCTAATAACGTAACTTTGGGTCAGCATAGAGTAACTTTAAAGATAGCTGTTTATGTTATTTCAGTTGTGTCTCCTGCTCTCCCGACTGCGCTCCCAAAGACTTTGACCGTTGCTGCAGTGATATTCCACGGTCACCTGTCTGACTTTTGCTCATGTACTAGGAGACAGTGATCACATCACAATTGACGTGGCCTTCTTTTATTCCCCTTGTCCAATAGCCAGCAGAAATCACTGGCAAGTGAACAGGGTGAGATTCCCAAACGATCCCCTCTTCCCTCCCAGCAAGTCCAGGAAGGTTGAGGTCAGTTGTAGTGTTCTCACGAGAGAGGAGAGAGGGCGCGGGACATTTTCTGCAGTTCACTAACTTTAGCAATAAAGTGAGCACAATACAAGGTGGATGTGCTGACCAATACATAAACTACAGTGGAGGAAGAAGTCTGTGGAGAAGGATTAGTGAGTTGGAACTCCGATGCGTGATGCCACCTGAATGGAGATCGCACTCCTCACACAGCAGAGTTCCCGATCTCAGCAGGGTGCTACAGACATGACCCAGCTGTCGTTTACCCCTTGTGGCCGATGAACTCCTGAAGTAGGCGTCCATGCTGTCTTGTGAACGAGATGAGTGGGTCCAGGGAAACAGACAGTGGCTGGAGATACCTATCAGTAATTTTATTGCCCATTCCTGTTTCCTCACAGATAACATCGTTTTTTATCTGCGTGATCCTCTCTGCATTTAATGCCCAATGGTTCGGTGAAACCACGACAGAGATTATGATGGAGATGCACCAGATCGAGAATGAGCACCACTTGGGACAGGAGGTGGGGTTTGGAAGCCACCGAGAACTCTACAAGAAGCTGAAGGAGAAAGACCCTAAATATCAGAAACTGCGCCAGCGCTTTGTCAAGTACCATGTCCTCTCCATGGTGTGTAACCTGGTCTGTGTTTTCTGTAATGGACTCAACCTGCTTTACACTGCAACCAACCTGAAGACTTTCTAGAAAATCTTGGTTACCTTCCTCTTGAGTCTGCCAAAATATTTCATTTGGGATTTTACGATACTGTGGACATTGTAAACTCCTGTGTGTTATCTCCATTTTGATAATTGTGTTCTAATTATGCCAATCACTGGTGATCAACAGAAAACAGTCCAATTTGTGAAAGCTTTTTACTGTGAGGAGCATTGACTTGTTCCAGCCCTGGCCCCCTAGGCCATGTCCAAGGTTGCAAGTCTATCCCTCTCTGGTAAGGATGCTACTTGAGCTGGATTTGTGACACTTCAGCTCCTTATCAGGGTGAGTCCACCGCACAGAACCCTGGTTAACGTTGTGTTAAATTACACTTGATGAAGTTGTCACGCCCCTGACATTGCAACCTTCTCTTGGGAACATTCACTGTAACTTGTTTTGCAATTCCAGCCTTTTATGTGAAGTGTGACTCGATTCACCAGCTTCAGTTTGGCTCAGGATCTGACAGAGATCAGCACTGGGCGGTGATGTAAAACAGGCTGGTAGAACAGCTTGCGACTTAGAAACATCATCAGAAAGTGTATGGGGATGGTCAGTGCAGGCAGTGGAAATGTGGGGCACATTCCAATGAAGTTACGGTTAATGTACGCGATCAGAGAGCTTTACTCTGACTCTAATGTGGTCTGTATCGTACATGGAACTGCTTGATAAAATTGACAAAGTTAAAAAGATTTATATCCTACGGTGCTGATATTTCTCAATTGCACAGGCGAGTTGCTTTGTTATCAAATGCTATTGGGTTGGACACAGGAGGGTGTAATTTCCATATCTAAAAGTAAAATACTGCAGATTCTGGAAATCTGAACTATAAACAGAAAATGCTGTAAATACTCAACAGGCTTGATAGCATCTGGGGAGAGAATTAATGTCCCAACCTTTTATCATAATGGGGAATGTTAGAAATGTAACTGCTTTTATGTAGGAGGAACGGGGGTGGTTGGATAAAAGGCCAGGTCTGTGATAGAGATGTCAGCCAGTTCCCGCCTGTGCATGCAGACCACTGATTTTGCAGAATACCAGTCCACTAGCGTGACGTTGAGCTTCCAGTCATTTTCATCTCCACCTGCTCGCACACTGAAATCTCAGACCTTGGCTGCTCTCCCAGTGAAACCCAACACAAACTGGAGGAACAAAACCTCACCTTTCCAACAGGCACGTTACAGCAGCTGTCAGTATCCTGCCATTCGCACCTCCTCTAGAAACCCGACCCATTAACGCCCCTTTTACCCGTCACCAGCAACTCTTCTTATTTAATGCCTCCTGTCTTCTGACCTTGTCTCCTTTTTCCAACCCCCCACCATTTCATCCATCTAAAAACAATGAGCTTCCTAACTTTCCCGGTTCAGATGAAATGTCACTGACCTGAAATATTTAACTTGCTACCAGACCTGCTGATTATTTCTATTTAAATAAAAGTAAATTACTGCGGATGCTGGAATCTGAAACAAAAGAGAAAATGCTGGAAAATCTCAGCAGGTCTGGCAGCATCTGTAGGGAGAGAAAAGAGCTAACGTTTCGAGTCCGATAACTCTTTGTCAAAGCTGACAGAGAAAGTGGGAAATATTTATACTGTGGAGTGAGAATGAAAGATGAGTCATAGCCACAGAAACCCAGGGAAACCGGGTGCTAATGGTAGCCTCGGCCCCTCCACTCCCTCCCAGAACAAAGATAGAGCCCCCCTAGTTCTCACATTTCATCCCACCAGCCTCCGTATGCAAAGTATAATCCTCCGCCATTTTCGCCAATTCCAGCGTGATGCCACCACCAAACACACCTTCCCTTCACTCCCTCTGTCAGCATTCCGCAGACACCGTTCCCTCCGAGACAATCTAGTCCAATCTAGAACCTTAGTTCGGCCACACTTGGAGTATAGTGTTCAATTCTGGTCGCCACACTACCAGAAGGATGTGGAGGCTTTAGAGAGGGTGCAGAAGAGATTTACCAGGATGTTGCCTGGTATGGAGGGCATTAGCTATGAGGAGCGGTTGAATAAACTCAGTTTGTTCTCACTGGAACGACGGAGGTTGAGGGGCGACCTGATAGAGGTCTACAAAATTATGAGGGGCATAGAGAGAGTGGATAGTCAGAGGCTTTTCCCCAGGGTAGAGGGGTCAATTACTAGAGGGCATAGGTTTAAGGTGCGAGGGGCAAGGTTTAGAGTAGCTGTACGAGGCAAGTTTTTTACACAGAAGGTAGTGGGTGCCTGGAACTCGCTACCGGAGGAGATGGTGGAAGCAGGGATGATAGTGACATTTAAGGAGCATCTTGACAAATACATGAATAGGATGGGAATAAGACCATAAGACATAGGAGCGGAAGTAAGGCCATTCGGCCCATCGAGTCCACTCCACCATTCAATCATGGCTGATTTCAACTCCATTTACCTGCTCTCCATAGCCCTTAATTCCTCGAGAAATCAAGAATTTATCAACTTCTGTCTTAAAGACACTCAACATCCCGGCCTCCACCGCCCTCTGTGGCAATGAATTCCACAGACCCACCACTCTCTGGCTGAAGAAATTTCTCCTCATCTCTGTTCTAAAGTGACTCCCTCTTATTCTAAGGCTGTGCCCCCGGGTCCTAGTCTCCCCTGCTAATGGAAACAACTTCCCTACATCCACCCTATCTAAGCCATTCATTATCTTGTAAGTTTCTATTAGATCTCCCCTCAGCCTAAACTCCAATGAATATAATCCCAGGATCCTCAGACGTTCATCATATGTTAGGCCTACCATTCCTGGGATCATCCGTGTGAATCTCCGCTGGACCCGCTCCAGTGCCAGTATGTCCTTCCTGAGGTGTGGGGCCCAAAATTGCTCACAGTATTCTAAATGGGGCCTAACTAATGCTTTATAAAGCTTCAGAAGTACATCCCTGCTTTTATATTCCAAGCCTCTTGAGATGAATGACAACATTGCATTTGCTTTCTTAATTACGGACTCAACCTGCAAGTTTACCTTTAGACAATCCTGGACTAGGACTCCCAAGTCCCTTTGCACTTCAGCATTATGAATTTTGTCACCGTTTAGAAAATAGTCCACACCTCTATTCTTTTTTCCAAAGTGAAAGGCCTCGCACTTGCCCACGTTGAATTTCATCAGCCATTTCTTGGACCACTCTCCTAAACTGTCGAAATCTTTCTGCAGCCTCCCCACCTCCTCCATACTACCTGCCCCTCCACCTATCTTTGTATCATCGGCAAACTTAGCCAGAATGCCCTCAGTCCCGTCATCTAGATCGTTAATATATAAAGAGAACAGCTGTGGCCCCAACACTGCACCCTGCAGGACACCACTCGTCACCGGTTGCCATTCCGAAAAATAACCTTTTATCCCAACTCTCTGCCTTCTGTCTGACAGCCAATCGTCAATCCATGTTAGTACCTTGCCTCGAATACCATGGGCCCTTATTTTACTCAGCAGTCTCCCGTGAGGCACCTTATCAAAGGCCTTTTGGAAGTCAAGATAGATAACATCCATTGGCTCTCCTTGGTCTAACCTATTTGTTATCTCTTCAAAGAACTCTTAACAGGTTTGTCAGGCACGACCTCCCCATACTAAATCCATGTTGACTTGTCCTAATCCGACCCTGCACTTCCAAGAATTTAGAAATCTCATCCTTAACAATGGATTCTAGAATCTTGCCAACAACCGGGGTTAGGCTAATTGGCCTATAATTTTCCATCTTTTTCCTTGTTCCCTTCTTGAACAGGGGGTTTACAACAGCGATCTTCCAATCCTCTGGGACTTTCCCTGACTCCAGTGACTTTTGAAAGATCATAACTAACGCCTCCACTATTTCTTCAGCTATCTCCTTTAGAACTCTAGGATGTAGCCCATCTGGGCCCGGAGATTTATCAATTTTTAGACCTCTTAGTTTCTCTAGCACTTTCTCCTTTGTGATGGCTACCATATTCAACTCTGCCCCCTGATCTCCGGAATTGTTGGGATATTACTCATGTCTTCTACTGTGAAGACTGACGCAAAGTACTTATTCAGTTCCTCAGCTATTTCCTTGTCTCCCATCACAAAATTACCAGCGTCATTTTGGAGCGGCCCAATGTCAACTTTTGCCTCCCGTTTGTTTTTAATGTATTTAAAGAAACTTTTACTATCATTCCTAATGTTACTGGCTAGCCTACCTTCAAATTTGATCCTCTCTTTCCTTATCTCTCTCTTTGTTATCCTCGGTTTGTTTTTGTAGCCTTCCCAATCTTCTGACTTCCCACTACTCTTTGCCACATTATAGGCTTTCTCTTTTGCTTTGATGCATTCCCTAACTTCCTTTGTCAGCCATGGCTGCCTAATCCCCCCTCTGATAACCTTTCTTTTCTTTGGGATGAACCTCTGTACTGTGTCCTCAATTACTCCCAGAAACTCCTGCCATTGCTGTTCTACTGTCTTTCCCACTAGGCTCTGCTCCCAGTCGATTTTCGTCAGTTCCTCCTTCATGCCCCTGTAGTTACCTTTATTTAACTGTAACACCTTTACATCTGATTCTACCTTCTTTCTTTCAAATTGGAGATTGAATTCGACCATATTATGATCACTGCCTCCTAAGTGCTCCCTTACTTTAAGATCTTTAATCAAGTCTGGCTCATTACATAACACTAAGTCCAGAATGGCCTGTTCCCTCGTGGGCTCCATCACAAGCTGTTCCAAAAAGCCCTCCTGTAAACATTCAATGAATTCCCTTTCCTTGGGTCCACTGGCAGCATTATTTACCCAGTCCACCTGCATATTGAAGTCCCCCATGATCACTGTGACCTTGCCTTTCTGACATGCACTTTCTATTTCGTGGTGCATTTTGTGCCCCCGGTCCTGACCACTGTTAGGAGGCCTGTACATAACTCCCATTATGGTTTTTTGCCTTTGTGGTTCCTCAACTCTACCCACACAGGGTCAGATGATGTGGAGTCTATGTCGTTTAGTGCTATTGATTTAATTTCTTCCTAATTAACAAGGCAACCCCGCCCCCTCTGCCCACCTCTCTGTCTTTTCGATAGGTTGTGAATCCCTGGATGTTTAAATGCCAGTCCTGAACCCCCTGCAACCATGTCTCTGTGATGCCTACCACATCATACCTGCCAGTCACAATCTGGACCACAAGCTCATCTACCTTGTTCCGTACACTGCGCGCATTTAAATATAGCACCTTTAATTCTCTATTGACCGTCCCTTTTTGTTTTCTGAGTGTGGTGGACCTTGGTTTACTGAGCCTTTCCATACACTGTGTCATATTTTGTGGGATGGGGACAATCGTAACCACTCTTGAGTTTTGTCTGTTCGTGTTTTGTTGTATTCCTAAGCAGCTACGCTTCCCACTGATTACTTCACCTCTTGGTTCCCTGACTTTCCCTTCCCCCCCCAATCTTTAGTTTAAAGTCCTATTGACCACCCTATTTACTCTTTTCGCCAGAACACTGGTCCCAGCTCGGTTCAGGTGGAAACCATCCCAACGGTATAGGTCCCCCCTGTCCCAAAACTGATGCCAGTGTCCCATGAAAAAGAACCCCTCATTCCCACACCACTCTTTCAGCCACGTGTTAACTTCCCTTATTCTTGCCTCCCTATGCCAATTTGCACGTGGCTCGGGCAGTAATCCGGAGATTATGACCCTTGAGGACCTGTTTTTTAATTTGAATCCTAGCTCTTTATAATCTCTAAACAGGTCCTCTTTCCTAGACTTGCCTATGTTGTTGGTACCGACATGGACCACAACAACTGGATCCTCCCCCTCCCTCTCCAGTATCCTTTCAAGCCGGTCAGAGATGTCCCGCACCCTAGCACCGGGCAGGCAACATACCATGTGGGACTCTTTATCCTGCTCACAAAGGATACTATCTATCCCCCTGATAATAGAATCCCCTACAACTACAACTTGCCTATTTACTCCCTCCCCTTGAATGGCCTGCTGAACCATGGTGCCTTGGTCAGCTGACTCATCCTTCCTGCAACCCTGTTCGCCATCCACACAGGGAGCAAGTGCCTCATACCTGTTGGACAGAGTCAAGGGCTGAGGCTCCTGAGTTCCTGACTGCTGGTTCCCTTTACCTGCTTGACTTGCAGTCACACCCTGCTGTCCCTGGCCACTGGCAGGATTTAAACAACTTACTCTGACAGGTGTGACTGCCTCCTGAAACACAGTGTCCAGGTAAGTCTCCCCCTCCCGGATGTGCCTCAGTGTTTGAAGCTCAGACTCCAGCTCATCAACTCTGAGCCAGAGCTCTTCGAGCAGCCAACACTTACTGCAGATGTGGTTGCTGCAGCTCGCAATGGGATCTGCCAGCTCCCACATCAAGCAGCTCAAGCACATCACCTGACCAGCCATCACTAATTAATTAATTAGTTTAATTTAAGTTTATGGTGGGGGCAGCTTCAGCCAATCAGACACTACCCTGCACTTTTAACTGAAAAACAGCACAATTAGATTAACCACTTACCTTTCCTGGTTACCTCGCTGCACCAAACTACCAAATTCTCACTGTCTGTATCTCTCTCACTCCGGCTGTGTCTCCTTGACCTGCGCAATGCTAATAATGTAATATAATAAGGCTAATAATAATAATATAATAAGGCTAATAATAATAATATAATATGGTACTTACCTCACACCAATGGGTCTTATTATTAGGTTAGAGGAGGAGGGTGGGTGGGAGACACTACACGTGTAGTGTCTCGGGTTTCCTCTCCACCAGAATTTATTGGTTGGGGGGGGGGGGGGGGGGCGGGGGGCTTCCCAGAAGTCCGCGGGTCGAAAAAAAATAAAACAGAAAAGAAGTGTTTTTTTAAAGGAAAAACTTACCTCCCAGAAATGCCTTGCGCACCGCTTCCGTCGGGAGGGATACGGACCCAGGAAGTGTTGAAGATTGTAGTTGAATCGGGCAGCATGGTCGGCATGGGCTTGGAGGGCCGAAGGGCCTGTTCCTGTGCTATACGTTTCTTTGTTCTTTGTCCACTCCTCCACCAGACCCAGTACCCCTGCATCACCCATGGCACGTCCCCATGCAATCTGCCCCTTTACCTCTTCCATGCTTAACATCCCAGGCCCAAAATACTCATTCCAGGTTAAGCAACGTTTCACTTGCATCTCTTCCAATTTGGCCTACTGCATTCGCTGCTCCCAATGTGGTCTCTATATAAGAGAGACCAAACGCAGACTGGGTGATCACTTTGCTGAGCATCTTCAGTCTGTGCGCATTCAGGACCCTGACCTTCCCGTTCCTTGCCATTTTAACAAAAGACCCTGCTCCCATGCCCACATGTCTGTTCTTGGCCGGCTGCAATGTTCCAGTGAAACGCAACACAAACTGGAGGAACAACATCTCATCTTCCGGTTAGGCAGGCTACAGCCTTCCGGCCTGAACATCGAATTCAACAACTTCAGATGATCAGCTCTACCCCACCTCCACCCATTTGTTTTTACCATTTCTTTCTTTCTTAATATACATTTAATTTCCCCCCCCCCCCAATCTTATACACCTTTCCTTCACCTTTCTCCTCTATGCTTCCCCCTTCCCCTCCCCCCACATCTACAGTTCATCCTCTGATGTTAGTTTCTCTGCTGTTTGGCCTTTCACATCTTTTGCCCTCTCCGGGGACTGCCATTAACACTCTTTCCCCTTGGTTTCTGTGGCCATTCGCACCCGGTTTCCCTGGGTTTCTGTGGCTATGACTCATCATTCATTCTCACTCCACAGTATAAATATTTCCTACTTTCTCTGTTAGCTTTGACAAAGAGTCATCGGACTCGAAACGTTAGCTCTTTTCTCTCCCTACAGTCTGGCAGCCAGACTTGCTGAGAGTATTTCTATTTGTTCTCTCTGAATACATTTTGCAGGAAATGTGTTCCAGGTGAGTGTGCCCAATGTGGTTAGATTAATGAGTAGCGCTGAATTGCCACAATGTCACTGAGCAGAAAAACTAACCATGAGGAGGAATAATCTCAAAACGTGGTCCAATCAAAGCAACAGAAACTGAATCATAATATTATCCCACAGTTTGTTTCAATATCACTAGCTTTCGGAGCGCTGCTCCTTCCTCAGGTGAATGAAGAGGTATGTTCTGAAGAGGTATGAAGAGGAACATACCTCTTCATTCACCTGAGGAAGGGGCAGTGCTCCGAAAGCTAGTGACATCGAAACAAACCTGTTGGACTTTAACCTGGTGTTGTAAGACTTTGTACTGTGCTCTCCCCAGTCCAACGCCAGCATCTCCACATCATAATATTATCCACAGTAATCACTCAGTGTGTACCCTACAGTGCCCTTGAGCGTAGCACTGGGAACTGCATGCTCCTTTCCAGGACTACTGGGGGAAGGCAAGGTTATACCGGACAGATCGGCAGCCAGAGTGACTATTTTATCCCCAGTCACCCTGGCCTGTGAGTTCCAGGTGAGTGGCGCAGTGGTTAGCACTGCTGCCTCACAGTGCCAGGGACCCAGGTTCGATTTCCACCTTTGGTGGCTGTGTGGAGTTTGCACGTTCTCCCCGTGTGTGCGTGGGTTTCCTCCAGGTGCCCCGGTTTCCTCCCACAGTCCAATAATGTGCAGGTTAGGGGGATTGGACATGCTAAATTGTCCCTTAGGGTGAGGTTACAGGACGGGGGATTGGGCCTATGTAGGGCGGTCTTGCAAAGGAGTGGTGCAGACTCGATGGGCTGAATGGCCCCCTTCTGTTCTGTTGGGATTCTATGTAGTTTCTGACATTGTTCTCAAACTGTAAAAAAAAAAAATCCTCAGCGTGTGCCTTTGCTACTCTTAGGGACCCCCATTCATGGAGCTAGGATTCAGGGTAAAGGGTATAAAGAAATATAACCTTTTGAAGATAGAGCCTTGTCTTTGAGCAGTTGTATAGCAGGATGATCTCATTCTAACCATGAGGTGTGCAGTCGTCACTGCTGATAACAGATTATAGCTGGAACTACACAGTTCATTTTAAATAAACAGGATAATTAGCCAGTGTTCCTCCTGAATCCGGGGAGACCTGTTGTGGGTGAATATATGAACTTTGGGGAATGACTGAATGGAGTCAGCTGTCAGATAAGTTAAGTAGTCTATTGAGGGCAGCACGGTGGCACAGTGGTTAGCACTGCTGCATCACGGCACCGAGGTCCCAGGTTCGATCCCGGCTCTGGGTCACTGTCCGTGTGGAGTTTGCACATTCTCCCCGTGTCTGCGTGGGTTTCGCCCCCACAACCCAAAGATGTGCAGGGTAGGTGGATTGGCCGCGCTAAATTGCCCCTTAATTGGAAAAAATGAATTGGGTAGTCTAAACTTTAAAAAAATCATTTAAGATTAAAAAAATAGTCCATTGATCTCACTGACTGCATCCAATTAGAAGATTGGTGAATGGTGGCACAGTGGTTAGCACTGCTGCCTCACTGTTCCTGGGTTCAGTTCCGACCTTGGGTGAGTGGAGTTTTTATTTGTTCCTGGGATGTGGGCGTTGCTGGGCTGGGCCAGCATTTATTGCCCATCCCTGAGGGCATTTAAGAGTCAAACCACATGTCTATGGATCTAGAGTCACATGTAGGCCAGGCGGGGTAAGGACGGCAGATTTCCTTTCCTGAAGGACATTAGTGAACCAGGTGAGTTTCTACACCAATCGAGAATAGTTTCATGGTCATTCCAGATTTTTATTTAATTCAAATGTCACCATCTGCAGTGGGGGGATTTGAACCTTGGTCCCCAGAGCATTACTCTGGATCTCTGGATTACTAGTCCAGTGACAATACCACTACAACACGTTCTCCTTGACTGTGTGGGTTTCCTCCTGTACTGTAGGGATTCTATGGTCCCAAGAATGTCCGCAGGTTTTATGCTATAACTGAGTCTGGCAACTTCCACAAGACAGGAGAGAACATCACAGGAAAATGGAAGTGACCTTCCGATGTCTTGTGTGAGCGAGTGCCTTTTGGCAGTCACAGCTCAGTACTGTGACCTTCATCGTAAATCAACGGCATTTCCATGGAAGGCACAATGGTTTCACACTGAAGCAGTAAAGCTGTAGCAGATACGAGGTATGTAAGTGCCTTAGGTTAGGTGCCATGAGGGGTGGTGTACTCTGTCAATTTTTCCAGTTCTAAGCTAGAAAGTGGTCACCGTAAGTCTGATCTGCCTGTCTGAAGCCAGCAAAGAACTATAGGTGAGGGTTTCCATCTAGTATCTGAAGTATAGGAGAGAGAATATGTACAGGAGAGAGTATGTACAGGACAAAGAACAAAGAACAAAGAAATGTACAGCACAGGAACAGGCCCTTCGGCCCTCCAAGCCCGTGCCGACCATACTGCCCGACTAAACTACAATCTTCTACACTTCCTGGGTCCGTATCCCTCTCTTCCCATCCTATTCATGTATTTGTCAAGATGCCCCTTAAATGTCACTATCGTCCCTGCTTCCACCACCTCCTCCGGTAGCGAGTTCCAGGCACCCACTACCCTCTGCGTAAAAAACTTGCCTCGTACGTCTACTCTAAACCTTGCCCCTCTCACCTTAAACCTATGCCCCCTAGTAATTGACCCCTCTACCCTGGGGAAAAGCCTCTGACTATCCACTCTGTCTATGCCCCTCATAATTTTATATACCTCTATCAGGTCGCCCCTCAACCTCCTTCGTTCCAGTGAGAACAAACCGAGTTTATTCAACCGCTCCTCATAGCTTATGCCCTCCATACCAGGCAACATTCTGGTAAATCTCTTCTGCACCCTCTCTAAAGCCTCCACATCCTTCTGGTAGTGTGGCGACCAGAATTGAACACTATACTCCAAGTGTGGCCTAACTAAGGTTCTATACAGCTGCAACATGACTTGCCAATTCTTATACTCAATGCCCCGGCCAATGAAGGCCAGCATGCCGTATGCCTTCTTGACTACCTTCTCCACCTGTGTTGCCCCTTTCAATGACCTGTGGACCTGTACTCCTAGATCTCTTTGACTTTCAATACTCTTGAGGGTTCTACCATTCACTGTATATTCCCTACCTGCATTAGACCTTCCAAAATGCATTACCTCACATTTGTCCGGATTAAACTCCATCTGCCATCTCTCCGCCCAAGTCTCCAGACAATCTAAATCCTGCTGTATCCTCAGACAGTCCTCATCACTATCCGCAATTCCACCAACCTTTGTGTCGTCTGCAAACTTACTAATCAGACCAGTTACATTTTCCTCCAAATCATTTATATATACTACAAAGAGCAAAGGTCCCAGCACTGATCCCTGTGGAACACCACTGGTCACAGCCCTCCAATTAGAAAAGCATCCCTCCATTGCTACCCTCTGCCTTCTATGGCCTAGCCAGTTCTGTATCCACCTTGCCAGTTCACCCCTGATCCCGTGTGACTTCACCTTTTGTACTAGTCTACCATGAGGGACCTTGTCAAAGGCCTTACTGAAGTCCATATAGACAACATCTACTGCCCTACCTGCATCAATCATCTTAGTGACCTCCTCGAAAAACTCTATCAAGTTAGTGAGACACGACCTCCCCTTCACAAAACCGTGCTGCCTCTCACTAATACGTCCATTTGCTTCCAAATGGGAGTAGATCCTGTCTCTAAGAATTCTCTCCAGTAATTTCCCTACCACTGACGTAAGGCTCACCGGCATGTAGTTCCCGGGATTATCCTTGCTACCCTTCTTAAACAGGAGAGCGTCTATAGGAGAGTATGGGAGAGAATATGTACAGGAGAGAATCTATAGGAGAGTATGAACAGGAGTCTATTAGAGAGTATGTATAGGAGAGAGTCTAGAAGAGTATGTAGGAGAGAGTATGGGAGAGACTATAGGAGAAAGTATCAGTAGGAGAGTATCTACGGGAGAGTATACCTATGGGAGAGTACGGGAGAGAGTACCTACGGGAGAGAGTAGAGAGTACCTACGGGAGAGAGTACCTACGGGAGAGAGTACCTACGGGAGAGTATGGGAAAGTGTACCTATGTTAGAGTGTACCTATGGGAGAGGGTATGGAAAAGAGTATCTATCCGGCTGATATGTTCAGACATGGCAGTCTGCTGAACACGCTATCTTCAGACTTGCCAAGTGTCAGTGACAGTCATTGATTTCTTGTTGAAATGTTTTTACTTTCTGTCACAAGAAAACTTGAAACGTTCAATTTCTCATCTCTTCCCACTGATGTGATCTGAACAATTGTGAATTAAATGTAACAATTGAAAATCCTGAAGCCGTCACATTTGACAAGAGGATTTTTTGATTTATTCTGTGCAGCAACAGTAATTCTGCTTAATCACAGATTGTCCAGTCACAGCTTTTCACATATTTCCCGTACCAGCCTCCCCGAACAGGCGCCGGAATGTGGCGACTAGGGGCTTTTCACAGTAACTTTATTTGAAGCCTACTTGTGACAATAAGCGATTTTCAATTTCAATATTGTCCTTCACTATTACCACACTTTCTTAATGGGTTTAGACAGAGTGGGTAAGGCAGAAAATCCCTGGTTAGTGCTGCTGTCAGTCAGGAGAGTGTTGTGACTATAACCGATCTCAGAGCTAGTGCGTTAGAGCAGAGAAGTCAAACACATTGTTGCTTGTCCAAACGAATCGATATATACGTTTTGGTGTTTTGGAGACATCACACATGATGACAAGGTGATTAAGTGAAGTTGGAGCTGAATGCGGGGAGGTGTGAGGGTTGGCGGATGAGGGGGTTGGTGAGGTTGAGTGCAGTGAGAGGAGAGTTTTGTGGGTGAGGGTGGGGTTGAGTGTGGGTGAGGGGATTGGTGAGGTTGGGGCTGACTGAGGGTGAGCAGAGGGTTTGGTAGGTGAGGGGATTATGATAAGGTGGAGCCCCTATCTATTCCCCAGTCCCGTGTTCCGTTCAGTTGGAAAACTACAGAAATGTGTGTACATTGAGTCAATAAGTCTGTGTAGGAGTCAATCACTGAGTTTATGTTTGTGGTTACAGCTATCAATATTGGACAAACCCTGCGGGTAAGAATTTTAGGCATGTTTTATTTATCTGTGGTAGTTCCACAACCTGCACAAAGGACAAACCACTGTGGTACCTTGTCCCACATAAACATGAACTCATCTCAGAAACCCATAGTCACCAAGGTCTGATCAGGGGATGGTAACTCGAGAGAGAATGTTCTACATCACTACAGATCTGTCTCCTGAGCCATTTCTCCCTGGCTGCATCTTTGTGGATCTTTATGGCATGTTTTGGTGTTTGCGCTGGGAAGAATAAATCTGATTAAAAGTTACAAGCTGCATATTCTAAAGAAAAGGTGTCATCAGCCCCCTCCTCAAGAAAAAAAACATCCTCAACCCCCTTTCTAGGAAAACACTGCTCCATCTCCAACTTCCCCATCCTTGTCCATTTCCATCAATATCTTGTTGCTGCCCGAATCCTTCCCCATGATTCTCATAATTGAGTTTTTGCTCCCATATCTTCCCCATCAGAAAGGTCACGTGCCCCACAACATTGCTGATCTCTGCTTCTACCTCTGCATTCTACTGAAACTTTCATCCATGTTTTTATCAGGTTGAGACGCCACTAAAGCCCATCATTTACCATGTGTGCTGTTCAGCTCAATGACTAGTGCTTGTATCATATCACACCAAGTCCCAATGGAGCAGCATTTCTTCTTTGACAATAAATTTAGAGTACCCAATGATTTATTTTCCAATGAAGGGGCAATTTAGCGTGGCCAATCCACCTCCCTTGCACATCTTTGGGTTGTGGGGGTGAGACCCACGCAGACACGGGGAGAACGTGCAAACTCCATACGGACAGTGACCCGGGGCCGGGGTTGAACCCGGTCCCCGGAGCAGTGAGGCAGCAGTGCTAACCACTGCGCCACCGTGCTGCCCTTGCAGTCTGACAGCTCCAATTTTAAATTCTTAATTGGGTAGTTAAATCAGTGCATGGCCCTGCCCCTAAGATCTTTGTAACTTACATACCAACAACATTCATCCCTTCCCAAACTCTATTCCTCTAACACTGCCTTCTTGAGAACCCCCTTCTCTCGCCATTGCAGCTCCTTGCACTCTAGAATTTCTGTCTGGAAACAACCACGCCACTCTTGGCCTTCATTTTGACTAAATCTTTGCTCCTGTTCCATGAAATCCCTACAGTGCAGAAGGAGGCCATTCTGCCCGTCAAGTCTGCACGTCCCTCCAAGAGAGCACCTCACCTAGGCCCACACCCTTCCCCAGTGCCGTGAGCCCACTTAACCTGCACACCTTTGGACTATGGGAGGAAACCGGAGCACCCGGAGGAAACCTGCGCAGACATGGGGAGAACATGCAAACTCCACACAAAGCCGGAATCAAACCCTGGTGCCTGACTCTGTGAGGCAGCAGTGCTAACCATTGTGCCACCGTGCCGTCCACCTTTTTTATTCTTATGCCTCTGGAGCAAGCTGGGACTTTTTTCATCCTCACTGAAGGTGTTGTACAATTGAGACTGATGCAGGAAGTGCTTCACTCTCCCACCTGGTTTAACATCATGATAAAAAAGTTGGTAATGACCAACTCCTCTGTCCATGTCAAAAGGGTAGGTATCCTACAGTGACTAACTCACCTCCTGCGCACCCCCACCCCCCCTCCCCGCAATCTTGTCCATCACCTACAAGGCACAAGTCAGGAGCCTAATGGAATACTCTCCACTTGCCTGGATGAGCGCAGCTCCAACAACACTGAAAAAGCTCAACACCATCCAGGACAAAGCAGCCCACCTGATGGCTCCCCCTTCCTCAAACATTCAAACCCTCCACCACTACCGCAGACTGGGAGTCATGTGTACCATCTACAAGATGTACTGCAGTAACTCGCCAAGGTTCCTTAGGCAGCACCTTCCAGACCCACGACCGCTAACCATCTGGAAGGACAAGAGCAGCAGGTACCTGGGAACCCCACCACCTGGAGGTTCCCCTCCAAGTCACTCACCACCTGACTTGGAAATATATCGCCGTTCCTTCGCTGTCACTGGGGCAAAATCCTGGAGCTCCAAACAGCACTGTGGATGTACCTACACCACATGGACTGCAGCGGCTCACCACCACCTTCTCAAGGGCGATTGGGGATGGGCAATAAACACTGCCTAACCAGCGATGCCCACATCCCGCAAAACAAATACACAAATGGGAGGGGATCATTAAACAATGAAACCGGTGTTCTTTATTTTACAGCTTGTATGACATTTTTTCCGTCATACTTATTGCAACATAAATTATAAGGATCAGTTCTGAAGGAACCTATAGACTAAATGTAAGGGAAATTAAAATATTGTCTTTTTGCATTTAAAAAAAATTGACTGATGGGTTGTGGGTGTCGTTGGCTGGGCTAGCATTTATTGCCCAATTCAATTGCACTTGAAATGAGTGGCCATTGAAGAGTCAGCCAAATTGCTGTGGATCTGGAGTCACATGGAGGTCAGACCAGGTAAGGACGGCAGATTTCCTCCCTAAACCGTATTAGAGAACCAGATGGGCTTTTACAACAATTGACAATGGTTTTGTGGTCATTAGACTTTCAATTCCAGATTTTTTTAAATTTAGAGTATCCAATTCTTTTTCTTCCAATTAAGGGGCAATTTAGCGTGGCCAATCCACCTGCCCTGCACATCTTTGGATTGTGGGTGTGAGACCCACGCAGACACGGGGAGAATGTGCAAACTCCACACGGACAGTGACCCGGGGCTGGGATCGAACCTGGGACCTCGGCGCCGTGAGGTCGCAGTGCTAAACACTGCACCGCAGTGTTGCTCACAATTCCAGATTTTTAATTAATTCAAAGGATTTGAACCCTGGGTTCCAAAGCATTGCCCTGGGCCTCGGAATTACTAGTCCAGCGACAATACCACTGCCTCCCGCTAATCCAGCCCAGGGTGATTGGAACTGTTTTATATTATTGGATCCTAAGAAGTCATATTGGACTCAAAATGTTAACTTTGCACCGCTCTCCACAGGTGCTGCTATACCTCAAGTTTCTCCAGCAGTTTCTGATAGTGTACCCTTTCTCTGTTGAAAGAGTCTGAATTTAGTTTCCAGTGGGTGAAAATCCGCAGATCAAAACTGCAAACTGCTGAGTTTTTGTGCCAAAATTCCTACTTTGGGAGATTAAAAGTTGATCACAATGGGAGACTGTGTATAGCTCGTGAAACTAGGAGACTCAAGGAAAGATTAGGAGAAAAATACTTTTTCCTTTTTGTAGGAGATTGTGTCACGATTTGATCATTGGAATGCTTTAAAAAATAAATCTAGAGTGCCCAATTCATTTTTCCAATTAAGGGGCAATTTAGCGCGGCCAATCCACCTACCCTGCACATCTTTGGGTTGTGGGGGTGAAACCCACGCAAACACGGGGAGAATATGCAAACTCCACACGGACAGTGACCCAGAGCCGGGATTGAACCCGGGACCTCGGCGCCGTGAGGCAGCAGGGCTAACCACCGTGCGGCCCTAATCATTGAAATATTGATGTGAAGGAATGCAAGGTGAATCCCTCGCTTCGAAAGATTGAGTTGTGAGGAATGATTGGAGAAAGTTTGAAAATAGATAAGTATAAAATTTGTGGCACAGAAAGATTAAATCCAGCTCCTTGCTTCAGTAAAACTGCACCAGTGAGAGAAGGAAACTCTGGTTCAAAGAGGAGAAAGGTTACTATCAGAAAATCCTTCACGCAAGCAGTGATTAACCACATGAAGAATGAGTTTTCAGTTGGAGTAATGGAAGGCGAAAACCCTGGAATCATCTTCATGTTGTACTGGGAAGGTAAGAGAGACAGATTGGCTGAATGCACTTCCGCACCCACAGTAATCTGGTCATTCAAGAAGCAGTTGAGATGTAGACCGAGTTGGAAAGGGTTAACAACTGTTCCAATGGATTATTCCTGTGGTAAACCTGTCACTGGAGCAGCCACTGTACAGACACCAAAACTTTCCAAAATTGGGATGTTATTGGGCAATGCTGAGCTCCCTCAATATGCACAAACATTTAGTAATACTTTTACAAGAGTTTTTGAGAGCCTTAAATTTATCCCTACATTTATATCGATTCTTTTAGTTTCGAAACGTCCTAAAGTAGTTTTGGATTAGTGTATTTACAAGATAAACGTAGGGATTTGCAACAATTGTGGGTGATTTTGTGAAAATTGAGATAGAGGAGCTATCTGGTTTCCGATAGGGGAGGGATTATACTCACTGAGCTCCCGACTCTACCTTATTCTCGGGCATTCTCAGGTTACCAAAGATTCAGGTGTTGCAATCGGAATTATTGGCTGGAGGTGGGGCAAGAGCTCTAGAGAGGGAGGGAAGAGCTGGAGAGTCAGCCTCTAAACTCCGCCTGCAGCCAACTAACTATCTCATCAAACCTTCACACATTAAAGTTGGGGGCTTGGAAACTTCAGCAAAGTTGGAAGTTTCCTTATGTTGGTTTCACTCGGTGAGTTTCGCTCGGTGAGTTTCACTCGGTAAGTTTCACCCGGCGCCCCCGGGCTTTGTGTGTTACCTGGGACTCGGGAAAACTCGGCGTTAGCCCTGTGATCACCAGCAATCGAAACTTCAAACCAAAAGGATGCCAAGATCTTTTTTAAATGTTTCTTTTCAAGGTTGTTGGGAGCTCAGGTTGGTGAATGACCGTTTCTGGGATTAAGAGTCGCTGTGGGACGCACTGAATGCAATTTAATAGACGGTGTGTGTACCTTTGAAGTGTTTGAGTGGGATTGTGGGGATGGACGCGTCACATTGCATTCCAAATGTTACCTCGGGTTCTCCCTTCACAGATGCTGCACAGACCAGCTGAGGTTTTTAAAAATTTCATATCTCCAGCATTAGCTTTTGTTATGGGCGTGAGATTGTGTTTGTGTTTGGAGTATATGGGGATGGTGTGTGTGTGTGTGTGTGGGGGGGGATTGTGTGTGTGTGTGGGGGGGGGGATTGTGTGTGTGTGTGGGGGGGGGGATTGTGTGTGTGTGTGTGTGTGGGGGGTGGGGGGGGGATTGGGGATTGTGTGTGTGTGTGGGGGGGGGGGGGATTGGGGATAGTGTGTGTGGGGGGGGATTGGGGATAGTGTGTGTGTGGGGGGGGGGATTGTGTGTGTGTGTGGGGGGGGATTGTGTGTGTGTGTGGGGGGGGATTGTGTGTGTGTGTGTGGGGGAGATTGGGGATTGTGTGTGTGTGTGTGGGGGGGGGGGTTGTGTGTGTGTGTGTGGGGGGGGGGTTGTGTGTGTGTGTGTGGGGGGGGATTGGGGATTGTGTGTGGGGGGGGGATTGGGGATTGTGTGTGGGGGGGGGATTGGGGATTGTGTGTGGGGGGGGGATTGGGGATTGTGTGTGGGGGGGGGATTGGGGATTGTGTGTGGGGGGGGGATTGGGGATTGTGTGTGGGGGGGGGATTGGGGATTGTGTGTGGGGGGGGGATTGGGGATTGTGTGTGGGGGGGGGGATTGGGGATTGTGTGTGGGGGGGGGGATTGGGGATTGTGTGTGGGGGGGGATTGGGGATAGTGTGTGGGGGGGGGATTGGGGATAGTGTGTGGGGGGGATTGGGGATAGTGTGAGTGTGGGGGGGGATTGGGGATAGTGTGGGGTGGGGGGGGGATTGGGGATAGTGTGTGTGGGGGGGGGGATTGGGGATAGTGTGTGTGTGGGGGGGGGATTGGGGATAGTGTGTGTGGGGGGGGGATTGGGGATAGTGTGTGTGGGGGGGGGATTGGGGATAGTGTGTGTGGGGGGGATTGGGGATAGTGTGTGTGTGAGGGGGGATTGGGGATAGTGTGTGTGTGGGGGGGGATTGGGGATAGTGTGTGTGTGTGGGGGGGGGGGATTGGGGATAGTGTGTGTGTGGGGGGGGGGATTGGGGATAGTGTGTGTGTGTGGGGGGAGATTGGGGATAGTGTGTGTGTGGGGGGGTGGGGATTGAGGATAGTGTGTGGGGGGGATTGGGGATAGTGTGTGTGTGTGGGGGGGGAGATTGGGGATAGTGTGTGTGTGTGGGGGGGGTGGGGATTGAGGATAGTGTGTGTGGGGGGGGGAGATTGGGGACGGTGTGTGGGGGGGGATTGGGGATAGTGTGTGTGGGGGGAGGGGATTGGGGAAACAGTGTGAGACACGATCTCCCTTTGACAAATCCATGCTGACTATCCTTAATTAATCCTTTCCTCCCAAGTGGAGATTAATCCTGGTGTCTCAGAATTTTTTCCAACAATTTCCCTACCAATGAAGATAGAATTTTCAGTAACTTCATTGACGTGTTAGTGTCAGCCGCTTTGTGACAATAATAAAGATTATTATTAAAACCGATCAGATGGCCAATTTCTTTTTGCTGTTTGAGGGATATTGCTGGGTGAAAATTGGCTCTGATGCTTCCTACATTAGAGTACTGACTAGACTTGGAAAAGTATTTAATTGGCCACAAGGTTTTTTTGGGATGTGTTTTCTCTCGGACCAGGATTTTCCACATTTTGTTTCACGTTATATCTGATTTCCAAATTTTGTGTCTGTCACCACAGAGATGGCCTGAGAATAAACGAGTCACCACACAGTCAGGCTACAGCTTTCACAATACATTTTAATTACTTCTTGTAAGTTCACAAACGCACCAGAGAATGTTTAACCTCCGCTTCTTTTTTCATTCGAAAGAGTGCCTGTTATATCAGTTTGAATGTGGATTGGTGCCGGCCCCTGGGTGCTGGGGCGGGTTGCTGGGGGCTGGGACGGGTTGCTGGGTACTGGGGCGGGTTGCTGGGGGCTGGGGCGGGTTGCTGGGTGCAGGGGCCGGGTGCTGGGGCGGGTTGCTGGGGCTGGTTGCTGGGCGCTGGGGCGGGTTGCTGGGGGCTGGGACCGGTTGCTGGGGGCTGGGACCGGTTGCTGGGGGCTGGGACCGGTTGCTGGGGGCTGGGACCGGTTGCTGGGGCTGGGACCGGTTGCTGGGGGCTGGGACCGGTTGCTGGGGGCTGGGACCGGTTGCTGGGGGCTGGGACCGGTTGCTGGGGGCTGGGCCGGGTTGCTGGGTGCTGGGGCGGGTTGCTGGGGGCTGGGTCCGGTTGCTGGGCGCTGGGGTGGGTCGCTGGGGGCTGGGACCGGTTGCTGGGGGCTGGGACCGGTTGGTGGGGGCTGGGACGGGTCGCTGGGGGCTGGGGACGGGTCGCTGGGGGCTGGGGACGGGTCGCTGGGGGCTGGGGACGGGTCGCTGGGGGCTGGGGACGGGTCGCTGGGGGCTGGGGACGGGTCGCTGGGGGCTGGGGACGGGTCGCTGGGGGCTGGGGACGGGTCGCTGGGGGCTGGGGCGGGTCGCTGGGGGCTGGGGCGGGTCGCTGGGGGCTGGGGCGGGTCGCTGGGGGCTGGGGCGGGTCGCTGGGGGCTGGGGCGGGTCGCTGGGGGCTGGGGCGGGTCGCTGGGGGCTGGGGCGGGTCGCTGGGGGCTGGGTCCGGTCGCTGGGGGCTGGGACCGGTCGCTGGGGGCTGGGTCCGGTCGCTGGGGGCTGGGGCCGGTCGCTGGGGGCTGGGGCCGGTCGCTGGGGGCTGGGGCGGGTCGCTGGGGGCTGGGGCGGGTCGCTGGGGGCTGGGGCGGGTCGCTGGGGGCTGGGTCCGGTCGCTGGGGGCTGGGGCGGGTCGCTGGGGGCTGGGGCGGGTCGCTGGGGGCTGGGTCCGGTCGCTGGGGGCTGGGTCCGGTCGCTGGGGGCTGGGACCGGTCGCTGGGGGCTGGGTCCGGTCGCTGGGGGCTGGGGCCGGTCGCTGGGGGCTGGGGCCGGTCGCTGGGGGCTGGGGCCGGTCGCTGGGGGCTGGGACCGGTCGCTGGGGGCTGGGACCGGTCGCTGGGGGCTGGGGCCGGTCGCTGGGGGCTGGGACCGGTCGCTGGGGGCTGGGGCGGGTCGCTGGGCGCTGGGGCGGGTCGCTGGGGCGGGTGGCTGGGCGCTGGGGCGGGTGGCTGGGCGCTGGGGCGGGTGGCTGGGGGCTGGGGCGGGTGGCTGGGGGCTGGGGCGGGTTGCTGGGGGCTGGGGCGGGTTGCTGGGGGCTGGGGGCTGGGTGCTGGGGCTGGTTGCTGGGCGCTGGGGCTGGTTGCTGGGGCTGGTTGCTGGGCGCTGGGGCTGGTTGCTGGGCGCTGGGGCTGGTTGCTGGGCGCTGGGGCTGGTTGCTGGGGCGGGTGGCTGGGCGCTGGGGCGGGTGGCTGGGCGCTGGGGCTGGTTGCTGGGGCGGGTGGCTGGGCGCTGGGGCTGGTTGCTGGGGCGGGTTGCTGGGCGCTGGGGCGGGTTGCTGGGCGCTGGGGCTGGGTGCTGGGGCGGGTTGCTGGGTGCTGGGGCGGGTTTCTGGGGGCTGGGGCGGGTTGCTGGGGGCTGGGACCGGTCGCTGGGGGCTGGGGCGGGTGGCTGGGGGCTGGGGCGGGTTGCTGGGGGCTGGGGCGGGTTGCTGGGGGCTGGGGCGGGTTTCTGGGGGCTGGGGCGGGTTTCTGGGGGCTGGGGCGGGTTTCTGGGGGCTGGGGCGGGTTGCTGGGGGCTGGGACCGGTCGCTGGGGGCTGGGGGCGGGTTGCTGGGGGCTGGGGCGGGTTGCTGGGGGCTGGGGCGGGTTGCTGGGCGCTGGGGCGGGGCGCTGGGGCGGGTCGCTGGGGGCTGGGACCGGTTGCTGGGCGGGTTGCTGGGCGCTGGGGCGGGTTGCTGGGTGCTGGGACCGGTTGCTGGGGGCTGGGACCGGTTGCTGGGGGCTGGGACCGGTTGCTGGGGGCTGGGACCGGTTGCTGGGGGCTGGGACCGGTTGCTGGGCGCTGGGGCGGGTTGCTGGGCGCTGGGGCGGGTTGCTGGGGGCTGGGACCGGTTGCTGGGCGGGTTGCTGGGCGCTGGGGCGGGTTGCTGGGGCCGGTTGCTGGGGGCTGGGACCGGTTATTGGGGGCTGGGGCGGGTTGCTGGGGGCTGGGACCGGTTATTGGGCGCTGGGACGGGTTGCTGGGGGCTGGGACCGGTTATTGGGGGCTGGGGCGGGTTGCTGGGGGCTGGGGCGGGTTGCTGGGCGCTGGGACGGGTTGCTGGGGGCTGGGGGCTGGGACCGGTTGCTGGGACGGGTTGCTGGGGGCTGGGGCTGGGTGCTGGGGCTGGTTGCTGGGTGCTGGGACGGGTTGCTGGGCGCTGGGACGGGTTGCTGGGCGCTGGGACGGGTTGCTGGGCGCTGGGGCTGGATGCTGGGGCGGGTTGCTGGGTGCTGGGACGGGTTGCTGGGCGCTGGGGCGGGTTGCTGGGGGCTGGGGCGGGTTGCTGGGGGCTGGGGCGGGTTGCTGGGGGCTGGGGCGGGTTGCTGGGGGCTGGGGCGGGTTGCTGGGGGCTGGGGCGGGTTGCTGGGGGCTGGGACCGGTTGCTGGGGGCTGGGACCGGTTGCTGGGGGCTGGGGCGGGTTGCTGGGGGCTGGGGCGGGTTGCTGGGGGCTGGGGCGGGTTGCTGGGGCCTGGGGCGGGTTGCTGGGGCCTGGGGCGGGTTGCTGGGGGCTGGGACCGGTTGCTGGGGGCTGGGACCGGTTGCTGGGGGCTGGGGCGGGTTGCTGGGCGCTGGGGCGGGTTGCTGGGCGCTGGGGCGGGTTGCTGGGCGCTGGGGCGGGTTGCTGGGCGCTGGGGCGGGTTGCTGGGCGCTGGGGCGGGTTGCTGGGCGCTGGGGCGGGTTGCTGGGCGCTGGGGCGGGTTGCTGGGGGCTGGGACCGGTTGCTGGGCGCTGGGGCGGGTTGCTGGGGGCTGGGGCGGGTTGCTGGGCGCTGGGGCGGGTTGCTGGGGCGGGTTGCTGGGGGCTGGGGCCGGTTGCTGGGGGCTGGGACCGGTTGCTGGGGGCTGGGACGGGTTGCTGGGGGCTGGGACGGGTTGCTGGGGGCTGGGACGGGTTGCTGGGGGCTGGGACGGGTTGCTGGGCGCTGGGGCGGGTTGCTGGGCGCTGGGGCGGGTTTGGGGGCGGGTTGCTGGGGCTGGTTGCTGGGCGCTGGGGCGGGTTGCTGGGCGCTGGGGCGGGTTGCTGGGCGCTGGGGCGGGTTGCTGGGCGCTGGGGCGGGTTGCTGGGCGCTGGGGCGGGTTGCTGGGCGCTGGGGCGGGTTGCTGGGCGCTGGGGCGGGTTGCTGGGCGCTGGGGCGGGTTGCTGGGCGCTGGGGCGGGTTGCTGGGCGCTGGGGCGGGTTGCTGGGCGCTGGGGCGGGTTGCTGGGCGCTGGGGCGGGTTGCTGGGCGCGGGGGCGGGTTGCTGGGCGCGGGGGCGGGTTGCTGGGCGCGGGGGCGGGTTGCTGGGCGCTGGGGCGGGTTGCTGGGCGCTGGGGCGGGTTGCTGGGGGCTGGGGCGGGTCGCTGGGGGCTGCGGCGGGTCGCTGGGGGCTGGGGCGGGTCGCTGGGGGCTGGGGCGGGTCGCTGGGGGCTGGGGCGGGTCGCTGGGGGCTGGGGCGGGTCGCTGGGGGCTGGGGCGGGTTGCTGGGGCTGGTTGCTGGGCGCTGGGGCGGGTTGCTGGGTGCTGGGGCGGGTTGCTGGGGGCTGGCGCCGGTCGCTGGGCGCTGGGGCGGGTCGCTGGGAGCTGGGGCGGATCGCTGGGGGCTGGGGCCGGTTGCTGGGGGCTGGGGCCGGTTGCTGGGGGCTGGGACCGGTTGCTGGGGGCTGGGGCCGGTTGCTGGGGGCTGGGGCCGGTTGCTGGGGGCTGGGGCCGGTTGCTGGGCGCTGGGGCCGGTTGCTGGGCGCTGGGGCGGGTTGCTGGGCGCTGGGGCGGGTTGCTGGGCGCTGGGGCGGGTTGCTGGGCGCTGGGGCGGGTTGCTGGGCGCTGGGGCGGGTTGCTGGGCGCTGGGGCGGGTTGCTGGGCGCTGGGGCGGGTTGCTGGGGCGGGTTGCTGGGGCTGGTTGCTGGGCGCTGGGGCGGGTCGCTGGGGGCTGGGGCCGGTCGCTGGGCGCTGGGGCGGGTCGCTGGGCGCTGGGGCGGGTTGCTGGGGGCTGGGGCCGGTTGCTGGGGGCTGGGGCCGGTTGCTGGGGGCTGGGACCGGTTGCTGGGGGCTGGGGCCGGTTGCTGGGCGCTGGGGCCGGTTGCTGGGCGCTGGGGCGGGTTGCTGGGCGCTGGGGCGGGTCGCTGGGCGCTGGGGCGGGTCGCTGGGCGCTGGGGCGGGTTGCTGGGGGCTGGGTGCTGGGGCTGGTTGCTGGGCGCTGGGGCGGGTTGCTGGGCGCTGGGGCTGGTTGCTGGGCGCTGGGGCGGGTCGCTGGGCGCTGGGGCGGGTTGCTGGGCGCTGGGGCGGGTTGCTGGGGGCTGGGGCTGGGTGCTGGGGCTGGTTGCTGGGCGCTGGGGCCGGTTGCTGGGTGCTCGGGCTGGTTGCTGGGTGCTCGGGCTGGTTGCTGGGCGCTGGGGCGGGTTGCTGGGGGCGGGTTGCTGGGTGCTGGGGCCGGTTGCTGGGCGCTGGGGCGGGTTGCTGGGGCGGGTTGCTGGGGCGGGTTGCTGGGTGCTGGGGCGGGTTGCTGGGTGCTGGGGCTGGTTGCTGGGCGCTGGGGCGGGTTGCTGGGGCGGGTTGCTGGGTGCTGGGGCCGGTTGCTGGGCGCTGGGGCGGGTTGCTGGGGCGGGTTGCTGGGCGCTGGGGCTGGTTGCTGGGCGCTGGGGCTGGTTGCTGGGGCGGGTTGCTGGGTGCTGGGGCCGGTTGCTGGGCGCTGGGGCGGGTTGCTGGGGCGGGTTGCTGGGTGCTGGGGCGGGTTGCTGGGGGCTGGGGCGGGTGGCTGGGGTGGGTTGCTGGGGGCGGGTTGCTGGGGGCTGGGGCTGGTTGCTGGGGGCTGGGGTGGGTTGCTGGGGTGGGTTGCTGGGGGCTGGGGCGGGTTGCTGGGGGCGGGTTGCTGGGGGCTGGGGCTGGTTGCTGGGGGCTGGGGCTGGTTGCTGGGGGCTGGGGCGGGTTGCCGGGGGCTGGGGCGGGTTGCCGGGGGCTGGGGCGGGTTGCTGGGGGCTGGGGCGGGTTTCTGGGCGCTGGGGCGGGTTGCTGGGGGCTGGGGCGGGTTGCTGGGCGCTGGGGCGGGTTGCCGGGGGCTGGGGCGGGTTGCTGGGCGCTGAGGCTGGATGCTGGGGGCTGGGGCGGGTGGCTGGGGTGGGTTGCTGGGGGCGGGTTGCTGGGGGCCGGTTGCTGGGGGCTGGGGCCGGTTGCTGGGGGCTGGGGCCGGTTGCTGGGAGCTGGGGCCGGTTGCTGGGGGCTGGGGCCGGTTGCTGGGGGCTGGGGCGGGTTGCTAGGCGCTGGGGCCGGTTGCTGGGTTGCTGGGGCTGGTTGCTGGGGCTGGGGCGGGTTGCTGGGGGCTGGGGCCGGTTGCTGGGGCGGGTTGCGGGTTGCTGGGGCTGGTTGCTGGGGCTGGGGCCGGTTGCTGGGGCGGGTTGCTGGGGCTGGTTGCTGGGGCTGGGGCGGGTTGCTGGGGGCTGGGGCGGGTTGCTGGGGGCTGGGGCGGGTTGCTGGGGGCTGGGGCGGGTTGCTGGGGGCTGGGGCTGGTTGCTGGGGCTGGGCGCTGGGGCTGGGGGCTGGGGCGGGTTGCTAGGCGCTGGGGCCGGTTGCTGGGCGCTGGGGCGGGTTGCTGGGCGCTGGGGCGGGTTGCTGGGCGCTGGGGCGGGTTGCTGGGTGCTGGGGCGGGTTGCTGGGCGCTGGGGTGGGTTGCTGGGCGCTGGGGCCGGTTGCTGGGGGCTGGGGCGGGTTGCTGGGGGCTGGGGCGGGTTGCTGGGGGCTGGGGCGGGTTGCTGGGGGCTGGGACGGGTTGCTGGGGGCTGGGGCGGGTTGCTGGGGGCTGGGGCGGGTTGCTGGGCGATGGGGCGGGTTGCTGGGCGCTGGGGCTGGGTGCTGGGGGCTGGGGCGGGTTGCTGGGGGCTGGGGCGGGTTGCTGGGGGCTGGGGCGGGTTGCTGGGGGCTGGGGCGGGTTGCTGGGGGCTGGGGCGGGTTGCTGGGGGCTGGGGCGGGTTGCTGGGGGCTGGGGCGGGTTGCTGGGGGCTGGGGCGGGTTGCTGGGGGCTGGGGCGGGTTGCTGGGGGCTGGGGCGAGTTGCTGGGGGCTGGGGCGGGTGGCTGGGGGCTGGGGCGGGTGGCTGGGGGCTGGGGCGGGTGGCTGGGGGCTGGGGCGGGTGGCTGGGCGCTGGGGCGGGTTGCTGGGCGCTGGGGCGGGTTGCTGGGCGCTGGGGCGGGTTACTGGGCGCTGGGGCGGGTTGCTGGGCGCTGGGGCGGGTTGCTGGGCGCTGGGGCTGGGTGCTGGGGCGGGTTGCTGGGGCGGGTCGCTGGGGGCTGGGGCGAGTTGCTGGGTGCTGGGGTGGGTTGCTGGGGCGGGTTGCTGGGGGCTGGGGCGGGTTGCTGGGCGCTGGGGCTGGGTGCTGGGGCGGGTTGCTGGGGCGGGTCGCTGGGTGCTGGGGCGGGTGGCTGGGGTGGGTTGCTGGGGCGGGTCGCTGGGGGCTGGGGCGGGTTGCTGGGGGCTGGGGCGGGTGGCTGGGGTGGGTTGCTGGGGCGGGTTGCTGGGGGCTGGGGCGAGTTGCTGGGTGCTGGGGCGGGTTGCTGGGGGCTGGGGCGGGTTGCTGGGGGCTGGGGCGGGTTGCTGGGGGCTGGGACCGGTTGCTGGGGGCTGGGGCCGGTTGCTGGGGGCTGGGGCCGGTTGCTGGGGGCTGGGGCCGGTTGCTGGGGGCTGGGGCCGGTTGCTGGGGGCTGGGGCCGGTTGCTGGGAGCTGGGGCCGGTTGCTGGGGGCTGGGGCGGGTTGCTGGGGGCTGGGGCGGGTTGCTAGGCGCTGGGGCCGGTTGCTGGGTTGCTGGGGCTGGTTGCTGGGGGCTGGGGCGGGTCGCTAGGGGCTGGGGCTGGTTGCTGGGGCTGGGGCCGGTTGCTGGGGCGGGTTGCTGGGGCTGGTTGCTGGGGCTGGGGCGGGTTGCTGGGGGCTGGGGCGGGTTGCTGGGGCGGGTTGCTGGGGCTGGTTGCTGGGGCTGGGCGCTGGGGCTGGGGGCTGGGGCGGGTTGCTAGGCGCTGGGGCCGGTTGCTGGGCGCTGGGGCGGGTTGCTGGGCGCTGGGGCGGGTTGCTGGGCGCTGGGGCGGGTTGCTGGGCGCTGGGGCGGGTTGCTGGGCGCTGGGGCGGGTTGCTGGGGGCTGGGGCGGGTTGCTGGGGGCTGGGGCGGGTTGCTGGGGGCTGGGGCTGGGTGCTGGGGCGGGTTGCTGGGGGCTGGGGCGGGTTGCTGGGGGCTGGGGCGGGTTGCTGGGGGCTGGGGCGGTTTGCTGGGGGCTGGGGCGGGTTGCTGGGCGCTGGGGCTGGGTGCTGGGGGCTGGGGCGGGTTGCTGGGCGCTGGGGCAGGTTGCTGGGGGCTGGGGCGGGTTGCTGGGGGCTGGGGCGGGTTGCTGGGGGCTGGGGCGGGTTGCTGGGGGCTGGGGCGGGTTGCTGGGGGCTGGGGCGGGTTGCTGGGCGCTGGGGCGGGTTGCAGGGCGTTGGGGCGGGTTGCTGGGCGCTGGGGCGGGTTGCTGGGCGCTGGGGCGGGTTGCTGGGCGCTGGGGCTGGGTGCTGGGGCGGGTTGCTGGGGCGGGTCGCTGGGTGCTGGGGCGGGTTGCTGGGGCGGGTTGCTGGGCGCTGGGGCGGGTTGCTGGGCGCTGGGGCTGGGTGCTGGGGCGGGTTGCTGGGGGCTGGGGCGGGTCGCTGGGGGCTGGGGCGGGTCGCTGGGGGCTTGGGCGGGTCGCTGGGGGCTGGGGCGGGTTGCTGGGGGCTGGGGCGGGTCGCTGGGGGCTGGGGCGGGTCGCTGGGGGCTGGGGCGGGTCGCTGGGGGCTGGGGCGGGTCGCTGGGGGCTGGGGCGGGTCGCTGGGGGCTGGGGCGGGTCGCTGGGGGCTGGGGCGGGTCGCTGGGGGCTGGGGCGGGTCGCTGGGGGCTGGGGCGGGTCGCTGGGGGCTGGGGCGGGTCGCTGGGGGCTGGGGCGGGTCGCTGGGGGCTGGGGCGGGTCGCTGGGGGCTGGGGCGGGTCGCTGGGGGCTGGGGCGGGTTGCTGGCGCTGGGGCGGGTTGCTGGGGCGGGTCGCTGGGGACTGGGGCGGGTTGCTAGGCGCTGGGGCGGGTTGCTAGGCGCTGGGGCGGGTTGCTGGGCGCTGGGGCGGGTTGCTGGGCGCTGGGGCGGGTTGCTGGGCGCTGGGGCGGGTTGCTGGGCGCTGGGGCGGGTTGCTGGGGGCTGGGGCGGGTCGCTGGTGGCTGGGGCGGGTCGCTGGGGGCTGGGGCGGGTCGCTGGGGGCTGGGGCGGGTCGCTGGGGGCTGGGGCGGGTCGCTGGGGGCTGGGGCCGGTCGCTGGGGGCTGGGGCGGGTCGCTGGGGGCTGGGGCGGGTCGCTGGGGGCTGGGGCCGGTCGCTGGGGGCTGGGGCGGGTCGCTGGGGGCTGGGGCGGGTCGCTGGGGGCTGGGGCCGGTCGCTGGGGGCTGGGGCCGGTCGCTGGGGGCTGGGGCGGGTCGCTGGGGCGGGTCGCTGGGGGCTGGGGCCGGTTGCTGGGGGCTGGGGCCGGTTGCTGGGGGCTGGGGCCGGTTGCTGGGGGCTGGGGCCGGTTGCTGGGGGCTGGGGTCGGTTGCTGGGGGCTGGGGCCGGTTGCTGGGGGCTGGGGCGGGTCCTGGGTGCTCTCCCGACTCCCCGGATTTTGGCGTGGCTCCCGGGGATTTTAACTGCCTTCTGGAATTTGAAGTCCTTCCAACAGATCTAAACATCGACAAGTTATTTAACCAAAGTGGGGACATCAGCAATTGGTCCATCTGTAGATCACTGAATCAAAACTGCATCTATGATTCCCTCCCATCTCCCCTTTTTCCCTAAGGTATGAAAATGATTATTCTGCCACAATCATTTTATAACTTTGAATATTATTATTTTTTAGAACATTTTTGAGTTGGGAGGAAGGTTAAATTCTGCCTGATTTGGAATATCCTCGCACAGCTTTTCGAGGGTATAACCGCTGTGACAATAGTGCACCTGCCAGAGGATCAGCGTCCATCCAGGTTAAGGTGCTTCAGTGCTGATCTTCTGGAAGCTTCTACCCGAGAAGATTTGAAGAGTGTGATCCGTCTTTTGGACTCGTTAAGATCTGCAATATTCAGAACTATCTGAGTGGAGTTTCTGGAGGGTGCGAGGAGTGAGTGGGTGATTGTTGATGCTGCGATGGAGAGGCTCCAGAATCTTCTGGTCCTCTCTCTGCTGGCCACCATGATTGGGGACAGGAGCTTCGCTCAAGTTGGTGAGTTTATTATTTTTCACAACTCTGAGGGCTGTTGGATTGAGAGTTTTTGTTGTGTCCGACGTGGCCTCATTGTAAAGGGGAATGCAGATTTGGGGATCCAGAAAGTTGATGTGCGATGGACTGATCGAGCTCAGGAGGAATAGTAACTGGACCTACCGTTCACAAATCTCTCGACCACTGCGATTGGCCCTCACCTCGTGCCGGGTTAGTTGTAGACTCATTGATAGAGGTTGACTCAGCTGGCAAGACTGTATACTATTGATGTGCTCAGCCAATCGGAGCAGGAAGGAGACATGTTCACTCCACGATCAGTATGGGGTTACCGCCTCTGTGCCTGGTTACTGGCCTGGTTACTGCCTCTGTGCCCGGTTACTGGCCTGGTTACCGCCTCTGTGCCCGGTTACTGGCCTGGTTACTGCCTCTGTGCCCGGTTACTGGCCTGGTTACTGCCTCTGTGCCCGGTTACTGGCCTAGTTACTGCCTCTGTGCCCGGTTACTGGCCTGGTTACCGCCTCTGTGCCCGGTTACTGGCCTGGTTACCGCCTCTGTGCCCGGTTACTGGCCTGGTTACTGCCTCTGTGCCCGGTTACTGGCCTGGTTACTGCCTCTGTGCCTGGTTACTGGCCTGGTTACCGCCTCTGTGCCTGGTTACGGGCCTGGTTACTGCCTCTGTGCCCGGTTACTGGCCTGGTTACCGCCTCTGTGCCCGGTTACTGGCCTGGTTACCGCCTCTGTGCCCGGTTAATGGCCTGGTTACTGGCCTGGTTACCGCCTCTGTGCCCGGTTACTGGCCTGGTTACTGCCTCTGTGCCTGGTTACTGGCCTGGTTACCGCCTCTGTGCCCGGTTACTGGCCTGGTTACTGCCTCTGTGCCTGGTTACTGGCCTGGTTACCGCCTCTGTGCCCGGTTACTGGCCTGGTTACTGCCTCTGTGCCCGGTTACTGGCCTGGTTACTGCCTCTGTGCCCGGTTACTGGCCTGGTTACTGCCTCTGTGCCCGGTTACTGGCCTGGTTACCGCCTCTGTGCCCGGTTACTGGCCTGGTTACCGCCTCTGTGCCCGGTTACTGGCCTGGTTACTGCCTCTGTGCCCGGTTACTGGCCTGGTTACTGCCTCTGTGCCTGGTTACTGGCCTGGTTACCGCCTCTGTGCCTGGTTACTGGCCTGGTTACTGCCTCTGTGCCCGGTTACTGGCCTGGTTACCGCCTCTGTGCCCGGTTACTGGCCTGGTTACCGCCTCTGTGCCCGGTTAATGGCCTGGTTACTGGCCTGGTTACCGCCTCTGTGCCCGGTTACTGGCCTGGTTACTGCCTCTGTGCCTGGTTACTGGCCTGGTTACCGCCTCTGTGCCTGGTTACTGGCCTGGTTACTGCCTCTGTGCCCAGTTACTGGCCTGGTTACCGCCTCTGTGCCTGGTTACTGGCCTGGTTACTGCCTCTGTGCCCGGTTACTGGCCTGGTTACCGCCTCTGTGCCTGGTTACTGGCCTGGTTACTGCCTCTGTGCTCGGTTACTGGCCTGGTTACTGCCTCTGTGCTCGGTTACTGGCCTGGTTACCGCCTCTGTGCCCGGTTACTGGCCTGGTTACCGCCTCTGTGCCCGGTTACTGGCCTGGTTACCGCCTCTGTGCTCGGTTACTGGCCTGGTTACTGCCTCTGTGCCCGGTTACTGGCCTGGTTACCGCCTCTGTGCCCGGTTACTGGCCTGGTTACTGCCTCTGTGCCCGGTTACTGGCCTGGTTACCGCCTCTGTGCCCGGTTACTGGCCTGGTTACCGCCTCTGTGCCTGGTTACTGGCCTGGTTACCGCCTCTGTGCCTGGTTACTGGCCTGGTTACCGCCTCTGTGCCCGGTTACTGGCCTGGTTACCGCCTCTGTGCTCGGTTACTGGCCTGGTTACTGCCTCTGTGCCCGGTTACTGGCCTGGTTACCGCCTCTGTGCCCGGTTACTGGCCTGGTTACCGCCTCTGTGCTCGGTTACTGGCCTGGTTACTGCCTCTGTGCCCGGTTACTGGCCTGGTTACTGCCTCTGTGCCTGGTTACTGGCCTGGTTACCGCCTCTGTGCCCGGTTACTGGCCTGGTTACCGCCTCTGTGCCCGGTTACTGGCCTGGTTACCGCCTCTGTGCCCGGTTACTGGCCTGGTTACCGCCTCTGTGCCCGGTTACTGGCCTGGTTACCGCCTCTGTGCCCGGTTACTGGCCTGGTTACCGCCTCTGTGCCCGGTTACTGGCCTGGTTACCGCCTCTGTGCCTGGTTACTGGCCTGGTTACCGCCTCTGTGCTCGGTTACTGGCCTGGTTACCGCCTCTGTGCCCGGTTACTGGCCTGGTTACTGCCTCTGTGCTCGGTTACTGGCCTGGTTACCGCCTCTGTGCTCGGTTACTGGCCTGGTTACCGCCTCTGTGCCCGGTTACTGGCCTGGTTACTGCCTCTGTGCTCGGTTACTGGCCTGGTTACCGCCTCTGTGCCCGGTTACTGGCCTGGTTACTGCCTCTGTGCTCGGTTACTGGCCTGGTTACCGCCTCTGTGCCCGGTTACTGGCCTGGTTACTGCCTCTGTGCTCGGTTACTGGCCTGGTTACTGCCTCTGTGCCCGGTTACTGGCCTGGTTACCGCCTCTGTGCCCGGTTACTGGCCTGGTTACTGCCTCTGTGCCCGGTTACTGGCCTGGTTAACACTCTCTGCCGAGTTATCTGCCCGGTTAACACTCTGTGCCTGGTTATCTGCCCGGGCAACACTCTGTGCCCGGTTAACACCCTGTGCCCGGTTATCTGCCTGGGTAACACTCTGTGCCCGGTTATCTGCCCGGGCAACACTCTGTGCCAGTTATCTGCCTGGTTAACACTCTGTGCCCGGTTATCTGCCTGGGTAACACTGTGCCCGGTTATCTGCCCGGGCAACACTCTGTGCCAGTTATCTGCCTGGTTAACACTCTGTGCCCGGTTATCTGCCTGGGTAACACTGTGCCCGGTTATCTGCCCGGTTAACACTCTGTGCCCAGTTATCTGCCCGGTTAACACTCTGTGCCCGGCTATCTGCCCGGTTCACACTCTGTCCTGGGTTATCTGCCCGGTTCACACTCTGTGCCCAGTTATCTGCCCGTTTAACACTCTGTGCCCGGCTATCTGCCCGGTTAACACTCTGTGCCCGGCTATCTGCCCGGTTAACACTCTGTGCCCGGTTATCTGCCCGGTTAACATTCTGTGCCCGGCTATCTGCCCGGTTCACACTCTGTGCCCGGTTATCTGCCCGGTTAACATTCTGTGCCCGGCTATCTGCCCGGTTAACACTCTGTGCCGGGTTATCTGCCCGGTTAACATTCTGTGCCCGGTTATCTGCCCGGTTCACACTCTGTGCCGGGTTATCTGCCCGGTTAACACTCTGCCCGGTTAACACTCTGTGCCGGGTTATCTGCCTGGTTAACATTCTGTGCCCGGTTATCTGCCCGGTTAACACTCTGTGCCCGGTTATCTGCCCGGTTAACACTCTGTGCCCGGTTATCTGCCCGGTTAACATTCTGTGCCCGGTTATCTGCCCGGTTAACATTCTGTGCCCGGTTATCTGCCCGGTTAACACTCTGTGCCGGGTTATCTGCCTGGTTAACATTCTGTGCCCGGCTATCTGCCCGGTTAACACTCTGTGCCCGGTTAACATTCTGTGCCCGGTTATCTGCCCGGTTAACATTCTGTGCCGGGTTACTGGGTTTAATGTTCTGTGACAGGACTGTGGGTGATGTCTGTGACTCGCTGACAGAGTAAATATTGGTGGAGGATTTTCAGTGTGCAGCTGGGGCGATGTTTCAGCATTTCCAGGATGGGAGGGGATAAAGTCATAAGGAAAAGGTTCAGGAAATATTCAAATATTTTATACAATTTACCTACAGTTGGCGACTCTTTATCTGGTATCATGTGACCCGTATAAACAGCCCAGCCGAGGAATCACCCGGAACTTTGACCCCTCACTCTCAGCTCCTGAAACTGCTTTAATGTTTTATAGTTTAACAATCTCGAGCAACAATTCCTGAAAAGAAAGATTGAGAGTGGCTGAGTCCGATTTGACTGAACTGTTGTCGGTTTCTGAACATCACACCTAGCTCTGTGTTTACCCAGCAGGGCATCTCTGAGCATGGTAGCACAGTGGTTAGCACTGTTGCTTCACAGCTCCAGGGTCCCAGGATTCCCCGCTGGGTCACTGTCTGTGCGGAGTCTGCACGTTCTCCCCGTGTCTGCGTGGGTTTCCTCCGGGTGCTCCGGTTTCCTCCCACAGTCCAAAGATGTGCAGGTCGGATGGATTGGCCGTGATAAACTGCCCCTTAGTGTCCAACGGTTGGGTGGGGTTACGGGGATAGGGCGGGGGATTGAGCCTGAGTGGGGTGCACTTTCATAGGGTCGGTGCAGACTCGATGGGCTGAATGGCCTCCTTCTGCACTGTAGGGATGCTATGCTATGATATGATCAGTGTTCGGGGAGTAATCTAGCAATGGCTCACCGTGGACATGTGTCAGTGATGTAGATACCAATAGGCTGCAGGAACCCATTCCAACATTCTCCCGAGTGTTTGAACAATGGTTCGGAAGCAGACATTCCCTAGTTACTGATCACTGGGTCATCTGCACAAGTTTTGGTATTTTGTAATAACTGATGGAATGCTCAGCACATTTTTACTTCCTGTCACCACATCTGTAATGAACACACTCGCACCAGTCACTGCACAGCAAGCAATATCAGGCACTGGAGCATGGCAGAACATCACCCATCACTGCCCCACCATTCAACCTGCTTGAAAGGACTTTGTGTTTTTCAATAAACTCCAGGACCCATTAATCATTGAGCAATGTTGAGGAATTAGTCTGGGAAATGGTGACAGAATGTGTCTCCTTGTTTCTCCATATACAATCAGGGGGCACAATTTAAAACAAAATGGTCTTTAGCTAAGATGGAGATGAGGAGGAATTTTTGCTCTGAGGGTCGTTGAGTCTTTGGAATTCTCGTCCGCAGAGAGCAGTGGAGTTGGGGTCATAGACGAGGGATCCGAGGGTTATGGGGACGGGCAGGACAGTGAAGGCCACAATCCGATCAACCATGGTCTTATTGAATGGCGGAGCAGCAAATGATTTGATGGGCCGAATGGCCTAGTTCTGTTGCTACTTCTTACAATTTGATGCTGAATTTGAACATTTAGGGTTATTGTTGAAACTTCTCCTGTCTCCAATCTTACCCTGGAATTTAAAAAAATGATTCCAATAAAGGGGCAATTTAGCGCGGCCAATCCACCTACCCTGCACATCTTTTTGGGTTGTGGGGGTGAGACCCACGCAGACACGGGGAGAATGTGCAAACTCCACACGGACAGTGACCCAGAGCCGGGATCGAACCCGGGACCTCGGCACCTTGAGGCAGCAGTGCTAACCGCTGTGTCGTGGCAGTTCTGTTATCCTGGAATTTGTGAAATTGTTTCACTGTAGAACCAGGCTGTTCAATCCATCGATTCTATGCCCTCCCGTCCCCCACATTCCTAATTATCCGAGCAACAACATTCCTCACTTTGAAGCAACAATCTAACGTCCCATTTAAACTCTTCATAAATGTCTTTAATGTCCTGTTGAGTGAAGACGATGAGGGGCTACTCCGCTTCCTGTTTCTCATTTCCCCCCAGCCTGACACTAATACTAAAGGTTTGTCTTCCCCGACTGTCTCCAGGCCTTAGTGTTGCTATTTGTAATTGTTCAGAGTAACTTGTTTTGGTTTTACTGCTGAGTTTATCTCTCCATCTCCAATTCCTTTCTTTCATCTTCTACTGCATTCTGGCGACTGCTCCCGCCCAATCCAGCGGTCAGTTTAATGTATGTTTCTTTGCGAAGACTAGGACCAGGAAGAGCCCATCCAGCCCCTCGAGCCAACTCCGCCATTCAAGGACATTGTGGCTGATCTTCTATTTCAACTTCACGCACTTTGCTGCACTATCCCCATCTCCCTTTAATTCCTTTTAGTCTCTAAACATCTGTTGATTGATATTTATTATATATTTAGCAGCTGAGAATCCACAACTCTCAGGATCGAGAATTCCAAAGATTCACAATCCAATGAAAGAAGAAATCTCCGGGCCAACATCTTTAGATTCCACTTCCTCGTTCTCTCCATCCACAGGAAACATACTGAATAAAATAGATTTTCCTCAAATAATAATGAATCCACAGAGAGGAGTTGATTTGGATGAATTGAGATTTAAAGTGGGTTGGAAATGGAGACAGTTTGTTTTTCTGATTATTGTTGGTTAATCATTCGCAAATGGATCTGCTGACGGGAAATGGGAGTGAATTGATGCTGGTTCTCTCTATGGTGCCTCATGGAACAATGAAGACAGATCTACAGTATCGAGGGCAAGGTTGCGTTTGTGCCTGAGAGTTATTCATTAACGTGTCTCGGGACTATTTGTTCAGTACAGGGTCAAGTAGACCTGGCTGTTGGGGGATGGGATAAGATTCAACCACCTGTACAGGCTGGAGGGGAAATCAGGAGAATTGGAGTCGGAGAGATTTTCAGAATCCGCACAGAGGGCCGGGCAGTTATCCTCATTCCCCCCTCCTCCACCCACACCTCCCTCGGTGACCGAGGGTATGAAACAGGCCAGATTAGTCTGGTCACTGCTTTAGTTTCTGATTGTGATGGTGGAGAGTGATTTTGTCAGTGTTCACTGTGCGCTGTATTGTTTTGGAATGATCTTCAAGGTGCTCTTGTTGCTATAGTAACAGGTTTTGGCTCCAATCCGTGTTTTGAGTCAGTCTGGCAGCCAGTGAGGCCGTTGACAACTTTACTTTTTGTTATCACTCCTGCATTTGCAAAGTCTTATTTGGTAGTTTTTCCCGGTCTCCCCTTTTTTCAAATGTTGAACCCCAGCCGGAGAGGGCACTCAGGAATATGGGTGAAGTTTGAAGGAATAGGGTGCTGGCACAGTGGTTAACACTGCCGCATCCCATCGCCAGGGACCCGCGTTCAATTCCGGCCTCGGGTTTATGCGGAGTTTTCCCTTTCTCCCCGTGTCTGCGTGGGTTTCCTCCGGGTGCTCCGATTTCCTCCCACAGTCCAAAGATGTGCAGGTTAGGTGGATTGGCCATTCTAAACTGCTCCTTGCTGTCCAAACGTTAGGTAGGGTTTTGGGATAGGACGGGGTTAGGGCCTCGTTGGGCCTTTATTTGGAGGATTGTCCCAATGCTCTCCTCCTGCACAGCAGGGATTCTTTGTTTCGAAAGCAGAGAGTGTCTTTCCAGGAGAGTTCTTGAGTTTTTGGAATTGTCTTTGTCACCTGGCCTGGGGACGGGGGGGGAGGGGCTCCTGGCCTGGGGACGGGGGGGAGGGGCTCCTGGCCTGGGGACGGGGGGAGGGGCTCCTGGCCTGGGGACGGGGGGAGGGGCTCCTGGCCTGGGGACGGGGGGAGGGACTCCTGGCCTGGGAAATATTCTCTGAACCGTAGCTTCAGTGTGGAGAACTGCATGCTGCTGGTATTTACTTCCTGCAATAACTTGTGTGTTTAACTTCAGGAACCATTTGTCTTTCAAGTTTCAAATGGTTTTCACAGGAAGTGTTCTCATTGTCTAGCGGTTCGTTCAACTTTTGTATTTTTTTGGGAAATAAAATTCCTTTGATATTTCACCTCTGTAGATAACACAACAAGTCCAAATTCCACCGAGGCACCTGGATCAGACGTGCCAGTAAGTGATATCTTCCTTTCTTTTAACTGTGCCTCGCTGATCGGTGGGGATTGAGTTTGTGTATCAGGAATATTTACTGGCCTTTGGCCTCCCGTTTGGATGGGACTTTGTCGAAAGCCTTCTAAAAGTCCAAATAAACCACATCCACTGGCTCCCCCTCATCAACTCTACTAGTTACATCCCCAAAGAATTCCAGTGGATTTGTCAAGCATGATTTCCCCTTCATAAGTAGTATCCCCTTCAGAGTAGTAAGGGAGTGGAATGCCCTGCCTGCAACAGTAGTGGACTCGCCAACACTAAGGACATTCAAATGGTCATTGGATAGACATATGGACGATAAGGGAATAGTGTAGATGGGCTTTAGAGTGGTTTCACAGGTCGGCGCAACATCGAGGGCCGAAGGGCCTGTACTGCGCTGTAATGTTCTATGTTCTCAATCCATGCAGATTCTGTCCGATCCTGTCAATGTTTTCTAAGTGCTCTGCTGTTACATATTTTTTGATGGACTTGAGCACTTTCCACACTGCTGATGTCCAGCTTATTGGTCTATAATTCCCTGTTTCCTGTCTCCCTTTTTAAATAGTGAGGTTACATCAGCTACCCTCCAATCTGTAGGAACTGTTCCAGAGTCTCTAGAATCTTGGAAGATGACCACCAATGCATTCACTATTTCTAGGGCCACTTCTTACTGCTCTGGGATGTAGATCAGTTGCCCCAGTGGAGGTGGCCCTCGCAGGTCTGGCTGCCTCTGTTCCTGGAAGGTGAGAGAAGGCCCAGAGCCTCACTCTGTATTTATCAGCTGCCCCAGTGGAGGTGGCCCTCGCAGGTCCGGCTGTCTCTGTTCCTGGAAGGTAAGTGCTGACAGTCGGTTTCTAGGAACAGGGTGAGGTGGAATGAGCCATACTTCTTTGCTACTGAGTGACGGCTATGCACTGAGTATAATGCATGTACGCACTATATATTGAATTGACAACCTGCTCTCCCTATGCTCAGATCCAAAGCATGGGCATTGGAAGTACATTATTGGAGAGTTTTACTTCCCTGAACTCTGATGGAGATGGAACACCTTCAGGAGCAGGGACGGGATGTTAGAAACTGTTAGTAATAGGACCATAGAAAGATCATGGCACAGAAAGTGGCCAATCAGCTCCTCGTGCCTGTATGGCGGAAGAAGCCCGCCGTTCATTTTAATCCCACTTTCCCGCACCTGATCCATGTCTGTGCAGGTTACAGCACTTCAGACGCAGAACCTTCGAAATGAGTTGGACATTCCAGCCTGAATCACCAAATCAGGCAGCAAATTCCAGACACGTATCCCCCCAGGTGGAAATGTTGTTCCTCACATCTCCACTAATCCTTCTACCAATCACCTTAAATCTATGCCTGCTGGTAACCGACCTCTCTGCTCAGGGAAACAGGTCTTTCCCGTCTACCCTGTCTGAACCTCCCCCAAAATTTTGTACAGTACGAAGTCTTACAACACCAGGTTAAAGTCCAACAGGTTTGTTTCGATGTCACTAGCTTTCGGAGCGCTGCTCCTTCCTCAGGTGAAAATTTTGTACACCTCAATTAGGTCACTCGCTCCACCTCCTCTGTTCTAAGGAAAACAACCCTATCCTATCCAATCTCTCCCCACAGCAGCAATTTTCCAGCCCTGGCAACATTCTTGTAAATCTCCTCTGCACTCTCCCCAGAGCAATTGTGTCCTTCCTGTATTGCGATGACCAGAACGGTACACAACAGTCCAGCTGTGACCTAACCAGTGTTTTATGCAGTTCCAGCATTGCACCCCTGCTTTTGTGTTCAATACCTCGCCCAATAAAGGAAAGAATTCCATGTGATTTCTTTACAACCTTATTCACCTGTCCCGCCACCTACAGGTAGCAGAGTGCATGCACCCTAAAGTGTCTCACCTCCTTGACCTCCTCAATATCCTGCTGTTTATTACGTATTCCCTAACTTGTTTGCCCTCCTCAAATGCATTACTTCAATTTTTCCGGATTGAATTCCATTTGCCACTTCTCTGCCCACTCAACCGACCATTGACAACATCATGGAGATGACCGCTACCCTCTTCACTATCACCTGCACAGTCGATTTTTGTGTCATCTGAAAAATATTCCCAATCATGATTCCCACATTTAAGTCCACATGATGAAGGTGTACATTAGGGCAAGGGCCCCAACAGTAAGGCTTGTGGAACACCACTGGAAACTGCGTTCCATTCGCAAAAACACCCATTGATCATTACCCTATGTTTCCTGTCGATGAGCCAACTTTTGGATCCAACCTGCCATGTTCCCTGTATCCCATGAGCGTTTGCTTTTCTGACCAGTCTGCCATGTGGATCTTTGCCAAATGCTTTGCTCAAATCTATATAGACAACATACACTGCACTGCCCTCTTCAATCCTTCTCGTTACTTCCTCAAGATGTGACTTTCCTCTGAAAAAAAAACATGCTATCTTTGATAAATCCGCACCTTTCTAAATGACAATTTATCCTGGTTCCCAGAATTGATTCTAATAAATTGCCCATCGCCGAAGTCAGACTGACTGATCTATAATTATTTGGCCTACCCCTTGCGCTCTTTTAAAATAATGGGACAGACTGCATCTAGTGAGGATTGGAAAATTATCCTTCGAGCATCTCCTATGTCTTTACTGGCTTCTCTCGATAACTTGGGATACAATCTATCCAATCTTGGTGATTTACCCGCCTTCGAGGATACCAGTCGCTCCAGTACTTCCTTTTTCACTGTTTATTGTATCAAATGTTTCACACGCCTCCGCTTTAACTAGAATGTCTGCATCATCCCCCCTCCTCTGTCTTCACAAAGTGCTCATTAAGAACCGTGCTCGCATATTCTGCATCAACACATAAGTTACATTGTACATTATTGATAAGCTGTATCATTGATTGGTTGTCCACGTGCTCAGACAGAGAAAACATCTTTGGGTTTTCCTTAATTTTACCTGCCAGTATATTTTCATATCCTCTTTGCTTTTCTGCTTTCCTTCACTCCTGTATTTCCTCTCCTCCTCTAGGCTTTATAACAAATACACTTTTGTGATTGTCATAGCTTTCTTTTTTCCTTTTATCTTGCTCTATGCTTCTGGATAACCAGGAGGCTGTAGATTTGACAGTCGCGCCCTCTGAATAGGGATAACTGCATTGTTATTGACCGTCACATTGTTTTAACAGATTGCTGCCATTGTGGCTCCCTGTGTGATTGGTGGTGTACTGCTTGTCATCATCATCCTCGCTGTGGTCTTCATAAAGCTGAAGGGAAAGCGGAGAGATGAAGGGACGTATAACCCCAGCCAGCAGGAGCAGATTGGGACCCGCACACAAGTCAACCACACCCTGAAGCTACCCCCGGAGGAGAGGCTGATCTAACCGGTCTCACACCATCTCCGTCGTGGCAATGGGACGATAACTAAAGAAACAGCAACAATCTGCCACTGTTGATTAGCAGAGTGATTTTGAGACCAATTACCCTTTTTACTTGATGTTAATCTTTGTTGGGTTAAAGTGAAGGATATTCTGTGGTGGGTGATTACAAGACAGTATCTCGCTTGTTATTTCAGGTGTATACTACATTACTATTGGAAGGATCCAGTTACACATTACGCTGATACTCCAAGGCTATCTCTGGGTCAAGTGGAAACTCAGACATGGCAACCAATTCAGCCCCATGTGCCAAGCAACAATCCCACCTGTATCGAACTATTAACAGACTGGTGACCCTTCGTCAGTTGCTGGGCAATGGGGTTACTCAATCCTACTAAATAAAGAAGCTAAGGCTAGTGTGCCCTGAGAGATTTCCCACCCGAGATCCTTTTTTTCCCAAAGAAACAAATTTGTTTGGCCAGGAGCTAACTTGCATTGTAACTGGGTCCATTGTAGCGCACACTGTCGTCCTAAATGCGAAATAGAGCCAACATGAAGCACCTCTCGCAATTAAATCTACCATGCAGTAAAATGAAAGTTAGTGTTCACCAATCAGCAGTAGCCACTTAGCAATTCCGCTGGTTTTCCTGTTATCCCGCTGTTTTTTCCCCCCTCCCCATATTTAACGCAGCAGGCAATCTCCTGAACCTGTGGAATATCAATGAATTAACACATCTGGTTACGGTACAAATGTCAGTCACACAGGTGACCTCATGAGGCACCTTGGTTACCTTCAGTGGGTTAAGTAATTTAAAAGAATTTTTAAATTAATTTTTAGATTGCGTTTTTATAAAAAAACCCTTGTGTAACTCCTTATCTTGCATCAATACGTCAATAACCTTCAAGATGTTGAGGTGTATTTGGCTTTGGGATACGAGGCCTTTCCTAGTGTAGGGGCTGACTTCATGTTGCCCTGACCCACAGGACATCTCCATTTGAGACTCAGCCAAGCGGATCTTCTATGGCAGAGCTCGTTGGGACACGGAAAGATATGGGGCAGGATTCTCCGTCCCGCTGCACCCGTTTTCTGGCGCCCCCCACCGGCAGTGGGATTCTCCCTCCCAGCACCGGGACAATGGGGTTTCCCATTGTGGGAAATCCGCGGGCGTGAGAGGGCTGCCGGCGAAGTGGAGGATCCCACCGCCAGAGAATTCGGCCCATAGCATTTTAGTGTCGGGCTGAGTGAGAAAGAAATAAGGGCACAGAATTTGTATGAAGTGTGCAATTTGATGCAAATATTTTTAATCCTTTGTGCAGCTGATCTTAATGTAACTGTCTTGCACTAGAAAAAAAAAGAGATCTAACCTATCAAATGTTCCTGGATCATGGTAAGTTGGCGGTTCTGTTGTTTTCTAAAGGCCCAGGCGTGTTATATAATACAAAAGAGAGTGTAAATATGTTTCTCTTCAAATCTGCACTGTCAAATTGCAGTTTAGTAAACACTGGATGAATTTATATCAAGGCCAAGAGATTGCTGTTGGTAATAAACACTGGATGAATTTATACAGACATCGAGTGAGATGACTGGAGTTTTGTGTTCGTAGAGAGCTCCTTTCTCATTATACAGGAAGCACATACACTATATAAATTATATTTGCAGCAAACACTTCCCACATTCTCAGATTTTTGTCTTCCACTTCCTATGACCATTGTAATTTTTGTGACCAAATTGATCATTGAAACAGCCTATGTAAACTTGTCATGTTGTAACTCCCCCGAGGACTGTAATGTATGTCCCACCTTCTCTACCCATATACAAGAAAAACTATGCTTTACTCAAATAACTTTTAGTTTAGCTATTTAATATTATACTACCAATGATGTATTATGGACTTTAAAATGGGCACTGAATTAGGATGAAGGACTCTGCTCTAGTTTCCCACGAATGTAAAATGGGAAATCAACAAGTGTCTTAGACTATAAAACAGATATAAAATCTCTGCACATTTCCAACTACCTGGATCAGAGCGCATTTGTCTCCGATTATAGCCATGGCAACCAGAAGAAAGAGTTTGCGGAATTTTATCCCTGGAATATGCGGTGAATTTAGGATTGTGTAGAAACAGGAAAAGCTATTTGCCTCTTAAGGTGATTCTATGATGATCACGATGTGGAGATGCCGGTGTTGGACTGGGGTGAGCACAGTAAGAAGTCTTACAACACCAGGTTAAAGTCCAACAGGTTTGTTTCGAATCAATCGCTTTCGGAGCGCTGCTCCTTCCTCAGGTGAATGAAGAGGTATGTTCCAGAAACATATATATAGACCGATTCAAAGATGCCAGACAATGCTTGGAATGCGAGCATTAGCAGGTGATTAAATCTTTACAGATCCAGAGATGGGGTAACCCCAGGTTAAAGAGGTGTGAATTGCACCAAGCCAGGACAGTTGGTAGGATTTCGCAGGAGAGTTGGTAGGATAAACCCCCACGGCCTCCTCGCCTCCACGCACCCGACCTCTGCAATTTCAAAACTGCTCTCTCCGATCCCAATCCCAACTCCTCTCTCCGAACCCAATCCAAACCCCTCTCTCCGATCCCAATCCCAACTCCCCTCTCTGGTCCCAATCCCTCTCTCTGATCCCAATCCCAACTCCTCTCTCCGATCCCAACTCCTCATTCTGATCCCAATCCCAACTCCTCTCTCCGATCCCAACTCCTCATTCTGATCCCAATCCCAACTCCTCTCTCTGATCCCAATCCCTCTCTCTGATTCCAATCACAACTCCTCTCTCCGATCCCAATCACAACTCCTCTCTCTGATCCCAATCCCAACTCCTCTCTCTGATCCCAATCCCAACTCCTCTCTCTGATCCCAATCCCAACTCCTCTCTCTGATCCCAACTCTTCTCTCCGATCCCAATTCCAACTCCTCTCTCTGATCCCAATTCCAACTCCGCTGTCTGATCCCAATCCCAATCCCTCTCTCCGATCCCAATCCCAACTCCTCTCTCCGATCCCAATTCCAACTCCCCTCTCCGATTCCAATCCCAACTCCTCTCTCGGATCCCAATCCCAACACCTCTCTCCGATCCCAAGCCCTACCCCTCTCTCCGATCCCAATCCCAACTCCTCTCTCTGATCCCAATCCCAACTCCTCTCTCCGATCCCAATCCCAACTCCTCTCTCTGATCCCAATCCCTCTCTCTGATCCCAATCACAACTCCTCTCTCCGATCCCAATCCCAACTCCTCTCTCTTATCCCAATCCCAACTCCTCTCTCTGATCCCAATCCCAATCCCTCTCTCCGATCCCAATCCCAACTCCTCACTCCGATCCCAATCCCAGCTCCTCTCTCTGATCCCAATCCCAACTCCTCTCTCCGATCCCAATCCCAACTCCTCTCTCCGATTCCAATCCCAACACCTCTCTCCGATCCCAAGCCCAACCCCTCTCACCGATCCCAATCTCAACTCCTCTCTCTAATCCCAATCCCAACTCCTCTCCGTGGTCCCAATCCCAACTCCTCTCTCCGATCCCAATCCCAACTCCTCTCTCTGATCCCAATCCCTCTCTCTGATCCCAATCCCAACTCCCCTCTCTGATCCCAATCCCAATCCCTCTCTCCGATCCCAATCCCAATCTCTGATCCCAATCCCAACTCTTCTCTCTGATCCCAATCCCAACTCCTCTCTCTGATCCCAATCCCAACTCCTTTCTCGGATCCCAATCCCAACTCTTCTCTCCGATCCCAATCCCAACTCTTCTCTCCGATCCCAATCCCAACTCCTCTCTCTGATCCCAATCCCAACTCCTCTCTCTGATCCCAATCCCTCTCTCTGATCCCGATCCCAACTCCTCTCTCTGATCCCAATCCCAACTCCTCTCTCCGATCCCAATCCCAACTCCTCTCTCCGATCCCAATCCCTCTCTCCGATCCCAATCCCAACTCCTCTTTCTGATCCCAATCCCAACTCCTCTCTCGGATCCCAATCCCAACTCCTCTCTCTGATCCCAATCCCTCTCTCTGATCCCAATCCCAACTCCTCTATCCGATACCAATCCCAACTCCTCTCTCCGATCCCAATCCCAACTCCTCTCTGATCCCAATCCCTCTCTCTGATCCCAATCGCAACTCCTCTCTCTGATCCCAATCCCAACTCCTCTCTCCGATCCCAATCCCAACACCTCTCTCCGATCCCAATCCCAACTCCTCTCTCTGATGCCAATCCCAACTCCTCTCTCTGATGCCAATCCCAACTCCTTTCTCCGATCCCAATCCCAACTCCTCTCTCCGATCCCAATCCCAACTCTTCTCTCCGTTCCCAATCCCAACTCCTCTCTCCAATCCCAATCCCAACTCCTTTCTCTGATCCCAATCCCAACTCCACTCTCTGATCCCAATCCCTCTCTCTGATCTCAATCCCAACTCCTCTCCCTGCTCCCAATCCCAACTCCTCTCTCCGATCCCAACTCCTCTCTCCGATCCCAATCCCAACTCTTCTCTCTGATCCCAATCCCTTTCTCTGATCCCAATCCCAACTCCTCTCTCCGATCCCAATCCCAACTCCCCTCTCTGACCCCAATCCCAACTTCTCTCTCCGATCCCAATCCCAACTCCTCTCTCCGATCCCAATCCCAACTCCTCTCTCCGATCCCAATCCCAACTCCTCTCTCCGAACCCAAGCCAAACCCCTCTCTCCGATCCCAATCCCTCTCTCTGATCCCAATCCCTCTCTCTGATCCCAATCCCAACTCCTCTCTCTGATCCCAATCCCAACTCCTCTCTCCGATCCCAATCCCAACTCCTCTCTCTGATCCCAATCCCAATTCCTCTCTCCGATTCCAATCCCAACTCTTCTCTCTGATCCCAATCCCAACTCCTCTCTGATCCCAATCCCTCTCTCTGATCCCAATCCCAACTCCTCTCTCCGATCCCAATCCCAACTCCTCTCTCCGATCCCAATCCCAACTCCTCTCTCTGATCCCAATCCCTCTCTCCGATCCCAATCCCAACTCCTCTCTCTGATCCCAATCCCAACTCCTCTCTCCGATCCCAATCCCAACTCCTCTCTCTGATCCCAATCCCTCTCTCCGATCCCAATCCCGACTCCTCTCTCTGATCCCAATCCCAACTCCTCTCTCCGATCCCAATCCCAACTCCTCTCTCTGATCCCAATTCCAACTCTGCTCTCTGATCCCAATCCCAACTCCTCTCTCTGATCCCAATTCCAACTCTGCTCTCTGATCCCAATCCCAACTCCTCTCTCTGATCCCAATCCCAACTCCCCTCTCTAATCCCAATCCCTCTCTCCGATCCCAATCCCAACTCCTCACTCTGATCCCAATCCCAACTCCTCTCTCCGATCCCAATCCCAGCTCCTCTCTCCGATTCCAATCCCAACTCCTCTCTCTGATCCCAATCCCAACTCCTCTATCTGATCCCAATCCCAACTCCTCTCTCTGATCCCAATCCCAACTCCTCTCTCTCCGATCCCAATCCCAACTCCTCTCTCCGATCCCAACTCCTCTCTCTGATCCCAATCCCTCTCTTTGATCCCAATCCCAACTCCTCTCTCCGATCCCAATCCCAACTCCTCTCTCTGATCCCAATCCCAACTCCTCTCTCCGATCCCAACTCTTCTCTCCGATCCCAATCCCAACTCCTCTCTCTGATCCCAATCCCAACTCTCCTCTCTGATCCCAATCCCAATCCCATCTCTCTCCGATCCCAATCCCTCTCTCTGATCCCAATCACAACTCCTCTCTCCGATCCCAATCCCAACTCCTCTCTCCGATCCCAATCCCAACTCTTCTCTCCGATCCCAATCCCAACTCCTCTCTCTGATCCCAATCCCAACTCCTCTCTCCGATCCCAATCCCTCTCTCTGATCCCAATCCCAACTCCTCTCTCTGATCCCAATCCCAACTCCTCTCTCCGATCCCAATCCCAACTCCTCTCTCCGATCCCAATCCCTCTCTCCGATCCCAACTCCTCTATCTGATCCCAATCCCAACTCCTCTCTCTGATCCAAATCCCAACTCTTCTCTCCGATCCCAATCCCTCTCTCTGATCCCAATCCCAACTCCTCTCTCTGATCCCAATCCCAACTCCTCTCTCCGATCCCAATCCCAACTCCTCTCTCTGATCCCAATCCCTCTTTGATCCCAATCCCAACTCCTCTCTCCGATCCCAATCCCAACTCCTCTCTCCGATCCCAATCCCAACTCCTCTCTGATCCCAATCCCAACTCCCCTCTCTGATCCCAATCCCATCTCTCTCCGATCCCAATCCCATCTCTCTCCGATCCCAATCCCAACTCCTCTCTCTGATCCCAATCACAACTCCTCTCTCCGATCCCAATCCCAACTCCCCTCTCTGATCCCAATCCCAATCCCTCTCTACGATCCCAATCCCAACTCCTCTCTCTGATCCCAATCCCAACTCTTCTCTACGATCCCAATCCCAACTCCTCTCTCTGATCCCAATCCCAACTCCTCTCTCCGATCCCAATCCCAACTCCTCTCTCCGATCCCAATCCCTCTCTCCGATCCCAATCCCAACTCCTCTCTCTGATCCCAATCCCAACTCCTCTCTCCGATCCCAATCCCTCTCTCCGATCCCAACTCCTCTCTCCGATCCCAATCCCTCTCTCTGATCCCAATCCCAACTCCTCTCTCCGATCCCAATCCCAACTCCTCTCTCCGATCCCAATCCCAACTCCTCTCTCCGATCCCAATCCCTCTCTCCGATCCCAATCCCAACTCCTCTCTCTGATGCCAATCCCAACTCTTCTCTCCGATCCCAATCCCAACTCCTCTCTCTGATCCCAATCCCAACTCCTCTCTCTGATCCCAATCCCAACTCCTCTCTCCGATCCCAATCCCTCTCTCCGATCCCAATCCCAACTCCTCTCTCTGATCCCAATCCCAACTCCTCTCTCCGATCCCAATCCCTCTCTCCGATCCCAACTCCTCTCTCCGATCCCAATCCCTCTCTCTGATCCCAATCCCAACTCCTCTCTCCGATCCCAATCCCAACTCCTCTCTCCGATCCCAATCCCAACTCCTCTCTCCGATCCCAATCCCTCTCTCCGATCCCAATCCCAACTCCTCTCTCCGATCCCAATCCCAACTCCTCTCTCTGATCCCAATCCCAACTCCTCTCTCCGATCCCAATCCCTCTCTCCGATCCCAACTCCTCTCTCCGATCCCAATCCCTCTCTCTGATCCCAATCCCAACTCCTCTCTCCGATCCCAATCCCAACTCCTCTCTCCGATCCCAATCCCTCTCTCCGATCCCAATCCCAACTCCTCTCTCTGATGCCAATCCCAACTCTTCTCTCCGATCCCAATCCCAACTCCTCTCTCTGATCCCAATCCCAACTCCTCTCTCTGATCCCAATCCCAACTCCTCTCTCCGATCCCAATCCCTCTCTCCGATCCCAATCCCAACTCCTCTCTCTGATCCCAATCCCAACTCCTCTCTCTGATCCCAATCCCAACTCCTCTCTCCGATCCCGATCCCAACTCCTCTCTCCGATCCCAATCCCAACTCCTCTCTCCGATCCCAATCCCAACTCCTCTCTCCGATCCCAATCCCTCTCTCCGATCCCAATCCCAACTCCTCTCTCTGATCCCAATCCCAACTCCTCTCTCCGATCCCAATCCCTCTCTCCGATCCCAACTCCTCTCTCCGATCCCAATCCCTCTCTCCGATCCCAATCCCAACTCCTCTCTCCGATCCCAATCCCTCTCTCCGATCCCAATCCCAACTCCTCTCTCTGATGCCAATCCCAACTCTTCTCTCCGATCCCAATCCCAACTCCTCTCTCTGATCCCAATCCCAACTCCCCTCTCTGACCCCAATCCCAACTTCTCTCTCCGATCCCAATCCCAACTCCTCTCTCCGATCCCAATCCCAACTCCTTTCTCAGATCCCAATCCCACATCTTCTTCACCCCCCAATACAGCAGTTATTTCCCAAGTAATGAGATTCTCAAATAACTTGTACAATTCCTCTTTTTATTCTGAGACGGCAATTTATACTTAATTGCATTAATTCAGTCAGTTCACAGTGTTCATGGTTTATCGGAATTAATATATTACACCTGACCGTATGTAGATGGTTTGGAGAATACTGTACATGACGTCAGCCAATTTCATCATTTAATATTCCTTTCCACGGTTTCAAAATGGAGGCTTCAGTCCCTGCTGAATGTGGGAGAGCGAGACCGTCTGTTTGTTGGGAGTGTTGTAGATGGTGAAGAGGCTGGGCTTTACCCGGATATGGATCAGGAAAGAATCTGGGTTCAATCCCCAATCCGCACTGTGCAATTGTCCAATTTGCCTCAATACCCCTGGGCTTGGGGTAGTGGGGGCACACTTGTTGTAAAGTGACCTGGGGTAATCATGTGATTGTGAAAGATGCTGCAAGTCATTCCTTTCGTCCCTCTCGAGATCGTTGGAAATTGTTCATCAATATTGGAACATTGCTCTCCCCTGGCCAAGGGCTGGTACTGCAGCACACACACACACACACACACACATCTCTGACATTCACTCATCCTCTGAGGATTAATCATATAGCACACACTGGCCATTCAGCCCATTGAACAACCCCTGTTCTCTCTCCGCAGGCCTGCCATTTTATACCTTCATGTATTTACGCAATGTCCTTTGGAAAGTTACTATTAAATTTAATTCAATCCGTTTCAAGCAGATCATAACTCGCAGCATTTTTAAAAAAAACTTCATCTCCCCTCTTGTTCTTTTGCCCATGACCTAAAACTCTTACTCCCCTCGTTACGGATCCTTCTGTCAATGCAAATTATTTCCCCTTATTTACTCTATCAAAAGGGTTCATGATTTTGACCATCCCAAATCTCCCTTCACCTTCTCTGCTCAGAACAATCCAGCCTCTGCAGCCTCTCTACATACCTGAAGTCCCTCCTACCTGGTCCCATCCCAATAAATCTCCTCTGTACCCCCCACCACGACATCCTAAAGTGTGGGGCCCCAGAGCTGAGCACACCATTGCTTTCAGGGCCAAGCGGTGTTTTACTAAGGTTCAGCATAGCTTCCATGCTCTACCTCTTTATTAATAAACCCAAGAACCCGAATTCCTTTTAAAACAGCTTTCTCAGCTTGTCCTTTCAAAGATCTGTGCATGGACACCCTTGAGTCTGTTAACCCTCCCTGCCCACCATTAAGTTCATGTTGCCTCTCTGTCATTCTTACTATAAAAATTAATCACTTCACACAATTAAAAATATATTTCTTGTACACTGCCTAAGCTGACTGTGTGTAAGGACCCTCTCCGTGGCCATTCTGGCTCTATTGGCCAAATCTCCCTCCCTTAAATGTGGAAAATTTTGAACTATATTGTCCTAATTTGTAAGCATCAATATCCCCCCTGCCACCCGCCAATCCCCCCCCCCCCCAACCAACGCCTGCCCCTCCCCACATGCTGCTAAGTGCTTAAGCTCAAATTCTAGTCCAAGAAGGCATTTTCTAACAAGTGACTGAGTGGGAGATGTTAATGGACAATTGAAAAGCTTCCACTTTAAGATATCCCAGAGGTTTCAGCTCAGTTTCTCAGCATATTAAAAAAATCCTGGTGAATGGGAAACCTCCGTGTGGCCCAGTACCATGTATGATGGGATGTTTGTGAGCCCAGAGCAAAGGTCCGATACCAACTTTCAGCATTCAGTTAGGAATGCCAACTATTGAAACGTGTGTGTGTATATAAACTTAGTCCTTTGCTAGGATTCAAATCTCTTTTTCAGCTCTGAAACCTTTCTCGGGGTTGTGAGGTCTGGGTCTTTGTCTGACTGTGTTGCGGATTCTGGTTTCTGACCCTCGCCTTCTGGGGTCTCTCTGACTGACCTGCCACTAGTCGGGGTGGTGGGCTCAGATAGCGCCCTCTCTTGGCTGTGTTCCTCTCTCCAATCGGTTTTGCTACAGATACCAAGGGCCCCACCTGTCGAGGGGGGTGACTGCTGGACTTTTCCTTTCACAGTTTCCGCCTTCTGTTCCCCTGATCGGGCTTTGAAATAGGAGAATGCAGACTGCACGCTGGGAGCTGTTGCCTCTTCAGGAGCAGGGAGAGTGTTGTCTGTACTCAAACTCTGTTCCTCAGATCCCTCTTCCTGACCAGTTGAACTTCCCACCTTTATGCCACTGCTATTTAGTTCTTTGTTGCCATCAAGGCCCTGTGCTCTCAGTCCCACAGCTGATGTTTTAGGAGCTGTTGGTGGAGGGGATTTTTCAGTGTTACTGCTCAGGTCAAGTCTACTCTCCCTGCATGTTCCTGCACTCCTGGAATGTTCCACTTCTTCTCCTTTGTCATTCTTGGATTCACCGTTAGATTTTAGTTCATCGATCTCCAAAGTCTCATTTAAGACTCCATCCCTTTTCTCGCTCACCTCCAGTTGAGTGTCCCCGTTTTCAGCTAATGTTCCATTGGGCTGGGCCAGGAAGGATCCTTTATCCCAGTGAATTCCTGTACACTTTTCATTGGCTTTGTCAGATGGGGAATTAGCTGAAGCTCCTTCCATTGACCCAAGGTCCTTTGCATTGCTGTTATTTGGCGTGTTGTGTTTCAGTGTCTCTGCCCCAGAAGCTGTGACGTTTTCTTCATGACTGCTACTCGAGAGACTGCCAGAGTCTCCGAGGTCGGCTTGGCTGTTGGACACTGAGGATAAGCCGGAAGACTCGTCCAAGGAGGCTGAGAGGGACTTTACACACTCGGCCGAGCCACTGAAACCCCATGACCTGAGTCTGACTGGTTCCGATTCCCTCCTGCACTTACAGTTCAGATCCTCCTCGCTGGGGTCGATGTCTTTGATCTGCAAACATGGGGAAGATAAATTAACAATTTTATCAATCCAGTAATGTGAATGTTTTGCTGAGGAATGCTGACCCTGAATACTTTGGCCCTATGTTTCTGTATCGGGCATTTCCTGGTCCAATAGGGTGGCTGCTACATTTATCATAAAGAAAATCAAGTGCGGTACAAGAGGTTCATTCAGATAGATCTCACACATAAGAGCTTTTAATACACTGACTCACCTCGCATGCACTGACTGTCGCATACGGACATTTCTTTTAACATTCAGCAATGAAATAAACACAAGACATGCAGAATGATGATCGTGCAGTAACGTTACTGGACGAGTAATCCCGAAAACAAAGAACAAAGACAATTACAGCGCAGGAACAGGCCCTTCGGCCCTTCCAGCCTGCGCCGATCCAGATCCTCTATCTAAACTTGTCACCTATTTTCCAAGGATCTACTTCCCTCTGTTCCCCGCCCGTTCATATATCTGTCTAGATACATCTTAAATGATGCTATTGTGCCCGCCTCTACCACCTCCGCTGGCAAAGCGTTCCAGGCACCCACCACCCTCTGCGTAAAAAAACTTTCCACGCACATCTCCCTTAAACTTTCCCCCTCTCACCTTGAAATCGTGACCCCTTGTAATTGTCACCCCCACGCTTGGAAAAAGCTTGTTGCTATCCACCCTGTCCATACCTCTCATAATTTTGTAGACCCCAATCAGGTCCCCCCTCAACCTCCGTCTTTCCAACAAAAACAATCCTAATCTACTCAACCTTTCTTGATAGCTAGCACCCTCCATACCAGGCAACATCCTGGTGAACCTCCTCTGCACCCTCTCTAAAGCAGCCACATCCTTCTGGTAATGTGGCGACCAGAACTGCACGCAGTATTCCAAATATGGCCTAATCAAAGTCCTATACAACTGTAACATGACCTGCCGACTCTTGTACTCAATACCCCGTCCGATGAAGGCAAGCATGCTGTATGCCTTCTTGACCACTCTATCGACCTGCGTTGCCACCTTCAGGGTACAATGGACCTGAACTCTCAGATCTCTCTGTACATCAATAATCCCCAGGACTCTTCCATTGACCGTATAGTCCGCTCTTGAATTAGATCTTCCAAAATGCATCACCTCACATTTGCCTGGATTGAACTCCATCTGCCATTTCTCTGCCCAACTCTCCAATCTATCTATATTTTGCTGTATTCTCTGTCAGTCCTCGCTATCTGCAACTCCACCAATCTTAGTATCATCTGCAAACTTGCTAATCAGACCACCTATACCTTCGTCCAGATCATTTATGTATCTCACAAACAACAGTGGTCCGAGCACGGATCCCTGTGGAACACCACTAGTCACCTTTCTCCATTTTGAGACACTCCCTTCCACCACTACTCTCTGTCTCCTGTTGCCCAGCTAATTCTTTATCCATCTAGCTAGTACACCCTGAACCCCATACGACTTCACTTTTTCCATCAACCTGCCATGGGAAACTTTATCAAACGCCTTACTGAAGTCCATGTATATGACATCTACAGCCCTTCCCTCATCAATTAACTTTGTCACTTCCTCAAAGAATTCTATTAGGTTTGTAAGACATGACCTTCCCTGCACAAAACCATGCTGCCTATCACTGATAAGTCTATTTTCTTCCAAATGTGAATAGATCCTATCCCTCAGTATCTTCTCCAACAGTTTGCCTACCACTGACGTCAAGCTCACAGATCTATAATTCCCTGGATTATCCCTGCTACCCTTCTTAAACAAAGGGACAACATTAGCAATTCTACACTCCTCTGGGACCTCACCCGTGCTCAAGGATGCTGCAAAGATATCTGTTAAGGCCCCAGCTATTTCGTCCCTCACTTCCCTCAGTAATCTGGGATAGATCCCATCCGGACCTGGGGACTTGTCCACTTTAATGCCTTTTAGAATACCCAAAACTTCCCCCTTCCTTATGTCGACTTGACCTAGAGTATTTAAACATCCATCCCTAGCCTCAACATCCGTCATGTCCCTCTCCTTGGTGGATACCGACGCAAAGTACTCATTAAGAATCTCACCCATTTCCTCGGACTCCACGCATAAATTCCCTCTTTTGTCTTTGAGTGGGCCAATCCTTTCTCTAGTTACCCTCTTGCTCCTTATGTACGAATAAAAGGCTTTGGGATTTTCTTTAACCCTGTTAGCCAAAGATATTTCATGACCCCTTTAAGCCCTCTTTATTGCGCGTTTGAGAAGGATGACAGTGCAATAACGTTACTGGACCAGTAATCCTGAGAATGCAAGTTCACCCTTAGCGTGGATGTTTAAGAACGTGTTCATGTTAAGATATAAAAAGCTGGACTTCCGGGTGCGGCGATGACCAGCTGAGTCGCACGTTTCGGCAGCTCCCGGTGGAACGGACTTTTGGGATCTTAATAAGAGCCCCAACGGCAATTTTAACGGCTAAAAGTACTGTGCGGTGAAGCAGAAGGGAATCCCCCCTGGATACGGATGAAAAAAGGAGAGGAAGTGGCCGGATTGCGGTGGATCCTCTAGAGCAGCGGCAAGGAAGGCAAGCAAAAACCAAGATGGAATCGGAAGGTGGCAGTTTAATATGGGGCCCTGAACAACACGAGTTTTTGAAACGCTGCGTGGAAGAACTCAAAAAGGAAATGAAGAAGGAGCTGTTGGCCCCGATACTACAGGCGATCGAAGGGCTAAAGGAGGAGCAAAAGACCCAGGAGCGGGAGCTTCGGGTCGTGAAGGCAAAGACTGCCGAGAATGAGGACGACATACAGGGCCTGGTGGTGAAGACGGAGATGCACGAGGCACACCATAAACGATGTGTGGAAAGGCTGGAGGCGCTGGAGAACAACGCAAGGAGGAACAACCTGAGGATTCTTGGTCTTCCTGAAGGTGCGGAGGGAGCGGACGTCGGGGCATATGTGAGCACGATGCTGTACTCGTTATTGGGAGCGGAGGCCCCGGCGGGTCCGTTGGAGGTGGAGGGAGCGTACCGAGTGATGGCGTGAGGACCGAGAGCAGGAGAAATTCCTAGAGCCATAGTGGTGAGATTCCTCCGTTTTAAGGACAGAGAGATGGTCCTTAGATGGGCAAAGAAAACTCGGAGCAGTAAGTGGGAGAACGCGGTGATCCGCGTATACCAAGACTGGAGTGCGGAGGTGGCGAGAAGGAGGGCGAGCTTTAATCGGGCCAAGGCGGTGCTTCACAAAAAGAAGATAAAATTCGGAATGCTGCAACCGGCAAGACTGTGGGTCACATATCAAGGGAGGCACCACTACTTTGAGATGGCTGATGAGGCGTGGACTTTTATCGTGGAAGAAAAATTGGAATGAGCGGGTTATTAAAAAAATAACGTTTGAAACAAAGTGGTGGGGCGAGTATGGGGGGCGAAGAGGGAGGTAAAAAGGGGGGGGAAAGAGGAGTTTTATGTTATTAATCCTGCAATGTGGTAACTTTTCTCTCTTCCACAGGAGGTGGTGGGGGGAGGAAAGGAGGTGGAAGAGATGGGACGTTGGCAATTGGGGGCGGGGCCAAGGGGGAAGCGCGGGCTCGGTTCCCGCGCTATGATAATCATGGCGGGAATAGGAAAGCAGGAAGGAGGGGGCGTCGCACGGTGCGAGCCGAGGTCGGCCAGAGTTTGCTGACTTCTGGGAGCAACATGGGGGGTGTAACTACGCTAGTGGGGGATCTAGCGGGGGGGGTGGGAGGGGGGATTTACTGGGTTGCTGCTGCTGGGGAGAAGGGGGAGCTGGTATGGGGTGGGGTGGGCGGGGCGGGAGGGCACCGCCTGGGGGGGGACACAGCTGCGTGGGAACCGGGTGAGGAGCTGGATAAAAGGGGATGGCTAATCGACAAGGGGGGGGGTAAAGAGCCCCCCAACCCGGCTGATCACGTGGAATGTGAGAGGGCTGAACGGGCCGATAAAGAGGGCACGGGTACTCGCACACCTTAAGAAACTTAAGGCAGATGTGGTTATGTTACAGGAGACGCATTTGAAACTGATAGACCAGGTTAGACTACGCAAAGGATGGGTGGGGCAGGTGTTCCATTCGGGGCTAGATGCGAAAAACAGGGGGGTGCCTATATTAGTGGGGAAGCGGGTAATGTTTGAGGCAAAGACCATAGTGGCGGATAGCGGGGGCAGATACGTGATGGTGAGTGGCAAACTACAGGGGGAGACGGTGGTTTTGGTAAACGTATATGCCCCGAACTGGGATGATGCCAATTTTATGAGGCGTATGCTAGGACGCATCCTGGACCTAGAGGTGGGAAAGTTGGTAATGGGGGGAGATTTCAATACGGTGTTGGAACCAGGGCTGGACAGGTCGAGGTCCAGGACTGGAAGGAGGCCGGCAGCAGCCAAGGTGCTTAAAGATTTTATGGAGCAGATGGGAGGAGTAGACCCGTGGAGATTTAGCAGACCTAGGAGTAGGGAGTTTTCGTTTTTCTCCTATGTCCACAAAGTCTATTCGCGAATAGACTTTTTTGTTTTGGGAAGGGCATTGATCCCGAAGGTGAGGGGAACGGAGTATACGGCTATAGCCATTTCGGATCACGCTCCACATTGGGTGGACTTGGAGATAGGGGAGGAAACAGAAGGGCGCCCACCCTGGAGAATGGACATGGGACTAATGGCAGATGAGGGGGTGTGTCTAAGGGTGAGGGGGTGCATTGAAAAGTATTTGGAACTCAATGATAATGGGGAGGTCCAGGTGGGAGTGGTCTGGGAGGCGCTGAAGGCAGTGGTTAGAGGGGAGCTGATATCAATAAGGGCACATAAAGGAAAGCAGGAGAGTAGGGAACGGGAGCGGTTGCTGCAAGAACTTCTGAGGGTGGACAGGCAATATGTGGAGGCACCGGAGGAGGGACTGTACAGGGAAAGGCAAAGGCTACACGTAGAATTTGACTTGCTGACAATGGGTACTGCAGAGGCACAGTGGAGGAAGGCACAGGGTGTACAGTACGAATATGGGGAGAAGGCGAGCAGGTTGCTGGCCCACCAATTGAGGAAAAGGGGAGCAGCGAGGGAAATAGGGGGAGTGAGGGATGAGGAAGGAGAAATGGAGCAGGGAGCGGAGAGAGTGAATGGAGTGTTCAAGTCATTTTATAAAAAATTATACGAAGCTCAACCCCCGGATGGGAGGGAGAGAATGATGGGCTTTATGGACCGGCTGGAATTTCCCAAGGTGGAGGAGCAGGAAAGGGTGGGACTGGGAGCACAGATTGAAACGGAGGAAGTAGTGAAAGGAATTAGGAGCATGCAGGCGGGGAAGGCCCCGGGACCAGACGGATTCCCAGTTGAATTTTATAGGAAATATGTGGACTTGCTTGCCCCGCTACTGATGAGGACCTTTAATGAGGCAAAGGAAAGGGGACAGCTGCCCCCGACTATGTCTGAGGCAACGATATCGCTTCTCCTCAAGAAGGAAAAGGACCCGCTGCAATGCGGGTCCTATGGACCTATTTCCCTCCTAAATGTATACGCTAAGATTCTGGCCAAGGTAATGGCAATGAGGATAGAGGATTGTGTCCCGAGGGTGGTCCATGAGGACCAAACTGGGTTTGTGAAGGGGAGACAGCTGAATACGAATATACGGAGGCTGCTAGGGGTAATGATGATGCCCCCACCAGAGGGGGAAGCGGAGATAGTGGTGGCGATGGATGCCGAGAAAGCATTTGATAGAGTGGAGTGGGATTATTTGTGGGAGGTGCTGAGGAGATTTGGTTTTGGAGATGAGTATGTTGGATGGGTGCAGCTGTTGTATAGGGCCCCAGTGGCAAGTGTGGTCACGAATGGACGGGGACCTGCATACTTTTGGCTCCATAGAGGGACAAGGCAGGGATGCCCTCTGTCCCCATTACTGTTTGCACTGGCGATTGAGCCCCTGGCAATAGCATTGAGGGGTTCCAAGAAGTGGAGGGGAGTACTTAGAGGAGGAGAAGAACACCGGGTATCTCTGTATGCGGATGATTTGTTGTTATATGTAGCGGACCCGGCGGAGGGGATGCCAGAGATAATGCGGACACTTCGGGAGTTTGGAGAATTCTCAGGATATAAACTGAACATGGGGAAAAGTGAGTTGTTTGTGGTGCATCCAGGGGAGCAGAGCAGAGAAATAGAGGACTTTCCGCTGAGGAAGGTAACAAGGGACTTTCGTTACTTGGGGATCCAGATAACCAAGAATTGGGGTACATTGCATAGGTTAAATTTAACGCGATTGGTGGAACAAATGGAGGAGGACTTCAAGAGATGGGACATGGTATCCCTGTCCCTGGCAGGGAGGGTGCAGGCGGTTAAAATGGTAGTCCTCCCGAGATTCCTCTTTGTGTTTCAGTGCCTCCCGGTGGTGATCACGAAGGCTTTTTTCAAAAGGATCGAAAAGAGTATCATGAGTTTTGTGTGGGCTGGGAAGACCCCGAGAGTGAGGAAGGGATTCTTACAGCGTAGTAGGGATAGGGGGGGCCTGGCACTACCGAGCCTAAGTGAGTACTACTGGGCCGCCAATATCTCAACGGTGAGTAAGTGGATGGGAGAAGAGGAGGGAGCAGCGTGGAAGAGATTGGAGAAGGCGTCCTGTAGGGGGACTAGCCTACAAGCTATGGTGACGGCCCCATTGCCGTTCTCACCGAAGAAATACACCACAAGCCCGGTGGTGGTGGCGACTTTGAAAATTTGGGGACAGTGGGGACGGCATAGGGGAAAGACGGGAGCCTTGGTGGGGTCCCCGATAAGAAATAACCATAGGTTTGCCCCGGGGAGAATGGATGGGGGATTTGGAATATGGCAAAGAGCAGGAGTAACGCAACTGAAAGATCTGTTTGTGGATGGGAAGTTCGCAAGTCTGGGAGCGCTGACCGAGAAATATGAGTTGCCCCAAGGGAATGCATTCCGGTATATGCAACTGAGGGCTTTTGCGAGGCAGCAGGTGAGGGAATTCCCGCAGCTCCCGACGCATGAGGTGCAGGACAGAGTAATCTCAAAGACATGGGTGGGGGACGGTAAGGTATCAGATATATATAGGTAAATTAGGGACGAGGGGGAGATTATGGTAGATGAGCTGAAAGGGAAATGGGAAGAAGAGCTGGGGGAGGAGATTGAGGAGGGGCTGTGGGCGGATGCCCTAAGTAGGGTAAACTCATCGTCCTCGTGTGCCAGGCTAAGCCTGATTCAGTGTAAGGTATTACACAGGGCACATATGACTGGAGCACGGCTCAGTAAATTTTTTGGGGTAGAGGATAGGTGTGCGAGATGCTCGAGAAGCCCAGCGAATCACACCCACATGTTCTGGTCATGTCCGGCACTACAGGGGTTCTGGGTGGGGGTGACAAAGGTGCTTTCGAAAGTAGTGGGGGTCCAGGTCGAACCAAGCTGGGGGTTGGCTATATTTGGAGTTGCACAAGAGCCGGGAGTGCAGGAGGCGAGAGAGGCCGATGTTTTGGCCTTTGCGTCCCTAGTAGCCCGGCGCAGGATACTGTTGATGTGGAAGGAAGCCAAGCCCCCGGGGGTGGAGACCTGGATAAATGACATGGCAGGGTTTATAAAGCTGGAACGGATTAAGTTCGTCCTAAGGGGATCGGCTCAAGGGTTCACCAGGCGGTGGCAACCGTTCGTCGAATATCTCACAGAAAGATAGAGGGAATGGAAAAGAAGAAGGCAGCAGCAGCAGCCCGGGGGGGTGGGGGGGGTTATATATTATTTATTCTTTGTTTATAAAACAGGTCATTGTAATTTATACTGTTATATTATTGTGTAAAGGACACACAATGTACTGTGATGGTTGACCAAAAATTTTCAATAAAATATTTTTTTAAAAAGCATATAAAAAGCTAGTGTTCCTCTAAATACTGACCCTCTGACAGTGCAGCACTCCCTCAGTACTGACCCTCTGACAGCGCAGCACTCCCTCAGTACTGACCCTCTGACAGCGTGGCACTCCCTCAGTACTGACCCTCTGACAGCGCAGCACTCCCTCAGTACTGACCCTCTGACAGCGCAGCACTCCCTCACTACTGACCCTCTGACAGTGCGGCACTCCCTCAGTACTGACCCTCTGACAGTGCAGCACTCCCTCAGTACTGACCCTCTGACAGTGCGGCACTCCCTCAGTACTGACCCTCTGACAGTGCGGCACTCCCTCAGTACTGACCCTCTGACAGTGTGGCCCTCACTCAGTACTGACCCTCTTACAGCGCAGCACTCCCTCAGTACTGACCCTCTGACAGTGCGGCACTCCCTCAGTACTGACCCTCTGACAGTGCAGCACTCCCTCAGTACTGACCCTCTGACAGCGTGGCACTCCCTCAGTACTGACCCTCTGACAGCGCAGCATTCCCTCAGTACTGACCCTCTGACAGTTCAGCACTCCCTCAGCATTGACCCCCTGACAGTGCGGCGCTCCCTCAGTACTGACCCTCTGACAGTGCGGCATTACCTCAGTACTGACCCTCTGACAGTGCAGCACTCCCTCAGTACTGGCCCTCTGACAGTTCAGCACTCCCTCAGTATTGACCCCCTGACAGTGCGGCGCTCGCTCAGTACTGACCATCTAACAGTGCGGCACTCCCTCAGTACTGACCCTCTGACTGTGCAGCACTCCCTCAGTACTGACGCTCTGACAGTGCGGCACTCCCTCAGTACTGACCCTCTGACAGTGCGGCACTCCCTCAGTACTGACCCTCTGACAGTGCGGCACTCCCTCAGCACTGACCCTCTGACAGTGCAGCACTCCCTCAGTACTGTCGCTCTGACAGTGCGGCACTCCCTCAGTACTGACCCTCTGACAGTGCGGCACTCCCTCAGTACTGACCCTCTGACAGTGCGGCACTCCCTCAGTACTGACCCTCTGACAGTGCAGCACGCCCTCAGTCCTGACCCTCTGACAGTGCGGCACTCCCTCAGTACTGACGCTCTGATAGTGCTGCGCTCCCTCAGTACTGACCCTCTAACAGTGTAGCACTCCCTCAGTACTGACCCTCTGACAGTGCGACATTCCCTCAGCATTGGAGCAGCTTGGACTTTGTGCTCAGGCTATTGGAGTGAGGTTTGACCGCAGAACATTCTTGGAACATTCTGGTACATTAGGAGGGTCAGGGCCGAGATCCATTCACCTGAGGAAGGAGCAGCGCTCCGAAAGCTAGTGACATCGAAACAAACCTGTTGGACTTTAACCTGGTGTTGTAAGACTTCCTACTGAGATCTTTTTAAGCAGCTTTCTGGGATTAGAATCTTTGGATAAAAATGAGAATACGCAACATGATCAATGTGGGAGATTCCTCACCCTGTGGATGTCCTCCGTGGAATCCAAGTTGTAGAAGTCGAGGCTCCGAGTCCCATATAGCAGACCCTTGTCATGAGCAGTCTGGGTGCTGAGCGTGTCAAAGATCTCTCCGAGCAGGTCCATATCCTCATCCTGCAGGAGGTTACTGTCCATAAACTCATCGTCAATGGTGTCCAGGGAGCTGTCTGGCCCTAGCTCCCCACAGGTGGATCTGTGAACGGCAAACAAGTAACTTACAGCAAAAGCCAGGCTCCGAGGGGTTTCTTTACATCACTGCTGGACGAGGGAAATGTAACAGCCCTAAACTGGAGGCTTACAAATCTCACATGGGAAAGACCAAGAAATTGTGAAACCAAGCAAGAGTGTGGTGGGAGTTTCTTTCATGGCTCAGGAAGTTTGTATTCTACAGAGTGATAGACTTGGAGTCAGGGGGTGGGTGCAGTGTCAACACCCCACATGGGGATGGCATAGGGGTGGGGGGTGTGGGGGGGGGTCTGCAATGTTAAGACCCCACATGGGAATGGGAAGCTTGGGTTCAGCAGTGTTAATAATCCCACATGATCGGTGCCTATACCATAGAATTTACAGTGCAGAAGGAGGCCATTCGGACCATCGAGTCTGCACTGGCTCTTGGAAAGAGCACCCTACCCAAAGTCAACACCTCCACCCTATCCCCATAACCCAGTAACCCCACCCAACACTAAGGGCAATTTTGGACACTAAGGGCAATTTATCATGTCCAATCCACCTAACCTGCACATCTTTGGACTGTGGGAGGAAACCGGAGCACCCGGAGGAAACCCACGCAGACACGGGGAGGACGTGCAGACTCCTCACAGACAGTGACCCAAGCCGGAATCGAACTTGGGACCCTGGAGCTGTGAAGCAATTGTGCTATCCACAATGCTACCGTGCTGCCCTAAATATACGGGGGGGGGGGGGGGGGGGGGGGTTTACTTTGGGGGTTGAGAGGGGTGAGCAAACCATCCATACGCAGAGCTTGTCAAGAATAGCCCCAGAGGGTGGGTTTGTTCAGGGAACCACAGGCTGGATTCTCCGATTTGTAGACTAAGTGCGGACAGTGGTGTGGGAATAGTGGCATTTTACACTCGCCAAAAGGTGCCTCCATCCTCCGTCTGGGGGGGTTAGCAGGACGGCAGCGTAAAGCCCCCGGCTCTAGCTGCCGATACGGCCGGAGAATTGCCGGGTCCGTGGCCGCGCAGGCGGATGGCGGTGGCCTGCAGCGGCCACACGAGGACCCGGCCTGTACACACTGTCCCCCAGTAACGCCCCTCGCCACTCCTGGACCAGCCCCACCAGTGCCCCCAGCCCCCGCGGAACGGCTCCCCCACCGACTGTGGCGGAGCTGGACACACGTGTCCCACGCCGCCAGGAACTCGGCCCATCGGGGGAGGGCCTCGGGTGACATTTTGGAGGGGCGGAGCATCGCAAAAGCAGCACAGCCCCCGATGTCGGCACAAACAGGGAATCTCCGGCTGATCGGCAAACGCGGCTTTTTGACCCCCACACACCTGCACCAGAGGTGGGAGAGGTGTCTGACCCCCACACACCTGCACCAGGGGTGGGAGAGGTGTCTGACCCCCACACACCTGCACCAGGGGTGGGAGAGGTGTCTGACCCCCACACACCTGCACCAGGGGTGGGGGAGGTGTCTGACCCCCACACACCTGCACCAGGGGTGGGAGAGGTGTCTGACCCCCACACACCTGCACCAGGGGTGGGGGAGGTGTCTGACCCCCACACACCTGCACCAGGGGTGGGGGAGGTGTCTGACCCCCACACCCCTGCACCAGGGGTGGGGGAGGTGTCTGACTCCCACACACCTGCACCAGGGGTGGGGGAGGTGTCTGACCCCCACACACACCTGCACCGGGGGGTTAGGTGACTGACCCCCACACACGCCTGCACTGGGGGTGGGGGAGGTGTCTGACTCCCACACACCTGCACCAGGGGTGGGGGAGGTGTCTGACCCCCACACACACCTGCACCAGGGGTGGGGGAGGTGTCTGACCCCCACACACACCTGCACCGGGGGGGTATACATCTGCTGGAAATGTTACCTGACAGTTTCAGTGGGAAATGCTGCATCTGGGTTGGTGTAGCGGCGAGCTGGTCTGCGAGGACGAGACTGGAGGAGAAACAATGAATGTGTTAAATATTAATGAGGCCCAGGATAGGCAGAGACTCTCTCTCATGTGTGCACCCAATCAATTCCTCCAGCCAACCCCTCAAACAGCCGTCACTCTCAGCACAAACCCTCAACACAATAAATACAGGGTATTCTGTCCTGGATTCAGAAAGTGGGAAGTTTTAACCTGAGACAGGATCTCCACACGTCAATCGGTGTAATGCAGACTCCAGTCCTTCCACATTCCGCCAGCTCACATTGTGATGGATACGTGACTGGAAACCCTAAATGTGGTCATAGGGCTGGCACAATAGCACAGTGGTTAGCACTGTTGCTTCACAGCTCCAGGGACCCGGGTTCGATTCCCGGCTTGGGTCACTGTCTGTGCGGAGTCTGCACGTTCTCCCCGTGTCTGTGTGGGTTTCCTCCGGGTGCTCCGGTTTCCCCCAACAAGTCCCGAAATTCTCCCTCTGCACCCGAACAGGTGCCGGGTGTGGCGACTAGGGGCTTTTCACAGGAACGTCATTCCAGTGTTAATGTAAGTCTACTTGTGACAATAAAGATTATTATTATAAAGCTGCCTCGAGTGTAGGTGTAGGATGAGATGGAGCAAGAGTGCTCTACACCCACGGTGTAGAGAAAGGATCAGTTGTTTTGCCACTGACCAGCATTCGGACATCTCTCGATCTGCGTGTTTTCAGCCACTGGTTTGCGTATATTTTCTGTTGTTAGAGAACCGTGTCCCTATTGAGGCAGAGTAACAGTGTTCGGATTCTTTGTGCCTTGTTATTTTGATGGGTGTACCCGAATCTGACGGCCTCATCGAGGGTGGTTCAATTATTCGGGTTTTTTGTTTGTGGTTCTGCCGCGTATCTCGGTTTTGTTTTTTTCGTAACTTTAACAAGGTTTTGTCTCTTTAACCTCTTCAATCCCTCTCTGGGCTCCTGTTCTCTCTTTTTCTGATTCACTGCCTTTTTATATTCTCTTTAAAAAAAATAAATATAGAGTACCCAATTCTTTTTTTCCCAATTAAGGGGCCAATCCACCCACCCTGCACATTTTTTGGGGTTGTGGAGGTGAGACCCACGCAGACACAGGGAGAAACCTTTTGAAAGCTTAGGGCTGTAACAGACGGGTGCCTCGTCAGGGATCACTCGCTTTTGCTGGGTTCTGTATAATTTATGATTAATTTATGCGCATTCTCCTCTCTGGGAGGTGGGGGGGGCATTCCGTCTGCCAGCGTCTCACTTTAGGTATCTGGGGGTGCAGGTGGCCAAGGATTGGACAGGTCTCCGGAATTTTAATTTCACGAGCTTGGTGGGGAGGGTGAGGGCCGACTTGTTGTGGTGGGACAATCACCCTCTCATTGGCAAGCCGGGTACAGGCGGTAAAGGTGAATATTTTGCCGTGATTCCTGTTTCTGTTTCAGTGCAGAGGGATGGCGGGGGGGGGGGGGGGGGGGGGCAGTTTAGGCAGCATTTTAGTCTGGGAGCTGGGTTGGGGAGGGGATATCGATTCGGGGGAATCATGGGTTTGGGCCGGGGAGGATGGGTCTGAGGTTCCGGGGTTGGAAAGAGAGGGAGATCGAGGAAATGGAGGATGTTTCTGGGAGGGCGATTTGCCAGTTTGCAGGAGCTGGGCGAGAAGTTTGGGTTGGCACGGGGGTGAAAGTTTCAGATATATGCAGGTTCGGGACTTTGCAAGGAAGGTCTTCCCAACCTCCCCGATTGCGGCTGCCTGCTCGTTGTTGGAGGCGGTGCTGTCAGCGGGGGTTGGAGCGGGCGTCGTCTCCGCGATTTACGGGAGGATTTTGGAGGATAGGGTGTCGATGGAGGGGGTTAAGACGGAGGAAGAGCTGGGGGCGGTGCTGGAGGAGGGACTGTGGTTTGAGGTGCTGCGGAGAGCCACAACTGTTCTCCACCCTCCAAAGCGAGGGTGGGAGAAGGAATGAGGAAGGGCTGATTGGTCAACATCCCCAATACTTTGTGAAGTCAGGGTGAAGCTCAGTTAAGATGCCCTCTGTAGTTCAATAGCTTGCTGCTACTTGCTGTCTGGGGATTGGTTGTGGGAGTGAGAATCAAGGAGGCAGATTCCTCCTGCCTGTTCTGGATGGGAACCCAGTTTTCTGGGCCTTGTCACCAAGGCTGCTCCTTACCTGGCCAAAATGCTGGGTGATTGGCAGACGATTCTGTAAACACTCTGACTGCATACGCCTCTGATGGGAGGAGCCGCCAACGGGTTCATATCTCAGTGACCCTCCACGGTGAACCCCTCCATCCTCACCCAGACCCTGGAAACAAAATACGATCCATCACTCTGCTGCCAAGCTGCAAGGTGAAAGCGTTTGTACAATGGCGCATGTGCAATGGTGCCAGCCTGGACTTTACACCAATAGTGTAAACTTTCTCAGTCACACATTCATACTTGCTTCTAAATTACAAGAATTGATACTTCTGAACAAACACAGTCTCACTGAGTGAACTCGGTACGAGAGGTCTTAGACGCTGATGTGATGGATGTGCAGCGAGAATAAGGGGAAATAATACACAATGGTGACATTATTGAGGATGTAAGTTTTGATTTTAATTGGGGTCCTTCATAGTTGGGCAAAGGGCAGAAACCTGATTCAAATGTGGAGCTTCAGGAAGGATAGATAGAGACTTGGGAGCTTCCAACACGTTAATGACTTGGGACCGTGTCTGTGTGGGTCTCACACCCACAACCAACAAGATGAGCAGGGTCGGTGAATTGGCCACGCTAAATTGCTCCTTAATTGGAGAAAAAAAATTGGGTACACTCAATTTGAATTTAACAGAAAGTTACTGACTTTGGAGAGGAAAATGAGGTTGGCAATGGGGCAGGAGTTTGCAAGGACAAAGGAGGGGGGGGTTGAAGTTTAGGGTTACTGACGGGTGGGTGATAATTGAATTGGTGGCCAAGGAAAAGGAATGATTTACAACGTCAGGTAGTGTGGGACTGGGAAGATAGGTTGGGAAGTTGGATGGTCAGCGGTGGGAATGGAAAAAGGGAGGAGGGGGGGGGAAGTCAGGGCAGCGGGCGGTGTAATGGACAAGGTGAGTTTGGAGGGGCAAAGTCAGGAGAAGTAGAGAAAGATCCAGGCTTTGGGTTGGGATGGAGGGCTAGGTTTAGATTGATGGGGAAGAGGCAGGAATGCAAATAAAATCAATACCATTTGGGGTTGACTTTCCTAAAGTCTTTCCTAAATTCATTCGAGTATCATTGTAGGCTCTGCAACATTGTTACAAATATTACAACAACTCAATCAGTAACGTGACATCCCTACACCAGGATTCCAAAAACACAGCAAACTTGGTAACGAGGCGCCCTGAGGATGGATCTTAGCAAAAGGGGGGCTGGAAACCGTGTTCCTGGCCAAATCGGGGGCGGCGCCGCTTTCCCGATGCTCCGCCCCCTCCAAAGCAACATACTCGCAGAGTACGCTGCGCCGTGTATCGACGGCCTTAGGGCATTGCCTGAGGCCCGCCCCCGATGCTCTGCCCCCGACTGGCCGAGTTCTCGACGGTGACGGTCGCGTGTGGTCTCACCCGTCGGGAACTCGGCGTGGCGGCTGGGGACTCAGTCCAGCGGCACCACAGTCGGTGGAGGGCCGATCTGCGGGCGGGGGGGACGACATTATTCGGGCCTGGGGGCACTGTGGGGGGCATTCCGGGGCGTGCGAGCCGGCCAAATGGGGGGACTATTTCGTAGGCCAGGTCATTCACTCCGCCATGAAGCACGGTACAGCCGCTGCAGGCCGCCGCCATGCACATGCGCGGCCACGGACCCGGCGATTCTCCGGGACGTATCAGCAGCAAGAGGTGGGTGCTCTACACTGCCGGCATCCTAGCCCCCAGCAAAACGGGGAATCGGGGGACGTTTTGCGTCGGCGTGGGGACATAGCCCCAGAACTGGAGAATCCAGCCCAGGATCAAAGAAAGATTGGGCAGGTTTATCTGAACCCAGAGCACAATTCTCCCTGGAACGAATTCGGGGACAATGCTTCTTCCTGTGGAAGTCGATGGGAAACCACACAATATCCTCCGGCCCCGATGTAATTAATTATGCATCCAGAGGTTTTCTCCCACAGTCCAAAGATGTGCAGGTTAGATGGAGTTACGGGGATAGGGTGGGGGAGTGGGCCTGGGTAGGGGGCTCTTTCAGAGGGTTGGTGCGATGGACCGAAAGGCCCCCTTCGGCACTGTCGGGATTCGAAGGACATTTCCTTTTTAAACAAAATATATTTATTAAAGTTTTTTAACACAATTTTTCACCCGTACAAACAATAACCCCCCCCCGTAACAAAATAACAAGAAATCGCGCAGAGCAAGATATATACATGGTAAAGCGATATGTTACACAGCTTTGTACACTGGCTCCCTCCCGCACATGCCAGTTTCCCCAATCCTTCATGTTATCTCTTGCTCATCCGCCCTCCCAGGCAAGCCCCCCCCCCCCCAAGGTTGCTGCTGCTGCTGACCGACCTTCCTCTAACGATCCGCGAGATAGTCTAGGAACGGTTGCCACTGCCTGTAGAACCCCTGCGCAGACCCCCCTCAAGGCGAACTTAATCCTCTCCAACTTTATGAACCCAGCCATGTCGTTTATCCAGGCCTCCAGGCTGGGGGGCTTCGCCTCCTTCCACATTAGCAAGATCCTTCGCCGGGCTACTAGGGACGCAAAGGCCAGAATGCCGGCCTCTTTCCCCTCCTGCACTCCCGGTTCGTCCACTACTCCAAATATTGCTAGCCCCCAGCTTGGCTTGACCCGGACTTTCACCACCTGAGATATTGCTCCCGCCACTCCTCTCCAGAAGCCCTCCAGTGCCGGACATGACCAAAACATATGGACATGGTTCGCCGGGCTCCCTGAGCACCTTCCACATCTGTCCTCTACCCCAAAGAACCTACTCAACCTCGTCCCCGTCAAGTGCGCTCTGTGGACCACCTTAAATTGTATCAGGCTGAGCCTGGCACACGAGGAGGAGGAATTAACCCTACCTAGGGTATCAGCCCACAGACCTTCCTCGATCTCCTCCCCCAGCTCCTCCTCCCATTTACCCTTCAACTCTTCTACCAGCGCTTCCCCCTCTTCTTTCATCTCTTGGTGTATTGCCGACACCTTGCCCTCCCCGACCCATACACCCGAGATCACCCTGTCATCGAAGGACATTTCCAAGTCAGGATGGTCAGTGACTTGGAGAAGAAGCTGTTTGCTGTGATGGGGTTTATGTTCTGGTGAATGGGTTTGAATGACCTCCCTCATCTGTGACTAATTCCTGTGAACTATTTCAGACCAGCGGGAGAAAGAGATAAACGATGAAAGAAACAGTTTGTACCTTGTGTTTCAGTCGATTTTTCATCCCTTTGAGGCCCAATTTAGCTTGACCTTTAGCCTGGAAGTGAAAGATAATCAAAGTAAGTGAGTATTCCAGCGTCCTAAACACCATTCTCACTACCTAAATCCAAACCGTTCAATCTCTCTCTCTTTTGCCGCTATATCAGACTGACCTGAGTCTTTACCAAGCTTTAACAGACTAAAATGTCCTGCGCTGCTTCACAAACAAACAAAACTAAACACTAGTTTAGTCAAAGAGGTAGATATGAAGGAGTGTCTTAAAGAAGGAAGAAATGGATAGGTGGAGGGAGGAAATTTCCGAGCTGATCGGCCCAGGCAGCTGAAGGCACAGCCACCAATGGCAGAGTGTTTAAAATCAGGGATGCATAAGGGCAGCACGGTGGCGCAGTGGTTAGCACTGCTGCCGATGGCACCGAGGACCCGGGTTTGATCTTGACCCTGGGTCACTGTCCGTGTGGAGTTTGCACATTCTCCCCGTGTCTGCGTGGGTCTCACCCCCACAACCCAAAGATGTGCAGGGTCGGTGGATTGGACACGCTAAATTGCCCCTTAATTGGAAAGAAATAATTGGGTGCTCTAAATTTATAACAAAAAAAAAAATCAGGGATGTGCAAGAGGCTGGAGTGGCAGAGAATGGAGATCTGGGATCTGGGAGCATTATAGATTTAAGGAAGAGGGATTCCAGAAGGTACATAAGTAAGGACAAGGATAAGAAGGGGCTTGATTGGACGGTGAACACGGGAGACACAGGTTGTGTCAGTAGGATTGTGGACAGGAAGTGTGAGCTCTGCATGAATGGTTTAATATTTGTCATTCCTAAGACAAGCGGTGCACATATTTAAATTGTAGCCGGGCTGTTTCAGTTCTTATAATTCTCAATGTTGATAGCACCGAGCTGAATCTGTAAAGAATCTGTCAGCCTGTCTCGACAGCTGATTAATACTAACTCTCAGAGATCACCGTGACCCAGAGTGCAGGGAGCGCCCTTTAACTCTGTACTTACGTATTTATACATGTTCTTCACAGCTGGGTTAGTTTTGCTTCTCACTGACTGAATAAGGGCTCCACCCCCTTTCTGGAAACAGAGTGAAGAGTTAAAACATCAGATAGTCCCACTCCAACACACCCCTCAAAATTCATCTTCTGACACCTTTGCCTCGGAGAACTCAGGCGGGCGCCGTTCAGTGCTGGGCCCCAGAAAAGGGGACCAGATGGAACGGCACTTGGATGTGGTCTCCCAGGGGATCAGGGGCCCCCAGGTGGTGGGTGGGGCAGGGTGGCACCCGCAGTGCCAGGTGGCACTGCCAGGCTGGCATTTTACCTGTGTCAGGGCTTGGACACAGGGGTGGCCTGCCCATGTGAGGTGGGATGGGGAGGGGCCCCTCGAGGACCCCATTATAAGTGAGTGGGAGTCGAGAGATCAGGACGCCATTTTGACATCCTGATCTCTTCTTGCTCTGAGGAGTTCTGGCGAGCGGAGTTCCTCAGTGCAGGATACGGGACTAAGTGAGGCCTGGGTGGGGCCTTCCCCATTGACGTTCCGGATTGCCACCAAGTCCTGATAGGGTGGTGTTTCTCGGCGCTGTGAGCGAAGGGAAACAGCCGGCTAAATGCGCTCATCACCAGACTTTGTTGCAATTTGGTTAGATTGCGCCCCATAACTTTACCATCTCCCCCAGGCTTCGTACCAGGAGAAGCCTTGGGTACGTCCTTGACCCCCAGGGCCAGACTCGCCCACACCCCTGTGCCTCGCCCTACGCTTTGCTCTGTTCTCCCAAAAGGGAACAAAGTGCCCTCGGGACTCGTGTTGACTGAGGAACCTGAACGAGGAACGCGCGGCGAAGGCCGTTTGAGGCCTGTTTTCTACAGTGGGGAGCTCTGCTTGCTGGAACTCTCCATTGTAACGAGAGATCGGGACGTCATTTTTAAAAGGAGTCCCAATCTCTGAGGCCCTCAAAACAATCCCCTCCAGCCTGATCGCAATATGGGATGGTCCCTGGCCCCGGCTCGCATCCCCCCATAGGGCAGGTCCCGGCCCGACCGCGTGCACAATGCCAGCCTGGAGCCATGGCAGTGCCACTTGGCACCCAGGTAGCACCAGCATTGCCAGGGCACCAAGCTGGCAATGTGCCAAGCTGACATTTTCCTGCACACACGCAATCAGACTGGGGTTGCCCACCATGGGTGTTGAGGGGTGCGGGGATCAGGGGAACCTCTCCCATGTTGCGTTCAGGCTGGGGGAGGTCAGGCATTCTTTTCGGGGCCTCGGAGGTCGGGCCACCATTTAAAAATGGCATCCCCATCTCTTGCTACAACGGGGTGTAGAGCTCCCAATTGTGAAAAACAGCTACATAGCAGCCTCGGCCGCACGCTCCCCGTTTACGCCGCTTATTCAAAGCGAGCCGCGTTGAGTAGCCTGTGACTCTCGGCACTGCGAGTGGCGGGTAACGCGCCCGCTCAGGAATCTTGTTCCCTTTTGGGGAGGTCGTGCCCTAAGTGTGGGTTAAACCGGTCAGAAACTCCCCAGGGGCCAAAAAAGTGACTAAGTGTCATTGGATAGCAGTGGGGAACTCGCCATCAGAGCCAGCGGGAAACTCCCGGGAAAACCCGTCACTAATTAACTTAGGAATTTTTGGGGAGAATCCTTCATCTGACTTTATCATCAAAAGAAACAGTTCTTTCTATATTACCTTAAAGTGTTGCATCCACAGCTGGTGTGACTTGGAGCAGCCTGGGGAGAGAGAGAGAGAAGTGAATGCTTATTGGTGAAGGAGTGAGCAGCTTGGTGTCTGTGTTGGATAGAGAGAGTAAACCTGGATTCCAGGCCAGTACCTGATGAAAAACCTCCCAGGTTGACTTCTTCCTCGAATATATCCGTTAATCCTTTCCCTTGATTAAGCTTTTCCAGACGAGAGTCTATAAACTATATCCAAACGGGGGGAAGAACTAAACAAATTATTTCCAACGCACTGAGTCGAAAGAGGAAACTTAATGGAGGTGTTAATGGGGTGAATTGGCAAGATTTCCAATGGGGAGGAAAAGGGTGGTGGGTGTGTGTGTGTGTGTGCGTGTGAGTGTGCGTGTGTGTGCGTGTGTGTGCATGTGTGTGTGTGCACGTGTGTGTGTGAGTGTGTGAGTGAGTGTGTATGAGTGAGTGAGTGTGTGTGTGCATGTGTGTGTTTGCGTGTGTGCGTGTGTTTGCATGTGTGTGTGTTTGCGTGTGTGCACATGTGTGTTTGCATGTGTGTGTGCACGTGTGTGTTTGCGTGTTCGCGCGCGCACATGTGTGTGCACATGTGTGTTTGCGTGTGCGCGCGTGTGAGAGTGCGTGTGTGCATGTGTGTGTTTGCGTGTGTGTGTATGTGTGTGTTTGTGTGTGTGTGTGGCGTGGGGGTGGGGGGGTGTCATTGATGGCAGGCCATCAATTTCAAACGGATGTTAAGAGCCCAGAGAGGTGTCAGGATAAATTACACAGGAATTGGTGAAGCAGGAACTGTTTTTCGACAGGGATTGGGTGAAGATGAGACAGTTGTATCTTTAAAAGGAAATTTGGATAAATATTTGAAAGGGAGGTAGACTCCGAGTTTAGTAAGAAAGAGTTTAGTTTGGGATTGCTGCAGCTAGACCTGGAATAGTCAGGTTGGCTCAATGGATACTTTCTCTGCTGTAAACTTCCACGGTTTAAAAATGTGGAAAGCTGAATGAAGGAAAGCTTGGGATATCTGCCCTTGACATTGAGGGATTATTCTGCTGAACAAGAAGATGGTTCCATACCTGACACAGACTCCCCGCCCAGTCTCACCTGTTTGAAGAGTTGAAGGTGTACGGCATGTTGCAGGAAATTTTTCATCAAAGTAGATTTGTGATTCAAAAATGTCTCCTCGCAAAACGTGACTGGTTCATCCTATACACACACGGAAACACAATCCATGAAGCAGTTTATTTCCCACCTACATTTTTTCTTTGGCTACTTGAGCTGTTGCGAGTCGTAGAGACCAATAAGATGGTGGTGTAGTGGTTGGACAATAATCCAGGGGCTCAGGCTAATGATCTGGGGTCAGGGGTTTAAATGCCACCAAGGAGTTGGTGGAATCTAACTTCAATCTGTAATATAAAGCTCATCTCAGGAATGACACCCATTGTTTGCTGAACCCATCCTGGTTCACTCATGTCCCTTTGGGGAAATGTTATATTGCCATGCAATCGACAAGGCAATGTTGAAACACAAAAGAGGTTTATTGATCTAAGATAATCTCTATTCACTAGACGGCACTACTGATACACAGGTCTTGTTCCCATGGCTCTCGGGCCAACTCTGACCAAACCCCCATGGCCAGAAACACGTCCTAACTCCTATAAGGCTGATGTTCGCGCTGTGTCCCCATAGGCTCTAGGCCTGTCTCATGGCCCACAAAGTATCGCCCCTTAGAGGATTCTTGCTACCACATTCCTCCCCCTTAAGTCCTCTGTAATATAGAAACAGAAAAACTCTTATTTAACGTTATATTCATATAACGGGTTACAGTAAGGGAGCTTAAAACAAATTTCATAAAATAAGTCAATCAGCGACTTCCTGACTCCTGCCGAATGTCTCAACTCAGCCACTGGCTCTTCCTGATTAGGAGACTCTGTGTCTTCAGCAATGTTGGGCAGACATGTAGCGTTCACAACAGGGGTTGTATGGATTACCACATCAGCTCCCTCGATGGCTCTTGATGAATCCCCATTGGACAAACTCGGTTCTAATACCACTGCTTTGTTACACGGCTAACTGGGATTGGCTCCACCTGCCCTGTCTTGGGGATGTCGGATTCTCTCCTCAGATAGTCAATGAGCTGTCCAGTCTCACCACCCTCTAGGTCTATGGCCGTAGGTTACTGGCCCAGTCCTTTAATCAACTCTGCCAGGTAACCATTCTGGTCCTCCACCAGAATTCCGCATGTAAACTAAATCGTCGTTTGAAATGACTTGTCCTTCTTGACTGCATCGTGGTGGTTTTTCCGGGTGGATTGGACATTTGGAATATACGGTTGAGCCAGGTCCTGAGACGCCGGCTCATTAACAACTCAGCTGGAGTAAGCTAGTGGTGGTACGCGGGACTGTATTGTACCAGAGCAAGATGTCCGAGTGAAGCAATAGTGGCCAATTAACTTGTTTCTTCACTGATGCTTCGAAAGTCTGGACAGTTCTTTCAGCCAGTCCCCATATCCTTTGATCCCTTCGCCCTAAGTGCTGTATCTAACTGCTTCTTGAAACCATACAGCCCATAGGGGCTGTTTAGCACAGGGCTAAATCGCTGGCTTTGAAAGCAGACCAAGGCAGGCCAGCAGCACGATTCAATTCCCGTACCAGCCTCCCCGAACAGGTGCCGGAATGTGGCGACTAGGGGCTTTTCACAGTAACTTCATTGAAGCCTACTTGTGACAATAAGCGATTTTCATTTCATTTCGTTTTTCACACTGTGTTGGCCTCAACTACTTCCTGTGGTAGCGAATTCCACAGGCCGGTCACACTCTGGATGAAGAAATGTCTCCTAATCTCTGTCCTAAATGGTCTACCCCGTATCCTCAGGCTGTGACCCCTGGTTCTGGACACCCCCACCATGGGGAACATCCTTCCTGCATCTACCCTGTCCAGTCCTGTTAGAATTTAATAGGTTTCTATGAGATCCCCCCTCATTCTTCTAAACTCAAGTGAATAATCTTGCCATTGATTTGCCCGCTCACTCAACTTGTCCAAATCACACTGAAGGATCTCTGTATCCTCCTCACAGTTCTCCCTCCCACCCAACTTGGTGTCTGCTGCAAATTTGGAGATATTACATTTAGTTCCTTCATCTAAATCATTAATATATATTGTGAATAGCTGGGGTCCCAGCACCGATCCCTGTGGTACCCCACTGGTTACTGCTGGGGTCCCAGCACCGATCCCTGCGGTACCCCACTAGTCACTGCTGGGGTCCCAGCACCGATCCCTGCGGTACCCCACTGGTTACTGCCTGCCTATTGGAAAAAGATCCGTTAATTCCTACTCTTTGTTTCCTGTCCGCCAACCAGTTTTCTATCCACCTCAATACACTGCCCCTAATCCCATGCGCTTTATTTAAGAAAAAACAATTTTTAGAGTGCCTAATTCATTTTTATCAGTTACGGGTCAATTTAGCGTGGCCAGACTTCCGGTGGCGCCCTCGAGGAAGCAGGTCGCAGGTCGGATCGCTTGGGGGTTGGGGGTGCAGCCGGGAAGGAGAGCAGAGAGGACTTAAGTGGGCAAGGGGGGGGGGTGATCAGGGATCCCCCGGGGGAGAAAGTCGCTTGCAGGGAACAGCGTAGGAAACCGACAGCAGCAGCACCCGGGGGGGTGGGGTTAGAGCCACATTAGTTTAGTTGAACACGTGGGGCATGGGCAAACAGAGCTGATAGGGAAGTGCCTTATTAATATATTTATTCTTTCCCACTGTTCGTTTTCAATATGTTAAGGCTTTTGCATATGGCCTTCTTTTTTCTCTGTAAATGTTACAAATCTGTTTTAAATAAAAAAATAAAAAAATAAAAAATAAAAAAAATTTAGCGCGGCCAATCCACCTACCCGGCACATCTTTGGGTTGTGGGGGTGAGACCCACACAGTCACGGGGAGAATGTGCAAACTCCACACGGACAGTGACCTGGGGCCGGGATCGAACCTGGGACCTCGGCAATCCCATGCACTTTCATTTTACACACTAATCTTTTATGCAGGATTTTGTCAAAAGCCTTCTGAAAGTCCAAATAAACCACATCCACTGGCTCCCCCTCATCAACTCTACTGGTTACATCCCCGAAGAATTCCAGTAGATTTGTCAAGTATGGTTTCTCCTTCATAAATCCACGCTGACTCTGTCCGATCCTGCCACTGTTTCCTCAGTGCCCTGCAAAAACATCTTTGATAACGGATTCCAGAATTTTCCCCACTACTGACGTCAGGCTGACTGGTCTATAATTCCCTGCTTTCTCTCGACTTTGGTGTGGACCGCCATTGCCCCGGCCTGCAAGGCAGCCATCTTGCTGCGCACCCCACTGACCTCAATAGCTTGCCTTTAAACTGAAGGGCTTACTCCGTCATTTCAGAGGCAGCCACATTTCTGTGGGTCTGGAGACACATGTAGGCCAGACCAAGTAAGGATGGCAGATTTCCTTCCTGTGGTAGCTAGGCCCCTTTAAGCGGCCCCACCATGTCCTTGCCCTATACCATGTCCTTGCCCTATACCATGTCCTTGCCCTATACCATGTCCTTGCCCTATACCATGTCCTTGCCCTATACCATGTCCTTGCCCTATACCATGTCCTTGCCCTATACCATGTCTGGATATTCCTGCAGCCATGAATAAAGATGCAGTACTCCATTCCATCCTCTCCTGAGCTCTCCTGACTGTCCAATGTGTTTTGTTGCACTCAGCTCCCTCGACGTGAATTGACTTGTGTACTGCCGCCTTCGCAGGTTTATTCTTTCCCAAAACTCCTGAATGTCCAAACACTTTCCATTCCTCGCCTCATTGGTAGACATTTAAAAGCTAATCTTACCAGTTAATCACTACATCACAATTTCCTTCATTGTCCCTTTTGTTAATTCACTCTTTTCCTTCCCACTGCTGTCCACAGTTGGGGGTTCTCATCCGCAATCCCCAGCTGAGGCATTTCCGGCTCCTCAGAAGGAGGAGAGCAATGACTAATGCTTTCAATAAGGAGTGAGTGTGGGAGGGAAGCCTCCATATTGAATACTGGCACCAAGAGTGTGTAGTTAGAGAGGATGCAGGTGGAGGAGATGGAGTTGAGTCTGAGAGACCGCAGACACTCACAGAGTTAAATTTAAGGGCGTCCTGGTAGCTGCCAAAGATTGCGGCCTGTGCCCTGAGGAAGGCTCGGGCAACCACATCCCCAGTAACTGCTGAATGTTTCTTTAACTTCATCTTCAGAATGGACACCTGCAATAAATGAACACACAGACGATGAAACATCAGTGAGGCAAAGACAGCACAACTTTCGGTTTACACCGGCACCTCCTCCAGCCAAGTGATTTCACCTCCCATTATCCATACTGGCCCCTTCACCATTCCTCTAACCACACTGCCCCTCACACTCAAACCTTCTGTGCATCACTCCTCACACTGGCTCATGTGGGCCACAAGGTGTACCATTCCCACATCACAAACCAATCATCACATAGAATCCTGCTCTCTGTACTACAACAGCAAACTGTTTATTACACCGCTCCCCGTACTGCATACTGCTCATTCCCCTCTCCCCGTACTGCATACTGCTCATTCCCCTCTCCCTGTACTGCATCCTGCTCATTCCCCACTCCCCGTACTGCATACTGCTCATTCCCCTCTCCCCGTACCGCACACTGCTCATTCCCCTCGCCCCGTACTGCATACTGCTCATTCCCCTCTCCCCGTACTGCATACTGCTCATTACCCTCTCCCCGTACTGCATCCTGCTCATTCCCCTCTCCCCGTACTGCATACTGCTCATTCCCCTCTCCCCGTACTGCACACTGCTCATTCCCCTCTCCCCGTACTGCACACTGCTCATTCCCCTCTCCCCGTACTGCATACAGCTCATTCCCCTCTCCCCGTACTGCATACTGCTCATTCCCCTCTCCCCGTACTGCATACAGCTCATTCCCCTCTCCCCGTACTGCATTCTGCTCATTCACCTCTCCCCGTACTGCATTCTGCTCATTTCCCTCTCCCCGTACTGCATACTGCTCATTCCCCTCTCCCCGTACCGCACACTGCTAATTCCCCTCTCCCCGTACTGCATCCTGCTCATTCACCTCTCCCCGTACTGCATACTGCTCATTCCCCTCTCCCCGTACCGCACACTGCTCATTCCCCTCTCCCCGTACTGCATACAGCTCATTTACCTCTCCCCGGACTGCATACTGCTCATTCACCTCTCCCCGTACTGCACACTGCTCATTCCCCTCTCCCCGTACTGCATACTGCTCATTCCCCTCTCCCCTTACTGCATACAGTTCATTCCCCTCTCCCCGTACTGCATACTGCTCATTCCCCTCTCCCCGTACTGCATACTGCTCATTCCCCTCTCCCCGTACTGCACACTGCTCATTGTCCCTCTTCCCGTACTGCATACTGCTCATTCCCCTCTCCCCGTACTGCATACTGCTCATTCCCCTCTCCCCGTACTGCATACAGCTCATTCCCCTCTCCCCGTACTGCACACTGCTCATTGTCCCTCTTCCCGTACTGCATACTGCTCATTCCCCTCTCCCCGTACTGCATACAGCTCATTCCCCTCTCCCCGTACTGCATACTGCTCATTCCCCTCTCCCCGTACTGCACACTGCTCATTGTCCCTCTTCCCGTACTGCATACTGTTCCTACCCCCTCTCCCCGTACTGCATACTGCACATTGTCCCTCTTCCCGTACTGCATACTGTTCCTACCCCCTCTCACCGTACTGCATACTGCTCATTCCCCTCTCCCCTTACTGCATACAGCTCACTCCCCTCTCCCCGTACTGCATACTGCTCATTCCCCTCTCCCCGTACTGCATACTGCTCATTCCCCTCTCCCCGTACTGCATACTGCTCATTCACCTCTCCCCGTACTGCACACTGCTCATTCCCCTCTCCCCGTACTGCATACTGCTCATTCCCCTCTCCCCTTACTGCATACAGCTCATTCCCCTCTCCCCGTACTGCATACTGCTCATTCCCCTCTCCCCGTACTGCATACTGCTCATTCCCCTCTCCCCGTACTGCACACTGCTCATTGTCCCTCTTCCCGTACTGCATACTGTTCCTACCCCCTCTCCCCGTACTGCATACTGCACATTGTCCCTCTTCCCGTACTGCATACTGTTCCTACCCCCTCTCCCCGTACTGCATACTGCACATTGTCCCTCTTCCCGTACTGCATACTGTTCCTACCCCCTCTCCCCGTACTGCATACTGCTCATTCCCCTCTCCCCGTACTGCATACAGCTCATTCCCCTCTCCCCGTACTGCATACTGCTCATTCCCCTCTCCCCGTACTGCATACTGCTCATTCCCCTCTCCCCGTACTGCATACTGCTCATTCCCCTCTCCCCGTACTGCATACTGCTCATTCCCCTCTCCCCGTACTGCATACTGCACATTGTCCCTCTTCCCGTACTGCATGCTGTCAATTGCTGCTCTCTCTGTGAACTCACCACATCTGGTGGGACCTTTTCCAGGTCATTAAATGGCGACTCGAGGGTGTTTGTGTCAACGTTTAATATAACCACATCCTCCAGGTTTTTGCTTCTCGCTCTCTGCAAAACAAAATGATTTCTTAAGGGTCCAAACTTTCTTTTCTCTCATTCTGATTTGCCTTGAGGAAGGCAGGCATGTCTCAGAGTGAATGCGAAAAAGTCTGCAATCCCACTGGCTTCTCCACAATCAGCTCTGATACCTCAGTCTAGACACGTGAGAATGGCCGTTGTATCACATTTCACCCTCTGCTGGAAAACTATAGAGAATAAATACTCAAAATCCCTTTGGGACAAGTTCCTCATTACCTCTACGGATCTCAATGTGTTTCATGTTATTTGTTGGGTTTGGATACGTAATGACAATTTATTATGTAGCTATGCAAGGAGGCCATTTGTGCATCCCAAGATCCCATGAACAGCAATGCAATTCATTTTTTTGTGGTGTTGAAGGGACTGGCCTGGATACTGGGAGAAAACCTGTTCTATTATTTTTTAAAATAAATTTAGAGTACCCAATTCATTATTTCCAATTAAGGGGCAATTTAGCGTGGCCAATCCACCTACCCTGCACATCTTTGGGTTGTGGGGGTGAAACCCACGCAGACACGGGGAGAATGTGCAAACCCCACACGGACAGTGACCCGGGGCCGGGATCGAACCCGGGACCTCGGCACCGTGAGGCAGCAGTGCTAACCACTGTGCCACCGTGCTGCCCCAATCTGCTCTATGAGGGATATTGGGGTTTTTAATATTACCTGAATCATTGGGACATGTTCAGAACCCCAGTAGAATAGTTCAAACCCACACCCTTGTTTTTCTGTCCCTCTTTATTCTGAGCGGTATTCTGCATTTATCTACTCTATCTTGCTTATTACCCCGGTGTGACAGTAGGAGGAAGAAAACTAACTATTTTACAAATCACTTCCAATAAAAGGTCAATTTATCGTGTCCAATCCACCTGCCCTGCACATCTTTGGGTTGTGGGGGTGAGACGCACTCAGACACGCTGAGAATGTGCGAACTCCACACGGACAGTGACCCAGAGCCGGGATCGAACCTGGGACCTCGGCACCGTGAGGCAGCAGTGCTAACCACTGCGCCACCCTGCTGCCCGAAGCAAACCAATTATAAGGACAAGGAATATGTTCCTGATATATGGTCAGAATATGAATGTTGAGGGCAGCACGGTGGTGCAGTGGTTAGCACTGCTGCCTCACGGCGCCGAGGTCCCGGGTTCGATCCCGGCTCTGGGTCACTGTCCGTGTGGAGTTTGCACATTCTCCCCGTCTCTGCGTGGGTCTCACCCCCACAACCCAAAGATGTGCAGGGTCGGTGGATTGGCCGCGCTAAATTGCCCCTTAATTGGAAAAATTAAAAATTATGAATATGAAGGTTGGCTGGGCTGTTTGAAGAAAGAAGATTGTCAGCACTTCCAATTAGTGAGAGAGTGATAGGCGAATCATACTGACTCACACACCTCCATCAAGCTGTAGTGGATCCCGATGAGGAAAGGCATTGGAGCACTGTGAGAGACAACAAGAGAAAGGGTTAATAGGCTGACCTTTCACCTCCAGTATCTGCACTCTAATCCAGCCATTATTGAGGAGTCGACTGTTTACCACCTCTATCTCCTCAACTAGTGGCAACAAGTAAAGGAAAGGATTTCTTACCAGCAGTAATCAAGGAGATGTGGAGGGAGAACTGGGATGAAGATATGCTGCCAGAACATGGGATAGAGCATTGCAGCTGAACCGTGTACACATGCAGTTAACTGTGGAAGAGAAATAATAGAAACTTGTAGATAGACTGTCACCGCTGAACCCTGTAGATAGACTGTCACAGCTGAACCCTGTAGATAGACTGTCACAGCAGAACCCTGTAGATAGACTGTCACAGCTGAACCCAGTAGAGAGACTGTCACAGCAGATCCCTATGGATAGACTGTCACAGCTGAACCCTGTAGATAGACTGTCACCGCAGAACCCTGTAGATAGACTGTCACAGCAGAACCCTGTAGATAGACTGACACAGTTGAACCCTGTCGATAGACTGTCCAGCAGAACCCTGTGGATAGACTGTCACAGCTGAACCCTGTCGATAGACTGTCCAGCAGAACCCTGTGGATAGACTGTCACAGCAGAACCCTGTAGATAGACTGTCACCGCAGAACCCTGTAGATAGACTGTCACCGCAGAAACCTGTGGATAGACTGTCACAGCTGAACCCTGTAGATAGACTGTCACAGCAGAACCCTGTAGATAGACTGTCACAGCTGAACCCAGTAGAGAGACTGTCACAGCAGATCCCTATGGATAGACTGTCACAGCTGAACCCTGTAGATAGACTGTCACCGCAGAACCCTGTAGATAGACTGTCACAGCAGAACCCTGTAGATAGACTGACACAGTTGAACCCTGTCGATAGACTGTCCAGCAGAACCCTGTGGATAGACTGTCACAGCTGAACCCTGTCGATAGACTGTCCAGCAGAACCCTGTGGATAGACTGTCACAGCAGAACCCTGTAGATAGACTGTCACCGCAGAACCCTGTAGATAGACTGTCACCGCAGAAACCTGTGGATAGACTGTCACAGCTGAACCCTGTAGATAGACTGTCACAGCAGAACCCTGTAGATAGACTGTCACAGCTGAACCCTGTAGATAGACTGTCACAGCTGAACCCTGCGGATAGACTGTCACAGCTGAACCCTGTAGACTGTCCAGCTGAACCCTGTAGATAGACTGTCCAGCTGAACCCTGTAGATAGACTGTCACAGCAGAACCCTGCAGATAGACTGTCACAGCTGAACCCTGTAGATAGACTGTCACAGGTGAACCCTGTAGAGAGACTGTCACAGCAGAACCCTGTAGATAGACTGTCACAGCTGAACCCTGTAGAGAGACTGTCACAGCTGAACCCTGTAGATAGACTGTCACCGCAGAACCCTGTAGATAGACTGTCACAGCAGAACCCTGTAGATAGACTGACACAGTTGAACCCTGTCGATAGACTGTCCAGCAGAACCCTGTGGATAGACTGTCACAGCTGAACCCTGTCGATAGACTGTCCAGCAGAACCCTGTGGATAGACTGTCACAGCAGAACCCTATGGATAGACTGTCACAGCAGAACCCTATGGATAGACTGTCACCGCAGAACCCTGTAGATAGACTGTCACCGCAGAAACCTGTGGATAGACTGTCACAGCTGAACCCTGTAGATAGACTGTCACAGCAGAACCCTGTAGATAGACTGTCACAGCTGAACCCTGTAGATAGACTGTCACAGCTGAACCCTGCGGATAGACTGTCACAGCTGAACCCTGTAGACTGTCCAGCTGAACCCTGTAGATAGACTGTCCAGCTGAACCCTGTAGATAGACTGTCACAGCAGAACCCTGCAGATAGACTGTCACAGCTGAACCCTGTAGATAGACTGTCACAGGTGAACCCTGTAGAGAGACTGTCACAGCAGAACCCTGTAGATAGACTGTCACAGCTGAACCCTGTAGATAGCCTGTCACCGCATAACCCTGTAGATAGACTGTCACAGCATAACCCTGTAGATAGACTGTCACAGCTGAACCCTGCAGATAGACTGTCACAGCTGAACCCTGTAGATAGACTGTCACAGCTGAACCCTGTAGATAGCCTGTCACCGCAGAACCCTGTAGATAGACTGTCACAGCAGAACCCTGTAGATAGACTGTCACAGCAGAACCCTGTAGATAGACTGACACAGTTGAACCCTGTCGATAGACTGTCCAGCAGAACCCTGTGGACAGACTGTCACAGCTGAACCCTGTAGATAGACTGTCACAGCAGAACCCTGTAGATAGACTGTCACCGCAGAACTCTGTAGATAGACTGTCACAGCAGAACCCTATGGATAGACTGTCACAGCTGAACCCTGTAGATAGACTGTCACCGCAGAAACCTGTGGATAGACTGTCACAGCTGAACCCTGTAGATAGACTGTCACAGCAGAACCCTGTAGATAGACTGTCACAGCAGAACCCTGTAGATAGACTGTCACGGCTGAACCCTGCGGATAGACTGTCACAGCTGAACCCTGTAGATAGACTGTCCAGCTGAACCCTGTAGATAGACTGTCCAGCTGAACCCTGTAGATATACTGTCACAGCAGAACCCTGCAGATAGACTGTCACAGCTGAACCCTGTAGATAGACTGTCACAGGTGAACCCTGTAGAGAGACTGTCACAACTGAACCCTGTAGATAGACTGTCACAGGTGAACCCTGTAGATAGACTGTCACAGCTGAACCCTGTAGATAGACTGTCACCGCAGAACCCTGTAGATAGACTGTCACAGCTGAACCCTGTAGATAGACTGTCACAGCTGAACTCTGTAGATAGACTGTCACAGCTTAACCCTGTAGACAGGCTGTCACAGCAGAACCCTGCAGATAGACTGTCACAGCAGAACCCTGTAGATAGACTGTCACAGTTGAACCCTGTAGATAGACTGTCACAGCAGAACCCTGTAGATAGACTGTCACAGCTGAACCCTGTAGATAGACTGTCACAGTTGAACCCTGTAGATAGACTGTCACAGCAGAACCCTGTAGATAGACTGTCACAGCTGAACCCTGTAGATTTACTGTCACCGCAGAACCCTGTAGATAGACTGTCACAGCTGAACCCTGTAGATAGACTGTCACAGCAGAACCCTGTAGATAGACTGTCACAGCAGAACCCTGTAGATAGACTGTCACAGCTGAACCCTGCGGACAGACTGTCACAGCTGAACCCTGTAGATAGACTGTCCAGCTGAACCCTGTAGATAGACTATCCAGCTGAACCCTGTAGATAGACTGTCACAGCAGAACCCTGCAGATAGACTGTCACAGCTGAACCCTGTAGATAGACTGTCACAGGTGAACCCTGTAGAGAGACTGTCACAACTGAACCCTGTAGATAGACTGTCACAGGTGAACCCTGTAGATAGACTGTCACAGCTGAACCCTGTAGATAGACTGTCACCGCAGAACCCTGTAGATAGACTGTCACAGCTGAACCCTGTAGATAGACTGTCACAGCTGAACCCTGTAGATAGACTGTCACAGCTTAACCCTGTAGACAGACTGTCACAGCAGAACCCTGTAGATAGACTGTCACAGCAGAACCCTGTAGATAGACTGTCACAGTTGAACCCTGTAGATAGACTGTCACAGCAGAACCCTGTAGATAGACTGTCACAGCTGAACCCTGTAGATTGACTGTCACCGCAGAACCCTGTAGATAGACTGTCACAGCTGAACCCTGTAGATAGACTGTCACAGCAGAACCCTGTAGATAGACTGTCACCGCAGAACCCTGTAGATAGACTGTCACAGCAGAACCCTATGGATAGACTGTCACAGCTGAACCCTGTAGATAGACTGTCACCGCAGAAACCTGTGGATAGACTGTCACAGCTGAACCCTGTAGATAGACTGTCACAGCAGAAGCCTGTAGATAGACTGTCACAGCAGAACCCTGTAGATTGACTGTCACAGCTGAACCCTGCGGATAGACTGTCACAGCTGAACCCTGTAGATAGACTGTCCAGCTGAACCCTGTAGATAGACTGTCACAGCTGAACCCTGCAGATAGACTGTCACAGCTGAACCCTGTAGATAGTCTGTCACAGCTGAACCCTGCAGATAGACTGTCACAGCTGAACCCTGTAGATAGACAGTCACAGGTGAACCCTGTAGAGAGACTGTCACAACTGAACCCTGTAGATAGACTGTCACAGGTGAACCCTGTAGATAGACTGTCACAGCTGAACCCTGTAGATAGACTGTCACCGCAGAACCCTGTAGATAGACTGTCACCGCAGAACCCTGTAGATAGACTGTCACAGCTGAACCCTGTAGATAGACTGTCACAGCTGAACCCTGTAGATAGACTGTCACAGCTGAACCCAGTAGATAGACTGTCACAGTTGAACCCTGTAGATAGACTGTCACAGCAGAACCCTGTAGATAGACTGTCACAGCTGAACCCTGTAGATTGACTGTCACCGCAGAACCCTGTAGATAGACTGTCACAGCTGAACCCTGTAGATAGACTGTCACAGCAGAACCCTGTAGATAGACTGTCACAGCAGAACCCTGTAGATAGACTGTCACAGCTGAACCCTGCGGATAGACTGTCACAGCTGAACCCTGTAGATAGACTGTCCAGCTGAACCCTGTAGATAGACTGTCCAGCTGAACCCTGTAGATAGACTGTCACAGCAGAACCCTGTAGACAGACTGTCACAGCAGAACCCTGTAGATAGACTGTCACAGCAGAACCCTGTAGATAGACTGTCAAAGTTGAACCCTGTAGATAGACTGTCACAGCTGAACCCTGTAGATAGACTGTCACAGCTTAACCCTGTAGACAGACTGTCACAGCAGAACCCTGTAGATAGACTGTCACAGCATAACCCTGTAGATAGACTGTCACAGTTGAACCCTGTAGATAGACTGTCACAGCAGAACCCTGTAGATAGACTGTCACAGCTGAACCCTGTAGATTGACTGTCACCGCAGAACCCTGTAGATAGACTGTCACAGCTGAACCCTGTAGATAGACTGTCACAGTTGAACCCTGTAGATAGACTGTCCAGCAGAACCCTGTAGATAGACTGTCACCGCAGAACCCTGTAGATAGACTGTCCAGCAGAACCCTGTAGATAGACTGTCACAGCAGAACCCTGTAGATAGACTGTCACAGCTGAACCCTGTAGATAGACTGTCACAGCAGAACCCTGTAGATAGACTGTCACAGCTGAACCCTGTAGATAGACTGTCACAGCTGAACCCTGTAGATAGACTGTCACAGCTGAACCCTGTAGATAGACTGTCACCGCAGAACCCTGTAGATAGACTGTCACAGCAGAACCCTGTAGATAGACTGACACAGTTGAACCCTGTCGATAGACTGTCCAGCAGAACCCTGTGGATAGACTGTCACAGATGAACCCTGTAGATAGACTGTCACAGCAGAACCCTGTAGATAGACTGTCACCGCAGAACCCTGTAGATAGACTGTCACAGCAGAACCCTATGGATAGACTGTCACAGCTGAACCCTGTAGATAGACTGTCACCGCAGAAACCTGTGGATAGACTGTCACAGCTGAACCCTGTAGATAGACTGTCACAGCAGAACCCTGTAGATAGCCTGTCACAGCAGAACCCTGTAGATAGACTGTCACAGCTGAACCCTGTAGATAGACTGTCCAGCTGAACCCTGTAGATAGACTGTCACAGCTGAACCCTGTAGATAGACTGTCACAGCTGAACCCTGTAGATAGACTGTCACAGCTTAACCCTGTAGACAGACTGTCACAGCAGAACCCTGTAGATAGACTGTCACAGCAGAACCCTGTAGATAGACTGTCACAGTTGAACCCTGTCGATAGACTGTCACAGCAGAACCCTGTAGATAGACTGTCACAGCTGAACCCAGTATATAGACTGTCACAGTTGAACCCTGTAGATAGACTGTCACAGCAGAACCCTGTAGATAGACTGTCACCGCAGAACCCTGTAGATAGACTGTCACAGCTGAACCCTGTAGATAGACTGTCACAGCAGAACCCTGTAGATAGACTGTCACAGCAGAACCCTGTAGATAGACTGTCACAGCTGAACCCTGTGGATAGACTGTCACAGCTGAACCCTGTAGATAGACTGTCCAGCTGAACCCTGTAGATAGACTGTCCAGCTGAACCCTGTAGATAGACTGTCACAGCAGAACCCTGCAGATAGACTGTCACAGCTGAACCCTGTAGATAGACTGTCACAGGTGAACCCTGTAGAGAGACTGTCACAACTGAACCCTGTAGATAGACTGTCACAGGTGAACCCTGTAGATAGACTGTCACAGCTGAACCCTGTAGATTAACTGTCACCGCAGAACCCTGTAGATAGACTGTCACAGCTGAACCCTGTAGATAGACTGTCACAGCTGAACCCTGTAGATAGACTGTCACAGCTTAACCCTGTAGACAGACTGTCACAGCAGAACCCTGTAGATAGACTGTCACAGCAGAACCCTGTAGATAGACTGTCACAGTTGAACCCTGTAGATAGACTGTCACAGCAGAACCCTGTAGATAGACTGTCACAGCTGAACCCTGTAGATTGACTGTCACCGCAGAACCCTGTAGATAGACTGTCACAGCTGAACCCTGTCGATAGACTGTCACAGTTGAACCCTGTAGATAGACTGTCCAGCAGAACCCTGTAGATAGACTGTCACCGCAGAACCCTGTAGATAGACTGTCCAGCAGAACCCTGTAGATAGACTGTCACAGCAGAACCCTGTAGATAGACTGTCACAGCTGAACCCTGTAGATAGACTGTCACAGCAGAACCCTGTAGATAGACTGTCACAGCTGAACCCTGTAGATAAGACTGTCACAGCTGAACCCTGTAGATAGACTGTCACCGCAGAACTCTGTAGATAGACTGTCACAGTTGAACCCTGTAGATAGACTGTCACAGCTTAACCCTGTAGATAGACTGTCACCGCAGAACCCTGTAGATAGACTGTCCAGCAGAACCCTGTAGATGGACTGTCACAGCTGAACTCTGCAGATAGACCGTCACAGCAGAACCCAGTAGATAGACTGTCACAGCAGAACCCTGTAGATAGACTGTCACAGCTGAACCCTGTAGATAGACTGTCACCGCAGAACCCTGTAGATAGACTGTCACAGTTGAACCCTGTAGATAGACTGTCACAGCAGAACCCTGTAGATAGACTGTCTCAGCTGAACCCTGTAGATAGACTGTCACCGCAGAACCCTGTAGATAGACTGTCACAGTTGAACCCTGTAGATAGACTGTCACAGCAGAACCCTGTAGATAGACTGTCACAACTGAACCCTGTAGATAGACTGTCACAGCAGAACCCTGTAGATAGACTGTCACAGCTGAACCCTGTAGATAGACTGTCACCGCAGAACCCTGTAGATAGACTGTCACAGTTGAACCCTGTAGATAGACTGTCACTGCAGAACCCTGTATATAGACTGTCACAGCAGAACCCTGTAGATAGACTGTCACAGCTGAACCCTGTAGATTGACTGTCACTGCAGAACCCTGTAGATAGACTGTCCAGCAGAACCCTGTAGATGGACTGTCACTGCAGAACCCTGTAGATAGACTGTCACAGCTGAACCCTGTAGATAGACTGTCACAGCTGAACCCTGTAGATAGACTGTCCAGCAGAACCCTGTAGATAGACTGTCACAACTGAACCCTGTAGATAGACTGTCCAGCAGAACCCTGTAGATAGACTGTCACAGCTGAACCCTGTAGATAGACTGTCACAGCTGAACCCTGTAGATAGACTGTCACAGCTGAACCCTGTAGATAGACTGTCACAGCTGCACCCTGTAGATAGACTGTCACAGCTGAACCCTGTAGATAGACTGTCACAGCTGAACCCTGTAGATAGACTGTCACAGCTGAACCCTGTAGATAGACTGTCCAGCCGAACCCTGTAGATAGACTGTCACAGCTGAACCCTGTAGATAGACTGTCACAGCTGAACCCTGTAGATAGACTGCCACAGCTGAACCCTGTAGATAGACTGTCACAGCAGAACCCTGTAGATAGACTGTCACAGATGAACCCTGTAGATAGACTGTCACAGCTGAACCCTGTAGATAGACTGTCACAGCTGAACCCTGTAGATAGCCTGTCACAGCAGAACCCTGTAGATAGACTGTCACAGCAGAACCCTGTACATAGACTGACACAGCAGAACCCTGTAGATAGACTGTCACAGCTGAACCCTGTAGATAGACTGTCACAGCTGAACCCTGTAGATAGACTGTCACAGCAGAACCCTGTAGATAGACTGTCACAGCAGAACCCTGTAGATAGACTGTCACAGCAGAACCCTGTAGATAGACTGTCACAGCAGAACCCTGTAGATAGACTGTCACAGCTGAACCCTGTAGATAGACTGTCACAGCTGAACCCTGTAGATAGACTGTCACTGCAGAACCCTGTATATAGACTGTCACAGCAGAACCCTGTAGATAGACTGTCACAGCTGAACCCTGTAGATAGACTGTCACTGCAGAACCCTGTAGATAGACTGTCCAGCAGAACCCTGTAGATGGACTGTCACTGCAGAACCCTGTAGATAGACTGTCACAGCTGAACCCTGTAGATAGACTGTCACAGCTGAACCCTGTAGATAGACTGTCCAGCAGAACCCTGTAGATAGACTGTCACAACTGAACCCTGTAGATAGACTGTCCAGCAGAACCCTGTAGATAGACTGTCACAGCTGAACCCTGTAGATAGACTGTCACAGCTGAACCCTGTAGATAGACTGTCACAGCTGAACCCTGTAGATAGACTGTCACAGCTGAACCCTGTAGATAGACTGTCACAGCTGAACCCTGTAGATAGACTGTCACAGCTGAACCCTGTAGATAGACTGTCACAGCTGAACCCTGTAGATAGACTGTCCAGCCGAACCCTGTAGATAGACTGTCACAGCTGAACCCTGTAGATAGACTGTCACAGCTGAACCCTGTAGATAGACTGTCACAGCTGAACCCTGTAGATAGACTGTCACAGCAGAACCCTGTAGATAGACTGTCACAGCTGAACCCTGTAGATAGACTGTCACAGCTGAACCCTGTAGATAGACTGTCACAGCAGAACCCTGTAGATAGACTGTCACAGCTGAACCCTGTAGATAGCCTGTCACAGCAGAACCCAGTAGATAGACTGTCACAGCAGAACCCTGTAGATAGACTGTCACAGCTGAACCCTGTAGATAGACTGTCACAGCTGAACCCTGTAGATAGACTGTCACAGCTGAACCCTGTAGATAGACTGTCACAGCTGAACCCTGTAGATAGACTGTCACAGCTGAACCCTGTAGATAGACTGTCACAGCTGAACCCTGTAGATAGACTGTCACAGCAGAACCCTGTAGATAGACTGTCACAGCTGAACCCTGTAGATAGACTGTCGCAGCTGAACCCTGTAGATTGACTGTCACCGCAGAACCCTGTAGATAGACTGTCACAGCTGAACCCTGTAGATAGACTGTCACAGCTGAACCCTGTAGATAGACTGTCACAGCTTAACCCTGTAGACAGACTGTCACAGCAGAACCCTGTAGATAGACTGTCACAGCAGAACCCTGTAGATAGACTGTCACAGTTGAACCCTGTAGATAGACTGTCACAGCAGAACCCTGTAGATAGACTGTCACAGCTGAACCCTGTAGATTGACTGTCACCGCAGAACCCTGTAGATAGACTGTCACAGCTGAACCCTGTAGATAGACTGTCACAGTTGAACCCTGTAGATAGACTGTCCAGCAGAACCCTGTAGATAGACTGTCACCGCAGAACCCTGTAGATAGACTGTCCAGCAGAACCCTGTAGATAGACTGTCACAGCAGAACCCTGTAGATAGACTGTCACAGCTGAACCCTGTAGATAGACTGTCACAGCAGAACCCTGTAGATAGACTGTCACAGCTGAACCCTGTAGATAAGACTGTCACAGCTGAACCCTGTAGATAGACTGTCACCGCAGAACTCTGTAGATAGACTGTCACAGTTGAACCCTGTAGATAGACTGTCACAGCTTAACCCTGTAGATAGACTGTCACCGCAGAACCCTGTAGATAGACTGTCCAGCAGAACCCTGTAGATGGACTGTCACAGCTGAACTCTGCAGATAGACCGTCACAGCAGAACCCAGTAGATAGACTGTCACAGCAGAACCCTGTAGATAGACTGTCACAGCTGAACCCTGTAGATAGACTGTCACAGCTGAACCCTGTAGATAGACTGTCACAGCAGAACCCTGTAGATAGACTATCACCGCAGAACCCTGTAGATAGACTGTCACAGTTGAACCCTGTAGATAGACTGTCACAGCAGAACCCTGTAGATAGACTGTCTCAGCTGAACCCTGTAGATAGACTGTCACCGCAGACCCCGGTAGATAGACTGTCACAGTTGAACCCTGTAGATAGACTGTCACAGCAGAACCCTGTAGATAGACTGTCACAACTGAACCCTGTAGATAGACTGTCACAGCAGAACCCTGTAGATAGACTGTCACAGCTGAACCCTGTAGATAGACTGTCACCGCAGAACCCTGTAGATAGACTGTCACAGTTGAACCCTGTAGATAGACTGTCACTGCAGAACCCTGTATATAGACTGTCACAGCAGAACCCTGTAGATAGACTGTCACAGCTGAACCCTGTAGATAGACTGTCACTGCAGAACCCTGTAGATAGACTGTCCAGCAGAACCCTGTAGATGGACTGTCACTGCAGAACCCTGTAGATAGACTGTCACAGCTGAACCCTGTAGATAGACTGTCACAGCTGAACCCTGTAGATAGACTGTCCAGCAGAACCCTGTAGATAGACTGTCACAACTGAACCCTGTAGATAGACTGTCCAGCAGAACCCTGTAGATAGACTGTCACAGCTGAACCCTGTAGATAGACTGTCACATCTGAACCCTGTAGATAGACTGTCACAGCTGAACCCTGTAGATAGACTGTCACAGCTGCACCCTGTAGATAGACTGTCACAGCTGCACCCTGTAGATAGACTGTCACAGCTGAACCCTGTAGATAGACTGTCACAGCTGAACCCTGTAGATAGACTGTCCAGCCGAACCCTGTAGATAGACTGTCACAGCTGAACCCTGTAGATAGACTGTCACAGCTGAACCCTGTAGATAGACTGTCACAGCTGAACCCTGTAGATAGACTGTCACAGCAGAACCCTGTAGATAGACTGTCACAGATGAACCCTGTAGATAGACTGTCACAGCTGAACCCTGTAGATAGACTGTCACAGCTGAACCCTGTAGATAGCCTGTCACAGCAGAACCCTGTCGATAGACTGATACAGCAGAACCCTGTAGATAGACTGACACAGCAGAACCCTGTAGATAGACTGTCACAGCTGAACCCTGTAGATAGACTGTCACAGCTGAACCCTGTAGATAGACTGTCACAGCAGAACCCTGTAGATAGACTGTCACAGCAGAACCCTGTAGATAGACTGTCACAGCAGAACCCTGTAGATAGACTGTCACAGCTGAACCCTGTAGATAGACTGTCACAGCTGAACCCTGTAGATAGACTGTCACTGCAGAACCCTGTATATAGACTGTCACAGCAGAACCCTGTAGATAGACTGTCACAGCTGAACCCTGTAGATAGACTGTCCAGCCGAACCCTGTAGATAGACTGTCACAGCTGAACCCTGTAGATAGACTGTCACAGCTGAACCCTGTAGATAGACTGTCACAGCTGAACCCTGTAGATAGACTGTCACAGCAGAACCCTGTAGATAGACTGTCACAGATGAACCCTGTAGATAGACTGTCACAGCTGAACCCTGTAGATAGACTGTCACAGCTGAACCCTGTAGATAGCCTGTCACAGCAGAACCCTGTCGATAGACTGATACAGCAGAACCCTGTAGATAGACTGACACAGCAGAACCCTGTAGATAGACTGTCACAGCTGAACCCTGTAGATAGACTGTCACAGCTGAACCCTGTAGATAGACTGTCACAGCAGAACCCTGTAGATAGACTGTCACAGCAGAACCCTGTAGATAGACTGTCACAGCAGAACCCTGTAGATAGACTGTCACAGCTGAACCCTGTAGATAGACTGTCACAGCTGAACCCTGTAGATAGACTGTCACTGCAGAACCCTGTATATAGACTGTCACAGCAGAACCCTGTAGATAGACTGTCACAGCTGAACCCTGTAGATAGACTGTCACTGCAGAACCCTGTAGATAGACTGTCCAGCAGAACCCTGTAGATGGACTGTCACTGCAGAACCCTGTAGATAGACTGTCACAGCTGAACCCTGTAGATAGACTGTCACAGCTGAACCCTGTAGATAGACTGTCCAGCAGAACCCTGTAGATAGACTGTCACAACTGAACCCTGTAGATAGACTGTCCAGCAGAACCCTGTAGATAGACTGTCACAGCTGAACCCTGTAGATAGACTGTCACAGCTGAACCCTGTAGATAGACTGTCACAGCTGAACCCTGTAGATAGACTGTCACAGCTGAACCCTGTAGATAGACTGTCACAGCTGAACCCTGTAGATAGACTGTCACAGCTGAACCCTGTAGATAGACTGTCACAGCTGAACCCTGTAGATAGACTGTCCAGCCGAACCCTGTAGATAGACTGTCACAGCTGAACCCTGTAGATAGACTGCCACAGCTGAACCCTGTAGATAGACTGTCACAGCTGAACCCTGTAGATAGACTGTCACAGCAGAACCCTGTAGATAGACTGTCACAGCTGAACCCTGTAGATAGACTGTCACAGCTGAACCCTGTAGATAGACTGTCACAGCAGAACCCTGTAGATAGACTGTCACAGCTGAACCCTGTAGATAGCCTGTCACAGCAGAACCCAGTAGATAGACTGTCACAGCAGAACCCTGTAGATAGACTGTCACAGCTGAACCCTGTAGATAGACTGTCACAGCTGAACCCTGTAGATAGACTGTCACAGCTGAACCCTGTAGATAGACTGTCACAGCTGAACCCTGTAGATAGACTGTCACAGCTGAACCCTGTAGATAGACTGTCACAGCTGAACCCTGTAGATAGACTGTCACAGCAGAACCCTGTAGATAGACTGTCACAGCTGAACCCTGTAGATAGACTGTCACAGCTGGACCCTGTAGATAGACTGTCACAGCAGAACCCTGTAGATAGACTGTCACAGCTGAACCCTGTAGATAGCCTGTCACAGCAGAACCCTGTAGATAGACTGTCACAGCAGAACCCTGTAGATAGACTGTCACAGCAGAACCCTGTAGATAGACTGTCACAGCAGAACCCTGTAGATAGACTGTCACAGCAGAACCCTGTAGATAGACTGTCACAGCTGAGTGCCATAGAGGGTGTTAAAGCTGTTTTACACCAAAATTCAGAAGAGGTGCCATTGGGGTTCACACCGGTCTGTCACTCACCGTGCTGAGCTTGCTGCAAGTGATGATAATGCGTCTCTCATGTAGCATGCTGGCATAGAGATGTAACATGCTATTCACATCTACAGCAACCACATATTCTGTCAGGTTTCGCTGTAACACACAAAACACGTATACAGAACTGGGCAACAAAGAGCGAACATATTGTCTATTAAGAATAATCTTTATTAGAGTCACAAGTAGGCTTACATTAACACTGCAATGAAGTTACTGTGAAAAGCCCCTAGTCGCCACATTCCGGCGCCTGTTCGGGTACACTGAGGGAGAATTTAGAATGTCCAAATTCACCTAACAGCACGTCTTTCGGGACTTGTGGGGGGAAACCGGAGCATCCGGAGGAATCCCACGCAGACATGGGGAGAACGTGCAGACTCCGCACAGACAGTGACCCAGCGGGGAATCGAACCTGGGTCCCTGGCGCTGTGAAGGCACAGCGCTAATGACTGTGCTTCCGTGCCCACAAATAAAGTTACTTGATATCTTACTGCCACAACTGAATCCAATGTAAGTCTTGTCCAAAACAGAAAGGAACAATTCCCTCTTCATTGCCACAATAGAGCAAACGCTCCCCAGTCAGGTGTTACTGTAAATAAGCCTTTGAATCTCCCGTTAACATTTCCAAATACAGTGCCTTAATCTCATAGGGCTGAATTCTGTAGTCCCCTCTGGGTGGGATTGCTGTAAAACTCTGTTGATACCTTCCCCATCTCTTAGCTGCCTACTCCAGGACAAGCCTCGATTTAGCGGGTTGTGGGTGGGATAGGGCGGTTACCAAATTCTTAGGCCTGTTTTTCTGATTGGTGGTCCCCACCTCATGTGCCTGTTCCCCAAACCTGTGCACCTTCCTCCCACCCCCAGGCCTCCACTCCTGACTCTACCAAGACCACCTCCCCCCATCCCCCCACCCCACATTTGCCTGTTTTCTGGCTCCTGCCTGTTCTTGTTCAGGACTGGATCCAGTCCCAGCTGTGGCCAATGTTCCTGGTGCAGCTGCAGGAACCAGCAAATCAGATTGACTGGCAGCTCTCGAGGTGGGACTTCCTCCACAGATGGGGCAGATGGCAATTAACTCAGAGCATGAAATGGCTGGGGGACAGTGCGTCAGAGAGGGCCACGTTTTACAACAACTGTTCCTGCAGCGTGGCAGAAAAACCCAGTGGCCAAGCTTAAAATCTAGCCCAAAATCTACAAACCGTTCTCGGAAATGTCTGTTCAATTGCTTTCTACCTGCTAAATGCAACCAGCAATTATATTTCCCCAGCAGGGATCACGGCAGTGGGGAAACTGGCTGCTCGCTATTTGGTGACGCCTGCTCAGAAAGTGGATGTATCTGTATTTGTGTGTGTGCATATTGTGCCTGTTGGTCTGAGTCTGTGTCAGTTTGTGTATGAGTGCATGTGTGTGTATGGGTGTATGTGCGCGCATGTGTGTGTATGGGTGTATGTGCGCGCATGTGTGTGTATGGGTGTATGTGCGTGCATGTGTGTGTATGGGTGTATGTGTGCGCATGTGTGTGTGTGTATGTGTGTGCACGTGTGTGTATGGGTGTATGTGTGCGCATGTGTGTGCATGTGTGTGTATGTGTGCGCATGGGTGTGCATGTGTGTATGTGTGTGCATGTGTGTGTATGAGTGTATGTGTGTGCATGTGTGTGTATGGGTGTATGTGTGTGTATGGGTGTATGTGTGCGCATGTGTGTGCATGTGTGTGCATGTGTGTGTATGGGTGTATGTGTGCATGTGTGTGTATGGGTGTATGTGTGCGCATGTGTGTGCATGTGTGTGTATGGGTGTATGTGTGCGCATGTGTGTGTATGGGTGTGTGTGTGTATGTGTGTGCATGTGTGTGTATGGGTGTATGTGTGCGCATGTGTGTGCATGTGTGTGTATGGGTGTATGTGTGCATGTGTGTGTATGTGTGTGTGTGCGCATGTGTGTGTATGGGTGTATGTGTGCGCATGTGTGTGCATGTGTGTGTGTATGTGTGTGCATGTGTGTGCATGTGTGTATGTGTGCGCATGTGTGTGCATGTGTGTGTATGGGTGTATGTGTGCATGTGTGTGTATGGGTGTATGTGTGCGCATGTGTGTGCATGTGTGTGCATGTGTGTGTATGGGTGTATGTGTGTGCATGTGTGCATGTGTGTGTATGTGTGTGCATGTGTGTATGGGTGTATGTGTGCGCATGTGTGTGCATGTGTGTGTATGGGTGTGTGTCCGTATGTGTGTGTATGGGTACATGTGTGTGTATGGGTGTATGTGTGCGCATGTGTGTGCATGTGTGTGTGCATGTGTGTGTATGGGTGTATGTGTGTGCATGGGTGTGCATGTGTGTGCATGTGTGTGCATGTGTGTGCATGTGTGTGCATGTGTGTGTATGCATGTATGTGTGTGCATGTGTGTGTATGGGTGTATGTGTGTGCCTGGGTGTGCATGTGTGTGTATGTGTGTGCATGTGTGTGTATGAGTGTATCTGTGTGCATGTGTGTGTATGGGTGTATGTGTGCGCATGTGTGTGCATGTGTGTGTGTGTGTATGTGTGTGCATGTGTGTGTATGGGTGCATGTGTGCGCATGTGTGTGCATGTGTGTGTATGTGGTTGCTGGGGTTTGCATGTGTGTGCATGTGTGTGTATGAGTGTATGTGTGTGCATGTGTGTGTATGGGTGTATGTGTGCGCATGTGTGTGTGTATGTGTGTGCATGTGTGTGTATGGGTGTATGTGTGCGCATGTGTGTGTGTGTATGTGTGTGCGTATGGGTGTATGTGTGCGCATGTGTGTGTGTGTATGTGTGTGCATGTGTGTGTATGGGTGTATGTGTGCGCATGTGTGTGTATGGGTGTATGTGTGCGCATGTGTGTGCATGTGTGTGTATGGGTGTATGTGTGTGCATGTGTCTGCATGTGTGTGTATGGGTGTATGTGTGCATGTGTGTGTATGGGTGTATGTGTGCGCATGTGTGTGCATGTGTGTGTGTATGTGTGTGCATGTGTGTGTATGTGTGTGCATGTGTGTGTATGGGTGTATGTGTGCGCATGTGTGTGCATGTGTGCGTGCATGTGTGTGTATGGGTGTATGTGTGTGCATGTGTGCATGTGTGTGCATGTGTGTGTGTGTGCATGTGTGTGCATGTGTGTATGTGTGTGCATGTGTGTGTATGCGTGTATGTGTGTGCATGTGTGTGTATGGGTGTATGTGTGCATGTGTGTGTATGGGTGTGTGTGTGTGCATGGGTGTGCATGTGTGTGTATGGGTGCATGTGTGTGTATGTGTGTGCATGTGTGTGTATGAGTGCATGTGTGTGCATGTGTGTGCATGTGTGTGTATGAGTGTATGTGTGTGCATGTGTGTGTATGGGTGTGTGTGCACGTGTGTGTATGGGAGCATGTGTGTGTATGAGTGTGTGTGTATGGGTGCATGTGTGTGCATGTGTGTGTATGGGTGTATGTGTGTGCATGTGTGTGCATGTGTGTGTATGGGTGTATGTGTGTGCATGTGTGTGTATGGGTGTATGTGTGTGCATGTGTGTGTATGGGTGTATGCGTGTGTATGAGTGTATGTGAGTGTATGTGTGTGCACCTGTGTGTATGGGTGTATGTGTGTGCATGTATGTGTATGGGTGCATGTGTGTATGTGTGTGTATGTGTGTGTATGGGTGTGTGTGTATGGGTGTGTGTGTGTGCATGTGTGTGTATTGGTATATGTGTGTGTATGTGTGTCGCAGTTTGTCTGTATGCCTGTGAATGTGTGTATTAGTGTGTGTGTGTGAGTGTAAGCATGTGTGTGCGTGTGTCTGTGTATGTGAGTGTATGTGTGAGTGTGTGTGTGTCTGGATGCATGATTGTGTGAGTGAGCGAGTGTGTGTGTCTGTGTGTGTGAGTGTGTGTGTGTGTGTGTATGTGAGTGTGTTTGTGTGTGTGTGTGTGGGTGAGTGTGTCTGTGTGTGTGAGTGTGTGTGTGTCTGTGTGAGTGTGTGTGTGAGTGTGTGTGTGAGTGTGTGTGTGAATTTGTGATCTGTGTATGCTGTAATATTCTGCAGGTAGTTTGTCAAACGCAGAACATGACATTGATGGTCAATGGGAAGTGCAGCCAGATTTCGCACCAAGATAGTCCTGAGCCACCAGTAACCCCCCCCCCCCCCCCACCCCACACACACACGCTGAGTCATACTTACACTCTCTGGTATTGTGGGTAAGCTGTTGGTGTCAGGGGCAATAAAGTACGAAAGCTGGAGAGAAAAAGAGATCAAAGGTTTATGTTTGTTTTTATATTTGGAACATGTATCTATTTGTGTTCATTTGTCAGAGATGAAGTCACAGAGAGATTAACATTCAGGGGTACATTCCCACAAGGGATTAACTACAATAATGATCAAGATGGTTAATAGGGCTGCAAGGCAAACAAGATTGGCTGCTTCCTCTCATCTCCTCTAGCCTTTCCCTCACTCCCCTTGTCTCCACTCCCCCTCTCCTCCATCTTCTCCGGGTCCCACCCCCCCCCCTCCTGCAACCTCTCCTTGACACCTGCCCAGAGAGAGCCAATGGCATTGTAGAGGGGCACTTTGTCACTCCATTGGGAAATGGGAGCACTGGATTGGCCAGTGCGACCGCCTGTTCCAGTGATGGTTGGGTCTTTTCTAATGGACACTTTATTTCTCTCTGAACCCAGGTTAATACTCCAACATTCTGACTCACCTCTCCCTTCCACTAAATCAGGTCAAAACTTTCAGATGCCGACTTCCCCGATCTCTGAAGTTCAACAATGTGAAAATTATGGTCTTTGGTCGGGCTGCCTGCAGGAGGCCCGGAGAGAAACTGTCTCCAGTGGTCGGCACACACGGAACAACCCTGCCTGGGGTGAATGGACTTTGTGGGCTGAGCCTTTACTTGTGCATCTTGGAGCAGGATTTACCTCAGGATTTACCTCAGAATTCTATCCCAGAAGTTCTATCTCATGAGTTCACCCCTGGAGCTCCACTCATGGGGGTTCCATCTCTGGGACTCCGCCTCAGGGTCTCCGCCTCAGGGTCTGTCTCAGTGTCTGTCTCAGGGTCTCCGTCTCAAGGTCTCTGTCTCAGGGTCTCTGTCTCAGTGTCTCTGTCTCAGTGTCTGTCTCAGGGTCTCTGTCTCAGTGTCTCCGTCTCAGTGTCTCTGTCACCGTGTCTGTCTCAGTGTCTCCGTCTCAGTGTCTCTGTCACCGTGTCTGTCTCAGTGTCTCCGTCTCAGTGTCTCTGTCACCGTGTCTGTCTCAGTGTCTCCGTCTCAGTGTCTCTGTCACCGTGTCTGTCTCAGTGTCTCTGTCTCAGTGTCTCTGTCTCAGGGTCTCTGTCTCAGGGTCTCTGTCTCAGTGTCTGTCTCAGGGTCTCTGTCTCAGTGTCTCTGTCACCGTGTCTGTCTCAGTGTCTCTGTCTCAGTGTCTGTCTCAGTGTCTGTCTCAGGGTCTCTGTCTCAGTGTCTCTGTCTCAGTGTCTGTCTCAGGGTCCGTCTCAGGGTCTGTCTCAGGGTCTGTCTCAGTGTCTCTGTCTCAGTGTCTGTCTCAGGTTCTCCGTCTCAAGGTCTCTGTCTCAGTGTCTGTCTCAAGGTCTCTGTCTCAGGGTCTCTGTCTCAGTGTCTGTCTCAGTGTCTGTCTCAGGGTCTGTCTCAGTGTCTCTGTCTCAGGGTCTCTGTCTCAGTGTCTGTCTCAGTGTCTGTCTCAGGGTCTGTCTCAGTGTCTCTGTCTCAGGGTCTCTGTCTCAGTGTCTGTCTCAGTGTCCATCTCAGGGTCTCTGCCTGATGAAGTGACTACAGGAAGTTTCCATCCTTTGAATGAGGCTGAATTCTCGAGTAACGTTTACTGAACGGAAAACTCTGGTTAACACTGGGAAGATAGACAATCTGCACAATTGGAGAATGGGTTAGTTTGCAGAGAACAAGTATTTTATACTCAGGTCAGCACAGGTTAATTTGATCAACATGCAAGGGGTGGAGGTCAGTATTGTTTAGTCATTGGGTTAATCTGGTCAGTTCCAGTTTAGTGGTTTTGGTTATCGGGTGTTGCCCGACTCACCGATGGAATACCACTACTAGGATCCATCTTGTGATCTTTCAGAAACCGTCCTGTTGTAACTCCCAGCAGCTGGGCCTTGGGAGACAGTATTGTGCAATTATATTTCATTCCAAAATACCACAGTACATTGTATTTTTTAATCTTCATGTGAAGGAAAAATCTCGCACTTGCTATTGTCAGCCATGGATCAATCATTATCACTCTTCTTTCCAAGTCAGAACTCTCACGAGTTCATGTCCTACTGACAGCATAATCCAGGCCCAAACTCTTGAGTGCGGCCCTGAGGGAATGTTCCACTGTTCAAGGTGCCATCTTCCCGATGAGATGTCTACCCTCTCAGGGTATCCATGACAGTTTTCCGATGAAGGGTAGAGGAATTCTCCCCAGTGTCATGGTCAAGATTTCCTCAACCAATATCACAAAAACAGATCATCTGGTCATCACCTCATTGTGGTTTGCGGGAGTTTGCTTTGTGCAAATTGGTAACTGAATTTCCTGACTACAAAAAAATACTTTTCATCACAAAACATTATGGACCTGAAATATGAACTATGTTTTTCTGTCTCTCCACAGATCACAGAATTGTTATGGCGCAGGAGGACATTGTGTCTGCAGTGACTCTCTGAACGGGCACCATGACTTAGTGCCATTGCCCTGCCTGTTCCCTGTACCCCGACACATACACCCAGGTTCCTCTGCTGTTGGATCCCTTTCAGAATTTTACCCCTTATTTTACATTGTCTCTCCATGTTCTCCCTACCAGAATGCATCACCTCACACCTCTCCACATTGAACTTCATCTGCCACCTCTCTGCCCAATCCACCGACTTGTCAATGGCCTTTTGAGGTTCTACACTGTCCTCCTCACAGTTTACAATACTTTGATGTTTTGTGTCATCCGCAAACTTTGAAATTGCCCCAGAAACACTAAGATCTAGATCATTAATATATATCAGGAAAAGCAAGTGTCTCAATACCAACTCCTGGGGAACACCACTGCAAACCTTCCTCTAGCCTGAAAAAATATCCATTGACCATTACTCTCTACTTCCTATTATTCAGCCAGTTTTGTACCCACATTGTCAATGTCTCTTTTATTCCATGAGCTATAAGGTTTCTCACCAGTCTGTTGTATGGCACTGTATCGAGTGCCTTCTGAAAGCGCACGTACACTGCATCAACAGCATCACCCTCATCGACCCTTTCTGTTACCTCCTCAAAAAACTGCAACAAGTTAGTTGAACATGATTTCCCCTTTAGAAATCCATGTTGGCTCTTCCTAATCAAAGCACATTTTTCCACCTGACTACTAATTCTATCCCAAATAATTGTTCTAAAGCTTGCCCAGTACTGAAGTTAACTGCCTGGTCTCTAAATCCTTTCAACCGTTTTTGAACAAGGGTGTAACATTTGCAATTCTCCATTCCTCGGGCCCCTCCCCTGAATCTAGAGAAGACGGGAAGATTATGGTCAGGGCATCTGCAATTTCCATTCACACTTCCTTCAATATCCTTGGGTGGATCTCATCCGGTCCTGGTGCCCTGTCGACTTTCAACATCGACAATCCATTCAACACTTCCTCCTAATCAATTCCGAACCCTTTCTAAGGCCAGAGTTACCTCGTCTGCCATCATGTCCAGGGTAAACATCTACCTCCTTGGAAAGATGGATGCAAAGTATTCATTTAATTTTTTTAACCATTATTGCTTTCTCAGAGTTACAAATCCAATGCGCAGAGTAGACAGGGCAAGCCCTTAATCCACCTCCTTGCTTGCTCGGAAAACCAATTCAAGTTAAAATTGAATCTAATTCATGGTCTTACAGAAGATCCAAGCTGACAAGAACAGGCATTAAACCTGATCTGGGACTTGATCGTATAATTGATCTTGACTAAAAGGCCAATTTAATATGAAATGAAAATCGCTTATTGCCACAAGGGGTTGCTCACGGCCCACATGCTACAAAATGGTTCCGGATGTCCTGTGATTGTGAAAGGTGTTAAATTAGTGCAGTTTATTTCGTCTTTCTCTTACAAATGCAAGATTGAGTGGAGCGTCTGGATGCGGAGGTGGGTGAGTGTACAGAACACTCAAGAGCTCATTTACTTCACTTTCCTACAGAGACAAAAAGAGAGACATATTCAATATACCTACACAGAGCAGAAACAGGAGCACACTCCCCAAACCATCAACAAACACAGACATATTCAATATACCCCACAGCGAGCAGAAACAGGAGCACACTCCCCCAACCATCAGCAAACACAGACATATTCAATATACCTCACACAGAGCAGAAACAGGAGCACACTCCCCCAACCATCAGCAAACACAGACATATTCAATATACCTCACACAGAGCAGAAACAGGAGCACACTCCCCAAACCATCAGCAAACACAGACATATTCAATATACCCCACACAGAGCAGAAACAGGAGCACACTCCCCAAACCATCAGCAAACACAGACATATTCAATATACCCCACACAGAGCAGAAACAGGAGCACACTCCCCAAACCATCAGCAAACACAGACATATTCAATATACCTCACACAGAGCAGAAACAGGAGCACACTCCCCAAACCAACAGCAAACACAGACATATTCAATATACCCCACAGCGAGCAGAAACAGGAGCACACTCCCTAAACCATCAGCAAACACAGACATATTCAATATACCCCACAGCGAGCAGAAACAGGAGCACACTCCCCAAACCAACAGCAAACACAGACATATTCAATATACCTCACACAGAGCAGAAACAGGAGCACACTCCCTAAACCATCAGCAAACACAGACATATTCAATATACCTCACACAGAGCAGAAACAGGAGCACACTCCCTAAACCATCAGCAAACACAGACATATTCAATATACCTCACACAGAGCAGAAACAGGAGCACACTCCCCAAACCATCAGCAAACACAGACATATTCAATATACCTCACACAGAGCAGAAACAGGAGCACACTCCGCAAACCAACAGCAAACACAGACATATTCAATATACCCCACACAGAGCAGAAACAGGAGCACACTCCCTAAACCATCAGCAAACACAGACATATTCAATATACCTCACACAGAGCAGAAACAGGAGCACACTTCCTAAACGATCAGCAAACACAGACATATTCAATATACCCCACACAGAGCAGAAACAGGAGCACACTCCCCCAACCATCAGCAAACACAGACATATTCAATATACCTCACACAGAGCAGAAACAGGAGCACACTCCCCCAACCATCAGCTAACACAGACATATTCAATATACCCCACACAGAGCAGAAACAGGAGCACACTCCCCCAACCATCAGCAAACACAGACATATTCAATATACCTCAGACAGAGCAGAAACAGGAGCACACTCCCCAAACCATCAGCAAACACAGACATATTCAATATACCTCACACAGAGCAGAAACAGGAGCACACTCCCCAAACCATCAGCAAACACAGGCATATTCAATATACCCCACACAGAGCAGAAACAGGAGCACACTCCCCCAACCATCAGCAAACACAGACATATTCAATATACCTCACACAGAGCAGAAACAGGAGCACACTCCCCAAACCATCAGCAAACACAGACATATTCAATATACCCCACACAGAGCAGAAACAGGAGCACACTCCCCCAACCATCAGCAAACACAGACATATTCAATATACCTCACACAGAGCAGAAACAGGAGCACACTCCCCAAACCATCAGCAAACACAGACATATTCAATATACCCCACACAGAGCAGAAACAGGAGCACACTCCCCAAACCATCAGCAAACACAGACATATTCAATATACCTCACACAGAGCAGAAACAGGAGCACACTCCCCCAAACCATCAGCAAACACAGACATATTCAATATACCTCACACAGAGCAGAAACAGGAGCACACAGTGTAGCGGGAGCTTTACTGTGTATCTAAACCCGTGCTGTAACTGTCCTGGGAGTGTTTGACGGGGACAGTGTAGAGGGAGCTTTACTCTGTATCTAACCCCGTGCTGTACCTGTCCTGGGAGTGTTTGATGGGGACAGTGTAGAGGGAGCTTTACTCTGTATCTAACCCCACGCTGTACCTGTCCAGGGAGTGTTTGATGGGGACAGTGTAGAGGGAGCTTTACTCTGTATCTAACCCTGTGCTGTACCTGTCCTGGGAGTGTTTGATGGGGACAGTGTCGAGGGAGCTTTACTCTGTATCTAATCCCGTGCTGTACATGTCCTGGGAGTGTTTGATGGGGACAGTGTAGAGGGAGCTTTACTCTGTATCTAACCCCGTGCTGTACCTGTCCTGGGAGTGTTTGATGGGGACAGTGTAGAGGGAGCTTTACTCTGTATCTAACCCCGTGCTGTACCTGTCCTGGGAGTGTTTGATGGGGACAGCGTAGAGGGAGCTTTACTCTGTATCTAATCCCGTGCTGTACCTGTCCTGGGAGTGTTTGATGGGGACAGTGTCGAGGGAGCTTTACTCTGTATCTAATCCCGTGCTGTACCTGTCCTGGGAGTGTTTGATGGGGACAGTGTAGAGGGAGCTTTACTCTGTATCTAACCCCGTGCTGTACCTGTCCTGGGACACAATGGATGGATCTCTACTGGTGTCACTCAGTATGTAGCAAGCTCTGAATGAACCTACTAATTCTAATTAGTGAATGATATGTATTCCGATCCTACAGCACAGTGCGGTATACAGCCGTGTAATATTGACATGTGTAATAATCACTGCGTAACAGCCGTGTAATATTTAGCATGTCACAGCCACGTAATATTTACCTGTGTAATATTTACCGCGTAACAGCCGTGTAATATTTACCTGTGTAATAATTACCGTGTAACAGCCATGTAATATTTACCTGTGTAATATTTACATTGTAACAGCTGTGTAATATTTTCCTGTGTAATATTTAGCGTGTAACAGCCGTGTAATATTTACCTCTGTAATAGTTTTTTGTAAAATTTATAGTACCCAATTATTTTTTCCAATTAAGGTGCAATTTAGCATGTCCAATCCACCTACCTTACACATCTTTGGGTTGTGGGGGTGAAACCCACACAGACACGGGGAGAATGTGCAAACTCCACACGGACAGTGACCCGGGGCCGGGATTTGAACCCGGGTCCTCAGTGCCGTAGGACACAATGCTAACCACTGTGCCACCGTGCTGCCCCTTCCTGTGTAATATTTACCGTGTAACAGCCGTGTAATATTTACCTGTGTAATATTTACCGTGTAACAGCCATGTAATACTTACCTGTGTAATATTTGCTGTGTAACAGCCGTGTAATATTTACCTGTGTAATATTTGCTGTGTAAGAGCCGTGTAATATTTACCTGTGTAATATTTGCTGTGTAACAGCCATGTAATACTTACCTGTGTAATATTTGCTGTGTAACAGCCATGTAATACTTACCTGTGTAATATTTGCTGTGTAACAGCCATGTAATACTTACCTGTGTAATATTTGCTGTGTAACAGCCGTGTAATATTTACCTGTGTAATATTTGCTGTGTAACAGCCATGTAATATTTACCTGTCCTTTTGCTAAGCAGTCAGCTATATTGTTTAGGAGTTTGTAGAAAACTTCAAACCAGGGCAGGAAACTGGAAGACAAATGAAGGCACAAATGAAAAGCTGCAAAACCTGAGTATAAAGGAATGATGGACAGAAATTGTTCCACTTGACAGCTTTCATTTAAGTACTTATTTGATTATTTATTTTCTTGTTGCGTACTTTTTCAATGGGTTTAGATTTAGGTCGACTGTGGTAAAGAACAATCCTGAGTAAGAAAGGTTAACTGGGGGAAGGCCGGTTTCAATGGGGTAAGAATGGATATGGGTTGAATGAACTGGAGTCATAGTGTTGCAATGTCTGTCCCTCCCCATGGTGGGATTTCCCCTCCCTCCCCACGGCAGGCCCCCCAGTGGTGGGACGGGTGAGCCACGCACAACACGTTAGGCATCAGAAGGACCAATAGATCCCGCCAGCAACCAATGGTAAACACGGCACGGTGAGCAGAAAATCCCAGCCAAAGCTCAGCAAGAAACACGGTAACTGAGTAACGGACCACCTTCAAAGAGGAGATAAAGATTAAGGTGAAGATGTTTGTTTATGACAGATGTCAGGTGGACGATATGATCGAGACTCAGGCTGAATACTGAAGGTTCAGAGGGGAAGTGAATAAGCAAAGAAGAGAAACAAGGAGAGAGTACAAAAAGAGACTGGCAGTCAACATAAAGGGAATCCCATAGTCTTCTAAAGGAATATAAATAATGACTTCTGGTGGTGACAGGTGTGTGGAGGTCACACGTTGGGTGGGTCTTGCTGGAGCTTTCGGATTTTGGCCCTTTTCTGCTTTTGCGGGGAAACTTTATCGGATTGATCTCCAGGGAACTAAACTACAGCAACTAAAGGATGTCGAAAAAACAGAAATAAAATACAGGATGAACAAGTGCAAGCAATAGTCTGCCTGAGAGCTCAGGTTCGGCTCAGAGTTCTGCGGGAGGAAAGATGGCGGGAGCAAGCTCGCCGGACGGCGCGGCGCCCATTGCGGTGGATAATGATGGCCTCGCTGGTGGATGGCACACTTGTCCCGATAAAGGAGGCCCTGGGAAAGATGTTGACGGTGGTGCGGGAGCAAGGAGTGTTGTGTTATGTACTCTGGGATAACACGGGCTGCAACTCGATGCAGCTTCGACCAAAAGATACTCCAGACTTTGAAGTAAGTTCAATGTGATTTATTGAACCATTAGCACAGTTCTCTATGAGTTCGACTCTCCTGCTAATCTTGCTGTAGTAACTCAGTCTAACTAACCAGTCTGCTCTAAGCCACGTGGTGGGTGTGATGCTTCTGATCTACCCCTGTCCTACTCTCTAAGTATCGCCTGTGGAAAGAGACAGAGCATGTGTGCCCTGTCCTTATATATGGGTTGTGTAATGCCCCCTTGTGGTAGTGTCACCTCTGGGTGTCTTGACTGCCCATTGGTCGTGTCCTATTCTATGTGTTCATTAGTTGTATGTCTGCATGTCATGACGTCTCTGGTGCTCCGTCTAGTGTTTACTTTGTCGTAGCGTATTTACATTAACCCCTTGTGTATTTACAGTGATGCATATCACCACAAGGAGAAGTGTTGAAGGGGTGGAGCAGGCAATAGTCGCGGCACAGCGACCAGTTCACCTCGATGGGTGAGGAGCTGTGGAAGGTGTAGGAGAGTAACAAAGGGCTGAGAGCACCTGGAGAACAGGTCACAAAGGATGCCTGAGGGGCTGGAGGCCCGGAGGCCGATGGAGTACTTTGCAGAGATGTTTGCCAAGTTGTTGGGGGAGGAGGAGGACCCCTGGACAGGGCTCGCCGGTGACTCCGGCTGAAGCCACAGGCGAATGAACCACCAAGAGCTGTGATAGTCTGCTTTCCCAGCTACCAGGTGAAGGAGAAGGTGCTGAGATGGGTGAAGCAGAATCGAGGGGTGAGGTGGGAAGGCAATGGTATTTGTAAATACCAGGATCTTACGGCGGAGCTGGCAAGAGGGCGAACGCAGTGTTGTACAAGAGCAACATGCGGTTTGGGGTGGTCTACCCGACAAAGTTAAGAGTTACACACAACTCCAGGGACTATTACTTTGAGACGGCGGAGGAGATGGAGGTTCGTGAGGGCTGAAGGACTGGGACTGAACTGAATTAGCACTTTGTTTTTCTTCATGTTGTGGTTGGGACGGGCTGGTTTTGGGACGTTGGGGTAATATGTTTGAATTTGTTTCCCTTTGTTTGGGGGTCTATTATGGTGGGATGTTTGGATGGATGGGATTGATACAGATGGAGGTGGTACACAGAGAGCACCTGACAAAGTCGAGCATGAGCCGGGTGTTTGAAGGGGTGGAGGGTATTTGTGAGCGGTGTGGGAGGGGCCCGGCCAATCACGCGCATGTGTTCTGGTCCTGTCCGAAGATGGAGAAATTCTGCAGGTTATTTTAGTCTTCTAAAGTTTTTAATTTAACGGGTTTAGTCATGGCAAGGGGGCTCAAAGGCATGATTTGCACCTCTTGCTCTATGTGGGAATCCGGGAACATTTCCAGTCCCCGGGACCAGCATGTGGGCAGGAAGTGTGTCCGGCTGCAGCTCCGGGGAATTCGGCTTTCAGAGCTGGAACGGCGGCTGTGGACACTGTGGAGTGTCGAGGGCAGCACATTTTGAGAGGTGGTCGCACCACAGCTGAAGGGACTTGAGGAAGGAAGGGAATGGGTGACCACCAGGCAGTCCGAGAGAAACGGGCAGGTAGTTCAGGAGTTTCCTGAGATCCCGCTTGCAAATCGGTTTTGCAGTTTGGAGGCTGACGAGGCTGGTTCCTCCAGGGAGTGCAGACAGAGCTAAGCTTCTGGCACCACTAGCAGCCTGCCTGCACAGGAGGGGTGGAGAGAGGAAGAGCAATAGTAATGGGGGATTCTATAGTCAGGGGGAAAATAAGGCGCTACTGTGGCCGTCAACATGACTCCAGGATGATGCGTTGCCTCCCTGGTGCCAGGCTCTGGGATGTCACTGAAAGGCTACAGGGCATCCTGAAGGTGATAAGGCAGAGGTCATGGTACACGTTGGTACCAATGACATAGGTTGAAAGAGGGAAATGAAAAATGAAATGAAAATCGCTTATTGTCACAAGTAGGCTTCAAATAAACTTACTGTGAAAAGCCCCTTGATGAGGTCTTGGATCAAGAATTCAGGGTGTTATCTAAAAAGCAGGACCTCTGGGGTTGTAATCTCTGGATTACTCCCAGTGCCATGTCCTACCGAGTACAGAAATAGGAGAATAGCACAGATGAATGTGTGGCTTAAGAGGTGGTGCAGGAGGGCAGGGATTAGATTTTTGGACTAGGGGCAGCACAGTGACACAGTGGTTAGCACTGCTGCCTCACAGCACCAGGGATCCGGGTCCGATTCAGGCTTCGGGTGACTGTCTTTGCGGAGTCTGCACGTTCTCCCCGTGTGTGCGTGGGTTTCCTCCGGGTGCTCCGGTTTCCTCCCACAGTCCAAAGATGAGCAGGTTAGGTGGGGTATGGTGGTAGGGTGGGAGAGTGGGCCTGGGTAGAGAGCTCTTTCAGAGGGTTGGTGTAGACCCGATGGGCCGAATGGCCTCCTTTTGCACTGTAGGAATTCTATGACTCTAATTCAAAAATGATGTTTGAGATCAAATCTTGTTTACAGGAATTGACAAAGTGCCTGTTCCATGAGGCCTGGAGTCATGGTCCTTACCTGAGGATGCAGAGGCAGGTCTTTGATCCACCAGTCAGCCGGCAAAAGCCAAACCGTTGATTGCCATCGATATCTGTCAACACAAAGGTGAACTGCTGGACCATCGAACTCTCCCACACCCTGTCAAAGAGAAACACACAGTTCATCATCCAGCAGCCACAATTCAAACCCAATCACCAGCTGGGCCCTGCGCTGACCCAGTGGCCAGCTGGGCCCTGTGCTGACCCAGTGACCAGCTGGGCCCTGTGCTGATCCAGTGACCAGCTGGGCCCTGTGTTGACCCAGTGACCACGTGGCCCTGGGCTGACCCAGTGACCAGCTGGGCCCTGTGCTGACCCAGTGACCAGCTGGGCCCTGTGCTGACCCAGTGACCAGCTGGGCCCTGCGCTGACCCAGTGACCAGCTGGGCCCTGCGCTGACCCAGTGACCAGCTGGGCCCTGTGCTGACCCAGTGACCAGCTGGGCCCTGTGTTGACCCAGTGACCAGCTAGGCCCTGTGCTGACCCAGTGACCAGCTGGGCCCTGGGCTGACCCAGTGACCAGCTGGGCCCAGTGCTGACCCAGTGACCAGCTGGGCCCAGTGCTGACCCAGTGACCAGCTGGGCCCTGTGCTGACCCAGTGACCAGCTGGGCCCTGCACTGACCCAGTGACCAGCTGGGCCCTGTGTTGACCCAGTGACCAGCTAGGCCCTGTGCTGACCCAGTGACCAGCTGAGCCCTGGGTTGACCCTGTGACCAGCTGGGCCCTGTGCTGACCCAGTGACCAGCTGGGCCTTGTGCTGACCCAGTGACCAGCTGGGCCCAGTGCTGACCCAGTGACCAGCTGGGCCCTGTGCTGACCCAGTGACCAGCTGGGCCCTGTGCTGACTCTGTGACCAGCTGGGCCCTGCACTGACCCAGTGACCAGCTGGGCCCAGTGCTGACCCAGCGACCAGCTGGGCCCAGTGCTGACCCAGTGACCAGCTGGGCCCTGTGCTGACCCAGTGACCAGCTGGACTCTGTGTTGACCCAGTGACCAGCTGGGCCTTGTGCTGACCCAGTGACCAGCTGGGCCCAGTGCTGACCCAGCGACCAGCTGGGCCCAGTGCTGACCCAGTGACCAGCCTGGCCCTGTGTTGACCCAGTGACCAGCTGGGCCCAGTGCTGACCCAGTGACCAGCTGGGCCCTGTGCTGACCCAGTGACCAGCTGGACTCTGTGTTGACCCAGTGACCAGCTGGGCCCTGTGCTGACCCAGTGACCATCTGGGCCCTGTGCTGACCCAGTGACCAGCTGGGCCTTGTGCTGACCCAGTGACCAGCTGGGCCCAGTGCTGACCCAGCGACCAGCTGGGCCCAGTGCTGACCCAGTGACCAGCTGGGCCCTGTGCTGACCCAGTGACCAGCTGGACTCTGTGTTGACCCAGTGACCAGCTGGGCCTTGTGCTGACCCAGTGACCAGCTGGGCCCTGTGCTGACCCAGTGACCAGCTGGGCCCTGTGCTGACTCTGTGACCAGCTGGGCCCTGCACTGACCCAGTGACCAGCTGGGCCCAGTGCTGACCCAGTGACCAGCCTGGCCCTGTGTTGACCCAGTGACCAGCTGGGCCCAGTGCTGACCCAGTGACCAGCTGGGCCCTGTGCTGACCCAGTGACCAGCTGGACTCTGTGTTGACCCAGTGACCAGCTGGGCCCTGTGCTGACCCAGTGACCAGCTGGGCCCTGTGCTGACCCAGTGACCAGCTGGGCCCTGTGCTGACCCAGTGACCAGCTGGGCCCTGTGCTGACCCAGTGACCAGCTGGACTCTGTGTTGACCCAGTGACCAGCTGGGCCTTGTGCTGACCCAGTGACCAGCTGGGCCCTGTGCTGACCCAGTGACCAGCTGGGCCCTGTGCTGACTCTGTGACCAGCTGGGCCCTGCACTGACCCAGTGACCAGCTGGGCCCAGTGCTGACCCAGCGACCAGCTGGGCCCAGTGCTGACCCAGTGACCAGCCTGGCCCTGTGTTGACCCAGTGACCAGCTGGGCCCTGCACTGACCCAGTGACCAGCTGGGCCCAGTGCTGACCCAGCGACCAGCTGGGCCCAGTGCTGACCCAGTGACCAGCCTGGCCCTGTGTTGACCCAGTGACCAGCTGGGCCCTGTGCTGACCCAGTGACCAGCTGGGCCCAGTGCTGACCCAGTGACCAGCTGGACTCTGTGTTGACCCAGTGACCAGCTGGGCCTTGTGCTGACTATTTGCAACATCATGTTATGGTCAATACGCCATCACATGACCCGGAAGGTCCAGCCTGTGATAGACACAAATCAGGAAACGCATGCTGTTGGGAGACACCTGCAGTTGGATTTTCCGTTCCTGAGACTATGTATTGGCAGAGGGGCAGGTTTCGCGAGCTCCACGACAGCAAAAAGGTTGCCGCACCTGGACCAATTTAGCGACCATTAAGGGGTTAGCACCGGCGCCACGTTGAATGGGAACCGATGCGGGATTCAATGGATTCGTGATAGACACTCAGGAAGCTGACAAGCTGCATCCGCAGATACACACTTCACTCCCAACACACACCATCCCAGCCAACAAGGTGGAAGCGAGGAGAGCAGTCCCGAGATTCACGGACGCTGAGCTCGAGACCCTCCTGGCAGCAGTGAAGGAGAGGCAGGTGACTCTGTATCCCGGGGTGGGAAGCTGCCAGGCGCTGACATTCGACGAGCCTGGACGCTGATGACAGAGGCGGTCAGCGTCATGGGCAACACCGTCCGACTGGCCAGCTGGAAAAAACTGCGTGACCTCCTGAGGGTGGCCAGGGTGAGTAGGCAGCACTGTGCCCCAGGCACCCACACCGACCCATGCAGCCGTAATCCACCCCACCTGGCGGCCCTCGAAACCCCACCCTCTGCCACATGCCGGCACCCACACCGCCAGTCATGGCTGGGTGCTCTGGCCACTGAAGCCACCGGGTACCCACCCCCTCGACTGCCTGCGTCGGACTGTCTAACGCTACATTTTCTGTTTCCCCCCAGGAGAAGGCTGTGCACACCCGCTGAGAGTGGGGGAGGTCTGGAGGGGGTCTGACGGATCTCAATGCAGACGGACAAAGGGCACTCAACATGGTCGGAGGGTTTGAAGAAACGACAGTCGCCGGGGTGGAGGTCGGCATCCTGCGGGGAAGTGAGACCCTGCTGAGTTACGGTTCCCCATGGGACGTGTGTCACCCCTCCCCACCACCAGCCCTACCCCACCCTACCACCACCACCCCATCCACCCCCTCTACACCCACCCTCCCCTCCACCAAACCTACCCCACCCTACCATCACCGCCTTATCCTCCCCCTCTACCCACCACCACCACCCCCATCCACCCCCTCTACACCCACCCTCCCCACCACCAACCCTACCCTACCCTACCATCACCACCCCACACTCCCCCTCTACCCACCACCCCCACCACCCCATCCACCCCCTCTACACCCACCCTCCCCTCCACCAAACCTACCCCACCCTACCATCACCACCCCACACTCCCCCTCTACCCACCACCACCACCCCATCCACCCCCTCTACACCCACCCTCCCCACCACCAACCCTACCCTACCCTACCATCACCACCCCACACTCCCCCTCTACCCACCACCCCCACCACCCCCTCTGCACCCACCCTCCCCACCACCAACCCTACCCCACCCTACCACCACCACCCCACACTCCCCCTCTACCCACCACCCCCACCACCCCCTCTGCACCCACCCTCCCCACCACCAACCCTACCCCACCCTACCACCACCGCCTCCTCCTCCCCCTCTACCCACCACCACCACCCCACCATCACCCACACACCCATACCACCACCACCACCCCTAATCGTGAGCCTTCCCTTGTGTCTTGCCGGAGCTGCTGGTGGTGGGATGAGCCCTTGTGGTGTCCCCTGTCCACGGCCCCAGCCTCAGCCAGAATCTGGTCCACCCACGTCGACGCTACCACCAAGAAAGCACAACAGCGCCTATACTTCCTCAGGAAACTAAGGAAATTCGGCATGTCCACACTGACTCTTACCAACTTTTACAGATGCACCATAGAAAGCATCCTATCAGGCTGCATCACAGCCTGGTATGGCAACTGCTCAGCCCAGGACCGCAAGAAACATCAGAGAGTCGTGAACACTGCCCAGTCCATCACACAAACCTGCCTCCCATCCATTGACTCCATCTACACCTCCCGCTGCCTGGGGAAAGCGGGCAGTATAATCAAAGATCCCTCCCACCCGGCTTACTCACTCTTCCAACTTCTTCCATCAGGCAGGAGTTACAGAAGTTTGAGAACACGCAGGAACAGACTCAAAAACAGCTTCTTCCCCGCTGTCACCAGACTCCTAAATGACCCTCTTATGGACTGACCTCATTAACACTACACCCTGTATGCTTCATCCGATGCCAGTGCTTATAGAACATAGAACATAGAACATAGAACAATACAGCGCAGTACAGGCCCTTCGGCCCACGATGTTGCACCGAAACAAAAGCCATCTAACCTACACTATGCCATTATCATCCATATGTTTATCCAATAAACTTTTAAATGCCCTCAATGTTAGCGAGTTCACTACTGTAGCAGGTAGGGCATTCCACGGCCTCACTACTCTTTGCGTAAAGAACCTACCTCTGACCTCTGTCCTATATCTATTACCCCTCAGTTTAAAGTTATGTCCCCTCGTGCCAGCCATATCCATCCGCGGGAGAAGGCTCTCACTGTCCACCCTATCCAACCCCCTGATCATTTTGTATGCCTCTATTAAGTCTCCTCTTAACCTTCTTCTCTCCAACGAAAACAACCTCAAGTCCGTCAGCCTTTCCTCATAAGATTTTCCCTCCATACCAGGCAACATCCTGGTAAATCTCCTCTGCACCCGCTCCAAAGCCTCCACGTCCTTCCTATAATGCGGTGACCAGAACTGTACGCAATACTCCAAATGCGGCCGGACCAGAGTTCTGTACAGCTGCAACATGACCTCCCGACTCCGGAACTCAATCCCTCTACCAATAAAGGCCAACACTCCATAGGCCTTCTTCACAACCCTATCAACCTGGGTGGCAACTTTCAGGGATCTATGTACATGGACACCTAGATCCCTCTGCTCAGCCACACTTTCAAGAACTTTACCATTAGCCAAATATTCCGCATTCCTGTTATTCCTTCCAAAGTGAATCACCTCACACTTCTCTACATTAAACTCCATTTGCCACCTCTCAGCCCAGCTCTGCAGCTTATCTATATCCCTCTGTAACCTGCTACATCCTTCCACACTATCGACAACACCACCGACTTTAGTATCGTCTGCAAATTTACTCACCCACCCTTCTGCGCCTTCCTCTAGGTCATTGATAAAAATGACAAACAGCAACGGCCCCAGAACAGATCCTTGTGGTACTCCACTTGTGACTGTACTCCATTCTGAACATTTCCCATCAACCACCACCCTCTGTCTTCTTTCAGCTAGCCAATTTCTGATCCACATCTCTAAATCACCCTCAATCCCCAGCCTCCGTATTTTTTGCAATAGCCTACCGTGGGGAACCTTATCAAACGCTTTGCTGAAATCCATATACACCACATCAACTGCTCTACCCTCGTCTACCTGTTCAGTCACCTTCTCAAAGAACTCAATAAGGTTTGTGAGGCATGACCTACCCTTCACAAAGCCATGCTGACTATCCCTGATCATATTATTCCTATCTAGATGATTATAAATCTTGTCCCTTATAATCCCCTCCAAGACTTTACCCACTACAGACGTGAGGCTCACCGGTCTATAGTTGCCGGGGTTGTCTCTGCTCCCCTTTTTGAACAAAGGGACCACATTTGCTGTCCTCCAGTCCTCTGGCACTATTCCTGTAGCCAATGATGACATAAAAATCAAAGCCAAAGGTCCAGCAATCTCTTCCCTGGCCTCCCATAGAATCCTAGGATAAATCCCATCAGGTCCCGGGGACTTATCTATTTTCAGCCTGTCCAGAATTGCCAACACCTCTTCCCTACGTACCTCAATGCCATCTATTCTATTAGCCTGGGGCTCAGCATTCTCCTCCACAACATTATCTTTTTCCTGAGTGAATACTGACGAAAAATATTCATTTAGTATCTCGCCTATCTCTTCAGACTCCACACACAATTTCCCATCCCTGTCCTTGACTGGTCCTACTCTTTCCCTAGTCATTCGCTTATTCCTGACATACCTATAGAAAGCTTTTGGGTTTTCCTTGATCCTTCCTGCCAAATACTTCTCATGTCCCCTCCTTGCTCGTCTTAGCTCTCTCTTTAGATCCTTCCTCGCTACCTTGTAACTATCCATCGCCCCAACCGAAACTTCACACTTCATCTTCACATAGGCCTTCTTCTTCCTCTTAACAAGAGATTCCACTTCCTTGGTAAACCACGGTTCCCTCACTCGACGCCTTCCTCCCTGTCTGACCGGTACATACTTATCAAGAACACGCAGTAGCTGATCCTTGAACAAGCCCCACTTATCCAGTGTGCCCAACACTTGCAGCCTACTTCTCCACCTTATCCCCCCCAAGTCACGTCTAATGGCATCATAATTGCCCTTCCCCCAGCTATAACTCTTGCCCTGCGGTGTATACTTATCCCTTTCCATCATTAACGTAAACGTCACCGAATTGTGGTCACTGTCCCCAAAGTGCTCTCCTACCTCCAAATCCAACACCTGGCCTGGTTCATTACCCAAAACCAAATCCAACGTGGCCTTGCCTCTTGTTGGCCTGTCAACATATTGTTTCAGGAAACCCTCCTGCACACACTGTACAAAAAACGACCCATCTATTGTACTCGAACTATATATTTTCCAGTCAATATTTGGAAAGTTAAAGTCTCCCATAATAACTACCCTGTTACTTTCGCTCATATCCAGAATCATCTTCGCCATCCTTTCCTCTACATCCCTAGAACTATTAGGAGGCCTATAAAAAACTCCCAACAGGGTGACCTCTCCTTTCCTGTTTCTAACTTCAGCCAATACTACCTCGGAAGAAGAGTCCCCATCTAGCATCCTCTCCGCCACCGTAATACTGCTCTTGACTAGCAGCGCCACACCTCCCCCTCTTTTGCCTCCTTCTCTGAGCTTACTAAAACACCTAAACCCCGGAACCTGCAACATCCATTCCTGTCCCTGCTCTATCCATGTCTCCGAAATGGCCACAACATCGAAGTCCCAGGTACCAACCCACGCTGCCAGTTCCCCTACCTTGTTTCGTATACTCCTGGCATTGAAGTAGACACACTTCAAACCACCTACCTGAACGCTGGCCCCCTCCTGCGACGTCAAATCTGTGCTCCTGACCTCTATACTCTCATTCTCCCTTACCCTAAAACTACAATCCAGGTTCCCATGTAGTTACATTGTATAACTTGTGTTGTTCTATTATGTATTTTCTTTTCATGGTTGACAAGAGAGGTTGAATGTCTTGTTAAGAGGAAAAAGGAGACTTATGTAAGGCTGAGGAAACAAGGTTCAGACAGGGCATCGGAGGGATACAAGATAGCCAGGAGGGAACTGAAGAAAGGGATTAGGAGAGCTAAGAGAGGGCATGAACAATCTTTGGCGGGTAGGATCAAGGAAAACCTTTTACACATATGTGAGAAATATGAGAATGACTAGAGCGAGGGTAGGTCCGATCAAGGACAGTAGCGGGAGATTGTGTATTGAGTCTGAAGAGATAGGAAAGGTCTTGAACGAGTACTTTTCTTCAGTATTTACAAATGAGAGGGGCCATATTGTTGGAGAGGACAGTGTGAAACAGACTGGTAAGCTCAAGGAAATACTTGTTAGGAAGGAAGATGTGTTGGACATTTTGAAAAACTTGAGGATAGACAAGTCCCCCGGGCCTGACGGGATATATCCAAGGATTCTATGGGAAGCAAGAGATGAAATTGCAGAGCCGTTGGCAATGATCTTTTCGTCCTCACTGTCAACAGGAGTGGTACCAGGGGATTGGAGAGTGGCGAATGTTGTGCCCCTGTTCAAAAAAGGGACTAGGGATAACCCTGGGAATTACAGGCCAGTTAGTCTTACTTTGGTGGTAGGCAAAGTCATGGAAAGGGTACTGAAGGATAGGATTACTGAGCATCTGGAAAGACACTGCTTGATTAGGGATAGTCAGCACAGATTTGTGAGGGGTAGGTCTTGCTTACAAGTCTTATTGAATTCTTTGAGGAGGTGACCAAGCATGTGGATGAAGGTAAAGCACTGGATGTAGTGTACATGGATTTTAGTAAGGCATTTGATAAGGTTCCCCATGGTAGGCTTCTGCAGAAAGTAAGGAGGCATGGGATAGTGGGAAATTTGGCCAGTTGGATAACAAACTGGCTAACCGATAGAAGTCAGAGAGTGATGGTGGATGGCAAATATTCAGCCTGGATCCCAGTTACCAGTGGCGTACCGCAGGGATCAGTTCTGGGTCCTCTGCTGTTTGTGATTTTCATTAATGACTTGGATGAGGGAGTTGAAGGGTGGGTCAGTAAATTTGCAGACGATACGAAGATTGGTGGAGTTGTGGATAGTGAGGAGGGCTGTTGTCGGCTGCAAAGAGACATAGATAGGATGCAGAGCTGGGCTGAGAAGTGGCAGATGGAGTTTAACACTGAAAAGTGTGAGGTTGTCCATTTTGGAAGGACAAATATGAATGCGGAACACAGGGTTAACGGTAGAGTTCTTGGCAATGTGGAGGAGCAGAGAGATCTTGGGGTCTATGTTCATACATCTTTGAAAGTTGCCACTCAAGTGGATAGAGCTGTGAAGAAGGCCTATGGTGTGCTAGCGTTCATTAACAGAGGGATTGAATTTAAGAGCCGTGAGGTGATGATGCAGCTGTACAAAACTTTGGTAAGGCCACATTTGGAGTACTGTGTACAGTTCTGGTCGCCACATTTTAGGAAGGATGTGGAAGCTTTGGAAAAGGTGCAAAGGAGATTTACCAGGATGTTGCCTGGAATGGAGAGTAGGTCTTACGAGGAAAGGTTGAGGGTGCTAGGCCTTTTCTCATTAGAATGGAGAAGGATGAGGGGCGACTTGATAGAGGTTTATAAGTTGATCGGGGAATAGATAGAGTAGACAGTCAGAGACTTTTTCCCCGGGTGGAACAAACCATTACAAGGGGACATAAATTTAAGGTGAATGGTGGAAGATATAGGGGGGATGTCAGAGGTAGGTTCTTTACCCAGAGTAGTGGGGGCATGGAATGCACTGCCTGTGGAAGTAGTTGAGTCGGAAACATTAGGGACCTTCAAGCAGCTATTGGATAGGTACATGGATTACGGTAAAATGATATAGTGTAGATTTATTTGTTCTTAAGGGCAGCATGGTAGCATTGTGGATAGCACAATTGCTTCACAGCTCCAGGGTCCCAGGTTCGATTCCGGCTTGTGTCACTGTCTGTGCGGAGTCTGCACATCCTCCCCGTGTGTGCGTGGGTTTCCTCCGGGTGCTCCGGTTTCCTCCCACAGTCCAAAGATGTGCAGGTTGGGTGGATTGGCCATGATAAATTGCCCTTAGTGTCCAAAATTGCCCTTGGTGTTGGGTGGAGGTGTTGACTTTGGGGAGGGTGCTCTTTCCAAGAGCCGGTGCAGACTCAATGGGCCGAATGGCCTCCTTCTGCACTGTAAATTCAATGATAATCTATGATTAATCTAGGACAAAGGTTCGGCACAACATTGTGGGCCGAAGGGCCTGTTCTGTACTGTATTTTTCTATGTTCTATGTTCTAAACGATCTTTTTGAGCTGCTCGGTTCTATGCGACAATAAATAAATCCAATCCAATTTGGCGTGCACCCAGTGCCCGTCACAATTTTGGCACTAAAACCAATTCTCAGCCCAATCGCCTTTCCCAATTCCGGCTGATGGAGAATTCTGCTACGGTGGCGATTTCAGCAGCGCGATTGGGTGTCTGTACTTGCTTTTTAGATAAGGGTGGGATTGGCTGGTTAAATAGCACTTCATCATTCAGTCTTTGTCTGTCAGACTGAGCTTTGTGTCCTGGCTCAGATTTTAATAATGAGGTTACCCAAAACGTTTGAACCTAACTAAAGGAGCGAATTTGTAGCCAGCGAGTGTGCGACAGGAGAGTTGAGATTACCACTCACTCAGGGCCACCTCCATGACAGGAGGTGAAGCAAGAAACATTGACAGTATAACTTAATTGGCTCTTTGTCATTGCCATCTAAGACTATTTCCACATTCCTGTCCTATTCAATCTCAAAGCCCTGCATCATCCTCTGCTTCAAATAGCAATCCAACTTTCCATTAAATGATGCAGAGGCTCCTTCCGCAACCACTCCCTGTAACAAAGCAAACAAAACTGCAAAAAGCAATGTTTTCCTTCTCTTTCCCTCTTTTCCCCCCTTCCCATTCTCCCTTTCTCTCTCCTCCACTCCCCCTTGCTCCTCTCTTTCCCTTTCACTTCTCTGCCCCCTCAGTCCGCCCTTGACAATGTTAAATTGGTTTCAAGGTTCAATATCTTCTGGTTGAACACGAACCAGGAAAATTCCTTTTGAGATAAAGCAGTAAATAAAGGAGTGTTACATTAATACTTGAGAGAATATCAAAGCCTGCTTTAACCTGTTACTATGTGCTATGTACCAACCAGGAACTGAGTGAGTGCTGAGCTTTAAATTAATTTCAATTCGGAACTGAAGCTGAACTCAGATTTTGGACACCCAACAAGAGCAGAGGGAGAGACATTCAGTCCCAAATCCATAGGTTAGCTCTTACCTGTCCACGTCAAAGGGGAAGCAGAATTTGGGCAGGCTCTGTAGAGATTCCTGTGAGAAGAAAAGCAGGCATGTTTTGATGGTCTATTAACTGCTCTCAGTAATATATCAGGTTGGTTATTTGTTTCTGGGTCACTTTGAACTACACAGCCAGGAGATCCCTGGGATTGATCCATGAGCCCCCACTTCAGTTTACTGTCTAGTGGCTTCCGCTGCAAGGCTGCAGATGCAGTGCAGGGTGTTAGAGGCTTTACTGACATCTCCATTGGTTACGTAGTCTGCTGACACTCTAACTCATTCAAACCTCGTCCAGTTCCAGAGTCAAATCTGGGCACTTGAACATGAACTTAGCTGAGTGAACTGGAGAGAGTTTTAACATAACTGGATGGAGGGAAATGGATGAAGCTGAAGAAGACAAAGTGTTCCCACATCAGCAATCAAGGCAGTGGTTAGCACTGATGCTTCGCAGCACCAGGGTTTCAGGTTCGATTCCCAGATTGGGTCACTATCAGGTTGGAGTCTGCACGTTCTCCCCGTGTCTGCGTGAGTTTCCTCCGGGTGCTCCGGTTTCCTCCCACAAGTCCCGAAAGACGTGCTGTTAGATGAATTGGACATTCTGAATTCTCCCTCTGTGTACCCGAACAGGTGCCGGAATGTGGCGACTAGGGGCTTTTCACAGTAACTTCATTGCCGTGTTAATGGAAGCCTACTTGTGACAGTAATAAAGATTATTATTATTGTGTTGTAAAGAAATAAGAGATGACACTGAGGCACCAGTCAGGCACTCACTCGCAGTCTATAGCAGAACCCTTTCATTAGAATTAACCCATAACAATGACATGAATTCTGATTTTTCTCAAAGGTAATAAATGCTGGCCTAGCCATGAATGAATTTTTAAAATTTGGATTACTTGTTTTATTTGTATCGTCATTTTGACAAGTTGGCACCTGCCACAATGAGGATTTTTCAATCTCCTGTGTACACGTGATAAACCAATTCACACACAGGGCAACAAAACAGTACCATGATCAATAAATATTTAACCTGGCCCAAAACAATTATCTTAAAATCCACTGTGGAGCTCCTACTCAGATTTAACTCTCATCATTTAACCAAAATACGAATGAATGTGAAGGGGACTTGTTCAGCACCCATCATGTCTGCACCTGTCACTGGTCTACTTGTTAATCAGCTCACTGATGGGTTAGTTCGATTTTCCAGCTGCAAATGACAGAGTGAAATAGAAAGTACAGCTTACCTGGTCATTGTAATCTTCAGGAAACTGCCTCAGTACAGCGGGGTCTGGAAGGGGAGAACAAGTTCAGTAAATAGTCATCTGTCTCAGCTTGCACACTACAGTCATTGTTCCTCCTGATTTGCTGCTTTGTTTACTAGCCTGCAAGCACCGTCAGATGCATTTTTGTAAGAAAGAAGAACTGAAGGCCAGTGAAGAAGCTGCTGATTCATTTGATGGAGATCCAGTTGGGAGTTATCCACAGGAGATGTAGTGAAGATGAAGATTTCCTGTGGAATTCATCATCACATTGAAGGGGCAAAGGGTATCTGCAAAATACAGTCTCTGCCAACCTGGAGGCCGACTATCAGCACTGCAAAGTGTTCCCACGACAGGACGATAAGGCCAGTACAGGCAGAATGGGACAAATGGCCTCCCTCCATGCTGTATCAGCCTATCACTCTGGGGAGTGAGGCGAGTCGAGAACATCTTTCTTTGGGATGGAGTTTAGTGAGTCTTCAGCAGACTGGAAATTATGCTGCCCAGTGGAATTTGCTGGTTTAGCACAGGGCTAAATCACTGGCTTTGAAAGCAGACCAAGGCAGGCCAACAGCACGGTTCAATTCCCATACCAGCCTCCCCGAACAGGCGCCGGAATGTGGCGACTAGGGGCTTTTCATAGTAACTTCATTTGAAGACTACTTGTGACAATAAGCGATTTTCATTTCATTTTCATTTCATTTTTCATTTATGTGGAACTTCCAAGATTCACTCCCAATCTACTTTGCTGGGTAGGACTGGCTTGCCAATCTCTTTGTCCGTGTCCCAATGGACGCTGTCCCACATCGCACACATAATGTTGAATCTTGAAGAATAATCAAGGGAGGGTGATGGACGCAATCCCCCTGATTGGAGACTAAGTGCCACTGCCGATGGGAATACCAGAGTGTTTCCTGCTGGCGTTGGGAGCAATCCCGACGAGCCAATGGCACATCGGGGTTCTCGCTGGACCCGAGAAGGATGGGACCTAATCTCTCTGACAGGTCTCACTCCTCAGAGATCGAGGTGCCATTTTTAAAGGGCTCTTCAAGGGCCCAATCCGCAGCTTTTTTAAAGAGGCTCACTTTGTTCTCAAGAGTTTCCGAGAAAGAGCAGGAATGGGGGCAGCACTCCAGCAGAGCACCAGCCATTTCTAGGAAGCACTTAAGAACAAAGTGACAGCCTCTTTAAACAAACTGCAGTTGGAAAAACAGCTGCTCAAAAGAGGAAGTACTTGAGAGCTCATGGACCCCTGTGCAGCTATATAAATAAACAACCTTAATTCTCCCTTTGAAACTGCTTGGATCTGTCAATCAAAAAGCTGCTAAAAGGCAGGGGATGTTTGCTGGGTTGGATGAGCTGAGGGAGGGGTTTGAGTTACCAAGGAGGAGTGTGTTTAGGGACTGGCAGATGTGGGGGAACTTTGCGCGAAAGGAGCTTCCTTCATTCACCCAACTATCGGAGTACATGCGGCTGGAGAAGGTGCTGCTCCCAGAGGTGGGAGAGGGCAGGATTGGGAATATATACGGGTGGCTGGGAGAGCAGGACAAGGTCCTGGTGGAAAGGATCAACCAGGAGTTGAGGAGGGAGATAGGATGGGGACTCTGGTGTGAGGCAATGCGGTGAGTGAACTCAACCTCTTCCTGTGCTAGAATGAGCTTGATTCAGTTTAAAGTTGGGCACAGGGTCCACGTGACTCAGGCTCGGATGAGTGTTTTTTTTCTGGGGGCAACAGACAGATGCGAGAAATGTGGGTGGGGGCCGGTCAATTGTGCCCAAATATTATAATAATCTTTATTATTGTCACAAGTAGGCTACATTAACACTGCAATGAAGTTACTGTGGAAATCCCCGAGTCACCGCATTCCGGCGCCTGTTCGGGTACACTGAGGGAGAATTCAGAATGTCCAATTCACCGAACAAGCACGTCTTTCGGGACTTGTGGGGGGAAACCGGAGCACCCGGAGGAAACCCACGCACACACGGGGAGAACGTGCAGACTCCACACAGACAGTGACCCAAGCCGGGAATCGAACCCGGGACCCTGGCGCTGTGAAGCAACAGTGCTAACCACTGTGCCACCGTGCCGCCCCGTGTTCTGGGGAAGTGGGGGGTTGGAGAGCGATTGGGAGGCGGTGTTCTTGACCCTATCGTGGATTGTAAAGTTTGAGGCGAAGCTGGACACGATGGTGCCGATCTTTGGCGTGTCAGAGGTGCCGGACCTCCTGGAGGGGAAGGAAGAGCTTTGACAAAGGGTCATCTGGATTAGAAACGCTAGCTCTTTTCTCTCCTTACAGATGCTGTCAGACCTGCTGAGATTTTCCAGCATTTTGTCTTTTGGTTTTATTTATATGAGACTTGATGGGCCGAATGGCCTCCTTCTGCACTGTATGTTCTATGTTCTATGATTGGTACTGGACCTACAGCACACGCTAAGAGCAATACACGAACACAGATATGCAGAGTGGGATTCTCCATGTACCCGCCGTGAGGCTGTCTGCTATTGGCCAGTGACAGGATCCTCTGGTTACACCGTTGTTAACGGGGTTTCCCATTGACTGTGAACCCCGCGGCAAGGGGGGTGCCATCGGCGGAACTGGAAAAATCCCACCGGCATGAATGGCCGGAAAACTCCTCCTGAAATATCCATTGATCCCTCCCAGTATTCCTGTTGGGCATCATAGATGAAGAGAACATGGTCGCTTTGTGGTTATGTTACAGTATGTGAAATCAGCGCCTGGGTTCAAATCCCAAGTTGTGAAATTGAATTGAACAATGTAGCCTAGTAACCGCCAGGCAATGGGATTTGGATCATTCCACCAGCAGAGGACTTGAACATACATCTGTTATCAGCATTATTCAGCTTCCTTTATAACCTTATATTCCCTCCCTTAGATGGAACCCTGACCAGCCTGTATATTACTCGACCGTACGCCCCCATTCCTCTACATCACTTCTTCATTATGCCACCTCTCTGTAATTGTCCCTCAATTCTACTCTTCTCCCCTGAATACCGTACGCATCTGTCTTGCACCCTCTACCTCGCTCAGGTCTCTATAGATTTGTGATTTCAGTGCAATGATCGGTCCCCCCCAAGAGCAGAGTCAGACATGAATCTAATTCATACCAACCACGACCCATAAGATTCAGGATCAGAGGAGGGTTCTGAAATCTCAGCTTAACTCCAGCTGCCATGACTGCTCACAACTAGCCAGTTCAATCTATCATTCAATCTTCAAAATCAGTAGCTTTGAGCATTAAGCACACAATGAATGGAAGGCTGCCAGAGCCAGTAACTGTGCAAATATGTCCCTGTGTCGTGCTTGTGAATTGCATCCTCTTTAAACACCATTAATGGGGGGGGGGTCTGGGTACCAGGGATTTCCAGTCATGGTGCATCTGTCTGTAGCGAGAGTCAGCACTTTCAGGAGAGTAGGGAAGACAAGGGGTAAAACCGTACGCAGCTGTCGAGCGTCCGTGGCCAATCCCTGCACTGTACCAGCAGAGAGTTGGGCCTGTTTCCTAGCAGACAGGATGTGGTTTAATACAAGATGGAGCTGCTCAGTAACTAGAACGTGATTCTGTTTAAAAAAATATATAAAATGTCTGATCTACCCATCCTGCCTCATCACTCCATCCCCTGTCAGCACATGGCCCTGACTCCAGTTCCAAACATTTCTCTAAGCTGCCTCCTGAGTAATAGAGATGATGTTTTGTGCGTGACTTTTCTGCCCATTGCCCGTTGACCTGGTGATGAGCTCAGCAGGAAACATTTGCCACAACTTTTTAAAAAACTCCAGTCACTGAGAGAGAGTCTGAGCCCACAATCACAGGACCCAAAACCACCTCTTCTGGTGCCTTCACATTTTGTTTTTCCTCTTCCCACGGCAATGACCTGTGGCCATTCGACATTTGTGAACAAGCATTAACTGGCTGTTTGAGGGCGGCACGCGGCACAGTGGTTAGCACTGCAGCCTACGGCGCTGAGGACCCGGGTTCGAATCCTGGCTCTGGGTCACTGTCTGTGTGGAGTTTGCACATTCTCCCCATGTTTGCGTGGATTTCACCCCCAAAGATGTGCAGGGAAGGTGGATTGGCCACGCTAAATTGCCCCTTAATTGGAAAAAAAATAATTAGGCAATCTACATTAAAAAAAAAAGAAATATTTAAACTGGCTGGTTGACTACAGGTGGAATCATGGCTAAAGACTTCCTGTCCACACACCTCTGCTTCCCAGCGCTTATTACAATTCTCCGGATTGTGAACTTTGTGCTTCCGCGGCCAATTGCAATAAAGTCACTTGCTCTGCCTCGGCTACCACCCTGGCTGTGGTCAGCTTAACTCAGCAGACAGCAGGATTGAAACTGCAATCTTCCTAGTCTTTATGACACAACAATAATTTATACCAGCAGCTAAAGCACTTTCACCAGACTGTTAATAAATAAAATCTGACACTGGGCCACATAAAGAGGTTGAAAGTAGGAGACAAAGAGGAGTTTTAAGGAGTGTTTTAAATTAGCACGGAGCAAAGAGGTTTTTAGAGAAGGAATGGCGGAGCTCAGGGCCCAGGGTGTTGGAGACACGGACACTAATGGTGGAACACTGGAAATTGGGGTTACGTAAGAAGCCCGAATGAGAGGAGCTGGCAGAGATTACAGAGATGGGGAAATGGGAAGACACAGAGGGATTGTAAAACAAGAGTGATCATTTTAAAATCATTGAAGAGGGAGGGGTTAAGGCAGTGGGGCCCACTCTTTATTAGGTTATACCAATCATTTCCAATCGCAGGGTCACGACCCACGGTCGAGGGGCTATCAGTCGCAACGCTCCCGATCGCGGGAAGAAGTGTCCAATGGCTGCAACCGGCTTTTAAACCTCACATTTGTCCGGATTAAACTCCATCTGCCATCTCTCCGCCCAAGTCTCCAGACAATCTAAATCCTGCTGTATCCTCCGACAGTCTTCATCGCTATCCGCAATTCCACCAACCTTTGTGTCGTCTGCAAACTTACTAATCAGACTAGTTACATTTTCCTCCAAATCATTTATATATACTACAAACAGCAAAGGTCCCAGCACTGATCCCTGTGGAACACCACTAGTCACAGCCCTCCAATTAGAAAAGCATCCCTCCATTGCTACTCTCTGCCTTCTATGACCTAGCCAGTTCTGTATCCACCTTGCCAGCTCACCCCTGATCCCGTGTGACTTCACCTTTTGTACTAGTCTACCATGAGGGACCTTGTCAAAGGCCTTACTGAAGTCCATATAGACAACATCCACTGCCCTACCTGCATCAATCATCTTAGTGACCTCCTCGAAAAACTCTATCAAGTTAGTGAGACACGACCTCCCCTTCACAAAACCATGCTGCCTCTCACTAATACGTCCATTTGCTTCCAAATGGGAGTAGATCCTGTCTCGAAGAATTCTCTCCAGTAATTTCCGCACCACTGAAGTAAGGCTCACCGGCTTGTAGTTCCCTGGATTATCCTTGTTACCCTTCTTAAACAGAGGAACAACATTGGCTACTCTCCAGTCCTCCGGGACATCACCTGAAGACAGTGAGGATCCAAAGATTTCTGTCAAGGCCTCAGCAATTTCCTCTCCAGCCTCCTTCAGTATTCTGGGGTAGATCCCATCAGGCCCTGGAGACTTATCTACCTTAATATTTTTTAAGACACCCAACACCTCGTCTTTTTGGATCTCAATGTGACCCAGGCTATCTACACACCCTTCTCCAGACTCAACATCTACCAATTCCTTCTCTTTGGTGAATACTGATGCAAAGTGTTCATTTAGTACCTCGCCCATTTCCTCTGGCTCCACACATAGATTCCCTTGCCTATCCTTCAGTGGGCCAACCCTTTCCCTGGCTACCCTCTTGCTTTTTATGTACGTGTAAAAAGCCTTGGGATTTTCCTTAACCCTATTTGCCAATGACTTTTCGTGACCCCTTCTAGCCCTCCTGACTCCTTGCTTAAGTTCCTTCCTACTTTCCTTATATTCCATACAGGCTTCGTCTGTTCCCAGCCTTTTAGCCCTGACAAATGCCTCCTTTTTCTTTTTGACGAGGCCTACAATATCACTCGTTATCCAAGGTTCCCGAAAATTGCCGTATTTATCCTTCTGCTTCAAACCTCTTCCTTTCCCCACAAGCAAGGTGAGAGGTCACAGATTTCCCCTTGCAACTATTCCAGGGCTGCAGTCATAGAATCATAGAATTTACAGTGCAGAAGGAGGCCATTCGGCCCATCAAGTCTGCACCTGCCCTTGGAAAGAGCACCCTACATAAGCCCACAACTCCACCATATCCCCGTAACACAACAACTCCACCTATCCTTTCTGGATGCTAATGGGCAATTTATCATGGCCAATCCACCTAACCTGCTCAGTTTTGGACTGTGGGAGGAAACCAGAGCACCCGGAGGAAACCCACGCACACACGGGGAGAACGTACAGCCTCCACACATCAGTGACCCAGCGGGGAATCGAACCTGGGACCCAGGAGCTGTGAAGCAAAAGTACTAACCACTGTGTTACCGTGTCGCCCCTACAGACAGGAGGCTGTTCCACTGAGTGACTGCCCTGGGCAGACACAGTCATGATACTAATGAGAGGAATGCTGCAGATTGCAGAACATGCTTTTCATCAGTTTTGTGTTTCAGAAAGTGTTGATGTACGGTGAGGACAGGACAGGACTTTGGACTGTGAAGCCTTAGACCTGAAGAAAGGGCAAAGTAGCACAGAATGTGCAGGACCTACAGAATAGATTGAAGGGAGAGTGTGGTCAAAAACATATTGACAGTGAGCTGCCCCTTTAACGTTTATGCTGCCAGTTTGGACATGATTATTTTTAAAAATAGTAAATTTAAGACAACTTCGAACATGATCAAGAGAGGAAAGAGAGCATTTTGAGAATGCTGAGGCCATGCAAACTTGTTTCCTGTTGCATTTGGTAATACCTCAACCACAGTAGCTCCGCCCACTTGTCCTCATCAGTCACACTTGTCCCCATTGTGTCGGGCGTAACAGGCTGAGACAGTTTAATGGTGAGGTCAGGCCAGACTTGGGTTGTGTTCCCTCGAGTTTAGAAGCTAGAGAGTGATCTGATGGAGGTATTTCAAATGATTAAAGGATACAATGGGGCAAATAAGAGAGAAACTATGTCCTCTAATGGGGGAAATATTAAAATTAGAGTTAGAACCCAGAATAGGGAAGTACTTTTTCACACAGAAGGGAAGCGGAGATCTGGAATTCTCTCCCCACGGGGCTGTGAGGGTCATTTGGAGTTTTCAAGATTCTGATGGATGGATTTTGTTAGGATAGGGAATCAAAGGATATGGAGCTAAGGTGGGTAAGTGGAATTGAGTTCTAAATTAGATATGACCTAGATGCGGCCCAAGTCTGTAAGAAACTTCAGAGAGCCGTGAACACCGCCCAGTCCATCACACAAACCTGCCTCCCATCCATTGACTCCATCTACACCTCCCGCTGCCTTGGGAAAGCGGGCAGCATAATCAAAGACCCCTCCCACCCGGGTTATTCATTCTTCCAACCTCTTCCTTCGGGCTGGAGATACAAAAGTCTGAGAACACGCACTAATAGGTTCAAAAACAGCTTCTTCCCCGCTGTTACCAGACTCCTGAATGGCCCTCTTATGGACTGATCTCTCCTCACATCTTCTCTCCTGAGCAGTACTACACTCCCAATGCTTCACCCGATGCCTGTGTCTATGTATCTACATTGTGTATTTATGCATGTTCTATGTTTTTTCATGTATGGACCGATCTGTCTGGACTGTACACAGAACAATACTTTTCACTGTACCTCGGTACACGTGACAATAAATCTAATCCAGTGAAAACATGCTGGACGAACGTAACGCTAGACTTACCTCTCAGAGAGAAGTGAGAGACTGCTGTGTGCTCTATTAAGATACAGCTGCTGCTTTCTAGACATCTGTCTGAGGCAGCAGGTGTAAGGCACGGGTGAGTGAAAAAGCAGTGATTTCTTTCACTGCTTCTGTCTGGACTGCTCTTCACCCTCCAGACAGGAGTGACTGATGGGGGTCAGGGAGGGTTCTCTACTATGGGGAGGTTCTCTGATATGGGGGGTCTCTGATATGGGGGTCTGGAGAGGTGGGCAGGATTTGTATTATGGTGGGCCCTCCAATGCACTATGGGGGCACCTACCTAATATTTGTTCCACTGCAAGATCATCCACGCCAGGGCCATACTGGCAAATACTTGTTCCAATTCATGCCCACATGAATCCTGGTCCAAAGAATTACGAAGATGTGGAGAATCCGGTGCCCAGTCCGTTAATAGGATGCAAATGGGTCATTTTGACCCATTTGCATCCTTCCACTGGCCTGGGGTGCAAACCTGGATTCCACTGCCAGTGGGGGCCCGGAGCATCACGGACAGGGTGCCAATTCCGATTTGTCCCCCCACACGGGATTTCCACCGCCAGGAACTCTGCTACCAGCTACCGCCGGAGGAGAATCCAGCCCATATTCTGTTAGTACAGGCACGTAAACGTTTCAATAGTTCTTGGATCAATGATTGCACCTGCTGAGCCTAAATTTTAGAAACCCAGCCAAGCATTCATGGAACATCTGTCATAACAAAAGCTTCCAACTCCACTGACAGAACAGGAAACGATTTCCCTTTCACCCAGAGACCGTGCCGTTAAATGGAGGTGGAGCAGGTACAGACCATTCGTTCAACTTTCAGAAGCTGGGTTTCTTTTTAAAAACATCCAGATTGCCACTCCAATTAAATCAAAGCACAAAACATGACATCAGAGGGCATTTAAAAAAATACATTGGGTGCGATCCACCAACCGTGTTGCGTTCGTGCTCGAGTGCGGTGCGACCAGTGAATGCCGGGAGAGCCCTCTCGTGGGCTTCCCGGAAGTCTTCACGCCTGGCGGGATTCACTGAAGTCCCGCGAGAGGTCGGAGTCAGAATCCCGCTCACATGGACGGGACTAAACGGCATGCTCCGAAGCCGGTTTTAAACCGGTTTTGGCGAACTTACTCAGGGTCTACCAGAGGCTGCAGCTATCAATGCTGGTACACACAAAAGTGGACCAGGTGCAATGGCACCCGGGGGGGTCTCCTGGGCCACCGGAGACCCCTGGTGGTCAGGGTCAGTGCAGAGTGGCACCCTGGCCCTCCCCCTGGAACATGGGCAACTTGGCACCCCCACCGTGTCACTAACAAATTACAAAGCTAAGCTGGCAGGAGCACTGCAGGGGTGCCAGTGCAAACATGCCTGAGTGCCAGGGTGGCACTGCCAAGGCTCAAGGGCCGAGGGGGGCCATATCCATGAAAGGAGGGTGGAGGGGGGGGGGGGGGGGGGGTTGAAGGGTGGGGGTGTGCAGGTAGGTAGGAGATCCGGGAGGTTGGAGGGTGAACATGTGGGGGTCCTTGAAGGGAGGGGGTGTTCGAAGGGGGCTTGTGGGGCCTGAAGAGGTGGACCCCCAGGGACCTCATTGAGGGGTGTCCTCACTTGGGGGGGTGTAGGGTAGTGTCCATGTGTGTGGGGGGGTGACATTGCGCATGGGTGGGGAGTGTGGGGACCCACAAGCTCACTTAGAGATCAGGGCACCCTTTCAAAATGGCGGCCCGATCACGGAGATCAGCTTCCCAGTGCGAAACAGAAATCTGGGCTAAACCAGTGAGAAAGTCCGCAGGGCCCAATAAAGTGACTAAGTCACTTGGGGGCAGCACGGTAGCATTGTGGATAGCACAACTGCTTCACAGCTCCAGGGTCGCAGGTTCGATTCCCGGCTTGGGTCACTGTCTGTGCGGAGTCTGCACATCCTCCCCGTGTGTGCGTGGGTTTCCTCCGGGTGCTCCGGTTTCCTCCCACAGTCCAAAGATGTGCAGGTTAGGTGATTGGCCATGCTAAATTGTCCTTAGTGTCCAAAATTTCCCTTAGTGTTGGGTGGGATTACTGGGTTATGGGGATAGGGTGGAGGTGTTGACCTTGGGTAGGGTGCTCTTTCCAAGAGACGGTGCAGACCCGATGGGCCGAATGGCGTCCTTCTGCACTGTAAATTCTATGATTCTATAATTCTATAATAGCGATGGGAAACTCCCTGAAAAACCCGCCACAAATGAACTTAGAAATGTTTCCGGAGTAACGTGCCCATTATGTTGCTTTCTCCATTGGGAAAGCACGATAATGCGCGTGAACAATTACATAAAGCTGGTCAATATAAGGGTCCACGTATCACTGGCAGACTGATCCCAGAGATGAATCACATCAACACTATAATACAGCACCTAATAGTGACATTCGAAGGTGTCAAAACATTTTAGACGGACCTTTCAAAATGTTCCAGACTCCTCGGCAGACTTTCTTCATGAACTCCGTGTTTTTAATGGGCTTCCAGAACCCCGTCCCACCAGATGAAAGTGCTTTGCGGGAAGGAAGTTGGATTTTCATCCCCCATGGGGAACACCCATCTCAGTGGGGACGGCTGGAGCGGTTTGTACACTCGGCATTCCCAATTTGCAAAATGGCCAGAGGAAAATGGGGTGGGTTGGGAATGCAGAGGAAAATCGGATATCCTCGAAACAAGAAGGGTGGCTATTTGCACCTCCACACCCAGATGAAAACTTATCCCAGAGAGTCGGGATAAAAGATTCATTCTCAGAGAATCGTATCTTTATGTTTGCCGATGATACTAAGTTAGGAAACATGGGAAATGAGAGCAGGAAGTTGCAAAAAGATTGAGACAAATTCGGGAATGGGAAAAGCAGATGGAAAAGCAGAAGCGAAGGTCTAATGCAGGTAGGGAATATACAGTGAATGGTAGAACCCTCAAGAGTATTGAAAGTCAGAGAGATCTAGGAGTACAGGTCCACAGGTCACTGAAAGGGGCAACACAGGTGGAGAAGGTAGTCAAGAAGGCATACGGCATGCTTGCCTTCATTGGCCGGGGCATTGAGTATAAGAATTGGCAAGTCATGTTGCAGCTGTATAGAACCTTAGTTCGGCCACACTTGGAGTATAGTGTTCAATTCTGGTCGCCACACTACCAGAAGGATGTGGAGGCTTTAGAGAGGGTGCAGAAGAGATTTACCAGAATGTTGCCTGGTATGGAGGGCATTAGCTATGAGGAGCGGTTGAATAAACTCGGTTTGGTCTCACTGGAACGAAGGAGGTTGAGGGGCGACCTGATAGAGGTCTACAAAATTATGAGGGGCATAGACAGAGTGGATAGTCAGAGGCTTTTCCCCAGGGTAGAGGGGTCAATTACTAGGGGGCGTAGGTTTAAGGTGAGAGGGGCAAGGTTTAGAGTAGATGTACGAGGCAAGTTTTTTACACAGAGGGTAGTGGGTGCCTGGAACTCGCTACCGGAGGAGGTGGTGGAAGCAGGGACGATAGTGACATTTAAGGGGCATCTTGACAAATACATGAATAGGATGGGAATAGAGGGATACGGACCCAGGAAGTGTAGAAGATTGTAGTTTAGTCGGGCAGCATGGTTGGCACGGGCTTGGAGGGCTGAAGGGCCTGTTCCTGTGCTGTACTTTTCTTTGTTCTTTGTTCTTTGAATCCAATATAAGGAAGTTTGAAGTGAAACTGCGGAAAGAAGTTGCAATATTTTCTGAACGGCGAGACTGGAGGAATGGAGGGATTTGGATGTCCAGCTACACAAGTTACTAAGAACTAGAGTACAGGCACAAAACAACATTATAGCTCCAATGGAATATTAGCCTTGATCTCAAATCGGCTGGGATTTAACAAAACAGAGGAAATGATGTTCGGGTTGTACAGAGCCTTAGTCCATTGAGAATATTGTGCTCAGTTCTGGACAGTGCACTCCACGATTGGTCTCAGAGGGAATATTGTGCATATTCACTGAGATAATACCAGGGCTTAAGTGGTAAATTCATGGCTCTTATTTCCTTGGGTTTAGAAGAGAGATGATCTAATTGAGGCTTTTCAAAATGAGAAACAGAATAGACCCAGAGAAAGTATTTCCTCCGAGTCCAGGGAATTCTGAACAAGATACAATCTCAAAATTGAAGTTTCAGTCAGGAAGCACCTCTCCACACAAATCATAGAATCATAGAATTTACAGTGCAGAAAAAGGCCATTCGGCCCATCGAGTCTGCACCGGCCCTTGTAAAGAGCGTCCTAGGGTCTGTTTTAGCACAGTGGGCTAAATGACTTAATTGAAGCCTACTTCTGACAATAAGCAATTATTATTATTATTATTATTAATAAGCTCACACCTTCACTCCATCCCTGTAACCCAGTAATCTCACCAATCTTTTGGACACTAAGGGGCAATTTTGGACACTAAGGGCAATTTAGCGCGGCCAATCCACCTAACCTGCACAGCTTTGGACTGTGGGAGGAAACCGGAGCACCCGGAGGAAACCCACGCAGACACGGGGAGAACGTGCAGACTCCGCACAGACAGTGACCCAGCGGGGAATCGAACCTGGGACCCTGGTGCTGTGAAGCAACAGTGCTAACCACTGTGCTACCGTGCTGTCCAAATGGCAGTGGAAACCTGCAAATATCCCTCCCCAAAAAACTGTGGATGTGTGAGTAGTCAGAATCGTCAAGACGAAGGTCGATATATTTTTGTGAGGGAAGGGTAACAAGGCAGATGAATGAAAGAGAGGCAAATGTTTTAATTGAAAGGCGGAAGAGGATTGAGGGGCTGAATTGTGTCTTGTTGCAAAGTAAGACATAGATGGGAAGCATAGAACATTACAGCGCAGTACAGGCCCTCCGGCCCTCGATCTTGCGCCGACTTTTGAAACCACTGTGAAAGCAGAGGTGGAGGGCATTTTCGCCAGGGTGAGTTGGATTGGATCAAATGCTGTCCTCACCAACTTCACCTCATGAGGACATTTGAAGATAAATTTAAGATTGAACAACTTTTCAGCACTTCTATTTGGTAATTGTTCTCACTCACCAATGTCTGATTTTGGACACGAGGCCTCGATAAACAACTCAAATGTCCTTTCTGGGCTTTCTCTAAAAATAGAAATTGAAACGACATTGGTTAAGTCATAGTAAATCTGGAAAGTAAGTCTTCTTTCCTGAAGCACTGGCCCACGCAGGGTATAAAGCAGTAACTAGGCCAGTGGCCAGCCATTGTGATCCATTGCGATCACTACCTCCACCTCCCTACCTTCCGGGGGCATCATGATCATGTTTAACAACCTCTTACATTGGCCACCATCTGCCTACCCTTAACAAACCCAGTCTGGTCCTCCCCAATAACGTCCGGAACACAATCCTCAATCCTGGAGGACAAAATTTTGGCCAGCAGTTTGGCGTCCACATTCAACAGGGATATCGGCCTGTAGGACTCACACAGCCCCGGGTTCTTGTCCCGCTTCAGGATCAGCGAAATCGTGGCCTGTGACATTGTCGGGGGAAACACCCCTCTCTCCCTTGCCTCATTGAACATCCTCATCAACACCGGCCCCAATATCCCAGAGAACTTTTTATAGAACTCCACTGGGTACCCGTCCGGCCCCGGGGCTTTACCCGACTGCATGGCCTTCAGACCCTCCGCTATCTCTTCCAACCTGATCGGGGCCCCCAGCCCTTCTACCAGCTCCCTGTCCACCTTTGGAAAGTTCAGCCCCCCTAGGAAGTGCCTCATCCCCTCCGACCCCGTAGGGGGTTCCGACCCATACAGCCTACTGTAAAAATCCCTAAACACCTTATTCACCCCTGCTGAATCTCCAACCAGGTTCCCATCTCCGTCATTTACTTTCCCTATCTGCCTGGCTGCCTCCCTCTTTCTAAGCTGCTGTGCAAGTATTCTGCTGGCCTTCTCTCAATGCTCATAGATTGCCCCCCTCGCCTGTCTCAGCTGCTCCACCGTGGTTAACAAGTCGAACTCCGCCTGTAGCCTCCGCCATTCCCTTAAAAGCCCTGCCTCTGGGGTCTCCGCATACCTCCTATCGATCTGTAGTATCTCCTTTAACAGTCGGTCCGTCTCTGCCCTGTCTACCTTCTCTCTGTGGGACTGTATCGAGATCAGCTCCCCTCTGACCACCGCCTTCAATGTCTCCCAGACCACCGCTGCCAAAATTTCCCCCTTGTCGTTGACCTGCAGGTAGTTCTGAATACATTTCCTCAGCTGCCCACACACCTCTTTGTCGGCTAAAAGACCCACGTCTAACCTCCAGTGTGGGCGCTGGTTACTGTCTTTACTAACCTGTAGGTCAACCCAGTGCGGGGCATGGTCTGAGATTGTGATCGCCGAGTACCCCGTGTCCACCACCCCCGTCAGTAAGGCCCTGCTCAGAATAAAGAAATCAATCCGGGAGTACACTTTGTGCACGTGTGACAAGAAGGAGAACTCCTTCACCCTTGGCTGCCAAATCTCCACAAACCCTTTTAGTTCCTTTGACATTGCTGGCACCCTGCCCGTTTTTGAGCTTGACCGGTCCAAGCCAGGGTCAATAACTGTGTTGAAGTCCCCTCCCATGACCAACCTGTGCGAGTCCAGGTCCGGTATCTTCCCCAGCATCCTCTTTATAAACTCCATATCATTCCAATTTGGTGCATACACATTTACTAATACCACCTGCACCCCCTCCAGTTTCCCACTGACCATAATGTACCGACCTCCCACATCCGAGACTATTCTACCCGCCTCAAACACCACCCGCTTATTGATCAGGATCGTGACCCCTCTAGTCTTTGAATCCAGTCCCGAGTGAAAGACCTGACTGACCCAGCCTTTCCTCAATCTAATCTGGTCAGTTACTCTAAGGTGCGTCTCCTGCAACATTACCACGTCCGCCTTCAGTCCCCAAAGATGCGCGAACAAGCGTGCTCTCTTGACCGGCCCATTTAACCCTCGAACATTCCAGGTGATCAGCCTAGTTGGGGGACTCATTGCCCCCCCTTGCCGATCAGCCATCCCCTTTTTTGGGCCTGCCTCCAGCCCATGCTCCACGCCTCCACCGGCCAGCCCCTAGGCAGCCTCCGCCCCCAACCTCCTCTCTGTCCCTTAGCACAAGTCCCTCCCTCGTCAGCAGAACATTTCCCCCCCCTCCCCCCCTAGTAACAGCACAATGTAAATCAACCCCTTTGATAAGCCTAACATCTGCTCACCCCCCACTACGCTTCCGTGAGCTAGCCCGCCCAGCTAGCTTGGTGGCCCCCATCCCTGGCGCCGGATAGTCTCCCACCTATTGTTCCCTCCCCACCGCTCATACAAACATGCTCCAACATCAAACAATCCTGACAGAAAAACACCAAAATCTAAACAAGCACACCTCCATCCCCCAACAGTGCAAATGAAAACCTTAACTCAGCTCTGCCACTGGTCCCAAATCAATACAGAAGGCATTACAAACATTCCACAAAATGAAAAACGAGAAACTTTTTTTAAAGAACAAAAAAAAACATGAACATTGTAGCAAAGTTCAAAAGTTCTCAGTCCACCACCAGTCCTTTACTTTTCACAAAGTCCAGCGCGTCCTCAGGCAACTCGAAATAAAAGTGCTGTTCCTCGTACATGACCCAGAGACAGGTCGGATACACAGAACGAAGTTCACCTTTTTCTTAAAAAGGGTCGACCTGACCTGGTTAAATCCCGCTCTCCTGGCCACCTCCGCACTCAGGTCTTGGTAGACCCGCAGGATACTGTTGTCCCACTTGACCCACTGTCTGCTTGACCCACTGTAGAATGCGCTCCTTATTCAAGTACCTGTGGAATCTCACCACCATTGGCCTCGGAGGGTCTCCCATTCGCGGCTTCCTCGCCGGTGCTCTGTGAGCCCTGTCCACCTCCAAGGGTCGGGAGAATGCCCCATCCCCCAGCAGCTTCTCAAACATGTCCGCGATGTATGCCCCAGCGTCCGCTCCTTCGGACCCCTCTGGGAGCCCAACGATTCTCAAGTTCTGCCGGCGGGACCTATTCTCTAGGTCCTCCACCTTCTCCAGGAGCTTCTTCTGCTGATCTCTCAGCGTCCCCACCTCCATCTCCACCGCTGTTTGATGTTCCTCATGGTCAGCCAGCGCCTTGTCTACCTTCTGGATCGCCCGATCTTGGGCATCCAATCCAAGCTCCAGCCGCTCAATTGACTCTTTTATCGGGTCCAAGCAGTCCCGTTTCTGCTTGGCGAAGCCCTCCTGAATAACTTACATCAGCTGCTCCGTTGACCGCTGGGTCGACAAACCAGAGGTCCGGTCCTCCGCCATGCTGTCTCCTGCTGCAGCTTCAGCCCAAGCCTTCTCTGTCTTTCTGTTTCTGCCTTTACGAGCACTTCTAGTCCTTCTCTCCATGCACTGCTGTGGGAATTCAGAACGCAATTGCCTCTGTCATCAGTTTTTCAATTCAAGTCTGGTAAAAAAATCGGGGAAAAAGGTCCAAAAGCCCGACCCGAGCGGGAGCCACCAAATGTGCGACTTCCTCCTTCATAGCTGCCACCAGAAGCCCTCTAGTGAGTACATCTAGGGGCTGTATATAGGGGCTGTTTAGCACAGGACTAAATCGCTGGCTTTGAAAGCAGACCAAGGCAGGCCAGCAGCACGGTTCAATTCCCGTACCAGCCTCCCCGAACAGGCGCCGGAATGTGGCGACTAGGGGCTTTTCACAGTAACTTCATTGAAGTTACTTCATTAAAAACAACAGGGTTGTGATGGGAGACTTCAACTTCCCCAATATTGACTGGGACTCACTTAGTGCCAGGGGCTTAGACGGGGCAGAGTTTGTAAGGAGCATCCAGGAGGGCTTCTTAAAACAATATGTAAACAGTCCAACTAGGGAAGGGGCGGTACTGGACCTGGTATTGGGGAATGAGCCCGGCCAGGTGGTAGATGTTTCAGTAGGGGAGCATTTCGGTAACAGTGACCACAATTCAGTAAGTTTTAAAGTACTGGTGGACAAGGATAGGAGTGGTCCGAGGATGAATGTACTAAACTGGGGGAAGGCTAATTATAACAATATTAGGCGGGAACTGAAGAACATAGATTGGGGGCGGATGTTTGAGGGCAAATCAACATCTGACATGTGGGAGGCTTTCAAGTGTCAGTTGAAAGGAATACAGGACAGGCATGTTCCTGTGAGGAAGAAAGATAAATACGGCAATTTTCGGGAACCTTGGATGACGAGTGATATTGTAGGCCTCGTCAAAAAGAAAAAGGAGGCATTTGTCAGGGCTAAAAGGCTGGGAACAGACGAAGCCTGTGTGGCATATAAGGAAAGTAGGAAGGAACTTAAGCAAGGAGTCAGGAGGGCTAGAAGGGGTCATGAAAAGTCATTGGCAAATAGGGTTAAGGAAAATCCCAAGGCTTTTTACACTTACATAAAAAGCAAGAGGGTAGCCAGGGAAAGGGTTGGCCCACTGAAGGATAGGCAAGGGAATCTGTGTGTGGAGCCAGAGGAAATGGGCGAGGTACTAAATGAATACTTTGCATCAGTATTCACCAAAGAGAAGGAATTGGTAGATGTTGAGTCTGGAGAAGGGGGTGTAGATAGCCTGGGTCACATTGTGATCCAAAAAGACGAGGTGTTGGGTGTCTTAAAAAATATTAAGGTAGATAAGTCCCCAGGGCCGGATGGGATCTACCCCAGAATACTGAAGGAGGCTGGAGAGGAAATTGCTGAGGCCTTGACAGAAATCTTTGGATCCTCGCTGTCTTCAGGGGATGTCCCGGAGGACTGGAGAATAGCCAATGTTGTTCCTCTGTTTAAGAAGGGTGGCAGGGATAATCCCGGGAACTACAGGCCGGTGAGCCTTACTTCAGTGGTAGGGAAATTACTGGAGAGAATTCTTCGAGACAGGATCTACTCCCATTTGGAAGCAAATGGACGTATTAGTGAGAGGCAGCACGGTTTTGTGAAGGGGAGGTCGTGTCTCACTAACTTGATAGAGTTTTTCGAGGAGGTCACTAAGATGATTGATGCAGGTAGGGCAGTAGATGTTGTCTATATGGACTTCAGTAAGGCCTTTGACAAGGTCCCTCATGGTAGACTAGTACAAAAGGTGAAGTCACACGGGATCAGGGGTGAACTGGCAAGGTGGATACAGAACTGGCTAGGCCATAGAAGGCAGAGGGTAGCAATGGAGGGATGCTTTTCTAATTGGAGGGCTGTGACCAGTGGTGTTCCACAGGGATCAGTGCTGGGACCTTTGCTCTTTGTAGTATATATAAATGATTTGGAGGAAAATGTAACTGGTCTGATTAGTAAGTTTGCAGACGACACAAAGGTTGGTGGAATTGCGGATAGCGATGAGGACTGTCTGAGGATACAGCAGGATTTAGATTGTCTGGAGACTTGGGCGGAGAGATGGCAGATGGAGTTTAACCTGGACAAATGTGAGGTAATGCATTTTGGAAGGGCTAATGCAGGTAGGGAATATACAGTGAATGGTAGAACCCTCAAGAGTATTGAAAGTCAAAGAGATCTAGGAGTACAGGTCCACAGATCACTGAAAGGGGCTACACAGGTGGAGAAGGTAGTCAAGAAGGCATACGGCATGCTTGCCTTCATTGGCCGGGGCATTGAGTATAAGAATTGGCAAGTCATGTTGCAGCTGTATAGAACCTTAGTTAGGCCACACTTGGAGTATAGTGTTCAATTCTGGTCGCCACACTACCAGAAGGATGTGGAGGCTTTAGAGAGGGTGCAGAAGAGATTTACCAGAATGTTGCCTGGTATGGAGGGCATAAGCTATGAGGAACGATTGAATAAACTCGGTTTGTTCTCACTGGAACGAAGGAGGTTGAGGGGCGACCTGATAGAGGTATACAAAATTATGAGGGGCATAGACAGAGTGGATAGTCAGAGGCTTTTCCCCAGGGTAGAGGGGTCAATTACTAGGGGGCATAGGTTTAAGGTGAGAGGGGCAAAGTTTAGAGTAGATGTACGAGGCAAGTTTTTTACGCAGAGGGTAGTGGGTGCCTGGAACTCACTACCGGAGGAGGTAGTGGAGGCAGGGACGATAGGGACATTTAAGGGGCATCTTGACAAATATATGAATAGGATGGGAATAGAAGGATACGGACCCAGGAAGTGTAGAAGATTGTAGTTTAGTCGGGCAGTATGGTCGGCACGGGCTTGGAGGGCCGAAGGGCCTGTTCCTGTGCTGTACATTTCTTTGTTCTTTGTTTATTTCTTTGAAGCCTACTTGTGACAATAAGCGATTTTCATTTTTGTCTAAGAGTACGTCTATCCTCTTACTCCGAGGAAGAACCCACTCAAATGTGCCTTGGTCAAGTGCGCCCTATGTATCACTTTAAATTGTATTAAACTTAACCTTGCATACGATGAGGTGAAGTTGACCCTATGCGGAACCTCACTCCACACCCCCTACTCCAAAACCAAACTCAACTCTTCCTCCCATTTTCGCTTTGCTTCCTCCATCGAAGCCTTCTCCATCGCTAGCGGCTGCCCATAGAGATCTGAAATCCTTCCTTCCTCTCTCAGCAAGAGATAGAACTTTATCCATAGGTGAAGGGGCTGGTAACCTAGGAAATGAAGAAAACTCCTTCCGCACAAAGTCCTGCACCTGTCAATACCTGAACACATTCCTTCTCGGGAATTGGAACCTCTCCACCAACTCTTCCAGACCTACCCTCCACAAACAAATCCCTAAACCTCTCTACCCCCTCCCTCTCCCATGTCCTAAACGATGATTCCATCCCTGCCGGTACAAACCTATGGTTCCTGAAAAATGGCACCAGGAACGACATAGCTCTGAACTTAAAAGTGTTGTCTGAATTGATTCCATATTCTCAGAGAGGCCCTGCCAGTACCTGAACTCAGTCCCCCTCGGCACCTCAAACATCTCCCGCAGTTCCTCCAGCTCCGCAAATGTTCCCTCTGAGAACCTGACTCGCTCCAATCAAATTGAAGCGTTCTAGCTGCAGAGGAAGGAGGCCTCAGAGAACCTGGCTAAGGGGGTGGAGCCACTTAGGGCGGTGATCAAGCAGGTGGAGCAGAGGCAGGAGGCATAGGGCCTGGTGATCCGAAAGGTGGAGGAGTCAGTGAGGGAGCATGAGGATTGGTTGACCTCGCTGGAAACGGGCCAGAAAAGGCTGAGAGAGAAACTGGAAGATCTCGAGAGCCTGTGGATTGTGGGGATGCCCGAGGGCAGTGAAAGAGCGGAGGCACCAAGTACGTGGCCCGAATGCTGGAGAAGCTGATGGCAGAGGGGGTCTATGACCCACCTCTCGAGGTGGATCGAGCACACAGGGCACACAGGGAGGCCGCAGGTTGGGGGAGCTGCCGAGGGCGATGGTGGTGAGGCTGCAACATTCCCTCGACAAGGAGAAGATCTGGAGGGCGAGGCAGACCAGGAAGTGCACCTGGGAGAACGAGGTGCGTATTTATCAGGGTCTGGGAGCAGAGTAGGCCATGTGGAGTGCCGATACAACCAGATCAAGGCCGCCCTCTTCAGCAAGGGGCGATGTTTGGGGTCCTGTATCCCTGTTCGCTTGTGGGCTACTCTCCAGAAGCAAGACGAGGCTGAGGAAGGGATGGGTGGGGCAGGTGTTCCACTCGGGGCTGGGCATGAAGCTGGGGGGGGGGGGGGGGGGGGGGGGGTGGCGGTGTTTGTCTATAAGAAAGAGGCCTTTGAGGTGGGGAGTAGTGTAGCTGACCCGGGGGTAGGTAGGTGAGGGTCAATGGGAAGCTGGAAGAGACTCCGGTGATCCTGGTAAATGTCTATGCCCCAAATTGGGAAGAGGTGGAATTTGTGAGGTGGGTGCTAGGGAAGATATGCTGGATGCCGTTCTGTTTCATTATCGTGGCAAACTCTTCATTCATGAAGGGCGTCCCATTGTCTCGGTTTTCACAAACTACGGGCTCCAGGGACATGCGACCGGAGTGCTTCCTTGCTACCTACCGCATGACGCCACACATGTCGATGGGGATAGCCCCTGCAGAGCTGCTGATGGGCCGAGGGCTTAGAACTCGGTGGAGTCTCACATTTGCGATCCTCGGCGGGAAAGCGGAGGTGCTGCAGGAGGCGCAGAAGCGACACCGTGACTGGAGGCAGGGTCAGTCAGGGAACGCGGCCATTGTCCATAAATATGGAGACAGGGCACTCTGACTCCCTGGTGTGGAGCTGGAGGGAACGGGACTGATCTTTGACAAAGTTAGGATTCAGGAGAGAGTTTAGCGGAAGCACTTGGGCCACCTCAGGAAGGGGGAGCCTGCCTCCACGACGCCCAAACGGCAACATTGACATCCCCTCCGTGCCAGGAACCACCCTTCAGCCAAGGGTCCCAATCGTCTATATCCCAGCGCCCGGTCCAGCAGGAGGATGAGTCCGGCTTAGAAATGGACACGGATGTGTCCGTGCAGACCGACGATGTTGTGTCCAGGACCGAGGTTCTAGCAATAACACTTTCAGAGGTCGGACAGAAAAAGGCAGTCGACAAACAAATGTACAACACCCGACCCAGAGCCGCCACAAGCTGAGGTAGAGCCTCGGGCGAAGCGGCAAGAGCGCCCACTGTTGGCGGCTGAAGGGGAACTTTCAGACTGGGGGGCGGTTGTGGTGTCATAACCCCCAGGAGGACCACGGAAAACCATTGTCAATCTCCTCATGCGGCACGTGGAGTACGAACTTCCCAGGCAGGAGGCCACCCAGCTGGAGCTCGTTAAAGACATAAAAGCCGGCCCGAGCAGGGCCCAGGATTGTTGGCCGTTCTGACAAGGACTGGATTGGGAGAGAGTTACTGCCATGGGCAGAGTATTTTACATAGTTCAATAAATGCTTGTTCCACTACCACTGGATTCCTCAAGTTACTGAAAAAGATCAGCTCTCTGTGAAAGGAAAACCTAAGAACAGGTTACCACCTGGCCCTGCGGGGGTTGTGGGCTGGGAAAAAAATGGAGAACAGAGTTCATGGTCTGAATTTGTTGAATTCAATGTTAAGCTTAGAAGGCGTTAAAGTGCCGAATTGGAAGAGGAGGCATTTTTCTTCCAGTTTGTGTTGGGTTTTACTGGAACATTGCAGAATGCCAAGGGTAGAAAAGTGGACTTGAGAGCAAATGGTGAATTGAAATTGCAAGTGGCAGGAAGGTCAGAGTCGTGTTTGGGGACTGAGAGGAATTATGCAAAGCGGACTCGCAGTCTGCATTTGGTCTCCCCAACTTAGAAACTGCATCCTGAGCAGCGACTACAGGAGACTGTAAGTTCCAATGTGAAAACCGTGTGATACTAGGATCACACGAGGAACGGCAGGGATGAACACTTTGGCAGAACTTTGTTCGAAAGACAATAGGACACAAAAGGACTAAAGAATCCAAATGGGAAGTCGCCAAGCTTTGACTTGCTGGAGTAAGAACTATTCACAGAAAGGAGACTTCTGGTCAGATTGAGCCAGAATTCTCGTGAGATTCTGTCCATTCGTCAGTGATACAATTGCACCTATTAAACAGTTAGAAATAGAATGGACATTAGAAACAGGAAAAGGTCAAAATGTTTCTGCTTCCTCTGTGCTCAGGATCTTTTATTCTCAACCTTTACAGATTTGGCTCATCTATGTTGGGTTTCCATTAGTTCAGCAGTGTTCTGTAAAAGATTTAGAGATAGTATACAACAAATTAGATAGTATCTACAAACCCACTTTTGTAAGGGCCACGAAGAATCCAGCACGAGTTTTAAGGATACCAAGTAATAACATTTATTTACAATAACATATATATATAACAGCAGCAGCAACTTCCCTTGCTGCACACTCCTTCCTGCTGTTTCCAAACTGGCCAGCTTTATTTATACTAGGAGTTTACTAGTGGTTTCTCCGACCCCCTCATTGGGGAAGCTCATACTCCCACAGGATTGTGGGATTGTCATTAGTCCCCAGCCAATGGTAAGTAGGCCGGTTATAACATCCCTCCCCCCGCCCAAAGTCCAAGGAATCCACCGAAGACCCTGGCGAAGGAGGGCGTCGGACTCGTTTTGCCGCAGGCCGGACACCATTTGCACGCGGCGCTGGATCAGGCGGCGTGTAACGAGACAGAGACCGGCGCTTCCGTGATGAACGGCGCAACGGTTGTACATCCACGGCCCGTGGACCCGAGGATTCCCCCTCTGATGCATCCTGTGTCTCCATCTCGGAGTCAGAGTCTGCTACCTCCGTCATGTCAGCGACTCTATCTCCATTCGGTTCTGTAACGACCTGCGCAGGCTTTGAGTGAGGCACCAGCGGAAGATTGTGAGGACTACCTTCCCTTGTCTCTGGTCTCTGCGGCTATAGAAAAGAGCTCCGGGGGCGGGGAATCTTTTGAGGGGATAGTCTTCTGGACCGAACGTGGTCTACACGTTTGCGCTGGAGACGACCCTGGGCTTTCACCTGGTAAGATATAGGGCCCGTTTGGCGAAAGATTACGCCAGGAACCCACTGGGCACCACCAGCAAAATTCCGAACAAACACTGGGTCACCGGGCGCAAACTGCCGAATCGGCCGATGCCGAGAAAATCCCTGTCCCTGCCGTTCTTGTGTGCGGCGTACTTTTGCGCCAATGTCCGGGAAAACCATACTAAGGCGGGTGCGAAGTCTCCGGCCCATTAGGAGTTCTGCGGGAGCTACCCCAGTCACCGCATGGGGGGTGGTCCTATACGTAAACAAAAAGCGAGCCAGTCTCGTGTCCATTGATCCGGAAGACTGCTTCTTTAGGCCTCTTTTGAATGTCTGCACTGCGCGCTCTGCCAACCTATTTGAAGCCGGGTGGTAAGGGGCAGTGTGGATATGGCTTTTGCCGTTCATCTTCGTGAACCTCGCAAACTCCTCACTCGTGAATGGAGTGCCGTTATCCGTGACCAGCACCTCGGGGAGGCCATGCGTACTAAACGATAAACGCATCTTTTCAATTGTTGCGCAGGACGTTGTCCCCTGCATCTTATGCACCTCTAGCCATTTAGACTGGGCGTCAATTAATAGAAGGAACATGGATCCTTGAAAAGGGCCTGCGAAATCGACATGCAAGCGTGCCCAAGGCCGCCCTGGCCATTCCCAGTGATGTAGGGGCGTGGCTGGCGGAAGCTTCTGATGCTCCTGGCAAATGGAGCAGTTTTGGGCCATCTTCTCAATGTCGGTGTCGAGGCCTGGCCACCAGACATAACTCTGGGCCAACATTTTCATTTTGGTCACACCTGGATGCCCATTGTGCAAGTCTGTTAGTATCAGCTCCTGGCCTTTTTCCGGGACAATCACACGCGTCCCCCACAAGAGGATGCCGTCTTCCACGCTGAATTCTGACAGCTTGGAGGAAAATGCCCGCAACTCGCCTGGGAGCTGTCTATGCTGCCCACCATACAGGACTATGTGCCGAACCTTTGACAGGACTGGCTCCGTCTGGGTCCACTCACGGATCTGTGGTGCTGTGACAGGCAAGGTGTCCATAAAATTTAGGGTTGCAACCACCTCACCGGTCGTGGGGGTCGACATGGGGCCGGTCGATAAAGGCAGTCGGCTCAGTGCATCGTCATTTGCTATCTGCGTACCTGGTTTGTGCTCCAGAGAATACTCATATGCAGCAAGCAACAAAGCCCAGCGCTGGATCCATGCGGAAGCAATGGGCGGTATTGGCTTATCCTCTCTGAAAAGTCCCAGCAGAGGCTTATGATCAGTCACAATAGTGAAATGGCGGCCATACACGTACTGGTGGAAGTGTTTCACCGGAAAAACCACTGCCAGGCCCTCCTTCTCGATCTGCGCGTACTTTTTCTCCGTTGCAGTCAATGTGCGGGAGGCGAAAGCTATCGGTCGCTCGGCCCCGTTCTCCATCTTGTGGGACAGGACGGCCCCAATACCATACGGGGATGCATCACATGTGACGAGCAAAGGCTTTCCAGGATCATAGTGGGTTAGTAACCCAGACGACGACAATTGTTGCTTTACCCGCCGGAAAGCGGTTTCTTGCGGCTGACCCCAAACCCAGGTGTGATTTTTCTTTAGCAGAAGGTGTAAGGGGGCCAGCGTAGTTGCCAGATTGGGGAGGAACTTTCCGTAATAGTTTACGAGACCGAGAAAAGAACGAAGATGCGAAGTGTCAGTCGGGGCGGGGGCCTGTTGAATTGCACGCACCTTCTCTGCGACGGGGTGCAAACCTTCGCGGTCCACCCGATAACCTAGGTAGACTACTTCCTTTGCCTGAAATACGCACTTTGTGCGACGTAAACGGACTCCAGCCTCCGAAAAGCATCTAAGGATTGTAGTTTAGTCGGGCAGCATGATCGGCACGGGCTTGGAGGGCCGAAGGGCCTGTTCCTGTGCTGTACATTGCTTTGTTCTTTGTTTGTTCTTTGACAGCCTCCAGATTTTCCAAATGTTCCTGCTCCGACATCCCTGTAATCAAAACGTCATCTAAGTAGACAGCAACACGTGGTAAACCTCTCAAAATGCCCTCCATAACACGTTGAAAAATTGTGCAGGCAGAGGATACGCCAAAGGGCAACCGTGTATATTCATACAGGCCCCGGTGTGTATTAATCGTTACATATGGTCGGGAGGCAGGGTCCAGCTCCAACTGCAGGTAGGCGTGACTCATATCTAATTTTGTGAACGAGAGTCCACCTGCAAGCTTCGCGTAGAGATCCTCTATGCGAAGCATTGGATATCGGTTGAGTCGGGAAGCCATATTCACTGTAAGTTTATAGTCGCCACACAAATGAACTGTGGCATCTGGCTTCATTACAGGTACAATTGGTGCTGCCCAGTCAGCAAAACGGACGGGCCTGATAATACCCAAACTCTCCAAACGAGTGAGCTCCCCTTCTACCTTCTCGAGCAAGGCGTAAGGCACCGGGCGCGCCCGGAAATAGCACGGCGTGGCTCCTGGTTCGACTTGGATACGGGCTACGGCCCCTTTAATTTTCCCCAAACCAGGCTGGAATACACCTGGGTATCGTCTTAGCACCTCAGTCAACCCTTCAGAAACTGTTTGGAGGATGTGCTGCCATTGCAACCGCAAATGGCGCAACCAGTCCCGACCCAACAGGCTGGGCCCAAGTGGGAAACGCCCCTCCTGGCGTCCATAAACAACAGGGGTCATTGTAGTTCCTGCAATGTCCAGTGGTTCCCCCGTGTAGGTGGCCAACCTGGCCTGTGAGTCGGTTAATGTAAGGGTCTGTATACCCTGCTTGATGCAGTCGAATGTCCTCTGGGTGATCACGGAGACCGCTGCGCCAGTATCCAACTCCATCTCAAGCGGGTGGCCATTGACCCGTACTGTCACCTTAATGGGGGCCACACGGGGAGCTGCCACACAATGCAGCTGCAGGCAGTCGTCCTCCGTCTCCACGTCCTCAGGAGTAGTCGCCGCAGGTTCATCCACATGGAAGGTACGGCCCCTGGGCTGGTCCCAGTTACGGCCCCTGGGCTGGTCCCAGTTTCGGTCGGAACGACGGCCCCTCTGGCGCCCCCAGGACTGCCGTCCGCGACGGGGTCGGCGCCTACAAGTCTGACATGGACATGGCTCCTCATCCATTGGTTCTGGAGAAGGCTCCCTTCGGGGAGGAATGTCCGACGGCCACTGGCGTCGCTCCGGACGTTGCCTCGCTCAAGGTACCGCAGGAGTGCGGGGGGATGTTTTCGGACGGAAGCGGTTGTGCCCCAAGGCATGCACCTCCATTCCCTGTAGCTCCTGCACTCCTCGTTCTGCGCTCTCTCGGGACAATACTATTTGAATGGCCTGTTGAAAAGTCAATGTTGGCTCAGCTAACAACTTTCTCTGGGTGGCCGCATTGTTAATACCACAAACCAAACGGTCGCGTAACATTTCTGACAAGGTCTCACCATAGTCACAGTACTCCGCAATCCTGCGTAGCCTGGATAGAAAATCGGCAAGCGATTCTCCAGGGGTCCTCTCAGCGGTATTAAACCGGTAATGCTGGACTATCGTGGACGGGGTTGGGTTAAAATGTTGCCCCACTATATTCACAAGTTCATCAAACGTTTTGGTGTCCGGCGCAGCTGGGTACGTAAGGCTCCTAATCACCCCAAACGTATGCGGGCCGCAGGCGGTGAGCAATATGACCACCTGGCGCTTGTTTTCGGTGATATTGTTTGCCCGGAAATAGTAACGCATCCGTTGTGTGTACTGGTTCCAGCTTTCCAGCGCAGCATCAAAAACATCCAAACGTCCGTACAGAGGCATGGCATAATAGAAAACAACTTCCAACCTGTATCCAACAAAAATCCAGGGAGGTGGCTTCAGCAGTGTAGACAGCTATTTGCTTTAACCCTCGTCGCCAGTTTTGTGAGGGCCACGAAGAATCCAGCATGAGTTTTAAGGCTACCAAGTAATAACATTTATTTACAATAACATATATATATAACAGCAGCAGCAACTTCCCTTGCTGCACACTCCTTCCTGCTGGTTCCTGAACTGGCCAGCTTTATTTATACTTGGAGTTTACTAATGGTTTCTCCGCCCCCCTCATTGGGGAAGCTCATACTCCCACAGGATTGTGGGATTGTCATTAGTCCCCAGCCAATGGTAAGTAGGCAGGTTATAACACCCACCATCGGAATTGGGTGAAATTCAGTCCGGTGGTGGTGGCCACATTGAAAATATGGAGGCAATTTCGGCAGCATTTTAGGTTATAGGCGGGGTTGAAGTTGATGCCTATCTGGGGGAACCAGAGGAGTTTGGGTTCACACAGGGAGAGGTTTTCAGGTACACGCTGTAATGATATGTATATATGCAGATAACTAAAGGGTTAATTATAACATCTAACTGTAAACTACCAATAAAGGGAACCACTAGATCCCACTATAAGTATCAGCTCCCAGAGGATCTTGGTGTCTTTTAACCCAGGAGTGACTAGGCAGCAGTGCTGTATGTGAGATAGATCACAGCACAGTTAGCACGTGTAGTTTTGAATCAGTTAATACAGGCAGCACGGTAGCACAAGTGATTAGCACTGTGGCTTCACAGCGCCAGGGCCCCAGGTTCGATTCCCCGCTGGGTCACTGTCTGTGCGGAGTTTGCACGTTCTCCCCGTGTGTGCGTGGGTTTTCTCCGGGTGCTCCGGTTTCCTCCCACAGTCCAAAGACGTGCAGGTTAGGTGGATTGGCCATGCTAAATTACCCGTAGTGTCCATAAGGGTTGGGAGGGGTTATTGGGTTGCGGGGAAAAGGTGGAAGTGAGGGATTAATGTGGGTCGGTGCAGACTCGATGGGCCGAATGGCCTCCTTCTGCACTGTATGTTCTATGTAATCTATGTACAATAATATTTAATTATTTGATTATTAGTGATAGTTCTGTAGAGTGTCGAACTCAATTATAATTAATTGTTATTTAATAAATTAGTTTGCTTTAAGTTGAAGACTCGTGGTTTTTTCAGGATCACACCATCAGACCTTCTGGATATACAGCAACTAGTAATGATACATATTACTGAACCCGGTAATATAACTCATGCAGGTGTGGGATTTCGTGAAAAAGGTTTCCACAATTTTTCTGTGTGGCACCATCCTCCTCTCCGTTGGAGGGGGTGCTGTTGGTGATGGGGAGGGGTCGTCTCGGCGATCTGTGGGAGGATTTTGGAGGAGGATATGGCGTCTCTTGATTGGGTTAAGGCCAAGTGGGAGGAGGAGCTGGGGATGGCGCTGGAGGAGGGGCTGTGGTCTGAGGTGTTGCGGAGGGTGAATGCCTAAACCTTGTGTGTGAGGCTGGGATTGATACAGATGGAGGTAGTGCATAGAGCGCGCTTGACAAAGTCGAGGATGAGCCGGTTGTTTGAAGGCGTGGAGGATACATGTGAGCGGTGTGGGAGGGGCCCGGCCAATCACGCGCATGTATTCTGGTCCGACCCTAAGTTGGAGAAATTTTGGAGGTTGTTCTTCAGCCCCATGTTGCCGCTCCTGCACATGGAGTTGGAGCCAGTCCCCTGGGGGCCATATTTGGCGTGTTGGACTTACTGGACGGGAGTGGGGGCAGATGTTTTAGCCTTCGCCTCACTGATCGCTCGCAGGCGGGTCCTGGGGTGGAGGGGGGTGTAGGTCTCTGCCCTGTGCCTGGGTGTGGCTGGGGGATCGAATGGAGCTTTTGTATCTGGAAAAGGTGAAATTTGCTTTGTGAGTGAGGGGTTCCACAAGAGATGGATTCTGTTGGTACTACATTTCAAGGAGCTGGTTACCTTCAGCTTAGGGGGAGGAGAGCAAAGTGGGGTGTTTGGTTGAGGTTACTGGTGGGGAGGGGTGGGTGTAGGGGGTTTGTATTGTTTGTTTTGTGCTTTAAAATGTTAAATTGTCAAAAACTTGCACAAAAATTTTTCAAAAAAGAAATTGAGTGAAACAGTTTCTTACAAACTACCCACTGAGTTTGTTCAACATCCGCTCTCTGTGCTATTCGAAAGCTTCTTACTTTCTGACTGATGATTTAGATTTGTGAAGATCAAGTTTCTGTCAGATTATTGAGTGTAATCAGTAGAACCTGGGATGAAACAACGACACACAACAGGACAGAGTTGAGAATGATCTGCATCCATCAGGTCACAAACCTGTGTTAGGTTTTCACCTCACACTAACTTCCTTTGTAGCAACCATTTTGTTATCACTTAATCTCTTGTACAGACTTAATCCCAGGTGCACAGGCAACATTACCCTCTCCCAGCCCTTGCCCATCAGCTATATTTGTTGACAAAAGTTAAAGCATTGGCAAACAAGTTAAAAGTGAGACTAAGGAAATCATTATTTAAATTCACTTCAACTCTACAAAGCCACCTGTTGATTCAAGCATCAGCGAAATTGTGGTTTCAGCTCCTTCCTTTCAACCCGCGATTTCTCCTCAAACAGCTAACTTGTCTCACAAGCACGAACGAAGCAGAGCAACAGCAGAGAAGGAAAGAAATGCAACAGACAAAATAAGGAAACTGTTGCAATCTTGTAATCGCATTGAATCTCTTACTTGATTCTGGATCCCATGGTTGTCTACATGGCCAGCATTCCCAGCTGTAATGAATCCTAGTCTGGATTTGGACAGATCATGGAGTTTGGGAAGAGTTGGAAGTGGGGGATAGTGCGGGGTGCCCCGTGCCTCAGTTGTTTGATGGCGTTTTGTGCCAGTATGTAATGCTGCGATGCTTCCGTTATGCTGTAGGAAGTGTGTGACGTGCCACTCGGAGCAGTCACTATATATAGTGGGACCACAGGCTGAGTATTCAGAGCGTTATTATTAACAGTGGGGCCATGGCACACAGGTTACTGCACAATAATTATTCTCCTGACATCAGTCCTCATTTTACCGCATTAAAAAAAAGAAGTATATTTATTGAGGTTTTACATTTTAACAAGCAATGCAAAAAAACCCACAGGAATGGTGCAAACAGCGGGGGGAAAAAAAGCTTGATGAAGAAGAGAAAAAACTGCTGATTCAAACAAGAAAAAATCCTGATCATAAGGGGGGGGGGTGGGGGGGGGCGCCAGTCTATCAACCAAAATACAGGCCCCGGATCAGCCCCACCCCCACCCCCCTGTGTACAGAATAATCCATATGTCACGGATATCTCCAAAACAGAGCTCAGCCTCTCAGGCTGTCCCCTAATAAGTGGCTTTGAGAAGGGACATCCTGGGCTCCAGGGGGCAACAGGACCACAGCACCAGACCTGGCCGAGCACATCCTGACACACAGGAGTTAGTACCCCCAGGACCTCCAGCACATGCCAAAACCGACATCCCAGCTGGTACTGCACCTCACCAACCACACCCAGGGCAGTGCACCATCCCCACTGACACAAAAAAAGATTATGCCACTGATACGCAACCAATATACACAAGTCGAACGTACTTAGTAACTGAGGCTTTAATACTCTAAGAACTGATCCCCAGCAGCTTCGGTACAGAAAGTGAAGGCTGCTGGGACGGCACCGTCTCTTATACTCCGCCTTCAGGGCGGAGCTACTTCGCACAGCCAATGGTGGACTCCAAGGTCTCAACCAATGGCGTCGGGCTCTCAGGTGCCGCAATACCTGGTACTACCACATTCACCCCCTGTTAAGAAGGAGTCCGGTGGGGGTGTTGGCCAGTGAAAAAATGTTTTGCCCTTCACATGGTAGGACCAGGTATTGAGGCACCGTACAGCCGAGGATTGAATAACAGTGTTCATTTAACGTTAGTGTCCGAGTCAGGATGAAGCAATAAGGCGCTCGGGCGGCCTGGTTGACCTCTTGGAGCGTCGGAGCTTTGGTGGTGATCCTGGTGTGGGTCCCGGTGGATGCGACTCCGGGAGCATAGTTTCGGTCTCGTCGGCAGTTTTGTCACCCCTGGGCGGCGCTGTTGGGGCAAGCGGTTGACGTGGGGGGGGGAACCCTGTAGGGGGCGCCGATGAGTGGCCAGGCCAAGGCAGGAGTGGCGGGAGTACTGAGCACTCCCACTGTTGCGGGGGCGGTGGGGGTAATGGGTCAGGAGCGCGTGGGGTTCCGGCTGGCGGCAGGTTCCAGAGGGAGACCGTGTCTTGCCTGCCGTCGGGGAACGCCACGTATGCGTACTGGGGGTTAGCGTGCAGCAGGTGGATCCTCGCGACCAACGGGTCCGACTTGTGCACCCGCACATGCCTCCGAAGCAGGATGGGCCCGGGTGTTGCTAGCCAGGTTGGGAGCGACGTGCGGGAGGAGGACTTCCTGGGGAAGACAAGGAGACGTTCATGAGGTGTCTGATTGGTAGTTGCACAGAGCAGCGACCGGATGGCGTGGAGGGCCACCGGGAGGACTTCCTGCCAGCGGGAGACTGGGAGATTCCTGGACCGTAGGGCCAGTAGGACGGTCTTCCAGATCGTTCCGTTCTCCCACTCTACCTGCCCGTTTCCCCGGGGGTTGTAACTGGTCGTCCTGCTCGAGGCGATGCCTTTGCTGAGCAGGAATTGACGCAGTTCCTCATAAAGGAGGACCCCCTATCACTGTGTATGTAGGTGGGGAAACCGAACAGTGTAAAGATACCCTGGAGGGCCTTGGTGATCGTGGATGCTGTCATGACGGGACAGGGGATGGCGAATTGGAAACCAAGAGTACTTGTCAATCACGTTCAGGAAATACGTGTTGCGGTCGGTGGAGGGGAGGGGGCCTTTGAAGTCCATGCTGAGGCGTTCAAAGGGACGGGAAGCCTTTATTAGGTGCACCCTCTCTGGCCGGTAGAAGTGCGGTTTGCACTCCGCGCAGATTTGGCAGTCCCTGGTGACTGTCCTGACCTCCTCGATGGAGTAGGGCAGGTTGCGGGTCTTAACAAAGTGGAAGAAACGAGTGACCCCCGGGTGGCAGAGGTCCTCGTGGAGGGCTCGGAGGCGATCTACTTGTGCTGTGGCGCAAGTGCCGCGGGAAAGGGCATCAGGAGGCTCGTTTAGCTTCCCGGGACGATACAAGATCTCGTAGTTGTAGGTGGAGAGTTCTATCCTCCACCGCAAGATCTTGTCGTTTTTAATCCTGCCCCGCTGTGCGTTATCGAACATGAAGGCAACCGACCGTTGGTCAGTAAGGAGAGTGAACCTCCTGCCGGCCAGGTAATGCCTCCAATGCCTCACAGCCTCTACCATGGCCTGGGCCTCCTTTTCGACCGAGGAGTGGCGAATTTCGGAGGCATGGAGGGTACAGGAGAAGAAAGCCACGGGCCTGCCCGCTTGGTTGAGGGTGGCAGCCAGAGCTACGTCGGACGCATCGCTCTCGACCTGGAAGGGGAGGGACTCATCGATGGCGCGCATCGTGGCCCTTGCAATGTCTGCTTTGATGCGGCTGAAAGCATGGCGGGCCTCGGTCGACAGGGGGAAGGTCGTTGACTGGATTAGGGGTCGGGCTTTGTCAGCGTAGTTCGGGACCCACTGGGCGTAATAGCTGAAGAACCCGAGGCAGCGCTTCAGGACCTTGAGGCAGTGAGGGACGGGGAACTCCATAAGGGGGCGCATGCGTTCGGGGTCGGGGCCTATAACTCCGTTCCGCACTACATCGCTGAGGATGGCTAGGCGGTCGGTGCGGAACACGCATTTATCCTTGTTATACGTGAGGTTCAGGATGTTTGCGGTCTGGAGGAATTTCATAGAACTTACAGTGCAGAAGGAGGCCATTCGGCCCATCAAGTCTGCACCGGCTCTTGGAAAGAGCACCCCACCCAAGCCCACACCACCCTATCCCCATAACCCAGTAACCCCACTCAACCAACACTAAGGGCAATTTTGGACACTAAGGGCAATTTAGCATGGCCAATCCACCTAACCTGCACATCTTTGGACTGTGGGAGGAAACCGGAGCACCCGGAGGAAACCCACGCACACACGGGGAGAACGTGCAGACTCCGCACAGACAGTGATCCAGCCGGGAATCGAACCTGGGACCCTGGAGCTGTGAAGCAATTGCGCTAACCACTATGCTACCGTGCTGCCCCTGATTTGCTGAGGTTGGTGTCGTGGTCCTGCTGGTCGTGGCCGCAGATGGTGATGTTGTCAAGATACGGGAAAGTAGCGCGTAAGCCGTACCGGTCAACCATTCGGTCCATCTCTCGCTGGAAGACCGAGACCCCATTAGTGACACCACAGGGAACCCTTAAAAATTGGTAGAGCCGCCCATCTGCTTCGAAGGCAGTGTATGCACCGTCACTATTACGGAGGGGTAGCTTGTGGTAGGCGGACTTGAGATCCACCGTGGAGAAGACCTTATATTGCGCGATCCTGTTTACCAGGTCGGATATGCGGGGGAGAGGGTACGCGTCCAGCTGCGTAAACCTGTTGATGGTCTGGCTGTAGTCAATGACCATCCTATGTTTCTCCCCGGTCTTTACCACCACTATCTGAGCTCTCCAGGGACTGTTGCTCGCTTTGATGACCCCTTTCCTCAGCAGCATTTGGACCTCTGACCTGATAAAGGTCCGGTCCTGGGCGCTGTACCGTCTGCTCCTGGTGGCGACGGGTTTGCAATCCGGGGTGAGGTTTGCAAACAGGGAAGGCGGGTCGACCTTAAGGGTCGCGAGGCCGCAGACAGTAAGGGGGGGGTCTCGGGCCGCCAAATTTAAATGTTAATATCTGCAGGTGGCATTGGAAATCCAGCCCCAGGAGAGTAGCCGCGCAGAGGTGCGGCAGGACATACAGTCGGAAATTATCGAATTTCCGACCTTGGACGGTGAGGTTCGCAAGGCAGAACCCCTTTATCTCCACCGAGTGTGACCCGGAGGCCAGGGAGATCCTTTAATTTACGGGGTTGTTATAACCTGCCTACTAACCATTGGCTGGGGACTAATGACAATCCCACAATCCTGTGGGAGTATGAGCTTCCCCAATGAGGGGGGCGGAGAAACCATTAGTTACCGCCGATCAGCGTTACCGGGCGCGGATCAACGTTACCGAGAGACCCCAGCCGGGCGGCGATCAGTGTTACCGGGAGACCCCAGCCGGGTGCCGATCAGCGTTACCGTGATACCCCAGCCAGGTGCCGATCAGTGTTACCGAGAGACCCCAGCCAGGCATCGATCAGCGTTACCGTGAGACCCCAGCCAGGTGCCGATCAGCGTTACCGAGAGACCCCAGCCGGGTGCCGATCAGCATTACCGGGAGACCCCAGCCAGGTGCCGAACAGCGTTGCCGAGAGACCCCAGCCGGGCGCCGATCAGCGTTACCGGGAGACCCCAGCCAGGTGCCGATCAGCGTTACCGAGAGACCCCAGCAGGGCGCCGATCAGCGTTACCGGGAGACCCCAACGGGGCGCCGATCAGCGTTACTGGGAGACCCCAGCCGGGCGCCGATCAGCGTTACCGGGAGACCCCAGCCAGGTGCCGATCAGCGTTACCGAGAGACCCCAGCAGGTGCCGATCAGCGTTACCGAGAGACCCAAGCCAGGCACCGATCAGCGTTACCGGGAAACCCCAGCCGGGCGCCGATCAGCTTTACCGAGAGACCCCAGCCAGGCGCCGATCAGTGTTGCCGGGAGACCCCAGCGGGCGCCGATCAGCGTTACCTGGAGACCCCAGCCGGGCACCGATCAGCGTTACCGAGAGACCCCAGCCGGGCGGCGATCAGCGTTACCGGGAGACCCCAGCCGCGCACCGATCAGCGTTACCGGGAGACCCCAGCCGGGCACCGATCAGCGTTACCGGGAGACCCCAGCCGGGCGGCGATCAGCGTTACCGGGAGACCACAGCCAAGCGTCGATCAGCGTTACCGGGAGACCCCAGCCAGGCGCTGATCAGTGATACCGGGAGACCCCAGCCGGGTGCCGATCAGCGTTACCGGGAGACCCCAGCAGGGCGCCGATCAGCGTTACCGGGAGACCCCAGCCAGGTGCCGATCAGCTTTACCGAGAGACCCAAGCCAGGCACCGATCAGCGTTACCGGGCGACCCCAGCCGTGCGCCGATCAGCTTTACCGAGAGACCCCAGCCAGGCGCCGATCAGTGTTACCGGGAGACCCCAGCCGGGCGCCGATCAGCGTTACCGGGAGACCCCAGCCGGGCGCCGATCAGCGTTACCGAGAGACCCCAGCCGGGCGGCGATCAGCGTTACGGGGAGACCACAGCCGTGCGCCGATCAGCATTACCGGGAGACCAAAGCCGGGCGGCGATCAGCGTTACCGGGAGACCCCTGGCCGGGCACCGATCAGCATTACCGGGAGACCCCAGCCGGGCGGCGATCAGCATTACCGGGAGACCACAGCCGGGCACCGATCAGCGTTACCGGGAGACCCCAGCCGGGCACCGATCTGCGTTACCAGGAGACCCCAGCCGGGCGGCGATCAGCGTTACCGGGAGACACCAGCCGGGCACCGATCAGCGTTACCGGGAGACCAAAGCCAGGTGCCGATCAGCGTTACCGTGAGACCCCAGCCGGGCACCGATCAGCGTTACCGAGAGACCCCAGCCGGGCGCAGATCAGCGTTACCGGGAGACCCCAGCTGGGCGCCGATCAGCTTTACCGGGAGACCCCAGCCAGGCGCCGATCAGTGTTACCGGGAGACTCCAGATGGGCGCCGATCAGCGTTACCGGGAGACCCCAGCCGGGCCCCGATCAGCGTTACCGAGAGACCCCAGCCGGGCACCGATCAGCGTTACCGGGAGAACCCAGCCGGGCACCGATCAGCATTACCGGGAGACACCAGCCGGGCGGCGATCAGCGTTACCGGGAGACCCAAGCCGGGCGCCGATCAGCGTTACTGAGAGACCACAGCCAAGCGCCGATCAGCGTTACCGGGAGACCCCAGTCGGGCGCCGATCAGCGTTACCGGGAGACCCCAGCCAGGCGCCGATCAGTGTTACCGGGAGACCCCAGCCGGGTGCCGATCAGCGTTACCGGGAGACCCCAGCGGGGCGCCGATCAGCTTTACCGAGAGACCCAAGCCAGGCACCGATCAGCGTTACCGGGAGACCCCAGCCGGGCGCTGAACTTCTTTACCGAGAGATCCCAGCCAGGCGCTGATCAGCGTTAACGGGAGACCCCAGCCGGGCGCCGATCAGCGTTACCGGGAGACCCCAGCCGGGCACCGATCAGCGTTACCAGGAGACCCCAGCCGGGCGGCGATCAGCGTTGCCGGGAGACCACAGCCGGGCACCGATCAGTGTTACCGGGAGACCCCAGCCGGGCACCGATCAGTGTTACCGGGAGACCCCAGCCGGGCGGCGATCAGCGTTACCGGGAGACACGAGCCAGGCACCGATCAGCGTTACCGGGAGACCACAGCCAGGTGCCGATCAGCGTTACCGTGAGACCCCAGCCAGGCACCGATCAGCATTACCGGGAGACCACAGCCGGGCACCGATCAGCGTTACCGAGAGACACCAGCCAGGCGCCGATCAGCGTTACCGGGAGACCCCAGCCGGGCGCCGATCAGCGTTACCGGGCGCGGATCAACGTTACCGAGAGACCCCAGCCGGGCGGCGATCAGCGTTACCGGGAGAACCCAGCCGGGTGCCGATCAGCGCTACCGGGAGACCCCAGCCAGATGCCGATCAGCGTTACCGGGAGACCCCAGCTGTGTGCCGATCAGCGTTACCGTGAGACCACAGCCAGGTGCCGATCAGTGTTACCGAGAGAACCCAGCCAGGCATCGATCAGCGTTACCGTGAGACCCCAGCCAGGTGCCGATCAGCGTTACCGAGAGACCCCAGCCGGGCACCGATCAGCGTTACCGTGAGACCTCAGCCAGGTGCCGATCAGCGTTACCGGGAGACGCCAGCCAGGTGCCGATCAGCGTTACCGGGAGACCCCAGCCGGGCGCCGATCTGCGTTACCGGGAGACCCCAGCGGGGCGCCGATCAGCTTTACCGAGAGACCCAAGCCAGGTACCGATCAGCGTTACCGGGAGACCCCAGCCAGGCGCCGATCAGTGATACCGGGAGACCCCAGCCGGGTGCCGATCAGCGTTACCGGGAGACCCCAGCAGGGCGCCGATCAGCGTTACCGGGAGACCCCAGCCGGGTGCCGATCAGCTTTACCGAGAGACCCAAGCCAGGCACCGATCAGCGTTACAGGGCGACCCCAGCCGTGCGCCGATCAGCTTTACCGAGAGACCCCAGCCAGGCGCCGATCAGTGTTACCGGGAGACCCCAGCCGGGCGCCGATCAGCGTTACCGGGAGACCCCAGCCGGGCGCCGATCAGCGTTACCGAGAGACCCCAGCCGGGCGGCGATCAGCGTTACGGGGAGACCACAGCCGTGCGCCGATCAGCATTACCGGGAGACCCAAGCCGGGCGGCGATCAGCGTTACCGGGAGACCCCAGCCGGGCACCGATCAGCATTACCGGGAGACCCCAGCCGGGTGGCGATCAGCATTACCGGGAGACCACAGCCGGGCACCGATCAGCGTTACCGGGAGACCCCAGCCGGGCACCGATCTGCGTTACCAGGAGACCCCAGCCGGGCGGCGATCAGCGTTACCGGGAGACACCAGCCGGGCACCGATCAGCGTTACCGGGAGACCAAAGCCAGGTGCCGATCAGCGTTACCGTGAGACCCCAGCCGGGCACCGATCAGCGTTACCGAGAGACCCCAGCCGGGCGCAGATCAGCGTTACCGGGAGACCCCAGCTGGGCGCCGATCAGTGTTGCCGGGAGACCCCAGCGGGCGCCGATCAGCGTTACCTGGAGACCCCAGCCGGGCACCGATCAGCGTTACCGAGAGACCCCAGCCGGGCGGCGATCAGCGTTACCGGGAGACCCCAGCCGGGCACCGATCAGCGTTACCGGGAGACCCCAGCCGGGCACCGATCAGCGTTACCGGGAGACCCCAGCCGGGCGGCGATCAGCGTTACCGGGAGACCACAGCCAAGCGTCGATCAGCGTTACCGGGAGACCCCAGCCAGGCGCTGATCAGTGATACCGGGAGACCCCAGCCGGGTGCCGATCAGCGTTACCGGGAGACCCCAGCAGGGCGCCGATCAGCGTTACCGGGAGACCCCAGCCAGGTGCCGATCAGCTTTACCGAGAGACCCAAGCCAGGCACCGATCAGCGTTACCGGGCGACCCCAGCCGTGCGCCGATCAGCTTTACCGAGAGACCCCAGCCAGGCGCCGATCAGTGTTACCGGGAGACCCCAGCCGGGCGCCGATCAGCGTTACCGGGAGACCCCAGCCGGGCGCCGATCAGCGTTACCGAGAGACCCCAGCCGGGCGGCGATCAGCGTTACGGGGAGACCACAGCCGTGCGCCGATCAGCATTACCGGGAGACCAAAGCCGGGCGGCGATCAGCGTTACCGGGAGACCCCTGGCCGGGCACCGATCAGCATTACCGGGAGACCCCAGCCGGGCGGCGATCAGCATTACCGGGAGACCACAGCCGGGCACCGATCAGCGTTACCGGGAGAACCCAGCCGGGCACCGATCTGCGTTACCAGGAGACCCCAGCCGGGCGGCGATCAGCGTTACCGGGAGACACCAGCCGGGCACCGATCAGCGTTACCGGGAGACCAAAGCCAGGTGCCGATCAGCGTTACCGTGAGACCCCAGCCGGGCACCGATCAGCGTTACCGAGAGACCCCAGCCGGGCGCAGATCAGCGTTACCGGGAGACCCCAGCTGGGCGCCGATCAGCTTTACCGGGAGACCCCAGCCAGGCGCCGATCAGTGTTACCGGGAGACTCCAGATGGGCGCCGATCAGCGTTACCGGGAGACCCCAGCCGGGCCCCGATCAGCGTTACCGAGAGACCCCAGCCGGGCACCGATCAGCGTTACCGGGAGAACCCAGCCGGGCACCGATCAGCATTACCGGGAGACACCAGCCGGGCGGCGATCAGCGTTACCGGGAGACCCAAGCCGGGCGCCGATCAGCGTTACTGAGAGACCACAGCCAAGCGCCGATCAGCGTTACCGGGAGACCCCAGTCGGGCGCCGATCAGCGTTACCGGGAGACCCCAGCCAGGCGCCGATCAGTGTTACCGGAAGACCCCAGCCGGGTGCCGATCAGCGTTACCGGGAGACCCCAGCGGGGCGCCGATCAGCTTTACCGAGAGACCCAAGCCAGGCACCGATCAGCGTTACCGGGAGACCCCAGCCGGGCGCTGAACTTCTTTACCGAGAGATCCCAGCCAGGCGCTGATCAGCGTTAACGGGAGACCCCAGCCGGGCGCCGATCAGCGTTACCGGGAGACCCCAGCCGGGCACCGATCAGCGTTACCGGGAGACCCCAGCCGGGCGGCGATCAGCGTTGCCGGGAGACCACAGCCGGGCACCGATCAGTGTTACCGGGAGACCCCAGCCGGGCACCGATCAGTGTTACCGGGAGACCCCAGCCGGGCGGCGATCAGCGTTACCGGGAGACACGAGCCAGGCACCGATCAGCGTTACCGGGAGACCACAGCCAGGTGCCGATCAGCGTTACCGTGAGACCCCAGCCAGGCACCGATCAGCATTACCGGGAGACCACAGCCGGGCACCGATCAGCGTTACCGAGAGACACCAGCCAGGCGCCGATCAGCGTTACCGGGAGACCCCAGCCGGGCGCCGATCAGCGTTACCGGGCGCGGATCAACGTTACCGAGAGACCCCAGCCGGGCGGCGATCAGCGTTACCGGGAGAACCCAGCCGGGTGCCGATCAGCGCTACCGGGAGACCCCAGCCAGATGCCGATCAGCGTTACCGGGAGACCCCAGCTGTGTGCCGATCAGCGTTACCGTGAGACCACAGCCAGGTGCCGATCAGTGTTACCGAGAGAACCCAGCCAGGCATCGATCAGCGTTACCGTGAGACCCCAGCCAGGTGCCGATCAGCGTTACCGAGAGACCCCAGCCGGGCACCGATCAGCGTTACCGTGAGACCTCAGCCAGGTGCCGATCAGCGTTACCGGGAGACGCCAGCCAGGTGCCGATCAGCGTTACCGGGAGACCCCAGCCGGGCGCCGATCTGCGTTACCGGGAGACCCCAGCGGGGCGCCGATCAGCTTTACCGAGAGACCCAAGCCAGGTACCGATCAGCGTTACCGGGAGACCCCAGCCAGGCGCCGATCAGTGATACCGGGAGACCCCAGCCGGGTGCCGATCAGCGTTACCGGGAGACCCCAGCAGGGCGCCGATCAGCGTTACCGGGAGACCCCAGCCGGGTGCCGATCAGCTTTACCGAGAGACCCAAGCCAGGCACCGATCAGCGTTACCGGGCGACCCCAGCCGTGCGCCGATCAGCTTTACCGAGAGACCCCAGCCAGGCGCCGATCAGTGTTACCGGGAGACCCCAGCCGGGCGCCGATCAGCGTTACCGGGAGACCCCAGCCGGGCGCCGATCAGCGTTACCGAGAGACCCCAGCCGGGCGGCGATCAGCGTTACGGGGAGACCACAGCCGTGCGCCGATCAGCATTACCGGGAGACCCAAGCCGGGCGGCGATCAGCGTTACCGGGAGACCCCAGCCGGGCACCGATCAGCATTACCGGGAGACCCCAGCCGGGTGGCGATCAGCATTACCGGGAGACCACAGCCGGGCACCGATCAGCGTTACCGGGAGACCCCAGCCGGGCACCGATCTGCGTTACCAGGAGACCCCAGCCGGGCGGCGATCAGCGTTACCGGGAGACACCAGCCGGGCACCGATCAGCGTTACCGGGAGACCAAAGCCAGGTGCCGATCAGCGTTACCGTGAGACCCCAGCCGGGCACCGATCAGCGTTACCGAGAGACCCCAGCCGGGCGCAGATCAGCGTTACCGGGAGACCCCAGCTGGGCGCCGATCAGCTTTACCGGGAGACCCCAGCCAGGCGCCGATCAGTGTTACCGGGAGACTCCAGATGGGCGCCGATCAGCGTTACCGGGAGACCCCAGCCGGGCCCCGATCAGCGTTACCGAGAGACCCCAGCCGGGCACCGATCAGCGTTACCGGGAGAACCCAGCCGGGCACCGATCAGCATTACCGGGAGACACCAGCCGGGCGGCGATCAGCGTTACCGGGAGACCCAAGCCGGGCGCCGATCAGCGTTACTGAGAGACCACAGCCAAGCGCCGATCAGCGTTACCGGGAGACCCCAGTCGGGCGCCGATCAGCGTTACCGGGAGACCCCAGCCAGGCGCCGATCAGTGTTACCGGGAGACCCCAGCCGGGTGCCGATCAGCGTTACCGGGAGACCCCAGCGGGGCGCCGATCAGCTTTACCGAGAGACCCAAGCCAGGCACCGATCAGCGTTACCGGGAGACCCCAGCCGGGCGCTGAACTTCTTTACCGAGAGATCCCAGCCAGGCGCTGATCAGCGTTAACGGGAGACCCCAGCCGGGCGCCGATCAGCGTTACCGGGAGACCCCAGCCGGGCACCGATCAGCGTTACCGGGAGACCCCAGCCGGGCGGCGATCAGCGTTGCCGGGAGACCACAGCCGGGCACCGATCAGTGTTACCGGGAGACCCCAGCCGGGCACCGATCAGTGTTACCGGGAGACCCCAGCCGGGCGGCGATCAGCGTTACCGGGAGACACGAGCCAGGCACCGATCAGCGTTACCGGGAGACCACAGCCAGGTGCCGATCAGCGTTACCGTGAGACCCCAGCCAGGCACCGATCAGCATTACCGGGAGACCACAGCCGGGCACCGATCAGCGTTACCGAGAGACACCAGCCAGGCGCCGATCAGCGTTACCGGGAGACCCCAGCCGGGCGCCGATCAGCGTTACCGGGCGCGGATCAACGTTACCGAGAGACCCCAGCCGGGCGGCGATCAGCGTTACCGGGAGAACCCAGCCGGGTGCCGATCAGCGCTACCGGGAGACCCCAGCCAGATGCCGATCAGCGTTACCGGGAGACCCCAGCTGTGTGCCGATCAGCGTTACCGTGAGACCACAGCCAGGTGCCGATCAGTGTTACCGAGAGAACCCAGCCAGGCATCGATCAGCGTTACCGTGAGACCCCAGCCAGGTGCCGATCAGCGTTACCGAGAGACCCCGGCCGGGCACCGATCAGCGTTACCGTGAGACCTCAGCCAGGTGCCGATCAGCGTTACCGGGAGACGCCAGCCAGGTGCCGATCAGCGTTACCGGGAGACCCCAGCCGGGCGCCGATCTGCGTTACCGGGAGACCCCAGCGGGGCGCCGATCAGCTTTACCGAGAGACCCAAGTGAGGTACCGATCAGCGTTACCGGGAGACCCCAGCTGGGCGCCGATCAGCTTTACCTAGAGACCCCAGCCAGGCGCCGATCAGTGTTACCGGGAGACCCCAGCCAGATGCCGATCAGTGTTACCAGGAGAGCCCAGCCGGGTGCCGATCAGCGTTACCGTGAGACCCCAGCCGGGCGCCGATCAGCTTTACCTAGAGACCCAGCGAGGTGCCGATCAGTGTTACCGAGAGACCCCAGCTGGGTGCCGATCAGCGTTACCGGGAGACGCCAGCCAGGTGCCGATCAGCGTTACCGGGAGACCCCAGCCGGGCGCCGATCAGCGTTACCGGGAGACGCCAGCCAGGTGCCGATCAGCGTTACCGGGAGACCCCAGCCAGGTGCCGATCAGCTTTACCGAGAGACCCAAGCCAGGCACCGATCAGCGTTACCGGGAGATCCCAGCCGGGCGCCGATCAGCGTTACCGAGAGACCCCAGCCAGGCACCGATCAGCTTTACCGAGAGACCCCAGCCAGGCGCCGATCAGTGTTACCCGGAGACCCCAGCCGGGCGCCGATCAGCGTTACCGGGAGACCCCAGCCAGGTGCCGATCAGCGTTACCGTGAGACCCCAGCCAGGCACCGATCAGCGTTACCGGGTGACCCCAGCCAGGCGCCGATCAGCGTTACCGGGAGACCCCAGCCGGGCACCGATCAGCATTACCGGGAGACCCCAGCCGGGCACCGATCAGCGTTACCGGGAGACCCCAGCCGGGCACCGATCAGCATTACCGGGAGGCCTCAGCCGGGCGGCGATCAGCGTTACCGGGAGACCCCAGCCGGGCACCGATCAGCGTTACCGGGAGGCCCCAGCCGGGCGGCGATCAGCGTTACCGGGAGACACCAGCCAGGCACCGATCAGCGTTACCGGGAGACCACAGCCAGGTGCCGATCAGCATTACCGTGAGGCCCCAGCCGGGCACCGATCAGCGTTACCGGGAGACCCCAACCGGGCGCCGATCAGCGTTACCGGGAGACCCCAGCCAGTTGGCGATCAGCGTTACCGAGAGACCCCAACCGGGCGCCGATCAGCGTTACCGGGAGACCCCAGCGGGGCGCCGATCAGCTTTACCGAGAGACCCAAGCCAGGCACCGATCAGCGATACCGGGAGACCCCAGCCGGGCGCCGATCAGCTTTACCGAGAGACCCCAGCCAGGCGGCGATCAGCGTTACCGGGAGACCCCAGCCGGGCACTGATCAGCATTACCGGGAGACCCCAGCCGGGCGGCGATCAGCGTTACCGGGAGACCCCAGCCGGGCGGCGATCAGCGTTACCGGGAGACCCCAGCCGGGCACTGATCAGCATTACCGGGAGACCCCAGCCAAGCGCCGATCAGTGTTACCGGGAGACCCCAGCCAGGCTCCGATCAGTGTTACCGGGAGACCCCAGCCGGGTGCCGATCAGCGTTACCGGGAGACCCCAGCAGGGCGCCGATCAGCGTTACCGGGAGACCCCAGCCGGGTGCCGATCAGCGTTACCGGGATACCCCAGCGGGGCGCCGATCAGCGTTACCGGGATACCCCAGCCGGGTGCCGATCAGCGTTACCGGGAGACCCCAGCCGGGTGCCGATCAGCGTTACCGGGATACCCCAGCGGGGCGCCGATCAGCTTTACCGAGAGACCCCAGCCAGGCACCGATCAGCGTTACCGGGAGACCCCAGCCGGGCACCGATCAGCGTTACCGGGAGACCCCAGCCGGGCGGCGATCAGCGTTACCGGGAGACACCAGCCGGGCACCGATCAGCGTTACCGGGAGACCAAAGCCAGGTGCCGATCAGCGTTACCGGGAGACCACAGCCAGGTGCCGATCAGCATTACCGTGAGAACCCAGCGAGGCACCGATCAGCGTTACTGGGTGACCCCAGCCAGGCGCCGATCAGCGTTACCAGGAGACCCCAGCCGGGCGGCGATCAGCGTTACCGGGAGACCCCAACCGGGCGCCGATCAGCGTTACCGGGAGACCCCAGCCAGGTGCCGATCAGCGTTACCGAGAGACCCCAACCGGACGCCGATCAGCGTTACCGGGAGACCCCAGCCGGGCACTGATCAGCATTACCGGGAGACCCCAGCCGGGCGGCGATCAGCGTTACCGGGAGACCCCAGCCGGGCGGCGATCAGCGTTACCGGGAGACCCCAGCCGGGCACTGATCAGCATTACCGGGAGACCCCAGCCAAGCGCCGATCAGTGTTACCGGGAGACCCCAGCCAGGCGCCGATCAGTGTTACCGGGAGACCCCAGCCGGGTGCCGATCAGCGTTACCGGGAGACCCCAGCAGGGCGCCGATCAGCGTTACCGGGAGACCCCAGCCGGGTGCCGATCAGCGTTACCGGGATACCCCAGCGGGGCGCCCATCAGCGTTACCGGGATACCCCAGCCGGGTGCCGATCAGCGTTACCGGGAGACCCCAGCCGGGTGCCGATCAGCGTTACCGGGATACCCCAGCGGGGCGCCGATCAGCTTTACCGAGAGACCCCAGCCAGGCACCGATCAGCGTTACCGGGAGACCCCAGCCGGGCACCGATCTGCGTTACCGGGAGACCCCAGCCGGGCGGCGATCAGCGTTACCGGGAGACACCAGCCGGGCACCGATCAGCGTTACCGGGAGACCAAAGCCAAGTGCCGATCAGCGTTACCGGGAGACCACAGCCAGGTGCCGATCAGCATTACCGTGAGAACCCAGCCAGGCACCGATCAGCGTTACTGGGTGACCCCAGCCAGGCGCCGATCAGCGTTACCAGGAGACCCCAGCCGGGCGGCGATCAGCGTTACCGGGAGACCCCAACCGGGCGCCGATCAGCATTACCGGGAGACCCCAGCCAGGTGCCGATCAGCGTTACCGAGAGACCCCAACCGGGCGCCGATCAGCGTTACCGTGAGAACCCCAGCCGGGCGGCGATCAGCGTTACCGGGAGACCCCAACGGGGCGCCGATCAGCTTTACCGGGAGACACCAGCCGGGCACCGATCAGCGTTACCGGGAGACCCCAGCCAGGCGCCGATCAGCGTTACCGGGAGACCCCAGCCGGGCGGCGATCAGCGTTACCGGGAGACCCCAGCCGGGCGCCGATCAGCGTTACCAGGAGACCCCAGCCGGGCGGCGATCAGCGTTACCGGGAGACCCCAACCGGGCGCCGATCAGCGTTACCGGGAGACCCCAGCCGGGCGGCGATCAGCGTTACCGGGAGACCCCAACCGGGCGCCGATCAGCGTTACCGGGAGACCCCAACCGGGCGCCGATCAGCGTTACCGGGAGACCCCAACCGGGCGCCGATCAGCGTTACCGGGAGACCCCAGCCAGGTGCCGATCAGCGTTACCGGGAGACCCCAGCCAGGTGCCGATCAGCGTTACCGAGAGACCCCAGCTGGGCACCGATCAGCTTTACCGAGAGACCCAAGCCAGGCACCGATCAGCGTTACCGGGAGACCCCAGCCGGGCACCCATCAGCGTTACCGGGAGACCCCAGCCGGGCGCCGATCAGCTTTACCGAGAGACCCCAGCCAGGCGCCGATCAGTGTTGCCGGGAGACCCCAGCCGGGCGCCGATCAGCGTTACCGAGAGACCCCAGCCGGGCGGCGATCAGCGTTACCGGGAGACCCCAGCCGGGCGGCGATCAGCGTTACCGGGAGACCCCAGCCGGGCGGCGATCAGCGTTACCGGGAGACCCCAGCCGGGCACTGATCAGCATTACCGGGAGACCCCAGCCGGGCGGCGATCAGCGTTACCGGGAGACCCCAGCCGGGCAGCGATCAGCGTTACCGGGAGACCCCAGCCGGGCACTGATCAGCATTACCGGGAGACCCCTGCCAAGCGCCGATCAGTGTTACCGGGAGACCCCAGCCAGGCTCCGATCAGTGTTACCGGGAGACCCCAGCCGGGTGCCGATCAGCGTTACCGGGAGACCCCAGCAGGGCGCCGATCAGCGTTACCGGGAGACCCCAGCCGGGTGCCGATCAGCGTTACCGGGATACCCCAGCGGGGCGCCGATCAGCGTTACCGGGATACCCCAGCCGGGTGCCGATCAGCGTTACCGGGAGACCCCAGCCGGGTGCCGATCAGCGTTACCGGGATACCCCAGCGGGGCGCCGATCAGCTTTACCGAGAGACCCCAGCCAGGCACCGATCAGCGTTACCGGGAGACCCCAGCCGGGCACAGATCAGCGTTACCGGGAGACCCCAGCCGGGCGGCGATCAGCGTTACCGGGAGACACCAGCCGGGCACCGATCAGCGTTACCGGGAGACCAAAGCCAGGTGCCGATCAGCGTTACCGGGAGACCACAGCCAGGTGCCGATCAGCATTACCGTGAGAACCCAGCCAGGCACCGATCAGCGTTACTGGGTGACCCCAGCCAGGCGCCGATCAGCGTTACCAGGAGACCCCAGCCGGGCGGCGATCAGCGTTACCGGGAGACCCCAACCGGGCGCCGATCAGCGTTACCGGGAGACCCCAGCCAGGTGCCGATCAGCTTTACCGAGAGACCCCAGCCAGGCACCGATCAGCGTTACCGGGAGACCCCAGCCGGGCACCGATCAGCGTTACCGGGAGACCCCAGCCGGGCGGCGATCAGCGTTACCGGGAGACACCAGCAGGGCACCGATCAGCGTTACCGGGAGACCAAAGCCAGGTGCCGATCAGCATTACCGTGAGAACCCAGCCAGGCACCGATCAGCGTTACTGGGTGACCCCAGCCAGGCGCCGATCAGCGTTACCAGGAGACCCCAGCCGGGCGGCGATCAGCGTTACCGGGAGACCCCAACCGGGCGCCGATCAGCGTTACCGGGAGACCCCAGCCAGGTGCCGATCAGCGTTACCGAGAGACCCCAACCGGACGCCGATCAGCGTTACCGGGAGACCCCAGCCGGGTGCCGATCAGCGTTACCGGGATACCCCAGCGGGGCGCCGATCAGCTTTACCGAGAGACCCCAGCCAGGCACCGATCAGCGTTACCGGGAGACCCCAGCCGGGCACAGATCAGCGTTACCGGGAGACCCCAGCCGGGCGGCGATCAGCGTTACCGGGAGACACCAGCCGGGCACCGATCAGCGTTACCGGGAGACCAAAGCCAGGTGCCGATCAGCGTTACCGGGAGACCACAGCCAGGTGCCGATCAGCATTACCGTGAGAACCCAGCCAGGCACCGATCAGCGTTACTGGGTGACCCCAGCCAGGCGCCGATCAGCGTTACCAGGAGACCCCAGCCGGGCGGCGATCAGCGTTACCGGGAGACCCGAACCGGGCGCCGCTCAGCTTTACCGGGAGACCCCAGCCAGGTGCCGATCAGCTTTACCGAGAGACCCCAGCCAGGCACCGATCAGCGTTACCGGGAGACCCCAGCCGGGCACCGATCGTTACCGGGAGACCCCAGCCGGGCGGCGATCAGCGTTACCGGGAGACAACAGCCGGGCACCGATCAGCGTTACCGGGAGACCAAAGCCAGGTGCCGATCAGCGTTACCGGGAGACCACAGCCAGATGCCGATCAGCATTACCGTGAGAACCCAGCCAGGCACCGATCAGCGTTACTGGGTGACCCCAGCCAGGCGCCGATCAGCGTTACCAGGAGACCCCAGCCGGGCGGCGATCAGCGTTACCGAGAGACCCCAGCCAGGCACCGATCAGCGTTACCGGGAGACCCCAGCCGGGCACCGATCGTTACCGGGAGACCCCAGCCGGGCGGCGATCAGCGTTACCGGGAGACACCAGCCGGGCACCGATCAGCGTTACCGGGAGACCAAAGCCAGGTGCCGATCAGCGTTACCGGGAGACCACAGCCAGATGCCGATCAGCATTACCGTGAGAACCCAGCCAGGCACCGATCAGCGTTACTGGGTGACCCCAGCCAGGCGCCGATCAGCGTTACCAGGAGACCCCAGCCGGGCGGCGATCAGCGTTACCGGGAGACCCCAACCGGGCGCCGATCAGCGTTACCGGGAGACCCCAGCCAGGTGCCGATCAGCGTTACCGGGAGACCCCAGCCGGGCACTGATCAGCATTACCGGGAGACCCCAGCCGGGCGGCGATCAGCGTTACCGGGAGACCCCAGCCGGGCGGCGATCAGCGTTACCGGGAGACCCCAGCCGGGCACTGATCAGCATTACCGGGAGACGCCAGCCAAGCGCCGATCAGTGTTACCGGGAGACCCCAGCCAGGCGCCGATCAGTGTTACCGGGAGACCCCAGCCGGGTGCCGATCAGCGTTACCGGGAGACCCCAGCAGGGCGCCGATCAGCGTTACCGGGAGACCGCAGCCGGGTGCCGATCAGCGTTACCGGGATACCCCAGCGGGGCGCCGATCAGCGTTACCGGGATACCCCAGCCGGGTGCCGATCAGCGTTACCGGGAGACCACAGCCGGGTGCCGATCAGCGTTACCGGGATACCCCAGCGGGGCGCCGATCAGCTTTACCGAGAGACCCAAGCCAGGCACCGATCAGCGTTACCGGGAGACCCCAGCCGGGCACCGATCAGCGTTACCGGGAGACCCCAGCCGGGCACCGATCAGCGTTACCGGGAGACCCCAGCAGGGCGCCGATCAGCGTTACCGGGAGACCCCAGCCGGGTGCCGATCAGCGTTACCGGGAGACCCCAGCCGGGTGCCGATCAGTGTAACCGGGAGACCCCAGCGGGGCGCCGATCAGCTTTACCGAGAGACCCAAGCCAGGCACCGATCAGCGTTACCGAGAGACCCAAGCCAGGCACCGATCAGCGATACCGGGAGACCCCAGCCGGGCGCCGATCAGCTTTACCGAGAGACCCCAGCCAGGCGCCGATCAGTGTTGCCGGGAGACCCCAGCCGGGCGCCGATCAGCGTTACCGAGAGACCCCAGCCGGGCGGCGATCAGCGTTACCGGGAGACCCCAGCAGGGCGCCGATCAGCATTACCGGGAGACCCCAGCAGGGCGCCGATCAGAATTACCGGGAGACCCCAGCCGGGCGGCGATCAGCGTTACCGGGAGACCCCAGCCGGGCACTGATCAGCATTACCGGGAGACCCCAGCCGGGCACCGATCAGCGTTACCGGGAGACCACAGCCGGGCGCCGATCAGTGTTACCGGGAGACCCCAGCCAGGCGCCGATCAGCGTTACCGGGAGACCCCAGCAGAGCGCCGATCAGCGTTACCGGGAGACCCCAGCCGGGTGCCGATCAGCGTTACCGGGAGACCCCAGCCGGGTGCCGATCAGTGTAACCGGGAGACCCCAGCCGGGTGCCGATCAGCGTTACCGGGAGACCCCAGCCGGGTGCCGATCAGCGTTACCGGGATACCCCAGCGGGGCGCCGATCAGCTTTACCGAGAGACCCCAGCCAGGCACCGATCAGCGTTACCGGGAGACCCCAGCCGGGCACAGATCAGCGTTACCGGGAGACCCCAGCCGGGCGGCGATCAGCGTTACCGGGAGACACCAGCCGGGCACCGATCAGCGTTACCGGGAGACCAAAGCCAGGTGCCGATCAGCGTTACCGGGAGACCACAGCCAGGTGCCGATCAGCATTACCGTGAGAACCCAGCCAGGCACCGATCAGCGTTACTGGGTGACCCCAGCCAGGCGCCGATCAGCGTTACCAGGAGACCCCAGCCGGGCGGCGATCAGCGTTACCGGGAGACCCCAACCGGGTGCCGATCAGCGTTACCGGGAGACCCCAGCCAGGTGCCGATCAGCTTTACCGAGAGACCCCAGCCAGGCACCGATCAGCGTTACCGGGAGACCCCAGCCGGGCACCGATCAGCGTTACCGGGAGACCCCAGCCGGGCGGCGATCAGCGTTACCGGGAGACACCAGCCGGGCACCGATCAGCGTTACCGGGAGACCAAAGCCAGGTGCCGATCAGCATTACCGTGAGAACCCAGCCAGGCACCGATCAGCGTTACTGGGTGACCCCAGCCAGGCGCCGATCAGCGTTACCAGGAGACCCCAGCCGGGCGGCGATCAGCGTTACCGGGAGACCCCAACCGGGCGCCGATCAGCGTTACCGGGAGACCCCAGCCAGGTGCCGATCAGCGTTACCGAGAGACCCCAACCGGACGCCGATCAGCGTTACCGGGAGACCCCAGCCGGGTGCCGATCAGCGTTACCGGGATACCCCAGCGGGGCGCCGATCAGCTTTACCGAGAGACCCCAGCCAGGCACCGATCAGCGTTACCGGGAGACCCCAGCCGGGCACAGATCAGCGTTACCGGGAGACCCCAGCCGGGCGGCGATCAGCGTTACCGGGAGACACCAGCCGGGCACCGATCAGCGTTACCGGGAGACCAAAGCCAGGTGCCGATCAGCGTTACCGGGAGACCACAGCCAGGTGCCGATCAGCATTACCGTGAGAACCCAGCCAGGCACCGATCAGCGTTACTGGGTGACCCCAGCCAGGCGCCGATCAGCGTTACCAGGAGACCCCAGCCGGGCGGCGATCAGCGTTACCGGGAGACCCCAACCGGGCGCCGATCAGCGTTACCGGGAGACCCCAGCCTGGTGCCGATCAGCTTTACCGAGAGACCCCAGCCAGGCACCGATCAGCGTTACCGGGAGACCCCAGCCGGGCACCGATCGTTACCGGGAGACCCCAGCCGGGCGGCGATCAGCGTTACCGGGAGACACCAGCCGGGCACCGATCAGCGTTACCGGGAGACCAAAGCCAGGTGCCGATCAGCGTTACCGGGAGACCACAGCCAGGTGCCGATCAGCATTACCGTGAGAACCCAGCCAGGCACCGATCAGCGTTACTGGGTGACCCCAGCCAGGCGCCGATCAGCGTTACCAGGAGACCCCAGCCGGGCGGCGATCAGCGTTACCGGGAGACCCCAACCGGGCGCCGATCAGCGTTACCGGGAGACCCCAGCCAGGTGCCGATCAGCGTTACCGAGAGACCCCAACCGGACGCCGATCAGCGTTACCGGGAGACCCCAGCCGGGCACTGATCAGCATTACCGGGAGACCCCAGCCGGGCGGCGATCAGCGTTACCGGGAGACCCCAGCCGGGCGGCGATCAGCGTTACCGGGAGACCCCAGCCGGGCACTGATCAGCATTACCGGGAGACCCCAGCCAAGCGCCGATCAGTGTTACCGGGAGACCCCAGCCAGGCGCCGATCAGTGTTACCGGGAGACCCCAGCCGGGTGCCGATCAGCGTTACCGGGAGACCCCAGCAGGGCGCCGATCAGCGTTACCGGGAGACCCCAGCCGGGTGCCGATCAGCGTTACCGGGATACCCCAGCGGGGCGCCGATCAGCGTTACCGGGATACCCCAGCCGGGTGCCGATCAGCGTTACCGGGAGACCACAGCCGGGTGCCGATCAGCGTTACCGGGATACCCCAGCGGGGCGCCGATCAGCTTTACCGAGAGACCCCAGCCAGGCACCGATCAGCGTTACCGGGAGACCCCAGCCGGGCACCGATCAGCGTTACCGGGAGACCCCAGCCGGGCGGCGATCAGCGTTACCGGGAGACACCAGCAGGGCACCGATCAGCGTTACCGGGAGACCAAAGCCAGGTGCCGATCAGCGTTACCGGGAGACCACAGCCAGGTGCCGATCAGCGTTACCGGGAGACCCCAACCGGGCGCCGATCAGCATTACCGGGAGACCCCAGCCAGGTGCCGATCAGCGTTACCGAGAGACCCCAACCGGGCGCCGATCAGCGTTACCGTGAGAACCCCAGCCGGGCGGCGATCAGCGTTACCGGGAGACCCCAACGGGGCGCCGATCAGCTTTACCGGGAGACACCAGCCGGGCACCGATCAGCGTTACCGGGAGACCCCAGCCAGGCGCCGATCAGCGTTACCGGGAGACCCCAGCCGGGCGGCGATCAGCGTTACCGGGAGACCCCAGCCGGGCGCCGATCAGCGTTACCAGGAGACCCCAGCCGGGCGGCGATCAGCGTTACCGGGAGACCCCAACCGGGCGCCGATCAGCGTTACCGGGAGACCCCAGCCGGGCGGCGATCAGTGTTACCGGGAGACCCCAACCGGGCGCCGATCAGCGTTACCGGGAGACCCCAACCGGGCGCCGATCAGCGTTACCGGGAGACCCCAACCGGGCGCCGATCAGCGTTACCGGGAGACCCCAGCCAGGTGCCGATCAGCGTTACCGGGAGACCCCAGCCAGGTGCCGATCAGCGTTACCGAGAGACCCCAGCTGGGCACCGATCAGCTTTACCGAGAGACCCAAGCCAGGCACCGATCAGCGTTACCGGGAGACCCCAGCCGGGCACCCATCAGCGTTACCGGGAGACCCCAGCCGGGCGCCGATCAGCTTTACCGAGAGACCCCAGCCAGGCGCCGATCAGTGTTGCCGGGAGACCCCAGCGGGCGCCGATCAGCGTTACCGAGAGACCCCAGCCGGGCGGCGATCAGCGTTACCGGGAGACCCCAGCCGGGCACCGATCAGCGTTACCGGGAGACCCCAGCAGGGCGCCGATCAGCATTACCGGGAGACCCCAGCAGGGCGCCGATCAGCATTACCGGGAGACCCCAGCCGGGCGGCGATCAGCGTTACCGGGAGACCCCAGCCGGGCACTGATCAGCATTACCGGGAGACCCCAGCCGGGCACCGATCAGCGTTACCGGGAGACCACAGCCGGGCGCCGATCAGTGTTACCGGGAGACCCCAGCCAGGCGCCGATCAGCGTTACCGGGAGACCCCAGCAGGGCGCCGATCAGCGTTACCGGGAGACCCCAGCCGGGTGCCGATCAGCGTTACCGGGAGACCCCAGCCGGGTGCCGATCAGTGTAACCGGGAGACCCCAGCGGGGCGCCGATCAGCTTTACCGAGAGACCCAAGCCAGGCACCGATCAGCGTTACCGGGAGACCCCAGCCGGGCACCGATCAGCGTTACCGGGAGACCCCAGCCGGGCACCGATCAGCGTTACCGGGAGACCCCAGCAGGGCGCAGATCAGCGTTACCGGGAGACCCCAGCCGGGTGCCGATCAGCGTTACCGGGAGACCCCAGCCGGGTGCCGATCAGTGTAACCGGGAGACCCCAGCGGGGCGCCGATCAGCTTTACCGAGAGACCCAAGCCAGGCACCGATCAGCGTTACCGAGAGACCCAAGCCAGGCACCGATCAGCGATACCGGGAGACCCCAGCCGAGCGCCGATCAGCTTTACCGAGAGACCCCAGCCAGGCGCCGATCAGTGTTGCCGGGAGACCCCAGCCGGGCGCCGATCAGCGTTACCGAGAGACCCCAGCCGGGCGGCGATCAGCGTTACCGGGAGACCCCAGCCGGGCACTGATCAGCATTACCGGGAGACCCCAGCCGGGCGGCGATCAGCGTTACCGGGAGACCCCAGCCGGGCGGCGATCAGCGTTACCGGGAGACCCCAGCCGGGCACTGATCAGCATTACCGGGAGACCCCAGCCAAGCGCCGATCAGTGTTACCGGGAGACCCCAGCCAGGCTCCGATCAGTGTTACCGGGAGACCCCAGCCGGGTGCCGATCAGCGTTACCGGGAGACCCCAGCAGGGCGCCGATCAGCGTTACCGGGAGACCCCAGCCGGGTGCCGATCAGCGTTACCGGGATACCCCAGCGGGGCGCCGATCAGCGTTACCGGGATACCCCAGCCGGGTGCCGATCAGCGTTACCGGGAGACCCCAGCCGGGTGCCGATCAGCGTTACCGGGATACCCCAGCGGGGCGCCGATCAGCTTTACCGAGAGACCCCAGCCAGGCACCGATCAGCGTTACCGGGAGACCCCAGCCGGGCACAGATCAGCGTTACCGGGAGACCCCAGCCGGGCGGCGATCAGCGTTACCGGGAGACACCAGCCGGGCACCGATCAGCGTTACCGGGAGACCAAAGCCAGGTGCCGATCAGCGTTACCGGGAGACCACAGCCAGGTGCCGATCAGCATTACCGTGAGAACCCAGCCAGGCACCGATCAGCGTTACTAGGTGACCCCAGCCAGGCGCCGATCAGCGTTACCAAGAGACCCCAGCCGGGCGGCGATCAGCGTTACCGGGAGACCCCAACCGGGCGCCGATCAGCGTTACCGGGAGACCCCAGCCAGGTGCCGATCAGCGTTACCGAGAGACCCCAACCGGACGCCGATCAGCGTTACCGGGAGACCCCAGCCGGGCACTGATCAGCATTACCGGGAGACCCCAGCCGGGCGGCGATCAGCGTTACCGGGAGACCCAAGCCGGGCGGCGATCAGCGTTACCGGGAGACCCCAGCCGGGCACTGATCAGCATTACCGGGAGACCCCAGCCAAGCGCCGATCAGTGTTACCGGGAGACCCCAGCCAGGCGCCGATCAGTGTTACCGGGAGACCCCAGCCGGGTGCCGATCAGCGTTACCGGGAGACCCCAGCAGGGCGCCGATCAGCGTTACCGGGAGACCCCAGCCGGGTGCCGATCAGCGTTACCGGGATAACCCAGCGGGGCGCCGATCAGCGTTACCGGGATACCCCAGCCGGGTGCCGATCAGCGTTACCGGGAGACCCCAGCCGGGTGCCGATCAGCGTTACCGGGATACCCCAGCGGGGCGCCGATCAGCTTTACCGAGAGACCCCAGCCAGGCACCGATCAGCGTTACCGGGAGACCCCAGCCGGGCACCGATCAGCGTTACCGGGAGACCCCAGCCGGGCGGCGATCAGCGTTACCGGGAGACACCAGCAGGGCACCGATCAGCGTTACCGGGAGACCAAAGCCAGGTGCCGATCAGCGTTACCGGGAGACCACAGCCAGGTGCCGATCAGCATTACCGTGAGAACCCAGCCAGGCACCGATCAGCGTTACTGGGTGACCCCAGCCAGGCGCCGATCAGCGTTACCAGGAGACCCCAGCCGGGCGGCGATCAGCGTTACCGGGAGACCCCAACCGGGCGCCGATCAGCATTACCGGGAGACCCCAGCCAGGTGCCGATCAGCGTTACCGAGAGACCCCAACCGGGCGCCGATCAGCGTTACCGTGAGAACCCCAGCCGGGCGGCGATCAGCGTTACCGGGAGACCCCAACGGGGCGCCGATCAGCTTTACCGGGAGACACCAGCCGGGCACCGATCAGCGTTACCGGGAGACCCCAGCCAGGCGCCGATCAGCGTTACCGGGAGACCCCAGCCGGGCGGCGATCAGCGTTACCGGGAGACCCCAGCCGGGCGCCGATCAGCGTTACCAGGAGACCCCAGCCGGGCGGCGATCAGCGTTACCGGGAGACCCCAACCGGGCGCCGATCAGCGTTACCGGGAGACCCCAGCCGGGCGGCGATCAGCGTTACCGGGAGACCCCAACCGGGCGCCGATCAGCGTTACCGGGAGACCCCAACCGGGCGCCGATCAGCGTTACCGGGAGACCCCAACCGGGCGCCGATCAGCGTTACCGGGAGACCCCAGCCAGGTGCCGATCAGCGTTACCGGGAGACCCCAGCCAGGTGCCGATCAGCGTTACCGAGAGACCCCAGCTGGGCACCGATCAGCTTTACCGAGAGACCCAAGCCAGGCACCGATCAGCGTTACCGGGAGACCCCAGCCGGGCACCCATCAGCGTTACCGGGAGACCCCAGCCGGGCGCCGATCAGCTTTACCGAGAGACCCCAGCCAGGCGCCGATCAGTGTTGCCGGGAGACCCCAGCCGGGCGCCGATCAGCGTTACCGAGAGACCCCAGCCGGGCGGCGATCAGCGTTACCGGGAGACCCCAGCCGGGCACCGATCAGCGTTACCGGGAGACCCCAGCCGGGCACTGATCAGCATTACCGGGAGACCCCAGCCGGGCGCCGATCAGCATTACCGGGAGACCCCAGCAGGGCGCCGATCAGCATTACCGGGAGACCCCAGCCGGGCACCGATCAGCGTTCCTGGGTGACCCCAGCCGGGCACCGATCAGCGTTACCGGGAGACCCCAACCGGGCGCCGATCGATGTTACCGGGAGACCCCAGCCAGGTGCCGATCAGCGTTACTGAGAGACCCCAGCCGGGCGCCGATCAGCGTTACCGGGAGACCCCAGCCAGGCACCGATCAGCGTTACCGGGAGACCCCAGCTAGGTGCCGATCAGCGTTACCGGGAGACCCCAGCGAGGCACCGATCAGCGTTACCGAAAGACACCAGCTGGGCGCCGATCAGCGTTACCGAGACCCCAGCCAAGCGCCGATCAGCGTTACCAAGGGACCCCAGCCAGGCGACGATCAGCGTTACGGGGCACGGATCAACGTTACCGAGAGACCCCAGCCGGGCAGCGATCAGCGCTATCGGGAGACCCCAGCCGGGTGCCGATCAGCGTTACCGGGAGACCCCAGCCGGGCGCCGATCAGCGTTACCGGGAGACCCCAGCCGGGCGCCGATCAGTGTTACCGGGAGACCCCAGCCAGGTGCCGATCAACGTTACCGAGAGACCCCAGCAGGGCGCCGATCAGCGTTACCGGGAGACCCCAGCCAGGTGCCGATCAGCGTTACTGAGAGACCCCAGCCGGGCGGCGATCAGCGTTACCGGGAGACCCAAGCCAGGCACCGATCAGCGTTACCGGGAGACCCCAGCCGGGCGCCGATCAGCTTTACCGAGAGACCCCGGCCAGGCGCCGATCAGTGTTACCGGGAGACCCCAGCCAGGTGCCGATCAGCGTTACTGGGAGACCCCAGCCGGGCGGCGATCAGCGTTACCGGGAGACCACAGCCGGGCGCCGATCAGCTTTACCTAGAGACCACAGCCAAGCGCCGATCAGCGTTACCAGGAGACCCCAGCCAGGCGCCGAGCAGTGTTACCGGGAGACCCCAGCCGGGTGCCGATCAGCGTTACCGGGAGACCACAGCAGGGCGCCGATCAGCGTTACCGGGAGACCCCAGCCGGGCGCCGATCAGCTTTACCGAGAGACCCCAGCCCGGTGCCGATCAGCGTTACCGGGAGACCCCAGCCGGGCGCCGATCAGCGTTACCGGGAGACCCCAGCCGGGCGCCGATCAGCGTTACCGGGAGACACCAGCCAGGTGCCGATCAGCGTTACCGGGAGACCCCAGCCAGGTGCCGATCAGTGTTACCGGGAGACCCCAGCCGGGCGCCGATCAGCGTTACCGGGAGACCCCAGCCAGGTGCCGATCAGCATTACCGGGAGACACCAGCCAGGTGCCGATCAGCGTTACCGGGAGACCCCAGCCAGGTGCCGATCAGCGTTACCGGGAGACCCCAGCCAGGTGCCGATCAGCATTACCGGGAGACACCAGCCAGGTGCCGATCAGCGTTACCGGGAGACCCCAGCCGGGCGCCGATCAGCGTTACTGGGAGACCCCAGCCGGGCGCCGATCAGCGTTACCGGGAGACCCCAGCCGGGCGCCGATCAGCGTTACCGGGAGACCCCAGCCAGGTGCCGATCAGCATTACCGGGAGACCCCAGCCAGGTGCCGATCAGCGTTACCGGGAGACCCCAGCCAGGTGCCGATCAGCGTTACCGGGAGACCCCAGCCAGGTGCCGATCAGCGTTACCGGGAGACACCAGCCAGGTGCCGATCAGCGTTACCGGGAGACCCCAGCCGGGCGCCGATCAGTGTTACCGGGAGACCCCAGCCAGGTGCCGATCAACGTTACCGAGAGACCCCAGCAGGGCGCCGTTCAGCGTTACCGAGACCCCAGCCAAGCGCCGATCAGCGTTACCAAGGGACCCCAGCCAGGCGACGATCAGCGTTACGGGCCACGGATCAACGTTACCGAGAGACCCCAGCCGGGCAGCGATCAGCGTTACCGGGAGACCCCAGCCGGGCACTGATCAGCATTACCGGGAGACCCCAGCCGTGCGGCGATCAGCGTTACCGGGAGACCCCAGCCGGGCGGCGATCAGCGTTACCGGGAGACCCCAGCCGGGCACTGATCAGCATTACCGGGAGACCCCAGCCAAGCGCCGATCAGTGTTACCGGGAGACCCCAGCCAGGCTCCGATCAGTGTTACCGGGAGACCCCAGCCGGGTGCCGATCAGCGTTACCGGGAGACCCCAGCAGGGCGCCGATCAGCGTTACCGGGAGACCCCAGCCGGGTGCCGATCAGCGTTACCGGGATACCCCAGCGGGGCGCCGATCAGCGTTACCGGGATACCCCAGCCGGGTGCCGATCAGCGTTACCGGGAGACCCCAGCCGGGTGCCGATCAGCGTTACCGGGATACCCCAGCGGGGCGCCGATCAGCTTTACCGAGAGACCCCAGCCAGGCACCGATCAGCGTTACCGGGAGACCCCAGCCGGGCACCGATCAGCGTTACCGGGAGACCCCAGCCGGGCGGCGATCAGCGTTACCGGGAGACACCAGCCGGGCACCGATCAGCGTTACCGGGAGACCAAAGCCAGGTGCCGATCAGCGTTACCGGGAGACCACAGCCAGGTGCCGATCAGCATTACCGTGAGAACCCAGCCAGGCACCGATCAGCGTTACTGGGTGACCCCAGCCAGGCGCCGATCAGCGTTACCAGGAGACCCCAGCCGGGCGGCGATCAGCGTTACCGGGAGACCCCAACCGGGCGCCGATCAGCATTACCGGGAGACCCCAGCCAGGTGCCGATCAGCGTTACCGAGAGACCCCAACCGGGCGCCGATCAGCGTTACCGTGAGAACCCCAGCCGGGCGGCGATCAGCGTTACCGGGAGACCCCAACGGGGCGCCGATCAGCTTTACCGGGAGTCACCAGCCGGGCACCGATCAGCGTTACCGGGAGACCCCAGCCAGGCGCCGATCAGCGTTACCGGGAGACCCCAGCCGGGCGGCGATCAGCGTTACCGGGAGACCCCAGCCAGGCGCCGATCAGCGTTACCGGGAGACCCCAGCCGGGCGGCGATCAGCGTTACCGGGAGACCCCAACCGGGCGCCGATCAGCGTTACCGGGAGACCCCAGCCGGGCGGCGATCAGCGTTACCGGGAGACCCCAACCGGGCGCCGATCAGCGTTACCGGGAGACCCCAACCGGGCGCCGATCAGCGTTACCGGGAGACCCCAACCGGGCGCCGATCAGCGTTACCGGGAGACCCCAGCCAGGTGCCGATCAGCGTTACCGGGAGACCCCAGCCAGGTGCCGATCAGCGTTACCGAGAGACCCCAGCTGGGCACCGATCAGCTTTACCGAGAGACCCAAGCCAGGCACCGATCAGCGTTACCGGGTGACCCCAGCCGGGCACCGATCAGCGTTACCGGGAGACCCCAGCCGGGCGCCGATCAGCTTTACCGAGAGACCCCAGCCAGGCGCCGATCAGTGTTGCCGGCAGACCCCAGCCGGGCGCCGATCAGCGTTACCGAGAGACCCCAGCCGGGCGGCGATCAGCGTTACCGGGAGACCCCAGCCGGGCACCGATCAGCGTTACCGGGAGACCCCAGCAGGGCGCCGATCAGCATTACCGGGAGACCCCAGCCGGGCGGCGATCAGCGTTACCGGGAGACCCCAGCCGGGCACTGATCAGCATTACCGGGAGACCCCAGCCAGGCACCGATCAGCGTTACCGGGAGACCACAGCCGGGCGCCGATCAGTGTTACCGGGAGACCCCAGCCAGGCGCCGATCAGCGTTACCGGGAGACCCCAGCAGGGCGCCGATCAGCATTACCGGGAGACCCCAGCCGGGTGCCGATCAGCGTTACCGGGAGACCCCAGCCGGGTGCCGATCAGTGTAACCGGGAGACCCCAGCGGGGCGCCGATCAGCTTTACCGAGAGACCCAAGCCAGGCACCGATCAGCGTTACCGGGAGACCCCAGCCGGGCACCGATCAGCGTTACCGGGAGACCCCAGCCGGGCACCGATCAGCGTTACCGGGAGACCCCAGCCGTGCGCCGATCAGCGTTACCGGGAGACCCCAGCCGGGCGCTGAACATCTTTACCGAGAGACCCCAGCCAGGCGCTGATCAGCGTTACCGAGAGACCCCAGCCGGGCGGCGATCAGCGTTACCGGGAGACCCCAGCCGGGCACCGATCAGCGTTACCGGGAGACACCATCCGGGCACCGATCAGCGTTACCGGGAGACCAAAGCCAGGTGCCGATCAGCGTTACCGGGAGACACCAGCCGGGCACCGATCAGCGTTACCGGGAGCCCCCAGCCGGGCACCGATCAGCATTACCGGGAGACCCCAGCCGGGCGGCGATCAGCGTTACCGGGAGACCCCAGCCGGGCACCGATCAGCGTTACCGGGAGGCCCCAGTCGGGCAGCGATCAGCGTTACCGGGAGACACCAGCCGGGCACCGATCATAGTTACCGGGAGACCCCAGCCAGGTGCCGATCAGCGTTACCGGGAGGCCCCAGCTGGGCGCCGATCAGCGTTACCGGGAGGCCCCAGCCGGGCACCGATCAGCGTTCCTGGGTGACCACAGCCGGGCACCGATCAGCGTTACCGGGAGACCCCAACCGGGCGCCGATCGATGTTACCGGGAGACCCCAGCCAGGTGCCGATCAGCGTTACTGAGAGACCCCAGCCGGGCGCCGATCAGCGTTACCGGGAGACCCCAGCCAGGCACCGATCAGCGTTACCGGGAGACCCCAGCTAGGTGCCGATCAGCGTTACCGGGAGACCCCAGCGAGGCACCGATCAGCGTTACCGAAAGACACCAGCTGGGCGCCGATCAGCGTTACCGAGACCCCAGCCAAGCGCCGATCAGCGTTACCAAGGGACCCCAGCCAGGCGACGATCAGCGTTACGGGGCACGGATCAACGTTACCGAGAGACCCCAGCCGGGCAGCGATCAGCGCTATCGGGAGACCCCAGCCGGGTGCCGATCAGCGTTACCGGGAGACCCCAGCCGGGCGCCGATCAGCGTTACCGGGAGACCCCAGCCGGGCGCCGATCAGTGTTACCGGGAGACCCCAGCCAGGTGCCGATCAACGTTACCGAGAGACCCCAGCAGGGCGCCGATCAGCGTTACCGGGAGACCCCAGCCAGGTGCCGATCAGCGTTACTGAGAGACCCCAGCCGGGCGGCGATCAGCGTTACCGGGAGACCCAAGCCAGGCACCAATCAGCGTTACCGGGAGACCCCAGCCGGGCGCCGATCAGCTTTACCGAGAGACCCCGGCCAGGCGCCGATCAGTGTTACCGGGAGACCCCAGCCAGGTGCCGATCAGCGTTACCGGGAGACCCCAGCCGGGCGGCGATCAGCGTTACCGGGAGACCACAGCCGGGCGCCGATCAGCTTTACCTAGAGACCACAGCCAAGCGCCGATCAGCGTTACCAGGAGACCCCAGCCAGGCGCCGATCAGTGTTACCGGGAGACCCCAGCCGGGTGCCGATCAGCGTTACCGGGAGACCACAGCAGGGCGCCGATCAGCGTTACCGGGAGACCCCAGCCGGGCGCCGATCAGCTTTACCGAGAGACCCCAGCCCGGTGCCGATCAGCGTTACCGGGAGACCCCAGCCGGGCGCCGATCAGCGTTACCGGGAGACCCCAGCCGGGCGCCGATCAGCGTTACCGGGAGACACCAGCCAGGTGCCGATCAGCGTTACCGGGAGACCCCAGCCAGGTGCCGATCAGTGTTACCGGGAGACCCCAGCCGGGCGCCGATCAGCGTTACCGGGAGACCCCAGCCAGGTGCCGATCAGCATTACCGGGAGACACCAGCCAGGTGCCGATCAGCGTTACCGGGAGACCCCAGCCAGGTGCCGATCAGCGTTACCGGGAGACCCCAGCCAGGTGCCGATCAGCATTACCGGGAGACACCAGCCAGGTGCCGATCAGCGTTACCGGGAGACCCCAGCCGGGCGCCGATCAGCGTTACTGGGAGACCCCAGCCGGGCGCCGATCAGCGTTACCGGGAGACCCCAGCCGGGCGCCGATCAGCGTTACCGGGAGACCCCAGCCAGGTGCCGATCAGCATTACCGGGAGACCCCAGCCAGGTGCCGATCAGCGTTACCGGGAGACCCCAGCCAGGTGCCGATCAGCGTTACCGGGAGACCCCAGCCAGGTGCCGATCAGCGTTACCGGGAGACACCAGCCAGGTGCCGATCAGCGTTACCAGGAGACCCCAGCCGGGTGCCGATCAGCGTTACCGGGAGACCCCAGCCGGGCGCCGATCAGCGTTACCGGGAGACCCCAGCCGGGCGCCGATCAGCGTTACCGGGAGACACCAGCCAGGTGCCGATCAGCGTTACCAGGAGACCCCAGCTGGGTGCCGATCAGCGTTACCGGGAGACCCTAGCCGGGCGCCGATCAGCACTGGTCCCCACAAACGGGGACCAGGCGGAACAGTACTTGGGGGGGGGGGGGTCTCCCAGATGGTCAGAGGTCTGGGGTGGGGGGGGGGGGGGGGTCGGCCTCCGGGCAGGGTGGCACCTGGCACAGCTGTTGTCATCTGGGCACCTTGACACTGCTAGCCAGGCACAGTGTCAGTGCCACATGGGTGCCAGCTAGAATTCTGCCTGTGGTGGGGATCGGGCCCGGGGGCTCCCGATGACCCCCTTATAGAGGAGTTGGGGCTTTGGGGGGGGGGGTTTCGAGATTTCAGGGAGCCATTTAAAATTGGTGTCCCGATTTTTCCTGCACAGACTCGGTGCTGAAACTGACTCTAAAGTGCAGCCTCAGGGGATGTTCCCCACCAGGGCCTGAAATAGCAACAGAGTGCCGTTAGATAGCGGGGTCACGGTGGGAACGACCCCACTCATCCTGCCAGAACGGACTCTGATTGTTTCGGTTTGATCACTGCCTCTCGTTCTCTCCCATTCTCAGAGCTCTAAAACAAAGCCCCCCAAAACCGCCAACCTCCTGGAAGAGTGAGAAGGAACCCAGTCCTCCCCAGGATACATCATCTGTCTGGGCCATTGAAGGAGACAGGCAAGGATTGTTACATTCAAAATCACAAAAATAAAACAAAAAAAGATAGTTGGCTCCAACTGGGAGCTATCCTCAATCTCAGTGAGGACTTGACTATCCCTCACACCCAACTCCATACGAAGCATTCACTCATCGCCCTTGTGTGGCTCCACTCATCTGCATTCGAAATGAGATAAGGGCTGCTCAAAATACATTCTCTTCCCATAGCCGCAAGGATTACAGCACACCAGAAAAAGGAGTAAAACTGCACAGACTACATATCACCTCAGTTCGGTTTTTGCTGGAACAGGAGAATGGGCAACACTCGCCCTCAGTCACATCTCACACTCGCTTGCAGGCGAACAGACAACAAATAATTAACCCCAGGGAGTAATGTCCAGGATTATTGAAGAACTGCAGGATAATGACACCATCTCTGTTGCTTGAAAAGCCGAAAGCCATGAGAGGATCGAACACTCTCGATGATTCCAACAGACGAAGAACCTTCACTTCCACCATGCCGTCTCCCTGAGGAGCAAGCGACCCACAGCCTAGGCCCCGGCCGGGGTTGACGGGATGAGTCAACCTGATTTTAAAAAAATTTTTAAAATATATTTTATTCAAGGTTTTTTGGCCAAACATAACAGTACGTAGTGTTTCTTTTAAACAACAATAAAGCAATATAAATAACAGTGGCCAGTTTTAAACAAATAAATAAATAATATATGAACAGAAACAAAAACCAAACTAAATGGCAACTGCCTTGTCCAAAATAAATACTCTCCAAAGATACAATCCAACAGTCCAATATACATTACCTAAAACAAGTGCCTATACATATACAATAATATCCCTGAGAGTCCGTCCGATTCCTCCCCTCCCCTCCCCCCCCCCACCCCCCGGGTTGCTGCTGCTGTCTTCTTCTTTTCCATTCCCTCTATCTTTCTGTGAGGTAGTCGACGAACGGTTGCCACCGCCTGGTGAACCCTTGAGCCGAACCCCTTAGTACGAACTTAATCCGCTCTAACTTTATAAACCCTGCCATGTTGTTTATCCAGGTCTCCACACCCGGGGGTTTGGCTTCATTCCAATTAACAATATCCTGCGCCGGGCTACTAGGGACGCAAAGGCCAAAACATCAGCCTCTCTCGCCTCCTGCACTCCCGGCTCTTCTGCAACCCCAAATATAGTCAGCCCCCAGCTTGGTTCGACCTGGACCCCCACCACCTTCGAAAGCACCTTTGCCACCCCTACCCAAAACCCCTGTAGTGCCGGGCATGACCAGAACATGCGGGTGTGATTCGCTGGGCTTCTCGAGCATCTCGCACACCTATCCTCTATCCCAAAAAATTTACTGAGCCGTGCTCCAGTCATATGCGCCCTGTGTAACACCTTAAATTGTATCAGGCTTAGCCTGGCACACAAGGACGATGAGTTTACCCTACGTAGGGCATCAGCCCACAGCCCCTCCTCAATCTCCTCCCCCAGCTCTTCTTCCCATTTCCCTTTCAGCTCATCTACCATGATCTCCCCCTCGTCCCTCATTTCCCTATATATGTCCGACACCTTACCATCCACCACCCATGTCTCTGAGATCACTCTATCCTGCACCTCCTGCATCGGGAGCTGCGGGAATTCCCTCACCTGTTGCCTCACAAAAGCCCTCAGTTGCATATACCGAAATGCATTCCCTTGGGGCAACCCATATTTTTCCGTCAGCGCTCCCAGACTCGCAAACGTCCCATCTACGAACAGATCTCTCAATTGCGTTACTCCTGCTCTTTGCCATGCTCCAAATCCCCCATCCATTCTCCCCGGAACAAACCTATGGTTATTTCTTATCGGGGACCGCACCGAGGCTCCCGTCTTTCCCCTATGCCGTCTCCACTGCCCCCAAATTTTCAATGTAGCCACCATCACCGGGCTTGTGGTGTATTTCTTCGGTGAGAACGGCAACGGTGCCGTCACCATAGCTTGTAGGCTAGTCCCCCTGCAGGACGCCCTCTCCAATCTCTTCCACGCCGCTCCCTCCTCTTCTCCCATCCACTTACACACCATTGAGATATTGGCGGCCCAGTAGTACTCACTTAGGCTCGGTAGTGCCAGGCCCCCCCTATCCCTACTACGCTGCAAAAATCCCCTCCTCACTCTCGGGGTCTTCCCGGCCCACAAAACTCATAATACTCTTCTCGATTCTTTTGAAAAAAAGCCTTCGTGACCACCACCGGGAGGCACTGAAACACAAAAAGGAATCTCGGGAGGACCACCATTTTAACCGCCTGCACCCTACCTGCCAGTGACAGGGACACCATGTCCCATCTCTTAAAGTCCTCCTCCATCTGCTCCACCAACCGCGTTAAATTTAGCCTATGTAATGTACCCCAATTCTTGGCTATCTGGATCCCCAAGTACCGAAAGTCCCTTGTTACCTTCCTCAATGGTAAAGCCTCTATTTCTCTGCTCTGCTCCTCCGGATGCACCACAAACAACTCACTTTTCCCCATGTTCAATTTATACCCTGAAAAATCCCCAAACTCCCCAAGTATCCGCATTATCTCTGGCATCCCCTCCACCGGGTCCGCCACATATAACAACAAATCATCCGCATACAGAGACACCCGGTGTTCTTCTCCTCCCCTGAGTACTCCCCTCTGTGGTGTTGGGTGTTCTGACACACAGATGAGCCAACACAGTTGCATATGGTACAACGCTTCTTTATTTAAACTTACTATTTACAGTTTGGTCTTTGCACTCTGCACGTGGGGGGTTCCCTGCTTGTGGTGTTTTAACAGCTCTTTCTTGTTCCCTTCTCCCCAGACCTACTGACCACCAGGTGTCGTGCTCGTGCTTTTTATGTGGTTGGTGTTTTTGTCTGTGATTGGTTGTGGTGTTGTGTACTCTGATTTGCCTGTTAGTGTGTCCATCATGATGTGTGTGTTTGAATATCATGACATCCCCCCTTTTTACAAAGGTATGTGCCTACGTGGTGATAAATATGATCGTGTCGTGAGTGCATCTAGGAGTGTGTGTGTGTCGTGTGCAGCATGTGCATATGACGGAACTATGTACATGGGGCGATGTCGGGTGCGTCACATGAACCAAGTTGTACCATAACATAACATAAATGCGAACGAGAGAAGAAGAAAAAAAAAACTTGAACAGTTGTCCAGTCAGACGACATCTGGAACGATAAACAACAGCAGGTTATCATGTAAAATTGTGCAACTTGTTAAACATATGAACGGTATTATAAGTCCAGTCTAATGGGCTTGCGACGAGTTCGGGTTGACCGCCTCAAGGGTGGACCAAGAACCACCGGCTGCTGTGCAGGCCTGGCCATGGGTGGCGATGGAAAGGGCGTGATGTGCGGCAGCTCCACAAAGTCATCCTCGGAAGCCTGTTGAGGATCTGGCGTGTGCGTGCTGTGTGGCTGTGAGCGTGGAAGTCGGCGAAGGGCGCGCCGATTGCGGCGACGCACGGAACCATCCGGCATGCGAACCAGGAACGAGCGGGGAGCCACTTGTCGGAGGACTTCGGCCGGTGCTGACCAGCCACCATACGGTTGATGGACGCGTACTTTGTCTCCGGAGGACAGGGGGGGCAGGTCCGTCGCTCGTGTGTCGTACCGACTTTTCTGGCGATCACGCTGCAGTTGCATGTTCCGAAGAACCGCCTCATGGTCTGTTGTTGGTGCCAGGATGGACGGTACCGTCGTCCTGAGGGAGCGACCCATTAGTAGCTGCGCTGGCGAGAGACCCGTGGATAACGGGGCCGATCGATAGGCCAGCAAGGCAAGGTTAAAGTCCGATCCGGCAGCAGCCGCCTTGCACAGGAGCCGCTTGGCGATGTGGACACCCTTTTCAGCCTTCCCGTTCGATTGTGGATGCAGAGGGCTGGATGTCACATGAGTGAAACCATATGCTGCGGCAAAGGACGACCATTCATGGCTGGCAAAACAAGGTCCATTGTCTGACATGACAGTCCTTGGAATGCCATAGCAAGCAAACGTTTCCTTGCAGGCCCCAATGACTGCGGACGACGTCAGATCATGGAGAGGCATGACTTCCGGGTGGTTTGAGAAGTAGTCTATAATAACAATGTAATCTCTGCCGAGCGCGTGAAATAGGTCAACACCCACCTTCGCCCAGGGGGACGTCACCATCTCGTGTGGTAGAAGTGTTTCCGGAGGTTGCGCCGGCTGAAACCTCTGACAGGTTGTGCAGTTGAGCACCATGTTGGCTATGTCTTCATTAATACCCGGCCAATATACCGCCTCCCGGGCCCTTCGTCTGCATTTTTCGACGCCCAAGTGGCCTTCGTGTAGTTGATGAAGAATCATCTGGCGCACGCTGTGCGGAATAACGATCCTGTGCGATTTCATAAGGACCCCGTCTATGTTGGTGAGATCATCTCGCACATTATAAAACTGGGGGCACTGCCCTTTTAGCCACCCTTCCGTCATGTGGCGCATCACTCGCTGCAGAAGGGGGTCAGTCGCCGTCTCTGCGCGTATGTGGGCCAGACTAGGATCATCAGCTGGCAGATTTGCTGCTGTCAGAGTTACGTGTGCCTCAATTTGGCGCACGAACCCCTCCGCATCTGGTGGTGTGCTCACTGCTCGGGAAAGAGTGTCCGCCACGATGAGTTCCTTCCCCGGAGTGTAGATCAGTTCAAAATCGTACCTCCTGAGTTTAAGTAAGATGCGCTGGAGGCGAGGAGTCATGTCGTTCAGGTCTTTGTTAATGATGTTGACCAGGGGTCGGTGGTCAGTTTCGACCGTAAATCGTGGCAGGCCATACACATAGTCGTGGAACTTGTCCAGTCCAGTTAACAAGCCCAGGCATTCTTTTTCGATTTGCGCGTAGCGCTGTTCGGTAGGGGTCATGGCTCGTGAGGCATACGCAACCGGGGCCCATGATGACGTGCTGTCTTTTTGCAGGAGTACCGCTCCAATACCAGATTGGCTGGCGTCTGTTGAGATCTTTGTAGGGCGAGTCGTGTCAAAGAAGGCCAGCACTGGTGCCGTGACCAGTTTGTGCTTGAGCTCCTCCCATTCCCGCTGATGCGATTGGTGCCAGTTGAATTCTGTCGATTTTTTTACGAGATGGCGCATATTTGTTGTATGAGAAGCCAGGTTGGGAATGAACTTCCCAAGGAAGTTGACCATGCCCAGGAATCTTAAGACAGCCTTCTTGTCAGCCGGTCGTGGCATGGCTGTGATGGCGCTAACCTTGTCTGCATCGGGACGGACCCCTGACCTTGAGATGTGGTCCCCGAGGAATTTCAGCTCCGTCTGGCCGAAGGCACACTTCGCACGGTTGAGACGCAGGCCATTTTGTCGTATGCGGGTAAAGACACGTCGTAGACGATGCATGTGTTCCTGCGGAGTGGTGGACCAAATGATGATATCGTCCACATATACACGTACCCCTTCGATGCCTTCCATCATCTGCTCCATAATGCGGTGGAATACTTCAGATGCCGAAATGATGCCGAATGGCATCCGGTTGTAGCAGAATCTGCCAAAAGGGGTGTTGAATGTGCATAGTCTTCGGCTGGCCGGGTCCAGTTGGATCTGCCAGAATCCTTTGGACGCATCCAATTTAGTGAATATTTTGGCTCGCGCCATCTCGCTGGTGAGGTCTTCTCGTTTCGGGATGGGATAGTGTTCCCGCATGATGTTGTTATTCAGATCTTTTGGATCTATACATATACGGAGCTCGCCAGAGGGCTTCTTTACACAGACCATGGAGCTGACCCATGGCGTGGGCTCCGTGACCTTGGATAGGACCCCTTGGTCCTGAAGAATCTGCAGTTGTGCCTTGAGGCGGTCTTTGAGTGGCGCAGGAACCCTGCGAGGTGCGTGAACGACAGGGATGGCGTCCGGTCTGAGTCGAATCTTGTACGTGTATGGCAATGTCCCCATGCCTTCAAAAACCTCCTGGTTGTGAGCAAGGAGGGAATGGAGATTTGCGTGGAACTCAGCATCCGGGAAGTCGGATATCTCATCTGGAGAGAGAGACATAATGCGCTGTACCAGGTGAAGGACCTTACACGCCTGTGCGCCCAGTAACGAGTCCTTTGATGAGCCGACAACTTCGAAGGGGAGTGTGGCCGTGTACCTCTTGTGAGTCACCTGTAGCTGGCAAGATCCTATGGACGGGATGACGTTCCCGTTATAGTCAACCACCTTGAGCCGGGATGGCGTGATGGGTGGTTTGACCTTCATGGCCTGGACTGCAGAGTAAGCAATCAGGTTGGCGGATGCGCCGGTGTCCAGACGGAAGGCGACGCGCGATCGGTTGACCGTCAGGGTGGCACACCACTCATCGGCTGGATTGATGGCATTGACCTTGTTGACATCAATGACGGAAACTCGGAAGGCATCCTGGTCATCTGCATCACTTAACTGGAAGTCTTGATGCGTGGGCTGGACGGTCCTGACTCGTCTGCGAGGTTGTCGAGGATGCGCCGGATCCATGGGTTGCGCCGAACGACAGTGGGCTGCGTAGTGGCCCATCGTGCCACATCTGTGGCACTGTCGGTTTTTTGCAGGACATTGCCCTTTTAAGTGTAGAGCTCCACAATTGCCGCACGTCATGACGTCACGGCGTTCGTTGCGCCACTGCGCATGCGCAGTGCGATCTTGCGGTGGGCGCGCCTGCGCAGTGCGTCCCTCGTTGTGGCCGTTATTTTTGGCGCGCACCTGCGCGGGAGACCGCGAAAAGCGCGGGAAGCGGCTGCTGTCGTTCGGGCCGTGGGTCGGGAAGTAATCGACGGCCTGGATGCGTTCGACGTCGTGGGCGGCCTGGCTTGCCGATTCGACGGCTGGGGACCCCCTCCGTGCCAACTCGGACGCCTGAAATCGGGCAAAACGGCAGGTAGCATTTTCATGGAGGACACAGGCTTCCACAGCAGACGCTAAGGTGAGGCTTTTCATTTTAAGAAGCTGCTGGCGTAGGCCACTAGAGGCAACGCCAAAAACAATCTGGTCCCTGATCATGGACTCTGTGGTGGTGCCGTAACCGCAGGACTGCGCTAGAATCCGGAGGTGCGTCAAAAAGGGTTGAAAAAGCTCCTCCTTACCTTGCAGGCATTGCTGAAAGATGTATCTTTCAAAACTTTCATTTACTTCAACTTGAAAGTGCTGGTCCAGTTTGAGGATGACCGTGTCATATTTGGCTTGGTTTTCGCCTTCTTCGAACACCAGTGAGTTGAAGACGTCGGTTGCGTGCGGACCTGCGTAGAAGAGGAGCATTGCAATCTTCGAGTCATCCGAGACATTCTGTTTTTCGGTGGCACGGATGTACAGGTCAAATCGCTGCCTATAGAGCTTCCAGTTGGTACCTAGGTTCCCCGTGACTTGCATCGGCTGCGGTTTGCCGGTGTGGTCCATGTCCAGAATGGCAGGTTAGTAGGCAGGTATCGATCCACTCCTGTACCATGTGGTGTTGGGTGTTCTGACACACAGATGAGCCAACACAGTTGCATATGGTACAACGCTTCTTTATTTAAACTTACTATTTACAGTTTGGTCTTTGCACTCTGCACGTGGGGGGTTCCCTGCTTGTGGTGTTTTAACAGCTCTTTCTTGTTCCCTTCTCCCCAGACCTACTGACCACCAGGTGTCGTGCTCGTGCTTTTTATGTGGTTGGTGTTCTTGTCTGTGATTGGTTGTGGTGTTGTGTACTCTGATTTGCCTGTTAGTGTGTCCATCATGATGTGTGTGTTTGAATATCATGACACCCTCCACTTCCTGGAACGCCTCAATGCTATGGCCAGGGGCTCAATCGCCAGTGCAAACAATAACGGGGACAGAGGACATCCCTGCCTCGTCCCTCTATGGAGCCGAAAATAATCAGACCCCCGTCCATTCGTGACCACGCTCGCCATCGGGGCCCTATACAGCAGCTGTACCCATCTAATATACCCGTCCCCAAAGCCAAATCTCCTCAGCACCTCCCACAAATAATCCCACTCCACTCTATTAAATGCTTTCTCGGCATCCATCGCCACCACTATTTCCGCTTCCCCCTCTGGTGGGGGCATCATCATTACCCCTAGCAGCCTCCGTATATTTGTATTCAGCTGTCTCCCCTTCACAAACCCAGTTTGTCCTCATGAACCACCCCCGGGACACAATCCTCTATCCTTGTTGCCATTACCTTGGCCAGAATCTTAGCGTCCACATTCAGGAGGGAAATAGGCCTATAGGACCCGCATTGCAGCGGGTCTTTTTCCTTCTTTAGGAGGAGCGATATCGTTGCCTCTAACATAGTCGGGGGCAGCTGCCCCCTTTCCCTCGCCTCATTAAAGGTTCTCATCAGTAGCGGGGCCAGCAAGTCCACATATTTCCTATAGAATTCAACTGGGAATCCGTCTGGTCCCGGGGCCTTCCCCGCCTGCAAGCTCCCAATCCCTTTCACTACTTCCTCCGTCTCAATCTGTGCTCCCAGTCCCGCCCTCTCCTGCTCCTCCACCTTAGGGAATTCCAGCCGATCCAGAATGCACATCATTCTCTCCTTCCCATCCGGGGGCTGAGCTTCATATAATCTTTCATAAAATGACTTGAACACTCCATTCACTCTCTCCGCTCCCCGCTCCATCTCTCCCTCCTCATCTCTCACCCCCCCTATCTCCCTCGCTGCTCCCCTTTTCCTCAGTTGGTGGGCCAGCAACCTGCTCGCCTTCTCCCCATATTCGTACTGTACACCCTGTGCCTTCCTCCATTGTGCCTCTGCATTACCCGTAGTCAACAAGTCAAATTCTACATGTAGCCTTTGCCTTTCCCTGTACAGTCCCTCCTCCGGTGCCTCCGCATATTGTCTGTCCACCCTCAGAAGTTCTTTCAACAACCGCTCCCTTTCCCTACCCTCCTGCTTTCCTTTATGTGCCCTAATAGATATCAGCTCCCCTCTAACCACTGCCTTCAGCGCCTCCCAGACCACTCCCACCTGGACCTCCCCATTATCATTGAGTTCCAAGTACCTTTCATTACACCCCCTCACCCTTAAACACACCCCCTCATCTGCCAATAATCCCATGTCCATTCTCCAGGGTGGACGCTGTTCTTTTTCCTCCCCTATCTCCAGGTCCACCCAATGTGGAGTGTGATCCAAAATAGCTATAGCCGTGTACTCCGTCCCCGTCACCTTCGGGATCAGTGCCCTTCCCAAAACAAAAAAGTCTATCCGTGAATAAACTTTGTGGACATAGGAGAAAAACGAAAACTCTTTACTCCTAGGTCTACTAAATCTCCAGGGGTCTACTCCTCCCATCTGCTCCATAAAGTCCTTAAGCACCCTAGCTGCAGCCGGCCTCCTTCCGGTCCTGGACCGCGATCTGTCCAGCCCTGGGTCCAGCACCGTATTAAAATCTCCACCCATTACCAACTTCCCCACCTCTAGGTCCGGGATACGTCCTAACATACGCCTCATAAAGTTGGCATCATCCCAGTTCGGGGCATATACGTTCACTAAGACCACCGCCTCCCCTTGCAATTTGCCACTCACCATCACGTATCTGCCCCCACTATCCGCCACTATGGTCTTTGCCTCAAACATTACCCGCTTCCCCACTAGTATAGCCACCCCCCTGTTTTTTGCGTCTAGCCCCGAATAAAACACCTGCCCCACCCATCCTTTGCGTAGTCTGACCTGGTCTATCAGTTTCAGAAGCGTCTCCTGCAGCATAACCACATCTGCCTTAAGTTTCTTTAGGTGTGCGAGTACCCGTGCCCTCTTTATCGGCCCGTTCAGCCCTCTCACATTCCACGTGATCAGCCGGGTTGGGGGGCTCTTTACCCCCCCCCTTGTCGACTAGCCATCTCCTTTTTCAATCCAGCTCCTCACCCGGTTCCCACGTAGCCGTATCTCCCCCCCAACGGCGCCCTCCCGCCCCGACCACCCCACCCCATACCAGCTCCCCCTTCTCCCCAGCAGCAGCAACCCAGTTAACCCCCTCCCCCACTAGATCCCTCACTAGCGTAATTGCACCCCCCATGTTGCTCCCAGAAATCAGCAAACTCTGGCCGACCTCGGCTTCCCCCCGTGACTTCGGCTCCCACTGTGCGAGGCCCCCTCCTTCCTGCTTCCCTGTTCCCGCCATGATTACCATAGCGCGGGAACAAAGCCTGCGCTTCCCATTTGGCCCCGCTCCCAATGGCCGGCGCCCCCAGCTCCTCATCCCCCCCCCCCCCCCCTCTCCCACGACATGGGGAAGAGAGAAAAGTTACAGGGTCGCAGGATTAAGAACTTGGGAAATCATCTCTTCCCCCTTTTCCCCCACTCTTCACCCCACATATTCGCCCCACCACTTTGTCCCAAACGTTCTTTTTCTAGCCCGCTTATTGCAGTTTCTCCTCGACAATAAATGTCCACGCCTCTTCTGCCGTTTCAAAGTAGTGGTGTTTCCCTTGATGTGTGACCCACAGTCTTGCTGGCTGCAGCATTCCAAATTTAACCTTCCTTTTGTGCAGCACCGCCTTGGCCCGATTAAAGCTTGCCCTCCTTCTCGCCACCTCCGCACTCCAATCTTGATATACGCGGATCACCGCGTTCTCCCACCTCATGCTCCGAGTTTTCTTTGCCCATCTCTCTGTCCTTATATCGGAGAAATCTCACCACTATAGCTCGAGGTATTTCTCCAGCCCTCGGTCTTCGCGCCATAACTCGATAGGCTCCCTCCACCTCCAACGGGCCCGTCGGGGCCTCCGATCCCATTAACGAGTGCAGCATCGTGCTCACATATGCCCCGACGTCCGGCCGTTCTGCACCTTCGGGAAGACCAAGAATCCTTAAATTCTTCCTCCTCGCATTATTCTCCAGCACCTCCAGCCTTTCCACACATCGTTTATGGTGTGCCTCGTGCATCTCGGTCTTCACCACCAGGCCCTGTATGTCGTCGTCATTCTCAGCAGCCTTTGCCTTCACGACCCGAAGCTCCTGCTCCTGGGTCTTTTGCTCCTCCTTTAGCCCTTCAATCGCCTGTAATATCGGGGCCAACAGCTCCTTCTTCATTTCCTTTTTAAGTTCTTCCACGCAACGCCGCAGGAACTCTTGTTGGTCAGGGCCCCATATTACACTGCCTCCTTCCGACGCCATCTTGCTTTGTGCTTGCCTTCCTTGCCGCTGCTCTAGAGGATCCACCGCAATCCGGCCACTTTCCTCTCCTTTTTCCATCCGTATCCAGGGGGGATTCCCTTCTGGTTTACCGCACATTGTTTTTAGCCGTTAAAATTGCCGTTGGGGCTCCTATTAAGAGCCCAAAAGTCCTTTCCACCGGGAGCTGCCGAAACGTGCGACTTAGCTGGTCATCGCCGCACCCGGAAGTCCCGAGTCAACCTGATTGACCATCTCCATCCCCTCATGACGTGCGTCGGAAACAGGGTAATATAAGGCCCGTAGTCAGCGAGGCCTGACCGACCACAGGCCTCGAAGACCAGGCACATTGTGCTCCATCGGACCCGAGGCATCCAGCCTCCAAGTCAAGATTACAAAAGCAGGGTAGCCAATTTTCAAACTCATTCCGTCAAGATAGACGACTCACCATGCAGCAGGTTTTCGATAACCGAACGCAGGCCCTTACTAGGGAAAGTGCTCTTCCCAATGCAAAAACTCTCTTATGCGCCTCCATCGTTCTCCCAAGGATACCTCACAGATTTTCAAAGTGAGTTCTAAAGACCTGTACCACAGAGCCAACATCTTCATTCCCAATGGCGTCCTCATCCCGATGCACCACCCAGGCGGAAGCTCACTCACCAACATAAACACCTCTGCAAGCTGGGCCCAATCCCAGGTGACTCCGACTGCCTCAAACAAGGATTCTCTACGATTTAACTCGGCTCCTCTTTGTAAAACTCCAATCAGGACATAGCGCACAACGCATATCCCCAAAAAAGATAATTATAAAATGTGCACCAGGATAAAATAAGAGATTAAAAGACAAGCAGAGGCACAGCTTGCAAAAAGACATCACTCTCTGTGCTCACATCACGTGACCCCCTCCATTTGACCACATTTAAATAAATGAAGTTAAATGTTCCCTAAAGTTAATGTTAATGTAAATATTTCCTGAAGTTTCTTTTTTTAAATAAATTTAGAGTACCCAATTTCCCCCCCAATTAATAATAATAATCTTTATTACTGTCACAAGTAGGCTCACATTAACACTGCAATGAAGTTACTGAAAAAATCCCCGAGTCACCGCATTCCGGCGCCTGTTCGGGTACACTGAGGGAGAATTCAGAATGTCCAATTCACCTAACAAGCACGTCTTTCAGGACTTGTGGGAGGAATCCGGAGCGCCCGGGGGAAACCCACGCAGACACGGGGAGAACGTGCAGACTCCGCACAGACAGTGACCCAAGCCGGGAATCAGTACAGGACAACTGACTGACAGGGAAAGGAGAGAAGAGGTAACATCTGTCCCAGGATAAGTTTCAAGTCAGTTGCACTTTCAGTTCAAAAAAAGAAAGCTATTAATTTCCCGCTGAGTCTTTCTAACTTGATGCTTAGGGATTTACAAACATAAATCAACCTTCACATTTCCCTCACTAAACACAATTCCAAGGGCTTAGCAAGTCAGCTTGACTTTAAGGATTAGGTCTATTTATTCCCGGCAATATTGTACATTATTCTTGTAACCGTCCAACATGTCATCAGCAATGCCATGGGATATCTGCCAGAAGAACGGTGTTTTATCCTGAAGATCTGAAGGAACATCCAGAAGCTTTTATTCGTTAGAATGTGAGCATTGCTGTCAAGGTTGGGAAATTTTATTTTCTCCTCTCCTGACTTCTCTGAAGATAAGGTTCCGCAAACACCAGGCCTCTTCCTCTGTCTCACCTGACTTTGCCATTTGTGACGATAGACACCAATGTGAGAAGGATACTGTAGTGTCGGGATATACGGGTGAGCTCGATGCTGTCCACACACCCTCAGCTCAGAGGAAATGCCACTTGATGGCAGTCATGTCTGGGAGCTTCAATGGGATTTCCCTCCTCTGAGCTCAGAGGGTGACTGCACCCTTGTCATTCTTAAACTAATGTATGGGGTGTGGGTGTCACCAGCAAGGCCAGCATTTATTGCCCCTCCCTATCGAGGTAAGATCAGCTAACTCAGAATAAGCTGGGGATGGAGCTGGGAAGCTCCTGTTGTGTGTAGCTGAAGTTAGTCACTGATTGAATAAAGCAGATGTATCCAAATCAGAGTGTGGTGTCATGGTGACATCTAGCGCCACTCTATAAATTACACTGAGGCGATGAAGGAAATGAACTCCAGATCACTAAGCACTTCAGAGCCAATGAAATGCTTTTCTGCAGTTAGTCACTGTTGTAATGTAGAACGCTCAGCAGCCTATTGGTGCACAGCAAGATCCCACAAACAGCATTGACATAAAGGTTCCATAATCTAATTTTTAGGGATATTTGTTGAAGTGCAAATGTTGGTCAGGACATTTGCTCTTTTCAAACAGTGACACAAATGTTTTATTTTTCAAAATATATTTTTATGCAAGGCTCTTTCAATTATATACAGAAAGATGGACAAAACTAGCTCTAAACATCCTGCACAAAGCAGACTCCTAATTCCCATACCCTCCATCCCAGCCCACTCCCCGCCCCATTGTCTGACTGGAGTAACAACAGAAACCCTCCCAAAAGAACCACCCATATCTCTCCTCCACCACCATTCTTTAAAGAAATCGATGAACAACCTCCACCTCAAGGAGAACTCCTCATCTGTGCCTCTAAGAGCAAACTTTATCTTCTCTAGGTGCAGAAACTCCGCCAAATCGCTCACCCCACATGCTCGCTTTTGGCGGCTCCAGTTTCGCCACCCGAACAATATCCGTCTTCGGGCTATCAGGAAGGCAAAGACCAACACATCTGCCTCTCTCCCCGCCTGCATTCCGTATCCTCCGACACTCCAAATATTGCCCCCCACAGGCTCGGAGCCACCCCCAAAATCTTTGACATAATTTCCTCAAAGGCCTCCAACTTCGGGCATGCCCAAAACATGTGCACAGCACCCGCATGTATCCTCAACTCCTGGAATGAACCAACTCACCCTCGACTGCACATTCTCCCCGTGTTTGCGTGGGTTTCGCCCCCACAACCCAAAGATGTGCAGGGTAGGTGGAATGGCCACGCTAAATTGCCCCTTAATTGGAAAAAGTTTAAAACCTATTTAACCGTCAAGACCCTGCCAGCTAACAACAGCGACAAAACAACCCACCTCTTAAAATCGTCTTTCCCCCTCCACCAGATTCACCAAATTTTGCCTGTGCAACTGGGCCAATTATGTACCACTCGTATCCCCATATATCAGAGAAACTCCTTCATCCCCACCCCACACTGCCTACCAAAGACCCTCATTTTAATTACATCCAACACTACTCCCTACACTGGGAGCATAAGAAGTTCAACACTTCTGCCTTGATGCAGATAACTAACGAAACTGAGTAGGTAACATAAACAAAGCACTGTTTTTGTAATTTGATTCCATATTTTCAGGGTGGCTGCCACCATTGGGCAGGATGTGTACTTTGTTGGGAGGGATGAGAGCGTTGCCGTGATGAAGGCTTGGAGGGTTGTTCCCTGGCAGGAGGACTCCTCCAGCCGTACCCATTCTGTGTTTGGCTCTTGTATCCATCCCCTCACCCTCCCAGCTGTGACTGCCCAGTGGTAGTACTGTAGATTCGGCAAGGCTAGACCGCTCATGCTTTTCCTCCTGTGCAGGGTCGACTTGGGGACCCTCTGGTTCTTACCCCCCACCCAACCCAACCTCACAAACGCCACAATCATTTTGTCTACTTTGGGGAAATAGGCGTTGGGGATGAAGATTGGTATGGATCAGAGCAGGAAGAGGAACCTCGGCAGTATGTTCATCTTGATCGTCTGCAGTCTCCTGCCATGGAAAGCGGGAGTGCGTCCCATCTCTGTAGGTCCTTCCTATTTTTTTTAAATTTAGAATACCCAATTATTTTTTTTTCCCAATTAAGGGCAATTTAGTGTGGCCAATTCACCTAACCACATCTTTGGGTTGTGGGGGTGAGACCCAAGCAGGCACGGGGAGAATGTGCAAACTCCAAATGGTCAGTGACCCTGGGCCGGGATCGAACCAGGGTCCTCAAGCGCCATAGGCAGCAGTGCTAAGCGCTGCACCACCGTGCTGCCCCTTTAGGTCCTTCTTAACATCCCCCGTCATACTGGTCCGATTACACTTGTAGATCCGTGTCCAGTCATGGGCTAACTGGATCCCCAGGTAGTCGAATTTGTTTTGGACTACTTTGAATTTTCTCTCTGGTTTCTGTACATTAACGCAGTTAACAAGGGGAATACTTTTGATTATCCCCTTTGTGATCCTGAAGAAGTGACAACCTTAGTGGGCAGAGCTACAACACAGTGTACCTCATTATTAAACTCAGAACTAGGATTCAGGTCAAACTCTTGGATTCTGGTTGTAGGGAAGAAACCATGAGTACTCACATTTGAGGGGTTATGGGGGAGGGGGGGGGGGGGTAAGTACTGAGTGAGATGCCTCAGGGCTAAATGCTGGGGACAAAATCATTAATTACACCCCACACCAGAAATGAGAAATTTGAGACAACATTAAAACATTTGCAGAGTGGGAGGGTGGCGAGCAGCCGGGGAGGGGATGGGGTGCTGCTGGGCGGGGGGGGCAGGGGGCTGTGGGTGGGGGGTGCCTGACGGGAGGGGGGGGGGGAAGAGTGCTGCTTGGTGGGAGGGTGCCCTGCTGGGGAGGGGGTAAGGAAAGGGGTGCTCTGGGTGGGGGTGCCATGCCAGGGAGGGTGAAAGGGTGCTGCTGGAGGTGTCCGAGCAAACTGGGAGAGTGGGTACTGTGGGCACACACAGGGAGAGTGGGTACTGTGGGCACACACAGGGAGTGGGTACAGTGGGCACACACAAGGAGTGTGGGTAATGTGGGCACACAGGGAGAGAGTGGGTAGTGGGCACACACAGGGAGAGTGGGTACAGTGGGCACACACAGGGAGTGGGTACTGTGGGCACACACAGGGAGTGGGTACAGTGGGCACACACAAGGAGTGTGGGCACACAGGGAGAGAGTGGGTACAGTGGGCACACACAGGGAGAGTGGGTACTGTGGGCACACAAGGAGAGAGAGTACTGTAGGCACACACAGGGAGAGTGGGTACTGTGGGCACACACAGGGAGTGGGTACAGTGGGCACACACAAGGAGTGTGGGTAATGTGGGCACACAGGGAGAGAGTGGGTACAATGGGCACACACAGGGAGAGTGGGTACTGTGGGCACACAAGGAGAGAGTGAGTACTGTAGGCACACACAGGGAGAGTGGGTACTGTGGGCACACACAAGGAGTGTGGGTAATGTGGGCACACAGGGAGAGAGTGGGTACAGTGGGCACACACAGGGAGAGTGGGTACAGTGGGCACACACAGGGAGAGTGGGTACAGTGGGCACACACAGGGAGAGTGGGTAATGTGGGCACACAAGGAGAGAGTGGGTACTGTGGGCACACACAGGGAGAGTGGGTACAGTAGGCACACACAGGGAGAGTGGGTACTGTGGGGGCACACAGGGAGAGTGGGTACTGTGGGCACACACAGGGAGAGTGGGTACTGTGGGCACACACAGGGAGAGTGGGTACTGTGGGCACACACAGGGAGAGTGGGTACTGTGGGCACACAGGGAGAGTGGGTACTGTGGGTACACACAGGGAGAGTGGGTACTGTGGGCACACACAGGGAGAGTGGGTACTGTGGGCACACAGGGAGAGTGGGTACTGTGGGCACACAGGGAGAGTGGGTACTGTGGGCACACAGGGAGAGTGGGTTCTGTGGGCACACAGGGAGAGTGGGTACTGTGGGCACACAGGGAGAGTGGGTACTGTGGGCACACAGGGAGAGTGGGTACTGTGGGCACACAGGGAGAGTGGGTACAGTGGGCACACACAGGGAGAGTGGGTACTGTGGGCACACACAGGGTTTGAAGGCAGGAAGAGCAGCGTTCTGGCAGTCGGGGACCCGGGCCGCGGGGGGTGGGTGGGCCTCTCTGAGCCCCAGGGGCCGCAGCATTTCCCGCCTAAAGTCTGTTCATTACTCACTGTGGAATCAGAAGACACAACATCCACACACTGCGCATGTCGCCCACCCTCCAATGGGATCTGACTGAGCTGGGGGCGTGGTTTCCAGTGGGCGGGGCCTATCTGAGGCGGGATGGGGTCAGTGGGCGCGAGCGGGGAATTTAAATCCAGTTTGAATTAACGGACAAACGGCGCGCGGGGCTCGCGGATCAATGGCAGCGGCGGTCCCCGAGAAATCCCCTCGCAACCCGCTCGGTAAGTACCCCCCCCCCCCCCCCCCCCCCGAATAAACCGACAGGGGAAGGGGCGGGAGAAAGTTCACCGCAGAACCCGGAGGGAACCCCCCCGCCTCATTAAAATTAACCGAAAGGCGGGAACCACCGGGAGAGGCAGCTCGGCGGAAATTTCCGGTAAAGCGTCTGTCTGCCCCCCCCCCCCCCCCACCCAAAATGTGTGTCTGCCCCCCCCCCCCCCAGACTGTGTGTCTGCCCCCCCCCCAGACTCTGTGTCTGCCCCCCCCAGACTGTGTGTCTGCCCCCCCAGACTGTGTGTCTGCCCCCCCCAGACTGTGTGTCTGCCCCCCCCCCCAGACTGTGTGTCTGCCCCCCCAGACTGTGTGTCTGCCCCCCCAGACTGTGTGTCTGCCCCCCCCAGACTGTGTGTCTGCCCCCCCAGACTGTGTGTCTGCCCCCCCAGACTGTGTGTCTGCCCCCCCCAGACTGTGTGTCTGCCCCCCCCAGACTGTGTGTCTGCCCCCCCCAGACTGTGTGTCTGCCCCCCCCAGACTGTGTGTCTGCCCCCCCCAGACTGTGTGTCTGCCCCCCCCAGACTGTGTGTCTGCCCCCCCCAGACTGTGTGTCTGCCCCCCCCAGACTGTGTGTCTGCCCCCCCCAGACTGTGTGTCTGCCCCCCCCAGACTGTGTGTCTGCCCCCCCAGACTGTGTGTCTGCCCCCCCAGACTGTGTGTCTGCCCCCCCAGACTGTGTGTCTGCCCCCCCAGACTGTGTGTCTGCCCCCCCCAGACTGTGTGTCTGCCCCCCCAGACTGTGTGTCTGCCCCCCCCAGACTGTGTGTCTGCCCCCCCCAGACTGTGTCTGCCCCCCCCAGACTGTGTCTGCCCCCCCCAGACTGTGTGTCTGCCCCCCCCAGACTGTGTGTCTGCCCCCCCCAGACTGTGTGTCTGCCCCCCCCAGACTGTGTGTCTGCCCCCCCCAGACTGTGTGTCTGCCCCCCCCAGACTGTGTGTCTGCCCCCCCCAGACTGTGTGTCTGCCCCCCCCAGACTGTGTGTCTGCCCCCCCCAGACTGTGTGTCTGCCCCCCCCAGACTGTGTGTCTGCCCCCCCCAGACTGTGTGTCTGCCCCCCCCAGACTGTGTGTCTGCCCCCCCCAGACTGTGTGTCTGCCCCCCCCAGACTGTGTGTCTGCCCCCCCCAGACTGTGTGTCTGCCCCCCCCAGACTGTGTGTCTGCCCCCCCCAGACTGTGTGTCTGCCCCCCCCAGACTGTGTGTCTGCCCCCCCCAGACTGTGTGTCTGCCCCCCCCAGACTGTGTGTCTGCCCCCCCCAGACTGTGTGTCTGCCCCCCCCAGACTGTGTGTCTGCCCCCCCCAGACTGTGTGTCTGCCCCCCCCAGACTGTGTGTCTGCCCCCCCCAGACTGTGTGTCTGCCCCCCCCAGACTGTGTGTCTGCCCCCCCCAGACTGTGTGTCTGCCCCCCCCAGACTGTGTGTCTGCCCCCCCCAGACTGTGTGTCTGCCCCCCCCAGACTGTGTGTCTGCCCCCCCCAGACTGTGTGTCTGCCCCCCCCAGACTGTGTGTCTGCCCCCCCCAGACTGTGTGTCTGCCCCCCCCAGACTGTGTGTCTGCCCCCCCCAGACTGTGTGTCTGCCCCCCCCAGACTGTGTGTCTGCCCCCCCCAGACTGTGTGTCTGCCCCCCCCAGACTGTGTGTCTGCCCCCCCCAGACTGTGTGTCTGCCCCCCCCAGACTGTGTGTCTGCCCCCCCCAGACTGTGTGTCTGCCCCCCCCAGACTGTGTGTCTGCCCCCCCCAGACTGTGTGTCTGCCCCCCCCAGACTGTGTGTCTGCCCCCCCCAGACTGTGTGTCTGCCCCCCCCAGACTGTGTGTCTGCCCCCCCCAGACTGTGTGTCTGCCCCCCCCAGACTGTGTGTCTGCCCCCCCCAGACTGTGTGTCTGCCCCCCCCAGACTGTGTGTCTGCCCCCCCCAGACTGTGTGTCTGCCCCCCCCAGACTGTGTGTCTGCCCCCCCCAGACTGTGTGTCTGCCCCCCCCAGACTGTGTGTCTGCCCCCCCCAGACTGTGTGTCTGCCCCCCCCAGACTGTGTGTCTGCCCCCCCCAGACTGTGTGTCTGCCCCCCCCAGACTGTGTGTCTGCCCCCCCCAGACTGTGTGTCTGCCCCCCCCAGACTGTGTGTCTGCCCCCCCCAGACTGTGTGTCTGCCCCCCCCAGACTGTGTGTCTGCCCCCCCCAGACTGTGTGTCTGCCCCCCCCAGACTGTGTGTCTGCCCCCCCCAGACTGTGTGTCTGCCCCCCCCAGACTGTGTGTCTGCCCCCCCCAGACTGTGTGTCTGCCCCCCCCAGACTGTGTGTCTGCCCCCCCCAGACTGTGTGTCTGCCCCCCCCAGACTGTGTGTCTGCCCCCCCCAGACTGTGTGTCTGCCCCCCCCAGACTGTGTGTCTGCCCCCCCCAGACTGTGTGTCTGCCCCCCCCAGACTGTGTGTCTGCCCCCCCCAGACTGTGTGTCTGCCCCCCCCAGACTGTGTGTCTGCCCCCCCCAGACTGTGTGTCTGCCCCCCCCAGACTGTGTGTCTGCCCCCCCCAGACTGTGTGTCTGCCCCCCCCAGACTGTGTGTCTGCCCCCCCCAGACTGTGTGTCTGCCCCCCCCAGACTGTGTGTCTGCCCCCCCCAGACTGTGTGTCTGCCCCCCCCAGACTGTGTGTCTGCCCCCCCCAGACTGTGTGTCTGCCCCCCCCAGACTGTGTGTCTGCCCCCCCCAGACTGTGTGTCTGCCCCCCCCAGACTGTGTGTCTGCCCCCCCCAGACTGTGTGTCTGCCCCCCCCAGACTGTGTGTCTGCCCCCCCCAGACTGTGTGTCTGCCCCCCCCAGACTGTGTGTCTGCCCCCCCCAGACTGTGTGTCTGCCCCCCCCAGACTGTGTGTCTGCCCCCCCCAGACTGTGTGTCTGCCCCCCCCAGACTGTGTGTCTGCCCCCCCCAGACTGTGTGTCTGCCCCCCCCAGACTGTGTGTCTGCCCCCCCCAGACTGTGTGTCTGCCCCCCCCAGACTGTGTGTCTGCCCCCCCCAGACTGTGTGTCTGCCCCCCCCAGACTGTGTGTCTGCCCCCCCCAGACTGTGTGTCTGCCCCCCCCAGACTGTGTGTCTGCCCCCCCCAGACTGTGTGTCTGCCCCCCCCAGACTGTGTGTCTGCCCCCCCCAGACTGTGTGTCTGCCCCCCCCAGACTGTGTGTCTGCCCCCCCCAGACTGTGTGTCTGCCCCCCCCAGACTGTGTGTCTGCCCCCCCCAGACTGTGTGTCTGCCCCCCCCAGACTGTGTGTCTGCCCCCCCCAGACTGTGTGTCTGCCCCCCCCAGACTGTGTGTCTGCCCCCCCCAGACTGTGTGTCTGCCCCCCCCAGACTGTGTGTCTGCCCCCCCCAGACTGTGTGTCTGCCCCCCCCAGACTGTGTGTCTGCCCCCCCCAGACTGTGTGTCTGCCCCCCCCAGACTGTGTGTCTGCCCCCCCCAGACTGTGTGTCTGCCCCCCCCAGACTGTGTGTCTGCCCCCCCCAGACTGTGTGTCTGCCCCCCCCAGACTGTGTGTCTGCCCCCCCCAGACTGTGTGTCTGCCCCCCCCAGACTGTGTGTCTGCCCCCCCCAGACTGTGTGTCTGCCCCCCCCAGACTGTGTGTCTGCCCCCCCCAGACTGTGTGTCTGCCCCCCCCAGACTGTGTGTCTGCCCCCCCCAGACTGTGTGTCTGCCCCCCCCAGACTGTGTGTCTGCCCCCCCCAGACTGTGTGTCTGCCCCCCCCAGACTGTGTGTCTGCCCCCCCCAGACTGTGTGTCTGCCCCCCCCAGACTGTGTGTCTGCCCCCCCCAGACTGTGTGTCTGCCCCCCCCAGACTGTGTGTCTGCCCCCCCCAGACTGTGTGTCTGCCCCCCCCAGACTGTGTGTCTGCCCCCCCCAGACTGTGTGTCTGCCCCCCCCAGACTGTGTGTCTGCCCCCCCCAGACTGTGTGTCTGCCCCCCCCAGACTGTGTGTCTGCCCCCCCCAGACTGTGTGTCTGCCCCCCCCAGACTGTGTGTCTGCCCCCCCCAGACTGTGTGTCTGCCCCCCCCAGACTGTGTGTCTGCCCCCCCCAGACTGTGTGTCTGCCCCCCCCAGACTGTGTGTCTGCCCCCCCCAGACTGTGTGTCTGCCCCCCCCAGACTGTGTGTCTGCCCCCCCCAGACTGTGTGTCTGCCCCCCCCAGACTGTGTGTCTGCCCCCCCCAGACTGTGTGTCTGCCCCCCCCAGACTGTGTGTCTGCCCCCCCCAGACTGTGTGTCTGCCCCCCCCAGACTGTGTGTCTGCCCCCCCCAGACTGTGTGTCTGCCCCCCCCAGACTGTGTGTCTGCCCCCCCCAGACTGTGTGTCTGCCCCCCCCAGACTGTGTGTCTGCCCCCCCCAGACTGTGTGTCTGCCCCCCCCAGACTGTGTGTCTGCCCCCCCCAGACTGTGTGTCTGCCCCCCCCAGACTGTGTGTCTGCCCCCCCCAGACTGTGTGTCTGCCCCCCCCAGACTGTGTGTCTGCCCCCCCCAGACTGTGTGTCTGCCCCCCCCAGACTGTGTGTCTGCCCCCCCCAGACTGTGTGTCTGCCCCCCCCAGACTGTGTGTCTGCCCCCCCCAGACTGTGTGTCTGCCCCCCCCAGACTGTGTGTCTGCCCCCCCCAGACTGTGTGTCTGCCCCCCCCAGACTGTGTGTCTGCCCCCCCCAGACTGTGTGTCTGCCCCCCCCAGACTGTGTGTCTGCCCCCCCCAGACTGTGTGTCTGCCCCCCCCAGACTGTGTGTCTGCCCCCCCCCAGACTGTGTGTCTGCCCCCCCCAGACTGTGTGTCTGCCCCCCCCAGACTGTGTGTCTGCCCCCCCCAGACTGTGTGTCTGCCCCCCCCAGACTGTGTGTCTGCCCCCCCCAGACTGTGTGTCTGCCCCCCCCAGACTGTGTGTCTGCCCCCCCCAGACTGTGTGTCTGCCCCCCCCAGACTGTGTGTCTGCCCCCCCCAGACTGTGTGTCTGCCCCCCCCAGACTGTGTGTCTGCCCCCCCCAGACTGTGTGTCTGCCCCCCCCAGACTGTGTGTCTGCCCCCCCCAGACTGTGTGTCTGCCCCCCCCAGACTGTGTGTCTGCCCCCCCCAGACTGTGTGTCTGCCCCCCCCAGACTGTGTGTCTGCCCCCCCCAGACTGTGTGTCTGCCCCCCCCAGACTGTGTGTCTGCCCCCCCCAGACTGTGTGTCTGCCCCCCCCAGACTGTGTGTCTGCCCCCCCCAGACTGTGTGTCTGCCCCCCCCAGACTGTGTGTCTGCCCCCCCCAGACTGTGTGTCTGCCCCCCCCAGACTGTGTGTCTGCCCCCCCCAGACTGTGTGTCTGCCCCCCCCAGACTGTGTGTCTGCCCCCCCCAGACTGTGTGTCTGCCCCCCCCAGACTGTGTGTCTGCCCCCCCCAGACTGTGTGTCTGCCCCCCCCAGACTGTGTGTCTGCCCCCCCCAGACTGTGTGTCTGCCCCCCCCAGACTGTGTGTCTGCCCCCCCCAGACTGTGTGTCTGCCCCCCCCAGACTGTGTGTCTGCCCCCCCCAGACTGTGTGTCTGCCCCCCCCAGACTGTGTGTCTGCCCCCCCCAGACTGTGTGTCTGCCCCCCCCAGACTGTGTGTCTGCCCCCCCCAGACTGTGTGTCTGCCCCCCCCAGACTGTGTGTCTGCCCCCCCCAGACTGTGTGTCTGCCCCCCCCAGACTGTGTGTCTGCCCCCCCCAGACTGTGTGTCTGCCCCCCCCAGACTGTGTGTCTGCCCCCCCCAGACTGTGTGTCTGCCCCCCCCAGACTGTGTGTCTGCCCCCCCCAGACTGTGTGTCTGCCCCCCCCAGACTGTGTGTCTGCCCCCCCCAGACTGTGTGTCTGCCCCCCCCAGACTGTGTGTCTGCCCCCCCCAGACTGTGTGTCTGCCCCCCCCAGACTGTGTGTCTGCCCCCCCCAGACTGTGTGTCTGCCCCCCCCAGACTGTGTGTCTGCCCCCCCCAGACTGTGTGTCTGCCCCCCCCAGACTGTGTGTCTGCCCCCCCCAGACTGTGTGTCTGCCCCCCCCAGACTGTGTGTCTGCCCCCCCCAGACTGTGTGTCTGCCCCCCCCAGACTGTGTGTCTGCCCCCCCCAGACTGTGTGTCTGCCCCCCCCAGACTGTGTGTCTGCCCCCCCCAGACTGTGTGTCTGCCCCCCCCAGACTGTGTGTCTGCCCCCCCCAGACTGTGTGTCTGCCCCCCCCAGACTGTGTGTCTGCCCCCCCCAGACTGTGTGTCTGCCCCCCCCAGACTGTGTGTCTGCCCCCCCCAGACTGTGTGTCTGCCCCCCCCAGACTGTGTGTCTGCCCCCCCCAGACTGTGTGTCTGCCCCCCCCAGACTGTGTGTCTGCCCCCCCCAGACTGTGTGTCTGCCCCCCCCAGACTGTGTGTCTGCCCCCCCCAGACTGTGTGTCTGCCCCCCCCAGACTGTGTGTCTGCCCCCCCCAGACTGTGTGTCTGCCCCCCCCAGACTGTGTGTCTGCCCCCCCCAGACTGTGTGTCTGCCCCCCCCAGACTGTGTGTCTGCCCCCCCCAGACTGTGTGTCTGCCCCCCCCAGACTGTGTGTCTGCCCCCCCCAGACTGTGTGTCTGCCCCCCCCAGACTGTGTGTCTGCCCCCCCCAGACTGTGTGTCTGCCCCCCCCAGACTGTGTGTCTGCCCCCCCCAGACTGTGTGTCTGCCCCCCCCAGACTGTGTGTCTGCCCCCCCCAGACTGTGTGTCTGCCCCCCCCAGACTGTGTGTCTGCCCCCCCCAGACTGTGTGTCTGCCCCCCCCAGACTGTGTGTCTGCCCCCCCCAGACTGTGTGTCTGCCCCCCCCAGACTGTGTGTCTGCCCCCCCCAGACTGTGTGTCTGCCCCCCCCAGACTGTGTGTCTGCCCCCCCCAGACTGTGTGTCTGCCCCCCCCAGACTGTGTGTCTGCCCCCCCCAGACTGTGTGTCTGCCCCCCCCAGACTGTGTGTCTGCCCCCCCCAGACTGTGTGTCTGCCCCCCCCAGACTGTGTGTCTGCCCCCCCCAGACTGTGTGTCTGCCCCCCCCAGACTGTGTGTCTGCCCCCCCCAGACTGTGTGTCTGCCCCCCCCAGACTGTGTGTCTGCCCCCCCCAGACTGTGTGTCTGCCCCCCCCAGACTGTGTGTCTGCCCCCCCCAGACTGTGTGTCTGCCCCCCCCAGACTGTGTGTCTGCCCCCCCCAGACTGTGTGTCTGCCCCCCCCAGACTGTGTGTCTGCCCCCCCCAGACTGTGTGTCTGCCCCCCCCAGACTGTGTGTCTGCCCCCCCCAGACTGTGTGTCTGCCCCCCCCAGACTGTGTGTCTGCCCCCCCCAGACTGTGTGTCTGCCCCCCCCAGACTGTGTGTCTGCCCCCCCCAGACTGTGTGTCTGCCCCCCCCAGACTGTGTGTCTGCCCCCCCCAGACTGTGTGTCTGCCCCCCCCAGACTGTGTGTCTGCCCCCCCCAGACTGTGTGTCTGCCCCCCCCAGACTGTGTGTCTGCCCCCCCCAGACTGTGTGTCTGCCCCCCCCAGACTGTGTGTCTGCCCCCCCCAGACTGTGTGTCTGCCCCCCCCCAGACTGTGTGTCTGCCCCCCCCCAGACTGTGTGTCTGCCCCCCCCCTTTCAGTGAACGACAGAGACAAGAGGTCAGACATGCTGCTTTGTGTTCCCAGGTGGCTACCCCGGCAGGATGGAGGCGCAGCTGGAGGAGCTGAAGGCGCTGACCGATGAAATGTTGATCATCCTGTCTGGCTGCCACGGCGAGGTTTTGCTGCAGAAGGCCATGGCGGATAAAGCAGAGACCTTGAGCAGGTACCTGGAATATGAAACGTCGGTGCGGCAGATGCTGGCAGGTGAGTGGGAAATGAACAGCTTGAGGACTCTGGGTCTGTACCCGTTGGAGTTTAGAAGGATGAGGGGGGGGATCTTATTGAAACTTACAGGATACTGCGAGGCCTGGATAGAATGGACATGGAGAGGATGTTTTCACTTGTACGAAAAAGTAAAAGCAAATGACACCATCTCAGACTAAAGGGACGATCCTTTAAAACAGAGATGAGGAATTTCGTCAGCCAGAGGGTGGTGAATCTGTGGAACTCTTTGCCGCAGAAGGCTGTGGAGGCCAAATCACTGAGTGTCTTTAAAACCGAGATAGATAGGTTCTTGATTAATAAGGGGATCAGGGGTTATAGGGAGAAGGCAGGAGAATGGAGATGAGAAACATATCAGCCATGTTTGAATGGCGGAGCAGACACGATTGGCCGAGTGGCCTAATTCTGTTTCTATGTCTTATGGTCTTAAAAATTCAGGATTTTAGCCAAACGAACTGAGATTTTGCGTTATGAATCTGGTACAGATGGTTCAAAAAGAGCTGCAGACTGAGATTGGGTGGTAAATAGTGAGGCGAATAGACGTTGATTACAGGAGGATATAGATGGGCTGATTAGCGGCAAATGGAATTCAATCTGGATAAGTCTGGAGTGATGCACTTGGGCAGGATAAACAAGGCAAGGGAATATGTGATAAACGGCAGGACCCTGGGAAGCACCGAGGTTCAGAGGGAACTTGTGCATGTGCATCGGCCCCTTGAGGTAGCAGAGCAGGTGGATACAGTGGTTAAGAAGGCATGTGGTATACTTGCCTTTATTAGTCAAGGCATGGAGCAGAGAGGTTGCCTAAACCACACTATGAAGTGTTGTTTAGGCAACAACTACAGTATTATGTGCAGTTCTGGAATGCACATTTTCAGAGGGATGTGATCGCACTGGAAAGTGCAGAGGAGATTTACCAGGATGTTGTCTGGACAGGAGAGTTTTAGTTAAGAGAGAAAAGATGGACTGGGTTGTTTTACTTGGAGCAGAGGAGACCGAGGGGGGACGGGACATGATTGATCTTGAGGGGCATTGTGTAGACAGGAAGGAACTTTTCCCTTGGAGAAATCAGTGACCAGGAGGGTTAAAGGGGATGTGAGGCTGGTGGGAGTACACGGTCTGAAAGGCTGTTGGAGGCAGAGACCTCATAACAAGTATTTATATGTGTACTTGCAAAGCTAAGGCATACAAGACTGGGCCAAGTGCTGAAAAATGGGATCAGGATGGTTAGGTGGTTGTTTTTGACTGGTGCAGATGTGATGTGCTAAAGAGCCTTTTCTGTGCTTTAGACCTTTATGGCTCAGATTCTCTTATTGTCAATAGAGGGCAATACAGAGATAATAAATAACTTTCCTTATTACTTGAAATAGAAACCACACTAACAATTCTGGAGGCAAGCTACATTGTGCAGCATAAGTTGAAAAATCAGTGCAGGTGGAAGAATTGAATTTCTGTCCCCTAGACTTTTTGGAACTGACCAGGATTGTAAGTGGTGATCGTTTGGAATCTCCCAATTCTCAGACAGCATAAACACTCCTGTTTCGTGTTGCTGAGTGACCTGCTTTATTTCCTTTAAAATTAACTTTAAATAAATTCCTGTTGCTTGCAAATGTTATGAGTTAGATTCCAGTAATTACTTTTTTAAAGCTGTGCCGGTGTAGCAGTCATTGCTTTTAAATTGAGTCCCCGGGTTGCAATGTCTTTGGAAATAATCATGGCTGAATTCCGTATGTTTGAAAATTAAATCATGGTGATTTCAGAGATACAGCAGTCACGAGAAAAAGTGGCACTGAAAGTTATAGAAGTTGAAGAAGAACAAAATAAAAAATTTCTGGAGGTGCAGAAGATTAAGGAAGAGTGGAAAAACCTTCAACAACAGAATTCTGAGAAAGAAGCAGAACTCAAATATCCTTTACTGTTTTTCAGTGTTTAATTTGAAGTTCAGAAAACTAACGCTGGTAAATTACTGCAGTTCTGAAGAAAGGGCCTTGACCTGAAATGTTAACTCTGTTACTCTCTGCACAGATGCTGCTTGGTCTGCTGAATATTTCCAGCATTTTCTATATTTATTTAAGACCGTTTACATTATTGTTTTTTTTAACTCGCTGGTGCTGGAGATTAATTTCTAGTATGCTTGATGCAGAATGGACTAATTTCACTTGGCCTTTGAAGTAAATATTTTCTACACGGGTTGGTGCTCCAACATTTTGGTTTTCTGCATTAAACAAATCTGGGACTGCATTTCTGATATATCCTGCATCTTTGAATCAAATTCTTGGACCAGTATGTCCATTTCATATCCGCTGGTATGGGAACCCAGACTATCTGCTTTGAGCCACAGTCCCTTATTCGCTGTGTTTTGGGTAAGTCGGTCCAGTTCTTGCTTCTGCATGAGCTGGAAATGTGGATGTTGGGTGAGGAAGCAGTCATGCATAGCTGTGATGTTACCTGTTGTGTTAAGTTTGCAGTATGAAGGTGACCACTTGGGTGATATATTTAGGTGCGACATTGTTTTGATTAATCCATTTGTAGGTGATATTTTCATCAGTTATTTTCTTGCTATTTGTTGGACATTGTTGCCCCAAAGTAATTTGCCTGTAAATCAAGACAATATAAATGTAATTCAACTGCTTTAGAGATATTGATGATGTGATAAACGCTAAGTAAATTGAAGTCTTTCAGTTTTACTTGCACCGCAGTGTATCCAAAGCAGGAGCAATGTGATAATAACCAATCTACATACTCTTCCTTTCCTTAATCTACAAAACCAACGTTGTTACAGAAAGAGCTGGAAGAGCTTGAAAGGACTGAAAAACAAATTTCCAAAATGGAAGAAGAGGTAACTGAAGATACAACAGTGGTTATTCCTTCTTCTAAGTGAGTTTCAAAGCAACACAAAGGTTTAGTTTGAGATAGTCATGTCTCGTTTTGCTCCATCTCTATCTATGCTATATTTATGCTATATTGTATCATGGAGTGGTAGAAAATCAAATTCTTTAACTCTGTCAGGCTATTCGGTTACAGGGAGATTAATTGGATGTTTCTCCACAGCATGGAAGGATGAACATCTATCTTTTAAGAGGACCTTTTGAGCGGCTGACATGGTAAAAGAATATTTGTTTCCAGGCCATCTAATATGATGGTGAGGGTACAAATTATGAAAACTGGTTGGCAAGAATATGTATAATTAACTGGTGCAATTAAAATACCATCAGATTCTCAGTAGATGCACTGCCAATGCACTCTTGACGTCTGCCAATGGTCTTTTACTCCAATCACTATAATTTTATATAGGAGTACAACGGTTCATGATCTTTTTTTTCCCAAGCTATTAAGAATCGGAGGGTGAAAAATATTTCTTTAACTTCGCTGAGATACATTTTCTACATGCGCCAGAGTCCCATTTTGGACGTGTTTAGCCGGATGTCTCCTGGCACTTGCAGCTATTAAATGGGACTCTGCTTCATTTCTGAGCCTCGGTGAGGACCTCCCTGCTGAGGCTGCACTTGGGTTCATAACGAGCTCACCATTTCCTGCACTAACAAGCCCCCCCCCCCCCCCCAACGCGTGCACACACACCAATTAGGGGGTCATCGAGCCACCCTGCACCCCACCTCACAAGGGCAGGGCATCCCCAGCACAGGCAAGATGATGCAGTGGTAATGTAAACCTACTTGTGAAAATAATAAAGATTATTATTATCTTGCCCAGAGCCCAACCACCCAGGTGGTCCCGATTGCCCTTGGGCTAAATGGCACCTGCTTGAGGTCTCTGAGGCAGGGCAGTTGAATCCCATGCCTTGGGTAACTCTGTCACAGACATTATTCAGGTGAGACTAACTCATCACTTGAATATGCAAATCTGGATCCAGATCACTAAGCCTCGTCATGTCCCAAGTTGGGTGCCCCAAGTCGGGTGCAACAAAGCCATTAGACCGTGCCCTACAATTCTACTGAAGTGTGGCATGGCATACAATCTTGTGCTACAAAATTGGCCTTGTCTCAGTTTAAATGGTTTTGTTGTCAGGTTTGCGGCACATGGAAGTATTTACATTTGTTTTATGATTTCCTGCAGGTACTTGGCTCATATCTACCACAAGGTAACTAAGATAATTTGGGACTATGACAGTGACCCTTCTCTTGTGAAAGGCGGTATCCTTTCATTTGTGAATTTGAGAGAAGCAGTGAAAGCCAGATGTGGGACCACTGATGTTTGGAATGATAGAAATGGGTGACCAACAAGTAATGTCATAGCGTTGAAGATTTTCGTGTAATTAAAGACTGGAGTTCCATTCTATGAAAGACTGGGAGAAAAGGGAGCTTGAATAAAGCATGATAGTATGAGTGTTGAATTCAAACGATGTGAGAAAAAAATAAAATCCCTCCACTCCAACCCATACATTTTGCATTGTCAGTTGTTGAGGGAAAAGTGTGGGAGGAGTTTCTTGGAAACAGTTTAAACAGTAAGATCAGGGTTAGACCATTCAACGCCTTTAACCTGTTGCCTGCCATTCACTCAAACAATGACTGCCTTATCCTAACTCCATCCATCTCCCTTGGCTCCATAATCTCAAAGGTGTATCGTTTTAAAAAAAATAAATAAATATTCAACCTCCAATTTAAATTGTTAATTTAAATACTATTTTACTGGGCAAGATTTCACCTTTAACCATGGTTTGTTTCCTAACCTCACTCCTGATTCATAGAATTGACAGTGCACAAGGAGGCCCATGCAGACACTGGGAGAACATGCAGACTCCACACAGACAGTGACCCAAGCCAGGAATCGAACCTGGGACCCTGGAGCTGTGATGCAACTGTGCTGCCCACGATTGGGCTGGCTCTTATTGTAGCTCACCGTCTCTAGTCTTGAGGCTCATCCACAACAAAACATTTATTTCTCTACCATATTTTCAAAATCCTAAACGGCTCAAATCCTCTTACTCTGTGGTCTTTTTTATATTCAAAGAACACAGAAAAGTACAGCACAGGAACAGACCCTTTGGCCCTCCAAGCCTGTGCTGACCATGCTGCCCGTCTAAACTAAAATCTTCTACACTTCCTGGGTCCGTATCCCTCTATTCCCATCCTATTCATGTATTTGTCAAGATGCCCCTTAAATGTCACTATCGTTCCTGCTTCCTCCTCTGGCAGCGAGTTCCAGGCAACCACTACCCTCTTGTGTTTTAAAAAAAAAAAACTTGCCTCGTACATCTTCTCTGAACCTTGCCCCTCGCACCTTAAACCTATGCCCCCTAGTAATGACCCCTCTACCCTGGGGAAAAGCCTCTGACTATTCCAGCAAATGTAAAGCATAAATCTCTTGCAATCTAACCCTTGAAGTTCTGGTAATATTCTGGGGAATGAGGCACTCTTTCCGAGGCTGATGTCTCCTTTGCAAGGTTTGATGCTCAGAACTGCGCACATTACTGCAGATTTGGCCAAGGGGGGCTTTGTATAGTCTCCCTTTCTGTTCCAGCCCTCTGTTATAAGGACTAACATATCATTAGCTTGCTTCATTTTTTTTGATGTGGAGATGCCGGTGTTGGACTGGGGTGAGCACAGTACGAAGTCTTACAACACCAGGTTAAAGTCCAACAGGTTTGTTTCGATGTCACTAGCTTTCGGAGCGCTGCTCCTTCCTCAGGTCATTTTTTTTGGTACATTACTACATTTTAGTGTTTCTGTGTATGTGGACTTCTGAATCTCTGTAGACTATCACTATTCCCAGCTTGTCATGTATGCAATCAGCCCTTTTGGTCCAAAATTGATGACTCACACTTGCCTGCATTGAAGTTTAACTGATGCTGTTTTGCCCACTAATCTATTAATATCTCACTACCTTATTATACTATTTACTATGCCACTAATCTTCGTCATTGGCAGAGAAAGATTAATGGCTCTCTATTGTGTCTCTTTATTGAGTCATTAATCAATATAGTAAATAATTGTTTAAGGCAGTGGAAACTGCTAGTCACTTCCTTTCAATTTGAGTAAATATATTTTATCCCTACTACCTTCTGTGTGACCAAGCTCTTCGATTTTACCCCATTCTTAAAACCAGGTCAATTAATTTGCCTTTAATCTATGATCTTTTAATTTTAGGTAAGTCTCTTACATGGCGACTTCATAAACTCCTTGAAGTCCATGTGACCTACATCCATAGATATTTCCCTATCCACTAATTTCTTAAAAATCAATTCAGTTTATGACCTACCCTTTATAAATCTATTTTTCTGTAATTAGCTCAAATGTGCATGGTCACTCTTGTCCTTAATTATAGATTCCAATATCTATCCTGCAACAGATGCTATACAAGGGGTCTATAATTACTCTTTTTTTAAATGGCAAAAATGTGACCATTTAACTTGAATTGAAGACTAGAATGCCAATGAATGAAGAAAACTGTTTTGGATAAACACATTCGCCTTCTCAACTGAAACTTTTTTTTCTAACTGGGTGATTATTTGAACTTTCAAAATTGAAGCAGTGAAATTTCTATTTTTCAAAAAAATATATATTTTTGAGGCATTTATAAATATATACATCAACCCCCCCATCACCTCACTGCTGACGTCTTAACTTATCTTTGAAGAAGTCAATAAACACCCCACCTCCACCACCGCAGGCCCTCCCAAGGCAACTTGATTAAAAAATTTTTTTTTTTTTTTACAGCTTAAGGAATTCCGTGAAGTCGCTCACCCACACCCTCTGCTTCGGTGACTCCGAGTCCCTCCATTCCAGCAAAATCCGTCTGTGCTACCAGGGAGGCAAAGGCTAAGACATCAGCCTCTCGCCCCTGGACTCCCATGTCTTCTGACTCTCCGGAAATCGGTACTTCTGGGTCTGGACAACCTTCTCCCTTCAAACCTCAGACATAACGTCAGCAACCCCCCCCCCCCGCCAAAATCCCTCCAGCTTTGGACAAACCCAAAACATGTGGACATGGTTTGCGCCCACGCACCGCCCACACCTATCCTCCACCCCCTCAAAGAACCTGTTCATTCTGGCCACCGTCATATGTGCCCTATGAACTACTTTACATTGAATAAGGCCTAGCATACGAAGAGGATGCATGCCTCCTCCCATAACTCCGCCTCCACCTCCCTCCCACTTCCGTTTAACCTCTCCTATCGGGGCTCTCTCCCAATCCATTAATGCCTTATAAATCTCCGACACCCTACCCATCGGCAACTCCTGTTTTTGACGCCACCTTGTCATGCAATCTTGAGGGCGGCAGATCGAGAAAGGACGGTACCTGCTTCCTAACATCATAATGTACCTGTAAGTACCGGAACCCATCCCTGCTGGGCAGCTCCTACTCATCTTACAATTCCTCTAGGCTGCCCCCCCACAAATAGGTCCCCAAACCGCTCTATCCCTGCCCGCCGCCACCCCCGGGACTCCCTCCAGAGCAAATCTTATGATTCCCACAGATCGGTGGTGAGGTTACATCGTTTTTTGGATAAAGATCTTGCGGTGGGCCAGGCAGGCGAGGAGATGTACCTGGGAAGGCAACTGACTCTGGGTATATCAGGACCTGGGTGCGGAACTAGCGAAGAGGAGAGCCGGATTCAACCGGGTCAAGGCTTTAAGAAGGGAGTGACCCACATGGCCGCCACCAGAAGATGAAGCAGTCAAAATTCTGATGGAAATATAACTTGGTGGGTGGGTGTGAGAATTTGGGGGGGGAAAAGCGCATAGTGTCAGATCTGTGAAAAGCAATCCATGGTAGTGAGAAAAGAATGATCAATCGTATTCAAAAGCAGTTTGCTTTATGACTACTAATGAATTGAGCATGCTGAAAAGCATGTAGTGATCTTCAATTAAGCCAGAATAATTTGTTTGCTTGGAGATAGCAGAAAATGAGATGGGTAGCTATACCAGAAAGTAATTCAGAAATATTTTATGGCACCCTGTTGAGCCATTTATTTTTCTCTTCCGATGTGTCAATTTTGGAAACTAATTTTGTGAAGTATTATAGTAATTTTATTCTTTTGTGGGTTGAGGGCATCACTGGCAAGGCCAACATTTGTTGCACATCCCTAATTGCCTACGAACGGAGTGGCTTGCTAGGCCATATCCGGGGACAGTTATGAATGAAATGAAAATTGCTTATTGTCACAAGTAGGCTTCAATGAAGTTACTGTGAAAAGCCCCTAGTCGCCACATTCCGCCGCCTGTACGGAGAGGCTGGTATGGGAATTGAACCGTGCTGCTGGCCTGCCTCGGTCTGCTTTAAAAGCCAACTATTTAGCCCAGTGTGCTAAACCAGCCCCTTAACAGTAAAGACCAGGTAAGGATGGCAGATTTCCTTCCCTAGTGAACTATTTGAGCTTTTACAAAATTTATGATCACCACTAAAATTAGCTTTTCAATTTCCGATTTATTAATTGAATTTAAATTCCACCAGCTGCCATTGAGATTTGAACTCTTATCCCATGGCCATTTGCCTGGGCCTCTGGATTACTAGTTCTGTCATTGCCCCAGATCTGAAATTTAATTCTGATGTTGCACCCTGGAACAACAACTAAACATTATGGGGTTTTAAAAAATAAAAATAACTGTGAATCCTCTCTTCAAACAAAAAATGTTAGTGGATTTTTTTGTGTTAACCCATGTTGGGATCCCAGATGAGAATCCCAACTATTTGCAATTTGTGAAGCTGAGGAAATGAGACACTTATGTTAACACCGACTTTAATTAATCACATTAGCAACAAAGTATATGGGCCGAGACCTTGAAGAAAACCTTTCAGGAGCCAATTCGCAATACTCCTATTCAAGTTAAAATCCTATGGCAAACTGAAACTACAGACCGATCTGGCTCCTCTCCTTAATTACACCACCTTTACAATTAAGCAAAAGGCATTCTACTGCCTCCTCTCTCAAGATCTGATTTAGCTAGGACCAATTTACAATCAGTCATAATTTATCTATAAGAGCAAATTACTGTGGATGCTGGAATCTCAAACAAAACAGAAAATACTGGATAGTATGTGTGGAGAGGGAGAAGGGCGTTAACATTCCGAGTCGGAATGACTTTGTCAAAGCTTTGATTAAATTATCTATACTTCAGGGATCCTGCAAAACCAAAACAATATTCCATTAGCCCACTATCTGTAAATGGTTAAAATCACTAATTACTTACCTCACTTTTACAGCCCCATTAATCACAGCTTTAACAGACATACTGGCTGTGTGCATCTCATCTGTTCATTAATAACGTTCTTACTGTTTTATGGTTGGGGTATATTGAGATTGGGGGGGAAATGTTTATTATACCATGTTGATGTCATTGTTATTTAAAAATATATATATTTAAAATAACGTTCTTGCAGCAAATATAAAATATAAGTTACTTACATTATCACACTTTTAATTGACTAAACTCTCAAGAATTTATTTTATTCATTAAACTCCATGCAAGTGGTAAAAAGTGGAGTGTTATTTGTTGGGATTGATTTGTATGCAATGTTTTCCTTGACTTTTTCTCAGTTCATTTTGGGATGGGTATACCACAGCCAATTAACATCGACTCTACTAAGCACTCGGACAGTTTCATCTGTGATTATCTATGGAATTTGGTGAGCACGGATTGGTAGATTCTGAGCAAGTAACAAGAATGTGAACTGTTAATTTGGAGTCGCTTGTTTTTCTTTTCCACGACCAATCTTTCTGAGGCCATCTTTCTAGTATTCATCTTTAATTTTGCAAGTATTATGTAAGGGTTCATATGGACATTGTGCTTTAACAAATTATGCACTAACCCATACTCAATGCCATAAGAGATGACTACCAGGATGACGTATGCCTGACGATGTTTTTCCGAATGGCACCTGTGAAATTCTTTCCAATTTTTGCAAAAAATTCATTGATGTCAATTTTTACAAAAACATTGGAATGGTTGATCCAGTTGCTAGAATAGACCCATGAATCAAGTGTTCTGAATCTTAAATGCCCATTTCTATTGGATAAATATTGCCAATTTTTAGTAAGGTTGTAGATTTGCAAACATTAAATGAAAATATTAGACTTTACTTCTTGAAGACTGATTACCTGGCTTACTTACGATTTTTGTTAAGACTTGTTTCTGCAATCTCGCACAAATAGCAGCAAACTGGACAGTGCAGTTTTGATATGGAATATATATGTCTATAATTTCAGGAAATGATGACTTGTAGAACCTGGTTTTGAACCATGGTTGTATATGTGTTTGTATTGCAACAATTGATAGTTGCATCTGTCCCCCTTCTACCATTTTTTCTGCCTTGAAATTGTTTTCTTCCATTCAAATAAAAGGATTTATTCCATTTTTCTATTGTGGGACTAATCTGTTATCATTAAGCGATCCAGCAAAAATAATGTAATGTATGTAGAATATTTGGAACCATGCATCAGCAAAGAATCAAGCTCTTCCAAAAAGTGTGTTTTTAGCTGTGATTCAGATTTTATCAATAACAGTCCAAGATTCAATAGCTAAAAGCACAGACTAATATCGTTCTGCCAGCCCATCTATTCACCTGGCAGCTAGGTTTTAAAATTATTTCCGAACAGGAGCACACGCCAATCATGAACACAACCCTTCCTCATTTTCCAATTTAATTTGAGGTATGTCAAATTCACAGTCATCTGGATTTGGTTTGTCACTGAGTTAGAATCATTAAAACCTCCTTTTTCTCTCCTTCCCTTTCAAAGTACCTTTTAAGCATATTCACATGACACACTCGGTGAGGTCTTCCTTCTATCTGGTATTTTTACCACATAATTCACCTCACTTAATTTCCTTTCAATCTGATTACGGTCCATAAAACCTAGCTTTTAAAGGCTCCCATTACCACTGGTAACAACACTAAAACTTTATCCCCACTGGCAAAACTACGAACTTTGGATTTCTTGTCCGCTACCCGTTTCATCACATTTTGTGCAACTTTCAAATGTTGTCTAGGCAATTCATCTGCTCTATTTAATCATTCCCTAAAATTTGACATGTAATCCAATGGTGTAATTTCTGATTTCTCCCCCACCACTTTTTCCTTAATCAATTTAAGTGGTCCTCTTACCTCATGACCAAAAATTAGTTCAAAAGGACTAAATTTGGTAGACTCATTAGGTGCATCCCTAATTGCAAACAATACAAATGGGATTCCTTTATCCCAATCCTCTGGATAATCTTGACAATACGCCCTCAACATTGTCTTTAATGTCTGATGCCACCTTTCTAACGCTCCCTGCAATTCTGGATGGTATGCCGTTGATTTAAATTGTTTTATTCCTAAGCTATCCATAACTTTGAAGTAAAATTCGTTTTTTGATCCGATTTAAATTTCTGTGGGTAGTCCATATCTAGTAAAGAATTTAAGTAACTCCTTCACAATCCTTTTTAGCTGTAATATTACGTACTGGAATGGCCTCTGGAAACCTAGTAGACACATCCATTACAATCAAAAGATATTGATTCCCACTTTTTGTTTTAGGAAGCGGTCCTACACAATCGATTAGGACCCTTGTAAAAGGTTCCTCAAATGCTGGAATGGATATTAAGGGCGCTGGTTTTATCACTGCTTGAGGTTTCCCCGTCACTTGACATGTGTGACATGATTGACAAAATTTTACTACACCTTTATGTAGTCCAGACCAATAAAAATGTTTCTGGATTTTAGCTTGAGTTTTCCTTATTCCCAAATGACCTCCCACTGGTACCTCATGTGCAACTCGCAACACCTCCTTTCTATACCCTACTGGCAATACTACATGATGAACTTCTGCCCACTTTTCATCCGCCTGCATATGTACAGGTCTCCGTTTTCTCATCAAGACATCATTTTTACGGTAATAACACGCTGGTATACTCTCCGATTCCTCTTCCGTATATGCTTTCTGATATATCCGTTTTATTTCTACATCTTTCTGTTGTAACTCCGCCAATTTTCCTGAACTTAAAAATATCTGCCTCATCCTCCACCTGTTCTTGTTCTTTTTCTTTTTTTAAAAAATAATATTTTATTGAAAATTTTTGGTCAACCAACACAGTACATTGTGCATCCTTTACACAACATTGTAACAATACAGATAATAATGACCTTTTTTAAATTTAAACAAAAACAACAACAAATAAATAAATATTAAATAACAAAAAAAAAAAAAAAAAAAACTAGCCCTAATTGGCAACTGCCTTGTCTCAGGCCACCCCCCCCCCCCCCCCCCCCCCCCAAGTCCTGGGCCGCTGCTGCTGCCTTCTTTGTTCTCCCCTATCTATCTTTCCGCAAGATATTCGACGAACGGTTGCCACCGCCTAGTAAACCCTTGAGCCGACCCCCTTAGGACGAACTTAATCCGCTCTAACTTTATGAACCCCGCCATATCATTTATCCAGGTCTCCACCCCCGGGGGCTTGGCTTCTTTCCACATTAGCAATATTCTGCGCCGGGCTACTAGGGACGCAAAGGCCAAAACATCGGCCTCTTTCGCCTCCTGCACTCCCGGCTCTTGTGCAACCCCAAATATAGCCAACCCCCAGCTTGGTTCGACCCGGACTCCTACTACTTTCGAAAGCACCTTTGTCACCCCCATCCAAAACCCCTGTAGTGCCGGGCATGACCAAAACATATGGGTATGATTCGCTGGGCTTCTCGAGCACCTCGCACACCTATCCTCCACCCCAAAAAATTTACTGAGCCGTGTTCCAGTCATATGTGCCCTGTGTAATACCTTAAACTGAATCAGGCTTAGCCTGGCGCACGAGGACGACGAGTTTACCCTGTTTAGGGCATCTGCCCACATCCCCTCCTCAATCTCCTCCCCTAGCTCTTCTTCCCCATTTCCCTTTTAGTTCGTCCATCATAGTCTCCCCTTCGTCTCTCATTTCCCTATATATATCCGACACCTTACCGTCCCCCACCCATTTCTTTGAGATGACTCTGTCCTGCACCTCTTGTGTCGGGAGCTGCGGGAATTCCCTCACCTGCTGCCTCGCAAAAGCCCTCAATTGCATGTACCTGAATGCATTCCCTTGGGGCAACCCATATTTCTCGGTCAGCGCTCCCAGACTCGCAAACTTCCCATCCACAAATAGATCTTTCAATTGCGTTATACCTGCTCTTTGCCACATTCCATATCCCCCATCCATTCCCCCCGGGGCAAACCTATGGTTGTTTCTTATCGGGGACCCCCCCAGTGCTCCGGTCTTTCCCCTATGTCGTCTCCACTGTCCCCAAATCTTCAGTGTAGCTACCACCACCGGACTCGTGGTATAGTTCCTTGGTGAGAACGGCAATGGGGCTGTCACCATAGCCTGCAGGCTGGTCCCCCTACAGGACGCCCTCTCTAATCTCTTCCACGCCGCTCCTTCCTCCTCTCCCATCCACTTACTCACCATTGAAATATTAGCGGCCCAATAATACTCACTTAGGCTCGGTAGTGCCAGCCCCCCCCTATCCCTACTACGCTGTAAGAATCCCTTCCTCACTCTCGGAGTCTTCCCGGCCCAAACAAAACCCATGATACTCTTTTCTATCCTTTTGAAAAAAGCCTTCGTGATCACCACCGGGAGACACTGAAACACAAAAAGGAATCTCGGGAGGACCACCATCTTAACCGCCTGCACCCTCCCTGCCATTGACAATGCTACCATATCCCATCTCTTGAAATCTTCCTCCATCTGTTCCACCAACCGCGTCAAATTTAGCCTGTGCAATGTGCCCCAATTCTTAGCTATCTGGATCCCCAGGTAACGAAAGTCTCTTGTTACCTTCCTCAACGGTAGGTCTTCTATTTCTCTACTCTGCTCCCCTGGATGCACCACAAACAGCTCACTCTTTCCCATGTTCAATTTATACCCTGAAAAATCCCCAAACTCCCCAAGTATCCGCATTATTTCTGGCATCCCCTCCGCTGGATCCGCCACATATAGTAGCAGATCATCCGCATATAAAGATACCCGGTGTTCTTCTCCTCCCCTAAGTATTCCCCTCCATCCCTTGGAACCTCTCAGCGCTATCGCCAGGGGCTCAATCGCCAGTGCAAACAGTAATGGGGACAGAGGACATCCCTGCCTTGTCCCTCTATGGAGCCGAAAATATGCCGATCCCCGTCCATTCGTGACCACACTCGCCACTGGGGCCCTATACAACAGCTGCACCCATCTAACATACCCCTCTCCGAACCCAAATCTCCTCAACACCTCCCACAGATAATCCCACTCCACTCTATCAAATGCTTTCTCGGCATCCATCGCCACTACTATCTCCGTTTCACCCTCTGGTGGGGCCATCATCATTACCCCTAACAACCTCCGTATGTTCGTGTTCAGCTGTCTCCCCTTCACAAACCCAGTTTGGTCCTCATGAACCACCCCCGGGACACATTCCTCTATTCTCATTGCCATTACCTTGGCCAAGACCTTGGCATCTACATTGAGGAGGGAGATTGGTCTGTAGGACCCGCATTGTAGCGGATCCTTTTCCTTTATGTCAGAAGCAACGATATCGCTTCTTTTAGTCGGGGGCAGTTGTCCCCTTTCCTTTGCCTCGTTGAAGGTCCTCGTCAGTAGCGGGGCGAGCAAGTCCAAATATTTTCTGTAAAATTCAACTGGGAATCCGTCCGGTCCCGGGGCCTTTCCCGTCTGCATGTTCCTAATTCCTTTCACCACTTCTTCTACCGTGATCTGTGCTCCCAATCCCATCCTTTCCTGCTCTTCCACCTTGGGAATTTCCAGCCGATCCAAAAACTCCATCATTCTCTCCCTCCCGTCCGGGGGTTGAGCTTCATACAATTTTTTATAAAATGTCTTAAACACTTCATTCACTCTCTCCGCTCCCCGCTCCGTCTCTCCATCTTCGTCTCTCACCCCCCCTATTTCCCTCGCTGCTCCCCTTTTCCTCAATTGGTGTGCCAGCAATCTGCTCGCCTTCTCTCCATATTCATACTGTACACCCTGCGCCTTCCTCCATTGTGCCTCTGCAGTGCCTGTGGTCAGCAAGTCAAATTCCACATGCAGCCTTTGCCTTTCCCTATACAGTCCCTCCTCCGGTGCTTCCGCATACTGTCTGTCCACCCTCAAAAGTTCTTGCAACAACCGCTCCCGTTCCTTACTCTCCTGCTTCCCTTTATGTGTCCTTATTGATATCAGCTCCCCCCCCCTAACCACCGCCCTTCAACGCCTCCCAGACTACTCCCACCTGAACCTCCCCCATTGTCATTGAGTTCCAAGTACTTTTCAATGCATCCCCTCACCCTTAAGCACACCCTCTCATCCGCCATTAGTCCCATATCCATTCTCCAGGGTGGACGCCCTCTTGTTTCCTCCCCTATCTCCAAGTCTACCCAGTGTGGGGCATGATCCGAAATGGCTATAGCCGTATATTCCGTTCCCCTCACCCTCGGGATCAATGCCCTACCCAACACACAAAAGTCTATGCGTGAATAGACTTTATGGACATAGGAGAAAAACGAGAACTCCTTACTCCTAGGGTCTACTGAATCTCCACGGGTCCACCCCTCCCATCTGCTCCATAAAATCCTTAAGCACCTTGGCTGCTGCCGGCCTCCTACCAGTCCTGGACTTCGACCTATCCAGCCTTGGTTCCAACACCGTGTTAAAGTCTCCCCCCATTATCAGCTTTCCGGTCTCTAGGTCTGGGATGCGTCCTAGCATTTCGCCTCATAAAATTGGCATCGTCCCAATTCGGGGCATACACGTTTACCAACACCACCATCTCTCGCCTGTAATTTTGCCACTCACCATCACGTATCTGCCCCCGTTAACACCACCATCTCTCCCTGTAATTTGCCACTCACCATCACGTATCTGCCCCCGTTATCCGCCACTATAGTCTTTGCCTCGAACATTACCCGCTTCCCCACTAATATAGCCACCCCCCTGTTTTTCGCATCCAGCCCCGAATGGAACACCTGCCCTACCCATCCTTTGCGCAACCTAACCTGATCTATCAGTTTCAGGTGCGTTTCCTGTAACATGACCACATCTGCTTTAAGTTTCTTAAGGTGTGCGAGTACTCGTGCCCTCTTTATCGGCCCGTTAAGCCCCCTCACGTTCCACGTGATCAGCCGAGTTGGGGGGCTTCCCACCCCCCCCCTTGCCGGTTAGCCATCATCTTTTTCCAGCTTCTCGCCCAGTTCCCACGCGGCTGTATTTCTCCCAGACGGTGCCCCCCCGCCCATCCTTTCCCGCACCCACTCCCCCCTTTCCCCAGCAGCAGCAACCCAGTAATTTCCCCCCCCCCCCCCCCCCCCCCCGCTAGACCCCCCGCTAGCGTAATTACTCCCCCCATGTTGCTCCCAGAAGTCAGCAAACTCTGGCTGACCTCGGCTTCCCCCCGTGATCACGGCTCGCCCCGTGCGGCGCCCCCTCCTTCCTGCTTCTCTATTCCCGCCATAATTATCATAGCGCGGGAACCAAGCCCGCGCCTCTCCCTCGGCCCCGCCTCTCATGGCCAACGCCCCATCTCCTCTCCCTCCCCACCTCCCCCCATCACCACCTGTGGGAGAAAGAAAAGTTACCATACCGCAGGATTAATCATACAATCCCTCTTCGCCCCCCCCCCCACTCGTCCCACCACTTTGTCCAAACGTTCATTTTCGTAATCCAATCATTCCAATTTTTCTTCTACAATAAAAGTACACGCTTCATCCGCCGTCTCAAAGTAGTGGTGCCTCCCTTGATATGTGACCCACAGTCTTGCCGGTTGCAGCATTCCAAACTTTATCTTTTTTTTGTGAAGTACCGCTTTGGCCCGATTAAAGCTCGCCCTCCTTCTCGCCACCTCCGCACTCCAATCTTGATAGACGCGGATCACCGCGTTCTCCCATTTACTACACCGAGTTTTCTTCTCCCATCTAAGGACCATTTCTCTATCCTTAAAACGGAGAAATCTCACCACTATGGCTCTGGGAGCTTCTCCTGCTCTCGATCCTCGCACCATAACTCGGTATGCTCCCTCCACCTCCAACGGACCCGTCGGGGCCTCCACTCCCATTAACGAGTGCAGCATCGTGCTCACATATGCCCCGACGTCCGCCCCCTCCACACCTTCAGGAAGGCCAAGAATCCTCAAGTTGTTCCTCCTTGCGTTATTTTCCAGTGCCTCCAACCTCTCCACAGATCGTTTCTGGTGTGCCTCCTGTATCTCCGACTTCACCACCAGGCCCTGTATGTCGTTTTCATTCTCTGCTGCTTTCGCCTTCACGACCCGAAGCTCCTGCTCCTGGGTCTTTTGTTCCTCTTTCAGCCCTTCAATCGCCTGTAATATCGGGGCCAACAACTCTTTCTTCATTTCCTTTTTTATCTCCTCCACGCAGCGTTTCAAAAACTCTTGTTGTTCAGGGCCCCATATGAAACTGCCACCTTCCGACGCCATCTTGGTTTCTGCTTGCCTTCCTTGCCGTTGTTCCAAAGGATCCGCTGCAATCCGGCCACTTTCCTCTCCTTTTTCCATCCGTGTCCAGGGGGAACACCCTTCTGGTTTACCGCACGGTGTTTTCAGCCGTTAAAATTGCCGTTGGGGCTCCTATCAAGAGCCCAAAAGTCCGTTTCACAGGGAGCTGCCGAAACGTGCGACTCAGCTGGTCATCGCCGCACCCGGAAGTCCCGTTCTTGTTCTTTTTCAACCATCTGATCAAAAATCATTTCTGAAGAGGGGGGAAGCGCTGGTAGAAGAGTTGAAGGGTAAATGGGAGGAGGAGCTGGGGGAGGAGATAGAGGAAGGCCTGTGGGCTGATGCCCTGGGTAGGGTTAATTCCTCCTCCTCGTGTGCCAGGCTCAGCCTGATACAATTTAAGGTGGTTCACAGAGCTCACTTGACGGGGGCGAGGTTGAGCAGGTTCTTTGGGGTAGAGGACAGATGTGGAAGGTGCTCAGGGAGCCCGGCGAACCATGTCCATATGTTTTGGTCATGCCCGGCACTGGAGGGGTTCTGGAGAGGAGTGGCGGGAGCAATATCTCAGGTGGTAAGTCCGGGTCAAGCCAAACTGGGGGCTAGCAATATTCGGAGTAGTGGATGAACCGGGAGTGCAGGAGGCGAAAGAGGCCCGGCGAAGGATCTTGCTAATGTGGAAGGAGGCGAAGCCCCCCAGCGTGGAGGCCTGGATAAACGACATGGCTGGGTTCATAAAGTTGGAGAGGATTAAGTTCGCCTTGAAAGGGTCTGCACAGGGGTTCTATGGGCGGTGGCAACCGTTCCTAGACTATCTCGCGGAGCGTTAGAGGAAGGTCGGTCAGCAGCAACCTGGGGGGTGGGGGGGGAGCAAGAGATAACATGAAGAATCGGGGAAACTGGCACGTACGGGAGAGAGCCAGTGTACAAAGCTATGTAAATATACTATTTTGCCATGTATATATCTTGCTCCGCACAATTCTCGTTTCTTTTTTGTTACCGGGGGGGGGGGGTTATTGTTTGTAAGGGAGAGAAATTGTGCTGAAAACTTTAATAAATACATTAAAAAAAAAAATCATTTCTGATAATTGCACTTCAACTTCATTTTCACTCTTTGATTTCTCCTCTTGTCTTAACCTGTGTCTTTGCGACCTTGTTCCTACACAATCCGGAAAAATCCCAGGATATTCGTCCTTCTAACACTTCAGTTGACTGATTTTTTCCAATGGCTTATCAACCACAGCAGGCATCACTCCCACCTGCGATCCAGCTATATCATTACCCAAGATAAACTGTATTCCTGGACAAGATAGTTTATCTATTACTCCGACAACTTCACCACTCTTCACTGGACTTTCCAACCTTACCTTATATAATGGAACGCTACTCCTCTCACCCTGAATTCCACATATCACTACCTTTTCTGCAACATTCTTTCCAAAATACATAATTCCTCATCTCTTACCATTAAAGATTGACTAGCCCCTGTATCTCTTAAAATTGAGTCGTCTTTACCTGCTGCTCCTGATACACATGAGTAAACTTTACCCACACAAGTAAATTCTTTAAAGACATCTGGCACCTTCTTAACAATTACTTCTTGAACAGGCTGTACAATCGTTTGCACCTCCTTTGCTTCCCTTGGGCTTTTCTTTATCACTCTAACAAACCCCACTGTCTTATCCTGTTTTACCACATCAGCCTTCCCAGTGCTTTTCTTCAACCACCAACACTGTGACTTTACATGGCCTATTTTATTACAGTGAAAACATTTGAAACTTTTAATTTCTTTTCCACCCTCCTGGATTTCTTTTTTAATCTGAGGTACACTCTCTTTATTGTCTCCCATCAGATCACCTTTACCGTTACCACTTGAGTATTTCTCATGTCCCCAGTTTCTATCCCTCACCGGCTGAAACTGGTGTTGGAAACCAATCTTTGATTTATGAACTAATTCATAATTACCTGCCATTTCCGCTGCTAATCTCGCAGTTTTAACCCTCTATTCTTCCACATGAGTTCTCACTACATCAGGAATTGAGTTTTTAAACTCCAAAAGTATAATTTCTCCTGAGGGCTTCATATGTTTGGTCTATTTTCAAAGTCCTTATCCACCAATCAAAATTACTCTGAGCCTTTCAAACTCCATGTATGTTTGACCAAATTCTTTCCTTAAATTTCTACGCCCTTGTCTGTAAGCTTCAGGCACTAGCTCATATGCACTTAAGATGGATTTCTTCTCCTCATACGTTCCAGATACCTCCTCCAGTTGTGATGCAAACACTTTACTAGCTCTACCTACCAGCTTTGTTTGAATCAGTAACACCCACATGTCCTGTGGACATTTCATTTGTTTGGCTACCTTCTCAAATGAAATGAAAAAAGGCTTCCACTTCCTTCTCGTCAAACCTTGCCAATGCTTGGACATATTTAAATAGATTCCCACCAAGCCTTTGACTATGACGCTCTTTCTCACTATCCTCATCACTATCCTCCAACTGTATGTTTCCCTTTATCTACCAATTTTAACTGATTGTCATGTTTCATGGCCATTTTCTGAAGTTCAAACTCCCTCTTTATCTTTTTCCCTGATCTGTATCTCCCTTTCTTTTTCTTTCTGTTCTGCTAGGGCTATTCTTTCTTTTCTCCTTTCTTCTCTCTCCTTTTCTTTTTCCCCTCTCTCTCTCTCTCTCTCTCTCTCTCTCTCTCTCTCTCTCTCTCTCTCTCTCTCTCTCCTCTCCTTTTTCTCTCTCTCTCTCTCTCTTTTTTTCTCTCTCTCTCTCTTTTTTCTCTCTCTCTCTCTTTTTTCTCTCTCTCTCTTTTTTTCTCTCTCTCTCTCTCTCTCTTTTTTCTCTCTCTCTCTCTCTCTCTCTCTCTCTCTCTCTCTCTCTCTTTTTCTCTCTCTCTCTCTCTCTCTCTTTTTCTCTCTCTCTCTCTCTCTCTCTTTTTCTCTCTCTCTCTCTCTCTCTCTTTTTCTCTCTCTCTTTTTCTCTCTCTTTCTCTCTCTCTCTCTCTCTTTTCTCTCTCTCTTTTTTCTCTCTCTCTCTCTCTCCTTTTCTCTCTCTCTCTCTCTCTCTCTCTCTTTTTTCTCTCTCTCTTTTTTTTCTCTCACTCTTGTATTCAAGCCGCTTTAATTCTCATGTTCCATTTGTTTAATTTGCAACAGAATTTTTGCCATTTCCAATGAGCCAAACTCTATCTCGGGCAACTTTAAATGCTTAACCACAGCCATAATTACCTCATCTTTTCGCATTTTGTCAGGTAATGTTAACTGCAATGTTCTTGCCAAATCTAACGGTCTGCTTTTCGTTTCTGTCCGTAAGGTATTAAGTGTGACATTCTCCACCCCCCAAAAACTTCTGAGCCTCTGAAAGAGCCATTGTTCACAACACTCTCCCCACTTAAACTAAAATACCACACCGGAAAAGCAACAATCCTTCAGTGTCTTTAAGTTCACAAAAGCCAATCCAATAGATAGACTTTTATCCCCCTCGAGCCCCCAATTGTTATGGGCGAGGTGTTTTCAGAACCCCAAAAAATGTATCATGGAGTTCAACCAACCTCTCCCTTTTATGTATTTGTTGCTTTTCCTAGCATACTGCTTGTTCCCTAGGTGTGAGATTACAATTATGGACACGTGGGTTTTTTAAACACAAAACACTGTTTATTCCATGAACTCAACTTAACATCTTAAATAAACATTGGATCTCTTAACACCCCTTCAAAGATAACTCAGAAAAATATTGCAACAGTAAATAATTCCTCAATGTTCCTTCAAACTTCCAAGAGACTTAACACCTTTAAACAGAATCACATCAGGTTAAAAGCTTTACTATTATGAGTTTAAATCACCCTAATGATAGATAGTCTTTCATGGCAGAGATCAAGCTCACTGCAAACACAAACACTCCCAAGCTCTTTTCAAACTGCAAAACTGCAGCTCTCTGGAAACACACAGACACACACAAGCTGCTTTTCCAAACTGCAAAATGGCTGACCTAACCTCAGCTCCACCCATTCTCTGACATCACTGTTTTCTTTAAAAAAAATTTAAAAAAAAATTCTCCTCCATTTTCACATTTTCTCCCACATTTACATCCATCAACGATAAACAATAATCAGCAAGATATGTCAGTCCCCATAATAACAACAACGATCCCATCTACCCACCAACCCCCAAACCTCAACCCGCATGTTTACATAAACAAATGACAAAAAGAAATCGGGGATTACCCGTAGTCACCCTTAATCTTACACAGCTCCCACCCCAGCTCTCCAGCTCCTCCCGTCCATTGCCTCTTGTAAAACTCCTCCCCTACCCTCGGTTCCTTTTTCTCCCCCCCCCCCCCCCCCCCCCCAAACTTTCCACCCCGGCTAGACCACTCGGACCCTGTTCTGCCAGGCTCCGATGGCCGCAGCCTCCCCCGCCCCCCCCCACCCCCCACCCACCTCACTCCCGCTCACTGGCCGGCACACACCAGCCAGCGTGGAGGCCCCCGCCCGGGTCCCTTTCCCACTTGCCCGGCCCCAGGGAAGCCCAAAGATCCCCTTTTAGCACAAACCCCGCCTATCCACCTACACCCCAAAGAACTCTCATTTCAAGCGAAAGTCCCGTCCCTTCCCACGTCCAAATATATACCACCTTGGCTCCTTTAATCTCTACACCCACGCACAGTGATACAAAAAAGAAGAAAATACAGTCATGAGGTTACATCGGCACATGGTCATTCCTCAGTTTGTCAGTTCTGCCACAGTCCTTCTGCTTTCGCAAACTCCTCCGCTGCTTCCGCCGTTCCAAAATAAAAGTCCCTGAGCTTGTAAGTCACCCTTGGCTTCGCTGGATATACAATGCCTCATTGCACCTTGCTAATGTACAGTGCCCTCTTCACCCGGTTGTAGGCAGCCCGCCTCCTTACCAGCTCCACCGTAAAGTCCTGGTATACACGTATACCAGCTCCAGCCCACTGCACCACCCGCTTCTGCTTGGCCCAGCTCAGGGCCTTCTCCTTCACCCTGTACCTACGGAAGCACAGAGTCACTGCCCTTGGCGGCTCACTCGCCTTTGGTACAGGCCTCCACGACCGATGAGCCTGATCCAGTTCATATTGGGAGGGGCCCCTCCCCCTCCCCCAGTAGTTTTGCCAGCATTGCGGCAAAATACTCAGTCGGCTTCGGTCCTTCAACTCCTTCGGGCACCCCCACAATCCTCAAGTTCTGTCGCCTGGATCTATTTTCCAGGTCTTCCATTTTTCCTTGCAGATCCTTGTTAGTATCCATCACCTTCCGCATCTCTTTCCCCATCGAGGCAAGTTGATCACCGTGCTGCAATAACGTCTCCTCCACTTCCTTCAGCGCCACCCCTTGCTCTCGCACCTCCGCCACTGCGCTCGCCACCTCCGTCCTCACCAGGGAAACCGCCTCCCCCACCAGCACACTCAAAACCTCCCTCATCTCCTTCCTCACTGTCTCCATGCATTTCGCAATCTGCGGCAACTGCTTTTCAAATTCCGCAGCCATCACCTTCGTTATTTCTTCAGCCGTAAGCAGTGCGGCCTTCCCTGGTGCTCCAGCCTCCATTTTACCTGGTGACCCCGCGATGACCTTTCCACTCCCCGACAGACCTCCAGCTGGTTTTTTTTCGGCCGTTTTTCTGCTCACCCTCGACGTTTTTCTTTTTTTTTCCCTCCTGTGTCTTCTCAGTGCCTCCTCCGTGCCTTCTCCCTTCTTCTGCCGCCTCCGTGGACCCTGGGACCGGGCTTAAAGCCCCGAAATTGCCGTTCCCGAGCGGGGGCTCTCCATTGTGCGGCTGCCTCCCGCCCGCCGTCACCGGAAGTCTACCACATCACTGTTTTCTTAAAGGTAACATCCATGTCTTAAAGGTACTCTCACATGACAGAGGAAACAACCTGGATACATACAGGACGTGGAAGCCATTCACCAACTTTTTCCAAGATCGTTCATAACCAGTAGACTGGGCGGGGTTGACAGAAATGAGCCACGGGACAAAGCGAGAAAGGGAATGACGAGGGGGGGGGTGAAGGCACACAAAAGAGGTCGAGAGAGACCAAGCCGTAGGTGACTGGTCTGTGGGCAAGCTGAAGCTCAAACTAAACTAAATAGACAGCTGTAAATACATGCTTTAGCCATACTCCGGATTGTAACAGATGTATGCCGACTAAAGGGGGGCTATGGCCACAACAGGAGAGAAAATAATTGCTTGTAAATATGTGCTGATTTCTGTTTCTATTTGTCTTTTTTATTATCCTTTTTGGAGTGGTTTTGTAATATGCAAGAGTTGTGAAATATAAGCTGCAAGAACCCAGTAAAACCACTTGCGTCCGAAAGAAGCGGGAAATGTTGCATTATGGCAGAAGTAACCGGATTGTATGTAGGTCTGATTCCCTCTACCATGCCTGCCCACTGGATACAGATTGTCGCAACTAAAGGTTGGGATGTAGTCTAACCTCACATCCTTAAATTACACATTGGCATCCAACCTCTGACCAATGGAAAGCACTCCATTCTTTGCAAAGGGGTGACATTAAATTACAGGGCAGGGGTTTTCCAAAGTGCAGAAAAGGTTTTATATGGTCTTTTTGTTGCATTGCACTTCAGTTTGATAATATGTTGAAGTAGAATTTAAAAGAGCTCTTTATTGAAATGAGATTAATTTATATGTTCTTTGTAATAGGGGAGATGAGGGCAGTGCAATTTCATGCCGTGGCTGTGCACTTTCAGTAAGTATTTCATTTATTAGCAAAATTACAGCTCCAGGGATTAAAGGGATGGTGGCAGTGTGGAGACAAAATTTACTAAGGAGCTAGAAGCAGAGCGTAGTATTGAACAATTGTATTGTTGGGAAGTATGCTGTGGTGGCACCCTGACACTCCCACTTTGGCACTGCTGGCATGGCATTGGAAGTGCCAGCCTCGCAGTGCCAGGGTGCTAGGTTGATATTGCCAGGGATCGGTATGAGGTACATGATGGGGGGGGGGGTGAAAGATGGGGGGGTGAAAGATGGGGGGGGGGGGGGGGGGGGGGAGATCGGGCAGCCAGACAAAATGATGCCCTGAGTTTGCCAGCAGGAAAATTGACTAAGTGTGGCCTCGGTGCAGAGGCAATGTGCCATTAAATAGAGAGAGATTTCTTGGTGCTGTAGCCGCCATAACACATCCTGTTAAACGTGACCAAATCCGGACATCAATTTATTTTCCTGTTAAATCACGCCCAGTATCTCAAATTATCTACACCCCAGAGATCTCCAAACCACAACAATATTCCATGGCCACCTATCTATAAACAAGTAAATGCTTCTCAAGTCTTGCAAAATCCAGGATTACTCACTTGACCCCCTAAGGACAACTTTAGCAGACATACTGGTTGTACGCATCTTAAACCCATTTTCTAATGACGTTACTGCTGCAAGTATAAAATATAATGATTTATTACATTCATCACAATTGACTTGAAATGGGCAGCATGAGGCAAATGGAATTTAACACAAGAACAAAGAACATAGAATATACAGTGCAGAAGGAGGCCATTTGGCCCATCAAGAAGTCGGTACTGACCCACTTAAGCCTTCACTTCCACCCTATCCCCGTAACCCAATAACCCCCCCTAATCTTTTTGGACACTAATGGCAATTTAGCATATCCAATCCACCTAACCTGCACGTCTTTGGACTGTGGGAGGAAACCGGAGCACCCGGAGGAAACCCACGCAGACACGGGGAGAACGTGCAGACTCCGCACAGACAGTGACCCAGCGGGGAATCGAACCTGGGACACTGGCGCTGTGAAGCCACAGTGCTAGCCACTTGTGCTACCTTGCTGCCCGAAAGTGTAAAGTGATATATTTTGTAGGGGAAAATGAAGCAACATAACCTAAATGGTACATTAAAAGGGATGTAAGAACCAAGAAACGTGTGGGTTTTGAAATTGATTTGCAGAAGGTAACTAGAAGGGTGATGCAAGAAGTCCAATCAATGACACATACTACAGGTTTTCACTTCTCTAGCTTGGGTTTAATAAGGGTACAGCTGAAAAAAAATTGTAAAAATTTGTACGGCACCACATGCAGTGTCCAAGCTTTTGGAGAGGATGGAGCAGGAATATAGAAGTAGGACTTCAAAATGGCATGTTTAACAAAGAAAAACATCACAAAAGAAAAAAAATCCATGTGTCACTTTAAAATATTCTGCTATCTACTTATTGTATGTTTAAAAATAACGAAGCAGCCAAGCCCAAAATTTATTTTAAAATAAAAAATGCTGGAACTATGCAGCAGGTCTGTCAGCAATGGCATTTTTGGTGTCATTATCTTTCAGAATAAAAACTAAAGTTTATTTTGTTTTACGCTTGTCCAGTTGTTTGCTTCATACCAGGTCTGTGGCAATTCAGAATTATTTGGCTATTTTTCCACAAAAGATTTTGGCATGAGCTGTGTGAAGATATGCTTCATTTGCAGCTTTTCTGAACGAAGTAAGGTTCTAAAGCTGGCCCATGCTGAGGTGTAGGCAGAATCTGCCATTTTACATTGCAACTATCAGATTCAACAATCCTTAGTCTTGCTGGTTATGTGGACATAGAACATAGAACGATACAGCGCAGTACAGGCCCTTCGGCCCACGATGTTGCACCGAAACAAAAGCCATCTAACCTACACTATGCCATTATCATCCATATGTTTATCCAATAAACTTTTAAATGCCCTCAATGTTGGCGAGTTCACTACTGTAGCAGGTAGGGCATTCCACGGCCTCACTACTCTTTGCGTAAAGAACCTACTTCTGACCTCTGTCCTATATCTATTACCCCTCAGTTTAAAGCTATGTCCCCCATGTAAGCTGAAAGTGTCACTTAACATCAGACTTTGTTTTTTTGTATACACAATCGCTACATGACTATAGGATATTTGACCCAACCAGTTATTGTTGGTATTTATTCTGAATCAGTGAATGAATGGAATATGGTGGAAAAACACATTCGTGCTGCAGGGCAGTGCATCACAACCCCATTCGTGCTGCAGGGCAGTGCATCACAAACCCATAACCTCTACCAGCTAGAAGACTGAGGGCAGCAGATGTATGGGAACACATCACCTACACCCTCTATCAAGTAATCTCTCAATCTGATTTGGAACTGTACTTCCGTTCTTTCACTGGTGTGTGTCAAAATCCTGGCACTTTCTCCCCAATAGCATTGTGTGAGTACTTACATCACATGAACTGCAGTGGTTTAAGAAAATAACACTGTCTTAAGGGCAACCAGGACTGGGAAATGTTTGTCTTGCTGATGATGCTCGTGTCCCAAGAATGAATAAATAAAAGGAAGAAGTGGCGGTCATGGATTGTTTATAGTGTAAAAGATGCCAGGTGCTTCCTCTTCATTTGGCCTTAATCGTCCTGGTGCATTTATATGATATACAAACATACGTTTTATGGTCGGCACGGGCTTGGAGGGCCGAAGGGCCTGTTCCTGTGCTGTACATTTCTTTGTTCTTTGTTCTTTGTGGTAGGAGAAGGAGTAGGCTACTTGGCCCTTTGAGCTTGCTCCATCATTCAATAAGATCATGATTGATCTGACTGTAACCTCCCGCCTATTCCCAAAAACCTTTCACTACCTTGTTAATCAACTATCTACCTACCTCTGCCTTGAAAACATTTGAAGAGTTTCTGCTACCTTTTGAGGAAGGCGGTTCCAAGGACTTGCTACCCTCCAAACTTATCTGCACTCAAACTTCCCCAATGTATATTCCATTCAGCTTCCAGGTACTTTTTCTCATCTAATTGTTAACATTTGCTTCCTAATGTGCTTATGTCCCCTAAGTGCATCTAAACTATTCGCTTCACCTATTCCTTGTATAATAATAATAATCTTTATCATTGTCACAAGTAGGCTTACATTAACACTGCAATGAAGTTACTGTGAAAACTAGTAGTGAGTTCAACATTATCACCACTCTATGGGTAAAATAATTTTTATCTGAATTCCCTATTGAATTCCTGTGATTATCTTACATTGTTGGCCTCTAGTTTTGCTCTTCCCACAAGTCAAAACATTGGGTGGGATTCTCCGGCGGCCGACACCCGAAACACGATTGGGTGGAGAATCCGTTTTGATGTCGCACTCGTGGCGGGGAACTCGTTCACACCAAGTTGCAATTCTCCAATGCCTCGACAGCTGCATCAATGCGTTCTAATCTGCATATACTGTAAACTGCGTTGGCATAAAATTAGCTGGCCTGACCCGGTATTCTCCGGGGCCTCCATGATGCTCCGCCTCCACCGGTGGGAATTCCTGATGGTGAGGTTCACTTATGCTTTTAAAAATCGGGAAACAGGCGCTGTGGCTGATGAGGGAGAGAGAGGAGGTAGGACAGGCAGAGGCTGCTGGTCCTGACACTGGCGGGGAGGTGGACATCTGTGCTGTCATGGGCCCTATATGCCCAGTCGGCACTATACACCCATTTCAATGTGGACTGAGACCACCAGGATGCCCAGGCAGCGGAGTTCACTGCCATCGACGAAGTGGCTGAGATCCAGGGGGTGATAGACTGGATGCATGTTGTCGTTCGAGCACCTGCAGATGACAGGCCACTTTTAACAAACTGAAAGGGGTTCCACTCGATAAACGTGCAGCTGGTGTGTGACCATGAGGTGTGCATCATGCATGTCTGCGTTTGATACTCGGGCAGTGTGCACAACGCCTTCATCCCGGCACACGCAATGATTCTTGGCCTCTTTGAGGTGCATCTCCGGCTGGGGATTGGCTCCTGGGCAATGGGAGTTATCCATTGTGGTTGTGGCTGATAACACCGAGACGAAGGCCGCAAACTGACATGGACACCCGCTCCAACGACAGCAATACAACGACGTGATCGAGTGGTGCTTGGGCATCCTGAAGATGCAGTTCAGGTGCCTGGAGCAGTGTGGAGGGGCCCTCCAGTTTGGCGCTGGGTGGGAGTTCCACATTATGGTGACTCAAACTCCGGGGTGCCTCAAAATGCTGGTCGAGGGGCTCCCATCCGTATTGGTCTCGTCCTCGTCGCTGGTCGATACATGGGTTCTGGATGGGGTTGGGGCCGGGGGACACCAGAGGGGCTCGGGCCTTCACCAGCGCTCTTGTAAGACAAGACGCATGATTGCACCCCGGGCCGAGTGGTGGTGGGGGGAGGGGGTTGTAGGGGTGGTGGTGGTGGAGCGGGGTGGGGGTGGGGAATCCTCCAGTCTTCTGCTATCGGCGGTTGTGCGTGGCCTTCTGGGTGCCGGCATGTGGTTCGGGGGGGTTGTGGTTATGGGTATGTAGGATGGGGGTTGGTGCTAGGGGCACAGTGCTAACTACTCACCCGGACTGCCCTGAGGAGGTTGTGCAGTTTTTTCTGGCACTGCTGGCTGGTCCAGACGGTGTTGCCCACGCGCTGACCACCTCTGCCACCTGTGCTCAGGTCTGACGAACGATGACAGCTGGCAGCCTCCTTCCCATCCCAGGGTACAGGGTCTCCCGCCTCTCCTCCAGTGCATCTAGCAGGGTCTCTAGTTCCACGTCAGTGAATCTTGGTGCCATGCGTCTTGCTTCCATCTTGTTGGCTGGGATGGTGTGTATGGGGAGTGAAGTGTGTATTTGCGGCTGTAGCTTGTCAGCCTCCTGAGTGCCAAACCCGGTGAATACGGCACCGTTTCCCTTTGGAATCGATTGTGTTCCACGTGGATCTTGTGCTCGTCCCTTAACGGTCAGTGAATCGGTCCAGGTGCGGCGCCAGTTTTGCTGTCGTAGAAAGTCCACGAATCCTGCCCTGGCATCAACATTTAGTCTCAGGAACGGAGAATTCGGCCCATTGTCTCCATCTACACAATCAAAACCTTTCAGAATTTTAAAGACTTCTTAATGTCAGCCCTCCGCATTCTATTTTCTTTTTAAAAAAAATAATTTTTATTAAAGGTTTTCATAAAATATCAATAACAAAATGAGAAAGAAAAAAGAACCCAACAGGGTTAAGTACAAAACACAATCTAAAAAAGCAACCCCCCAAACCCCCCCCGTACCTAAATAATAAATTAATATTAACACCCTGACTTAAGACAACAGGTGTATACACCCCCTCAGACCCTTCCAGTGTAAATAACATAAACAAAAATAAAGTAAACCCCCCCCCCCCCCCCGAGCTGTTGCTGCCATTGACCAATGTCTATCGTTCTGCCAGAAAGTCTAAGAACGGTTGCCACCGCCTAAAGAACCCTTGTACCAACCCTCTCAAGGCGAATTTCACCCTCTCCAATTTAATGAACCCTGCCATATCGCTGATCCAGGATTCCACGCTTGGGGGCCTCGTATCTTTCCACTGAAGGAGAATCCTTCGCCGGGCTACCAGGGACGCAAAGGCCAGAATTCCGGCCTCTTTCGCCTCCTGCACTCCCGGCTCCTCTGCCACCCCAAATATTGCGAGCCCCCAGCCCGATCTGACCCTGGATCCTACCACCCTCTACACCGTCCTTGCTACACCCTTCCAAAATTCCTCCAGCGCTGGGCATGCCCAGAACATATCGCATTCTATTTTCAAGATCACATATTAAAAGTGTTTTAAGGTAATATCAGTGTTATAGTTCAGACACAGTAGTCAATTTGTGCACAACAGCATCCCATAACGTGTATTGTGATTAAATTATCAAATAATCTGTTAGTTGAGAGTCTTAAAATATGTAAGACTGTTGTGTAAGTGGAGGTAAAAAATCCTATTGCATTAGTCAGGATTTTGAAGCTGGACCCGGAGAAACGAAAAGGAGTGATATGCAAGGAAAGAAAGGCCATTTGAACGTACAGGAGGATGACATACTGGCTCCACGAATTGTCTTGAATAATTTGATCAATATTGGAACCGTGGCTGATCATATTTTTCCTCTATTCCTAGCCCTGGAGGATTAGCGTTTTTAAAAAAAAAAGTATTTTTTATTGAGTGTTTACACTTTTACAGATATAGCAACAATAAAACAAAAAAAATAGTTATCAGTGCACAACAGATACAGTACAGAACAAGAATTATTGCAAACAGAGGAACAGACAAGACGGGATGAGTATCCCCAACATATTCCTTCCATGGATATAAGACCTGTCTGTTCCAATGCAGGATGTAGACAACAACATAGGAGTTTATACATTCCCCCTGTGTCTGCGTGGGTCTCACTCCCACAACCCGAAGGATGTGCAGGGTAGTTGGATTGGCCACACTAAATTGTTCTTTAATTGAAAAAAAAGAATTGGATACTCTAAATTAAAACAAAAGACAGCAACATGGATCTACATCAGACCCAGTACTACAAAAAAAAAGGCAAAACATGAGAACCCCACCATTAAAAGGAAATTATATTTATACCCACAATACAATTCAACCCTCAACCAGCCCCAGGACAGAACCAACATCAATCATATGACCACCAAATTATGAAGAGAGAACCGGTGACAACAAACCCAAGTTATTCTCAGATCCAGGGTCTCATAGAAGAAGAAAAGAGGGAAAACAAACAAGAACCATCAGAACTAATCACTCGAATAACTGGAAATCGGCATCCAACCCAGACCCCACCCCCTCGAACAACCGCCAGACATGCACTGACAAAGGAGAGCCAGCCATCCAAACATAAGAACATAAACATAAGAACTAGGAGCAGGAGTAGGCCATCTGGCCCCTCGAGCCTGCTCCACCATTCAATGAGATCATGGCTGATCTTTTGTGGACTCAGCTCCACTTTCCGGCCCGAACACCATAACCCTTAATCCCTTTATTCTTCAAAAAATTATCTATCTTTATCTTAAAAACATTTAATGAAGGAGCCTCTACTGCTTCACTGGGCAAGGAATTTCATAGATTCACAACCCTTTGGGTGAAGAGGTTCCTCCTAAACTCAGTCCTAAATCTACTTCCCCTTATTTTGAGGCTATGCCCCCTAGTTCTGCTTTCACCCGCCAGTGGAAACAACATGCCCGCATCTATCCTATCTATTCCCTTCATAATCTTATATGTTTCTATAAGATCCCCCCTCATCCTTCTAAATTCCAACGAGTACAGTCCCAGTCTACTCAACCTCGCCTCGTATTCCAACCCCTTCAGCTCTGGGATTAACCTAGTGAATCTCCTCTGCACACCCTCCAGTGCCAGTACGTCCTTTCTCAAGTAAGGAGACCAAAACTGAACACAATACTCCAGGTGTGGCCTCACTAACATCTTATACAATTGCAGCAGAACCTCCCTAGTCTTAAACTCCATCCCTCTAGCAATGAAGGACAAAATTCCATTTGCCTTCTTAATCACCTGTTGTACCTGTAAACCAACTTTTTGCGACTCATGCACTAGTACACCCAGGTCTCTGCACAGCAGCATGTTTTAATATTTTATCATTTAAATAATAATCCCTTTTGCTGTTATTCCTACCAAAATGGATAACCTCACATTTGTCAACATTGTATTCCATCTGCCAGACCCTAGCCCATTCACTTAGCCTATCCAAATCCCTCTGCAGACTTCCAGTATCCTCGGCACTTTTTGCTTTACCACTTATCTTAGTGTCGTCTGCAAACTTGGACACATTGCCCTTGGTCCCCAACTCCAAATCATCTATGTAAATTGTGAACAGTTGTGGGCCCAACACTGATCCCTGAGGGACACCACTAGCTACTGATTGCCAACCAGAGAAACACCCATTAATACCCACTCTATCCATGCTACTACTTTCCCCTTAATGCCATGCATCTTTATCTTATGCAACAACCTTTTGTGTGGCACCTTGTCAAAGGCTTTCTGGAAATCCAGATATACCACATCCATTGGCTCCCCGTTATCTACCGCACTGTTAATGTCCTCAAAAAATTCCACTAAATTAGTTAGGCATGACCTGCCCTTTATGAACCCATGCTGCGTCTGCCCAATGGGACAATTTCCATCCAGATGCCTCGCTATTTCTTCCTTGATGATAGATTCCAGCATCTTCCCTACTACCGAAGTTAAGCCCACTGGCCTATAATTACCCGCTTTCTGCCTACCTCCTTTTTTAAACAGTGGTGTCACGTTTACTCATTTCCAATCCACCGGGACCACCCCAGAGTCTAGTGAATTTTGGTAAATTATCACTAGTGTATTTGCAATTTCCCTAGCCATCTCTTTTAGCACTCTGGGATGCATTCCATCAGGGCCAGGAGACTTGTCTACCTTTAGCCCCATTAGCTTGCCCATCACTACCTCCTTGGTGATAACAATCCTCTCAAGGTCCTCACCTGTCATAGCCTCATTTCCATCAGTCACTGACATGTTATTTGTGTCTTCCACTGTGAAGACCGACCCAAAAAACCTGTTCAGTTCCTCAGCCATTTCCTCATCTCCCATTATTAAATCTCCCTTCTCATCCTCTAAAGGACCAATATTTACCTTAGCCACTCTTTTTTGTTTTATGAATTTGTAGAAACTTTTACTATCTGTTTTTATATTCTGAGCAAGTTTACTCTCATAATCTATCTTACTCTTCTTTATAGCTTTTTTAGTAGCTTTCTGTTGCCCCCTAAAGATTTCCCAGTCCTCTAGTCTCCCACCAATCTTTGCTACTTTGTATGCTTTTTCCTTCAATTTGATACTCTCCCTTATTTCCTTAGATATCCACGGACGATTTTCCCTCTTTTTACCGTCCTTCCTTTTTGTTGGTATAAACCTTTGCTGAGCACTGTGAAAAATCACTTGGAAGGTTCTCCACTGTTCCTCAACTGTTTCACTATAAAGTCTTTGCTCCCAGTCTACCTTAGTTAGTTCTTCTCTCATCTATTCGTAATCTCCTTTGTTTAAGCACAAAACACTAGTGATTGATTTTACCTTCTCACCCTCCATCTGTATTTTAAATTCCACCATATTGTGATCATTCCTTCCGAGAGGATCCCGAACTATGAGATCCTGAATCAATCCTGTCTCATTACACAGGACCAGATCTAGGACCGCTTGTTCCCTCTAGGACCGCTTGTTCCCAAACAAGAGGACATCACACTTACCCCAGGGAAAAAGAACAGGATATCTACTAGACACAGCGCTCAGCCCATCCCAAAGTCTCCACACACCCAGTGCCAAAGCCAGCCACTCCGGGCTCTCCCTATAGGTGTCTTCAAAAAAGGGCATACCCCAGGGACAACAGGATACCGACAACAGCACCAGGCCTGGCATAGCCCAGCGCTGTCATGAGAGGGAACTCGGACCCCGGGATCTTGCACACAACACCTGCGCCCTGCCGAACCTGCATCTACCCAACCCCAACCCGAGCAAGACACTACTCCCTCCTACACAGAAAAGAAAGGGTAAACACCCTAGCCAGGAGGGGACCCCAGACTGTCAAGACACCCATCTACTGGGCCTCCTAGGAGAGAGGGCCAGCACTTCCCCCCCGACATCCAAGAACCCCCACCCGTTTTACCAGGCCAGACCTGCCCACCCATGCCTACCCAGAGGAGAAGAGGAATAAGAACCGCCGAGGGAGGGGACACCCATTTGAATTGCGGAAACCATCACTGTACAAAGGATATTCAAGGCTGCCCTCATCCCCAATTATGGACACCAACTTAACAACGGCCTGCTCCAGTCACAGAGCAGGCACTCTTATTCACTCCAATAGTATCAAAAACAGCTAAGGGAAGAGACCCATATTAGGAGAAATGACAGATTTGACCAGAAGGAAAGATCAAGCAGAACCCAATCCTCTCTAGGATGACAAGAAGTCTGCTGTGGCCAAAGAAGGATAAAAGCATGGATTCTCAAAATCAAAACTAAAAACAAAGAAAACCCGAAACGGTTTAGCTCTAACTGGGAGGAACAACGAGGATGAACTAACCCTGCCACCCCCAAACTTCCACTCCTCCCCCCTCCACACCAGCTCTGCTTATCTTTCCTCCAAACGAGATGTGGGGAGACAACAAAGAACACCTCCCTCCCTTCCTCTGCCACAAGGATTAACTGGCAGATAAAGCATTATTAGGATTATATTTAGGATTGAAACTGTACAAATTGCATTCTCTGCACTCGACTCAATATGAACTTGCTAAATCAGGATACTGTGCGGTGTAGGCTACCACACCCATATTAAACACGCCCCTGTTGGAAAAAATGACAGCATCAAGCAAACAACAACATGATCAACATGAGCAATGTCCAGGATAACAATTGAAATGTAGGGCAGTCCACAGGATTAAGACATCTTTCTGGATGCAGTACCACTTGACTGGTTTGGCCACCTCCAAACCCTCACGATGAACATCAGGAACAAGGCAAAACATGACCAGTAGGCCAAAATGACCCAAGCCTCGGATACTAGATATATTGTGCTTCATCAAATTTAATACGTTCAGCCTCCAAATCCAGATTACCGAAACATGGCAGCCATAATTCAAAGTCGCTCGGGAACTCTTGCTGAGGACCGAGCTTGGTATCACACCCCTCGCAGACTTTCTCTCTCTCTCTCCCAAATCCGTCAGGATGGACGACAAGCTATGTAACAGGATCTCAACAGTGCGGAGGTGAGCCCTCACCCGGGACAGCGCATTATTGCAAGTGGCATAATATCCACTCATGTATATAATGAGATGCAGACAGGCAGTGATTGACCACACAGGATGACCAGTAAGCACACAACACAGTGCAGCCAATCATCAGACAGGACACTACCACTATAAAGCCAGAGGGCACTAGGTTTCCTGCTCTCTCAGGACCCAGCCACTGAGACAATCAGAGTCCACAAGCTAGCAAGTGCAAACACCATGCGGTAGCTAGTAAGTCTGGTCAGGCTACTACAAGGTCTCCAGTCAGTTCAGTGTAATGTCGACCCACAGCTGAATATGTATATCAGTTCTATCATTGAATAAAACAGTGTTGGATCTTCTCCAGTGTTAGACATCTGTTTCTAGCTTCCCTGCATCGAGTGCAGTCCACATCAAACCAACCTGCCTAACGCATGAGCAAGAACCTCCTTGCGCGCCTTCATTGCCTCCATAAAAGTACCCTGCAATTCTTGGAAACCAGCCCTGATGTCCTGCACTGCAGAGCCAAGATTTTCAGCCAGAACAACATCTTCGTTGGTAGCCACAATCCATCGGTGCACACGGCACCGTCAGAACGGGAACCCGCTCAATAGCAACTGTATTACTGAAAGCAGGGCCCCACCCAGCCCATTCCAGCCACCATGAACAAATAAGGATTTAAGCATTTTATCTCAGCTCTTTCATGCAAAGACACTGACTAAACACTTCTTGAAACATAGCACAAGCTGTCCAAACCAAGAAAATAAAAGGCAAAAACAAATTGTGCACCAGGATGAAAAGACAGATTGAAAGATGAGCAGAGCTGGAGCTCACAAAAATGAAACCGCTCCCGCACACATCACGTAACCTCCTGGAGGACTACTAATTGCAGACTAATTTACTAATTAACTAACTGCCATCCCAAATGAGAATGGTAATAAGTACAAGCTGACTATCAAACCCCCTACTGTTCTATATAGTTCAGTACCACGCCACCTAGTGAATTTATCTACTGAGCCATTGGTCTATTTGCTCCTCCAATATTTAAATTGAAGAGAGCAAAAATAAATGGCTGTCTTTGCTTCTGATGCCCTTGCCACAAAAATACCCTTCACTTATCCAGTCCTTCAGGGGTGCAGATTTGAGTGATTTTGGCACATAATGATTCGCCAGCCACCATGAGCCTTGACTGACAGGCTTCATTGTCCTTCGAAAACAACTGGATCATTCTGTAGAGTGAAGGTAATTGTTCTGTACTCCACTCCCTATTCTACTCTATTCTAACAATAAGTGCAAGGGGATTGTGGATTTGTCATCAATTAAGATACACATCATCTATTCAAATTTTTTCATCCTTCCCATTGTTCATCAAACTGATTTCCTAATCCCTCCTCAGCCCTGGACCCTGTCTTGCTAGACAGGTATAAGAAGGAGAAAGGAATGTTAATCAGTTTAGCTTAAGTAAATTGGAAGGCGATTCCTGTGGAACATAAACCACTTGAGCCAAATGGCCTGTTTCTGTGCTGTAACATTCAATATAATTTGGGACTTTTCCATCTCCCACCTCTTTAGCCAACTTTCTTGGGTCACCCTTCCTAATATCTCCTCCACCTTTGACATGGCATCCTTTCTGCCCCTAATACATTGGGATGTTTTTCTATATTAAAGGAACGCTCCAAAGTATTAGGCAGGATTCTCCATCCCACTGCAAACGCTTTCTGGTGCGGCGCGCCCCAGCCGGCAGTGGGATTCTCCGTTCCGGTGGCTGGCCAATGGGGTTTCCCATTGGCACCCGCATGCCATCGGAAAAGCTATGGGAATGAGTGCGCTGCCGGTGAAACAGGATCCCGCCGACGGAGAATCCAGCCTGTTATATGAATTTACTCTCAATGTACTTATTTCAACCACCAGGGGTCTCCTTGCTGTACTTTAATAGTTTACGTCTGCTATTTTAATCCAATTTCTTCTATTTTGCTCCTCACTCCCTCCTGTGCAAGATGTATAATTCCATAGCTACTTCCCAGTGCCACTGAGCTCAGTGTTTTTGACATGGAGGCCTAGACAGTAAGATTGATTGTGCAGCATGATGCAGCGGGGACGAATCCTGAATTCTTAGTAGGTGCCATTGGATAACACTCAGAAGCTAGAATCACAAAATTGTTACGGTGCAGAAGGAGACCATTCAGCCCATCGTGTGCACCTCCTCGCCAAGAAATAATAATAATAATCTTTATTGTCACAAGTAGGCTTACATTAACACTGCAATGAAGTTACTGTGAAAATCCCCTAGTCGCCACATTCCGGCGCCTGTTCGGATACACAGAGGGAGAATTCAGAATGTCCAATTCACCTAAGAGCACGTCTTTCGGAACTTGTGCAAGGAAACCGGAGCCACCCGGAGGAAACCCACGCAGACATGGGGAGAACGTGCAGACTCCGCACAGACAGTGACCCAAGCAGAAACGAACCTGAGACCCTGCCGCTGTGAAGCCACAGTGCTAGCCACTGTACTACCATGCTGCCATAAGCATTATGACTTAAGTGCCATTCCCCTTGCCTTTTCCCCATAACCCTGCACATTGCTTCTAATCAAATAATTATCTAATGCTTTCTTGGATACCTTGATTGGACCTGCCTCCACCATATTTCCAGGCAGTGCATTCCAGACTCGAACCACTGTTGTATGAAAAAGTTTTTTCTCACATTGCATTTGCTTCTTTTGCAACTCACTTTAAATCTGTGCCCTCTTGCTCTTGATCCTTTTATGAGCGGGAACAGTTTCTCACTATTGAATCTGTCCACCCCCCTCATGATTTTGAACATCTCTATTCAATCTCCTCTTAGCCTGCTTCTCTCCGAGGAGAACAGTCCCGACCTCTCCAATCTATCTTCATAACTGAAGTTTCTCATCCCAGGATCCACTCTTGTAAACATCTCCTGAACTCTCTCCAATACATTCACATCCTTCCTATAGTGTGGTCCAGAACTGTACATAATATTCCAGCTGAAGGCTAACTAGTGTCTTGTATAAGGTCAGCATAACCTTCTTGCTCTTGTACTCTCCGCCCCTATTAATAAAGGATACTATGTACTTTATTACAGCTCTCTCCACCTGCCCTGCCACCTTCAATGATCTGTGCACAGATATACCTAGGTTCCTCATCACCGCCTTACGAATTTTACCCCTTATTTTATATTGTCTCTCCATGTTTATTCTCCCAAAATGCATCACCTCACACTTCTCTGCATTGAACGCGTTGCCAAGATTTTTATTTATCTTTCAATCTCACCCAATTTTCCTTCCCAAGGCATTTTTCCAGTGCACGGATAAATTGATTTTTGAATTTGTTCGGGCAGGGAAGACGCCGAGGATCAGTAGGGCCCTTTTGCAAAGGGGAAGGCGGGTGGCGAGGTTGCCGCTCCCAAACCTGCTGCATTATTATTGGGCGGCAAATGTCAAGGTGAGACAATGGTGGGGAGGGGTGGGCCAGAATGGGTCCAGGTGGAGGAGGCCTCATGCAGGGGATAGGTCTCTGCTCCCGTTTTCTCCCGGGAGGTATACTAGTAGTCCCGTTATGGTGGCAGTGTCAAAATTTGGAGCCAGTTGAGGAGGTATTTTAAGCTAGGACATACATTAATATTGGCCTCTATACGTGGGAACCATAGGTTTATACCGGGAAGGATGGATGCAATGTATGGCAGGTGGCGTGGTGAAGGTATAGAGCGGGTAAGGGACCTGTTTGTAGAGGGTAAGTTTGAGGGGTAGGAGGAATTGTGGGAAAAGTTTGAGTTGCCGAGGGGGAGTGAGTTTAAATATTTGCAAGTGCGGGAGTTTGCACAGAAGGAGGTACCTTAGTTTCCTCAGTTACCAGAGTACACATTGTTAGAAAAACTGTTGGCTCTGGGTGTGTGGGGCAAGGGAAGATTGGGAATATTTATGGGTGTTTGTGGGGAAAGGAGAAGGTACTAGTGGAAGGGATTAAGCGGAAATGGGAGGAAGAGCTGGGAATGCTGGGCGGGGGAGGGCCTGGAGCTAAATGATGCATTGGGTCAACGCGACCTCCTCTTGTATGAGGATGAGCCTCATACAGTTCAAGGTGGTACTCAGGGTCCATATGACGACGTGGATAAGTGGGTTTTCCCCGAGAGTGGAGGCTGTTTGTGAGAGGTGTGGGAGAGGGCCAGTGAACCACGCTCTGGGGATGTGCAAAGCTGGAGAATTTCTGGGTGGTGGTGTTTGAGACTCTGTTGGGGGTAGTGGGGTCAGGATGACGCCGTGCCCTCTGGTGCCGATTTTTGTGTAGAACTTGCCAGAGTTGCTGGAGGGGAATGGGGCCAATGTAGTGGCCTTCACCTCTCTGATTACCCAGCAATGGATTTTACTCAGTTGGAGGTCAACATTGCAGCCGGGGTTGCGGGGGTGTGGTTGGGGGATATGTACAAATTTTGTTTTCTAATGTTTTTATTGGATTTTTACAGCTGCGGGATTCTCCGATGGTGGGATCCTCTGCCCCCTGGCAGTTCATCAATGCCTGCGCTTTTCCCAATGGCGTGGGGTGGCCCACAATGGGAAACCCCATTGGCCGGCTTCACGAACGGAGAATCCCGCTGCCGGTGGGTTGGGGGGGGGGGGGGGGGGGCGCACGACAGAAAACAGGGCTGGCGAGAATCTCACCCCTTATATTTAACAATTCATAAGTTACACATCACAAAAAGGAAAAAAACAGAAATCAACATAGACAATTTATAGACAATTGTCTTCCCTGCCGTTGTGGTCGTGACCCCCCCCTTTAACCGGCGTACATATGTTACAGTCCCCAACATGGCCAGAGCACGTGTTTACAATGTCTATTTACAGTTTGGTTTGGGCATCAGCTTACCCTTGGACCAGTCCCCTGCGGCATTTACCCTTGTCCCTCTTGTCCCTTTGCGTGCCTATGCCCCCCCTTCCCGCTTCTCCCCATCCCTCTCCCCCCTCCTTTCCTTTTTCTCTTTGTCCTGTGGCTCGTTTGCCCCCCCCCCCCCCTCCACCAACCCACATATTTTCTCTACCGGTTGCTGGCTACGAACTAATTGGTGAACGGCTTCAGCATCTTGTGGCAGCCTTCTTCCTACCCCTGGATGGCAAATTCCACTAGGCTGGACAGCCAGTCTGCAGCTTTGGGTGGTGCTGCTGATCGCCAGCCAAACAGAATTCTCCGGTGGGCCATCGGGAAGGCTAGAGCTTCGGCCCCCCTCTCCATGAAGAGTTCTGCCTGACCTGAAACCCCAAGGACCGCCACTTTTGGGCATGGCTCCACCCTCATTCTCACAACCTTGGACATTGCCTCGAAGAAGGTTTTCCAGTACCCAACAAGTTAGCCTGGACCATGGTTTGGCCGGGCCTCCCTGGCACCGTTCACATTTGTCCTCCACCTCCGGAAAGAACCAATTCATTTGTGTCTGGGTTAGGTGCGCTATGTGCACCTTTAGTTGCATTTGGCTCAACCCTGCACACGTGGAGGTGAAGTTCGCCCTGTGTAGTGCTTCGATCCAGAGTCTTCTCCCTATTTTTGTGCCTCGTTCCTCCTCCCATTTTTTCCATGTCTCATCCAGGATGGTGCGTACGTCCTCTAATAGTCGCCGACAAGTCCGCACAGTTTCCCTTCCCTTGATCGCCTGTGTCCAGTAGTTCTACTAATGAGTGTCCTTGTATCTGGGGCTACATCGTTGTTTCCTTGCAGAGGAAGCTTTTGACCTGAATGTATCTCAGGTTGTTCGCTCTTGGTAACTGGAACTCTTAGTGAGTTCCCCCAAGGTCAATAACCTTGTACATGTCCCTAATCGTCAGAGTTCCCACTCCTTAAACTATCCACGCATTCTTTCTGTGGTGGCTGCCCAGTGGTAGAACTGTAGGTTCTGGAGGGCCAGGCCTCCAACATTCCTTTACCTCTGCAGGATTTCTTTTGGACCCACGGGCTCTTCCACACAAACACCATGTTTAGTTTGTCTACCGTGTTGAAGAATGTCTTGGGGATGTGCAAAGAACAGCACAGGAACAGGCCCTTAGGCCCTCCAAGCCTGTACCGATCATGATACCCTCAGCACTTCCTTGTGCTGTATATACCCATCCTATCCATGTGTTTGTCAAGATGCCTTTTGAATGCCATAAATGTATCTGCTTCCACAACCTCCCTTGGCAATGCATTCCAGACACTCACCACCCTCTGTGTAAAAAACATGCTTCGCATATTTCCTCTAAACTTTGCCCCACGGACCTTAAACTCTATGATTGTAAGGGGAGTAGACAGGCGTTTCTGTGGACTCCAGGAAGATATGTTGTCTCCCGGGTGCAAGAGTCCTGGATGTCTCAGAGTGGCTGCAGGACATTCTAAAGGGTGATGGTGAACAACCAGCTGTCGTGGTGCATATAGGCACCAACGATACAGGTAAAAAACAGATGAGGTACTACATGCTGAATTTAGGGAGTTAGGAGCTAAACTAAAAAGTAGGACTTCAAAGGAAGTAATCTCAGGATTGCTACCAGTGCCACATGCTAGTCAGAGTAGGAATGACAGGATAGACAGGATAAATGCGTGGCTTGAGGGATGGTGCAGGAGGGAGGCATTAAGATTTTGGGGCATTGGAACCGGTTCTGGGGGAGATGGGACCATTACAAATTTGATGGTCTACACCTGGGCAGGACTAGAACCAATGTCCTATGGGGATGTTTGCTAGCGCTGTTGGGGAGGATTTAAACTAATGTGGCAGGGGGATGGGAACCAATGCAGAAAGTCGGAGGGTAGTAAAGAGAGGATAGAAACAAAGGTCAGTAAGGAGAAAAGTGGAAGGCAGAGAAACAGATTGAACTGCATTTATTTCAATGCAAGAGGCCTAATGGCAGATGAACTCAGGACATGGATGGGTACATGGGACTGGGATATTAAAGCTATTACGGAAACATGGCTAAGGAAGGGGCAGGACTGGCAGCTCAATGTTCCAGAGTACAGATGTTAGAGGAAAGATAGACCAGGAGATAGGAGAGGACGGGAAGTTGCATTTTTGATTAGGGACAGTATCATGGCAGTACAGGCAGAGGATATATCTGAGGATTCGCCCACTGAGTCTATATGGGGAGAACTGAAAAATAAGAAGGGTGAGATCACTTTGATAGGATTGTACGATAGTCCCCCAAATAGTCAGTGGAACGTTGAGGAGCAAATATGTGAAGTGATTACAGATAGCTGCTGGAAAAATAGGGTGGTAATAGTTGGGGACTTTAACTTTTCCAACATTAACTGGGACAGCCATAGCACTAGGGATTTGGATGGAGAGAAATTTGTTGAGTATATTTAGGAAGAATTCCTCATTCAACATGTGGATGGCCCGACTAGAGAGGGGGCAAAACTTGACCTCCGCTTGGGGAATAAGGAAGGGCAGGTGACGGAAGTGTTAGTGAGGTATTACTTTGGGACCAGTGACCATTATTCCATTAGTTTTAAGGTAGCTACAGAGAATGATAGTTCTGGCCCAAAAGTTTAAATTCTAAATTGGGGCAAGGCCAATTTTGAAGGTATTAGGTGGGAACTTTCAAAAGTTGATTGGTGGTGCCTATTTGCAGGCAAGGGGACAGCTGGTAAGTGGGTGTCTTTCAGAAAGGTGTTAACTAGGGTTCAGGGTGAGCACATTCCTCTCAGAGTGAAGAGTAAGGCTGGTAGAAGGAGGAAACCCTGGATGACACGGGATATTGAGGCCATGGTCAAAAGGAAGAAGGAGGCATATGACATGCATAGGCACCTGGGATCAAGTGGATCCCTTGATGAGTATAGGGCTTGTCAGGGTAGAGTTGAGAGAAATCAGGAAGGCAAAAAGGGGAAATGAGATTGTCTTGGCAGATAAGGCAAAGATAAATCCAAAGAGCTTTTATGGATACAGAAAGGATAAAAGGGTGACTAGGGAGGGGGTAGAGCCTCTTAAGGATAAACAAGGTCATCTATGTGCAGATCCACAAGAAATGGGAGAGGTCCTAAATTAATATTTTGCATCAGCTTTTACTGTTGAGAAAGGCACGAATGTTAGGGAAATTGGGGAAATAAAATGTGACGTCGAGGAGTGTACATATTACAGAGAAGGAGCTGCTGGAGGTATTAAAGCGCATCAAGATAGATAATTCCCGGGACTTGATGAAATGTATCCCAGGACGTTGTGAGGGGTTAGGGAGGAAATTGCCGGCCCCCTAGCTGAGAATTTGAATCATCGACAGCCACAGGAGAGGTGAAGATTGGAGGGTAGCAAATGTTTTGCCCTTGTTTAAGAAGGGCTGTAGGGATAAGCCTGGGAACTACAGACCGGTTAGCCTTACTTCTGTAGTGGGTAAATTGTTAGAAGGTATTCTGAGGGACAGGATCTACAGGCATTTAGACAGGCAAGGGCTAATTAGGGATAGTCAGCATGACTTTGTAAGGGGAAAGTCATGTCTCACAAATTTCATAGATTATCATAGAATTTACAGTGCAGAAGGAGGCCATTCGGCCCATCGAGTCTGCACCGGCTCTTGGAAAGAGCACCCTACCCAAGGTCAACACCTCCACCCTATCCCCATAACCCAGTAACCCAACCCAACACTAAGGGCAATTTTGGACACTAAGGGCAATTTAGAATGGCCAATCCACCTAACCTGCACATTTTTGGACTGTGGGAGGAAACCGGAGCACCTGGAGGAAACCCACGCACACACGGAAAGGATGTGCAGACTCCGCAAATTTGATTGAGTTTTTTGAAGGGGTAACCAAGAAGATAGATGAGAGCAGTGCAGTTGACGATGTCTACACGGACTTTAGCAAGGCCTTTGACAAGGTTCCCACATTGCTATGACACGTTGAAGAAAACAGTGTTAGCAAGGGAACTGTCATCAGATTGGCAGGCCTTATTCAGTCGCACCTGGGTGCGCTGATCTACAGTTTTTATCACTACTTTCCAGAGAGAAGTTTCAGATTTGAGAGAGAAGAGGTAGGTGAAAAATCCCTTTGAGTTTGACACCCCAGAATCATTTATTAACTTGCAGCTGACTCCAAATGAAGAGACTGAACTTCTGTGCCTCACCTGTGACAGCACATTAAAAACACGCCACAAGTCAATGACGCTGTCAGCATTCTGGAATACCCTCTCCGAGGAGTACCCAGAGCTGAGTAAAACAAACATTTTGTTGCTTTTTCCCATCACAACGACCTACATGTGCGAGGTTGGATTTTCAGTTGTCACAAAGGTGAAGACATCACAAAGGAACTGACTGAACTCTGCACCTGATGTGTGCTTAGACCTCTCCTGTGAATCTGATTGGAGTGAGGTCATGAGGACCAAGCAGGCTCACCAGTCGTATTAAAGGCAAGATAAAATGGTGGGTCGCAAAGGTTGGCTGATGTGGGTCGCGAAGGCCAGTTGGCATGTGTCGCGAAGGTTGGCCGGCATGGGTCGCGAAGGTTGGCTGGCATGGATCGCAAAGGTCAGCCAGCGTGGGTCCCGAAGGTTGGCCGCTTGGTAAAAATGGGTCCCAGGCAAAAAAGTTTGAAAAACACTGCTGCACGCAGTTGTAGTCCTTTCCCATGATGAGTCGGTGTGAGTCTATGACGGGGATTTCCGCCATGGTTTTCTTCATGAATTCCTTGTTATCCTAGTTGGGAGCATACATGTTTACAAGGGTCACTGGTGCCCCTTCCAGGACACCATTAACCATTAACCATCCTCGTTGATGTAAATGCTGTCCTCTTATTAAGCAGTATGGCCTCACCTCTAGCCCTCGTCCCATAGCATGATTGCTAAGTCTGTCCCACCCAACTCTTTCTTATCCGCATTAGGTCCTTCTCCCTTGGGTGAGTCACCTGGTGGAAGACTATGTCGGCTCTCAGACTTTTCAGATGGGTTAAGACTCTGGATCTTTTCTCCGGGCTGTTAAATCCCCTGACGTTCCAGGTGACTATTCTAATGGGTGGTTTCTGCCCCCACCCCCACTCCTGCGCCCTTGCACTCTGTGGTTTCTCTTCGTTTGGGGGACATCCAATATGACCGTGGCCACCGTACTCACCATGTGACTGTGCCCCACGGTTTCCCTCTCTCCAGGGGCCACCCAAGATGGCCACCATGGTTGTGTATGCTATGTGGATGCTCCTCTGCACTCCAGGATTTCCCTTTGTCCTTTGTAAGGGGGCCTCTAAGATGGGTGTTTGTGATGTCCTTGTTTTTGTTGTTGCCATGTGTGAACTGTCATAGCCAGTCTTCTACCATGCCCCCCCAGCTTTTGACTTTCCCCCTGGGTTGTCCACCTGCCCTTTGCCCCAGCCAGTGTTTTCCTCCATTTCCCCCCCACTATTTTCGCTCATCTAGCATTCTCTTCTCCCCCTCCTTCCATTGCCAGGTACTTGCTCCCCATTGGGGGCTGTGCCACAGCCCTCCCCTCGCTTGCACTTCCCTGCGCTAGCTCATCCACGAGTGTGGTGCCCCCCACCCCGGGAGCGGTCTTTACCTTCCTCGACCCATTGTGTTTCTCTTTCCCCCTTTCTCTCTCCTCACCCCTTTCTGTGTTCTCATGCTCTCACTCCCTCCTTCCCAAGACTCATAGTCAGATCAAAGACGAAGCAGAGCTGTCCCACGCAAATAGTCTCTTCCTTTTAGACTGATGAAACTAGAGTTCTGCTTCACTGCTGGTGTTGTTACCTTCCAGCCCGTGTTTGTGCACAAATTTGTCTGCTTCTGCTGGTGTGTTGGAGTAGTATTCTCTACTCTGGAAAGTCACCCAGAGTTTGTGGCCTCTGTCCACTTCTGGGAGCTCGGGGCAGCTTTCCCCTCCAACAAGTTTGCCTCGCTTCTGAGCCATGTACTCTTTAGAGTTCCTGCCTCTGGTATCCTTCAATGGGGCCACAATGTTGAGGTTTTGGTGGCGCGACCAGTTCACTTGGTCTTCGACCTTCCCCCTTAGTGTCCCATGTGTTGCCGCCAACCTTGCCCTCTGTGTGTCCAGTGAGGCGATTTAGTTGCTCTGCTTGGTCGCGGCCCACTCCAGCTCTCTGATCGACACCTCCTGTGTCTCCAGTCGCCGCTCCGTCTTATCCAGCACCGCTTGAAGGGAAACGAGCGCCTACACTACTGCCGTCTTCACCATCACCATCATTTTACCTTGATGGCATCTCTGAGCGCTTGGAGCTCCTTTGTTAGGAGGTCCCTCCATTTACTTATTGGGGGGTTATTGAGGGGATGGGGCAGCCTGTGTCCTGGTGGCCTTTCCCATTTGGGTGTGGCCAAATCGTCGTTGCCACCCATGTTCGCCATCGCCTTAGCCTTTCTAAGCTTTTGCTGATTCTGCCGTCCTTTTGGCTCCTCAGATTGTTGCCTAGCATACCTCGTTCGTTGTAGTGGTGTTGGAGGAGGGCGGAGTCTTTTCACCTGGGTTTAGGGACCTATTTTTGCTTCCCCTTTGGATTCCCCCTCCAGTTATTTGCTGTTCTGAGAGCGATAGCTAGTGGTTCGATCACTAGGGCGAACAGCAGTGGTGATAGCGGGCATCCCTGCCTGGTACCCCTGTGCAGCTGGAAGTTGGTGTTGTTTGGCTAAATGCTCGCCATGGGAACGTTGTATAGGAGCTTCACTCAGGCGGTCAACCCTGATCCGAGCCTGAACCACACTAGTACCTCTATGAAGTACTGCCACTCGACTCTGTCGAAGGCCTTTTCTGCGTCCAGGGAGACTATCACCTCTGGTGTTCTCTCCGTGGATGGGGTCATTATCACGTTCTGCAGGTGCTTGATGTTCGATGTTAGCTGTCTACCTTTGACAAAGCCCATCTGGTCCTCTGCGACCAGATCTGGAAAGCAGTCCTCCAGTGCTATCGCAAATGTTTTGTAGAAGTCCGCCAGGAACCCGTCCGGTCCCGACGCCTTCCCTGCCTACATGGAGCTAATACTCCCCATGATCTCTCCTAGTTCTAGTGGTGCTTTCAAGCCCCGTTTTCTGTCCTCCCCCACAACTGGCATGTCCAGTCCATCGAGGAACCATTTAATCTCCGATTCCCCTGCTGGGTGTTCCGAGGAGTACGAAGGTAAAAGCCCTTTTCTCGGTCTGTTTCTAATGTGTCTCTGTTGTCTCTGATTTGTGCAATCTCTCTAGTGGCTGCCTGCTTTCTCAGCTGGTGTGCCAGCAGGCGGTTGGCTTTGTCTCCGTGTTCGTATTGTGTCCCCAATGCCTGGCGGAGTTGGTGCACTGCCTTCCTCGTGGAGAGTAGGTCAAAGTCCATTTGTAGTTTTTTCCTCTCCGCCAGGAACTCTACGGTCGGGGCCTTGGAGTATTTATGGTCTACCTCCAGTATGGAGTCGACCAGCGGCTGCCTAGCCATCCTTTGCTCCATGTCTCTTTGCACTTTGAAGGCGATAATTTCCCCTCTAATCACGGCCTTTAGCGCCTCCCAGAAGGTGGAGGGTGAGACCTTCTGATGCACAATCAATACTCTTGAGATCACGAGGAGTCATATCGATTCAGCTTTAATCAGATAGAACTGTACCCAGCAGCGATGTTACAGAAGTGAAGGCTGCAGGGACGGCATCGGTTCTTATACACCGCCTCTCAGGGCGGGGCTATGTACATTACCCAATAGTAGACCCCGCGGTCTAGCCAATGGTCATTCACCTCTCAGGTACTGCAATACCTGGTATTACCACATTCACCCCCTGTTAAAAAAGGAGCCAGCGGGGTGATGGCCAGTGTCACTGTCGTCTTTGCATGGTAGGACCAGGTATTGCAGGTACCATGGTGTCGAGGGTAATGGAGAAAGTTCTTGTGTTTTTTTTCATGGTGCTGCAATCAGACGATCGGGTGGCCTGGTCGTCCTACTGGAGCGTCTAAGTTTCGGCGGCGATCCTGGTGAGGGCCCCGGCGGTTCTGACTCCGGGAACGTGGTGTCTTCCTCCCAGGCAGTTTCGTCACCCCTAGACGACGCTGTAGGGGCGAAAAATGGGCAGGCAGGGGGGCGCCTGTAGGGGGCGTCGGTGCCTGTTCGGCGCAGGGTCGGGGTTCCGGCGGCAGTACTGACCCTCCGGCCAGGTGCTGCGGGGGGGGGGGGGGGGCAGTGGCGCGGGCGCGCGTGGGGCTCCGGCGGGCGCCAGGTCCCGAAGGGAGACCGTATCTTGGCGTCCGTCGGGGAATGCCTACGTAGGCGTACTGGGTGTTGGCATGCAGCAGGTGGACCCTCTCGACCAACGGGTCCGACTTGTGCGCCCTCGCATGTTTCCGCAGCAGGACGGGTCCAGGTGTCGTAGCCAGGTTGGGAGCGAGGTCCCAGAGGAGGACTTCCTGGGGAAAACGAGACGTTCGTGAGGTGTCTGGTTTGTGGTAGTACATAGCAGGGACCGAATGGAGTGAAGGGCCACTGGGAGGACTTCGTGCCAGCGGGAGACTGGGAGATTCCTGGACCGAAGGGCCAGCAGGACGGTCTTCCAGACCGTTCCATTCTCCCTTTCTACCTGCCCGTTACCCCGGGGGTTGTAGCTGGTCGTCCTGCTCGAGGCGATGCCTTTGCTAAGCAGGAACTGGCGCAGCTCGCCGCTCATAAAGGAGGACCCCCTATCACTGTGGATGTATGCGGGGAAACCGAACAGTGTAAAAATACTTTGGAGGGCCTTGATGACGGTGGTTGTGGTCATGTCTGGGCAGGGGATGGCGATTGGGAACCAGGAGTACTCGTCAATCACATTAAGGAAGTATGTGTTGCGGTCGGTGGAGGGGAAGGGGCCTTTGAAGTCCATGCTGAGGCGTTCAAAGGGATGGGAAGCCTTTATCAGGTGCGCCCTCTCTGGCCGGTAGAAGTGCGGTTTGCACTCCGCGCAGATTCGGCAGTCCCTGGTGACTGTCCTGACCTCCTCGATGGAGTAAGGCAGGTTTCGGGACTTAACGAAATGGAAGAACCGGGTGACTCCGGGTGGCAGAGGTCCTTGTGGAGGGCTCGGAGCTGGCCTACTTGTGCGGTGGCACAAGTGCCGCGGGATAGGGCATCAGGAGGCTCGTTCAGCTTCCCGGGACGGTACAAGATCTCGTAATTGTAGGTGGAGAGTTCGATCCTCCACCGCAAGATCTTGTCGTTTTCTATCTTGCCCCGCTGCGCATTATCGAATATGAAGGCCACCGACCGTTGGTCCGTGAGGAGAGTGTATCTCCTGCCGGCCAGTTAATGCCTCCAGTGCGCACAGCTTCTACTATGGCCTGGGCCTCCTTTTCGACCGAGGAGTGGCGAATTTCGGAGGCATGGAGAGTGCGGGAGAAGAAAGCCACGGGCCTGCCCACTTGGTTGAGGGTGGCGGCCAGAGCTACGTTGGACGCGTCGCTCTCGACCTGGAAGGGGAGGGACTCGTCGATGGCGCGCATCGTGGCTTTTGCGATGTCCGCTTTGATGCGGCAGAAGGCCTGGCGGGCCTCCGTCGACAGGGGGAAGGTTGTGGATTGGATCAGGGGTCGAGCCTTGTCGGCATAATTAGGGACCCATTGTGCATAGTAGCTAAAGATGCCTAGGCAGCGCTTTCGGGCCTTGGGGCAGTGAGGGAGGGGGAACTCCATGAAGGGGCGCATGCGTTCAGGGTCGGGGCCTATGACTCCATTTCGCACTACGTAGCCTAGGATGGCTAGACGGTCGGTGCTAAACATGCACGTCTCCTTATTGTAGGTCAGATTTAGGAGATGCGCGGTCTGGAGAAATTTATGGAGGTTGGTGTCGTGGTCCTGCTGGTCATGGCCGCAGATGGTGACGTTGTCAAGATACGGGAACATTGCGTGTAAGCCGTACCGGTCAACCATTCGGTCCATCTCACGCTGGAAGACTGAGACCCCGTTTGTGACACCGAAGGGAACCCTTAAAAAGTGGGAGAGCCGCCCATCTGCTTCGAAGGCAGTGTACTGGCGGTCACTATTACGGAGGGGTAGCTGGTGGTAGGCAGACTTGAGATCCACCGTGGAGAAGACCTTGTATTGCGCAATCCTGTTTACCAGGTCGGCAATACGGGGGAGAGGGTACGCGTCCAGTTGCGTAAACCGGTTGATGGCCTGGCTATAGTCGATGACCATCCTATGTCTCTCCCCGGTCTCTACCACCACGACTTGAGCCCTCCAGGGGCTGTTGCTTGCTTCGATGACTCAGCAGCCTTTGGACCTCGGACTTGGTGAAGGTCCGGTCCTGGGCGCTGTACTGTCTGCTCCTGGTGGCGACGGGTTTGCAATCCGGGGTGAGGTTCGCAAACAGGGAAGGCGGGTCGACCTTAAGGGTCGCGAGGCCGCAAACAGTAAGGGGGGTATAGGGCCGACAAATTTAAAGGTCAGGCTTTGTAGGTGGCACTGGAAATCCAGCCCGAGAAGGGTGGCTGCGCAGAGATGCGGCAACATGTATAGGCGGAAATTGCGGAATTGCCTGCCTTGGACGGTGAGGTTCGCGAGGCAGAACCCTTTTATCTGCACTGCGTGTGACCCGGAGGCCAGGGAGATCCTTTGTTGGATGGGATAGGTGACCAGAGAACAGCGCCTTACCGTGTCGGGGTGGACGAAGCTCTCCATGCTCCCGGAGGCGATGAGGCACGACGTCACGTGGCCGTTGATGGCGATCGTAGTGGTGGCCTTCGCTAGCGTTCGGGGCCGACTCTGGTCCAGGGTAATGGAGGCCAGCTGCAGCAAGGAGTTTAGGTCGGGCAGCGCGTAGTCAGCCGTGCTGGGGGCTTGAGGCCCCATCCATGATGGCGCCGGCCATGGATCGCGCATGGAGTCCGGGGACGGGGACTCCGAAGATTGGACCGGCGAGGGACAAAATGGCGCGCGCACTCCTCCAGCGTGGTTGCCGGGGGGCAAAATGGCCGCGGCTGTGACGCTGCCTGGAGGGACAAAGGCTGTGGTGTACGTTGGGCCGGCGGGGCTGGGAAAAAGGAGTGCGGTGGGCCTTGGACAGTTGGGACTTGAAAAAACGGCTGTGGTTGAACAGCAGGGGCCTGGAAAAACAGCTGTGGGTACTCGCTGGATACCGTGGCCACCGCGCGGGCTAGGCAGACCGCACCCTTTGCAGGTGACGGTGCGGGCCGGGCAGCGCGCGCGCAGGTGATTCGCCTGGCCGCAGAAGAAGCAGCGTTGGCCGGCGGCAGTAGCAGGGCGCCTTGCCGCGCAGGCCTGCGGAGTTAGCGGGTAAGTCTGGGGGTTAAGCGGGTAAGTCTGGGGGGCCCAGGGGGGCACGGTGCGCGCGGGGGTGTACGCAAGGGCGTTTTTGTACGCCACGTCCATGGACCCTGCCAGGGCCCGGGCCTCGGTGAGGCCCAGTGTGTCCATTTCGAGGAGCCTTTGGTGGATGTCGGGGGAAACCATACCTGCCACGAAAGCGCCTCGGATTAAAAGTTCAGTGTGCTCGCTCCTCGTCACTGCTGGGCAGCCGCAGTTTTGGCCCAGCACTATCAGTGCCCGGTAGAAGTCTTTGAGTGTCTCATCTGGGCTCTGCCGTCTCGTTGCCAGCAGGTGACGGGCGTAGACCTGGTTCAGTGGACGAATGTAATGTCCTTCCAGCAGCTCCATGGCTTTATCATAGTTTGCCGTCCCTTCGATCAGGGGGTAGATCGCCGGGCTGACCCGCGAGCGTAGGAGGTGCATCTTCTGCCTTTCCGTGGGGGTGTCGGCAGCCGTATCGAGGTAGCTCTGAAAGCATGCCAGCCAATGCTTAAAAATCGCGGTGGAGTTTTCTGCGTGCGGGCTGAGCTGAAGGCACGCCGGCTTGATGCGGAGATCCATCCTTCAAAAGTACTTATCTGATTAAATTGATGCACAATCAATACGCTTGAGTCCACGTGGAGTCATATCGATTCAGCTTTAATCAGATAGAACTGTACCCAGCAGCGATGTTACAGAACTGAAGGCTGCGGGGACGGCATCGGTTCTTATACCCCGCCTCTCAGGGCGGGGCTATGTACATTACCCAATGGTAGACCCCGCGGTGTAGCCAATGGTCATTCACCTCTCAGGTACTGCAATACCTGGTATTACCACACCTCACTGTTTTGGTTGTTCGCCGTGTACGCAGCTATGGCCTGTGATACCCTTTCGCTGAAAGCCTTGTCGGCTAGAAGGGCAGTGTCCAACCTGTATATGGGGCATTGGGCCCTGCCTGTCTCCAACCTCACATCTATATAATGTGGAGCGTGGTCGGAGATTCCAATTGCAGAGTATTCCATTTTGACCAGCCCTGGAAGCACCGCTTTACCCACCACAAAGAAGTCAATCCTGGTATATATGTTGTGTACTGGGGAAGAGAACTCCTTCTCCCCTGGGTGGGTGGACCTCCAAATGTCCACCGCCCCTATCTTCTCCATAAAACGACCGAGTTCCTTCGCCATGTTTGAGGTCTTCCCTGTTTTGGGGTTTGACTTGTCTGTCCTTGGGTCCTGTACACCGAGAAAGTCCACCCCAATGATCAGTCGGTGCGCCGCTATGTCGCCCAGAAACCGTACTGGGTGGTTGCTTGCAGTGCTTCTTTGCTCCGGGCCCTTGGTTGTGGCCCTTTGTAGCCTTATTGCTGCTCTTGTTCTAGTCCTATTTTTCCCTCCCTCCCTGTGCCCCCCCGATTCCTCCCCTCCCCACCTTATCTCCCCCCTTCCATGTTCCCCTCTTTTGTCCCCATTTCACCAGCTCCTATCCCCGTTTGCTCTCCCGTCCTTGTGTGTTCCCCCCGCCAGGCATCGCGGCCCTGCTCTGCTGCATAACCCCGGAGCTAGCTTTCCTGCATAATCCGATCACTCTGGCCGTTTGCAGCCTTTTTCAACTCTTTGTTAGTCGCCTCTTGGTATTCCAGTCTCTTCTCTCCGGTCTCTTCTCTGCTCTGCTTAGGGCAAGCTGTATTGGAGCCTGCCTTCACTGCGGCCTCAATGTCCGCTTTTACCTCCGCCTTTATCTCCTGCTGGTGCTCCCTCAGTGCCTTGGTGAAGGATGCCTTCCAGTTCCCCCTGGATGCAGGAGGCATTTGTTCCTGTCTGTCCTGCTCTTTTCGTTTCAGAGAAACTTGCTGCCTCGTGTGCCATTTGGATCATCTGAGTGTGGCCGCCACTGCGCTTGCGTGGGAAGCTGTCAGCGGCCGCTGACGCTCCTGCGCATGCGCCGCCCGGAGATGTCATTTCCACGCCAGCTGGCGGGGCACCAAAGGCCTTTTCCGCCAGCTGGCGGGGCGGAAATTCGTCCGGCGCCGACCTAGTCCCTCAAGGTTGAGGCTCGGCCCCCAAAGATGCGGAGCATTCCACACCTTTGGGGCGGCGCGATGCCCGTCTGATTTGCGCCGTTTTGGGCGCCAGTCGGCGGACATCGCGCCGTTTCCGGAGAATTTCGCCCCAGGTGTCTGTTCTGCCTCGAGCTTGGTTTCCTTCAGGCATTTTTGCTTCAGGGGCGAGATTCTCCGACCCCCCGCCGGGCCGGAGAATCGCCGGGGGCTGGCGTGAATCCCGTCCCCGCCGGTTGCCGAAGTCTCCGGCACCAGAGATTCGGCGGGGGCGGGAATCGCGCCGCGCCGGTTGGCGGGCCCCCCCGCGCGATTCTCCGGCCCGGATGGGCCGAAGTCCTGCCGCTAAAATGCCTGTCCCGCCGGCGTAAATTAAACCACCTACCTTACCGGCGGGACAAGGCGGCGCGGTCGGGCTCCGGGGTCCTGGGGGGGGCGCGGGGCGATCTGGCCCCGGGGGGTGCCCCCACGGTGGCCTGGCCCGCGATCGGGGCCCACCGATCCGCGGGCGGGCCTGTGCCGTGGGGGCACTCTTTCCCTTCCGCCTCCGCCACGGTCTCCATCATGGCGGAGGCAGAAGAGACTCCCTCCACTGCGCTTGCGTGGGAAGCTGTCAGCGGCCGCTGACGCTCCTGCGCATGCGCCGCCCGGAGATGTCATTTCCACGCCAGCTGGCGGGGCACCAAAGGCCTTTTCCGCCAGCTGGCGGGGCGGAAATTCGTCCGGCGCCGACCTAGTCCCTCAAGGTTGAGGCTCGGCCCCCAAAGATGCGGAGCATTCCGCACCTTTGGGGCGGCGCGATGCCCGTCTGATTTGCGCCGTTTTGGGCGCCAGTCGGCGGACATCGCGCCGTTTCCGGAGAATTTCACCCCAGGTGTCTGTTCTGCCTCGAGCTTGGTTTCCTTCAGGCATTTTTGCTTATAATCCCTCGCTTTCTTCCTTCCTCTGAACTTTAAAGGTTGGCGAATGGTTGCTGCGTCTTTTCGGCAAATTATGTTGAGAAGTGGCTGTTTTTCGGGTCCATGGGAGGAGGGCCACCTAATGTGCGACTGCTCAGCATATCGTTGTCACTGGACGTTTTGCTGGGCCACTATTGACTTTAATAGTCCTTACTGGCTAGTCACAGCACATTGCCAGAAGACATGAAAATGTTTGCGTTCGCATAGATATTATTTCAGCAGCTGTCTGTGGGGTAAATGAAGGGATGCATTACTTAGAAATTGTGGCGGCCATGCCTTGTCCTGTTTTGTGACCCAGTCATAACATGAAATCCATGGTACAAAGTTGCAAAGCAGTAATAATGACTGTAACATGTCTTTATTAGAGACAGTTTGAACCCTGGTTAACATTGAGTAGTTATTGTCATGACACAATTGCACGTTCATGCTCAATGCTTCCCTCAGCTCGTCCGCTAAGCAGAAAGCAGAACCGGATAGAAACTACCAGCCTGTAACGTTGAAGCCTGAGTTAGTTGGCTATGAACCCTTAGATATGACATTTTTCCAAAAGTAAAGTATAGGGTAAGAATATTTCACTGAATTATACAGCTGTTTACTTAGCAGTAACGCTGAGTGGTCTGGCTCATCCAGCAACCATAGCTGTTAGTTTATTACAAGGTTAAAATTATCTTTAAAATAACTCGCTAAGTCCTCCGCCCTAACCACTTTCTGATACAAGTTTTCATAAACTGATCAAAATCAACTTTCCTGTTCTAGCGCAAGCCCACAGTAAACAAGCCTCACCCTTGCAATGTATGAATTCTAGTTTCAGTTCCCTCAGGTGAAAAGAGCATACACTCAGAGTTTTACAGCACAGAAAGAGGCCCTTTGGCCCATCTATCTGTGGAGGCCATCAAGCACCTATCTATTCTAATCTCATTTTACAGCACTTGGTCAGTCGCCTTGTTTGCTGTGGCATTTCAAGTTCTCATCTAAATGCTTCTCAAATGTTGTGAAGGTTCCCATCTCTATCACCCTTTCAGGCAGCGAGTTCCAGATTGCCACCAAACCCTGGGTGAAAAGGTTTTCCTCAAATCCCCTCGAAACCTACTGCCATTATCTAAAATCTATGTCCCCTGGTTATTGACCCCTCAACAAGGGGGATAGGTTTTTTCCTATCTACCCTATCTTTCCATCATAATTTTGTACCCTCACTCCTGTCCCCCTTAGCCTTCTCTGCTCTAAGGAGAACAGCCCCAGCCTCTCATCATAGCTGATACTGTCTAGCCCAGGAAACATCCGAGTGAATGTCCTCTTTCACCCTCTGCAGTGCAGTCACATCCTTCCGATAGTGTGGTGACCAGGGGAGGGATTCTCCTTTCCGGACACTAATTCCCCACGCTGGCTGGAGAACCGGCGCCAACCACTCCGGCGTCAACAGCCCCCGAAAGTGCAAACTTCTCCGCACTTCCGGGGGCTAGGTGGACGCCGGAGGGGTTGCCGCATCTCCAATTGGCGCCGAAGGGACTGTGCGAGTTCGCGCTTGCGCGAAGGGCCGGCGTGATCTTGCGCATGCGTGGAATCGCCGGCGTGGTTCTGCGTATGCGCAGACCGGCCGGCGTATTCTGGCGCATGTGCAGGGGGTTGTCTTCTCCGCGCCGTCTATGGCGGAGCCCTACAGGGGCTGGCGCAGAAGGAAGGAGTGCCCCCACAGCACAGGCCCACCTGCAGATTGGTGGGCCCCGATCGTGGGCCAGGCCACCATGGGGGCCCCTTTCCCGGTTGGTTCCCCCCGCTCCCCCCCGAGGACCGCCCAGCCGGCTTTCCTGCCAGGTCCCGCCATGTGGGACCATGCCTAACCCACGCCGGCGGGACTGGCCAAAAATGGACGGCCGCTCGGCCCATTGGGGCCCGGAGAATTGCCAGGGGGGCGCTGCCAATGGCCCCCGACCTGGGTGCGTGAACCCTGCCCCCGCCCGAAAACCGCGCCAGAGAATACGGCAGCCGACATCGGGGCGGGATTCGCGCCGCCCCCCGGGGATTCTCCGACCCCGCAGGGGGTAGAAGAATCCCGCTGTAGAACTGCACACAGTACTTTAGCTGTGGCTCATCAAGCGTTTTATACAGCTCCTTCATAACCTCCCTGCTCTTGGATGTCCGGTGGCGGCAATGTAGTGATTGGTTGCACATTTGGCAGCTCCCGCTCAAGGCGGATATTTCGGATATTTTCCCCACTCGTAGGGTGAAAGTTTGATGAAAAAAGGTGCAGGAGTGATTAAAGAAAGCGAGACTCCAGTGGTATGGTTGGTGGATGGAGAAGTGGGACTGGGTAGCACGGTAGCAAAGTGGTTAGCACTGTTGCTTCACAGTGCCAGGGACCTGGGGTTGATTCCCGGCTTGGGTCACTGTGCAGAGTCGTTCTCCCCGTGCCTGCGTGAGTTTACTCCGGGTGCTCCGGTTTCCTCCCACTAGTCCCGAAAGATGTGCTTGTCAGGTGAATTGGACATTCTGAATTCTCCCTCTGTCTACCGGAGTGTGGCAACCAGGGGATTTTCACAGTAACTTCATTGCAGTGTTAATGTAAGCCTACTTGTGACACAAATAATGATCATTTTTCTAAAAAAGTGGGTCGAAAAGAAGGGAGCAGTTGGAGCAGGAGAATCTTTGTTCGCCACACGTCAAGATGGGCGAGGGTAAAGGGCCTGTCTTGCCCACTCAGTGGTCGACGGATCATCTGGTAGACTTCTTGACAGGGAAATTCTGCCAACAGAGGAGGGAAGCCCAGGAGAACCTAACCAGGGCGGTAGAGCCGCAGAAAGAGAAATTGACCCCGTGGAACAGAGGTTGGAATCCCAGGGCCAGGCGATTCAGAAAGTGGTGGAGACAGTGGAGGAGCACGAAGAGCAGCTTATCTCATTGGTGGCCGAGATGGGTGTGATGCGGGAGACCCAAAGTCGAGTGAAGGAGAAGGTGGAGGACATGGAGAATCGCTCCAGGAGACAGAATTTGCGAATCGTGGGGATGGCTGAAGGCTTTGAGGGAACAGACGCCAGCACGTCTGGATGCTGGAGACGTTGATGGGGGAAGAGGACTTTGACTGGCCCTTGGAGGTTGATCGAGTGCACAGAGCGCTAATGAGGAAGCTGCAGGCGAACAAGACGCCGAGGGTGATGGTGGTGCGGCTCCACCCATTCCTGGATAAGGAAAAGACTTTGAGATGGGCGAGGCAGATGAGGAGAAGCACCTTGGGAGGGAACGAGTTGTGGATATACCAGGACCTGGACGCGGACCTGGCGAAGAGTGCGAGCCGTGTTTAACCGGGTTAAGGCTGCCCTCTTTAAGAAGAGGGTGAAGTTTGGGATATTGTACCCGGCCTGCCTCTGGGTGACCTTTCCAATTGAGAACATTATTTTGGAACACCAGAGGAGGCGATGGAATTTTTGAGGGCCACGTGGACTGGCAAGAGAAGGAGGACACTGAACTTTGGAGGAGATGTGAGGAGATGTTTGATTTTCTTGCCTTCTCTTTTGATGGTTGTTGATGTTATGTTCTGTGTTATAGACATAGAATTTACAGTGCAGAAGGAGGCCATTCGGCCCATCGAGTCTGCACCGGCTCTTGGAAAGAGCACCCTACCCAAGGTCTACGCTTCCACCATATCCCCGTAACCCAGTAACCCCACCCAACACTAAGGGCAAATTTTGGACACTAAGGGCAATTTAGCGCGGCCAATCCACCTAACCTGCACATCTTTGGACTGTGGGAGAAAACCGGAGCACCCGGAGGAAACCCACGCACACACGGGGAGGATGTGCAGACTCCGCACAGACAGTGACCCAGCGGGGAATCGAACCAGGGACCCTGGAGCTGTGAAGCAATTGTGCTACCACAATGCTACCGTGCTGCCCTTTTGGCAGTGGTAAAGATCTGCACTGAACCTCTAGTTCTTTGACTAGTAAAATAGTTCATTAACAAGATGAACACGTGGAAAGATAACTAACAAAGTATAATACAAACGGTGACTCATAATTGAATTCAGTGAATTCTCCTGGAGCTACTTCTAGTGCGACTGTCCTCTAGTACGACTTACTACCAATCCTACCCAGACTTGGATTCACATCAGCTGAAAATGGGAGGTGATTTTAACTGTATGTTGGTCACTATGGTAGATAGGTCTATCACCAAGTCAATGGCCAGGTCGGGGATGGCAAAGAAGCTGGGGATATTTATGGATCAGATGGGAAGGGGGATTGATCATGAAGATTTAGGCATCTAGGAGAGAGGGAATATTGTTCTTCTCCCATGTACATCGGATATACTCCCGTATTGATTTTTTCGTGGTGAGGAAGTCGGTGCTGTAGGGGGTCGTGGGTGTGGAATACACAGAGATATTAATTTCGGACCACGTGCTACATTATGTGGATATGAGATTCGAAATGGGCTGGGCGCAGAGATCAGAGTGGAGGTTTGATTCAGTGCTCCTGGCAGATAAAAAGGTCTGCGAGAAGGTGTCATTGGCGATAAAGAACTGTGTGTAGCTTAATCAGAATAGAGAGGTTTCCTCCTCTACGTTCTGGGAGGCATTAAAGGTGGTGGCCCGGGACGAGGTTATTTCTTGTAAGGCCCACAGGGATAGAGTTGAGAGCAGAGGTCGGTGGATGGTATTGTAGACGTTGATCAGCAGTACTCGGTGGCCCTGACTAAGGAGCTGTTGGCTGAAAGGAAGAAACTGCAGGGGCAGTTTGATTTATTGACAACAGGGAAGGTGGTATGTCAGCTTTGCCGCTCAAGGGGGTTCAGTATGAGTATGGGGAGAAGGCTAGTTGGCTGCTACCCCGTCAGTTGAGGCAGCAAGTGGCTGTAGGGGAGATTGCAGGTGAGGGAGGCAGGAGGAAGGTTGGTGATGATGTCAGAAAAAATGAATGAGGCATTTGATGCCTTCTATTGAGGGCTGTTTAGATCTGAGCTCTGGGTTGGAGGACATGGATACGGGGCATTTTTTGGATGGTTGGTGTTTCCGGAATTGGAGAATAGGAAGAGACAGGGTTGGAGGCACCATTGGGGTTGCTCCTAATTTCTCCTCTCACCACCCGTCCGGAAGCAGAAAGGTGTTTTGATTTCTTTCCCTCTCTATATGCGGTGGTTTATTTCCCAACCTGTTGTTTTTTTGTGTGATCCAATTTTCTATTATTAACCCCAAAGCAAACTCAAGGGGCCCTAGAGTCAAAGAGAATCAGAGGGAAAAATCTCTGGTTGGAGTTTTACCTAAAAAAATAAGATGGTTGTAGTTGTTGAAGGTCAATCATCTCAGTTCCAGGACACCACTGTAGGAGTTCCTCTGAGTAGTGTTCCAGCTGTTTCATCAATAATCTTCTCTCCATCATAAGGGCAGAAGGGGGATATTCGCTGAGGATTGCACAATGTTCAATTCCAGTTGTGACTTCAGATACTGAAGCAGTTCATTCCCAAATGGAGCAATCATGGACAGTACCCTGGCTTGGGCTGAATGATCATCCCCAACAAGAGAGAATCTAACCATTGCCCTTTGATGTTCAATCATAGATTATCATAGAATTTACAGTGCAGAAGGAGGCCATTCGGCCCATCGAGTCTGCACCGGCTCTTGGAAAGAGCACCCTACCCAAGGTCAACACCGCCACCCTATCCCCATGACCCAGTAACCCCACCCAACACTAAGGGCAATTTTGGACACTAAGGGCAATTTATCATGGCCAATCCACCTAACCCGCACATCTTTGGACTGTGGGAGGAAACCAGAGCACCCGGAGGAAACCCACGCACACACGGGGAGGATGTGCAGACTCCGCACAGACAGTGACCCAAGCCAGAATCGAACCTGGGACCCTGGAGCTGTGAAGCAATTGTGCTATCCACAAGGCTACCGTGCTGCCCAATGACCTTACCATTGCTGAATTCCCAACTATCAACAGCCTGGGGGTTATCATTGATCAGAAACTGAACTGGACTAGCCATATAAATACCATGGTTACAAAAGCAGGTCCTAGGCTAGGAGTCCTATGGTGCATAACTCACCTGACTTCCCAAAGTCTGTCCATCATCTATAAGACACAAGTCAGGAGTGTAATGGAATACTCTCCACTGCAGCTCCAACAACACTCAAGAGCTCAACACCATTCAGGGCAAAGCTGCACGCTTGATTGGCACCTCTTCCAGTACCAAGGCACAGTGGCAGCAGTGGGATTCACTGCAGGAACTTACCAAGCCTCTTCAGCCAGCATCTTTAAAACCCTTGACCACTACCATCTGGAAGGACAAGAACAGCAGACACATGGAAACACCACTACCAAGGTGTTCCCCTCAAAGCAATATACCATCCTGATTTGGAAATGTATCACCGTTCCTTCACTGTGGCTGGGTCAAAATCTTGGAACTCCCTCCCTAATAGCACTGTGGGTGTACCTACAGTTCAAGAAGACAGATCACCACTACTTTCTCATGGGCAATTACGGATGGGGAATAAATGCTGGTTTAGCCACTGATACCTAGATCCAAAGAATGGATAAAAAAATAAGAATTCAGAGATGGCATAGAACTCCTGTCAGAAACAGTCGAGCATCCTGCCTGTGAAGCTGCTAATTCGCTAGTCAAAGGCAGACTAAGTTATGCAGCTCAGCAAGGCAATATTAGAACATAGAACATTACAGCGCAATACAGGCCCTCCGGCCCTCGATGTTGCGCCAACCTGTGAAACCACTCTAAAGCCCATCTACACAATTCCCTTATCGTCCATATGTCTATCCAATGACCATTTGAAAGCCCTTAGTGTTGGCGAGTCCACTACTGTTGCAGGCAGGGCATTCCACGCCCTTACTACTCTCTGAGTAAAGAACCTACCTCTGACATCTGTCTTATATCTATCTCCCCTCAATTTAAAGCTATGTCCCCTCGTGCTAGACATCACCATCCGAGGAAAAAGGCTCTCACTGTCCACCCTATCCAATCCTCTGATCATCTTGTATGCCTCAATTAAGTCACCTCTTAACCTTCTTCTCTCTAACGAAAACAGCCTCAAGTCCTTCCCTCATAAGACCTTCCCTCCATACCAGGCAACATTCTGGTAAATCTCCTCTGCACCCTTTCCAATGCTTCCACATCCTTCCTATAATGCAGCGACCAGAATTGCACGCAATACTCCAAATGCGGCCGCACCAGAGTTTTGTACAGCTGCAACATGACCTCATGGCTCCGAAACTCAATCCCTCTACCAATAAAAGCTAACACACCGTATGCCTTCTTAACAACCCTCTCAACCTGGGTGGCAGCTTTCAGGGATCTATGTACATGGACACCGAGATCTCTCTGCTCATTCACACTACCAAGAATCTTACCATTACTCTGTCTTCCTGTTATTCCTTCCAAAATGAATCACCTCACACTTTTCTGCATGAAACTCCATTTGCCACCTCTCAGCCCAGCGCTGCAGCTTATCAATGTCCCTCTGTATCTTGTAACATCCTTCCGCACTGTCCACAACTCCCACCGACTTTAGTGTCATCTGCAAATTTACTCACCCATCCTTCTACGCCCTCCTCCAGGTCATTTATAAAAATGATAAACAGCAGTGACCCCAAAACAGATCCTTGTGGAACACCACTAGTAACTGGACTCCAGTCTGAACATTTCCCATCAACCACCACCCTTTGTGGTGCCAATTTCTGATCCAAACTGCTAAATCATCCTGAATCCCATGCCTCCGTATTTTCTGCAGTAGCCTACCGTGGGGAACCTTATCAAACGCTTTACACCAGATACACCACATCAACTGCTTTACCCTCATCCACCTGTTTGGTCACCTTCTCAAAGAACTCAATGAGGTTTGCGAGGCACGACCTACCCTTCACAAAACCATGTTGACTATCTCTAATCAAATTATTCCTTTCCAGATGATTATACATCCTATCTCTTATAAACCTTTCCAAGACTTTGCCCACAACAGAAGTAAGGCTCACTGGTCTATAGTTACCGGGGTTGTCTCTACTCCCCTTCTTGAACAAGGGGACAACATTGGCTATCCTCCAGTCTTCTGGCACTATTCCTGTCGACAAAGGTGACTTAAAGATCAAAGCCAAAGGCTCAGCAATCTCCTCCCTAGCTTACCAGAGAATCCTAGGATAACTCCCATCTGGCCCAGGGGACTTATCTATTTTCACACTTTCCAGAATTGCTAACACCTCCTCCTTATGAACCTCAAGCCCTTCTAGTCTAGTAGCCTGAATCTCAGTATTCTCCTTGACAACATTGTCTTTTTCCTGTGTGAATACTGACGAAAAATATTCATTTAGCACCTCTCTATCTCCTCGGACTCCAAGCACAACTTCCCACTACTGTCCTTGACTGGCCCTACTCTTACCCATGTCATTTGTTTATTCCTGACATATCTATAGAAAGCTTTAGGGTTATCCTTGATCCTACCTGCCAAAGACTTCTCATGTCCCCTTCTGGCTCTTCTTAGCTCTCTCTTTAGGTTCTTCCTAGCTAACTTGTAACCCTCGAGAGCCTTAACTAATTGGGGCAGCACGGTAGCATTGTGGATAGCACAAATGCTTCACAGCTCCAGGGTCCCAGGTTCGATTCCAGCTTGGGTCACTGTCTGTGCGGAGTCTGCACATCCTCCCCGTGTGTGCGTGGGTTTCCTCCGGGTGCTCCGGTTTCCTCCCACAGTCCAAAGATGTGCGGGTTAGGTGGATTGGCCATGCTAAATTGCCCATAGTGTCCAAAATTGCCCTTAGTGTAGGGTGGGGTCGCTGGGTTATGGGGATAGGGTGGAGGTGTGGACCTTGGGTAGGGTGCTCTTTCCAAGAGCCGGTGCAGACTTGATGGGCCGAATGGCCTCCTTCTGCACTGTAAATTCTATTCTATCTATAACTGAACCTTCATGTCTCATCTTTACATAAGCCTCCTTATTCCTCTTGACATGTGTTTCGACTGCTTTAGTAAACCACGGTTCCCTCGCTCGACCACTTCCTCCCTGCCTGACAGGTACATACTTATCAAGGACACGCAGTAGCTGTTCTTTGAACAATCTCCACATTTCCATTGTGCCCATCCCCTGCGTTTCCTCTCCATCCAATGCATCCTAACTCTTGCCTCATCGCATCATAATTGCCTTTTCCCCAGATATAACTCTTGCCCTGCGGTATATACCTATCCCTTTCCATCACTAAAGTAAATGTAATCGAATTGTGGTCACTATCACCAAAGTGCTCACCTACCTCCAAATCTAACACCTGTCCTGGTTCATTACCCAGTACCAAATCCAATATGACCTCACCTCTCGTTGGCCTATCTACATACTGTGTCAGGAAACCCTCCTGCATGCATTGGACAAAAACGGACCCATCTAAAGTACTCGAACTATAGCGTTTCCAGTCAATTTTGGAAAGTTAAAGTCCCCCATAACAACTACCCTGTTGCTTTCGCTCCTATCCAGAATCATCTTTGCAATCCTTTCCTCTACATTTCTGGAACTTTTTGGAGGCTTATAGAAAACCCCTAGCAGGGTGACCTCTCCTTTCCTGTTTCTAACCTCAGCCCATACTACCTCAGTAGACGAATCCTCATCCTCACCGTAATACTGTCCTTGACTAACAATGCCACCCCTCCCCCTCTTTTACCACCTTCCCTGAGCTTACTGAAATATCTAAACTCCGGCACCTGCAACAACCATTCCTGTCCCTGCTCTATCCATGTCTCCGATATGGCCACAACGTCGAAGTCCCAGGTACCAGCCCATGCCGCAAGTTCACCCACCTTATTCCGGATGCTCCTGGCATTGAAGAAGACACACTTTAAACCACCTTCCTGCCTGTCGGTACACTCCTGCAACTTTGAGACCTTACTCATGACCTCACTACTCTCAACCTCCTGTATACTGGAGCTACAATTCAGGTTCCCAATCCCCTGCTGAACTAGCTTAAACCCTCCTGAAGAGCATTAGCAAATTTCCCCCCCAGGATATTGGTACCCCTCTGGTGCAGATGTAGACCATCCCGTTTGTAGAGGTCCCACCTACCCCAGAATGAGCCCCAATTATCCAGGAATCTGAAACCCTCCCTCCTGCACCATCCCTGTAGCCACGTGTTCAACTCCTCTCTCTCCCTATTCCTCGTCTCGCTAGCATGTGGCACAGGTAACAACCCAGAGATAATAACTTTGTTTGTCCTAGATCTAAGTTTCCACCCTAGCTCCCTGAATTCCTGCCTTACATCCCTATCCCTCCCTATGTCGTTGGTACCTATGTGGACCATGACTTGGGGCTGCTCCCCCTCCCCCTTAAGGATCCCGAAAACACGTTCCGAGACATCACGGACCCTGGCACCTGGGAGGCAACACACCAACCGCGAGTCTCTCTCGTTCCCACAGAATTTCCTATCTATCCCCCTAACTATGGAGTCTCCAATGACTAATGCTCTACTCCCCTCCCCCTTCCCTTCTGAGCAACAGGGACAGACTGTGCCAGAGACCTGTACCCCATGGCTTACCCCTCGTAAGTCCCCCCCCTCCCCCAACAGTATCCAAAGCGGTATACTTGTTACTAAGGGGAACGACCACAGAGGATCCCTGTACTGACTGCTTCATCCTAGCCCCTCTCACCGTCACCCATCTATCTTTATTCTTCGGAGTAACTACATCCCTGAAGCTTCTATCTATAACCACCTCTGCCTCCCGAATGATCCGAAGTTCATCCAGCTCCAGTTCCCTAATGCGGTTTCTGAGGAGCTGCAGATGGGTGCACTTCCCACAGATGAAATCAGCAGGGACACTGACGGCGTCCCTCACCACAAACATTCCGCAGGAGGAACATTGCACTGCCTTCCCTGCCATCCCCTCTAGGTAAAAAAAAGAAAAAGAAAGAAAGAGCTTACCTGTTATTCATTCTAACCCTCAGGTTAAAGGAGGTGGAAGAATGGGGGACACTACAAGTGTAGTGTCTAGGGTTTAGAAACTGCCCAACTTAAATACAGGTAAAAATAAAACACTTAACCAGCAACCACTGCGCCCCACACGAAAACAGCAATCAGCTGTTTGGGCTTGCGCAAACAATTTAAATCTTTACTGCTTACCCAGCAGTCACTCTGTCCTCACTCTGACTGGATTCAGCTGGAAACTCCCTCCAGTAAGTTTAAAAAATATTTACTCCCCTTCTCAGCAAGCACTCACTCAGCAACCACTGTGCCCCGCACGATAACACCTCAGGAAAAAGAAAAACTACTTACCAGTCATCAGTCAATCACTTACCTGCAGGCTGTGATGTCACGGTTCAACTGCTTTCTACTTCTACCTGCCCTCAAGCCTTCCTCTCGGCTGGGATCCTTACAACGGTTGTTGTTTTTTTGGTTAGAGGAGGGGGTAGGGAGGGAAACACTGAAGAAGTGTTTTGGGTTTAAGTGTCACTTGACAACAGCTCCTCCACAGACCACCTTCAAGTTACGGTGACCACAATGCACGTATGCAAATTTCCCCCGCAACAGCCAATCACCAGCTCCACTCTACTGCCCTCTGCTGGATGATATTACTTTTTCCACAAGCCAAAGGCCCATGTTACATGACTCCTCGCTATCAGGTCTTTGACATCCATTGTCTGGATTCCAGAGACTTAAACGTCTCAGCCATTTGGAATTAAAAAGCAGGGTATGGGCCCCTTTCTCTTATCAGACAACCCATCTCCTTCTGGCCTGCCTGCATTTTTAAATGCAGATTGCCTTTATATAGCTCTTTTTGAAGTTGGGCTGCACAGTCCTCAGAGATAAGAAACTGTAAGTTTTCCTAACATTGCCACGTGACTTCCTTTGTGTTCAGGGTTTACAGACATGATGGTTTCAGCCATTTTAAAGGTTTTTGTTCAGGTTTTAAAATTTTTGAAATAACTGCACATATCCATATTATATACAGTGGTGATTGTTATCAGTGTGTTTAAGGGAAAGCTAGATAGGTACAAGAAGTTAAATGAATTGAAGGATATGTTAATAAGGTTAGATGCAGTAAAGCAGAACTATGTTCTTTGGAGCATAGACCTGTTGCACCAGCTGGCCTGTTTCTGTGCTGTAAAAGTTCAATGATTTTTGGACTTTTAGAACCAACAGAGAGAGGAGATTTGCACCATAAATCAAAACTGGGTTGGAATTGGGATCCCGAAGATGAAAGCAGTATAAGAAATAAAAACAGAAAATGCTGGTAATGGACAGCATGTGTGCCAGCACAGATTAAAGTTTTTGAACAGATCCATCCCTAGAACTCAGGAAAGGAGTGTGCGCATGTCCATTGGCAAGAAATTTTAGATATGAATAGTTAGTGGAGCAGCACTGTGTGCAAAAGTCTGACTTAGTCTGTAGTTATTCCTTAATAGAACTGTAATATTTTGACTTGCTGTTGATGTTAATAAGCATATGCATTCCGAATGGGGTGGGGTAAAAGCGGAATCAGAGATCAGGGTGCATAGTGAGACTGGCGTGGGAGAGTGGAGGAACTAGAACCCTCACAACATTCCACATGTGCCTTACTTAGTCTGTATTTTCGACACCGTCCATGTTCCATTCACTGCTTCCTAGACACTCTGTATTGCTCCTCCCCTCATACATCCCCTCTATCCCATAAGACCATAAGACATAGGAGCGGAAGTAAGGCCATTCGGCACATCGAGTCCACTCCACCATTCAATCATGGCCGATTTCAACTCCATTTACCCGCTCTCTCTCCATAGCCCTTAATTCCTCGAGAAATCAAGAATTTATCAACTTCTGTCTTAAAGACATTCAACGTCCCGGCCTCCACCGCCCTCTGTGGCAATGAATTCCACAGACCCACCACTCTCTGGCTGAAGAAATTTCTCCTCATCTCTGTTCTAAAGTGACTCCCTTTTATTCTAAGGCTGTGCCCCCGGGTCCTAGTCTCCCCTGCTAATGGAAACAACTTCCCTACGTCCACCCTATCTAAGCCATTCATTATCTTGTAAGTTTCTATTAGATCTCCCCTCAACCTCCTAAACTCCAATGAATATAATCCCAGGATCCTCAGACGTTCATCGTATGTTAGGCCTACCATTCCTGGGATCATCCGTGTGAATCTCCGCTGGACCCGCTCCAGCGCCAGTATGTCCTTCCTGAGGTGTGGGGCCCAAAATTGCTCACGGTATTCTAAATGGGGCCTAACTAATGCTTTATAAAGCTTTAGAAGTACATCCCTGCTTTTATATTCCAAGCCTCTTGAGATGAATGACAACATTGCATTTGCTGTCTTAATTACGGACTCAACCTGCAAGTTTACCTTTAGAGAATCCTGGACTAGGACTCCCAAGTCCCTTTGCACTTCAGCATTATGAATTTTGTCACCGTTTAGAAAATAGTCCATGCCTCTATTCTTTTTTCCAAAGTGCAAGACCTTGCACTTGCCCACGTTGAATTTCATCAGCCATTTCTTGGACCACTCTCCTAAACTGTCTAAATCTTTCTGCAGCCTCCCCACCTCCTCCATACTACCTGCCCCTCCACCTATCTTTGTATCATCGGCAAACTTAGCCAGAATGCCCCCAGTCCCGTCATCTAGATCGTTAATATATAAAGTGAACAGCTGTGGCCCCAACACTGAACCCTGCGGGACACCACTCGTCACCGGTTGCCATTCCGAAAAAGAACCTTTTATCCCAACTCTCTGCCTTCTGCCTGACAGCCAATCGTCAATCCATGTTAGTACCATGCCTCGAATACCATGGGCCCTTATTTTACTCAGCAGTCTCCCGTGAGGCACCTTATCAAAGGCCTTTTGGAAGTCAAGTTAGATAACATCCATTGCTCTCCTTGGTCTAACCTATTTGTCATCTCTTCAAAGAACTCTTAACAGGTTTGTCAGGCACGACCTCCCCTTACTAAATCCATGCTGATTTGTCCTAATCCGACCCTGCACTTCCAAGAATTTAGAAATCTCATCCTTAACAATGGATTCTAGAATCTTGCCAACAACCAAGGTTAGGCTAATTGGCCTATAATTTTCCATCCTTTTTCCTTGTTCCCTTCTTGAACAGGGGGGTTACAACAGCGATTTTCCAATCCTCTGGGACTTTCCCTGACTCCAGTGATTTTTGAAAGATCGTAACTAACGCCTCCACTATTTCTTCAGCTATCTCCTTTAGAACTCTAGGATGTAGCCCATCTGGGCCCGGGGATTTATCAATTTTTAGACCTCACAAACCTGGCAGTTCCTAGCCCCAAATCCCTCTCCCAACTTGACTGCCAGAACCCTGCCAGAGACAGGCTGCTTGATGGACGTCCTGCCCAAACCTGGGTCTGCCTGACCCTCCACCCAAGACTCCAGGCTTACCTGACTCTCTGCCCCACTGCTGGGCCTGCCTGACCCTCCACCCAAGACCCCAGGCTTACCTGACTCTCTGCCCCAAGACCTGGGCCTGCTTGACCCTCCACCCAAGACTCCAGGCTTACCTGACTCTCTGCCCCAAGAGCTGGGCTGCTTAACCCTCCACCCAAGACTCCAGGCTTACCTGACTCTCTGCCCCAAGACCTGGGCCTGCCTGACCCTCCACCCAAGACTCCAAGCTTACCTGACTCTCTGCCCAAAGAGCTAGGCCTGCTTGACCCTCCACCCAAGACTCCAGGCTTACCTGACTCTCTGCCCCAATGCTGGGCCTGCCTGACCCTCCACCCAAGACTCCAGGCTTACCTGACTCTCTGCCCCAATGCTGGGCCTGCCTGACCCTCCACCCAAGACTCCAGGCTTACCTGACTCTCTGCCCCAAGAGCTGGGCCTGCTTGACCCTCCGCCCAAGTCTCCAGGCTTACCTGACTCTCTGCCCCAAGATTTGTGTCTGCCTGATCCTCTGTCCTGAGACTCTTTGAAGTCACAGAACCTGCCACACCCTTCGCCAAGTTGTTCCAGTACAGCTCCACGCTGGCTTCTAACCGACAATAAAGAAATTGCCCAGATATGTCCTGTCCACAGAAAACAGGACGAATCCAACCCAGCCAATTACTGCCCCATCAGTTTATTGTTGATTATTAGCAAAGTAATGGAAGTATTATCAGCAGTGCTATTGAGCAGCACTTCCTTAGCATTAACCTGCTCATTGGGTTCCGTCGGCCACTCAGTTCCTGACCTCATTATAGCCTTGGTTCTAACATGGACAAAAGAGCTGAACTCCAGAGGTGAGGTGACACTGACTGACATTCGGTCTACAAAATTATGAGGGGCATAGACAGAGTGGATAGTCAGGGGGTTTACCCCAAGGTAGAGGGGTCAATTACTCGGGGGCATAGGTTTAAGGTGCGAGGGGCAAGGTTTAGAGTAGATGTACAAGGCAAATATTTTACACAGAGGGTAGTGGGTGCCTGGAACTCGCTGATGGAGGAGGTGGTGGAAGCAGGGACGATAGTGACATTTAAGGGGAATCTTGACAAATACATGAATAGGATGGGAATAGAGAGATACGGACTCGGGAAGTGTAGAGGATTGTAGTTTAGTCGGGCAGCATGGTCGGCACGGGCTTGGAGGGCCGAAGGGCCTGTTCCTGCGCTGTACTTTTCTTTGTTCTTTGTATTAAGCACCATGTGTAGATGACTGATATACATTATCGCTTGTGACTTCTTTATTTCCATTGCTCCCTGACACCTTCTGAATTGAAGACAAGTGACTCATATTTGGATAAAATTGAACAGATCCTTGCAACTCTCTGGTTATCCATTACAGTGGCCATTCACCAAGGGTAAAACTCATTGAGTTAATTTATAATAATAGCAAGGACCACTATTCATGATCAGGGGTGTCAATTCTGATTGTCATTCCCTATTATCCCAGTATGTGGAACCTAAGGCTGCTCAAATGAGATTTGCTAGCTCAGCACAACCAAGGATTCAGTAAGGACTTTCTTGGTCTGTATGGCTGAGTGCCACACCACAGGGTGCATTAACCCACTAAACCAATTGGGAGGGGAGGAAGGCTGTGAGGGATTTACTGTGCTGCAGCAATGTTAATTTGAGGTGGGTCACATATTAGTTTAATTACTGCTTGCTTTATACTGCTGTGACTTTTTAAATGATATTTGTCTCAAGGCTATAAGAATCTTAAGTGGATTTTGTTGGCTAGATAAATGTCTTTGATGTTGAACAAAGCCATCCCACTGGTGATGTCAATGCTCCAAATTTATAGCTAAATGGGCACACCAATATTTTAAAAAATCTTTCCCAGTTACCTGTGTATCTCTCAGCTACTCAAAGCTGACAAGCATAATGAAAGGTGTCCGCCCTGTGTCTAGTTCAAGAGTTTATCTGTTGTTGTAAATCAGGCAATGTCTGTAAACAAATGCATTTTTCTATATTTGCAAATATTGTGCACAAATATTATGAAGTTTACTTGATAATAAATCTCTGGAAACTTTAAACTCCTGACAGACGTGTTATTTTGCTGTTGATGCTGCTGCTTGAGCATTTAGAAATATGAAGCTGTGTTTGAGATGAAGCAGCTGACAAGAGTTGTTTTTCCATAATGCCTCTGCATTAGTGGGAAAGGATAAATTAGATGAAATGAAATGAAATGAAAATCGCTTATTGTCACAAGTAGGCTTCAATTAAGTTACTGTGAAAAGCCCCTAGTCGCCACATTCCGGCACCTGTTCGGGGAGGCTGGTACGGGATATCCCATCTGGAATATGTTTAAGTTTGTGTTTCTTGCTTTTGAATATAAAAAAAGACTAACATATTAAATATCAGCAGATTCTGCTGAGGAAATGTTTAATAATACAATGATTTAAACGTTGCTGCTAAGTAATGGATTCAGATGAATTAAATGTCTCAGAATTAATTTTGTGGAAATTAATGACTATCCTGGATTGTGCTAAAATATTATTTGGTTTTTTTTCCTGATTTACAATATCACTAATAGTCATGCCTAAGTGCTCTGTCTACTGTATAGGAACACTGTGTTCAAAGAGAAAATGTTTGCAAGTTGTTCCAAAAATTAACTAGAGACTTTGCATTTGCAATGTGAATGCCTACACAGTAGCTGTTGCCATATAAGTGTCAGCCTTGGGGAAGAGCCTGGCTATGGATTCTAGTTTCACACCAAACATTTTGATACTGATACTTTAATGCAGGACTGAAAGGGTGCTGTCATTTGAGGTTGGATGTAAATGATCCTGTGCTACCTTCTAAGAAAAGTAGGGGAGTTGTTTCAGTGTTCTGGTTAATGCCTATCTTTCAACCTACATTGCCTAAAACAGATGATGTGGTCATTTAATTCATGGTTGTTTGTGGGTCCTGGCTGCATTCTCATAATGACTCCATTGACTGCACTTGAAAAAGCACTTAATTGACTGTGATGTGCTTTGGTTGTCCGAAGATTATGAAATGTGCTAAGTACTGAAGCAGAAAAGAGGAATAGAGTATGGTAGTTGGCATTCATTCAACATTGAATAAATCAATTCAAGGGTTTGAGCCTTATTGTGAATACATTGCAGAACAGGGAAAGAAACAGATCGAAAAAGAAGGCAGTTCTCTGAAGTAGATTCTCTGGAGGATGGGTTATAGTTGAAAGGATTCAACTTGACTTTTATGACACAGCATGTTGGCACGTTATGTATGAATCTCTTAATTTTTGGAACTGAGAGTAAGGTTTTCCTGGGGTCAGTATCCCTTCCTGCTGCTGCAAACAGTGAGAATGTGAAAATGATCACATTGTATAGCTACCACTCTCATTTACTCCCATTACTTTCCCTTTCCTGTTGTGGATAGAAGGTGTTGACTTTTTGGGAGTTGGTTCCAGGGTTGCCATGCAGCCTGCCAGCATTTCTCAAAAATGATTATTCTTCATGTATAAACCTGCTGGCTGTTTCCCTGCAGAGATCATCACAGCCAACTTTGATTCTGTCCTTACTTGCCATCCCCATATTAGGATGTTCCAGCAGGGATCACTCAATATTGATTTGGAACAGGATTCCTGGGTAATTCCTTCCCTTCCTTATTTGTGTGAGATACAAATGCCAATTCTTTCACCCAGCTGCTTCCTGTCTAACTGAACAAAGTTTTTATAAATTTAGAGTACCCAATTATTTTTTTTTCCAATTAAGGGGCAATTTAGCATGGTCAATCCGCCTAACCTGCACATCTTTGGGTTGTGGGGGTGAGACCCATGCAGACATGAGGAGAATGTGCAAACTCCTCAAGGACAGTGACCCAAGGCCGGGATACAAACCCAGATCCTCAGTGCCGCAGTCCCAGTGCTAACCACTACACCACATGCCGCCCTCCTAACTGAACAAAGTTAAGGATTGGACTGGAGTCTTCTGTCTTGTATATTTTGGATAAACACAACATGGTGCATTGAGTCATCAAGAGAACTGTGGAATTTCTATGGAAGAGCTTGCTAAGATGTATATATTAATGGAGATATCAGTATTCTCTCCTGTCTGCAAATTTCTTTTCTATGTTTGTTGAAAGTGGCTTGACCTACATTTACAGATGATGACCCTAACTGACATTCAATGCCATACTACTCTTTTTAGTGTTATGTAACCCCTATTATTTACAATGTTAATATAGCGAATATAATAAAAGCACTTGAGTAATAAAACTTTATTCAAAATTTCAGAGCAAAGCATTTAAGTTAAACATTCTCATCAATGATTCTCACAGCTGAAACACCGTTTATAGCTAAACAATCACTTTATCGTATTGAACTTAGAATCAGCTTTGGAAGAATTCAAACTGTTCATTCCTCCCTGGGCAGTGCATCTGAATTGCTTCAATGTGCAAGATACAATAACAACAGAGTGACTACTTCCACACAGAAAATGGGATGCGGTGATGTGAAGGGATCAATATGACTCAGTTGCTTGGCTTTTCCCATCAGAAGTGAGACATTTTAGGTGCTGTCAGTCGGGCAGGGGGGCATACATCCTTAGAGGGCCCAACATTATATAATGCTTTATTCTGTCTTGCAGAATTGCAGACTCTACAGTGCCACTATAAACTTCCTTTCTTTTGCAGCGACCTCAAAGTGGGGAAATATCAGACCACACACAGTGTTAGCAAGACATCACTTGTGCTCTGTGTGACCCCACCCAAGCGGAGCGATATGATCAATTGCTGGTCTGTGTTGATGATAGGTGAAGAGTAAGGTGGGGAGTACAGGGTTACAGAGAGAAAGAGGGAAGTGGAGCATAGTTGGGGAGGGAAAGAAGGTGGTGGGGTAGATTCACAGAGTGAAGGAGGGAGGTGGAGGAGTTGGGGAGGGTTACAGTGGGAAGGAGGAAGATGGGTGTTGGGGTTACAGAGGGGATGAGGGAGGTGGGGGAGTTGGGGAGGGTACAGAGTGAAGGAGGGAGGTGGGGGAGTTGGGGAGGGTACAGAGTGAAGGAGGGAGCTGGAGGAGTTGGGGAGGGTTACAGAGGGAAGGAGGGAGGTGGGAGAGTTGGGGAGGGTACAGTGGGAAGGAGGGAGGTGGGGAGTTGGGAGAGTTTCACAGGGAAGGAGGGAGGTGGGGGGAGATGGAGAGGGTTACAGAGGGAAGGAAGGAGGTCGGGGAGTTGGGGAGGGGTTCAGAGGGATGGAGGGAGGTGGGGAGTTGGGGAGGGTACAGAGGGAAGGAGGGAGGTGGGGTGTGTGGGGGGTTACAGTGGGAAGGAGGAAGATGGATGTTGGGGTTACAGAGGGGATGAGGGAGGTGGGGGAGTTGGGGAGGGTACAGATGGAAGGAGGGAGGTGGGGAGTTGGGGAGGGTACAGAGGAAAGGAGGGAAGTGGGGGAATTGGGGAGGGTATAGAGGGAAGGAGGGAGGTGGGGAGTTGGGGAGGATACAGAGGGAAGGAGGGAGGTGGGGAGGGTCCAGAGGGAAGGAGGGAAGTGGGGGAGTTGGGGAGGGTATAGAGGGAAGGAGGGAGGTGGGGAGTTGGGGAGGGTACAGAGGGAAGGAGGGAGGTGGAGTTGCGGAGCGTACAGAGGGAAGGAGTGAGGTGGGGAGTTGGGGAGGGTTACAGAGGGAAGGAGGGAGGTGGAGGAGTTGGGGAGGGTTACAGAGGGAAGGAGGGAGGTGGAGTTGGGGAGGGTACAGAGGGAAGGAGGGAGGTGGAGGAGTTGGGGAGGGTTACAGAGGGAAGGAGGGAGGTGGAGTTGGGGAGGGTACAGAGGGAAGGAGGGAGGTGGGGAGTTGGGGATGGTACAGAGGGAAGGAGGGAGGTGGGCAGTTGGGGTGGGTACAGAGGGAAGGAGGGAGGTGCGGGAGTTGGGGAGGGTACAGAGGGAAGGAGGTAGGTGTGGAATTGGGGAATGTACAGAGGGAAGGAGGGAGGTGAGGAGGGTACAGAGGGAAGGGGGGAGGGAAGGGGGGAGATGGGAGAGTTGGGGAGGGTACAGAGGGAAGGAGGGAGGTGGGGAATTGGGGAGTTGGGGAGGGTTTCAGAGGGAAACTCGGACAAGCTGATTTCTATCCGGTGAGCCCTAATATTACATGAAGACTGAGTCAGGTTGACTGAAATGTCCTGTCATTGTCCAAACTGCTAACATTCACCAGGAGAAGTTAAGTTTGGGATGAGGTCTGGTGGGTGCCCAGCTGGCACGGAACCAAACTAGCAATGAGTGGACACCTACAGGGGGGGAAACTGTTAATAAAAAATCCGCTACAAAACCTCTACATCAGCTACACAGTGATGTGACAAGGCAGCTCTGTCTTTCCTCAGCACTGTAACCATGCACTTTATTCTGTACCTCCACCAGGAGCTTGGTGCAATCTGGCAACAACTACAAATGGCTTCATCTGTCCCTGAGCTGGAAGATGCGACTTGAATTAACCGGTTGTAAAAAGAGAGGTTGTTCGCTTCTGATGTATTTCAATTATCTGAAACTGAAGCTTTCCTCAACTTACCTGCCCCAAGTTGACAGGTACAGTCCTGACTAGCACTATTCCCTCCACTTCCACCCCGTATTGGGAGCCCCTGCTCGGGGTTACTGTGAAGCAGCCAATTTACTGCAGTGAGCTCAGATAAACGCGGAAAGGCCACAACAGTTCAACGTGGAAATGTCGGAATGAGCAGTCACGCTGTCCATGCGTAATGAGGAGGCAATGGATTTAACTCCTATCCTGATTATGCACATGGGCGACTTCAAGCGTGACCCTCTGGCACAGTCACCTCTTTTGACTTTGGAACATTACCTGGATACCGAGCACAGCAGTTAGGCGTGTCTACAGCTCGGAGCATATGTCAAGTGGCACTGCTAGCAGAATAATAGCATCACAGTGTGGGATTTACTCAAAATCGCGGCATAAATACATTCAATGCACATTATTTTCTAGTTAATACAATGGACCAATGTGATTTTGCCAGAAATGTTTGATAGTTTGCTGTTGCCTTATTTTCAAAGCGTTTTGGGTCTATTTCAGTCCCAGTCTTTCCAGGACCTTGTTCATGTATTTTGGGGTATAGCTGAGTTTGAAATCTATACCCACTGTCCTGTCCCGCTGCCAGCCAAATGTTAGTGCATTTACTCAGCAGCCCAAGCCCTCTCCCGGAGAAGGCTCGATTGCAGAGAGACTATCTAATCGTCTAACAAGACTGAACAAAGGCCATCGCTTTCGAGGTCGAAGGCTGTTTCTCGCCCAGTTTAAAATGTACAACATCAATGGTTCTTATTGTGCAACTTCTGGTCTTGCGACACGAAGGTGGGGCCACAGATAACTTCCTTTTACATCGAAAATGGAATTTTGGGTGATTTTTTTGTGCCTGTTTGGTTGTTCCTATTTGTGGATTGGGTTGCTGCAAGGTCAGCACCAGTCTGTGCTGCTGATATTACCAAAAGCGTTTCTATTAACAAGGTCCAATTGTCCTTTTGATGCTACATCAATTAAAGTCCATCTTAAAGCAAGCAAGCTGCAAATGGCTGATGTTGTAAATATCCAACATTGACCCTGGGGTTTTTGATGCCAATTGGAAAGCAGGCTGTGGTATGTGGCTAGGCACGGATACTGTTATTGTTCTGTTACTCTGCCAACATCACCATTCCCTCCATTGGGCGCCAGGGCGCTTTGCGTTGCTTGTTTGACTTGCATTAGCCTGCGCTCATTCCCCACAAGGAAAGAATGTGCAGTTCCCCAGACGGCTGAAAGACAAGGTGTGAGCTCAGTGTCACCCTGGACACTGGTCATCTTTCAAGTCAGGCCAGTGAGGTTCTGGTGGGTGATTGGGGCCCATTGCCAGAGGACAGGGTTGTGTGGAGAAGCTCGTGTCTGTGGGATGACCTGTCCATCTGACTGGTGCTGCAATCGGAGATTAACGCCCCGCAGCATTTAGCCTGTTCTCCTTCTTTGGTCAGACACAAGAGGCGCACGATGGCCCGGCGCATGTCTCTGCTGGTCAGAGTGTAAATGATGGGGTTTAATGCTGAATTCATCATTGCCAGTGCCAGGAAATAATCAGCCTTGTAAAGAATCCTGCAAGTCCCCACCGCACATGAAACGTCCAAAAGCAGCACAATGAAGAGGGGTAGCCAGCAGGCAATGAAGGCGCCCACCACAATGGTCACTGTTTTCAGTAATGCCAAATCTTTCTGACAGTTCCTTCTCATCGGGCTTCCCAGGACAAGGCTGTTACACTTCACTAAGCGATAAATCCGAACGTACAATATCACGATTGCAAACAAGATTAAAATAAAGATCAGAATGCAAGTCAGGATGTAGTTCTTGCAGTACAGTGGCAGCACGGTGGAGCATGCTAACAAGTTCCCAATACAATTCCACCCTAAAATCGGGAGACTTCCCAGAAACACTGATAATGCCCAGTCTGCAGCCACAAAGAGACGCGTCCGGCACATCTTATCTGCGCTGTGTAATTGCATCCTCACCATGGTGACATGTCTCTCCACCGCAATGGCCAGCAGACTGAAGACCGAGGCTGTGAGTGTGATAAAAACGCCCCCCTCTCTCAGGAACCACAACACCGGGGTCAGCTTCAGAGTGTTGGCACCGGACAACAATATGTTGACCATGTAAGTGACTCCTGCCAGCAGGTCTGATAGAGTCAAGTTGGCCAGCAAGTAATACATCGGCTTGTGGAACTTGCTATTCTTCCAAATGGCCACGAGAACCAGCAAATTCTCCAAAATGATAAAAATACAAACTATTAAAAAGACGATAGCGTGAGCCTTCAGCCCCGCCTTGTAGCGGCTGGGGGTCAGTTTGCCAGTGTAGTTATAGTGCCGGGCAACTGTCTCATTGCTGCAGTATTCCAGGAAAGTGGCGCCCAATGTCTCCTCAGCCCCTCTGGTCTCCACATCCATTCCGCCTGCTCCTCAAACCACTTCACCCCTTCAACAACTTCACAATGACGAGAATAAGATCAAAGCAAATTACTGCGCACCTGGAATCTGAAACACAAACAGAAAATAGTGGACAACCTCAGCAGCCTGTGTGGAGGGAGGAGGGAGCTAACGTGTGGAGTCTGGGTATGCTCTGTCAGAATGACTAGTCGGTCAGATAATAGAGCTGGACATCGGCTCCTGGTAAATTCATCGGGTTTAGCTGCTGAGTGGATTATTGATCTTTGATCGTTGCTGTCGTTGGAGCAGTTAATGCCGCAGTTTGCATTGAATGCAGTGTTAATTCCTCAGTCACTTCCACAGTCTGTTCTCAGGACTGGGCGCGGTATCCTGTTTGGTGCGGGATTGTCGATGCTTTCTGCACAAATCCTGCAACTGACACCAAATGGTTCGGGATGTCTGAGCGTCCCCCAAATCACCAAGAACCTCCACATGCGAAAATCGACAGCAGCGTCCCAACGCCAGGAACAATCTTTAATACACAAAACATCATTCTTATTAAAATTCAGAACCGCCAAATGTTTGTGCTTTTATGTCCTGATAGTGTTTTCCGGTAAAATGGAAAGTCTCCAATAGTTGAATTTGTAATCTATGTCAGGAGAGGGTGTGGGATATCGGCCTCCTGTGGAGTGTGTGTGCCACTCGGGAAGAGCCTTGGCAAGTGACTGAGCTCGGGAGCACTTGCCACACTTTAAAAACACTGAGCACTGGTTCTAAGCAAAAATACAATCCGAAAACACTTACTGTACCAGGTAGAAAATCTCAGCGGTGGCAGAACTCTTGGTCCACTTGAGCAAACTTTAAGCCTCCCTGTGGGGACAGGAGTGTTGTTAACAGCTGGCAGTGTTTAAAGTGCCGGCTTGATCGGAGCCAGCCGAGCTCTCAGGGGCGGCCCTAGCGCATGGTGGGAGGGTTCAAACTCCTACTGTCAGGGCAGGGATTAAAAAGACAGCATCGGACAAAAACTAACATTTCAAATGAAGGGAGTGGGTCAGATCTGTTTTGGAAGCTGCCTCATTGACAAAACATTAAATCAGATGAGAAGGGAGTGAAGCTGAGAGCAGATGTGTTAAGTAATGGTGCAAAGATGTGAACAGAGTGAGGGGGGGTGGGTAGACCCGTGGCGATTCAACCATCCAAGGGAGAAGAAGTTCTCCATCGTCTCCCACGTGCACAAAGTCTATTCACACAGTCTTCATTATGGGAGAGGAAATGGTGCATCCTGTGGTAGCTGGGCCGAAGCCCCCCCACGCCCCAATGGAGGCTGGAGGCAGCCCGCCTCGCTAACAAAGCGTTCTGTGAAAGAAGAGGACAAGCCTGCCATGGATATGTATCCTGCAACCAGAACGGGGAGGTCTCACCTTCCATGTTCTGGGAGGCACTGAAGGTGATGACCAGGGGGGAAATTATAGCTTATAGGGCCCTTAGGGGCAGGAAGGAAAGGGTATCTAGACAGTGGCTGATCAGCTCCATGTTGGTGTGGATGGGCGGTAGGCCTGGGGCCTGACCATGGAGCAGAGAGGAAAAATCTGCAAATTGAATTTGACCTGCTCTCCACTGGGAAACCAGTGTACCAGCTCTGTCAGTCACGGGGCCTTCTACGAACATGGATACAAGGCCAGCTGCTTGCTGGCACACCAGGTAAGGAAACGGGGAAATAGCACAGGTTAAGGACGGGAACGGTAGGATGGTCACAGCCCAAGTGAGATCAACGGGGCCTTTGCCAACTTTTACCGGGGACTGTACACCTTCGAGTCCCCGAAGGGAGACTCGGCGATGAAACAGTTCCTCGACAAGCTGGACATACCAGTGGTGGGGGAGAACAGGAAACAGGGTTGGAAGCACCGCTAGGGCTGGATGAGATCATGGACTGCATCAATTTCATGCAGTCAGGGAAGGCACCGAAGATGGGTTCCAGGTGAACCTTTACAAAAACTTCACGGCGGCACTGGCCTCGCACATGTTGGGGATGTTCAATGACTCTCTGTCGAGGGTTGCCCTGCTGTCCACTCTGACACAGGCCGTGATCTCACTGATCCCCCAAAAACCTCTGTGCAGTGCTCCCATGTCGAGTGTGCGGACAAACACCACCAGCTCTGAATATTTCTGGCTGCACAGGGGAACGAGGCAAGGCTGCTCTCCGTCCCTGCTGATGTTTGCACTGGCAATTGAGCCACTGGCCATCGCTCTCAGATCAGTGAAGGAGTGGATGGGCATTGGGAGAGAGGGCAGGGAGCACAGAGGTTCAGTCTATGCGTGTGAAACCCCCTGTCCAGTGTGGGCCACATAACGGAACTCCTGAGGGAGTTTGGAGTCTTCTCAGGTTACAAATGTAACCTGGATAAGAGCAAAATAATCCTGGTGAACCCCCAATGGTGAGAAGCGGAGCTGGAGGCATTACCGTTTAAACTTACCCAGACCAGATTCAGGTACCTGGGGATACAGATAGTTCACGACTGGACACAGCTCCATAAGTGGAACCTGTCCAGCCTGGTGGAAGAGGTGAAGATGGACCTGCGGAGATGGGATTCACTCCCACTATCCCTAGCGGGAGGGTGCAGACAATAAAAATTAACCTACTGCCAAGGTTCCTCTTCTTATTCAGAACACTCCCGACCTTCGTCCCTAAATCCTTCCTCTCCAGGGTTGACAAACTAATCATAGCCTTTGTTTGAGGGGGGAAAGAATCCTAAGATACGGAAAGCCATCTTATAATGAGGGCGACACATGGTAGGCCTGACCCTGCTGAACCTCCTATTCTACCACTGGGTGGCAAATGCAGAGAGAGAGGGGGTGATTGGGAGAGCCAGAGTGGAATGGGTCCGGATGGAGGAGGCCCCTGCACGGGGATGTCTCTCTGGGCACTGGCCACCGCCTCACTCCTGGCTCCCCCAAACACATACTTGAGAAGCTCGGTGGTAGTAGCCACATTAAGGACCGGAAACCAGTTCAGGCACCAGTTTTAACTCAGTTGCAACCGCCATCTGCAACAACCATTAATTTACACCGGCAAGGATACCTGCCACATTCAATACATGGAAATAGGACAGAGGGGATACTGACGGTGAGGGACATGCACATGGATGGTAGAGGTAGCGACCCTGGGGGAACTATCCGAGAAGCTCCAACTCCCGTTAGGGAACAAGCTTCGATACCTGTAGCTGCAAGAATTTCCCAACAAAGAAACCAAGACTTTCCCCTGTTACCCGGAAACACCTTACTTGACAGGATGTTAGCACTGCACTGGCTTGGGGGAGATAAATGTGGCAACGTCTATGGTCGACTTTTGGAAGAGGTAAGGGCCCCACTGAATGAAATGTGACAAAAGTAGGGGCAGCCTCCCCGTAACCCTCCCCGAACAGGCGCCGGAATGTGGCGACTAGGGGCTTTTCACAGTAACTTAATTTGAAGCCTACTTGTGACAATAAGCGATTTTCATTTCATTTCATTCAGGAGCTGGGCATAGAGATAAGGGGAGGACTCTGGATCAAGGCACTGCACAGGATCAACTCCACCATCACATGTGCAGGGCTGAGCCTAATGCAACTAAAGGTGGTGCACAGAGCGCACCTAACCAGATCACGGATGAGCGAATACTCCCTGGAGGTGGAAGATAAGTGCGAGCGGTGTCAGGGGTATCCGGCCAACCACACCTACATGTTCTGGTCCTGCCCTAGACTCGACGGGTTCTCGACCGCCTTCTTCCGGGTCATGTCCATGGTGGTTGGGGTGATGATGAAGTCATGCCCATGTGTGGTGGTCTTCGAAGTATTGGAGCATCCAGAACTCTTCACGGGTTGAGGGGCTGCGACCTAGCCTTCGCATCCCTGATCGGTTGGCGTCAGCTTCTGCTTGGACGGAGGTTGGCTGCACCATCCAAAGCCTCAGACAGGCTCTCCGACCTAATGGAGTTCCTTAAATTGGAAAAAATAAAATTCGCAATTAGGGGGTCTGAGGAAAGACACTACCATATGTGGGAACAATTCATCAGCCTCTTCGAGGACCAGTTCGTGACCAGCGACTTGGGGGTGGAGTGGGGGAGAGAGGGAGGCAGGTAAGGTGAGAGTGAGAAAGGGGGGAGAGAGCAGGGGGAGGGGTGAGGGACCTACCAACGACCAAAGAAAGGGGGAGGGAGGAGCACCCACACCATTGAGAGGAAAAAGGGAAATAGGTCTTACATACTGAAGGGTGCAGGCACCCACATATGAAAGACCGGGACAACATGGAAATGGTGGTTGCCCAGGAAACACTGAGAAATGAAAGGGGGCTCAGAGAACAAAACCAATTACCTACTCTTGCACTGTAACCAACTGAGGTAATGTAAATAGACCACCGGTTACTCTTTACTGTAGTAGCTGCATTGATATTTGTATGTTAACTTGCTAGCTTATTTAATGTGTTTTTTCCATTCTTTATTATTTATGGTTAGTTTGTTATAATGTTTCTCCATTATTATGTTGTCATGTTTTTCCATTATGTTCCGTATACACTAATGTAAATAATGAAATACAAAAACAATGTAAGATACTCATCGTCGAACAGTACAACAAAAGGTCAGTTAATTTCCTGTGCAGTTTGGGCTGGTACAGGATACTCACCCACCCTTCCCCACAGTATCTGGAGTAGTAGTAGCTTTAAAAGGGGAGCGGAATGTCCATTCGCAGTACAATCGGCCTTCTGTTCACAACATAAAAGGAAGAAGAGAAATAATAGGACAGCACCTTTTTAAAAAAAAAATTTGGAGTACCCAATTATTATTATTTTGTTTTCCAATTAAGGGCCAACTTAGCGTGACAAATCCACCTAACCTGGACATCTTTGGGTTGTGGGGGTGAGACCCACGTAGACACGGGGAGAATGTGCAGACTCCACACGGACAGTGGCCCAGGGCTGGGATTTGAACCCGGGTCCTCAGCGCTGTAGTCCCAGTGCTAACCACTGCGCCACATGCCGCCCCAGGACAGCACCTATTGAAGTTACAGAACTTGAGGTGCTTTTCAGCAATCCTAATAGAGATACCAATAGTGAATGGGAAGAGGAGGCAGTGGTTGAAAGGGTGAATATTGTCTCCCCATATCCAGAAGTCATGGGAGTAAATGCTGATGGAGTTTAAAACAAAAGCAAATACAGTGGATGCTACAAATTTGAAATGAAACCATAAAATGGTGGTAAACACTGAGCAAACCAGGTGGTATTTGTGGAGAAAGAAACAGAGTTAATACTGTTTGACCTGTTGAGTGTTTTCCAGAACTGTTTGACACTTGCCAGCCTCAAGAAGGCAGTCAAAGCAAAACATATGCCCAAATTACTTATAACTCAGAGAATTCACTTCCTTAAGCTCTCAATGTTCAATGACACATAATGCAAATTATGAAGGCAACCTTTCACCATTTTTATACAAGCTCGTACATGCCCTTGTTGCTATATTATTGAACTTTGTAGGTGGTACTAAAATATCTGACAGAGAAATTAGCAATTAGACACTCCTTTAACATTCCCACTCATAACACACATCTTTAACAGTCCTAATCTTGAAACACATCTTTAATAGTACCAGTTCTGACAGACATCGTTAACAGCTCCAATCCAGACAGACATCTTTAACAGTGCCAATCTTTACACATGTCTCCAACAGTCCCAATCCTAACACACACCGTTAATAGTTACAATCCTAACACACAACTTTAACAGTGTTGCTAACTTTTGGTTGGTTCAATTGGCTCTGTTTTATAACCTTTGCTCTCGAGTCGCCAGGTATCTTTATGATACCGCCACGAGGTTCAATGATAGTAAAAGTTTCTTTAAATACATTAAAAACAAACGGGAGGCAAAAGTAGACATTGGGCCGCTCCAAAATGACGCTGGTAATCTAGTGATGGGAGACAAGGAAATAGCTGAGGAACTAAATAAGTACTTTGCGTCAGTCTTCACAGTAGAAGACATGAGTAATATCCCAACAATTCAGGAGAGTCAGGGGGCAGAGTTGAATATGGTAGCCATCACAAAGGAGAAAGTGCTAGAGAAACTAAGAGGTCTAAAAATTGATAAATCTCCGGGCCCAGATGGGCTACATCCTAGAGTTCTAAAGGAGATAGTTGAAGAAATAGTGGAGGCGTTAGTTATGATCTTTCAAAAGTCACTGGAGTCAGGGAAAGTCCCAGAGGATTGGAAAACCGCTGTTGTAACCCCCCTGTTCAAGAAGTGAACAAGGAAAAAGGATGGAAAATTATAGGCCAATTAGCCTAACCTTGGTTGTTGGCAAGATTCTAGAATCCATTGTTAAGGATGAGATTTCTAAATTCTTGGAAGTGCAGGGTCGGATTAGGACAAGTCAGCATGGATTTAGTATGGGGAGGTCGTGCCTGACAAACCTGTTAGAGTTCTTTGAAGAGATAACAAATAGGTTAGGCCAAGGAGAGCCAATGGATGTTATCTATCTTGACTTCCAAAAGGCCTTTGATAAGGTGCCTCACGGGAGACTGCTGAGTAAAATAAGGGCCATGGTATTCGAGGCAAGGTACTAACATGGATTGACGATTGGCTGTCAGGCAGAAGGCAGAGAGTTGGGATAAAAGGTTCTTTTTCGGAATGGCAATCGGTGACGAGTGGTGTCCCGCAGGGTTCAGTGTTGGGGCCACAGCTGTTCTCTTTATATATTAACGATCTAGATGACGGGACTGGGGGCATTCTGGCTAAGTTTGCCGATGATATAAAGATAGGTGGAGGGGCAGGTAGTATGGAGGAAGTGGGGAGGCTGCAGAAAGATTTAGACAGTTTAGGAGAGTGGTCCAAGAAATGGCTGATGAAATTCAACGTGGGCAAGTGCGAGGCCTTGCACTTTGGAAAAAAGAATAGCGGCATGGACTATTTTTTAAACGGTGACAAAATTCATAATGCTGAAGTGCAAAAGGACTTGGGAGTCCTAGTCCAGGATTCTCTAAAGGTAAACTTGCAGGTTGATTCCGTAATTAAGAAAGCAAATGCAATGTTGTCATTTATCTCAAGAGGCTTGGAATATAAAAGCAGGGATGTACTTCTGAAGCTTTATAAAGCATTAGTTAGGCCCCATTTAGAATACTGTGAGCAATTTTGGGCCCCACACCTCAGGAAGGACATACTGGCACTGGAGCGGGTCCAGCGGAGATTCGCACGGATGATCTCAGGAACGGTAGGCCTAACATACGATGAACGCCTGAGGATCCTGGGATTATATTCATTGGAGTTTAGGAGGTTGAGGGGAGATCTAATAGAAACTTACAAGATAATGAATGGCTTAGATAGGGTGGACGTAGGGAAGTTGTTTCCATTAGCAGGGGAGACTAGGACCCGGGGGCGTAGCCTTAGAATAAAAGGGAGTCACTTTAGAACAGAGATGAGGAGAAATTTCTTCAGCCAGAGAGTGGTGGGTCTGTGGAATTCATTGCCACAGAGGGCGGTGGAGGCCGGGACGTTGAGTGTCTTTAAGACAGAAGTTGATAAATTCTTGATTTCTCGTAGAATTAAGGCTATGGAGAGAGAGCGGGTAAATGGAGTTGAAATCAGCCATGATTGAATGGTGGAGTGGACTCGATGGGCTGAATGGCCTTACTTCCGCTCCTATGTCTTATGGTCTTAAGTTCAAGTAATGATCAATAACTCAATACACCAATTAGTAAGATTCAAATCAAAGCACATTTATTCTACACAGTAATCGCTACTCATGCATAAATTCTACTTCTAAGCTACTTCTACAACTAACAGGCCGATACTTAGCTTCGGACTGGCCCACCAGGTCAGGGGAACAAATGGCCTTTCGTTCGGGTTCTGAGTCTGTGGGATTCGAAGTTGGTATGGATTGGTAGCTAGGAGCGCCTATCTCGTAGCGAGCGTTGACTTAAGACTCACTGGATATCGGCGGCAGTTGCACCGGTCACTGGCAAGGGTTGGTTCGCGTTGCTGAGTGACCCGGTCAAGAAGAACGATTTGAACTTGGGGGCTTAACTTTATAGTCCCCAGGGGCTTCCCGTCTTTCGGGGCGGACCCTGTACCTGGTTCCACGTGATTGGACTTCGTTCCAATCGCTTGGTTCGATTTCTCCAATACTGGAGCGGTTCCCTGATCGATGGGCGGTTTTAAGGTGCCCGTTAACCTCTTTTGTGTTGGCTCCTGCTGGCGCCGGGGAGTCTGGCTTAGCTTTGTTTATCCCAAATGTTTCGATTGTTCCCGGGGATCGCTCATTAGTATGTAGATGGCTGCTACATTATTATGCAGATGGCTGCTTGTATCGATGCTGTCTGGGCTTTTGCAGAGTTTAATACACAGTAACTTGCACCTGCTAGTTTCTGCCTGTGTTGGCTGAATTTCCCTTCAGCCTTTGCTGTTCTCCATTTTAAATCGGGACTTGGCCAACCCAGGTGGCTACACACCCTCCTTGTGATCCTAACGCGAAGCGTGAAGGATCACATAACTGCGTTGTTTTTCATTCCCTGACCCGGCGAGCACTCTTCAATGGCCTCTGCACTGACCATAACTATGCAAAATTTTTTTAACTGACAATTCTGAGGGGCGCTATGTCAAACAGGGACATGCATTACAAAACAAGAAAATCGGAACCTCTAACTATCCGTAATAAACTACACTCACTCAAACATTTCATCACACTAAGTTCCGAAACCATACAAACAAAATCATAGCAGTATTATACACATTTTCTGGCTTGGCAGTCAAGCTCAGGATTGTCGAATTGCTCATGAACATTTCTTTATTTACAACAAATCGCAAACGAATGCTCTTTATTATAGATCGCAGGGGTCAGGGGTCTGGTCATATCCGAAAATAGGGGATCTGATCCTATATACTGGGGTTCGAGCGCAGTAGGCTCTCCTTCTCCAGTTTCTCAGACGAATAGTCTGCACGATGCAGCAGAGTATCGCCAATACTAATAGGGATTCTATCAGGTAGGACAGGGAGTAACCAGGTTATAAACCTGTCACACCAAGATGGTGTGGTGTCGCTTGTGACTGGGCTCTGGGTACTGTGGGGAAGTGAATCATTCATGCGCAACCAAATGTCCATTAGGGTTATGAGCCACACGGAGGATGTCCTCATGGTTCTTCTTCTTTCACTCTTTTCTTCTCTTCTCTTCTCTGGTCCTCGAGCTTCTGGAGTTCTGTGTGATCAAGCATAGTGTCTGTTACTATCTTGGTTTAATATCTTGTATGATATCCTGTCTGTCCTTTAGTGCTAATTACTCCCTTTATAATTGGTCACTATGTGTGACTCCCTCATTTTTTTTTCAGAAATCCGAATTTCAGGACAAGACACACTTACAAATGCTGAACCAGTGTGAGCCATCTCGCAGGCTGTGCGATTTACCATCCAAATGTTTAAGGATGTAAATAGCATAAGGTTGGCAACCTAAGGGTCACCTGAAAACAAAACAAAACTTTTTGAACAAAACTTGCCGAAATGAGGTGTGTATGGGCACGCGGGTACGATTTGGATGGAGTCCCCGGGTAGGACGGCGACCAATGCCGTGTGTGCCCTACCCGAGCGTAGCTGACCAGAGGGGGGTTCCTAGGCAGGGCGGGTCCCAATGCCGTTTCTCCACTGCCTGAGCAACCGACAAGAACGGGCAAGAAGTGTAGTCATCGTGGGGGGTTGCCGTATTGGTTCTCCCCTTGAACCAGAAGGGCAGTAATGAACAGGGGTCTGTGTATCTGTCGACAGACGAGTTCCGCTGAACTGGCGTCTGGGACATTAACAAATCTCTGCGGACAAGTTCTCAGAGGTTTCGGCCAAAAGGGCGTGGGGCTGTGGGGAAAAAAAATTCCGGTCTAACATACAACATTGAACAGTACAAGTACAAACAACATCAAACATGCTGCAGGTTCCATCAGAAAGGACACCGTTTTCTCCCAAGCGGTTCCTTTTAAAACATCATCTGGACACCTCAGTTATCGGTTGCGAACAGGGTCGCAAAGGGGTTCTCGTTTTGGAAGTCAGACTCAAAGTCATCATCTTCTCCTGGATGCCAAACTCTCGAGTGTATCAGGGCTGATAGGGCTGCATGGTGTGATTTTGGATCGCTCTCGTCGTTCCGGACGAGTCTGTACGAATTATCCCGGTGCCAAAAGGTGGTGTCTAGTTCTGTGGGGACGGAATCGGGGTCGTCATTGTAGGTCGGTGGTCGGTATTGGGGTCTGTTTAGGAAAGTGATCGTGAAGGGATCACTCGAATCGTGGTCGGATTCGCTGGGTGTGGGTCCGGTTGCATGGGGATAGTAGGGAGGCGTGCTGTGGCTATTGTCCGAGTCACAGTCGTTGTCGCTGCTGCTGCAGTCTGTGGGCGTTCCGGGGCGGAGTGTATATTTCGGGGGTGGAGTCGAGGTTGAATCCGTGGCTGGGTTGGACGTGTTGGGGGATGGTAGGGTTACGTTGGCTGTGGGCGGGGCGTGGTCTGCTGCGTCGAGCATGACGTGGTGTGCGTGGTTAGACTGTGTTCCATATGCCTTCAGCTGGTTGATATGGAACCACGCAGTCTTTCCATTAGGGTACTTCATTTTGTAGACGGAAGGGCTTACTTTGTCCGTAATGGAGTACGGACCCGAATACTTTGGTGACAGGAATGTGCTGGGGTTGTATACGGAGAGCATGACTTGCTGTCCTACACTGAACTCAGTCGCATGCACTGTCTTACCGAAACAGGCCTTGCTCTGTTACTTTCTTGTGCCCAAATTTCACTGCGGCTGCCAGCTGAGCTGTTTTAACATTCTCCACTAATTGTTTGACTGCGTTCTCGTGTGTGAGGGCCGTCACTTTGGGGCTGGTCAAATCTAATCCTAATAAAAATTCTGTACCTTTCATGGGGCGTCCGGTCATGAGAGTGTGTGGGGTGTAACCTGTAGATGTGGAAACCGTATTTCGCAAAAACATCAGCGCAAAGGGGAGGACTGAGTCCCAAGTGGTGTTGTTTTGCTGGACCATTTTTCTGAGGGTGGATTTTATGGTCCGATTCATGCGCTCCACGATACCACTTGACTGGGGGTGGTATGCAATGTGGAATTTTTGGGTAATGCCAAATATTGTGAGGACGTTCTTCATGACACGTCGCGTAAAATGGGAACCTTGGTCTGATTCAATGCTACGGGGGAGTCCCCATCTCGTGAAGATGTGGTGGGTTAAAATCTTGACTGTGGTCTTTGCCGTGTTAGTTCTGGATGGGAATGCTTCCACCCATTTTGTAAACGTGTCTATCACCACGAGTACATATTTATAACCATTCCTGCAAGGGGGCAATGGTCCTATATAATCAATCTGGAGGTTAGTCCAGGGGCCATTAACGGGTCGGGTGTGACGGAGCTGAGCCTTTTTGGCGTACCTGTCCGGGTTGTTCTGGGCACAGATAAGGCAATTCTCAATGTAGTGATTTACATCGTCCTTTAAACTCGGCCACCAACAGAGCTGCCTGAGGTGGGATGCAGTGGGATCGATTCCCTGATGTCCATGACTGTCATGGAATAAACAAATTAGTTGATTCCTGTCCTGTTCAGGAACCACATAAAGAGTGTCTTTTGACACCACACCGTCATGTGTGGTCAGAGCATTTTTAAACCTCTCATAGGGGGCTGGATAGTTTCCTTTCAAAATCTCCCTGAGATTGCTGTTCTGCTTCTGGGCCTGCATTAAATCCTCGATATTAGTCTGCGAGACCTGAACTGCATTCACTGGTGCGCTTTCGGGGGGTGTCCAAAAATATCCGTGCCTGGAACCTGCTTTAGCCAGTGCGTCGGCCTTTACATTTCCAGGGGAGGAGGAACGATGGTGACTACGAACTTTGACTATTCCAAAAGTCCTGTTCTGTGCTCTCTCTAAAATGTGACGGAGCAATGGGGCTGAAGGGAGGGGCTTTCCGTCTGCGGAAACAAATCCTCTTGCTTTCCACAGCGGTAGGAATTCCGTAAGGCTGTTGCAGACATAGAGGCTGTCCGAATATATGTCTGCTGGGCTGGGGAAGGAATCTGGGTGTTCCACTATGTATGCGATGGCCGCAAGTGCTGCTGCCTGCGCGCCTAAGTGTCCTGGAAGTTTTATTGCTATTTCTTCTAGGGCGCGTCCCTGCACGTCCTCAATGTAAATACCGCATCCTGTTATGCGTTTCCCTTCTAATATTGTGGAAGATCCATCCACATATATCCTAATGGGTTCGCATGTGTCTGTGTGCTTGGGGCTCTGGGGTGAACTCCCTATCTTTCTGGGGGGTGTTTTCGCAATAAAGGGGCCTGTGTTGTGTTGTGGAGAGATAATTTCACATTCATGGGGTGTTCCGGGGTACTGTAGGTTATCGGCTAAAAAAGTGTGGGCCTTTGTCCTTTTAACAGTGATGTCCCGTCCCTGCAAAAGAAGGGTCCATCTGGCTGCTCTTATCTGACTAACTTTACTGTCCTTGAGTCATCCGTCCAGTAAAAGTTGGGTGGGGGTGTGTTCTGTGAGGATTGTGATGGGGTTCACTCCGGTTATGTACAAAAAATACTGTACTGCCCAAAAAACTGCGAGCAGGTGCCTTTCACAGGCTGAAAATCCCTGCTCCACAGCATCTAAAACTCTGGAGGCGTAAGCCACGGGCCTTAACTGTTTGTGCCGTTCCTGAAGGAGCACGGCCGAAATGGTGCGGTCTGTGCTTGCTACCTCTATCGCACAGGGGGAAAGCGGGTCTGGAATTTGTAGTGCGGGGGCTGCTATGAGTGCTTGTTTCAAAGAGTCCATAGCATCCGTATGCTGCGGAAGCCATTCCCAGGCGGCTCCTTTCTTTAGGAGGTGAGAGGGGTGCTGCCTTGCTGGCGAAACCGTCAATGTGGTTTTGGCAGTAGCCAACCAGTCCTAAAAACGACCGGAGGGCTGAAACGTTCTGGGGGAAGGGGCAATTTAGCGATCGAGTCAATCCTTTTGTGCTCGATCTCGCGTTTACCATGCGTTATAATTGTACCCAAATATATCACCTTATTTTCCAGAATCTGGGCCTTTTTGGGGTTAACTTTACATCCAATTGCTTGTAGGAGTTCCAGGAGTTCGGACAGAAGCTCAATGTGCTCTTCCTTGGTGTCTGTCTGCAGTAGTAGGTCGTCTACGTACTGGACCAGACATTTGGGGCGAGAGAATTTGGCTAAACCATTTGCCAGCTGTCGGTGGAAAATGGAGGGGGAGTTGTGGAATCCTTGTGGCAGGCATGTCCACGTGTACTGCTGTGCTTTAAAGGTGAAGGCAAATTTGTCCTGGCACGCCTTTGCCAATGGAATGGACCAGAATCCATTACTGATATCCAAAACCGTAAAGTATCGGGAATTGAGTCCCTGCTTGAGCATGATCTCGGGACTTGTGGCTACTGTGGGGGCTGCTGCGAGGTGATTTTGTTGAGTTCCCGATAATCAATGGTCAGTCGCCATGATCCATCGGGCTTTCTCACTGGCCAAATCGGGGCATTATTAGTGGAGGCTACTGATCTAAGTACGCCCTGCTCTAATAAGCTGTCGATTACTTTTGCGATTTCTCCCTCTGCCTCTTGGGGGAATCCATATTGTCTTTGGGGTCTAGGGTCAGGTCCTGTGATTTGTACTGAACCAGTCATCCGGCCACAGTCGTGTTTGTGGGTTGCGAATGCTGTCCTGTTCTTTTGTAACACTGCCCTAACCTGCTTGTCCGTGCTAATTGTCGTCGGGTTAAACCAAAATTTGCCTATTGCGCTAATTTTGTTGGCGTATTCTCCTATTGTGAGCGTTGCGGGGGCTCTTGCAGATTTTGTCATTTTCCAGACACACTGGTTGACTGGATCAAATGATAGGTTGTGGGAACTCATAAAGTCTACGCCCAAAATGTGTTCTGCTGTGTGGGGCAGGTCGACTAAAACTATGGGGTGCTTGGTGGTGATGTTGCCGATTTGAATGGGTACAAGGGCTGTGATGTGTCCCTGCTGTGAGTGGCCTGTAAAGCCGCTGAGGGTGATAGTGACTGTAGTGGGCCACGTGTCCTTTTGGAACATGGTGGAGGAATTTATTGAGGTGCGGGACCCTCCTGTGTCCCAGAGAAACTCGATGGGCTGTCCCCGTATTTTTGCTGCGACTACCGGTCGTCCGGACCTATCCCAAAGGGTGTCGCAGACCCAACTGGGGGAGCCCGAACACCGTCAGTCTTTTTATGGGCTCTGTCTGATTTTTACTTAGAGTGCCCGTCTGCTGGGCTCTCTGTGGCTTTCGTGGGGCATTGCACTCTTGCAAAGTGTCCCAACTGTCCACAGTTGTAACACTCCTGTGACTTTTGTGGGGGGCTGTTCTTGCTTTCATTTACCCATGCGGGGTTCTGGTGTGTTTTAACTGCTTGTATGTCTGCTTCTGCCTGCTTTTCTTCGGGATTTTTAACTGCGGGTTTGTTTTGTACAGACTGCTCCCAGGCGCGGGACAATCTTTTTACTACCCATTTCTCATTATGAGCCTCCTCTGAGGGATCATAATTCGCACAAGCTTTTTGTCCTGTTTTTGTGGCATGGGAGATAAGGGTGCGGGTCCATTTGGCCATGTTGTCTGGGGACAAATGGGCGCGGTCTAAGTCTCCAAAAACTGCTGCAAAATGGATCCACAGGCGTCCAGCAAACGCTGTGGGGTGCTCGGTTTTCTTTTGCTTGCATTTATTGAGGCCATCTACGGGGACACCCCGGTTATACCCGATCGCGTCTAGGACCGCGGTATGCATTTCTGCAAGGGTGCCTCCTCCTACATTCTGTGGGTCGGGAAGGGCTGCTACGACCGAAGGGTCTAAACTCAAAACTGTGAGCTTTACGTGCTCTCGCTCATCCAGGCCGTACATGGTCGCCTGCTGCTTTACTCTGGCAAAGAAGTGGTGGGGGTCTGAGGTGGGAAGGAACGGTGTGATTTTTTTCGCATGCGTCCCGTAATTGGGTCACTGTTAAGGGGGTGGTGTACAGAAATTCCGTATCATCCGATGTGGCTGTGCGGTGGGTGGTTACTGGATTCATTGGAGCCTGAACTATCTCCTCTGTGGGGGCTTGGGGCGCTTTTGCTTTTGGGGCTTTCCCTGCGCACATGTTCCCTGAACATATCTCTGCGCTGTCTCATCCAACTCTTCCCAATCAGAGCCGTCTTCCTCATCTAATTTTGCTCCAAAGGTTTCCTGGAATTCTTTTTGAACTGAAAGCAGATATTGCAGTTCTGCAATCTGCTTCCGGCACTTTGCGTGGTCTAGTGAGCTTTGTCTTTGTTCCGTGGTGGCAGCATGGAGTGCTCTTAACGCTGCCTTCAGGTCACTACACTGCCTCTGCAATGCTTCTACCTGCTTCTCGGTTTCTTCACGTACCAGGACTGCACGTTGCGTGTCCTGATAGGCCTTTTCATACTGGGACTGGAAGTTGCTTAAGTGCGCCAGATAAGACTGGTGTGCCCGCGTGGCATCATCTACCTCTCCGTCTTTTGCTGCCAACTTCGTCCTTAACTCTAAGTTCTCTCTTTCTACCTCACTAACACCGACCTTGCTCATTCGATGTATGCCTTCTATCTCTTTCCGGAGCGTCCTAATGACCTCCTCTGTGCCTCACAATTGTGCCAAGCAGGACACGATTGCCATCGGCTTGCAAGCTTTTCCTAAGCTCTTCTTGTGAATCTCGCTCAGGTTCTCCCACCAAGTATGTCCTATACTCCCGGGACCTGTTTCCTCGTTGTTACAGAATTCGCTCCAAAGGGGCCATCCTTTCCCTTTGAGGTACTTCCTGATTTCTTCCCATATGGGACATTGTCCTACTCTACTGCTGCTGGTCGCTGTGACCGCAAATTCTTCTGGGTTCATGAGGCATTGCATTGCCTGCATTGCCATCTTTCTTATCTGAATTCTTCTTTTAAATTTGGAACAAGTACACTAAGGCGGTGCTGTAGTTACTGGTACGGCTTTCGCTAATTTCCGAAATACAAACTCCCGACAGTTTTGTCGCAACAAAAAAAATCTATCAGTTTTACCTTGTAGCCCTGTTAGTTACGCACACATCTAACACACTTCCGAATTATGAGGATTGATCAGAACTGCTTGAACACTTGTGGTTTTCTGTTCCCAATTGGATCTCTAATTCAAATTTCTGGGTTCTCCCGGAGTGGTTAAGCCACTTCTAGTTCGGGTCCCGTCAGATGTCGCCAGTAATATGTTGCTAACTTTTGGTTGGTTCAATTGGCTCGGTTTTATAACCTTTGCTCTCGAGTCACCAGGTATTTTTATGATACCGCCACAAGGTTCAAGTAAATTGTGAACAGTTGTGGGCCCAACACTGATCCCTGAGGGACACCACTAGCTACTGATTGCCAACCAGAGAAACACCCATTAATCCCCACTCTTTGCTTTCTATTAATTAACCAATCCTCTATCCATGCTACTACTTTCCCCTTAATGCCATGCATCTTTATCTTATGCAGCAACCTTTTGTGTGACACCTTGTCAAAGGTTTTCTGGAAATCCAGATATACCACATCCATTTGCTCCCCGTTATCTACTGCTTTGGATACTGTTGGGGGGGAATGGCCTCTCAGGTGACAGCAGCAACAGCCAAATGTGTTGCACCACAGTTGGTTCTACTGCACAGGGGAGGAGTAAAAACTGTGGGAATACAATAGTTGTAGGGGATTCAGTTGTAAAAGGAATAAATAGGCATACCTGTGGCCGCAAACGAGACTCCTGGATGGTGTGTTCCCTCCCTGGTGGTAGGGTCAAGAATGTCTCAGAGCGGCTCTGGAGGGGGAGGGTGAACAGCCAGTGGTCGTGGTACACATTAATACAAACAACATAGGTAAAAAAGGGGATGAGGTTCTAAAAGCAGAATACAGTGAGTTAGGAAGTAAGTTGAAAAGTAGGATTTCAGGATTAGAACATAGAATATAGAACATAGAACATTACAGCACAGTACAGGCCCTTCGGCCCTCGATGTTGAGCCGACCTGTGAAACCACTCTAAAGCCCATCTACACTATTCCCTTATCGTCCATATCGATTTTCACACTTTCCAGAATTGCTAACACCTCCTCCTTATGAACCTCAAGCCCTTCTAGTCTAGTAGCCTGAATCTCAGTATTCTCCTCGACAACATTGTCTTTTTCCTGTGTGAATACTGACGAAAAATATTCATTTAGCACCTCTCTTACCTCCTCGGACTCCACGCACAACTTCCCACTGCTGTCCTTGACTGGCCCTACTCTTACCCTAGTCATTCTTTTATTCCTATATATCTATAGAAAGCTTTAGGGTTATCCTTGATCCTACCAGCCAAAGACTTCTCATGTCCCCTCCTGGCTCTTCTTAGCTCTCTCTTTAGGTCCTTCCTAGCTAACTTGTAACTCTTGAGCGCCCTAACTGAACCTCTTGACAAGTGTTTCAACTGCTTTAGTAAACCACGGTTCCCTCGCTCGACCACATCCTCCCTGCCTGACAGGTACATACTTATCAAGGACATGCAGTAGCTGTTCTTTGAACAATCTCCACATTTCCATTGTGCCCAACCCCTGTGTTTCCTCTCCATCCAATGCATCCTAACTCTTGCCTCATCGCATCATAATTGCCTTTTCCCCAGATATAACTCTTGCCCTGCGGTATATACCTATCCCTTTCCACCACTAAAGTAAATGTAATCGAATTGTGGTCACTATCACCAAAGTGCTCACCTACCTCCAAATCTAACACTTGTCCTGGTTCATTACCCAGTACCAAATCCAATATGACCTCGCCTCTCGTTGGCCTATCTACATACTGCGTCAGGAAACCCTCCTGCACACATTGGACAATATCGGACCCATCTAAAGTACTCGAACTATAGCGTTTCCAGTCAATATTTGGAAAGTTAAAGTCCCCCATAACAACTACCCTGTTGCTTTCACTCATATCCAGAATCATCTTTGCAATCCTTTCCTCTACATCTCTGGAATGTTTCGGACGCCTATAGAAAACCCCTAACAGGGTGACCTCTCCTTTCCTGTTTCTAACTTCAGCCCATACTACCTCAGTAGACGAGTCCTCATCAAACGTTCTTTCTGCCACCGTAATACTGTTCTTGACTAACAATGCCACCCCTCCCCCTCTTTTATCACCTTCCCTGACCTTACTGAAATATCTGAACCCCGGCACCTGCAACAACCATTCCTGTCCCTGCTCTATCCATGTCTCCGAGATGGCCACAACATCGAAGTCCCAGGTACCAACCCATGCCGCAAGTTCACCCACCTTATTCTGGATGCCCCTGGCATTTAAGTAGACACACTTTAAACCACCTTCCTGCCTGTCGGTACACTCCTGCAACTTTGAGACCTTACTCATGACCTCACTATTCTCAACCTCCTGTATACTGGAGCTACAATTCAGGTTCCCAATCCCCTGCTGAACTAATTTAAACACTCCCGAAGAGCATTAGCAAATATCCCCCCCAGGATATTGGTACCGCTCTGGTCCAGATGTAGACCATCCCGTTTGTAGAGGTCCCACCTACCCCAGAATGAGCCCCAATTATCCAGGAATCTGAAACACTCCCTCCTGCACCATCCCTGTAGCCACGTGTTCGACTCCTCTCTCTCCCTATTCCTCGTCTCGCTAGCACGTGGAACGGGTAACAACCCAGAGATAATAACTCTGTTTGTCCTAGATCTAAGTTTCCACCCTAGCTCCCTGAATTCCTGCCTTACATCCCTATCCCTTTTCCTACCTATGTCGTTGGTACCTATGTGGACCACGACTTGGGGCTGCTCCCCCTCCCCCTTAAGAATCCCGAAAACACGATCCGAGACTACCAGTGCCACATGATAGTCAGAGTAGAAATAGCAGGACATATATCGGATGAATACACGGCTGAAGAGATGGAGTGAGGGAGAGGATTTCAGATTCCTGGGACATTGGGACCAGTTCTGGGGTGGTTGGACGAGTACAAATTGGATGGGTAACACCTGGTCAGGACCGAGACTGATGTCCTAGGAGGAGTATTTACCAGAGTGATTGGGGAGGGTTTAAACTAAAAAGCAGGGGGTGGGAACTAATGCAAGGAGTCATAAGAAGTGAAATCAGGGACAAAATCAAAAGACAGAAAGGGGAATAAGAAAAGTGATGGGCAGAGAAATCAAGGGCCAGAATCAAACAGGGCCACAGTAAAAAATAGTGGGAATGGGGCAAGAAATATACAAAAGTCATGCCTTAAGGCTTTGAGTTTTAATGCACAGAGTCTTCACAAGAAAGTGGATGAATTAATCATGCAAAAAGGTATAAAAAGTTGGCATTTCAGAGCTATGGCTTCAGGATGTTAGGAAAGAATTAAAGTTCCCTAGTGCTCAATTAGAATTTTAATTTTAATTATTGAATAGATCACACTTATTATTTGATAGACTGTTTATGGGGTGTATATGGCAGATGGTGGAATTTGAATTCAATAAAAATCTGGAATTAAAAGTCTAATGTCGACCATTGTCAATTGTTGTTATAACCCATCTGGCTCACTAATGTCCTTTAGGGAAGGAAATCTGCCGTCCTTACCTGATCTTACCTGATCTGGTCTACATGTGACTCCAGACTGATTCTTAAATGCCCTCAGGGATGAGCAACAAATGCTGGCACAGCCAGCGACGCTCACATTCTATGAACAAATAAAGAAATATATATTATATATATAATACCAACCTTGTAGAGTGATTTAGATAATCTTGGAAAACAAATGGCTGAATCCACGTGTAGATTGTCAAGATTGACTACCCACCATTGTGTTACCATGGGGATATGGTTTACGTCCTCGCCGAAGAAAAAACAAGGAATGGCCCTGGCATCTCCGCTCCCATACAAAAGCAAGATAAGATGCAAGGTATTCTCGGAATTGGATTTGGATCAGTTGGACTCAGATGAAGATTTGGATACATTATTAACTTTCATGGATAAAATTTACCAAAAGGATGACTTATTAAATGCATATGAGGCCTGGTCAGATTTTGACAGATTTAGAAAATCAGAGGATATCTCCATAGAAGAGTATTTAATGGAATTCAGCAAACTATATACTAGACTGCAAAAATTCTGCCTAGAAATCCCTCAATCCGTTGAAATTATTGGACTGTGCCACAGTCACAAATATGGATAGACTTATGGTTTTGACGGGAGTTATTTTGCAGAAAGTCACATCCTGTTAGAACAAAAGTCACAGGCTTTAAACAAGTTCCTGGGCAAACATTCCTTCCAGGCAGCATTCACGACATAAGTGGACTGATCAGCGATAATAAACACTATGGAAGACTTATGTTAATAGGATGGCGAGGTGGCATAGAAACAGGTTGCAAGTGTCAATACGAAAGAACATTTATAACTAAAAATAATGAGGATGACATGGGATTGCATGGTGGCACAGTGGTTAGCACTGCTGCCTCACAGCGCAAGGGACCCGGGTTCAATTCTGGCCTTGGGCGACTGCTTGTGTGGAGGTGCTCCGGTTTCCATGTTCAGACTAGGTGGGGTTTGAATAGGGTGTTTGAAACCAAAAATTAGACAGAAAACTGAAGAAGACGAGGGAGATATTGACGAGGGAGATATTATCGGATATTTTCTTAGTAATGAGAAGTTTCAGTCCAGTGATGAATGTGTTGGTTGCAGAGTCCTTCAATTGTGCCATATTAGACAGCATCAAAAATGTACATCGAAAATATGTGGAATAAACTGGTTGAAATGTTGCCTATTCTATAAGTGACGATTGGAACAAAGTTAAGGGTTTCACGGATTCACTGTTTCTGAGACTGTGGTGGACTGATGACTTGTTGGTACTGTAAAACACTACCACTGTAAAGACTGAGTCCAGACTCAATTTGTGGACTGTAAAAAGTTAAAAGAATTGTTAACTACTGTACAATATCAGTACTCAATTGCATGTAAAACCTTACAATGCTCTTACTATAATACATGTTTGTATTATAGTAAGGGAACCCGGCCCATCGGCGACGGTGAATCGCGGAGGCCCCGGAGAATAGAGGGTCAGGCCCGCTAATGATATGCCAATGGTGCTTAAACACCGCACGGCGAGCAACGCATTTATGCCATTTTCGGAGTGCCGGAGGATCCTGATCTGGTGTCAAACCGGCACCTACCGCGATTTTGGCATTGGAGGCTATTCTCCACCCAATCGCGTTTTGCGATTTCGGCATCAGCCAACGGTGAATCCTGCCCAAGGAATTTGGAAGTTCCACGAGTTTCAGATTTGATGGTAATATCCTTAAATCGCTGAAAAGAGTGACTCCTTGTAAAATCACTGGAAGCAATCATTTTATTAGCACGGATGTTGTATTCAGTGAAATACCTTTACTATTAAGCCAACCATCGATGAAGAAAGCACATATGAAACTTGACATGGAAAAAGACGAGGCCCTCTTTTGTAAGGGCCCCGAAGAATCCAGTTTTAAGGATACAAAATAATAACGTTTATTTACTATAACAATATATACATAACAGTAGCAGTAACTTCCCTTGCTACCTTCTCCTTCCTCCTGGTTCCTGGACTGGCCAGCTTATTTATAGTAGGAGTTTCTCCGCCCCCCTCATTGGGGAAGTTCATACTCCCATAGGATTGCGGGATAGTCATTGGTCCCCAGCCAATCGTCAGTAGGCAGGTTATAACAACCCTCCCCCCCAAAGTCCAAGGAATCCACCGTAGGCCCTGGCGAAGGAAGGCGTCGAACTCGTTTGGCCGCAGGCCGGACGCCATTTGCATGCGGCGCTGGATCAGGCGGCGTATAACGAGACGGAGACCGGCGCTTCCGTGATGAATGGCGCGGTTGTACATCCACGGCCTGTGGACCTGAGGATTCCCACTCTGATTCATCCTGTGTCTCCATCTCGGAGTCAGAGTCTGCTGCCTCCGTCATGTCAGCGTCTCGATCCCCATTCGGTCCCGTCACGACCTGCGCAGGCTTCGAGTTAGGCACCAGTGGAAGATTTGGAGGACTACCTTCCCTTGTTTCTGGTCTTTGCCGCTGTTGAACTGAGCTCCGGGGGCGGGGAATCTTTTGCGGGGATGATCTTCTGGACCGGACGTGGTCTACATGTTTTCGCTGGAGATGACCCTGGGCTTGCACTTGGTACGATATAGGGCCCGTTTGGCGAAAGATTACACCAGGAACCCATTGGGCACCACCAGCAAAATTCCGCATGAATACTGGGTCACCGGGCGCAAACTGCCGAATCGGACGATGCCGAGACAATCCCGGTCCCTGCCGTTCTTGTGTGCGGCGTACTTTTGCGCCAATGTCCGGGAAGACCATACTAAGGCGGGTGCGAAGTCTCCGGCCCATTAGGAGTTCTGCGGGAGCTACCCCAGTCACCGCATGGGGGGTGGTCCTGTACGTAAACAAAAACCGAGCCAGTCTCGTGTCCATTGATCCGGAAGACTGCTTCTTTAGGCCTCTTTTGAATGTTTGCACTGCACGCTCTGCCAACCCATTTGAAGCCGGGTGGTAAAGGGCAGTGCGGATATGGCGGATGCCGTTCGTCTTTGTAAACCTAGCAAACTCCTCACTCGTGAATGGAGTGCCATTATCCGTGACCAGCACCTCGGGGAGGCCATGCGTGCTAAATGATAAACGCATTTTTTCAATTGTTGCGCAGGACGTTGTCCCCTGTATCTTATGCACCTCCAGCCATTTGGACTGGGCGTCAATTAGTAGAAGGAACATGGATCCCTGAAAAGGGCCTGCAAAATCTGCATGTAAGCGTGCCCAAGGCCGCCCTGGCCATTCCCAGTGATGTAGGGGCGCGGCCGGCGGAAGCTTCTGATGCTCCTGGCAAATGGAGCAGTTTTGGGCCACCTTCTCAATGTCGGTGTCGAGGCCTGGCCACCAGACATAACTCCGGGCCAACATTTTCATCTTGGTCACGCCCGGATGCCCAGTGTGCAAGTCTGATAATATCAGCTCCTGGCCTTTTTCCGGGACAATCACACGCGTCCCCCACAAGAGGATGCCGTCTTCCACGCTGAACTCTGACAGCTTGGAGGAAAATGCCCGCAACTCGCCTGGGAGCTGTCTATGCTGCCCACCATACAGGACTATGTGCCGAACCTTTGACAGGACTGGCTCCGTCTGGGTCCACTCACGGATCTGTGATGCCGTGACAGGCAAGGTGTCCATAAAATTTAGGGTTGCGACCACCTCACCGGTCGTGGGGGTCGACATGGGGCCGGTTGATAAAGGCAATCGGCTCAGTGCGTCGGCATTTGCTATCTGCGTACCTGGTTTGTGCTCCAGAGAATACTCATATGCAGCAAGCAACAAAGCCCAGCGCTGGATCCGTGCAGAAGCAATGGGCGGTATTGGCTTATCCTCTCTGAAGAGTCCCAGCAGGGGCTTATGATCAGTCACGATAGTGAAATGGCGGCCGTACACATACTGGTGGAAGCGTTTCACTGCCAGGCCCTCCTTCTCGATCTGCGCGTACTTTTTCTCCGCTGCAGTCAATGTACGGGAGGCGAAAGCTATCGGTTGCTCGGCCCCGTTCTCCATCTTGTGGGACAGGACAGCCCCAATACCATACGGGGATGCATCACATGTGACGAGCAAAGGCTTTCCCGGATCATAGTGGGTTAGTAACCCAGACGACGACAATTGTTGCTTTACCCGCCGGAAAGCGGTTTCTTGCGGCTGACCCCAAACCCAGGTGTGATTTTTCTTTAGCAGCAGGTGTAAGGGGGCCAGCGTAGTTGCCAGATTGGGGAGGAACTTCCCGTAATAGTTTACGAGTCCGAGAAAAGAACGAAGATGCGAAGTGTCAGTCGGGGTGGGGGCATGTTGAATTGCACGCACCTTCTCTGCGACGGGGTGCAGACCCTCGCGGTCCACCCGATAACCTAGGTAGACTACTTCTTTTGCCTGAAATACGCACTTTGTGTGACGTAAACGGACTCCAGCCTCCGAAAGGCGTTTAAGAACAGCCTCCAGATTTTCCAAATGCTCTTGCTCCGACGTCCCTGTAATCAACACGTCATCTAGGTAGACAGCCACATGTGGTAAACCTCTCAAAATGCCCTCCATAACACGTTGAAAAATTGCGCAGGCAGAGGATACTCCAAAGGGCAACCGTGTATATTCATACAGGCCCCGGTGTGTGTTAATTGTTACATATGGTCGGGAGGCAGGGTCCAGCTCCAACTGCAGGTAGTCGTGACTCATATCTAATTTTGTGAATGAGAGTCCGCCTGCAAGTTTCGCGTAGAGATCCTCTATGCGAGGCATTGGGTATCGGTCGAGTCGGGAAACTGTATTCACTGTAAGTTTATAGTCGCCACACAAGCGAACTGTGGCATCTGGCTTCATTACTGGTACAATTGGTGCTGCCCAGTCAGCAAAACGGACGGGCCTGATAATACCCAAACTCTCCAAACGAGTGAGCTCCCCTTCTACCTTCTCGAGCAAAGCGTAAGGCATTGGGCGCGCCCGGAAATAGCGCGGCGTGGCTCCTGGTTCAACTTGGATACGGGCTACGGCCCCTTTTATTTTCCCCAAACCAGGCTGGAATACCTCTGGGTATCGTCCTAGCACCTCAGTCAACCCTCCAGAAACTGTTTGGAGGATGTGCTGCCATTGCAACCGCAAATGGCGCAACCAGTCCCGACCCAACAGGCTGGGCCCATGGCCACGCACTACGATAAGTGGGAAACGCCCCTCCTGGCGTCCATAAACAACAGGGGTCATTGTAGTTCCTGCAATGTCCAGTGGTTCCCCCGTGTAGGTGGCCAACCTGGCCTGTGAGTCAGTTAATGTAAGGGTCTGTATACCCTGCTTGATGCGGTAGAATGTCCTCTGGGCGATCACGGAGACCGCTGCGCCAGTATCCAACTCCATCTCCAGCGGGTGGCCATTGACCCATACTGTCACCTTAATGGGGGCCACACGGGGAGCTGCCACACAATGCAGCTGCAGGCAGTCGTCCTCCGTCTCCACGTCCTCAGGAGTGGTCGCCGCAGGTTCATCCACATGGAAGGTACGGCCTCTGGGCTGGTCCCAGTTACGGCCCCTGGGCTGGTCCCAGTTTCGGTCGGAACGACGGCGCCTCTGGCGTCCCCAGGACCGCCGTCCGCGACGGGGTCGGCGCCTACAAGTCTGACATGGACATGGTTCCTCATCCATTGGCTCTGGAGAAGGCTCCCTTCGGGGAGGAATGTCCGATGGCCACTGGCGTCGGTCCGGATGTTGCCTCGCCCAAGGTACCGCAGGAGTGCGGGGGGACGTTTTTGGGCGGAAAGGGTTGCGCCCCAAGGCATGCACTTCCATTCCCTGTAGCTCATGTACTCCTCGCTCTGTGCTCTCTCGGGACAAGACTATTTGTATTGCCTGTTGAAAAGTCAATGTTTGCTCCGCTAACAACTTTCTCTGGGTGGCCGCATTGTTAATACAGCAAACCAAACGGTCGCGTAACATTTCTGACAAGGTCTCACCATAGTCACAGTATTCCGCAATCCCGCGTGGCCTGGATAAAAATCGGCAAGGGATTCTCCAGGGGTCCTCTCAGCGGTATTAAACCGGTAACGCTGGACTATCGTGGACGGGGTTGGGTTAAAATGTTGCCCCACTATATTCACAAGTTCATCAAAAGTTTTGGTGTCCGGCGCAGCTGGGTACGTAAGGCTCCTAATCACCCCAAACGTATGCGGCCCGCAGGCGGTGAGCAATATGACCACCTGGCGCTCGTTTTCAGTGATATTGTTTGCCCGGAAATAGTAACGCATCCGTTGTGTGTACTGGTTCCAGCTTTCCAGCGCAGCATCAAAAACATCCAAACGTCCGTACAGAGGCATGGTATAATAGAAAACAACTTCCAACCTGTATCCAACAAAAATCCAGGGAGGTGGCTTCAGCAGTGTAGACAGCTATTCACTTTTACCTTCGTCGCCAGTTTTGTAAGGGCCCCGAAGAATCCAGCACGAGTTTTAAGGATACAAAGAAATAACATTTATTTACTATAACAATATATACATAACAGTAGCAGTAACTTCCCTTGCTACCTTCTCCTTCCTCCTGGTTCCTGGACTGGCCAGCTTATTTATAGTAGGAGTTTCTCCGCCCCCCTCATTGGGGAAGTTCATACTCCCATAGGATTGCGGGATAGTCATTAGTCCCCAGCCAATCGTCAGTAGGCAGGTTATAACACCCTCGTAGTTGAAAAAACTGTGGACTTATATTTAATAATCTTCATTGTCACAAGTAGGCTTACATTAACACTGCAATGAAGTTACTTTGAAAATCCCCTAGTCGTCACATTCCGGCGCCTGTTCGGGTGCACTGAGGGAAAATTCAGAATGTCCAAATTACCTAACAGCACGTCTTTCGGGACTTGTGGGAGGAAACTTGAGCATCCGGAGGAAACCCACGTAGACTCAGGGAGAACGTGCAGACTCCGCACAGACAGGGACCCAAGCAGGAATCGAACCTGGGACCCTGGCGCTGCAGACTTCAGGAAACCTCCCCCGAGAACGAAAGGGAGGGTTGACCACATTGCCAGATGTCTGGACGTAGACCACGTAGTAGTCAGGGCCACCAGAACCAGCGAAGAAAATGCCGTCCAAGGCAGCCGATGAGGTCACCACGAGCCAACTCCTTACACATGGCCCCATCAGAAGATGACAATATGATGTAGTTGAACTGCACCACGGCCCTGAAAGTGGCGATGATCTGGGTCACATTGCAAATGAATGGGCATCCTCTGGCGATCGAGATGAACACATAAGCTGCTGTCTCCATTGTGGACCAACAGACTTTTCGGCAGCTTCAAACAAGGATCTTACCACTAACACTGTGAGACACCAGGGCCAGCTTGGCAACCTATACAGCCGAACTGCTGAGCATTGTGACACACGGACAGCAATCGGTCAGGCTACCCTTAGTCGTGGTACAGAGATGGTGATGCAATGTATTAGAGCATGACTGGTTACGAGTCCTCCGTTTTGGTTAGCAACATATTTTCTGGTGGTCATCGGAAACTTATATGAAGTCCGGGCAAGTACCCTGAAGTATTTCAGGAAATCTGGGCAGAATAAAGGGGGCCAAAGCTCGTAAATACGTGGATCCAGAGGCTCAACCCAGAACATTTTGGGGAAAGGCCTGTTCCCTATGACTTACTCACCAAAGTTGATACAGAGCTGCAATGTCTAAAGGATCTGGGAATCATACGGCCAGTACAGTTTGCGGAGTAGGCCGCACCTGCAGTACTGGTTATGAAGCCAGACAAGTCTGTCGGGATTTTGTGGAGATTACAAACTCAGGGTGAACAGGGCTTTGCACCTGTTCCATGCCATGGTGGAAGATTTATACGTGAAGCCGTCTGGAGAGTGTTCCTTTACAAAGCTTGATGGGATCCATGCCTATTTGCAAGTGGAACTGGGTTCCGCATCCAGGAAATACACAGCTATAAACACAGATAGAGGGTTGTTTGAGTACATCCACTGCTGCTTTCTCACCATGGGAATTCTTATTCCATAATGCCCCTGGGGGAGATCAGTCAGTGATCCCCCGTGTTCTTTGTGAGGGTTAATATAGGTATGTTAACCTTTAATGAAGGGGATTTGAGTAGAGGAATAAAAGTATATTGCTGCAATTATATAGAGCCTCGGTCAGATGCACCTGGAATATTGTGCACAGTTTTGGTCTCCTTACCTAAGGAAGGATGTATTTGCCAAAGACAGAGTCCGAAAAAGATTCACTTGACTGATACCTGGGATGGTGGGTGAGGTTAATTAAACTGGGCCTGGAGTTTAGAAGAATGAGAGGTGATCTCGTTGAAATATATATATTCTTACAGGGCTTGATAGGGTAGACACAGGGAAGTCTCAGAATAAGGGGCAGGCCATTTGGGACTGAGATAAGGAGGAATTTCTTCACTCAGAAGGTAGTGAACTTTTGGAATTCTCTACCCCAGAGGGCTATGGAGTCTTAATCATTGAGTATGTTCAAGATAGTGATCGATCGATTTCTTGACAGAAATGACATCAAGTGATAGGGGATAGCACAGGAAAACAATGTTGAGGCAGAAAACATGATTTAATTGAACGATTTGAGGGGCTGGATGGCCTACTCCTATTTCCTATATTCCTATGAACTCTGTTGTGAAGCTGGAGTGCCAGAGGAGGTTTAATATGGAAAAGTTGGAGTAATAATGGGAGAGCGGTTAGTTGTTAGCCATTGGGAGCTTAGAATTATAAAAGAGCACCAATTGATCAGTAACTATTGAGCTTATGTCTTTCTACATTGTAAACCTGAAGGGTATTATCAAATTGTCTTTCCCTGAAGCATCTTAATTGAATAATTAGAACAGCCGAATAGGGTTGGAATAGTAATCTGCTGTTCCCTAAATTCAAACTGTTAGGATGCTGAATGAGAACCCTGCTATTTTCAATTTGTAAAACTGTGAGGAAATGTTACTGCACCATAGGAGTGATAACGCTGGCAGTGAGGTATATTTTATGTTAAAACAAACTTAAATTTAATCATAGAATTAACCACATTAACAACAAAGAAAATGCTTCAGAGTTAACAGTTACAACAGTTGAGGACTTCCGGTGGCACCCTCGAGGAAGCAGGTCGCAGGTCGGATCGCTCCCGCCGCGATGGGCAAACGAACCTGTTTCACAGGATATTTTCAGGGACCTGACGACCTGAATCAGTGGAGGAGATGAAAGGAAGAGGTTTTCCCCCCGGGGTATGGACAGTTGGACCAGAAGTGGTCGAGTGGAGCGGCAAAGGTCGAAGTAGGAGCAGCGGGGACCCCAGACCTGGTGGCGAAGCATGGTGGACGGCAGGGACCAGGGAGCGGAGGCTCACTGGCCAAGGGAGCAACAGATGGAGTTTTTTAGGAACTGCTTCACTGAACTGAAGACGGACACGTTGGACCCGATGAGGGCGGTGATGGACCGAATGGTCGAGGCGCAGGCGGTCCAAGAAAAGGCGCTAAGGGAGGTTGAGGTGAAGCTCTCCAGCCAGGCGGACACGGTAACGGAGCTGGAGCACGAGGTGGAGGAGCTGAACTCCCGCCAGAGGAGGATGCAGGAGCAGCTTGAAGAGCTGGGGAACAGAGCCAGGAGGCAGAACCTGAGGATCGTTGGCCTCCCCGAGGGCTGTGAGGGATCGGATGGGGGTGCATACATAATGGGTATGCTCGGGGCGCTGATGGGGCCGGAGACCTTCCCCCGACCCCTGGAGTTGGATGGGGCGCATTGAGCCCCCGCAAGGAAACCCAGGACGGGCGACCGACCGAGGGCCTTGGTGTTTCGCTTTCACCGGCTTGTCGACAGGGATCGTGTGCTGCGATGGGCCAAGGCGGAGAGGAGCAGCAGATGGGAGAACTGCGAGGTGCGCATCTACCAGGACTTGGGAACGGAGCTGGCCAAGAAGCGTGCAGGATTCATCAAGGTAAATGCAGCCCTCTACAAAAAGCAGGTGAGGTTTGGAATGCTGTATCCTGCGAAGCTTTGGGTTACGTTTGAGGAACTCCATCACTACTTCGAGACACCAGAACAGGTTTGGGCCTTCATTAAAGAGAAGCTGGGCTTGAACTAACGGACACTTAGTTTTTTCAGTGCTCTACAGTGGCGGCGGTCTAACCTAGCTTGTTTTGACTAGGAATGGACTTTTATTAAAAGAAGAAGCTGGACTTGAACTAAAGGACTCTGGGCTCACAGAGCTTTTGTGTGGCGGCGGTCTGTTAAATTATCCTGTACTGTAATGTTTTAAGATTGTTTTCAGCCTGGACAGAGAGCGGGGACTGGAGGGCGCACTGCTTAGGGTGATTTTGGGAGATTGCAACGAGGGGGGGGGGGGGGGCCCTGCAAGGGGGGCCCTGCAAGGGGGGCCCTGCACTTGGTATCTTTTGGCGGGAGATCGGGGCCTCTGATGGGGGGATGGGCTAGGGACTGGTTAAGGGACTTGAAAGGGCACAGTGAGATACAATCAGGTTAATGGGTCCTTGGTGTGTGGGGGGAGGGCCCGAGCACTCGGGCAGGAGACAGTCAGGCGCCAAGGGCAGAGGTCAGCGTAGCTAGCATAGGTCAGGGGGCACCAGGGAGAGTAGGAGAAGGGACGGGCTAGGGCCAAGCGCAGGGCGGACCTGGCAGGTCAAGCCGCCGGGGGGGGGGGGGGGGGGGGCAGCCGGGAAGGAGAGCAGAGAAGACTTAAGTGGGCAGGGGGGGCGGGGTGGGGTGGTGATCAGGGATCCCCCGGGGGAGAAAGTCGCTTGCAGGGAACAGCGTAGGAAACCGACAGCAGCAGCACCCGGGGGGGTGGGGTTAGAGCCACATTAGTTTAGTTGAACATGTGGGGCATGGGCAAACAGCTGATAGGGGAAATGCCTTATTAATATGTTTATTCTTTCCCACTGTTTGTTTTCAATATGGTAAGGCTTTTGTATATGGCCTTTTTTCTCTGTAAATGTTACAAATCTGTTTTAAATAAAAAAATTGCAAAAAAAAAAACAGTTACAACAGTTATTAAGTAAAAGAAGAAACATCAACTTACTTCCTAAACCTGCCACTATATTCTAATTAAGTGAGCCCAATATATATTAAATACCCCTCATGAATAAAGTTAATGACCAAGTTTCTAATCGCTTTTCTCTGTGCACAATCTTTGGAGAGGGAAACTTTCAGGACCAAATTGAAACACCTCTCTTCAGATTAGAGTTCTAGGACCTACTGACTCTTCAGACAAACCTGGCTCCTCCCATCGCCATCTGTACCCAAAGCATAAGGCATTCTTGCAAGATGTCCCTTGACTTGTTCAGCCAGGACAAAACACAATACCCCTCATAAATGATTTACACCCCAGGAGTCCATCAAACCTGAACAATATTCCAGTAGCTTGCTATCTATAAACAAGTAAATGGTTCACAAGATTTATTAGCAGAACACTTCACCTGCAAATCAATTATTACCTTGTTTTTATGACACCTCAAAAAGGGGAAAAGGTTAGGTCGGGTTGCTGGGTTGCGGCGATAGGGGGGGCCTGGGTTTGAGTGGGGTGCTCATTCCGGGTGCCATTGCGGACTCAGTGGGCCGGGTGGCCTCCTTCTGCTCTGTAGATTCTGTAACATTTTGGCTACATACGTGCCGTCCCCGCACCTTCAATACCTTTGGGCATTCCCACGATCCTCAAATTTTGCCTTCTGGAGCGGTTCTCCAGATCCTCCACCTTTTCCTTCAGCCTCTTCTGGGTCTTCTGCATCACCCCCACCTTGGCCACCAATGAGGCCAACTGCCCCTCGTGCTCTCTCACCACTTCCTCCACTTTCTGGGTCACCCAGCCCTGGGACTCCAATCTCTGCTCCACTCTCTCGATCCCTGCTTTAACCGGCTCCACCACTTTGGCCAGGTCTTCCAGGGCTTCCTTCCTCTGCTGGCTGAACTTAGCATTCAGAAATTCCACCAGCTGCACCGTTGACCACTGGGCAGGCAGAACAGCCCTTTTGCCCTCTGCCATCTTAACCTATGGTGCACCTCGAAAACTCACCTGTCCCAGCAGCTCTTTTCTTATCGTCCCAGTCCTAGTTTGTGGATCCCAGAGGAGTTACGCCTTCTGCACGTACTCCTACACCTCTTTCCATCCAAAAACTCATCCTTCAGATGGGAAAAGGACAGAAAAATACCACCTAGAGGGGGAGCCACCAAATGTGCGACTGCTCATGCTATAGCCGCCACCGGAAGTCCCCCTCTGCAAACTTCTGAGAATAATATTTTCTTTATGATTAGGTGACAAGAGGGGGAAATATTATTATCCTTGAAAGAATACACAATACCGTAGATGAGGTCTGACGAATACCAGAAAGAAAGCTGTGGAAGAGTGTTGAATGGGAAGAGGGATTAAGTAAAACTAATATGAAGTAACTCTTTAAAGAAGAGGGATGTCCTTGTATGACCTTTTGTCAATGTATACTCCTTTCTATATAAAGATACTAAGCTAACCATAAAAAGCAAATTCCCTTGCTGAGAAAGAGATTACCCCCAAAAATGCCCCTGGCCTGTAAGCAACATTTGCAATGTTAATTTCAGGGAGCATCCTAGAGTCACTCCATTTCAAACCATGAGAATGTAACCTCAACTCAGATTAAGATCTGCTTCTGAGTTGTAGTTTTCGGGGAACTGCAACTAGCTAAGATAGTAGTAGCCTTTCCAGTCTGTAGCATTGTTTCCTAGCAGGTTCAGGAGCAGCTCTTGGGCTTACTTGGCATCACATCCATCAATATTTTCAGGAAGCTGCTCTGGGTCTGTAAATCATATCATTGGAGTGACACAATAAGGAGCGAAACACAACTCAGGGCTTCCATATGGTGGTAAAAATTAATGCAAAACTAAAATTTCTCCCTGTAAAATTTCCTTTATTTATGATAACATAATTGTTACTTCTTTTTCACCAATTCTAACTTCCCATTATCATTTTGAAATGGTTGAGTACTTTCACACTTATTTGAAAAACTTTACTGGTATTTGGGATGTCCTCAGCAACGTTTGGGCCATCTACAATCCACAGGTTTAGAAGTTAGTGTTACGCCAGGGCCACTTTACAGAGTCTGAATTTGGAAGTAGATTGGGTGCCACAGCCCACTTGACTCTGAAAAGAAGACTACCCTCACCAAATCCTAATGCTGGATTTGGACTTTATTACTGTTGTTACTGTATGTGAGCAGAAGCCAAACACCACCACACCTTTGTTGCAGTTACAACAATTGAAAGCTTACATTCCATGATTCTGTTGGTTTTTCCAGTGATTTCCTACCTGTTTTTACTTGTCTTCAATGAATTCCCCTGCTGATCAGATTTAAACAGTTTTCAAAAGGCTCTGCATATTCTTAATGCTTCTCTCTGTAAACTAAGAGGGTAACAAACAGAGCAGTGTTTGATTTGGTGAGGGAGGAATGTTAGTCCAATATCAACAGACTGAATTCCAAAACAATCAAAGATACAATCAGTAAACTCTCTTATCAATATGTCTGTGTCCCAAACTCGAGTCATTTTCATAACTGTAAAATTACTAAGCTTGAATATTTCAGTGAAGTTTGAACAAATACATTGGCTTGTATCCAGAATGCTCCATACTTAATTCATCAAGAACCATGGATCTTTCTCCCAACAAATACATTAATGATACAGAGAAATGCCACTTACACTTAGGCTCTATATTTTGTAGATTGCATTTTTTCTAACGTTTCTTAAGCGTCACAAATCAGAGATGTATCCTATATTTATATTTAATAGAAATGTATTGATAGAATTGTTCTGCACTATACAGAATATTTACAGGTAATAAAGTCAAATACTGGGTTGCTGGAAATCTGAAATTAAAAACATAAAATGGAAATACTGAACAAGTCTGACAGCACCAAGAGTCATTGTTCTGGTTCATGCAGGAGAAATAACTGGTTGGTCAAGATACTGGGAGATGTTTAGCTCCAATGGTATTTCAGTAATAAAAACTGGCAACCAAAGCCTTGACTTCTTCAATTTCAATTTTACTGTGTTCTACAATCACTTCTCATTCAACACCACAGTTAGGTTTAGGGTTAGGGTTATATATGTGTGCAGTCTAGCACATATTTTAATAAAAATTGCCGTTATCATTTTTGATCCATGGATGATTAATGGACTTGTATCTTTAGGTCAAGCAGCAGAGAGAATGAGGAATTCAGAAGTTACAGGGAAGAATACTCTGTTAGCCTCTGCTAGTTTGAACAGCTTCAGACTTTTCGGCACCAGAGAGCGAGAGAGATGGGGTCGTACTTGGTTTGATTGATTGAACCAAAAGACCGTACTCTGCCCAGTAGCAGGTGATGATTGGATCCTATCCCAGGGGAATTATTTTCCGAGTCCCAAGGAGTTCAGTTTGACTCCTGGAAGCACAGGGACAAGGACTCTCTCGCTCCTCTGTGTTTTCTCCAGAAAGGCTGTGGGTGCTGTATTTCTGGACCTGCAGAGAACCTGAATGAATGAATGTACAGTAGAACCATTACAGGCTGCAAACAAAGACCAGGACCCAGTCTCTCTCTCAGAAAGGCTCTGAGTGCTGTATTTCTGAAAGCACGATTTTCATAGAGTGGAAATTCTCCTAAAGGGACTTATTGTCTATGTGACACTCTCCTGGGTGCCTTTAAAATTTCAGTTAGGATCCTGAATACAAAAAATGCAATATCTACTACCTCTACTAAGGCCAATGTCTCCGCTGCCAATGTACGTTTTACCATTCTTCGTATCCATTTAGTTTTCCATGCCAAAGGGCCACATTTGCATTTTTCCCCAGGAGAAAATTTATAAAACCTCCCACTCTCGAAAAGCCAAAACAGAGATAATCATAAGATGTGTCACTTAAAAAATCATTTTCAGTTGTCTAATATCACCTAAAGATGGGAATATCAAAACATGCTTCTCCAATTTTAATTTTGCGAATGTTTTGTTTTCTTGAACAACTTCTTCAACTTTGGGATTGTTCATTTTGGTGCTTAGTTCTAAAACATCAAAACTGGCATCCGGTCTTGTTTGTCTACCTAATCAATTCAGCAACCCAATTAAACTTCTTTGTCCCTTTCAGAAACCACTGTATCCTTTTGTGAGGCTCTACCAAGAGTAATTGCTATGGGGTTAATATTCTCCAAGTAATGCTGCTGATGTAAAGTGACATGTGAATCACTCTGCCTGATTTTTAACCCAATATATTAAATTCGCCAGAGGGCTGACTTCCAATCTTGAACTCGGTTTTAAGCCAGTTAATAAAAGTATTTTCAAATTTGCTACTACCACCCCACAAAAAAACTTTCACATGCATCATGAAGATCTCTGAAAGTTTCCCTCCATGGTGCCGGAACTTCCCAGTGCTTCCTGATCTCCGAGGACCTTGAAGCAATCCACAACCCCCACCCCAGTCCAAACACACTGTGGGAGGGTCCCCCCCCCCCCCAACACTGCACAGGGCACCCCTGGCCCGATCGCATGCGTGCACAAAATGCCAACTTGACACCTTGACCATGCCAACCTGGCACTGCCAATGCCAGCTAGCAGTGTCACCTGGGCACTGCCAGGGTGCCAAGCTGGCAGTGACAGGATGCCAGTGGCTGTGTGCCAGGCTGACACCAGCAGTGCCAGGGCACCACTCTGTCCAAAGGTCATGCAGCTGGGAGGCTCCGATACCCTGGGAGACCCCCACAAATGCCGTACCGCCTGGCCTCATTTGTGGGGACCAATGCTGAACGGCGCTCGCCCGAGCTCCCCGATGCGAAGGGGATGAATCCCAAAGCCTGTCAGGTACCTTGGGAATCTGCACATTAGAGTGAGACTTACTGGGCGAAATTCTCCCCCAACGGCGGGATGCCCGCCGACTGGCGCCAAAGCTGGCGCAAATCAGACGGGCATCGCGCCGGCAAAAAGGTGCGGAAGTCTCCGCATCTTTGGCGGCCTAGCCCCAACATTGAGGGGCTAGGCCGACGCCGGAGGGATTTCCGCCCCGCCAGCTGGCGGAAATGGCGTTTGTTGCCCCGCCAGCTGGCGCGGAAATGCGGCGCATGCGCGGGAGCGTCAGCGGCCGCTGTCAGTTTCTCCGCGCATGCGCGGGAGCGTCAGCGGCCGCCGAAAGTTTCCCGCGCATGCGCAGTGGGGAGAGTCTCTTCCGCCTCCGCCATGGTGGAGGCCGTAGCGGAGGCGGAAGGGAAAGAGTGCCCCCACGGCACAGGCCCGCCCGCGGATCGGTGGGCCCCGATCGCGGGCCAGGCCACCGTGGGGGCACCCCCCGGGGTCAGATCGCCCCGCGCCCCCCCCCAGGACCCCGGAGCCCGCCCACGCCGCCTGGTCCCGCCGGTAAATACCAGGTTTGATTTACGCCGGCGGGACAGGCAGTTTCTGGGCGGGACTTCGGCCCATCCGGGCCGGAGAATCCAGCGGGGGGTCCCGCCAACCGGCGCGGCTGGATTCCCGCCCCCGCCCAATCTCCGGGAGCGGAGACTTCGGCGGGGGCGGGGGCGGGATTCACGGCGGCCAACGGCCATTCTCCGACCCGGCGGGGGGTCGGAGAATGACGCCCACTGTCTCGCTCTAATATGGAATTTGCCAAAAAGTGATCCCGCCCACTTTGCAACATCCCCGGCTTTTATCGGCCATGCTGCAGCGCTTTTCAGGCGCAACGTGGCCGTTGGAACGCGCCCTTGGTCACCTAAGTTTTCTTCAAAACCTCCTGCCACCAGCCTGGCTTTGGCCTTATAGGTTCCATCAGGAAGCATATTTCTCGTGCATAAACGCTGTCTCGCCTCCACATCTTCCCCAAACCCAGAACAAACAACACCCAACATTAAAAAGCAAACAACGAGGAGATAATAGACAAAGGGAAAAAGAGAAACATGAATAAACAACAGCCGGACATATTTACAAAATCCCAATCTCCTGGTCACATAACAACTTGCTTTCTTCTTCTGGAGTGTCCAAATAATGCACCTGAATCCGGAACATGACTCACAGATGAGCCGAATAAAGTACCCTGAATTTTACACCTTCCTTATGTAGGATCATCTTCACCATATTGAAACCGGCCCGGCGCTTAGCCAGCTCCGTGCCCCAATCTGGGTAGACTGGGATCACTCTCCCCTCCCATGTGCTCTTCTTCATCTGTATGGCCCATCTCAAGGCGGCATGCTAGCACAGTGGTTGGCACTGTTGCTTCACAGCTCCAGGGTCCCAGGTTCGATTCCAGGCTTGGGTCACTGTCTGTGCAGAGTCTGCACGTTCTCTTCGTGTCTGCGTGAGTTTCCTCCGGGTGCTCTGGTTTCCTCTCACAAGTCCCGAAAGACGTGCTTGTTAGGTAATTTGGACATTCTGAATTCTCCCTCTGTGTACCCGAACAGGTGCCGGAATGTGGCGTCTCGGGGCTTTTCACAGTAACTTCATTGCAGTGTTAATGTAAGCCTACTTGTGACACTAATTAAGATTATTATTATCATTAAAGATTCTCTCCTTGTCCAGGATCGGTGCAGGCGCACCACCACCCCCTCGGCTGTTCGCCTGCCTTTGGCTTCCTTCTCAGCGCTCTCTGTGCTCGGTTGACCTCGAGGGGAGAGTCAAAGGCTCTCTCCCCTATCAATTTTTCCAGCGTCCTTGCAGCATATTCAGTGGCCTGTGAACTTTCGATCCCCTCCGGCAGCCCCACTATGCAAACGTTTTAGCATTGCTCGTGGTTTTCAAGTTTGTCCACCTTGTCACGCAGCTCCTGATGGCTGGGTAAGTTCCACTTCTAACATGGCCAGTTTATCCTTGAATAATAAAGATTCATGAACTGTTACATCAACATATTAATGAAATAATGTTTGAAAGTTGTTAAGATAGGCGTCCTCTGAAAGGATTTAATCAACTTCCTGTACACTTACAGGCTTCACGTATACTTTCACTAATCTCTTGGAGAATTGTAGCGAGGTTCTGCTCATGTTTGAACTTGTCTAATTCTCACCTGCTTTCTTACCTAAGGCAAAATAGTGTCGTTCAGGCTTCAATGAATGCCATTGTCTGACGGTAATAATAGTTTTTGATGCAGTCTCAGAACATGCCCACTCTATGTTTAGTCCTTGTAGCAGAGTCTTTTAACTCTTTCACCTACATCAATTTGTACCATTCTCTGTGCTCTATCTCAAGTAGCCCACCACATTTAGCTATCCTCAGATAACCTTGCATTGTCTTTGGCAATGTTACTTTAATAGACAACCTAAAACAGTCAAGGACAGTAGTGGGAAGTTGTGCTTGGAGTCCGAGGAGATAGGAGAGGTGCTAAATGAATATTTTTCGTCAGTATTCACACAGGAAAAAGACAATGTTGTCGCGGAGAATACTGAGAGTCAGGCTACTAGACTAGAAGGGCTTGAGGTTCATAAGGAGGAGGTGTTAGCAATTCTGGAAAGTGTGAAAATAGATAAATCCCCTAGGCCGGATGGGATTTATCCTAGGATTCTCTGGGAAGCTAGGGAGGAGATTGCTGAGCCTTTGGCTTTGATCTTTAAGTCATCTTTGTCTACAGGAATAGTGCCAGAAGACTGGAGGATAGCAAATGTTGTCCCCTTGTTCAGGAAGGGGAGTAGAGACAACCCCGGTAACTATAGACCAGTGAGCCTTACTTCTGTTGTGGGCAAAATCTTGGAAAGGTTTATAAGAGATAGGATGTATAATCATCTGGAAAGGAATAATTTGATTAGAGATAGTCAACACGGTTTTGTGAAGGGTAGGTCGTGCCTCACAAACCTTATTGAGTTCTTTGAGAAGGTGACCAAACAGGTGGATGAGGGTAAAGCAGTTGATGTGGTGTATATGAATTTCAGTAAAGCGTTTGATAAGGTTCCCCATGGTAGGCTACTGCAGAAAACACGGAGGCATGGGATTCAGGGTGATTTAGCAGTCTGGATCAGAAATTGGCTAGCTGGAAGAAGACAAAGGGTGGTGGTTGATGGGAAATGTTCAGACTGGAGTCCAGTTGCTAGTGGTGGACCACAAGGATCTGTTTTGGGGCCACTGCTGTTTGTCATTTTTATAAATGACCTGGAGGAGGGCGTAGAAGGATGGGTGAGTAAATTTGCAGATGACACTAAAGTCGGTGGGAGTTGTGGACAGGGCGGAAGGATGTTACAAGTTACAGAGGGACATAGATAAGCTGCAGAGCTGGGCTGAGAGGTGGCAAATGGAGTTTAATGCAGAAAAGTGTGAGGTGATTCATTTTGGAAGGAATAACAGGAAGACAGAGTACTGGGCTAATGGTAAGATTCTTGGTAGTGTGGTTGAGCAGAGAGATCTCGGTGTCCATGTACATAGATCCCTGAAAGTTGCCACCCAGGTTGAGAGGGTTGTTAAGAAGGCGTACGGTGTGTTAGCTTTTATTGGTAGAGGGATTGAGTTTCGGAGCCATGAGGTCATGTTGCAGCTGTACAAAACTCTGGTGCGGCCGCATTTGGTGTATTGCGTGCAATTCTGGTCGCCGCATTATAGGAAGGATGTGGAAGCATTGGAAAGGGTGCAGAGGAGATTTACCAGAATGTTGCCTGGTATGGAGGGAAGATCTTATGAGGAAAGGCTGAGGGACTTGAGGCTGTTTTCGTTAGAGAGAAGAAAGTTAAGAGGTGACTTAATTGAGGCATACAAGATGATCAGAGGATTGGATAGGGTGGACAGTGAGAGCCTTTTTCCTCGGATGGTGCTGTCTAGCACGAGGGGACATAGCTTTAAATTGAGGGGAGATAGATATAAGACAGATGTCAGAGGTAGGTTCTTTACTCAGAGAGTAGTAAGGGCGTGGAATGCCCTGCCTGCAACAGTAGTGGACTCGCCAACACTAAGGGCATTCAAATGGTCATTGGATAGACATATGGACGTTAAGGGAATAGTGTAGATGGGCTTTCGAGTGGTTTCACAGGTCGGCGCAACATCGAGGGCCGAAGGTCCTGTACTGCGCTGTTATGTTCTATGTTCTATGTTCTAGAACTACATTCTCTTCCTGGGCTTCCTGACCTAGGCTGTGGAAACTGACCCACTAGAAAAAAGCTCATTGAATGCCCCAGTTTAATTTCCAGTATGCTCACATCACAGTTAGTCTCTGAAGAGCTCCGTGAAGTAATGGACATGAAGTATATGCCACCTTTCCAATATCTATCCCAAAGTGCTTCACAGCCAATTTAGTATTGTAATCTAGGCAAACAAGATACAGTAAAGCTTCTCATACAGCAATGAAATGAATGTTCTAGTGGCCTGGATTATGTGTTCAAATCTCTGGTGTAGGCCTGTGCGTGTGACTTTCAGACTCACAAATGAGAGTGCTACCTACAAGGCTGGCACTTGCAATTCATATTTCAGTAGTAAATAGTAGTGTTAACTCTAATACACTACCCACTCTTTGCATTTGTTCTTTAATAGTCATAATTTGAACAGCAAGATCCCACAACCAGCAATGAAATGAATGGCTAAGTAACTAGTTTTGGCAGAGTTGGTTAAAGATGGAATATTGGCCAATGCACCAGGAAAAATGACTGCTCCTTTCCAAGTAGTATCATGAAATCTTTAATACCTATTGGAACATGGATTTGGTGGCTTGAACATTATATTTTCACAAGACGGAGTGTTCTTCAACGGTTAAATTTTCTGTTCACATATTTGCCATTACAAATGCCAACATAACATTTCAATGTTGAAGATTGGGTCCTGGGAAAATGTTGGATGATGTTATTGCAGCTGTGCAGAGTGAGTGCAGGCCATTGCAATAAGAATGTATTTTGATTGATCGAAAGATTCTATTTCATAGATTAATGTAATTTAGAAATCATTTTCTGCTAACCATTTGTTTTCCATCATGCAATTGCAGAATAATATTTTTATCAGACCACATTCATCATACTGCTTACGCGTTGAGAACATGGGAAGTACATTCTAAACAAAGAATACCAGCACTTTCTCAATTCGTTTTTAATTTTCTTAAATTATTGTTATTTACTGTCTACCTATAGTATATTAAAAGTTTTGAATGTACCACGGAATCCCTTTTGCAAGAAAAATCTTTCTTTGTGTGTGGCAATTTGTATGACAGAACTGATAATCATAGCCCTCAAGGTCAACGTTTTACTATGATATTGCCATTTTATAATGTTAAATAGTGTCTTTGGCTACGCCCTCTACAACGAATTTCCCGCCATTCAGTCAACCTGTCTGCCAATCTGGTTGGTTACCAAGTGGGAAACGGTAAAAATATGATCGAAGTCATGCCATAAATTTGGCAGGTCTTCCAGATTTTTAGTATTCCAGGATTTTCTCCCTTCCCAAACACACAATCCCACTTCCTCTTCAACTACCTGTCTGTATCTTGTCACCAATGTCATTTTGATAACAAAATCTACTGTCACGGGATCTGCTCTACCATAGTAAAACAAGAAAAATGATTAATAACTGTACAGTTATAAATGTCAAAGTTTTCAGTTGGAATTAATTATTCTTTTTGCCTTCATCATTCAATTCCTGAACTGAAAACAATCTTTCCATACCGTGATGTGTCTTGGGGTGTTTCATGACTTTAAGATAGGAATGTGGCGACAGGAGTTCATTATCTTGCCTCCTGAGCCTGTTTCACCATTCAATAAAATCATGACTGATTTGCAACCTAATTCCACATTGATTTTGTCCCACATCCTTAACAGCTTTGGATAACAAAATTCTTCCAATTTCATCTTGAAATTGTAAATGTTAAAATTGTTGTATAAATACAAGTTGTTGATGTTCCAGAAGTAAAGTGCAGGAGCCACATTTCTGGGCCACTTTCTCAACCGGGTTAGAACATATGTTGCCAGCCCCCTCTCCTAAAATATACTAGTTCTACAAACTTGCAAATTCCTTAATTTGACCTGTCTGCAGGGGGTGAAAGGCCTATATGTTAGCATGGGCTACACGGTGGCCCCGGTTGGCATTGCAGACTCTGCCCCTTCAGGTCAACCCCCCTCCCCATCACCAAACCCCTGGCTCCATCGGTGCCTGGCATCATGGGGGCCTCTGGCCCTGGCGCCCGTCCCTGCTGCCAGTGTTAACATCGGCTGGGGCTGCCTATGCCAGTGGTACACTCCACGTCCCCCGTCCGGCGTCCCCCTGTAGGGTCTACTGTGGGTGTTGCCCTTGGGCGGGCTGCGTGCCACAGAGTGTAGCTGAGACAAGATGCAATAAGGTTCATGCTGCTACCCGCACTTTGGTCGAACACGTTGCCTATCTGGACCGGTCTGGTGGAGCGCTGTAATACAATCCACAGAGGGTGTCATACATCGTTGTTGCTTGTTGCGCACTGCACAATTTGGCACTGCAATGCGGGGAGGAACTGCCTGAGGAAGAGATGGAGGAGCGCCCAAAGCAGGATGTCGAAAGGGATGAGGCTGACAAGGTCCACGAGGATGAAAATATCGGCCATGAGGCAATGGCAATGTCAAGATGAGGAAGATGAGCTTGGGACACGCTCATTGTCGCAAGATTCATGGAGCCTGATCAGGATATTCAGTGAGGACATCCCATTATCTTCACACGGCATCTGTGGGGCATTGCATTCACATCTGACTTATGGCAGCGCACACTCTATGCGATAAGGCTCGCGTCATGGACATGCAGCGGATGTCCATAGACCCGACACTGCAGGAGGATGATGACTATTTACGGATAGATCCCCACAGAACTTCCGTGAATGTCTGGCTCCTGTCTGGCTTATGGCAGCTTGCTTGCTCTCAATGACCAGGGAATGAATGGAATCTGTGATGCCAGTCCTGTTATTTGTGCAGCCATCCTAATTCCTATTGAGATACAGGCATAAGTGATGTGTTCAGTCACTGTGATGGATTACCATCCATGTGCTGGGAAGGTTGCAAAAAGCATAGGGAGAAAGCTCTGGACTGAGTATCTGCCTTTATCTTGTGCAGGAATCAGGTTTTCAGCTCAATAAGGAAGACTGCTCATCAGAACAAGGAGTCATAGAAATTGTGCAATTAGTGGGACTTTATTTACAGGGATAAACATTATGTGCAAATGCTTAACAACCCGTACCCACGCTGTGCAACCAGAGCTTCTTAACCTTTCTAACCCTGCTGCTACTTCTTGGTGCCTCCCCAACATTCACAGCAGAAGTGGAGGTAGCCTGCTGTCTGCGACACCCTGGAAAGTCGAGACTGGGGCCCCAGCCTCCTTTCAGGGTCCTGCTGCGTGGCAGTGCCACTATCCTCGGCCTGTGGAGCGGGAACTGATGCGGTCTTGGGAAGAGGGGATTCGGATGGATGGGGCACACCTGGAGCCACCTGGGTGGGTGGCCCCAGGTGTGCACCAACTGGTCCTCTGGATGTTTTCGTCTCAGACTGAAGGTGGATGGACTTCTCCAAGCAATCTGAGGAGCGCAACAGACATCGCTTCCTGATATTCCTGAGCTTGTCTTAGGAGCTCCAGCAATCTGGCTTGGACTCAACAGATTCCTGGACTCCAGCAATCCTCCCTGGATTGTCGGCACCCTGGGATGTCCCTCCTCCTCCAGCTGTGGATCAGACACTGTGATGTGCTCATCAGTTTGTGACTCCGTGGCTGCTCCAAACCTAGGTCCCACTGAGGTGGGTGTCACTGCGCTGCTGGAGGGTGTAGGTAAGCACTCTGACAGGTCTTCCATTTCGGCCTCTGTGAAATCATGGTCCTGACACTGTCAGATCTGGTGTCGAGGACCTGGCTGGTGGACCCCCGAGGCTGCTTCCCAGATATACTTGAAAAACAAAGGGAAAGTCATTGGTGCATGTCAGGGGCCTGAGAAACAGGACACATGACTCACAGCATGGTAGTCTGATAAATACTGCAGTGCTGGATCCTCACTTGCTTGATCGCCGCTGAGCTTACCATCAGTACAGGAAGGACCACATCGTTGCCGGCCAGCTGAGATGCTCACTCCTCAAAGGTCTGGGAGGATCTTCAGTTCCACCATCCCTCCACTAGTCTGGGATCTATCCCTCTTGTTATGTGCCAGCTTGTCCTGCATGAAGAAGATGGAGAGAATGCAAGCAGGACACCTTGCCAGGTCAGATAATAAGGATGCCTGGCATGTGTGGGTGGTGGGTGGGGCCATAGAAAGATGAAGACATGACCCGCAGGGGAGATGAAGGTGTGTGTGGGAGAGTGAGTTGTGGTGACCCTTGAACTGACATTGAATGTGATGGGTCTGTGAGTTTGAGAGTTATGAGTGATGACAAGAGTGGCTTACCTTGGGAGAATGGAGGAGATCATTCATCGTCTGGCACCGGATGCTGCCCTTTACTGACACCGGTGCCACCGCCTCCCATGTTCGATTTGTTCTCTTGCTGCCAGGTGTTTTGCCTTGAATGCAGGTATATTACATCATGGTGGGTCTCCACTGTGTCCAGCAGTCACTCCGAGGAAGCATCAGAAAATGTTGGTGCAGTGTTTCCTGGCAGCTGTCACTTTCCAGCAAACTTCGAAGTGTGGTTGCTGCGCACAGAGGTGACCTTTAAATGTGGCACTGAGGTGATGGCGGGGTGGGTGAATCAGCGGCTGCCTGGCAGCACTACGATGTGGAACCCATGCTTGCCAATGTTTGCGACTAAGTACCATATGGAGTGGCGGAAAAAAGCTGCCGTTGCTTTCAGCATATTCTAGGCCACTTTTCCCATCGAATGCTGGGCTTTGCTGATATCAGATGATTCTGCCCTTGGAGTGAGTTATGGACTGGGAAAATTCCGCTGTGATGGGTCACTGTGGCGGCCAGCCAATAGTTCAGTGACTTTCGGTGGATCCGGAAGATCCTGGCTGTGGGTGGGGTCAGAAAACCCCAGCCAGAGTGTTATAAAGGAAACTGTGAGGGAGGCAGTGGGTGGTGAAAACAGATTAAATATTAACATTTAAAAAAAAATTGAATAAATATTGGAAGGAATTTTCTTTTCAGGGGAGTGGAATTAATTGAATAGCTCTATGATATAGGTATCATAAGCTGAATGGCCTCCTTTTGTACTCATATGATTCTCTGATTGACTGAAATAACCAGGAAAGAAAGAGTCAGTTAGAACATAGAACATAGAACAATACAGCGCAGTACAGGCCCTTCGGCCCACGATGTTGCACCGAAACAAAAGCCATCTAACCTACACTATACCATTATCATCCATATGTTTATCCAATAAACTTTTAAATGCCCTCAATGTTGGCGAGTTCACTACTGTAGCAGGTAGGGCATTCCACGGCCTCACTACTCTTTGCGTAAAGAACCTACCTCTGACCTCTGTCCTATATCTATTACCCCTCAGTTTAAGGCTATGTCCCCTCGTGCTAGCCATTTCCATCCGCGGGAGAAGGCTCTCACTGTCCACCCTATCTAACCCTCTGATCATTTTGTATGCCTCTATTAAGTCTCCTCTTAACCTTCTTCTCTCTAACGAAAACAACCTCAAGTCCATCAGCCTTTCCTCATAAGATTTTCCCTCCATACCAGGCAACATCCTGGTAAATCTCCTCTGCACCCGTTCCAAAGCCTCCACGTCCTTCCTATAATGCGGTGACCAGAACTGTACGCAATACTCCAAATGCGGCCGTACCAGAGTTCTGTACAGCTGCAACATGACCTCCCGACTCCAGAACTCAATCCCTCTACCAATAAAGGCCAACACTCCATAGGCCTTCTTCACCACCCTATCAACCTGGGTGGCAACTTTCAGGGATCTATGTACATGGACACCTAGATCCCTCTGCTCATCCACACTTTCAAGAACTTTTCCATTAGCCAAATATTCCACATTCCTGTTATTCCTTCCAAAGTGAATCACCTCACACTTCTCTACATTAAACTCCATTTGCCACCTCTCAGCCCAGCACTGCAGCTTATCTATATCCCTCTGTAACCTGCTACTTCCTTCCACACTATCGACAACACCACCGACTTTAGTATCGTCTGCAAATTTACTCACCCACCCTTCTGCGCCTTCCTCTAGGTCATTGATAAAAATGACAAACAGCAACGGCCCCAGAACAGATCCTTGTGGTACTCCACTTGTGACAGAACTCCATTCTGAACATTTCCCATCAACCACCACCCTCTGTCTTCTTTCAGCTAGCCAATTTCTGATCCACATCTCTAAATCACCCTCAATCCCCAGCCTCCGTATTTTCTGCAATAGCCTACCGTGGGGAACCTTATCAAACGCTTTGCTGAAATCCATATACACCACATCAACTGCTCTACCCTCGTCTACCTGTTCACTCACCTTCTCAAAGAACTCGATAAGGTTTGTGAGGCATGACCTACCCTTCACAAAGCCATGCTGACTATCCCTGATCATATTATTCCTATCTAGATGATTATAAATCTTGTCTCTTATAATCCCCTCCAAGACTTTACCCACTACAGACGTGAGGCTCACCGGTCTATAGTTGCCGGGGTTGTCTCTGCTCCCCTTTTTGAATGAAGGGACCACATTTGCTATCTTCCAGTCCTCTGGCACTATTCCTGTAGCCAATGATGACATAAAAATCAAAGCCAATGGTCCAGCAATCTCTTCCCTGGCCTCCCAGAGAATCCTAGGATAAATCCCATCAGGTCCCGGGGACTTATCTATTTTCAGCCTGTCCAGAATTGCCAACACCTCTTCCCTACGTACCTCAATGCCATCTAATCTATTTACCTGGAGCTCAGCATTCTCCTCCACAACATTATCTTTTTCCTGAGTGAATACTGACGAAAAATATTCATTTAGTATCTCGCCTATCTCTTCAGACTCTACACACAACTTCCCATCCCTGTCCTTGACTGGTCCTACTCTTTCCCTAGTCATTCGCTTATTCCTGACATACCTATAGAAAACTTTTGGGTTTTCCTTGATCCTTCCTGCCAAATACTTCTCATGTCCCCTCCTTGCTCGTCTTAGCTCTCTCTTTAGATCCTTCCTCGCTACCTTGTAACTATCCATCGCCCCAACTGAAACTTCACACCTCATCTTCACATAGGCCTCCTTCTTCCTCTTAACAAGAGATTCCACTTCTTTGGTAAACCACGGTTCCCTCGCTCGGCACCTTCCTCCCTGCCTGACCGGTACATACTTATCAAGAACACGCAGTAGCTGATCCTTGAACAAGCTCCACTTATCCAGTGTGTCCAACACTTGCAGCCTACTTCTCCACCTTATCCCCCCCAAGTCACGTCTAATGGCATCATAATTTCCCTTCCCCCAGCTATAACTCTTGCCCTGCGGTGTATACTTATCCCTTTCCATCCTTAACGTAAACGTCACCGAATTGTGGTCACTGTCCCCAAAGTGCTCACCTACCTCTAAATCCAACACCTGGCCTGGTTCATTACCCAAAACCAAATCCAATGTGGCCTCGCCTCTTGTTGGCCTGTCAACAAACTGTGTCAGGAAACCCTCCTGCACACACTGTACAAAAAACGACCCATCTAATGTACTCGAACTATATCTTTTCCAGTCAATATTTGGAAAGTTAAAGTCTCCCATAATAACTACCCTGTTACTTTCGCTCTTATCCAGGATCATCCTCGCCATCCTTTCCTCTACATCCCTAGAACTATTTGGAGGCCTATAGAAGACTCCCAACAGTGTGACCTCTCCTTTCATGCTTCTAACCTCAGCCCATACTACCTCGGAAGATGAGTCCCCATCTAGCATCCTCTCCGCCACCGTAATACTGCTCTTGACTAGCAGCGCCACACCTCCCCCTCTTTTGCCTCCTTCTCTGAGCTTACTAAAACACCTAAACCCCGGAACCTGCAACATCCATTCCTGTCCCTGCTCTATCCATGTCTCCGAAATGGCCACAACATCGAAGTCCCAGGTACCAACCCATGCTGCCAGTTCCCCTACCTTATTTCGTATACTCCTGGCATTGAAGTAGACACACTTCAAACCACCTACCTGAACACTGGCCCCCTCCTGCGACGTCAAATCTGAGCTCCTGACCTCTATACTCTCATTCTCCCTTACCCTAAAACTACAATCCAGGTTCCCATGCCCCTGCTGCATTAGTTTAAATCCCCCTTTTATATAAGTTTTTAAAAGTATATAATATGTCTACAAGCCAGTCCTCACAACAACGGCACTTCAAGGTGAACTGAAAAAGTTTCAATGACCTTGCATGTCAGAATGACGCAACGTATAGCATAGAAGTGTGCTGCAAGAGCACAGACTCTTCTGATTCTGGAGTGTGGTGACCTCAGTTTAGAAAGATTGTACATGCAGATCCTGTTTAAGAGGAGATGCAGCTTTACTGTTAGTGCGTTATTAAAGAGGAATTAGGCTGAAATCGCTGTCCGTGGAATGACTCCAGCCTAACCTTGATGAAATAAGTGTCCCACCCACTTCAAATCTGCGCCTTCTGTGTCACTTAGAAGTTATTTCCCCACACATCTGAATTACTGTAGCCTTTACGAATGATGTGTTTTTATATCCCTCCCCCTCAACAACACAGCTTGTCCTGTGTATTTTAGATTGTTAACTTCACAAGACATGTTAGGCTTAAAAATACAGTCGGCTTCAGTAAACAGACTAGCAGCACGTCAGGGTGTATCCTTTGCAACACCAGAACTCACACCAAGTTCTGTTCACCAATCAACTTTGTGTCCAATGAGCTACACTGGCTCCCAGTTGATCAGCAGCTTGATTTTGAAGTTCTCATTCAAGGTTCAAATCCCCTCATGGCCTCATTTGCTCTCCACCTCATCTTTGTTTCCATTGGATTAAAAAGGATACACGAGGCAGAAACAGGCCATTTAGTCCACCAGTCCATGCAGTGTTTCTGCTCAAGCCTTCACCCATCTTTCATCACCTAAATCTGTCATATCCCTCTGATCCCTTCTCCCAGACAGATTTGCCTAGCTTCCCGTGAAATGCATCCTATACTATTCACTTTAACCACTTTCTGTAGGAGTAAGTGAATTCTTCTGAATTCTCTACTGATTTTCTTGGTGACTATCCAGTTATGTTTTTTTCCAGAAGGGAAAACATTCTCTTGCATCCACTATATCAAAGCCTTTCATAATTTTAAAGGCCTCTATTAGGTCACCCCATTGTCTTTTTAAAAACCTCTTTCAGCCCATGTTCTTCTATTTCTTGTACGTCCCTGATTTCCTTGGTTCTACAATTGGACATGTACCCTTCAGCTATAACCTCCGGTTCCTTCCCTAAATTTGCATGTCTAAAGATGGACCGAACCAACAATTCTACTTAATCAGGCCGTTCAACTGGTTGTCTCAAAACCTAATGAAATCCACCCATTCCCCAAAGGGATGTTCTGATTTCAGCCCCCCCCCCCACTCTGGGTTGCACAGTTCTTTGGTTCCTCTTAGCTTACTCCTCTTTGCTGACCTCGAACAGGTTTTGGAACAGGCCGACGAACTGCCCCCCAGTATCCAGGAAGCCTTCCTCTGACCCTCGGTGGAGGGTCTCCAGGTGGAGAAATTCCGAGAGGTCAGCGAGCCAGTCTGCAGCTGTGGGTGGTGCTGCCGATCGCCAGCCGAGCAGAAATTTCCGGTGTGCGGTTAGGGAAGTGAAAGCAAGGGCGTTGGCCCCCTTCCCCATGTGTAACTTTGGCTGCTCCGATACCCCGAGGATTGCCACTATTGGGCATGGCTTCATCCTCACCCCCACAACCTTGGACATTGCCTCGGAGAAGGCTGTGCAGAATCCAGCAAGTTTGGGGCAAGCCCAAAACATGTGGGTGTGGTTGGCCGGGCCCCTCTGGCACTGCTCACATGGGGTCTCAATTGCTGTCTCAATTGGGTCCACGTTCTCAGTGTGGCCGCTACCACCGTGCTCGTTGTGTATCTTGCTGAGGAGAATGGGCATTAAATGATTCTTGATTACTGTTCATTTGCCTCGCTCCCTTCATGTGCTCAGCTGTCTCCTGCTTCCACACAACAAACTGGATATAACTTGTTCAAAGATTGCATAGGTAATTGACTTTATTTTCCTTCACAAAGTGCCAAGGGGGTTAAAGTCCAAACTTATGTTGAGATGACCTGCAAATAGTATTTTGATTACAAAATTCTGAGTGGAAAGAATATGGGAAGTGTTGCGGCATATTTGAGTGGAAGTTGCACAATCACTTGCGTTCTTTTCAAATACTCAACATTGACCAATGCTTTTGGTCAGTTGATTGTTAGCAAAGGTTGTTTTTAATTCTCCAAAACAGAATTAAAGGATGACTTATTTTTAATGTTCCTGCTAGGAGTGAAAATATCTCTTTGCCTCTCAAAATTCAACTTTCATCTCTACCTTTAATCCTCTGGCATCACAAAAATCACAATATATCTTTCAACTTGTCCCTGTGAAGGTTGATAACTTAGAAGGCTGAATATTTATACACAGAAAATGTTGGAAATACTCCATAGGCTTGGCAACGCCGTGGAGAGAGAAACGTAGTTAACGTTTCAGGTTGTGACCTTTCATCAGAACGGAAATGTTCAAACGAGAAGCTAATAGTTGTTATGTGGGTGAAATGGGGGGAGAGTGAAAGAAGAACCAAAGGGAACGTCTATGACAGGGCTAAATACCTACCCTGCTCCTCTATCGATTCGGCTTGAGCTGTTTGCGCGAGGTGTACAATAGCCTGACATCCCTTTGATTTTTCAGACTGGTTGTGGGGAAGCACCTTAGCTTCTTTCAAAAAATTTGTCTAAAATGCTAGCTAAACGGGGAACACACTACATGGAGAATTTTCACTTAAAGCTGACTGTCAGTTTCAGTATGCTGTTATTTAACAGTGTTATTTCTGCATTTGCTCTTTGCTTTGTTGGAATTTGCATGTACTATAGATATTATGTGGAGAATTTTTGTCTCAGTGAGTAGAAGCTCCAGTTTCAAGTACCACTGAGGTTGCAAATAGTGATTTAATACAATTCTGCTGCTGCTGATGGCCCACAGCACCTCATGGGCCCCCGGTTTTAAGTTGCTAGATCTGTTCAAAGTCTATCCCATTTGGCACGAAGGTAGTACCAGCCAACACAATAGAGGGTATCCTCAATGTGAAGACGGGACATTGTCTCCACAAGGACTATGTGGTGGTCACATCTACCGATACTATCATGGACAGATGCATCTGCAGCAGCAGGTTGGAAGGATGATGTCATCTAAAATTTCCCCTCTTGTTGGCTCCCTCACCATCTACCGTAGTCCCAGTCCAGCAGCCATGTCCTTTAGGACCCGGCCAGCTTGGTCCGTGGTGAGCCACTGTTGGTGATGGACATTGAAGTTCCCACCTAGAGCATATTCTACGCCTTTACCACCCTTAGTGCTTCCTCCAAGTGGTGCTCAACATGGAGGAGTACTGATTAATCAGCTGATGGTGGTCGGTACACGGCAATCAGCAGGAGGTTTCCTTGTCCATGTTTAACCTGAAGCCATGAGACTTCATGGGTCCAGAGTTGATGTTGAAGACTCTCAGGGTAACCCCCTCCCGACTGTATACCACTGTGCCGCCACCTCTGCTAAGTCTGTCCTGCTGGTGAGACAGGACATACCCTGTCTTAAACTCCATCCCTCTAGCAATGAAGGACAAAATTCCATTTGCCTTCTTAATTACCTGTTGCACCTGTAAACCAACTTTTTGCGACTCATGCACTAGCACACCCAGGTCTCTCTGCACAGCAGCATGTTTTAATATTTTATCATTTAAATAATAATCCCTTTTGCTGTTATTCCTACCAAAATGGATAACCTCACATTTGTCAACATTGTATTCCATCTGCCAGACCCTAGCCCATTCACTTAACCTATCCAAATCCCTCTGCAGACTTCCAGTATCTTCTGCACTTTTTGCTTTACCACTCATCTTAGTGTCGTCTGCAAACTTGGACACATTGCCCTTGGTCCCCAACTCCAAATCATCTATATAAATTGTGAACAATTGTGGGCCCAACACTGATCCCTGAGGGACACCACTAGCTACTGATTGCCAACCAGAGAAACACCCATTAATCCCCACTCTTTGCTTTCTATTAATTAACCAATCCTCTATCCATGCTACTACTTTACCCTTAATGCCATGCATCTTTATCTCATGCAGCGACCTTTTGTGTGGCACCTTGTCAAAGGCTTTCTAAAAATCCAGATAAACCACATCCATTGGCTCCCCGTAATCTACTGCACTGGTAATGTCCTCAAAGAAGTCCACTAAATTAGTTAGGCACGACCTGCCCTTTATGAACCCATGCTGCGTCTGCCCAATGGGACAATGTCCATCCAGATGCCACGCTATTTCTTCCTTGATGATAGATTCCAGCATCTTCCCTACTACCGAAGTTAAGCTCACTGGCCTATAATTACCCGCTTTCTGCCTACCTCCTTTTTTAAACAGTGGTGTCACGTTTGCTAATTTCCAATCCACCGGGACCACCCCAGAGTCTAGTGAATTTTGGTAAATTATCACTAGTGCATTTGCAATTTCCCTAGCCATCTCTTTTAGCACTCTGGGATGCATTCCATCAGGGCCAGGAGACTTGTCTACCTTTAGCCCCATTATCATAGATTATCATAGAATTTACAGTGCAGAAGGAGACCATTCGGCCCATCGAGTCTGCACCGGCTCTTGGAAAGAGCACCCTACCCAAGGTCAACACCTCCACCCTATCCCCATAACCCAACAACCCCACCCAACACTAAGAGCAATTTTGGACACTAAGGGCAATTTATCATGGCCAATCCACCTAACCTGCACATTTTTGGACTGTGGGAGGAAACCGGAGCACCCGGAGGAAACCCACGCACACACGGGGAGGATGTGCAGACTCCGCACAGACAGTGACCCAAGCCGGAATCTAACCTGGGACCCTGGAACTATGAAGCAATTGTGCTATCCACAATGCTACCGTGCTGCCCATTAGCTTGCCCATCACTACCTCCTTAGTGATAACAATCATCTCAAGGTCCTCACCTGTCATAGCCTCATTTCTATCAGTCACTTGCATGTTATTTGTGTCTTCCACTGTGAAGACCGACCCAATAAACCTGTTCAGTTCCTAAGCCATTTCCTCATCTCCCATTATTAAACCTCCCTTCTCATCCTCTAAAGGACCAATTTTTACCTTAGCCACTCTTTTTTGTTTTATATATTTGTCGAAACTTTTACTATCTGTTTTTATATTCTGAGCAAGTTTACTCTCATAATCTATCTTACTCTTCTTTATAGCTTTTTTAGTAGCTTTCCATTGCCCCCTAAAGATTTCCCAGTCCTCTAGTCTCCCACTGATCTTTGCTACTTTGTATGTTTTTTCCTTCAATTTGATACTCTCCCTTATTTCCTTAGATATCCACGGTCGATTTTCCTTCTTTCTACCGTCCTTCCTTTATGTTGGTATAAACCTTTGCTGAGCACTGTGAAAAATCGCTTGGAAGGTTCTCCACTGTTCCTCAACTGTTTCACCGTAAAGTCTTTGCTTCCAGTCTACCGTAGCTAGTTCTTCTCTCATCCCATTGTAATTTCCTTTGTTTAAGCACAAAACATTAGTGTTTGATTTTACCTTCTCACCCTCCATCTGTATTTTAAATTCCACCATATTGTGATTGCTCCTTCCGAGAGGATTCCTAACTATGAGATCATTAATCAATCCTATCTCATTTCACAGGACCAGATCTAGGACCGCTTGCTCCCTCGTAGGTTTCATTACATACTGTTCTAGGAAACTATTGCGGATACATTCTATAAACACCTCCTCAAGGCTGCCTTGACCGACATGGTTAAACCAATCGACATGTAGATTAAAATCCCCCAGATTAACTGCTGTACCATTTCTACATGCAACAGTTATTTCTTTGTTTATTGCCTGCCCCACCATAATGTTACTATTTGGTGGCCTATAGACTACTCCTATCAGTGACTTTTTCGCCTTACTATTCCTGATTTCCACCCAAATGGATTCAACCTTATCCTCCATAGCACCGATGTCATCCCTTACTATTGCCCGGATGTCATCCTTAAATAACAGAGCTACACCACCTCCCTTACCATCCACTCTGTCCCTCCGAATAGTTTGATACCCTCGGATATTTAACTCCCAGTCGTGACCATCCTTTAACCATGTTTCAATAATGGCCACTAAATCATAGTAATTCACGATGATTTGCGCCATCAACTCATTTACCTTATTCCGAATACTACGAGCATTCAGGTAAATTACACTTATGTTGGCTTTTATACCTCTGTTTTGAATCTTAACACCTCGATCAGTAACCTTTCCTAAGTTATATTTCCTCTTAACTTTTCTCCTAATTTTCCTTGTCGTTGAACCCATATCTTCATGTAACAACCTGCCGTGTCGCTTACCATTTATGTTTTTACTTCCTGTTTTATTCCTTTTAGTATTACTGGGCCTATTCATTGAGCTCCCCTCAGTCACCGTACCTTGTACTGTCGCTCTTTTTGATTTTTGACTATGGCTTCTCTGCCTTACACTTTTCCCCTTACTACCTTTTGATTCTGTCCCTGTTTTACTACCTTCCGACTTCCTGCATCGGTTCCCAACCCCCTGCCACATTAGTTTAAACCCTCCCCAACAGCTCCAGTAAACACCCCCCTAGGACATTGGTTCCAGTCCTGCCCAGGTGCAGAATGTGCGGTTTGTATTGGTCCCACCTCCCGCAGAACCGGTTCCAATGCCCCAGGAATTTGAATCCCTCCCTCTTGCACCATCTCTCGAGCCATGCATTCATCCTATCTATCCTGACATTCCTACTCTGACTAGCTACTGACACTGGTAGCAGTCCTGAGATTACTACCTTTGAGGTCCTACTTTCTAGTTTAAATCCTAACTCCCTGAATTCAGCTTGTAGGACCTCGTCCCGTTTTTTACCTATATCGTTGGTGCCTATGTGCACCACGACAGCTGGCTGTTCACCGCGCCCCCCCCCCCCCCCCCCCCCCCCCCAGAATGTCCTGCAGCCGCTCCGAGACATCCTTGACCCTTGCACCAGGGAAGCAACATACCATTCTGGAGTCTCGATTGCGTCCGCAGAACCGCCTGCCTATTCCCCTTACGATTGAGTCCCTTATCACTGTAGCCCTGCCATTCTTCTTCCTGACCTGCTGTGCAGCAGAGCCAGCCAGGGTGCCATGAACCTGGCTGCTGCTGCCTTCCCCTGGTGAGCCATCTCCCTCAACAGTATCCAAAGCGGTATATCAGTTTTGCAGGGAGATGACCGCAGGGGACACCCGCACTGCCTTCCTACTCTTGCTCTGTCTTTTGGTCACCCATTTTCCATTTTCTATGAAGCATACATGGTGTAGTGTTAATGAGGTCAGTTCATAAGAGGGTCGCTTAGGAGTCGGATAACAGTGGGGAAGAAGCTGTTTTTTAGTCTGTTTGTGCGTGTTCTCAGACTCCTGCCCGATGGAAGAAGTTGGAAGAATGAGTAATCTGGGTGGGAGGGGTCTTTGATTATGCTGCCCACTTCCCCCAGGCAACGGGAGGTGTAGACAGAGTCAATGGATGGGAGGCAGGTTCATGTGATGGGCTGGGCTACTTTCACAACTCTCTGAAATTTCTTGCGGTCTTTGACCGCGCAGTTGCCATATCAGGCTGTGATGCAACCAGATAGGATGCTTTCTGTCTAACAAAGGACGTTAAGTGGGTACGGATGGAGTCGGGAATGCAGAGGAACAGGTTTGGAAGTGCTGGTGAGGGCGTCTCTGCTGTTTGATCCAGTGAAATACTGTGAATCTGTTGGTAGTTTCTATGCTAAAGGTATTGCGGCAATTCCACCAAAGGGCTGGTGAGGATGAAAGATTTGTTCCTGGAGGAGCGGTTCAAGAGTTGGGACGAGTTGAAGGAGAATGCAGAGCTTGGGGAGGTCGGATATGTTCAGGTATTTTCAGTTGCGGGACTTTGTCTGGCGGGAATTTCTGACATTCCCGGTGGCGCCACTGTCTACCCTGTTGGAAAGGATACGGTCATGGGCAGGGTCGGAAGATGGCAGCAAGACCGGGATATATGGACGAATCGTGGGGGAAGAGCAGGTTTCAGTGGAAGAGTGAAGGCCAGGTGGGAGGAGGAGCTGTGACCCATTCTGGAGGAGGAGGTATGGAGTGAGTCCCTCCTTAGGGTGAATGCTACGTCATCATGCGCAAAGTTGAGTTTAGTACAGCTCAAGGTAATGTTTAAGGCGCACCTCACCAGGGCCAGGATGAGTCAATTTTTTGAGGGGGTCGAGGATAAATGAGGACATTTTGAGGACATTAACAGTGCGGTAGATAACGGGGAGCCAATGGATGTGGTATATCTGGATTTCCAGAAAGCCTTTGACAAGGTGCCACACAAAAGGTTGCTGCATAAAATAAAGATGCATGGCATTAAGGGGAAAGTAGTAGCATGGATAGAGGATTGGTTAATTAATAGAAAGCAAAGAGTGGGGATTAATGGGTGTTTCTCTGGTTGGCAATCAGTAGCTAGTGGTGTCCCTCAGGGATCAGTGTTGGGCCCACAACTGTTCACAATTTACATAGATGATTTGGAGTTGGGGACCAAGGGCAATGTGTCCAAGTTTGCAGACGACACTAAGATAAGTGGTAAAGCAAAAAGTGCCGAGGATACTGGAAGTCTGCAGAGGGATTTGGATAGGCTAAGTGAATGGGCTAGGGTCTGGCAGATGGAATACAATGTTGACAAATGTGAGGTTATCCATTTTGGTAGGAATAACAGCAAAAGGGATTATTATTTAAATGATAAAATATTAAAACATGCTGCTGTGCAGAGAGACCTGGGTGTGCTAGTGCATGAGTCGCAAAAAGTTGGTTTACAGGTGCAACAGGTGATTAAGAAGGCAAATGGAATTTTGTCCTTCATTGCTAGAGGGATGGAGTTTAAGACAGGGAGGTTCTGCTGCAATTGTATAAGGTGTTAGTGAGGCCACACCTGGAGTATTGTGTTCAGTTTTGGTCTCCTTACTTGAGAAAGGACGTACTGGCACTGGAGGGTGTGCGGAGGTGATTCACTAGGTTAATCCCAGATCCTAAAGGGTTGGATTACGAGGAGAGGTTGAGTAGACTGGGCCTGTACTCGTTGGAATTTAGAAGGATGGGGGGGATATTATTGAAACATATAAAATTATGAAGGGAATAGATAGGATAGATGCGGGCAGGTTGTTTCCACCGGCGGGTGAAAGCAGAACTAGGGGGCATAGCCTCAAAATAAGGGGAAGTAGATTTAGGACTGAGTTTAGGAGAAACTTCTTCACCCAAATGGTTGTGAATCTCTGGAATTCCTTGCCCAGTGAAGCAGTAGAGGCTCCTTCATTAAATGTTTTTAAGATAAAGATAGATAGTTTTTTGAAGAATAAAGGGTTTAAGGGTTATGGTGTTCGGGCCGGAAAGTGGAGCTGAGTCCACAAAAGATCAGCCATGATCTCATTGAATGGTGGAGCAGGCTCGAGGGGCCAGATGGCCCACTCCTGCTCCTTGTTCTTATGTTCTTATGTTCTAAATGTGTGCGTTCCCCTCACCACACACACATTTTCTGGTCCTGTCCCAAGCTGGTGGGTTTTTAGGGGTCTTTTCTTAGCACCATATCGGCCATCCTGAAGGTTGACTTAAAACCCTGTCCTTTAGTTGCTGTATTTGGGTTTTCGGACTAGCCAGAGTTGAGGACCGCGGTGGAGTTAGATGCTTTGGCATTCGCATCACTGCTGGCCCGGAGACAGATATTGTTGAGCTGGAGGCAGGTGACTCCACCTAGCGCGACAGTGTGGCTGGCTGATTTACTGGAATTCTGTACCTCGAGAATGTTAAGTTTGTGGTGAGGGGATCGATCAATGGGTTATATCATAGATGGCAGCCATTTATTTTGCACTTTAAAGAGCTAGCTGTTAGTGGGGGGGGGGGGGGGGGGGGGGGGGGGGGATTGATTGTTGTTTGGGGTTATATTTCTGCTTTTGGTGTTCATGTTGCAGTGTTACTTGTAATTTTAGATACTTGTGTTATTATGCTGTGATTCAAATTCTTTCTATAAATATGTTAAAATTTAAATGAAAAAATATTTTTAAAAATAGAGTTGAACTCCAGAGGTGAGGTGAGAGTGACTGCCCTCGACATCAAGGCAGCATTTGACCGAGTGCGGCATCAAGGAGCCCGAGCTAAACTGGAGTCAATGGGAATCAGGGGGGAAACTCTCCGCTGGTTGGAGTCAAACCTGGCACAAAGGAAGATGGTTGTGGTGGTTGGAGGTCAATCATCTCCGCTCCAGGACATCACTGCAGGAGTCCCTCAGGGTAGTGTGCCAGGCCCAACCATCTTCAGCTGCTTCATCAATGACCTGCCTTCCATCATAAGGTCAGATTTGGGGATGTTCATTGATGACTGCACGATGTTCAGCACCAATCGGGACTGTTCAGATAATGAAGCAGCCAGTGTCCAAATGCAGCAAGACCTGGAAAATATCCAGGCTTGGGTTGACAAGTGGCAAGTAACATTTGCACCACACAAGTGTCAGGCAATGATCATCTCCAACAAGTGAAGATCTAACCATCACTTAAGTCATACAGGTAGGAAAAAGCTACATGGCAGGAAGCCAGTGGAATGTGGTAACTCTGCATCTGGGCAACAGTCAACAAACTGTCTCGTGGGCTGCATTCAGAATGATAATTGCACAATGTTAGCAACATTTGTGACTCCTCAGATACTGAAGCAGTTCATGTCCAAATTCAGCAAGACCTGGACAATACTCAGGCTGACACCCCAAAGCCACAAGGCAAAAGTCAGAAGTGTAAAGGAATATGCTCTTTTGCCTGAATAAGTACAGCTCCATCGCTATAGGGGTGGCACGGTGGCACCTTGATTCGCATTTCTGCCTCACAGCGCCAGGGACTCGGGTTCAATTCCAGCCTTGGGTCGCTGTGAGAGGTTTGTGCATTTCCCTGTGTCTGCATGTGTTTCCTCCAGGTGCTCCGGTTTCCTCCTACTGCCCAAAGATGTGCTGTTTAAGTAAATTGGCCATCCTAAAATTGCCCCTTACTATCCAAAGGTGTGCAGTGTTGTGGGGATAGGGTGGGGGATTGGGCCTTGGTGGAGTGCTTTTTCAGAGGGTCAATGCAGACTCAATTGGCCGAATGGCTTCCTTCTGCACTGTAGGGATTCTATGGAAAACACTCAAGATATCATCCAGGACAAAGCAGCCTGTTTGTTTGCTATCCCTTCCACAAAATGCAATCCCTCCACCACTGACGAGCAGTGGCAGCCGTGTGTACCGTCTACGAGCTGCACTGCAGGAATTCACCAAGGTTCCTTAGTCAGCACCTTCCAAACCCACAAAGGATTAGAAGGACAAGGGCAGCATACCTGGGAACACCATCACATGGAAGTTCCCCTCCAAGTCACTCACCATCCTCACTCGGAAATATATCGCTGTTCCTTCACTGTCGCTGTGTCAAAATCCTGGAATTCCCTCCCTAACAGCACTATGGGTGTACCTACACCACTTGGACTGGCGTGGTTCAAGAAGTCAGCTCACCGGACTTCCGGTGGCGGCCATGGAGTGAGTTGTCGCACAGAGGGCAGCTCTGGCTTCAAGGCGTTGATTTGAGCTCTTTTTAGCCAAACACTGGAAAATTTGACAGGAAAGTGTAGTGACGATGTGCAGGAGAAGTTCACCCCGGGAGTGGCATGTCTGCTAGTTATCAGACCCGGCAGAAGAATGTTAAAGACCTGGCCAAGGAACTGAGGAGACCTGTGGTGCAGCAGCAATTGGGAAGATGGCGGAGGGGGAAGTGTTGTCGCATGCTGGAAAACCCCAAATGGAGCAGTTGATGGCTTTCATCAGAAAAGAGCTCTGCCAGCAACGAAAGAAGATGCAGGAAGATCGATCGAAGCCTTTGAAGGAGCGGTAGCATCCTTGAAAGGCTCGATGGAGAGAGTTGAGAAGTGCTTGGAGGCACAGGGGTCGCAGATCCGGGAGATGGCAAGAGTGATGTCGACCACTGTGATTGGGTGGTGGCATTGGAGGCGGAGGTGGGATTCTTGGGGGACCTTTGTAAGTTGCTAAGGGCAAAGGTAGAGGAACAGGTGAATAGATCCAGAAGGCGGAACCTGCAGATCGTTGGCTTGCTAGAGGGTGTGGGCGATGACCAACCAATGTCATACCTGATACAAACCCTGGCAGGCATGATCAGGTGGAACAGGAGGATTCTCCTCTTCAGTGCTTGAGGTAAACCTGCTGCTATACATTTAAGCAAATCACATGGAGACAACCAAATTCCTGAAACACAATACTATTATTTCAATTCCAAGCCAACAAAACTTGCCGAAAACAATTGAGCCTACCACTCCTCTGAATGTGGCTAGAATAACATCTGGAATAATTGTCAAGTATTCAGACTGTCTGAATTGATAAATTCACAGACTTGAGGAGGACAGATGGAAAGAATCCTGGCCGTGAGTGAGGTTGGAGAATTCCAGCCACTTTGTGTCTGTGCCGGCCATCAAGCATCTATCTATTCTATCTGATTTTCCAGCACTTGATCTGTAGCCCTGTGTGCTGTGACATTTCAATCGCTCATCTAATTGCTTCTTAAATGTTGTCAGGTTCCTGTCTCTACCACCCTTTCAGACAGTGAGTCCCACATTGCCACCACCATCTGTTACTAACAAACATTCCTGTTCAACATTACAATCCTCCAAACCTCTTCATGAGACCTATTCAACAAACCCTTCCGACAATTGTCAATGGGCTACATGATTACACTGTATGAAGAACAACTTCTAAAATGAACCAGTTTGATAAAAGATTTCGCCACTAAACCCGAGTTACTCTGAAAAAGAGCATACATACTGAAAAGATCTGTTTCTCGCTCCACAGATGCTGCTAGATTTCTGAGTCTTTCCAGCATTGTCTGTTTTTATTTCTAATTATGGTGTTGTAGATTCAAATCCCAAACCAGAAACTTGGGTATCAATTTTCCCACTGTGTTGCACTCGGTGCTGATCATGTTGCGCTGGGTGCATCGCGTGAGAGGTACAAATCGGATTTTGCGCTGGGCGTCGTGTCATTGGCCCTGCGGTGCCCGACTCATCTAAATATGTGCAGCCTGTTTGAGGCCGCATTCTCTCAGCTCCAAGGAATCACTGGCCACATTGGCGAGGCCTCACCCGGGCGCCGATTAATACTGGTCTCCACAAGCAGAAACCAGGTGCGATGCCCATTCCAGGGGACTCGGAGGCCATTGGAGGCACACGGGTGGTCAGGGATAAGGAAGGCTTTGGCACCAGGGTATGCTGGCAGTGCCAACCTGGCACTGCCAACTGCTGGCTCAGTGCCCCTGTGCCAGGTTGGCAGTGCCATGGGACTAGGTTGGCAGTGCCAATGGGGGGGCTGAGGGGAGCCATGACCATGGAGGGAGGTATGAAGAGGCATCATGAGGGCTGGGGGGGGGGGGGGGGTTCTGAAAGGGAAGGAGCTTGAAAGGGGGGGACCTAAAGGTAGGGGGGCAGCCAACGACCCCATAGCAGGGTATGCTCACTTGTGAGGGAGGGGGGGAATGCCTTGAAGCCCACATGTGGATGGGTGTGGGGCAGGGTCACCCTCATGCCTGGGTGATTGGGGGGGGGGCTCATGATAACTTTCAGTGATGAGGGAAGGTTGCCCTCAGGTGTTGAGGGTTTGGGGTTTTGCCCATGTCTGCAAGGGGGTACGGATAGTGCATGGGTGGGAGGTGTGGGGGACACTCAAACTTGCTTTGAGATCGGGGCACTGTTTGAAAATGCACCACAATTTCTGAGGAGCAGGAATCCCAGCAAATTAAGTTCTCCACTGCAGAAAAACATTCTGCGGGCGAGACCTAATGGCAGCGCGGTGCGGCTGATAGATCCAGGGAGATCCCCCTTCCAGGATCTACCCAGTCGCCACGCCTTGCGAGATCTAACACGATCTCGCGAGACATTGAAATGTGAATCCCGCCCATTGTGGGTGGATCACTTTTTAGCAAATCTACATATTAGAACGAGACAGCTAGTCTCACTCTAATATGCTTTGCCATGATCTACACAAGGCGTTGGGATCTAACCCCCTTGCCTTGGAGACTTTGAACGAGCGCTGTTCAGTTCTGGTCTCCACAAACAGAGACAGACATTTATGGGGTCACCAAAGGGATTGGAAGCCCCCAGGTTCTTGCCCTATGGGCAGGGTGGTACTCTGGCACTGCTGGTGCCATCTGGGAATTTGCCAGTGTCAGCTTGGTGGCCTGCATGGCATTCTGGAACTGTCAAGGTGTCCAGGCAGCATTGCCACCTGACAGGGGCACTGCCAGTGTGCCAGGCTGGTGGTCCCAAACTGGCATTTTTCCTGCAATGGGGATCAGGCCTGAGGTGCCCTGTGTGGGTACAGGGGTGTGCAAGGGTGGGGGGCCTTATAGGTGAGTTGGGGCTTTGGGGGGGTCACGTTGGGGGGGTCGAGAGATGGGGATGCCATCCTCAGTACAGGAAACGGACCTAAGTGCGTCCTCGTTAGGGAGTACCCGCTGAGGTCCCGAATCTACCTGAATATGGAGGGAAGATCTTATGAGGAAAGGCTGAGGGACTTGAGGCTGTTTTCATTCGAGAGAAGAAGGTTAAGAGATGACTTAATTAAGGCATACAAGATGATCAGAGGATTAGATAGGGTGGACAGTGAGAGCCTTTTTCCTCAGATGGTGATGTCTAGCACGAGGGGACATAGCTTTAAATTGAGGGGAGATAGATATAGGACAGATGTCAGAGGTAGGTTCTTTACTCAGAGAGTAGTAAGGGCGTGGAATGCCCTGCCTACAACAGTAGTGGACTCGCCAACACTAAGGGCATACAAATGGTCATTGGATAGACATATGGACGATAAGGGAATAGTGTAGATGGGCTTTAGAGTGGTTTCACAGGTCGGCGTAACATCGAGGGCTGAAGGCCTGTACTGCGCTGTAATGTTCTATGAATAGGAACAGAGTCCCTCTTGTCACTCCGAGCACCGGGAAACATCGGGCTAAATGCGCTTGTTATGGGACTCTGTTCCTACGAGGGTAGATTGCGCCCTAAGTGTGGGATTGACCGGTGAGAAGCTCCCCAAGCCCCAAATAAATGACAAAGTGTGGGTGAATACGGGTCTGGATCTCACCCAAAAATCCGGCGGGAGATACCCTGCCAAAACCGCCCAAAATGACATTAGGTGCGAATTAATGCCTATAAAACAGAGTCCCATTTCGGATATGACAGTGCCAATGTGCCAGACTGGCAGTGCCAAGGTGCCCAAATGCCAGCAGGAGTGCCAGGGTAGCACCCTGCCCAGACCCCGACCACCTCCGATGGCCTGGGAGACCCCCAGGGTGCCGTTGAGCCTGGTCCACGTTTGGACCATGTGTGGACCAGTGCTAAAATGTGCCATGGTGGGTTCTTCCAGGCATGAGCGTTCGTTCCTGGACCTCGGGAGGATCAGGCACTGACATATTTAAATGAGCCTAATGGCTCACTTAAACATGTAAATCTGGATCTCCCCCAGCAAGGGTGTGATCCAGATCATGATGTCTTGTGAGATCTTGTTAGATCTTGCGATGCGTTCCGCGCATTGAAAATCTTGTGAGAGACCTCGCGCGAGATTAAACAGCCTCATCACGTCACCGAGTCGAGCGCGACGAGGGCGTTCAATCACGCCCACTTAGTCATTTTTGATTCAATTGCGCCCTTGAGCATAAAAAAACTAGGCTGACATCCAGTGCAACACTAAGGAACGGCTGCACTATTGGAGGTGCCATCATTGAATGTAAGCCAACTTCTATGCTGTAAGATTCTTTAATCTCATATGTGCATCCCAATTCCTTTACAAAATGAAAACTAAAGCTTGAGTATTTCTAAAGGGATTTGGTAATTATTTTCAGTATTCTCCCACACTGGAACTAAAGGAATGGCTCATGGTTTGAATCCTGGCCAGAGTGCATGCCACATAGAGGTGTTCCCAGTGCCACAGGGAACAGGCAGGTGTAGATTGAGGCCACTGTAATAATGAGGCACATTCCAGTTAAAGGTTGCTGCATCCTGCAGCTGCCTGTGAGACTGTGTTCGATAAGGAGCAGCATGTCTCTACACATCCTTAACACCGCACAATGTAGGAAAAGAGAGTCAGGAAAAGACTTAATTCACAACCTGAAACGTTTTTTTGTGTCAGTTGACACAAAAGGACGTTGGGAGAGTACAAACCAATCAAGCTTTTGAGATAAGGTGGATTTAACAGGACCCCACCAGCCCATTTGAAGGTCATGGGGTTGCGAATAAAATAAAACAGCTGGCTTCCCACGGATTCTTGCTTTGTCTCCCATATTAAGGTGGGTGGGGAAACGTGAGGCACCTTTACATCCTTGAGGCCCTTAAGTGGACAATGAATGACCACTTAAGGGCCGAATTCCGTCTCCACCACTATTTTGAGTGTAGCAGAGGCAAGGTGGGCAGCCTCTGGCCGGGCAGGAAGTGGAGATACCTTCTTTGGGTGTCCCCTGTACTGATCAGAGGCATCCCCTCAAGTTCTTACCCTCCCAGTTTAACCCTGCCCACCCCCACCCCTCTCAATATCTAAAACCTGAGCTCCCACCCCATCAGTCCCACCTCTCTGAAGTTTGGTAGACCTGCCCAAAATTCCAGACCTACCTAAAATCCGGGCTCCATGACTCATCTTTCTCAGGGACTGCCTGGTATCCCAGCAATGACCACTGTTCAAACCTGGCACTTGCTGGGACCAAAGAGCTGCTGACAAATCAGATTGGCTGACAGTTCCTCTAGGCTGGGACTTGCTCATAATTGAGGGCAGAAGTCCCACCTCTGAATCAATTAAGGCTGCTCCCAGCGTAATATCACTGTCAGACGATTTTGAATGGGTTGACAAGACAACCAACTTTCTGGTTGAAGGGGAGGGCAAGGGAAATGATGCCCCGTAAAATTCAGCCCTTGGAATGTATAGTTGTATATGGTGAGAGTGGGGAGAGCGGGATGGGGAAAACAGTGGGGCAGGATTGAAGGAAGAGATCCTCAGTTTTTTGTGAAGATCCACAAACACAGTCAAATGATGATTCTAGTTTGGTTTTAGGTTTTGTTGTGCTCAATATGTTTAATTGGGGTAAGCAGGAGCCCTGTTCATCTGCTCATCCTATTCTGTATACTTCTACTGTAAAATTCTCATTTGTTTTAAGCTGTCTATCATGATGAGAAAATATCTGAACTCATCAGTTGTCCCAATGACTTTTTTTATCATAGAATAGAATTTACAGTGCAGAAGGAGGCCATTCGGCCCATCGAGTCTGCACTGGCTCTTGGAAAGAGCACCCTACCCAAGGTCAACACCTCCACCCTATCCCCTTAACCCAGTAGCCCCACCCAACACTAAGGGCAATTTTGGACACTAAGGGCAATTTATCATGGCCAATCCACCTAACCTGCACATCTTTGGACTGTGGGAGGAAACCGGAGCACCCGGAGGAAACCCACGCACACACGGGGAGGATGTGCAGACTCCACACAGGCAGTGACCCAAGCCGGAATCGAACCTGGGACCCTGGAGCTGTGAAGCAATTGTGCTATCCACTATGCTACCGTGCTGCCCTTGATCAAGGTCTGGGGTCTGATGTACTTTAGTCGCCATTGTTCTGATGTCTGCAGCTTCTCACTGTTTCCACTTTTTAAATACTGACAGACCCGCTCTATATTCCCAGCATTTTCTGTTTTTATATACACAAATAGCTTAGTGAGTTCCCCAATGATTCAGTTTTGTTTCTTTTCTATGTTTTCAGCATCTAGGGATAAGATTGTTTCAGCACAGACAAACTACAGGGTGTGAGAAGTGGGTGTGTCTCAGTGTTTGTTACTGAGCATTTACAATACCCACTGAGTGAAATGGAAGTTCATGTCTGTGTGGTACTGTACACCTCGTATGTATCTCAGTTGTCAGTCTCTGTACATGTTCAGAACACTATGGATAAAAGAGAACAATTCACTTCTGCATGATATATATGCTTACATATGTCTCACTGTTAACCTGGACAGGGATAGAATGTACCGGCAAAGGGAACAAATTAATTTCCTCTAGCCTTGTGTGTGTCTGTGTTAGTTCCTGAATATAGAGTAGGTTAAAAAAACTTCACTCTCTCTCTCTTGGCTGTGTGTATCCATCACTGTACATGGATAGAATATATAATGTAAGAGGAAACAATTCATTCCCATCTGAATTTGAGATGAGATCAATGTCAGTGCTGTACATGTATAGTATATACCAGGCAAAGGTAAGTAGTAACTCCACTCTGGTACTAAATGGCTCCTATGTTTCTGTGTTGACTTCAGTACATAAACAGGTAAAATGTACTTCATTGGCTAAAAAGTGCTTTGGGACCTCCTGTTGTCATACATGCAAGTCTTTCGTTTTTCATTGGGTAATGGGAAATATCTATCGGGCACCCTTTTATTTATGTATGTTTTAGGGTAAGTCTACGTAAGCCACTGATTTTCTGAGCCTGGATTGGGTCCCCAAATGAAAATGTGCATAATTGTCAGAAGTGCAACGCGCTTTGGGACTTGAGGCCACGCATCAGACACATGCAAGCCTCATTGATATAGGATAATTTAGGAAATTTCATAGGGTTGGCAAGTCTCTGCCTATCTAACAGACATGTCACCAATGTGAAATATGTCTCAGACTAGAAAATAGACCTGATCTGCGATGAGTGTCTCATCAAATACAGTTGTATCATCGAATCTACATGCAGACATTTTCATTTGTCAGTAGGGTGGTGCATTTCTACAAGGATCTTTGTTCTCCCATTACGTAATTTGGGTGGAAAAGCTGACAAGGATCCTGAAAAATAATGCAATTGGATTTACATGTTTTTTCAGGTTTTTGATGGCTCTTCCTGGAGATTCACCTTCTCTAATTTACTTGTGCACTGAACACTTTGTATACTTTTATTTCCCATTACACTTCCTAATTTTGTTCAATGCACAAAGCCACAAGTTCCTGAAGTCTTGTAATGTGAAATTTGTAATGTGTTACAAATTGTAGAGAACATAGTCGGGATGATGAGAATTCCTTTGCCTGTACCAATTCTGAGAGTTTGGGGACAGTGGCGGAAGCATATGGGAGTGGAGAGACCTTTGGTGTGGGTTCCAATTTGTGGCAATCAAATGTCCCGGGGAAGTTGGATGGGGGGTTTCGGAGGTGGCAGAGAGCAGGGATTGAGAGGCTGGGGGATCAGTTTATCGAAGGGAGCTTTCCTTGTTTGGAGGATTTGGAGGAGGAGTTCGAATTGCTGGGTGGGAATGGCTTTCGCTATCTGTAGGTGAGGGACTTTGTGCGAAGGCAGATTTCGACCTTTCCGCTTCTACCGCCATAGGGGACACAGGATAGGGTAGTTTCTAAAATGGGGTTTGTGAGGCGAATGTCTCGGAAATTTATAAAGAACTTATGGAGTGGGCGGGAATCCAGATAGGGGAGGTGAAGCGTAAATGGGAAGATGAGTTGGGAAAGGAGTTAGAGACGCGTCTGTGGGAGGATGCTCTGAGTAGAATCAACATGTCCTCCTCATGTGCCAGGCTCAGCCTGATACAATTCAAGGTGGTTCACCGGACACACATGACGGTGGCCCGGATGAGCAGATTTTTTGGGGTAGAGGCCTGGTTTGTGAGGTGTTCAGGAGGCCCGCAAATCATGTCCACATGTTTTGGGCTTGTCTGAAGCTTAGTGGATTCTGGCAGGGATTTGCGGATGTCATATCCACGGTGCTAAATACGAGGATGGCACCGTGTCCAGAGGTGGCGATCTTTGGAGTGCCGGAAGACCCGGGAGTCCAGGGGGCGAGAGGGGCCGACGTTTTGGCCTTTGCCTCCTTGGTAGCCTGGAGACGGATCTTATTAGCGTGAAGGGACTCGGAGCCCCCAAAATCGGGGTGTGGGTTAGCGACATGGCCGAGTTTCTCAGGCTTGAAAAAATTAAGTTCGCTCTGAGAGGATCAATGTTAGGGTTCGTCTGGAGGTGGCAGCCGTTTATCGACTTCTTTGGGGAAAACTAAACTGTTAGCAGATACAATCAGTGGGGTGGGGGGCTAGGGAATGAGGGGGTAGGGGGAGTTAGTTTAGTTCAGTTTAGGCGGGATCAGCGAGAAGAGATGGAGGGACATGGGAGTGTGTGTATAAGCTATGTTGGCGGGGTTTGGTTGTTGGTTGGGGGGTGTTACTGATCCTGAATTATGTTTACATTTGTATTTGTATCTTTTGTTGTTATAAAACCATAAATGCCTTTAGAAAATGTTTGTTGAAAAAAAACAAGGATATTCAAAGAATGGTAGAGGAATGCGCGACATGTCAAAAGTTCCAACATAGACAAATGAAAGAACTGATGCAGATGGACGACATAGTGATACTTCCATGGCAGAAAGTAGGGATAGACTTGTTTTGTCTTGAAGGGAAAGAGTATTTACTGGTCGGAGAATACATTTCCAATTTTCCTGAAGTTATCCAGCTCGTGAGCCCTGTGTGTTATAATGCATACTAAAGCTATCTTTGCTCATCATAGCATTCCAAAGGTTGTCATGAGTGACAATGGGCCATGTTTCAGTTGTCCGGAATGGAGGGAATTAGTGCAGAAGTACGACTTCAAGCATGTCACATCCAGTCCTTTATATCCACAGTCAAATTGAAGGGCAAATAAAGGTGTACAAATAGTAAAACAAGTACTTAGAAAATCGCTGGGGACTTCCGGTTGCGGCTATGCGGAGCTAAGCCGCACGAATCGGCAGCTCCCGCGAAGACGGACTTTCGGGCTCGATAGAAGAGCCCCAATGGGATTTTTTACACAGCCAACTTGTGGGGAAGAGAGGAGAGAGGTCCCCCACTAACCTGTATGGACCGGACCCGTAGCGAAACGGCCAAAAAAACGGCACTGGAGCAGCGGGAGAAGAAGGGTAAAATAAACAAAATGGCGGCGGCCGGGGACAAAGAAGAGATGCAAGAATTCATTAAGCGCTGCTTCGAGGAGCTGCGCAAGGAGATGGTGGCGCCGATGCTGGCATTAATTGAAGGACTTGCGGCAACCCAGAAAGCCCACGAGGTGAAGATCCAGGAGATCCAGGACAAAGTGAGTGAGAATGAGGACGAGCTCTTGGGCCTGGCGGTGAAAGTGGAGCAGCACGAGGCGCTACACAAGACGTGGGTGGGAAGACTCGAAGACCTGGAGAACAGGTCGAGGAGAAACAATTTGAGGATCTTGGGTCTCGCAGAAGGAGTGGAGGGGGCCGACGCCGCGGCATATGCGGGCACGATGATCGGGGCGCTGATGGGCGCGGAGGCCCCCCCGGGGTTGCTGGAGCTGGAAGGCGCGCACCGGGTGCTGGCGAGGAAGCCCAAAGCAAACGAGCCGCCAAGGGCGATGGTGGTGAGATTTCAACGGTTCACAGATAGAGAGAGGGTCCTGAAATGGGCCAAGCAGGAGCGGAGCAGCAAGTGGGACAATGCTGAGATTAGAATATACCCGGACTGGAGCGCGGAGGTCGCTAAGCGGAGAGCGGGTTTCAACCGGGCCAAAGCGGTGCTGCATCGGAAAGGAGTGAAATTTGGAATGTTGCAGCCAGCGCGACTGTGGGTCACACATAATGGCCAACACCACTACTTCGAAACGCCCAAAGAGGCGTGGACCTTTATATTAACTGAAAAGTTGGACTCTAATTGAGGGTTTGTGAGGGTGGGGGGTATTTGAGGGTTGAAGTATGATGGCGGTTGTATATAGGGGGGTAAGCACGCGCAGGGAAGGTTATATGGGCTGGGGACGAGAGACAAGGCCGCAACAGAAGCTGCGTCAGGGGGGGCGGGGCAGACTCTGGAAAGCGCGGGGTTTTTCTCCCGCGCGCGGGAAGAAAGGTGGGAGGGGGAGCATAGGAACATCTACTGATGGGGAGATTCCCACACGAGGGGGTCAAAGGGATGGCGGGGGAAGCCGGGGTCAGCAGGCGTCAGCTGACTTACGGGAGTGATATGGGGGGAGCAAAAAAGCGAGGCAGGGGTCTAGCGGGGGGGGAGGGAAGGGGAGGGAGGGGGGGAAAACAGGGTTGCTGCTGCACTGGCCGAAAGGGAATGGGACACAGAAGAGGTGGCTGGGACGGAGGTGAGGGAGACGCGGACACGGGACTGGCCCAGAAAAGGAGATGGCTAGTTGGCGGGGGGGGGGGGGGGGAGGTGGTGAGAGCCCCTCCAATCCGGTTGATAACGTGGAACGTGAGAGGCCTGAACGGGCCGGTGAAGAGGGCCCGACTGTTCGCGCACTTGAAGGGACTGAAGGTAGACGTGGATATGCTCCAAGAGACACACCTGAAGATGGCGGACCAGGTTAGGTTAAGAAGGGGATGGGTAGGACAGGTATTTCACTCGGGACTGGACGCGAAAAACAGAGGGGTGGCAACTCTGGTGGGAAAACATGTGTCATTTGAGGCCAAGACTATCGTAGCGGACAATGGAGGGAGATACGTGATGGTGAGTGGTAGGTTGCAAGGGACGTGGGTGGTGTTGGTAAATGTATACGCCCCGAACTGGGATGATGCTGGATTTATGAAGCGCATGTTGGGGCGCATCCCGGACCTGGAGGTAGGAGGACTGATAATGGGAGGGGACTTCAACACAGTGCTGGACCCAGCACTAGACCGCTCCAGATCAAGGACGGGAAAGAGGCCGGCGGCGGCCAAGGTGCTCAGGGGGTTTATGGACCAGATGGGGGGGAGTGGACCCATGGAGGTTCGCAAGGCCGCAGGCCAGGGAATTTTCTTTCTTCTCCCACGTGCACAAGGCATACTCCCGGATAGACTTCTTTGTGCTGGGCAGGGCGCTCATCCCGAGGGTGGAGGTGACGGAGTATTCGGCCATAGCCGTTTCGGACCATGCCCCGCACTGGGTGGAAGTGGGGCTGGGAGAGGAGAGGGACCAACGCCCGCTGTGGAGGTTGGATGTGGGACTGTTGGCAGATGAGGTGGTGTGTGGTAAGGTAAAGGGGTGTATTGAAAGGTACTTGGAGGCCAACGACAATGGGGAGGTGCGAGTGGGGGTGGTATGGGAGGTGTTGAAGGCGGTGATCAGGGGATAGCTAATCTCCATCAGGGCTCATAGGGAGAAGACAGAGGGCATGGAAAGGGAGAGGTTAGTGGGGGAGATTTTGCGAGTGGACAGGAGATACGCAGAGGCCTCGGAGGAAAGATTACTTGGGGAAAGGCGACGGCTCCAGACGGAGTTTGACCTGTTGACCACGGGGAAGGCGGAGGCACAGTGGAGGAAGGCGCAGGGGGCGACCTACGAGTACGGGGAAAAGGCCAGTCGGATGCTGGCACACCAGCTCCGTAAGAGGGCGGCAGAGAGGGAAATAGGGGGAGTCAAAGATGGTGGGGAAGCTATGGTCCAGAGTGCAACGGAAATAAATAAGGTATTTAAGGCCTTCTACGAAGAGCTGTACAGATCCCAGCCCCCAGGGGGAGAAGAGGGGATGGGAAGATTCCTGGACCAACTGCGGTTCCCGAGGGTGGAGGAGCAAGAGGTGGCTGGTTTTGGGGCACCAATCGGGTTGGAGGAGCTGAGTAAGGGTTTGGGGAGCATGCAGGCAGGGAAGGCCCCAGGGCCGGACGGGTTCCCGATGGAGTTTTACAGAAAGTATGCGGACCTGTTGGCCCCGTTACTAGTGAGGACCTTTAACGAGGCAAGAGAGGAGGGGTCCCTGCCCCCGACAATGCCGGAGGCGACAATTTCCTTGATCCTGAAGCGAGACAAGGACCCACTGCAATGTGGATCGTACAGGCCGATTTCGCTCCTAAATGTGGACGCTAAGCTATTGGCAAAAGTGCTGGCCACGAGGATTGAGGACTGCGTCCCGGGGGTGATACATGAGGACCAGACGGGATTTGTAAAGGGCAGGCAATTAAATACGAATGTGCGGCGACTCTTAAACGTGATAATGATGCCATCGGAGGAGGGAGAGGCGGAGATAGTGGCAGCCATGGACGCGGAAAAGGCCTTTGACCGAGTAGAGTGGAGTACCTCTGGGAGGTGTTGTGTAGGTTTGGGTTCGGGGGAGGGTTTATTAGCTGGGTTAAGCTCCTTTACAGCGCCCTGGTGGCGAGTGTGGTGACGAACCGGCGGAGGTCGGAGTACTTTCGGCTGTACCGAGGAACGAGGCAGGGGTGCCCTTTGTCCCCCCTGTTGATTGCATTGGCGATCGAACCCTTGGCCATATCACTGAGGGAGTCTAATCAATGGAGGGGGGTGGTCCGCGGGGCGGGGAAGAGCATCGGGTGTCGCTATACGCGGACGACCTGCTACTGTATGTGGCGGACCCAATGGAGGGGATGGTGGAGGTCATGCAGACTTTGAGGGAGTTTGGGGAGTTCTCGGGCTAATAGCTCAATGTAGGGAAGAGCAAGCTTTTTGTACTACAGGCAGGGGACCAAGCAAGAAGGGATAGGGGACCTACCGCTGAGGAGGGCGGAGGGGAGTTTTCGGTATCTAGGGATCCAGATAGCCAGGAGCTGGGGGGCCCTACACAAACTGAATCTGACGAGGTTGGTGGGCCAAATGGAGGTGGACTTCAAAAGATGGGACATGTTGCCGCCCTCGTTGGCGGGTAGAATGCAGTCGGTAAAAATGGTGGTCCTTCCGAGGTTTTTGTTTGTGTTCCAGTGCCTCCCCATCGTGATCACCAAAGGTTTTTTCAAGAGAGTAGGTAGGAGTATTATGGGGTTTGTGTGGGCGAACAAAACCCCGAGGGTAAGGAGAGGGTACTTGGAGCGCAGTAGGGACCGAGGAGGGTTGGCGCTGCCAAACCTAGGGAGCTACTACTGGGCAGCAAACGTGGCGATGATCCGTAAGCGGGTTATGGAGGGGGAGGGGGCGGCATGGAAGAGGATGGAGATGGCGTCCTGCAAAGGAACGAGCTTGGGGGCGCTGGTGACGGCACCGTTGCCGCTCTCGCCATCAAAGTACACCACGAGCCCGGTGATGGCGGCAACGTTAAGGATCTGGGGCCAGTGGAGACGGCATAGGGGTGCAGTGGGAGCCTCGGTTTGTCCCGGGGAAGATGGACGGGGGGTTCCAGGGCTGGCACCGGGCGGGGATTAGAAGAATGGGGGACCTGTTCATCGACGGGACATTTGCAAGCCTAGGGGCACTGGAGGAGAAGTTTGAGCTACCCCCGAGAAATGCATTCAGATATATGCAGGTGAGGGCTTTTGTGAGGCGACAGGTGAGGGAATTCCTGCTGCTCCCGACACAGGAAATTCAAGACAGGGTGATCTCGGGTGTATGGGTCGGGTAGGGCAAGGTTTCGGCAATACACCAAGAGATGAAAGAAGAGGGGGAAGCGCTAGCAGAAGAGTTGAAGGGTAAATGGGAGGAGGAGTTGGGGGAGGAGATCGAGGAAGGTCTGTGGGCTGATGCCCTAGGTAGGGTTAATTCCTCCTCCTCATGTGCCAGGCTCAGCCTGATACAATTTAAGGTGGTCCACAGAGCGCACTTGACGGGGGCGGGGTTGAGTAGGTTCTTTGGGGTAGAGGACAGATGTGGAAGGTGCTCAGGGAGTCTGGCGAACCATGTCCATATGTTTTGGTCATGCCCGGCACTGGAGGGGTTCTGGAGAGGAGTGGCGGGAGCAATATCTCAGGTGGTGAAAGTCCGGGTCAAGCCAAGCTGGGGGCTAGCAATATTTGGAGTAGTGGACGAGCTGGGAGTGCAGGAGGCGAAAGAGGCCGGTATTCTGGCCTTTGCGTCCCTAGTAGCCCGGCGAAGGATCTTGCTAATGTGGAAGGAGGCGAAGCCCCCTAGCGTGGAGGCCTGGACAAATGACATGGCTGGGTTCATCAAGTTGGAAAGGATTAAGTTTGCCTTAAGGGGGTCTGTGCAGGGGTTCTACAGGCGGTGGCAACCGTTCCTAGACTACCTCGCGGAGCGTTAGAGGAAGGTCGGTCAGCAGCAGCAGCAACCCTGGTTGGGGGGGTGGGCAGGGAGGGAAGGGGAGGGGGGAACGAGAGATTGTTTGAGGGGACGGACGAGCGGGGGATAACATGGAGGGTGGGGGAAACTGGCATGAACGGGCGAGAGCCAGTGTATAAAGCTCTGTAAATATATCATCTTACCATGTATATATCTTGCTCAGGGCGATTTTGCGTTATTTTGTTACGGGGGGAGGGGGGGTTCATTGTTTGTAAGGGGAAAAAATTGTTTTGTTTTATTAAAAATCTTTAATAAATATATTTAAAAAAAAAAAATCGATGGGCAGCCAGGATGATCCATATATGGAATTGCTCAGTTATCGAGCATCACCTTTGAGCAATGGTTTGCCACCATCACAATTATTGATGAACAGGAAGATAAGAACAATGTTATCATTTCTTTCAAATAAACAAGCAAGTCACAAAATAAAACATCAACTGTAGTCTCAAAAGAGGAAGCAGAAGAGATACTATGACAGGTCAACCAGGTTTCTACAACTGTTAGAACATAATGATATCGTAAGAGTAGAGGATCCTAATGGCTGGTCAAAGTGTGTGAAGGTGATACAGAAGATAGGTCAAAAGTCATATACATTCATCACAGAACAAGGACAGGCACTCGGGAGGAAACAAAAGCTTTCTTAAAAATTCAGCAACCTTTTACTTCATTGTCAGTAGATGATGTCGGCAGCATGGTAGCACAGTTGTTAGCACTGTTGCTTCACAGCACCAGGGTTCCAGGTTCAATTCTCGGCTTGGGTCACTGTCTGTGTGGAGTCTGCACGTTCTGCCCGTGTCTGCGTGGGTTTCCTCTGGGTGCTCCGGTTTCCTCCCACAAATCCCGAAAGATGTGCTGTTCGGTGAATTGGACATTCTGAATTCTCCCTCAGTGTACCCGAACAGGCACCGGAATGTGGTGACTAGGGGATTTTTAGAGTAACTTCATTGCAGTGTTAATGTAAGCCCACTTGTGACAATAAATATTATTATTATGTGTGTGAAAACATCTGTCTATCCAAACCAACGCAACCTGAACAAGAATCAAATGTACAACCTGAAGGTGCACAGAGTAATGCAATTCCGACAGAGGCATCTTCAGAGCCACAAGAATGTCAAGCAGATTCGGCGGATCAACAAAAGCTTAGAAGGCCAACGAGACATCGAAAGAAGCCTGACAGACTGAATCTGTAGTGGACACTGTAATTTTAAATAATCTGAATTGTTATGCTATGCATATCATATGTATGAAAATTGGTTGAAATGATGTATATTATATTTTTGTTACAATCTAAAGGAAAGGGGATGTAATGGTATTCATAAGCAATTCTATATGTTAACATGTTAGACTTCCAACCAGCAGGTGGCAGAAGAACTAGACCACGTGACACTGCAACTTCGGGGAGTCTGAGTGAGGCATCGTCATGGATAGTCGTGTTTTGTATTAGCTCTCGTATTCTAGTTGTTAACTGTTTACAGTTCGTTAGTGGAATTAGTATTGTTTTCTACGCTCGTTATTGTAATTTGATAAATCTTAACTTGTCACAAACTAGACGTTCTTTGGTGCAGACAAGAATGTTCTGAAGATATTAGGAATGATCAACTTTCTAAGCAAATTTATTCCAAATTTGTCAGCCAAGACAACGTGTCTGAGAGAACTTATCAAGAAGATGAATAGTTTTGAATGGACAGATAAGCATGAACAAGAATGGCTTACTCTGAAGACAGCTTTGACAACAGCTCCAGTGCCAGCATTTTTCAACTCAATCATTGCGACACACTAGAATGTAGCAGTCAAGTTCCATTTGTGGATCCGTGTTCAGTGATCAAATTATTTTTAAACAATGTTGATTGAGGGATAAATCTGACAAACTACTTTGTTTTTCTTTGAAATAATGCCTTGGAATATTTTAAGCTCTCCTGAAAGTACAGCTGGATTCTCCGTTGTCAGATGCTGACAGCGCGATTCGCGATCGGGTGGAGAATGTTGCGTGGAGTAAAAGTCAGTATTGGCTCCCAGTGCCAGGGGGGCAGGTGGGGTGTGGTTGTTCCATTGTTCTTCTAATGTTTTGTGTGAGCTGCCATTCGGGGCTACATGGAGCAGAACAACATGGGGGAGGTAACAGCTGCCAAGCTGTGGGAGGCATTCAAGGCTGTAGTCTGGGGGGAGTTCATATCAATTCGGCCGCATAGGAAGAAAATGGAGCAGGAGGAGAGGGCAAGGCTGGTGGATAAGATTTTGAGGGTGGACAGGAGATATCCAGAGGTCCCAGAGGCAGAGTTGCTCAAGGAGAGGCAAAGGCTCCAGATGGAGTTTGGGCTAGTTTCTTCAGGGAATCATAGAACTTACAGTGCAGAAGGAGGCCATTCGGCCTATCGAGTCTGCACCGGCCCTTACAAAGAGCACCCTACTGAAGCCCACGTATCTACCCTATCCCAGTAACCCCCACTTAACATTTTTTGGACACTAAGGGCAATTTAGCATGGTGAATCCACCTAACCTGCACATCTTTGGACTGTGGGAGGAAACCGGAGCACCCGGAGGAAACCCACGCAGACACGGGGAATGTGCAAACTCCGCACAGACAGTGACCCAAGCCGGGAATCGAACCTGGGACTCTGGAGCTGTGAAGCAACTGTGCTAACCACTATGCTACCGTGCTGCCCAAGGCGGTGGGGCAGCTGTGGAGCAGTGTATGAGTACGGGGAAAAGGCGAGTAGGATGTTGGCCCATCAATTGAGAAAGCAGGAAGTGGAAAGTGAGATCGGTAGAGTTTGGGGTGATAAGGGGATGAACCGGGGGGGTGAATGGGTTTTTATTGGAAGCTCTATGTGTTGGAGGTCCTGACCGGGGAGGAAGGGATACGGCAGTTCCTGGATTGGTTAAAGTTTCTCAAAATGGAGGAGGGGCTGGTTCAGGGACTGGGGGCCCAAACTGGGCTGAGGGAGGTGATGGAGAATATTGGGACGATGCAGGCAGGGAAGGCCCCGGGGCGGACGGGTTCCCGATGGAGTTTTATAGAAAGTTTGGGGCAGACCTGGGGCCACTGCTGGTGAGGGTGTATAATGAAGCAAGAGAGAGGAGGGAACTCCCTCCTACATTGTCGCAGGCTTCTATCTCCCTGATTTTAAAGAAGGATAAAGTCCGGAGCAGTGTGGGTCAATATCACTATTGAATGTGGATGCCAAGTTATTGGCGAAGGTGCTGGCATCGCGAATCGAGGACTGTGTGCTGGGGGTGGTAGGCGCGGATCAGAGGAGTTTTGTGAAGGGGAGGCAGTTGTCTGCGAATGTGAGGATGCTACTCAATGTAATTATGATGCCTTTGGAGGGGCAGGAGCTGGTGATGGATGCAGAGAAGGTGTTTGATTGGGGGGAGTGGGCGTATTTGTTGGATGTGCTGGGACGGTTTGGGTTCGGGCAGGGTTTGTGGATTGAGTCTGGGTTGTTATTTTAGGCACTGGTCTTGAGTGTGCAGATGAACCGAGTGAATTTGGCGTACTTTGGGCTGCATCGTGGGACGAGGCAGGGGGTCCCGCTCTCCCCGTTGCTCTTCGCCTTGGCGAAAGAGCCGCTAGCAATGGCACTAAGGGCGTTGAGAGACTGGAGAAGGATTGAGTGAGGCGGCGTCCAGCACAGGGTCTGAATGTATACGGATGAACTGTTATTTTATATTTCGGACCCGGTAGGCAGCATCGGAGGCATCATGGAGATCCTGGGGGAATTTGGCCTATTTTCGGGATACAAATTGAATACAGGAAAGAATGAGGTGTTCCCGATTGAAGCCAGAGGGCGAGAAAGGAGATTAAGGGAGTTGTCGTTTGGAGTGGTGGAGGCGAGTTTCAGGTATTTGGGTATGCAAGTGGCACGGAGATGGCGCAGTTGCATAAACTGAACTTGGCTCAGCTGGTGGAGCATATGAAGGGAGACTTTTAAGAGTTGGGATGTGCTGCTGCTGTGGCTGGCAGGGCGGGTGCAGACAGTGAAAATTATGCTGCTACCGAGGTTTCTGTCTGTATTTCAGAACCTCCCAATCTTTGTTCCGAAGTTGTTTTATAGAAGGTCAATGTGTTGATCTCTGGGTTTGTGTGGGCGGGGAAGACCCCGTGGTGCGACGGTCTTTCTTGGAGCGGGGGCGAGGGGGAGGGGCGCTGGCATTGCTGAGCATGATGAGCTATTATTGGGCGGCGAACATTGCTATGGTAAGGAGGGGTCGGTGTGGGGTCAGGTGGAGGTGGTATCGTGCTGGAGTACGTGTTTGCAGCGTTGTTGTTGCCGCCTTTACCGTTCTCGCCAGCCAGGTACTCCGCGAGAGCCCAGTGGTGGTGTCAGCCCTCAGTGTGTGGGGCCAGTGCAGGCAGCACTTGGGGCTGGAAGCTGCCTTGATGTGGGTACGGATCTGTAATAACCATAAGTTTGCGCCGGTGGGGCTGGATGCGAGGTTTAGGGGGTGGCGGCAGGCAGGGATTGAGCACTTCGGTGACTTATTTATGGGGGTAAATTCACGGGGCTGGAGGACCTGGAGGAAGTGTATGAGTTGCCCAGGGGGGAATGGCTTTAGGTACCTGCAGGTCCCGGATTTTGGAGCTCTCCTTTCTTGGGCTGCCACCCCTGGGGTTGCAGGACAAGGTGTTGTTGAAGGATGAAATAGGGGATGGGAAGGTGCCAGATATCTATAAGGAGTTGATAGTGTGGGATGGAGCCCTGGTGGGGGATATTAAGCGTAAATGGGAGGAGGAGCTGGGGGGGAGGTGGAGTTTGAGATGTGGGTGGAGACCTTGCGGCGGGTTGTTGCTCTTATTAGCCTTAGTTTTATTAGCTCTAATTATGTCACCTTTGCTCACGAGTCGCCAGGTATCTTTCTGATACCGCCACGTGGTTCAAGCTCTAGTTATGGTTAATAAGACAGCACACCGCTTAGTAAGATTAAAATCAACGGTCATTTATTATGTACAGCAATAAATACTTACACAATAATCCTACTATCTATATCAAAACCTACCACTACTGGCCAATACTTAACTTTTAGGAATGGCCCACCAGGTCAAGGAAACGAATGGTTTATCGAATTGGGTCTGGCCTGCGGGATTCAAAAGGCTGACACGGGTCGATGGCTAGGAGTCTCTATCGGGTGGCGATCGCTGGAGTCAAACTTGCGGTTGCTGGTCGATGGTTCTTGCGAAGGTTGCGAGCAGGAGAAGAAGGGAGAGAAGGGTCGATCTGAACTTGGCCCCTATCTTTATAGGGCCCAGGGGCCTCCCGCCTCTCGGGGCGAACCTTGACCCTGGTCCCAAGTGATTGGACTTGTTCCCAATCACTGGGTTCGATATGCTCCAATAATGGGGCGATTCCTTGATCGGGGGGGGTGGTCGTTCACCTGTCTTTGTCTCGGCCACTGCTGGCACCGAGAGGTCTGGCCCGGCATTCAATTGCTAATATGTTGCAATTGTTCCCGGGGATAGCCGATTAAACTGCAGATGTCTGGGTTGATGTGCTGCTAATGGTCGCAGGTATCGATCTGGGCCGACTTCCCCAGAGCCGAATACGCTATTCTGTCTGCAGCTGTCCGTTTGTGCCCTGTTGGCTGCTTTTCACATCAGCCTTTTCGGTTAACCATTTTACATTGGGTTTTGGCCAAATTAATCGGGAATCAGCCATTTTAGGTGGCTACAGGGTGAATGTGTCCTCGTCATTAGCGAGTTAAACCTCATCCAGTTCAAGGTGGCGTGTAGGGCTCATATGAAGGTGGTGAGGTTGAGCAGGTTCTTTGCGGGGATAGAGGATGGATGTGGATGGTACGCGGGGTGGGGGGGTGCAGGGGGAGGGTTGTGAATCACGTCCACATGTTCTGGGCGTATCCAAGATTGAGGGGGTTCTGGCAGGGGTTCTCGTACATGATGTCCGAGACGCTGGGTGTGGGGGTGGTTCCGAGTCCAGAGCCGGTGACATTTGGGGTGTCGGAAGACCCAGGGATCCAAGGGGGATGCTGAGAGAGACCGATGTTTGGGCCTTTGCCTCCCTGATAGCCTGGAGACAGATTTTGCTAGGGTGGCGGGACTCAGAGCTGCCAAAATAGGGAAGGCGGGACGTGAGGTGGGGTTGGCGTCAGGGGGGCAGGGGGTGTGGTTGTTCCATTGTTCTTCTCATTTTTTTGTGTGTAAATGTGAAAATGCCTTCAATAAAATATTTTTTTAAATGGCCAGGCTAATTCTTCATTTGAAAAGCCTTCAGCTGTGAAGCCAGTCAAAGGGAGTGAAATTGAATTTCAGGATAGAAGCAGCAGCAGGGCTCTATGCTGGAAGTGTCTGGTAGGACAGACAGGCTGCAACTGTGGTTGCCCCTGTTAAAGGCCTCCATAATATATAAAGATGGATTGAAGGCCTCACAGAAGCAAAGCCTTTTATCTCCCCGGCTCAGGGGCAATCCCGACCTAGAACGCTTCAGCTCCTGACCAAGCTCCCCCCCTACCCTTCTGGTCGGGTGAATCGCAAAATGGTTTGCGTCTGTCGCGAATGTCGATTTTGGCCTTTCCCGTTATTCACCTGACACGACCGAATCCGTGCCAGGCACAATGCAGCCGCTGAACCGTGCCAAATATCTCCATTAAAACAGTTGACAAATTTCAAGCAGATTAAGTGTTGTACACTAATATTAAACACATTTTCAAAATACACTTTTCCATAAATCTTAGTCCAGAGGTGTAACAAGATACCCTTGTAAAATTACTGCCATGAAGATGGTCTGTCTTCAAAGTTTTCTGTCCCTGCTTACTCTTAAAGTCCTGATTCAAACACACATTTGAGGAAGTTTGAATCTACTTTCCGATGACAGCAAACCTGTTGCTCACAGATGAACGTATTTCAACTAGTTGCCATAAAAATTGTGACATTCTTTTGTCTTAGCTCAAGGAAATAAGGATATTATGAAAACTAATGAACCTGAGACAATTTGTTCAATGCCACTGCAGCTTAATTATATAAATACTGGAAATCTTTTTGGTCTTAGAAAATATATGTTAGCAATTCTCAGTAACAGTAACCGTTAATCCCTTCCCGATAAACTCACTATATCTATGAATATTTCCATACACTTGTGAAAAAGGTCAGTGCTAATGGGCATGAAATATTAATGAATACAATGCAATTGTCACTGTAGATCAGCGGATCCCTTGAGAATTTCAGCCCCAACACTAATTAACAGGAAATGCCTGCAGTAAATACACAGGAGTAATCCTCCAGAGTGCCAGACTCAAAGGATGCAAGTGTAAATGTTTTTTCTGATTAAGGATGCAGCTGTGCCAAGCTATACTTTGCTATAGTATGTGGGCCAACAATCAAACTGCCATTAAGAAGCGGTAACAGAGTGTCACAGGAACCATAAAATTGTTAAGCATTTTTCCTGCCTTTTCTGAAGGACCCTCTGCAGCCCATGGTATATTTGGTGCATTTTAATTTCTCTTTTCACATGTGTTAATGTACTCCAATACTCTTCTCATAACATATATATAAAAGCAAATTACTGCGGATGCTGGAATCTGAAACAAAAGAGAAAATGCTGGAAATTCTCAGCAGGTCTGGCAGCATCTGTAGGGAGAGAAAAGAGCTAACGTTTCGAGTCCGATAACTCTTTGTCAAAGCTTTGACAAAGACTCTTCTCATAACTCTCCTTTATTTCATGTAGCTTTTTTCTTATTCCTATTTTAATTTCTAGGCTTATCTGTTGCTTATATCAGTTATATACTCTTACCTCTTTGGATAAATATTGCTATGATAAGACTATTTATCACCAGATCTTCCATGGCACTGTTCACAATAAATTGGAAAACAAACAGGATAATCTTGATTTCTAAAGGTGGCGTTTGTCTTTTAATACGCATGGCGTCCCTGAAGTGCTGGTCACGGATAACGGCACTCCATTCACGAGTGAGGAGTTTGCGAGGTTCACGAAGATCCATATCCGCACTGCCCCTTACCACCCGGCTTCAAATGGGTTGGCAGAGCGCGCAGTGCAGACATTCAAAAGAGGCCTAAAGAAGCAGTCTTCCGGATCAATGGACACGAGACTGGCTCGCTTTTTGTTTACGTACAGGACCACCCCCCCATGCGGTGACTGGGGTAGCTCGCGCAGAACTCCTAATGGGCCGGAGACTTCGCACCCGCCTTATTATAGTTTTCCCGGACATTGGCGCAAAAATACGCCACACACAAGAACGGCAGGGACAGGGATTTTCTCGGCATCGGCCGATTCGGCAGTTTGCGCCCGGTGACCCAGTGTTCGTTCGGAATTTTGCTGGTGGTGCCCAGTGGATTCCTGGTGTAATCTTTCGCCAAACGGGCCCTATATCTTACCAGGTGCAAGCCCACGGTCGTCTCCAGCGCAAACATGTAGACCACGTTCGGTCCAGAAGACTATCCCCTCAAAAGATTCCCCGCCCCCGGAGCTCATTTCTACAGCCGCAGAGACCAGAGACAAGGGAAAGTAGGCCTCACAATCTTCCACTGGTGCCTCACTCGAAGCCTGTGCAGGTCGTTACAGAACCGAATGGAGATAGAGACGCTGACATGACGGAGGCAGCAGACTCTGACTCCGAGATGGAGACACAGGATGCCTCAGAGGGGGAATCCTCGGGTCCACAGGCCATGGATGTACAACCGTTGCGCCGTTCATCACGGAAGCGCCGGTCTCCTCTCGTCACACGCCGCCTGATCCAGCGCCGCATGCAAATGGTGTCCGGCCTGCGGCAAAACGAGTCCGACGCCCTCCTTCGCCAGGGTCTTCGGTGGATTCCTTGGACTTTGGGGGGGGAGGGATGTTATAACCTGCCTACTTACCATTGGCTGGGGACTAATGACAATCCCACAATCCTGTGGGAGTATGAGCTTCCCCAATGAGGGGGTCGGAGAAACCACTAGTAAACTCCTAGTATAAATAAAGCTGGCCAGTTTGGAAACAGCAGGAAGGAGTGTGCAGCAAGGGAAGTTGCTGCTGCTGTTATATATATATGTTATTGTAAATAAATGTTATTACTTTGTATCCTTAAAACTCGTGCTGGATTCTTCGTGGCCCTCACAAAATGCATACTTCCTCTTTGTTCTCCCTTGAGCAAGAACCCTCTCATGATGTCTCACAGAGTTCTTCCTGGGGGTTCTCGGTAAAATGGCTTTCACAGACTGTCTTTATCACAATCAAAACAGAATGACTGCTATGTTAATTTAAAAATGAGGTCTTGTTCCACCATGCTGGAGTTCCTTTGAAGTATCTTCCTGCCTCCTGTTCTCTTAGAAGTTAAGGAGTATCCTCAACTTTAGAAGACTCAGTGAACATTCCTGGAGGAGTCTTTGCATTTTAATGATTCTTCATGAACAACTTTAGAGATAACAGAGCCTAACAAGGTTTGAACAAATACAGAAAGGTGCCAGGATATTTGCCCATTTTAGAAGGGGTATCCTGCATTTAAAGATTTGAATGCAGAAATGTACCTTTAAAACAGTTATCTGTAAAAACTATAATTTTATAATTGCACATTTGTGCCATGTACATACCAGAAGCATACAGAACGGGCAGTTCGCCATGTCAGAGAGTCGGCAATGCTGACCTGACTCGTGACCTGCCATTTTCTCCTACACAGAAATCCTGTTGCAACCCTCTATTTTAAAAAAATATATATATTTTATTAAAGTTTTCAAACAGAATTTTTCCACTTTACAAATCAACAGAAAAATTGCACAGTAACTGATAAATAACATTATTTAAATAATATAGTGAACTAACAAAGTAACAAAAAAATAGTGCTCTCTCCCCCCCACCCCCGGCTGCTGCTGCTGACAATCTATTTTCCCTTAACGTTCCGCGAGATAGTCAAGGAACGGTTGCCACCGCCTGGAGAACCCCTGAGCCGATCCTCTCAGCGCAAATTTCATTCGTTCTAGTTTTATGAACTCTGCCATGTCGTTTATCCAGGCCTCCACGCCCGGGGGTTTCGCTTCCTTCCACACGAGTAAGATCCTTCGCCGGGCTATCAGGGACGCAAAGGCCAAAATATCGGCCTCTTTCGCCTCCTGCACTCCCGGCTCTTCCGCTACCCCAAATATCGCTAACCCCCAGCCTGGCTTGACCCGGACCTTCACCACCTTTGAGATCACCCTTGCCACTCCCCTCCAGTACTCATCCAGTGCCGGATACGACCAGAACATGTGTATGTGGTTCGCCGGGCTCCCCAAGCACTCCGAAGAACCTGCTCAGTCTTGCTCCCATCATATGTGCTTTGTGTAGAACCTTAAATTGAATCAGGCTAAGCCTGGCACACGAAGACGAGGAATTTACCCTGCTTAAGGCATCAGCCCACAGACCCTCCTCAATCTCCTCTCCCAGCTCTTCCCATTTTCCCTTCAGCTCTTCTACCATCGCCTCCCCCTCGTCTCTCATCTCTTGATATATTTCGGACACTTTGCCCTCTCAGACCCATACCCCGGAAATCACTCTATCTTGGATCCCCTGAGTCGGGAGCAGCGGAAATTCCCTCACCTGTTGCCTCGTAAACGCCCTCACTTGCATATATCTGAAATTGTTCCCCGGAGGCAACTCATACTTTTCCTCCAGCGCTCCCAGGCTCGCAAACGTCCCGTCTATAAACAGATCTCTCAGTTTCCTAATTCCTGCTCGTTGCCAGCTCTGGAACCCTCCGTCCATCTTTCCTGGGACAAACCTGTGGTTGTTCCTGATCGGGGACCACACCGAGGCACCCATCACCCCCCTGTGTCGCCTCCACTGCCCCCAGATCCTTAAAGTTGCCACCACCACTGGGTTTGTGGTATACCTTTTCGGGGAGAGCAGCAGCGGCGCCGTCACCAGCGCCTTTAGGCTCGTTCCCTTACAGGATGCCATCTCCAGCCTCTTCCACGCCGCCCCCTCTCCCTCCCTCATCCACTTACAAACCATTGCCACATTGGCGGCCCAGTAGTAGTCGTCCAGAAAAATCTCCAAACTCCCTCACTATCTGCATAACCTCTGTCATCCCCTCTACAGGGTCCGCAACATATAGCAGTAGGTCATCTGCGTAGAGTGACACTCGATGTTCCTCTCCCCCTCTAACCACCCCCCTCCATTTCTTAGAGTCTCTCAAAGCTATGGCCAGTGGTTCAATTGCCAACGCGAACAGTAATGGGGACAGGGGACACCCCTGCCTTGTTCCCCTGTGTAGCCGAAAATACTCCGATCTTTGCCGGTTTGTGACTACACTTGCCACTGGGGCCCCATTTAGGAGTTTGACCCAACTGACAAACCCCTCCCCGATCCCAAACCTCCTCAACACCTCCCATAAATACTCCCACTCTACCTTATCGAATGCCTTCTCCGCATCCATCGCCACCACTATCTCTGCCTCCCCCTCCACAGGGGGCATCATTATCACCCCCAACAGCCGTCGAACATTGACATTCAGTTGTCTCCCCTTTAGAAACCCTGTCTGGTCTTCATGCACCACCCCCGGGACACAATCCTCTATCCTCGTCGCCAGCACTTTTGCCAGCAGCTTGGCGTCTACATTTAGAAGTGAGATAGGCCTATATGACCCGCATTGCAGCGGATCTTTATCCCACTTCAAGATTAGTGATATCGTCGCCTCCGACATTGTCGGGGGTAGTATCCCCCCTTCTCTGGCCTCGTTAAAGGTTCTCGCCAGCAGCGGGGCCAACAAGTCCACATATTTCCTGTAGAATTCCACCGGGAACCCGTCTGGTCCCGGGGTCTTCCCTGCTTGCATATTCCCCAGTCCTTTAGTCACCTCATCCACCTCAATTGTCGCCCCCAGACCTGCCACCTCCTGCTCCTCCACCCTCGGGAACCTTAGTTGGTCCAGAAACTGTTGCATTCCCTCTTTTCCCTCCGGGGGTTGGGACTTATATAGCCTCTCATAAAAGGTCTTAAACACCTCATTTACCTTCCCTGCTCTCCGCTCCATCGTTCCCGTTTCATCCCTAACTCCCCCAATCTCCCACGCCGCTATCCTCTTGGGAAGTTGGTGGGCCAGCAGCCGGCTCGCCTTTTCCCCATACTCATATCTCATCCCCTGTGCCTTCCTCCACTGTGCCTCTGCCTTTCCTGTGGTCAGCAGGTCAAACTCCGTCTGAAGTCTTCGCCTCTCTCTATATAGTCCTTCGTCCGGGGCCTCCGCATATCTTTTATCCACCCTCAAAATCTCCCCCACTAATCTCTCCCTTTCTTTGCCCTCTTGTTTCTCCTTGTGAGCTCTAATGGAGATCAACTCTCCCCTAACCACCGCCTTCAGCGCTTCCCATACTACCCCCACCTGGACCTCACCATCGTCATTGACCTCCAGGTACCTCTCAATACACCCCCGCACCCTTCCACAGACACCCTCATCTGCCAATAGACCCACATCCAGTCGCCAGAGTGGGCGCTGCTCCCTCTCCTCTCCTAATTCCAGATCCACCCAGTGCGGGGCATGGTCTGAAACGGCTATGGCTGAATACTCCGTTCCTGCCACCTTCGAGATCAGTGCCCTGCTCAGAACAAAGAAATCTATCCGGGAGTATACCTAGTGGACATGGGAGAAAAAGGAGAACTCTTTGGCCAACGGCCTAGCAAATCTCCACGGATCCACTCCCCCCATTTGCTCCATGAACCCCCTAAGCACCTTGGCCGCTGCCAGCCTTCTTCCGGTCCTGGATCTAGACCAGTCTAGCCCTGGATCCAGCACAGTATTGAAGTCCCCCACCCCATTACCAGGCTTCCCACCTCCAGGTCCGGGATACATCCCAGCATCCGCTTCATAAATCCCGCGTCATCCCAGTTCGGGGCATATACATTTACCAGCACGACCTCCTTTCCCTGCAATCTACCACTCACCATCACGTATCTACCCCCGTTATCCACCACTATATTCCTAGCCTCGAACGACACCCGTTTCCCCACCAATATCGCCACCCCCCTATTTTTCGCGTCCAACCCTGAGTGGAACACCTGTCCCACCCATCCTTTCCTTAACCTAACCTGATCCGCCACCTTCAGATGCGTCTCCTGAAGCATGACTACATCCGCCTTCAGTCTTTTTAAGTGCGCGAACACCCGGGACCTCTTAATCGGCCCATTCAGGCCTCTCACATTCCACGTGATCAGCCGGATTGGGCCCCCCCTCCCCCCCACGACCACCCGCTACCCCCCCCACCCCCCGACTAGCCCCGACTAGCCATCCCCTATTCTAGGCCAGCCCCCCGTCCGGGTCCCACGCACCCACCCATCCCCCAGGCGGCGCCTTCCCGTCCTGATCACCTCTTCTCTTGCCAGCTCCCCCTTGCTCTCAGCAGCAGCAACCCAGTTAGTCCCCCCCCCCTGCGCCCCCCTGCTAGATCCCCATCTATCATGGCTACTCCCCCCATGATGCTTCCGAAAGTCAGCTAACTCTAACTGACCCCGGCTTCCCCCGTTCTCTCTTTGACCCCCCTGCGTGTGGAACTCTCTTCCTTCCTGCGCCTATCTTCCCGCCATCATCTCCATAGCGCGGGGGAAAAAAAACGCTTTCCTATCGGCCCCGCCCCCTATGGCGCAGCTCCCTCATTCCCTATCCCCCCTCTCAGTCCCTTTTTTCCACCGGCGCCCACATTTCCCCGTGTCCCCCCATCTAGAGGAGAAAAATTCCCCGTCTATCGTTTCAATACTGTAAACCTCCCATTCCCCAATTTACACTTCTGTACAACAACCTCGTTGTTCCCCCCCCAACATCAGTCTCCCAGTTCTAGTCCAGTTTCTCTTCTTGGATGAATGTCCATGTCTCATCCGCCGTTTCGAAGTGGTAGTGCTTGCGCTGATGCGTGACCCACAATCGCGCCGGCTGCAGCATCCCAAATTTTATTTTCTTCCTGTGAAGCACCGCCTTGGCCCGATTAAAGCTTGCCCTCCTTCTCGCTACCTCCACGCTCCAGTCCTGATACACTCGTATCACCGCATTCTCCCACCTGCTTCTCCGTACCTTCTTGGCCCAGTTCAAAACAGCCTCTCTGTCCGTGAAGTGGTGAAATCTCACCACTATCGCCCTTGGTAGTTCTCCCGCCTTTGGTCTTCTCACGAGGACCCGGTGAGCCACTTCCACCTCCAGGGGGCCCGGGGGGGCCTCAGCTCCCATTAGCATATGGAGCATCGTGCTCACATAAGCCCCAACGTCAGCTCCCTCCGTTCCTTCGTGGAGACCTAGAATCCGGAGGTTCTTCCTCCTCGAGCTGTTCTCCAGGGCTTCCAGCCTTTTGATGCATCTCTTATGTAGCGCCTCATGCGTCTCCGTTTTTACCAAAAGGCCCTGTATCTCATCCTCATTTTCGGCTGCCTTTGCGTTCACTCCACGGAGCTCTATCGCCTGGGCCTTTTGTGTTTCCTTCAGCCCATCGATTGGCAATAACATCGGCGCCAGCACCTCCTTCTTTAGTTCCTCCACACACCGTCGGAGGAATTCCTGCTGGTCCGGGCCCCATGTCGTCTGGGCTCCATCCGCCGCCATCTTGCTTCTCCCTTCTCTTCTCTGCCGCCGCTCCAAAGGATCCTTCACAATCTGGCCACTGCCACTGGCCTTTTCCATACACACCCGGGGGGGGGGGGGGGGGTGGGTGCGGACACCTTCCCTCGTCACCCCACACTGGGTTTGGTCTGCAAATATTTCCGTTGGGGCTCCCGAAAAGAGCCCAAAAGTCCGTTAGAACGGGAGCTGCCGAAACGTGCGGCTTAGCAGTGCATCGCCGCAACCGGAAGTCTTGCAACCCTCTATTAATCACTCCCCACTGAACATGTGTCCAGCTGCCTCTAACACCACCACTGGTGAATATTTAAAGGACTAACCACACAATCTACACGTGAGGTGCTTTTGGCTTTCTTTTGTTGGTGGGATCTTTTGGAAATTCATGTTGCGTGTTATTGGAGGAGTGATGCGCGATCAATTACACTCAAGCCGAAGTGATTTCATAACTGAAGGCTTTAATCGACTAGAACTTTTTCCCCAGCAGCTTCGGTACAGAAAGTGAAGTGAAGGCTGCTGGGACGGCACCGTTTCTTATACTCCGCCTGTCAGGGCAGAGCTACGTAACAACAGCCAATGGTAAACTCCTGGGTTTAACCAATGGTCATCAGCCTCTTAGGTAACGCAATACCTGGTACTACCACATTCACCCCCTGTTAAAAAAGAGTCCGGCAGGGGTGGTGGCCAGTGGTAACAGTCGCCTTTAACATGGTATGATCAGGTATGGAGGTACCGTGCTGTCGAAGGATATTTACAAAGTGTTCGTTCACAGTTAAAGTCACAGCGAAGCAATCAGTCTGGGCTTCGGTGGTGATTCTGGTGGTTGTCCCGGTGGTTGCGACTCCGGGAGTGTGGTTTTGGCCTCCCTGGCAGCTTTGTCACCCTAGGCGGCGCTGTTCGGGCAAAAGGTTGACACGTGGGGGGGGGGGGGGGCGCGCGCCTGTAGGGGGCGTCGGTGGGTGGGCGGGCCTAGGTAGGAGCGGTGGGAGTACTGACCCTCCAGTGAGGTGCTGTGGGGGGGGGTAGGGGTGGGGGTAATGGTTCGGGTGCGCGTGGGGTTCTGGCGGGCGCCAGGTTCCGAAGGGAGACTGTATCTTGCCGGCCGTCAGGGAACGCCACGTAGGCGTACTGGGGGTTAGCGTGCAGCAGGTGGACCCTCTCGACCAACGGGTCCGACTTGTGCGCCCACGTGTGCTTCCGAAGCAGGATGGGTCCGGGTGTCGCTAGCCAGGTTGGGAGCGAGGTCCCGGAGGACGACTTCCTGGGGAAGACAAGGAGACGTTCATGAGGTGTCTGATTGGTAGTTGTACAGAGCAGAGACCGGATGGCGTGGATGGCCTCCGGGAGGACTTCTTGCCAGCGGGAAACTGGGAGGTTCCTGGACCGTAGGGCCAGTAGAACAGTCTTCCAGACCGTTCCGTTCTCCCTCTCTACCTGACCATTTCCCCGGGGGTTGTAATTGGTTGTCCTGCTTGAGGCAGTGCCCCTGTTGAGCAGGAATTGACGCAGTTCATCGCTAATAAAGCAGGACCCCCTATCACTGTGTATGTAAGCGGGGAAACCGAACAGTGTAAAGATACCCTGGAGGGCCTTGATGACGGTGGTTGCGGTCATGTCTGGGCAGGGGATGGCGAATGGGAACCGGGAGTACTCAATCACGTTCAGGAAGTACGTGTTGCGGTCGGTGGAGGGGAGGGGGCCTTTGAAGTCCATGCTGAGGCGTTCAAAGGGACAGGAAGCCTTTATCAAGTGCGCCCTCTCTGGCCGGTAGAAGTGCGGCAGATTTGGCAGTCCCTGGTGACTGTCCTGACCTCGATGGAGTAGGGCAGGTTGCGGGTCTTAATGAAATGGAAAAAAATGAGTGACCCCCGGGTGGCAGAGGTCCTCGTGGAGGGCACGGAGGCGGTCCACTTGTGCAGTGGTACAAGTGCCGCGGGACAGGGCATCAAGAGGCTCGTTTAGCTTCCCGGATGGTACAAGATCTCGTATTTGTAGGTGGAGAGTTCGATCCTCCACCGCAAGATCTTGTCGTTTTTAATCTTGCCCCGCTGTGCATTATCGAACATGAAGGCAACCGACCGTTGGTCCGTGAGGAGAGTGAATCTCCTGCCGGCCAGGTAATGCCTGCAATGTTTCACAGCTTCAACTATGGCTTGTGCCTCTTTTTCGACCGAGGAATGACGAATTTCGGAAGCATGGAGGGTACGGGAGAAGAAAGCCACGGGCCTGCCCGCTTGGTTGAGGGTGGCCGCCAGAGCTACGTCTGACGCATCGCTCTCGACCTGGAAGGGGAGGGACTCGTCGATCACGTGCATCGTGGCCTTTGCAATGTCTGCTTTGATGCGGCTGAAGGCCTGGCAGGCCTCCATCGACAGGGGAAAGGTGGTGGACTGGATATGGGGTCGGGCTTTGTCTGCCTAGTTGGGGACCCACTGTGCGTAATAGCTGAAAAACCCAAGGCAGCGCTTCAGGGCCTTGGGGCAGTGAGGGAGGGGGAACTCCATGAGGGGGCGCATGCGCTCAGGGTAGGGGCCTATAACTCCATTTCGCACTACATAGCCTAGAATGTCTAGACGGTCGGTGCTAAACACGCATTTATCCTTATTGTATGTCAGAGTAAGGATTTGCGTGGTCTGGAGAAATTTGCGGAGGTTGGTGTCGTGGTCCTGCTGGTCATGGCCGCAGATGGTGACGTTATCCAGATACGGGAACGTTGCGCGTAAGCCGTACCGGTCAACCATTCGGTCCATCTCTCGCTGGAAGACCGAGACCCCATTAGTGACACCAAAGGGAACTCTTAAAAATTGATAGAGTCGTTTCCGGGTGCGGCAATGACTAGCTAAGTCGCACGTTTCGGCACCTCCCGTTTCAACGGACTTTTGGGCTCTTATCGGGAGCCCCAACGGAAATTTTCAAAGGCTAAACCCAGTGTGAGGCGACATAGGAAGGAGTCCCCCCGGGTGTGGATGAAAAGAAGTGATAGTAGTGGCCAGATTGTGGAGGATCCTCTGGAGCAGTGGCAGAGAAGGGAAGGGAGAAGCAAGATGGCGGTGAGGGAGCCCAGTTGGTATGGGGCCTGGAACAGCAGGAGTTCCTCTGGCGATGTGTGGAGGAGCTCAAGAAGGAGGTGCTGGCGCCGATGCTGCAGGCAATTGAGGGGCTGAAGGAGACGCAAAAGACCCAAGAGATGGAGCTCCGTGGAGTGAAGGCAAAAGCTGCCGAAAATGAGGACGAGATACAGGGCTTGGCGGTGAAGACGGAGACGCACAAGGCGCTACACAAGAGGTGTATGGAGAGATTGGAAGCCCTGGAAAATAGCTCGAGGAGGAAGAACTTAAGGATTTTGGGTCTTCCCGAAGGGGCAGAGGGAGCGGACGTTGGGGCGTACGTGAGCGTGATGCTCCATACCTTAATGGGAGCTGAGGCCCCGACGGGCCCCCTGGAAGTGGAGGGAGCGTACCGGGTCCTCGTGAGAAGACCAAAGGCTGGGGAAACACCGCGAGCAATAGTGGTGAAGTTCCATCGCTACAAGGACAGAGAGAGGGTCCTGAGATGGGCTAAGACGACACGGAGCAGCAGATGGGAGAACGTGGTGATCCGCGTCTACCAAGATTGGAGTGCGGAGGTGGCGAGAAGGAGGGCGAGTTTCAGTCGGGCCAAGGCGGTGCTCCACAGGAAGAAAGTGAAATTCGGAATGTTGCAGCCGGCAAGACTGTGGATTACACACCAGGGCAAACACCACTACTTCGAGACGGCAGAGGAGGCGTGGACATTCATTCAAGAGGAGAAGTTGGACTAGATTTGGGAAAGGATGTTTGGAATGAAGTAGTGAGGTGGTGGCAAGAAATTGTAAATCAGATGGGGGAATTTTTTCCCCTCGAAGGAGGGGGACACGAAGAAATGTGGGCGCTGGTGGGGAAGGGGGTGGGGAAGGAGAGAGGGAGCTGCGCCATTAGGGGCGGGGCCGAGAGGGAAGCGCGGGCTTTGTTCCCGCGATATGGAAAGTGTGGCGGGAAAAGGGGGCGTAGGAACGAGGGGGCCTCACACGCAGGGAGGCTAAGGATAAACGGGGAAGCCGAGGTCAGCCAGAGTTTGCTGACTCCAGGAAGCAATATGGGGGGTGCAATCAAGCTAGAGCGGGATCTAGCGCGGGGGGGGGGAGGGATTAACTGGGTTGCTGCTGATAAGGGGAAGGGGGAGCTGTGATGGTCGGGAGGGGAGGGTGCTGTCTGGGGGACAAGCGGTTGCGTGGGAACCGGGTGAGGAGCTGGTTTAAAAAAGGGGACGGCTAGTCGACGAGGGGGGGGGGGGGGGGGGTAAAGAGCCCCCCAACCCGGTTGATCACGTGGAACGTGAGAGGGTTGAATGGGCCGATTAAGAGGGCAAGGGTATTTGCGCACCTAAAGAAGCTAAAGGCAGACGTGGTTATGCTTCAGGAGACGCACCTGAAACTGGCGGATCAGGTCAGATTAAGAAAAGGATGGGTGGGACTCGGGCTTGGATGCGAAAAATAGAGGGGTGGCAATATTGGTGGGGAAACGGGTATCGTTTGAGGCGAAGACCATAGTGGCGGACAGTGGGGGTAGGTACGTGATGGTGAGTGGCAGATTGCAAGGTGAGGCGGTGGTGGCTGGTGAATGTATATGCCCCAAACTGGGATGATGCGAACTTTATGAAGCGTATGTTGGGGCGCATCCCGGACCTGGAGATGGGAAAGTTGGTAATGGGGGGGGGGACTTCAACACGGTGCTGGACCCAGGGCTGGACCGGTCCAGATCTAGGACCGGGAGGAGGCCGGCAGCGGCCAAGGTGCTTAAGGGCTTTATGGAGCTGATGGGAGGAGTGGATCCCTGGAGATTTACTAGACCGAGGAGTAAAGAGTTTTCCTTCTTCTCCCACGCTCATAGAGTGTACTCCCGGATAGATTTCTTTGTCCTGGGAAGGGCGCTGATCCCGAAGGTGGCAGGAGCGGAGTACTCGGCTATAGCCATTTCAGATCATGCCCCACATTGGGTAGATCTGGAACTAGGGGAGGAAAAGGAGCAACGCCCACTTTGGAGATTGGACATGTCGGCGGACGAGGGGGTATGTGGAAGGGTGAGGGGATGTATTGAAGGATACCTAGAGGTCAATGATGACGGAGAGGTCCAGGTGGGAGTAGTCTGGGAGGCGCTGAAAGCGGTGGTGAGAGGGGAGCTGATCTCCATAAGGGCCCATAAGGAGAAACAAGAGGGTAAAGAAAGGGAGAGACTGATTGGGGAGATTCTGAGGGTGGATAGGCAATATGCGGAGGCTCCGGACGAAGGGCTACACAGGGAAAGACGGAGACTACACACGGACTTTGACTTGTTGACCACGGGTAAGGCGGAGGCACAATGGAGGAAGGCACAGGGAGTACAGTATGAATACGGAGAGAAGGCGAGCCGACTGCTGGCCCAACAACTTAGGAAGAGGGGGGCGGCGAGAGAGATCGGAGGAGTTAGAGACGAGGAGGGAAGGATGGAAAAGAGAGCGGAGAGGGTGAACGGGGTATTTAAGGTATTCTACGAGAGGCTGTATAAGGCCCAACCCCCGGAAGGGAAAGAGGGAATGATGCATTTCCTAGACCAGTTGGAGTTCCCGAAGGTTGAGGAGCAGGAGAGGACAGGACTGGGAGCGCAGATTGAGGTAGAGGAGGTGGTAAAAGGAATCGGGAACATGCAGGCAGGGAAGGCCCCAGGACCAGATGGGTTCCCGGTGGAATTCTATAGGAAATATGTGGACCTGCTGGCCCCACTCTTGGCGAGAACCTTCAATGAGGCTAAGGAAAGGGGGACACTACCATCGACGTTGTGGGAGGCGACGATATCGCTGATCCTGAAAAGAGACAAAGACCCGCTACAGTGCGGGTCATACAGGCCCATCTCCCTCCTGAACGTAGATGCCAAGTTATTGGCCAAAGTGATGGTGACAAGTATAGAGGACTGTGTCCCTGGGGTGGTGCATGGTGACCAAACAGGATTTGTTAAAGGGAGGCAATTGAATACCAATATACGGAGGTTGTTGGGGGTGATGATGCCCCAACCGGAGGGGGAGGGGGAGATAGTGGTGGCTATGGATGCAGAGAAGGCATTTGATAGAGTGGAGTGGGACTATTTGTGGGAGGTACTGAAGAGATTTGGATTTGGAGAGGGGTTCATTAGATGGGTTCGGCTCCTATACGAGGCCCCGGTGGCAAGTGTGATTATGAACAGGCAACGATCCGACTACATCCGACTATATAGGGGCACAAGACAGGGGTGCCCCTGTCCCCGTTACTGTTTGCGTTGGCAATTGAGCCATTGGCCATAGCGCTGAGGGGCTCTAGGAAGTGGAGAGGGGTACTTAGAGGAGGAGAAGAACATCGGGTGTCATTATACGCGGATGATCTGCTGTTATATGTCGCGGACCCAGTGGAAGGGATGCCTGAGATAATGCAGACACTCAGGGAGTTTGGAGAGTTTTCGGGATACAAACTGAATATGGGGAAGAGTGAACTGTTTGTGATGCACCCCGGGGAACAGGGCAGGGGAATAGACGAGCTGCCGCTGAGGAGGGTAACAAGAGATTTCCGGTATTTACGGATCCAGGTGGCCAGGGACTGGGGAACCTTGCATAAGCTTAACTTGACACGACTGGTATTGCAGATGGAGGAGGACTTTAAGAGGTGGGATATGGTGCCCCTGTCATTGGCGGGCAGGGTGCAGGCGGTTAAAATGGTGGTCCTCCCGATGTTTCTTTTTGTGTTCCAGTGCCTCCCTGTACTGATTACAAAGGCCTTTTTTAAGAAGGTGGACAGGAGCATCATGAGCTTTGTGTGGGCCGGAAAGACCCCAAGGGTAAAGAGGGGGTTCCTGCAACGCAGTAGAGATAGAGGGGGATTGGCACTGCCGAGTCTGAGTGATTATTATTGGGCCGCTAACGTGTCTATGATATGTAAGTGGATGAGGGAAGAAGAAGGAGCGGCGTGGAAAAGGCTGGAGATGGCGTCCTGTAGGGGAACTAGCTTAAAAGCACTGGCAACGGCGCCGCTGCCGTTCTCCCCGAAAAGGTACACCACAAACCCAGTGGTGGTGGCGACTCTGAAGGTTTGGGGGCAATGGAGACGACATAGGGGAGTGACGGGGGCCTCAGCGTGGTCCCCGATAAGGAACAACCACAGGTTCGTCCCGGGAAGGATAGACGGGGGATTTCAATCTTGGCAGCGAGCAGGAATTGCGAAATTGAAGGACTTGTTCTTGGACGGGACGTTCGCAAGTCTGGGAGCACTGACAGAAAAATACGGGTTTGCACCTGGGAATGCATTTTGTTATATGTAAGTGAGGGCATTTGTGAGGCAACAGATGAGGGAATTTACACAGCTCCCGGTGTAAGGGATCCAGGACAGAGTGATTTCGGGGGCATGGGTGGGTGATGGTAAGGTGTCCGATATATACAGGGAAATGAGAGACGAGGGGGAGACGATGATAGAGGAACTGAAAGGAAAATGGGAGGAGGAGCTGGGGGAAGAGATTGAGGAAGGGCTGTGGGCAGATGCCCTAAGTAGGGTAAATTCCTCGTCCTCGTGTGCCAGGCTCAGCCTGATCCAATTCAAGGTACTACACAGAGCGCATATGACGGGAGCAAGATTGAGCAGGTTTTTTGGGGTGGAGGATAGGTGCGGGAGATGCGCGGGAAGCCCGGCGAACCACACCCACATGTTTTGGTCATGCCCGGTATTGCACGGGTTCTGGGTGGGTGTGGCAAAAGTGATTTCAGAGGTGGTGGGGGTCCGGGTCGAACCAAACTGGGGGTTGGCTATATTCAGGGTTGCAGATGAGCCGGGGGTGCAGGAGGCGAGGGAGGCCGATGTTCTGGCCTTTGCGTCCCTAGTAGTCCGGCGAAGGATTCTACTTATGTGGAAAGAAGCTAAACCCCCGGGCGTGGAGACCTGGATAAACGACATGGCAGGGTTCATAAAATTGGAGCGGATAAAGTACGCACTAGGAGGTTCGGCTCAAGGGTTCACCAGGCGGTGGCAACCGTTCCTCGACTATCTCGCAGAACGATAAGGGAAAATAGGAAAGACAACAGCAGCAACCCAGGGGGGAGAGGGGGGGGTGGGGGGTGGGGGGGAGGGTGCAGTCGGGTCTTTGGTTTTTTTTTGTGTGTTGTTACATATTTGTTGTTCATAGTTATCTTCTCAATGTTACTATTTCTTTTTGTTTTTCTTTTTATTTGTGTTGGCACTTGCGTTAGTTAATATATTATTTTAAAAACAATCAATGTATATACTGTTACAAAGTTGTAAAAATGGAAAAACTCTTGGTTGATCGAAAAACTTTAATAAAATATATTTAAAAAAAAAAAAAATTGATAGAGCCGCCCATCTGCTTCGAAGGCAGTGTACTTGCGGTCACTATTACGGAGGGGTAGCTGGTGGTAGGCGGACTTGAGATCCACCGTGGAGAAATGAAACAAAATGAATGAAAATCGCTTATTGTCACAAGTAGGCTTCAAATGAAGTTACTGTGAAAAGCCCCTAGTCGCCACATTCCGGCGCCTGTTCGGGGAGGCTGTTATGGGAATTGAACCGTGCTGCTGGCCTGCCTTGGTCTGCTTTCAAAGCCAGCGATTTAGCCCTGTGCTAAACAGAAGACCTTGTATTGTGCGATCCTGTTTACCAGGTCGGCTATACAGGGAAGAGGGTACGCGTCCAGCTGCGTAAACCTGTTGATGGTCTGGCTGTAGTCAATGACCATCCTATGTTTCTCCCCGGTCTTTACCACCACTACTTGAGCTCTCGATGACCCCTTCCCTCAGCAGCCTTTGGACCTCTGACCTGATGAAGGTCCGGTCCTGGGCACTGTACTGTCTGCTCCTGCAATCCGGGGTGAGGTTCGCAAACAGGGAAGGCGGGTCGACCTTAAGGGTCGCGAGGCCGCAGACAGTAAGTGGGGGTATAGGGCCGCCGAATTTAAAGGTCAGGCTTTGCAAATTGCATTGGAAGCCCATCCCCAGGAGGGTAGCCGCGCAGAGGTGCGGCAGGACATACAGGATAAAAATGTCGAATTTTCTGCCTTGGACGTGAGGTTCGCTAGGCAGAACCCTTTTATCTCCACCGAGTGTGACCCGGAGGCCAGGGAGATCCTGTGGTTTACAGGGTGGGTTACAAGTGAACAGCGCCTTACCGAGTCGGGGTGAACAAAGCTTTCCGTGCTCCCAGAATCAATCAGGCAAGACATCTTGTGGCCGTTGATGAAGACCATCGTTGTAGCTGTTGCGAGTGTCCGAGGTCGACTTTGGTCCAGTGTCACCGAGGCCAGATGAAGCAGTTGCGAATTCAGATCGGGCAGCGTGTAGTCGGCCGTGCTGGGGGCCTGGGGCTCCATCCAGGATGGCGTCACCCATGGGTCGCACATGGTGTCCGGGGATGAACAAGATGGCGGCCGGGATGGACAAAATGGCGGCGCCCACCCGTCCAGCGTGGTGTCCGGGGGCAAGATAGCCACACCCGTGGGTCGCACGTGGCCCTAGGATAGGGGGGTGGCGGTGAGCGCTGACTGGTCGGGGCCTGATGGGGGGGTTGCCGCGGCGGTCCGGAGTCGCTGGAGGCCGCGGCCATGGCGCGGGTCTGGCAGACCCCCACAAAGTGGCCCTTCTTGCCGCACCCTTTGCAGGCGGCGGTGCGGGCCGGGCAGCGCGGGCGGGGATGATTTGTCTGCCCGCAGAAGAAACAGCGGGCCTAGTGGCGTTAGCGGGCCGTCTCGTAGCGCAGGCCTGCGGGGTCAGGGGGAAGGTCTGTGGGGCTACCGCTGTGGGGTGCCACGCAGCCCAGGGAGCCGCCACGCGGTCGGGTGCATTGGACTGCGCGTTTTTGTAGGCTACGTCCATGCACCCTGCCAGGGCCCGTGCCTCTCTTAAGTCCCATGGTGTCCTTTTCTAGGAGTCTTCGGCGGATATCTGAGGAGCTCATATCTGCTACAAAGGCATCCCTGATTAAAAGTTCCGTGTGCTCGCTCCCCGAAACTTGCGGGCAGCCACAGTTTCGGCCCAGCACCAGTAGCGCCCGGTAGAAATCCCCGGGGCTTTGCCGTCTAGTTGCAAGCACGTGACGTGCGTAGACCTGATTTCCAGGGCGGATATAGATTATCCTAGAATTTACAGTGCAGAAGGAGGCCACCCGGCCCATCGAGTCTGCACCGGCTCTTGGAAAGAGCACCCTACCCAAGGTCAACACCTCCACCCCATCCCGATAACCCAGTAACCCCACCCAACACTAAGGGCAATTTTGGACACAAGGGCAATTTATCACGGCCAATCCACCTAACCTGCACATCTTTGGACTGTGGGAGGAAACCGGAGCACCCGGAGGAAATCGACGCAGACACGGGGAGAACGTGCAGACTCCACACAGACAGTGACCCAGCCGGGAATCGAACCTGGGACCCTGGAGCTGTGAAGCAATTGTGCTGTCCACAATGCTACCGTGCTGCCCACGAATGTCCTTTTAGCAGTTCGATCGCGGCATCATAGTCCTCCGCCTCCTCGATAAGGGGGTAGATCCCAGGGCTGACCCTTGAGCGCAGGAGGTGCATTTTCTGTCCTTCTGAGGGGGTGCCTCCGGCCGTCTGGAGGTAGCCCTTAAAGCACACCAGCCAGTGTTTAAATATTGCAGCCGGGTTCTCCGCGTGGGGGCTGAGTTGAAGGCACTCCGGTTTGATTCGGAGATCCATCCTTCCAGCTTAAGTCTAGTAGATTAAATTGATGCGCGATCAGTTACACTCAAGACAAAGTGATTCATAACTGAAGGCTTTAATCGACTAGAATTTGTTCCCCAGCAGCTTCGGTACAGAAAGTGAAGGCTGCTGGGACGGCACCGTTTCTTATACTCTGCCTGTCAGGGCGGAGCTACGTAACAACAGCCCATGGTAAACTCCTGGGTTTAACCAATGGTCATCAGCCTCTTAGGTACCGCAATACCTGGTACTACAAACACAAGGAGTTTGGAAAACGTTTTGGATTTACAATAGAGTAGTGCTGGTTTTTGCGAAGGGCGTCAGTGGATCGGAAGGCTTCTCAAGAGAAAGCCTGTTTCAGTAAAGCGGGGAAAGTTGTGGTCGCTGCAGCATAATTTGGGAATGGAGCTCAGACAGCAGACGGAGGAAGCCATGTGTGGAAGAAGGGGGCAGAATCTTTATGGAGCACTTCTTCTCCCTCACCTCATCCAGGACCCCTTCAAGTGGGAGCAACAGCATTAGCAATTTCTCATTGTTTTCCATCCAAAGCTGCAGCAGGAAGGTGCAAAAATCCTGAAATAAAAGTCACCAAACAAAAAAATTCCATAAAAGCTTTATCCAACTTCCAATAGTAAACACAAAACTGAACCATTCCCTCAGTGTCTGTATTATGGGCGCCTTTGTTTGTCCTAATGCTCCTAGGTGTTGCTACCTCAGTTGCTGCAGCAAGGCTATCACTGAAGGAGACTCTAGATAGCCTTTCAAGCAGTTCTGGGTCTTGTGGGACTGGCTTTGGACCATTCCACTCTGCATTGGTGACAGCAGTCCGGACTGGCTAGCTACAATGATAGGACTCAAATGGTGTCATCTTGTGAGAGGACAAACGTAACACCACTGTTTAAAAAAGGAGGTCGGCAGAAAGCGGGTAATTATAGGCCGGTAAGCTTAACTTCGGTTGTAGGGAAAATGCTGGAATCTATCATTAAGGAGGAAATAGCAGTCCGGTTGCGGCGATGACCAGCTAAGCCGCACGTTTCGGCGGCTCCAGCTCCAATGGACCTTCGGGCTCTTTTAAGAGCCCCAATGGGAAATTTTCGCGCGACGAAACCCGGTGTGGGGTGAGTGAATAGGGAGTCGTGTCCCCCCCCCCAACGAAAGAGGAAAATATCAGCGGCGGCGGCTGCAGCGCGAGGAATCCTCGACGATAGGGACAGACAGGAAAAAGAGACAAGATGGCGGCGGAGAAAGCCCAGGCGACATGGGGGCCCGATCAAGACGAATTTTTAAGACGGTGTGTGGAGCTACTAAAGAGGGAGGTGCTGACCCCGATGCTACAGGCAATTGAGGGGCTTAAGGAGGCACAAAGGACCCAGGAGACAGAGCTCCGCGTGGTGGAGCAGAAGGTGACGGATAATGAGGACGAGATCCTGGGCCTGGCGGTCAAAACACAAACGCACAAGGCGCTCCACAAAAAGTGCATTGAAAGGATTGAGGCCCTAGAAAACAGAGCACGAAGGAAGAACCTTTGGATTCTGGGTCTCCCTGAGGGAGTGGAAGGAGCGGACTGCGGGGCTTACGTGAGCACGATGCTAAGCTCGCTGATGGGAGCTGAGGCCCCTTCGGGCCCCTTAGAAGTGGAGGGGGCTCATCGGGTCCCGGCGAGGAGACCAAAAGTGGGAGAACCACCTAGGGCGACAATCGTGCGATTTCACCGCTTTAATGATAGAGAAGTAGTTCTGAGATGGGCCAAAAAGGTACGGAGTAATAGATGGGAGAATGCAGTGGTACGGGTGTACCAGGATTGGAGTGCGGAGGTGGCGAGAAGGAGGGCGAGTTTTAATCGAGCCAAGGAGGTGTTACACAAGAAGAAGGTGAAGTTCGGGATGCCGCAGCCGGCACGACTATGGGTCACGTACCAGGAGAGACATCACTACTTCGAAACGGCGGAAGAAGCATGGACCTTTATTAAAGATGAGAAATTGGATCGGAACTGAGGGACTGATATTACAGGGAAATGTTACTGTCGATGTATATAGAGAAGTAAATTGGGAAGGGGGGAGACACTAAGAAATGTGGGCGCCGGTGGGGGGGGAAAGAAGGGACATAGGCGGATGATGAGGAATGGGAGTGGGGTGGGAAAGGGAGCTGCGCCACAAGAGGCGGGTCAGCTACAGAGATGTTCCCGCGCCAGAAAGATAAGGGCGGGAAGATAGGCGCAAGGTAGATGGGAGTTCCCCACACGGGGGGGTCAAGGAGTGAGCAGGAGAAGCCGGGGTCAGTTGAAGTCAGCTGACTTGCGGAAGTAATATGGGGGGAGCAATCACGCTAGAGGGGGATCTAGCGGGGGGGGGGGGGGGGGGAGGATAACTGGGTTGCTGCTGCAGAAATCAAAGAGGAACTGGCTAAAGAAAGGGTGGTCGGGGCTGGAATGCGACACCTGGGGAACGAGTGGGAGCGCGGAATCGGGACGTGGGACTGGCCTAGAGAAGGTGATGGCTAGTCGACACAGGAAGGGGGCAGGTAGCCCCCTAGTGAGGCTGATCACGTGGAACGTGAGAGGCCTAAATGGACCGATTAAAAGGGCCCGAGCGCTCGCGCACTTGAAAGGACTGAGGGCAGACGTGGCTATGCTCCAGGAGACGCACCTGAAGGTGGCGGACCAAGTTAGGTTAAGGAAAGGATGGGTGGGACAGGTGTTCCACTCAGGGCTAGATGCAAAGAATAGAGGGGTGGCCATACTGGTGGGGAAACGGGTAGCATTCGAAGCAAGGAGCATTGTAGCAGATAGTGGAGGCAGATATGTAATGGTGAGTGGCAGGCTGGAGGGAATGGAGGTTGTGTTGGTTAACGTATATGCCCCGAATTGGGACGATGCGGGATTTATGAGGCGGATGCTGGGACGTATACCGGACCTGGAGGTAGGAAACTTGATATTGGGAGGAGACTTCAACACCGTGCTGGACCCAGGGTTAGATAGATCCAGATCTAAGACCGGAAGAAGGCCGGCAGTGGCCAAGGTGCTTAAGGGGTTTATGGACCAAATGGGGGGAGTGGATCCATGGTGATTTCTTAGACCGAGGGCCAGAGAGTTCTCCTTCTTCTCCCATGTTCATAAAGTGTACTCCCGGATAGATTTTTTTGTTTTGGGAAGGTCGTTGATCTCGAGGGTGGAAGAAGCTGAGTATTCAGCCATAGCTATTTCGGATCATGCCCCACATTGGGTGGACCTGGAACTAGGAGAGGAGAGGGAGCAGCGAGCACTCTGGCAATTAGATGTGGGATTGTTGGCGGATGAGGGAGTTTGTGGAAGAGTGCGGGGATGTATCGAGAGGTACCTGGAGGCCAATGACGACGGGGTGGTCCGAGTGGGAGTGGTATGGGAAGCACTAAAGGCGGTGGTCAGAGGAGAGCTGATCTCCATCAGGGCCCACAAAGGGATAACAGAGCCCAAGGAAAGGGAAAGACTACTGGGGGAGGTCTTAAGGGTGGACAGGGAATTTGCGGAAACCCCGGAGGAGGGACTGTACAGGGAGAGACGACGACTCCAGACGGAGTTCGACCTTCTGACCACCAGGAGGGCGGAGGTGCTGTGGAGGAAGGCACAGGGGGTGAGGTATGAGAATGGGGAAAAGGCTAGTTGCCTGTTGGCCCATCAGCTGCGAAAGAGGACAGCGGCGAGGGAGATAGGGGGAATTAGAGACGAAAAGGCAGCTACGGTGCGGAGAGCAGGGAAGATAAACGGGGTGTTTAAGACCTTTTACGAAAGACTTTATAGGTCCCAACCCCCGGAGGGAAAAGAGGAGATGCGGCAGTTCCTGGACCAATTAAGGTTCCCGAGGGTGGAGGAGCAGGAGGCGGAAGGCCTGGGGGCACCAATTGGGGTGGACGAGGTTACCAAGGGGCTGGGGAATATGCAGGCAGGGAAGGCTCCGGGACCAGATGGGTTCCCGGTGGAATTTTATAGAAAATATGTGGACCTGCTGGCTCCGCTGTTGGTGAGGAATTTTAACGAGGCCAGGGAAGGAGGGACTCTACCCCCGACAATGTCGGAGGCGACGATATCGCTAATTTTGAAGCGGGATAAAGATCCGCTGCAGTGCGGGTCCTATAGGCCTATTTCACTATTAAATGCGGACGCCAAATTGCTAGCAAAGGTGCTGGCATCGAGGATAGAGGACTGTGTCCCGGGGATGGTGCACGAAGACCAGGCAGGGTTCGTAAAGGGGAGACAACTAAATGTCAACGTGCGACGGCTATTAGGGGTGATAATGATGCCCACAGTAGAGGGGGAGGCAGAGATAGTGGCGGCAATGGATGCAGAGAAGGCATTTGACACGGTAGAGTGGGAGTACCTATGGGAGGTGCTAAGGAGGTTCGGGTTCGGGAACGGGTTTATTAGCTGGGTCAAACTCCTTTATGGGGCCCCAACGGCAAGTGTGGTCACGGGTCGGCAAAGATCGGAGTATTTCCGACTATACAGGGGAACAAGACAGGGATGCCCGCTATCTCCATTACTGTTCGCGTTGGCAATTGAACCACTGGCCATGGCGCTGAGAGACTCCAGGAAATGGAGAGGGGTGATTAGAGGGGGAGAAGAACACCAAGTGTCGCTCTACGTGGATGACCTACTGTTGTATGTGACGGACCCAGTGGGGGGGATGACAGAGGTCATGCAGATATTGAGGGAGTTCGGAGATTTCTCGGGATATAGGCTTAACATGGGGAAGAGTGAACTTTTCGTGATACACCCTGGGGACCAGAGTAGAGATATAGAAGGCCTGCCTCTAAGGAAAGTTGAAAGAAACTTCCGATACCTGGGGATTCAGATCGCCAGGAGCTGGGGAACCTTGCACAGACTTAATCTGACACGATTGGTAGAACAAATGGAAGAGGACTTCAAGAGGTGGGACATGCAGCCACTGTCATTGGCGGGCAGAGTGCAGGCAATTAAGATGATGGTCCTCCCGAGGTTCCTATTTGTATTCCAATGTCTCCCTATACTAATTACTAAGGCCTTCTTTAAAAAAATAGACAGGAGCATCACGAGCTTCGTGTGGGCAGGGAAAGTCCCGAGGGTAAGGAGGGGGTTCTTACAACGTAGCAGAGACAGAGGGGGACTGGCGCTGCCGAATTTGGGCGACTACTATTGGGCTGCCAATGTGGTGATGATCCGTAAATGGATGATGGAGGGAGAGGGAGCGGCGTGGAAAAGACTGGAGAGAAAGTCCTGTAAAGGGACGAGTCTAGAGGCGCTGGTGACGGCGCCGCTACCGATCTCACCTAAGACATTTACCACGAACCCAGTGGTGGCGGCAACATTAAATATCTGGGGACAATGGAGGCGACAGAGAGGTGTGCTGGGAGCCCTGGTGGGGTCCCCAATCAGGAACAACCATAGGTTTGCCCCAGGGAGGATGGATGGAGGATTCCAGAGCTGGCACCAGTTGGGAATTAGGAGGGTGGGAGATTTATTTATAGACGGGACGTTTGCGAGCTTGGGAGCGTTGGAGGAAAAGTATAAGCTGCCCCGGGGAAACTTTTTTAGGTATATGCAGGTGAGGGCGTTCACAAGACAACAGGTGAGGGAATTTCCATTGCTCCCGACACAGGGGATCCAGGATAGAATGCTCTCGGGGGTGTGGGTCGGGGAGGGCAAGGTGTCAGAGATATACCGAGAGATGAGAGAAGAGGGGGAGGAGCTGGTGGGCGAACTGAAGGGAAAATGGGAAGAAGAGCTCGGGGAGGAGATAGAGGAGGGTATGTGGGCTGATGCCCTAAGCAGGGTAAATTCCTCTTCCTCGTGCGCCAGGCTTAGCCTGATTCAATTTAAGGTGCTACATAGAGCACACATAACGGGAGAAAGGTTGAGCAGGTTCTTCGGAGTGGAGGACAAGTGTGGGAGGCGCGGGGGAAGCCCGGCGAACCACACACATATGTTTTGGTCGTGTCCGGCACTGGAGAGGTATTGGAGGGGAGTGACGGGAGTGATTTCGAAGGTGGTGAAGGTCCGGGTCAAACCAGGCTGGGGGTTAGCTTTATTTGGAGTTGCGGATGAGCCGGGAGTGCAGGAGGTGAAAGAGGCCGATGTTGTGGCCTTTGCGTCCCTAGTAGCCCAGCGTAGGATTTTACTCATGTGGAAGGAAGCGAAACCCCCGGGCGTGGAGGCCTGGATAAACGATATGGCGGGGTTCATAAAACTGGAGCAGATGAAGTTTGCGCTGAGAGGATCGGCTCAAGGGTTCACCAGGCGGTGGCAGCCATTCCTCGACTACCTAGCGGAACGTTAGAGGGAAGATAGATGACCAGCAGCAGCAACCCAGGGGGGAGGGGGGGGGGGGGGGGGAAGGGGGGGGGGAAAGTTTCATTTTATGTTAATTGATTAGTTTACCATGTTGGTTAGTTACTTGTTATTAGACTGTGGTTATTATGTTACATGTACTGTTAAATTTTTTTTTTTTTCTTATGTTTGATGTGTAAGGGGAAAAAAATTGTGATCGAAAAATTTTCAATAAAATATATTTCAAAAAAAAAAAGGAGGAAATAGCGGGGCACCTGGAGGGAAATTGTCCCATTGGGCAGACGCAGCATGGGTTCACAAAGGGTAGGTCGTGTCTGACTAATTTGGTAGAATTTTTTGAGGACGTTACCTCCTTAGTAGATAACGGGGAGCCAATGGATGTGGTATATCTGGATTTCCAGATAGCTGTTGACAAGGTGCCACACAAAAGGTTGCTGCATAAACTAAATATGCATGGCATTGAGGGTAAAGTGGTAGCATGGGTAGAGGATTGGTTAACTAACAGAAAGCAGAGAGTGGGGATAAATGGGTGTCTCTCTGATTGGCAACCTGTAACTAGTGGGGTCCCTCAAGGATCAGTGTTGGGCCCGCAGTTGTTCACAATTTACATAAATGATTTGGAGCTGGGGACCAAGTGCAATGTGTCAAAATTTGCAGACAACACTAAGATGAGTGGTAAAGCAAAAAGGGCAGAGGATACCGGAAGTCTGCAGAAGGATTTGGATAGGTTAGGTGAATGGGCTAGGGTCTGGCAGATGGAATTCAATGTTGCCAAGTGTGAGGCTATCCATTTTGGGAGGAATAACAGCAGAATGGATTATTATTTAAACGGTAAGATGTTAAAACATGCTGCTGTGCAGAGGGACCTGGGTGTGCTGGTGCACGAGTCGCAAAAAGTTGGTGTGCAGGTGCAACAGGTGATTAAGAAGGCTAATTGAGTTTTGTCTTTCATTGCTAGAGGGATGGAGTTCAAGACTAGTGAGGTTATGCTGCAATTGTATAGGGTGTTGGTGAGTCCGCATCTGGAGTATTGTGTTCAGTTTTGATCTCCTTACCTGAGAAAGGACATATTGGCACTGGAGGGAGTGCAGAGGAGATTCACTAGGTTGATCCCGGAGTTGAGGGGATTAGATTATGACGAGAGGTTGAGTAGACTGGGACTGTACTCATTGGAGTTTAGAAGGATGCGGAGACATTATTGAGACATATAAAATTATGAAGGGAATAGATAGGATAGATGCGGGCAGGTTGTTTCCACTGGTCGGGGAAAGCAGAACTAGGGGGCATAGCCTCAAAATAAGGGGAGGTAGATTTAGGACGGAGTGTAGGGGGAACTTCTTCACCCGAAGGGTTGTGAATCTCTGGAATTCCTTGCCCAGTGAAGCAGTTGAGGCTCCTTCTTTAAATGTTTTTAAGAAAAAGATAGATGCCTTTCTAAAGAATAAAGGGATTCGGGGATATGGTGTACGGGCCGGAGAGTGGAGCTGAGTCCACAAAGATCAGCCATGATCTCATTGAATGGCGGAGCAGGCTCGAGGGGCCAGATGGCCTACTCCTGCTCCTAGTTCTTATGTTCTTATGACAGCAGGTTTGTGCATTCTGCCAGAGACTTGTGAGAGCAATCCTTGTCATCTGTCAGAGGGCTGGCTGCTGGAATGCTTTCCTGCATGTCTCTTTCAGCATTATCCACAGCTTTGATAGCAGTCTGAGCTTGCATGGAACTAGGCTGGGTTTGCATGGCAACTTCAGTCTGGGCTTTCACTGTAGCGCTGAGCTGTTGGTTGGCTTCAGACTGTGCTGCTCTGTAATCTGAGACCTGACTACCAAATGCTGAATTATAGCAGCATTACAGCAGTGCTGTCTTGGAATTGGCTACTACTTCCACTGTGAACAGGATAGGCTTCAAGTGCCGAGTGAAACCATGGGCAGGATTCTCCCCTATCCGGCGGGGGGTCCCGGCGGGACGGAATGGCGTGAACCACTCTGGCGTCGGGCCGCCCCAAAGGTGCAGATTCCTCTGCACCTTTAGGGGCTAGGCCCCTTTGGCGTCTTCGCCAGCCGTGGCTGACGGGACTCCGCCGGCCGGCGGGAATCCGCGCATGCGCAGGAGCGGCAGCAGCTGCTGACGTCATCCCCGCGCGTGCGGAGGGGGGATCACCTACGCGTTGGCCATCGCGGAGGCCAACACGGCCGACGCTTAGTAAAAGTGTGCCCCCATGGCACAGGCCCACCCACGAATTGGTGGGCCCCGATCGTGGGCCAGACCACCGTGGAGGCACCCCCCGGGGCCAGATCGCCCTGCGTCCCCCCAGGACCCCGGAGCCCACCCACGCCGACAGGTCCCGCAGGTAAGGTTTAATCCACACCGGCGGGACCGGCACAGAAGCAGCGGGACTTCGGCCCATCGCGGGCCGGAGAATCGTGGGGGGGGGGACTCGCGGACCTGCGCGGCGCGATTCCCGCTTCGCCGAATCTCCGGTGCCGGAGAATTTGGCGGCCGGCGGGGGCGGTATTCATGCTGCCCCCCGGCGATTCTCTGACCTGGCGGGGGGTCGGAGAATCCCGCCCCTTGTTCCAGGTCCCGCCATGCTCCTTGACAATGACAAGACGACCTAGAGTAGGCCAGTTTATGCAACAAGCATCTCGATGTGCATGCACATTAGCATTCTCCTGTACACTGCCACATCCAAATTTCTCCTCTGTAGCAGAATTGATCTGTGACCTCACAGTCCATCAAGCCGACACACAAATTGGTGTCTACTGGTGCCTTGTACTTACTACGAGCTGATCCCAACTCTATGCTACTAACTGGGTAACTCTTTCAAAGTAATGCACAGATACAAAGGACCAAATGGCCTCCTTGTGTGCTGTATAATTCTATGATAAACTAGGAGGTTTGAAACTGAGTGCTTTCTGATTTAAATTGTTGGAGCTATAATATTTTACTTTAATTTCAGAGGTGTAAATGTGTAACTTATCACCAGGCTTTGTGGTGAACACAATGGGTGTTTCCAAAATTTGGTTTTCAGCTTTTCGTTTTCAATCGCCTTATCACCATGACCATCAAAACCACCAGGGTTTGCATTTTCCACAGTGCAATGCAATATATCTTGAAATAGAATTTTTAACTTTTTGATTGCCACCAATGAGAAAATGCCCTGATTGGGCTGCAGGGTCTATTGCTTCCATTTTTTGTATTCTTGTGTATGCAACTATTCCAAGTTTAAAATTTGTTTCAGTGTGTGGATCAGTTTAAGACTGCAGATATGTCTGGAGTCATGAATACAATGGCTAACACCTGTAAAGGGATATTTAAACTGAAAGAACCCACACCAGGATTCATCAGTAAGAGTAGACTGAACCACTCATGGCTGAAATCACTGCTTTCTTGCACTTGTGAAAAATAAAATGTTTCCAGATGCGCCGATTCTGTGTTGCAGCAAGGCTTTTAATAAAGTACATGACGTGGGCAGCACGGTGGTTATCACTGTTACTTCACAGCTCCAGGGTTCCGGGTTCGATTCCCGGCTTGGGTCACTCTCTGTGCGGAGTCTGCACGTTCTCCCCATGTCTGCGTGGGTTTCCTCCGGGTGCTCCGGTTTCCTCCCACAAGTCCCAAAAGATGTGCTGTTAGGTCATTTGGACATTCTAAATTCTCCCGCTGTGTACCCGAACAGGTGCCGGAGTGTGGCAACTAGGGGCTTTTCACAGTAACTTCATTGCAGTGTTAATGTAAACCTACTTGTGACAATAAAGATTATTTTTTAAAATTAAAAATTAAACATGTTGCAAATCTGAATCATATGTGGTTTCCAGATCAGATGCAATGTATCTTTCTTGCTTTATGGGAATAGTTTTGTAATAGTTGATGCTGAACATTGCAGAACTTTGTGGGATGCAGCATAATGTTGGACCATGTCTGTTGGTTATGGACTATTCAGAAATGTACAAAGGTTCAAATCTTGGGTTATTTTAGGATATTAACTTTGCTGAATGCTAGTAACTATTTTTTCACGAGTTGTTGCAAGACATTAAAATAATCTTTGCAGTTCCACTGAGTCTCAATAGCTGCCGGAAGGGTTTGGTTTTCTCACCTCTTGTGAATCATAACACTGAAATAACAGCATTAAGGCTTTCAAAGTGTAGTTATGACCCTTGAAAGGATTGCAGCAATAGCTGTACATTAATACACGTTTCTGTGCACCTCTTTCTGTGCCTTACCTACCTCTGTCTCTGTCCACTTCTCATTTTCTATCTGTATCTATAAGAATGTGCAAGAGAGAATTTATGTTCACAATGGCTGAGTACATGGCATAGAGAGGTGGCATTGCAGGGTAAAGTTAAAAAATAGCAATTCATGAAGGGTCACAAGGAGTTAGAATTAGAAATGCTCTAAACATATATGATCTGCAAGCATTGATAAAAAATCTTATTTAAATTGTGAATTTGATTATTTTAAGGATCCCTTGTGCACATAAGTTGACACAAATGATCACGTTAGTTTACCCAAGGCATGAGTACCTGTGGCAGCATGCTGCAAAGAGGTCAGCTGAGCAGGAGGGAGTTGTATAGCATATAACAATACAAAAGTGACTAAATGTCTCATTTGTAATACTGAAAGAAACATAGAAGTACTTGTTCCCACGCTGGGCACCAATCCCAACTGCTATTTTAATGATTTAAACAGGTTTCCTGTTAGTTCTTGTCATCCAAATGTGTTGAAATGTTTCCAAGTATTGCATACTATATTTTCCATACCACACAGAGACAATTGCATTGTTGTTGCCGCAGTAGGACCCTTAAACTATTCTCTTGGGACTTAGATGGCACTGACAAGACTGTATTTAGTACTAATCCTCAATTGCTGTCAAGATGGTGTCAATTACACAGGGCTGGATTTTTATTCCCCACCAGGACCGAGATCCAAGGTGGTGAGAGTTAAAAAATTCTTAGTATTTATTATTAGGAGAAAGGTTGACTAAAAGTAGTAAAGCTTATTAGGACTAGTAGGATTTACTACTTATCAACTCATTAAGAAAATAATAAATTAATTAACACGTAATAAAAATTGCTGGGCAGGTGATGTGTTGCAACTGCAGAATGTGGGGCGGGATTCTCCGGCCGCATCCGCCCAACGACCGGAGAATCCAGCCCGAGGCCAGTGGAGTTCTCCATTCTACCCAGCTCACCTGTCGCGTTCTTGCGGCAGGAGGGTTGGGAGAATCCAGCCCGTGGAGTGCCTGGATGCCAGTCTCATCCAAGGTAAACACATCTGAAGTAAGTGACTGCAGCTCAAAGACCTTCGGCTCAGTGTCATTGGGTTGGAGGATGAGCTGTGGACACTATGATGCATCAGAGAGGGGGAAAGTTACCTGGACACTTTTATTCCAGGAGGCTAGTGAAGTCCAATTCGGTCAGTGATCTGGGACAGGAAGGTGAGACTGCAGGGGAGGCAAGGAATGGAACTGAAAAGGTAGAAGTGGAGGAGCCTTAGTGGTTACAATTGTCCAGCAGATTCAAGATACTTTCAGCCTGTATGGATGAGCGAACTGACCATGGTACCATAGAACATAGAACATAGAAAAATACAGCACAGAACAGGCCCTTCGGCCCACGATGTTGTGCTGAACCTTTGTCCTAGATTAATCATAGATTATCATAGAACTTACAGTGCTGAATGAGGCCATTCGGCCCATCGAGTCTGCACTGGCTCTTGGAAAGAGCACCCTACCCAAGATCAACACCTCCACCCTATCCCCATAACCCAGTAACCCCACCCAACACTAAGGGCAATTTGGGACACTCATGGCAATTTATCATGGCCAATCCACCTAACCTGCACATCTTTGGACTGTGGGAGGAAACCGGAGCACCCGGAGGAAACCCACGCATACACGGGGAAGATGTGCAGACTCCGCACAGACAGTGACCCAAGCCGGAATCGAACCTGGGACCCCGGAGCTGTGAAGAAACTGCGCTATCCACAAAGCCATCGTGCTGCCCTTAAGAATAAATTAATCTACACTATATCATTTTACCGTAATCCATGTACCTATCCAATAGCTGCTTGAAGGTCCCTAATGTTTCTGACTCAACTACTTCCACAGGCAGTGCATTCCATGCCCCCACTACTCTCTGGGTAAAGAACCTACCTCTGATATCCCTCCTATATCTTCCACCATTCACCTTAAATTTATGTCCCCTTGTAATGGTTTGTTTCACACGGGGAAAAAGTCTCTGACTGTCTACTCTATCTATTCCCCGGATCAGCTTCTAAACCTCTATCAAGTCCCCCCTCATCCTTCTCCATTCTAATGAGAAAAGGCCTAGCACCCTCAACCTTTCCTCGTAAGACCTGCTCTCCATTCCAGGCAACATCCTGGTAAATCTCCTTTGCACTTTTTCCAAAGCTTCCACATCCTTCCTCAAATGAGGCGACCAGAACTGTACACAGTACTCTAAATGTGGCCTTACCAAGGTTTTGTACAGCTGCATCATCACCTCACGGCTCTTAAATTCAATCCCTCTGTTAATGAACGCTAGCACACCATAGGCCTTCTTCACAGCTCTATCCACTTGAGTGGCAACTTTCAAAGATGTATGAACATAGACCCCAAGATCTCTCTGCTCCTCCACATTGCCAAGAACCCTACCGTTAACTCTGCATTCCGCATTCATATTTGTCCTTCCAAAATGGACAACCTCACAGGGTTAAACTCCATCTGCCATTTCTCAGCCCAGCTCTGCATCCTATCTATGTCTCTTTGCAGCCGACAACAGCCCTCCTCACTATCCACAACTCCACTATCCACCAATCTTCGTATCGTGTTCTATCTCACCAACATTGAGGGCATTTAAAAGTTTATTGGATAAGCATATGGATGATAATGGCATAGTGTAGGTTAGATGGCTTTTGTTTCGGTGCAACATCGTGGGCCGAAGGGCCTGTACTGCGCTGTATCGTTCTATGTTCTATCTATGTCTGCAAATTTACTGACCCACCCTTCAATTCCCTCATCCGAGTCATTAATGAAAATCACAAACAGCAGAGAACCCAGAACTGATCCCTGCGGTACGCCACTGGAAACTGGGATCCAGGCTGAATATTTGCCATCCACCAGCACTCTCTGACTTCTATCGGTTAGCCAGTTTGTTATCCAACTGGCCAAATTTCCCACTATCCAATGCCTCCTTACTTTCTGCATAAGCCTACCATGGGGAACCTTATCAAATGCCTTACTAAATTCCATGTGCACTACATCCACTGCTTTACCTTCATCCACATGCTTGGTCACCTCCTCAAAGAATTCAATAAGACTTGTAAGGCAAGACCTACCCCTCACAAATCCGTGCTGACTATTCCTAATCAAGCAGTGTCTTTCCAGATGCTCAGAAATCCTATCCTTCAGTACCCTTTCCATTACTTTGCCTACCACCGAAGTAAGACTAACTGGCCTGTAATTCCCAGGGTTATCCCTATTCCCTTTTTTGAACAGGGGCACGACATTCGCCACTTTCCAATCCCTTGGTACCACCCCTGTTGACAGTGAGGACGAAAAGATCATTGCCAACGGCTCTGCAATTTCATCTCTTGCTTCCCATAGAATCCTTGGATATATCCCGTCAGGCCCGGGGGACTTGTCTATCCTCAAGTTTTTCAAAATGCCCAACACATCTTCCTTCCTCACAAGTATTTCCTCGATCTTACCAGTCTGTTTCACACTGTCCTCTCCAACAATATGGCCCTTCTCATTTGTAAAAGTACTCGTTCAAGACCTCTCCTATCTCTTCAGACTCAATACACAATCTCCCCCTACTGTCCTTGATCGGACCTACCCTCGCTCTAGTCATTCTCATATTTCTCACATATGTGTAAAAGGCCTTGGGGTTTTCCTTGATCCTACCCGCAAAAGATTTTTCATGCCCTCTCTTAGCTCTCCTAAACCCTTTCTTCAGTTCCCTCCTGGCTATCTTGTATCCCTCCAGCGCCGTGTCTGAACCTTGTTTCCTCAGCCTTACATAAGTCTCCTTCTTCCTCTTAACAAGACATTCAACCTCTCTTGTCAACCATGGTTCCCTCACTCGACCATCTCTTCCCTGCCTGACAGGGACATACATATCAAGGACATGTAGTACCTGTTCCTTGAACAAGTTCCATATTTCACTTGTGTCCTTCCCTGACAGCCTATGTTCCCAACTTATGCACTTCAATTCTTGTCTGACAACATCGTATTTACTCTTCCCCCAATTGTAAACTATGCCCTGTTGCACGCACCTATCCCTCTCCATTACTAAAGTGAAAGTCACAGAATTGTGGTCACTATCTCCAAAATGCTCCCCCACTAACAAATCTATCACTTGCCCAGGTTCATTACCCAGTACTAAATACAATATTGCCCCTCCTCTGGTTGGACAATCTACATACTGTGTTAGAAAAGCTTTCTGGACACATTGCACAAACACCACCCCATCCAAACTATTTGATCTAAAGAGTTTCCACTCAATGTTTGGGAAGTTGAAGTCACCCATGACTACTACCCTGTGACTTCTGCACCTTTCCAAAATCTGTTTCCCATTCTGTTCCTCCACATCTCTGCTACTATTGGGGGGCCTATAGAAAACTCCCAACAAGGTGACTGCTCCTTTCCTATTTCTGACTTCAACCAATACTACCCCAGTAGGCAGATACTCCTCAAACTGCCTTTCTGCAGCTGTTATACTATCTCTAATTAACAATGCCATCCCGGGACTTCCGGTTGCGGTGATGCACTGCTAAGCCGCACGTTTCGGCAGCTCCCGTTCTAACGGACTTTTGGGCTCTTATCGGGAGCCCCAACGGAATGACCTAACCCAGTGTGGGGTGACGGGTGTGTATGGAAAGGAGGGGCGGTAGTGGCCAGATTGCGAAGGATCCTTTGGAGCAGCGGCAGAGAAGAGAAGGGAGAAGCAAGATGGCGGCGGATGGAGCCCAGACGGTATGGGGCCCGGACCAGCAGGAGTTTCTCCGACTATGTGTGGAGGAGCTCAAGAAAGAGGTGCTGGCGCCAATGCTACTGGCAATCGAGGGACTGCAGGAAACACAAAAGGTCCAGGCGATAGAGCTCCGTGGAGTGAAGGCAAAAGCAGCCGAGAATGAAGATGAGATACTGGACCTGGTGGTAAAAACGGAGACACACGAGGCACTACACAAGAGGTGCATAGAAAGGCTGGAAGCCCTGGAGAACAGCTCGAGGAGGAAAAACCTACGGATTCTAGTTCTCCCCGAAGGAGCAGAGGGAGCTGATGTTGAGGCTTATGTGAGCACGATGCTCCACACGCTAATGGGAGCTGAGGCCCCAACGGGCCCCCTGGAAGTGGAGGGAGCGTACCGGGTCCTCGGGAGAAGACCAAAGGCAGGTGAAACACCAAGAGCAATAGTGGTGAAGTTCTATCGCTACATGGACAGAGAGATGGTCCTGAGCTGGGCCAAGAAGGCACGGAGTAGAAAATAGGAGAATGCGGTGATACGTGTGTATCAGGACTGGAGTGCGGAGGTGGCGAGAAGGAGGGCGAGCTTTAACCGGGCCAAGGCGGTGCTCCATAGGAAGAAAATAAAATTTGGGATGCTGCAGCCGGCGCGATTGTGGGTCACGCATCAGGGCAAGCACCACTACTTCGAGATGGCGAATGAGGCATGGACATTCATCCAAGAAGAGAAACTGGACTAGATTTGAGAGTTTGATGTTTGGAGAGAAGCAGCGAGGTGGTGGTACAGGAATGTAAAGTGGGGAAAGGGGAGGGCTATTGTACAGCAATGTTGGACGGGGAATTTCTCTCCCCTCGATGGGGGACACACGAAGAAATGAAATGTGGGCGCCGGTGGAAAAAGGGATAGGGAAGGGGAATGAGGGAACTGCGCCATAGGGGGCGGGGCCGAAGGAAAGCGCGGGTATTTTCCCGCGCTATGGAAATTATAGCGGGAAAATGGGCGCAGGAAAGAAGGGAGCCCCACACGCAGGGAGGTCAAAGAGTGAACGGGGGAAGCCGAGGTCAGCCAGAGATAGCTGACTTCCGGAAGCAATATGGGGGGAGTAACCAAGCTAGAGGTGGATCTAGCGGGGGGGGGGGGGGGTATTAACTGGGTTGCTGCTGCTGAGTGCAAGGGGGAGCTGGTAAGAGATGAGGTGATCGGGGCGGGAAGGCGCTGCCTGGGGGACAGACGGGTGCGCGGGACCTGGATGGGGAGATGGCCTAAAAGAGGGGATGGCTAGTCGACGAGGGGGGGTGGTGAATGGCCCCCCAATCCGGCTGATCACGTGGAATGTGAGAGGCTTAAATGGGCCGATTAAGAGGGCACGGGTGTTTGCGCACTTAAAGAGACTGAAGGCGGACATAGTCATGCTCCAGGAGACGCACCTGAAGGTGGCGGATCAGGTTAGATTAAGAAAAGGATGGGTGGGACAGGTATTCCACTCAGGGTTGGACGCGAAAAACAGAGGGGTGGCAATATTGGTGGGGAAACGTGTATCATTCGAGGCTAAGAATATAGTGGTGGACAGTGGGGGCAGATATGTGATGGCGAGTGGCAGACTGCAGGGAGAGGCGGTCGTGATGGTGAATGTATATGCCCCGAACTGGGATGACGTGGGATTCATGAAGCGAATGCTGGGACGTATCCCGGACCTGGAGGTGGGAAGCTTGGTAATGGGGGGGGATTTTAACACAGTGCTGGATCCAGGGCTAGACCAGTCCAGATCCAGGACCGGGAGAAGGCCGGCAGCGGCCAAGGTGCTTAAGGGATTTATGGAACAAATGGGGGGAGTGGATCCGTGGAGATTCGCCAGGCCGATGGCTAAAGAGTTCTCTTTCTTCTCCCACGCCCATAAGGTATACTCACGGATAGACTTTATCGTTTTGGGAAGGGCACTGATCCCGAAAGTGGCAGGAACGGAGTACTCGGCCATAGCCGTTTCAGACCACGCCCCGCATTGGGTGAATTTGGAACGAGGAGAGGAAAGGGAGCAGCGCCCACTCTGGCGATTAGATATGGGACTACTGGCGGCCGAGGGGGTCTGCGGAAGGGTGAGGGGGTGTATTGAGCGATACCTGGAGGTCAACGACGATGGGGAGGTTCAGGTGGGGGTAGTATGGGAAGCGCTGAAGGCGGTGGTTAGAGGAGAGCTGATCGCCATCAGAGCCCACAAGGGAAAACAAGAGGGCAAAGAAAGAGAGAGATTAGTGGGGGAAATTTTGAGGGTGGATAAAAAATATGCGGAGGCCCCAGACGAAGGGCTATACAGAGAAAGACGAAGACTACAGACGGAGTTTGACCTGCTGACCACGGGAAAGGCAGAGGCACAGTGGAGGAAGGCACAGGGGATGCAATATGAGTATGGGGAAAAGGCGAGCCAGCAGTTGGCCCACCAACTTCGGAAGAGGGTAGCGGCGAGAGAGATCGGGGGAGTTAGGGACGAAACGGGAAATATGGAGCAGAGAGCAGGGAAAGTGAACGAGGTGTTCAAGACCTTTTATGAGAGGCTATATAAGTCCCAACCCCCGGGGGGAAAAAAAGGAATGTTACACTTTCTGGACCAGCTAAGGTTCCCGAAGGTGAAGGGGCAGGAGGTGGCAGGTCTGGGGGCGCCAATCGAGGTGGACGACGTGATTAAAGGACTGGGGAACATGCAGGCAGGGAAGGCCCCGGGACCAGACGGGTTTCTGGTGGAATTCTACAGGAAGTATGTGGATCTGTTGGCCCCGCTCTTGGCGAGAACCTTTAATGAGGCTAAGGAAAGGGGGATGCTACCCCCGACAATGTCGGAGGCGACGATATCGCTAATCCTGAAACGAGATAAAGACCCGCTGCAATGCGGGTCATACAGGCCTATCTCACTCCTAAATGTAGATGCCAAACTGCTGGCAAAAGTGATGGCGACAAGGATAGAGGATTGCGTCCCAGTGGTGGTGCATGACGACCAGACAAGGTTTGTAAAGGGGAGACAACTGAATGTTAATGTACGAAGGTTGCTGGGGGTGATGATGACGCCCCCACCGGAGGGGGAGGCAGAGATAGTGGCGGCGATGGATGCAGAGAAGGCATTCGATAGGGTGGAGTGGGACTAACTGTGGGAGGTGCTGGAGAGGTTTGGGTTCGGTGAGGGGTTTATTAGATGGGTCAGATTCTTATATGGGGCCCCGGTGGCAAGCGTAGTCACAAACCGGCAAAGATCGGGGTATTTTCCGCTCCATAGGGGTACAAGACAAGGGTGTCCCCTGTCCCCGTTACTGTTCGCGTTGCCAATTGAAGCACTGGCCATAGCGCTGAGGGATTCTAAGAAGTGGAGGGGGGTGCTTAGAGGTGGAGAGGAGCAACGAGTGTCGCTCTACGCAGATGACCTACTGCTATACGTTGCGGACCCGGTAGAGGGGATGCCAGAAGTTATGCAGATACTTAGGGAGTTTGGAGAGTTCTCGGGATACAAACTAAATATGGGGAAGAGCGAGCTTTTTGTAATGCACCCTGGGGAACCGGGAAGGGGGATAGATGCTCTGCCGCTGAGGAGAGTGGAAAGGAACTTCCGATACCTGGAGATCCAGGTGGCCAGGAACTGGGGAACCCTGCATAGACTTAACCTGACGCGATTGGTGGAGCAGTTGGAGGAGGACTTTAAGAGGTGGGATATGGTGCCGCTGTCGCTGGCGGGCAGAGTGCAGGCAGTTAAAATGGTGGTCCTCCCGAGGTTTCTTTTCGTGTTTCATTGCCTCCCCATTCTGATCACAAAGGCCTTTTTATAAAAAATAGACAGGGGCATTACGAGCTTTTTGTGGGCAGGAAAGACCCCGAGAGTAAAGAGGGGGTTCCTGCAGCGCAGTAGGGACAGAGGGGGACTGAAGCTGCCGAGCTTGAGCGACTACTACTGGGCCGCCAATGTGTCGATGGTCTGTAAGTGGACGAGGGAGGAAGAGGGAGCAGCGTGGAAGAAGCTGGAGATGACGTCCTGTAAGGGAACGAGCCTAAAAGCGCTGGTGACGGCGCCGCTGCCGTTCACCCCGAAAAGGTACACCACAAACCCAGTGGTGGTGGCAACCTTGAGGATCTGGGGGCAGTGGAGGCGACACAGGGGAGTGACGGGTGCCTCGGTGTGGTCCCCGATAAGGAATAAGCATAGGTTTGTCCCAGGGAGGATGGATGGGGGGTTCCAGTGTTGGCAACGAGCAGGAATTAGGAAGCTGAGGCACCTGTTAATAGACGGGACGTTTGCAAGCCTGGGAGCGCTAGAAGAAAAATATAAGTTGCCCCCGGGTAACGCCTTCCGATATATGCAAGTGAGGGCATTTGCGAGGCAACAGGTGAGGGAATTTCCACAGCTCCCGACGCAGGGGATCCAAGATAGAGTGATTTCTGGGGTATGGGTCGGGGAGGGCAAAGTGTCCGAAATATACCGGGAGATGAGGGACGAGGGGGAGGCGATGATAGAGGAGCTGAAGGGAAAATGGGAAGAAGAGCTGGGGGAAGAGATTGAGGAGGGGCTGTGGGCTGATGCCCTAAGTAGGGTAAATTCATCGTCCTCGTGTGCCAGGCTTAGCCTGATTCAATTTAAGGTTCTACATAGAGCACATATGACGGGAGCAAGACTGAGCAGGTTTTTCAGGGTGGAGGACAGGTGTGGGAGGTGCTCAGGAAGCTCGGCGAACCACACACACATGTTCTGGTTGTGTCCGGCACTGCATGAGTTCTGGGGGGGCGTGGCAAGGGTAATCTCAAAGGTGGTGAAGGTCCGGGTCAAGCCAGGCTGGGGGTTAGCTATATTTGGGGTTGCGGAAGAGCCGGGTGTGCAGGAGACGAAAGAGGCCGATATTTTGGCCTTTGCGTCTCTCGTAGCCCGGCGTAGGATTCTACTCATGTGGAAGGAAGCGAAACCCCCGGGCGTGGAGGCCTGGATAAACGACATGGCAGGGTTTATAAGATTGGAACAAATAAAATTTGCGTTGAGAGGATCGGCTCAGGGGTTCTCCAGGCGGTGGCAACCGTTCCTTGACTATCTCGCGGAACGATAATGAAAAGATAGAAATGACAGCAGCAGCAACCCAATGGGGAGGGGGGGGGGAGCACTATTTTGTGTTTTTGCTATTTTTTTTTTTTAGTTGTTGTTGTTAGTTCACTATATTATTTAAATAATGTTATTTACCTATTATTTAAATAATGTTATTTACCAGTTAATGTATAATCCCTTGTTGAGTTGTAAAAACAGAAAAATCTTTGTTTGAAAAATTTTAATAAAATATATATTTTTAAAAACAATGCCACCCCCCAGCTCTTTTACCACCCTCCCTAACATAGAACATAGAACATTACAGCGCAGTACAGGCCCTTCGGCCCTCGATGTTGCGCCTAACCTTATTGAAACACCTATAACCAGGGACCTCCAACAGCCGTTTCTGCCCCTCTTCTATCCAAGTTTCCGTGATGGCCACCACATCGTAGTCCCAAGTACCGATCCATGCCTTAAGTCCACCCACCTTATTCCCGATGCTTCTTGCGTTGAAGTATACACACTTCAACCGATCTCCGTGCCTGCAAGTACTCTCCTTTGTCAGTGTTCCCTTCCCCACTGCCTCACTACATGCTTTGGCGTCCTGAATATCGGCTACCTTAGTTGCTGGACTACAAATCCCGTTCCCATTCCCCTGCCAAATTAGTTTAAACCCTCCCGAAGAGTACTAGAAAACCTCCCTCCCAGGATATTGGTGCCCCTCTGGTTCTGATGCAACCCGTCCTGCTTGTACAGGTCCCACCTTCCCCAGAATGCGCTCCAATTATCAAAATACCTGAAGCCCTCCCTCCTACATCATTCCTGCAGCCACGTGTTCAGCTGCACTCTCTCCCTATTCCTAGCCTCGCTATCACGTGGCACCGGCAACAAACCAGAGATGACAACTCTGTCTGTCCTGGCTTTTGACTTCCAGCCTAACTCCCTAAACTCGTTTATTACCTCCACACCCCTTTTCCTACCTACGTCATTGGTACCAATGTGCACCACGACTTCTGGCTGCTCCCCCTTAAGGATCCTGAAGACACAATCCGCGACATCCCTGGCCCTGGCACCCGGGAGGCAACATACCTTCCGGGAGTCTCGCTCGTGACCAGAGAATCTCCTATCTATTCTCCTAACCATTGAATCTCCTATTACTATTGCTTTTCTATTCTCCCCCCTTCCCTTTCGAGCCCCAGAGCCAAACTCAGTGCCTTAGACCTGGCCGCTAGGGCCTTCCCCCAGTAGGTCATCTCCCCCAGAAGCATCCAAAACGGAAAACTTGTTTTGAAGGGGAACGGCCACGAGGGATCCCTGCACTCTCTGCCTGTTTGTTTTCTTTCCCCTAACTGTAACCCAGCTACTCTTGTCCTGTACCTTGGGTGTGGTTATCTCCCTGTAACTCTTCTCTAAAACCCCTCTGCCTCCCGGATGATTCGAAGTTCATCCAGCTCCAGCTCCAGTTCCCTAACATGGTCTCTGAGGAGCTGAAGTTGGGTGCATTTCCCGCAGGGATAGTCAGCGGGGACACCGGTGGTATCCCTCACCACCCACATCCTACAGGAGGAGCATGCAACTGGCCTAGCCTCCATCCCCTCTTATCTTACAGAATATAGCTGCCCTGTGGACCAACTGGACCTCCGCGCTCCGAGTCAACTCCCAGTGAGCTGCACTCTCTGTAACCTCCTGGCTCCCTTCTTGCTCTTTGCGGCAATGTAGGAAACAAAATGAAAGGAGCACCTTACTCCCTCCTCACCAAACTGCCTCAGTCAACAATCTCTTACCAAAGCACTCAAATGCACCGAATTCAGCACTCAGTGCAAACAAAGTCTGCACTGTAGGTGGATCACTTTTATACTGTGAATCTAGCCTCTGAAAACTGGCCTAATCCAATTACCTAATTAACAAGCTCCAGCTGCAAGTACCTACAAGTAGAACCTTTGTTTAAAGCTGATTGAAAATTCACCTTCTTCTAAACCAAACAGCAACTTTTAAGTTAATTAACGAAATAAAAGAAAGACTAGACTTTCGATAAAAATGAATCCTTATACTCACTCAGTCACCATACTCTCACTATAGCACTCAAATGCACCCAATTCAGCAGTCAGTGCAAACAAAGTATGCACTGTAGGTGGATCACTTTTATACTGTGAATCTAGCCTCTGAAAATTGACCTAATCCAATTAACAAGCCCCAGCTGCAAGTAACTACAAGTAGAACCTGTGTTTAAAGCTGATTGAAAATTCACCTTCTAAACCAAACAGCAACTTTTAAGTTAATTAACTAAATAAAAGAAAGACTGGACTTTAGATAGAAATGAACCCTTATACTCCCTCAGTCACCAAACTCTCACTATAGCACTCAAATGCACCAAATTCATCACTCAGTGCAAACAAAGTCTGCACTGTAGGTGGATCACTTTTATACTGTGAATCGAGCCTCTGAAAACTGGCCTAATCCAATGAACTAATTAACAAGCTTCAGCTGCAAGTACCTACAAGTAGAACCTTTGTTTAAAGCTGATTGAAAATTCACCTTTAAACCAAACAGAAACTTTTCATTTAATTAACTAAATAAAAGAAAGACTAGACTTGAGACAAAAATGAACCCTTATGCTCCCTCGGTCACCAAACTCTCACTATAGCACTCAAATCACCAAATTCAGCACTCAGTGCAAACAAAGTATGCACTGTAGGTGGAACACTTTTATACTGTGAATCTAGCCTCTGAAAACTGCCCTAATCCAATTAACTAATTAACAAACTTCAGCTGCAAGTACCTACAAGTAGAACGTTTGTTTAAAGCTGATTGAAAATTCACCTTCTTCTAAACCAAACAGCAACTTTTAAGTTAATTAACTAAATAAAACAAAGACTAGACTTTAGACAAAAATGAACCCTTATGTTCCCTCAGTCATTAAACTTTCACTATAGCACTCAAATCACCAAATTCAGCACTGAGTGCAAACAAAGTATGCACTGTAGGTGGATCACTTTTATACTGTGAATCTAGCCTCTGAAAACTGGCCTAATCCAATTAACTAATTAACAAGCCCCAGCTGCAAGTACCTAGAAGTCGAACCTTTGTTTAAAGCTGATTGAAAATTCACCTTCTTCTAAACCAAACAGCAACTTTTAAGTTAATTAACTAAATAAAAGAAAGACTAGACTTTCGATAAAAATGAATCCTTATACTCACTCAGTCACCATACTCTCACTATAGCACTCAAATGCACCAAATTCAGCACTCCCTCAGTCACCAAACTCTCACTATAGCACTCAAATGCACCGAATTCAGCACTCAGTGCAAACAAAGTCTGCACTGTAGATGGATCACTTTGATACTGTGAATCGAGCCTCTGAAAACTGGCCTAATCCAATGAACTAATTAACAAGCTTCAGCTGCAAGTACCTACAAGTAGAACCTTTGTTTAAAGCTGATTGAAAATTCACCTTTAAACCAAACAGAAACTTTTCATTTAATTAACTAAATAAAAGAAAGACTAGACTTGAGACAAAAATGAACCCTTATGCTCCCTCGGTCACCAAACTCTCACTATAGCACTCAAATCACCAAATTCAGCACTCAGTGCAAACAAAGTATGCACTGTAGGTGGATCACTTTTATACTGTGAATCTAGCCTCTGAAAACTGCCCTAATCCAATTAACTAATTAACAAACTCCAGCTGCAAGTACCTACAAGTAGAACGTTTGTTTAAAGCTGATTGAAAATTCACCTTCTTCTAAACCAAACAGCAACTTTTAAGTTAATTAACTAAATAAAAGAAAGACTAGACTTTAGACAAAAATGAACCCTTATGTTCCCTCAGTCACTAAACTTTCACTATAGCACTCAAATCACCAAATTCAGCACTCAGTGCAAACAAAGTATGCACTGTAGGTGGATCACTTTTATACTGTGAATCTAGCCTCTGAAAACTGGCCTAATCCAATTAACTAATTAACAAGCCCCAGCTGCAAGTACCTAGAAGTCGAACCTTTGTTTAAAGCTGATTGAAAATTCACCTTCTTCTAAACCAAACAGCAACTTTTAAGTTAATTAACTAAATAAAAGAAAGACTAGACTTTCGATAAAAATGAATCCTTATACTCACTCAGTCACCATACTCTCACTATAGCACTCAAATGCACCAAATTCAGCACTCCCTCAGTCACCAAACTCTCACTATAGCACTCAAATGCACCCAATTCAGCAGTCAGTGAAAACAAAGTCTGCACTGTAGGTGGATCACTTTTATACTGTGAATCTAGCCTCTGAAAACGGGCCTAATCCAATTAACTAATTAACGAGCTCCAGGTGCAAGTACCTGCAAGTAGAACCTTTGTTTAAAGCTGATTGAAAATTCACCTTCTTCTAAACCAAACAGCAACTTTTAAGTTAATTAACTAAATAAAAGAAAGACTAGACTTTCGACAAAAATGAACCCTTATGCTCCCTCAGTCACCAAACTCTCACTATAGCACTCAAATCACCAAATTCAGCACTCAGTGCAAACAAAGTCTGCACTGTAGGTGGATCACTTTTATACTGTGAATCTAGCCTCTGAAAATTGACCTAATCCAATTAACTAATTAACAAGCCCCAGCTGCAAGTAACTACAAGTAGAACCTGTGTTTAAAGCTGATTGAAAATTCACCTTCTAAACCAAACAGCAACTTTTAAGTTAATTAACTAAATAAAAGAAAGACTGAACTTTAGATAGAAATGAACCCTTATACTCCCTCAGTCACCAAACTCTCACTATAGCACTCAAATCACCAAATTCAGCACTCAGTGCAAACAAAGTATGCACTGTAGGTGGATCACTTTTATACTGTGAATCTAGCCTCTGAAAACTGGCCTAATCCAATTAACTAATTAACAAGCCCCAGCTGCAAGTACCTAGAACTAGAACCTTTGTTTAAAGCTGATTGAAAATTCACCTTCTTCTAAACCAAACAGCAACTTTTAAGTTAATTAACTAAATAAAAGAAAGACTAGACTTGAGACAAAAATGAACCCTTCTGCTCCCTCAGTCACCAAACTCTCACTACAGCACTCAAATCACCAAATTCAGCACTCAGTGCAAACAAAGTCTGCGCTGTAGGTGGGTCACTTTTATTCTGTGAATCTAGCCTCTTAAAATTGACCTAATCCAATTAACTAATTAACAAGCCCCAGCTGCAAGTAACTACAAGTAGAACCTGTGTTTAAAGCTGATTGAAAATTCACCTTCTTCTAAACCAAACAGCAACTTTTAAGTTAATTAACTAAATAAAAGAAAGACTGAACTTTAGATAAAAATGAACCCTTATACTCCCTCAGTCACCAAACTCTCACTATAGCACTCAAATGCACCGAATTCAGCACTCAGTGCAAACAAAGTCTGCGCTGTAGGTGGGTCACTTTTATTCTGTGAATCTAGCCTCTGAAAACTGGCCTAATCCAATTAACTAACTAACAAATTCCAGCTGCAAGTACCTACAAGTAGAACCGTTGTTTAAAGCTGATTGAAAATTCACCTGCTTCTAACCAAACAGCAACTGCTAAGTTAATTAACTAAATAAAAGAAAGACTGGACTTGAGATAGAAATGAACCCTTATACTCCCTCAGTCACCAAACACTCACTATAGCACTCAACTGCACCAAATTCATCACTCAGTGCAAACAAAGTCTGCACTGTCGGTGGATCACTTTTATACTGTGAATCGAGCCTCTGAAAACTGCCCTAATCCAATTAACTAATTAACAAAAGCCAGCTGCAAGTACCTACAAGTAGAACCTTTGTTTAAAGCTGATTGAAAATTCACCTTCTTCCAAACCAAACAGCAACTTTTAAGTTAATTAACTAAATAAAAGAAAGACAAGACTTTCGACAAAAATGAACCCTGATGCTCCCTCAGTCACCAAATTCTCACTATAGCACTCAAATGCACCGAATTCAGCACTCAGTGCAAACAAAGTCTGCATTGTAGATGGATCACTTTGATACTGTGAATCTAGCCTCTGAAAACTGGCCTAATCCAATAAACTAATTAACGAGCTCCAGGTGCAAGTACCTGCAAGTAGAACCTTTGTTTAATGCTGATTGAAAATTCACCTTCTTCTAAACCAAACAGCAACTTTTAAGTCAATTAACTAAATAAAAGAAAGACTAGACTTTAGATAAAAATGAACCTTTATACTCCCTCAGTCACCAAACTCTCACTATAGCACCTAAATGCACCGAATTCAGCACTCAGTGCAAACAAAGTCTGCACTGCAGATGGATCACTTTTATACTGTGAATCTAGCCTCTGAAAACTGGCCTAATCCAATTAACTAATTAACGAGCCCCAGGTGCAAGTACCTGCAAGTAGAACCTTTGTTTAAAGCTGATTGAAAATTCACCTTCTTCTAATCCAAAAAGCAACTTTTAAGTTAATTAACTAAATAAAAGAAAGATAGACTTTAGATAGAAATGAACCCTTGTGCTCCCTCAGTCACCAAACTCTCACTGTAGCACTCAAATCACCAAATTCAGCACTCAGTGCAAACAAAGTATGCACTGTAGGTGGATCACTTTTATGCTTTGAATCTAGCCTCTGAAAACTGGTCTAATCCAATTAACTAATTAACGAGCTCCAGGTGCAAGTACCTGCAAGTAGAACCTTTGTTTAAAGCTGATTGAAAATTCACCTTCTTCTAAACCAAACAGCAACTTTTACGTTAATTAACTAAATAAAAGAAAGACTAGACTTTAGACAAAAATGAACCCTGAGGCTCCCTCAGTCACCAAACTCTCACTATAGCACTCAAATCACCGAATTCAGCAGTCAGTGCAAACAATGTCTGCACTGTAGGTGGATCACTTTTATACTGTGAATCTAGCCTCTGAAAACTGGCCTAATCCAATTAACTAATTAACAAGCCCCAGCTGCAAGTACCGAGAAGTAGAACCTTTGTTGAAAGCTGATTGAAAATTCACCTTCTTCTAATCCAAAAAGCAACTTTTAAGTTAATTAACTAAATAAAAGAAAGATAGACTTTAGATAGAAATGCACCCTGAGGCTCCCTCAGTCACCAAACTCTCACTATAGCACTCAAATCACCGAATTCAGCAGTCAGTGCAAGCAAAGTCTGCACTGTAGGTGGATCACTTTTATACTGTGAATCTAGCCTCTGAAAATTGCCCTAATCCAATTAACTAATTAACAAGCTCCAGCTGCAAGTAGCTACAAGTAGAACCTTTGTTTAAAGCTGACTGAAAATTCACTTTCTTCTAAACCAAACAGCATCTTTTAAGTTAATTAACTAAATAAAAGAAAGACTAGACTTTAGATAAAGATGAACCCTTATACTCCCTCAGTCACCAAACTCTCACTATAGCACTCATATGCACCGAATTCAGCACTCAGTGCAAACAAAGTCTGCACTATAGATGGATCACTTTTATACTGTGAATCTAGCCTCTGAAAACTGGCCTAATCCAATTAACTAATTAGGTGCAAGTATCTGCAAGTAGAACCTTTGTTTAAAGCTGATTGAAAATTCACCTTCTTCTAAACAAAACAGCAACTTTTAAGTTAATTAACTAAATAAAAGAAAGACTAGACTTTAGATAAAAATGAATCCTTATACTCACTCAGTCACCAAACTCTCACTATAGCACTCAAATGCACCAAATTCAGCAGTCCCTCAGTCACCAAACTCTCACTATAGCACTCAAATGCACCGAATTCAGCACTCAGTGCAAACAAAGTCTGCACTGTAGATGGATCACTTTTATACTGTGAATCTAGCCTCTGAAAACTGGCCTAATCCAATTAACAAGCTCCAGCTGCAAGTACCTACAAGTAGAACCTTTGTTTAAAGCTGATTGAAAATTCACCTTCTTCTTCACCAAACAGCAACTTTTAAGTTAATTAACTAAATAAAGAAAGACTAGACTTTAGACAAAAATGAACCCTTATGCTCCCTCAGTCACCAAACTCTCACGATAGGACTCAAATCACCGAATTCAGCACTCAGTGCAAACAAAGTATGCACTGTAGATGGATCACTTTTATACTGTGAATCTAGCCTCTGAAAACTGCCCTAATCCAATTAACTAATTAACGAGCTCCAGGTGCAAGTACCTGCAAGTAGAACCTTTGTTTAAAGCTGATTGAAAATTCACCTTCTTCTAAACCAAACAGCAACTTTTAAGTTAATTAACTAAATAAAAGAAAGATAGACTTTAGGTAGAAATGAACCCTTATGCTCCCTCAGTTACCAAACTCTCACTGTAGCACACAAATGCACCAAATTCAGCAGTCAGTGCAAACAAATTCTGCACAGTAGGTGGGTCACTTTTATACTGTGAATCTAGCCTCTGAAAACTGGCCTAATCCAATTAACTAATTAACAAGCCCCAGCTGCAAGTACCTACAAGTAGAACCTTTGTTTAAAGCTGATTGAAAATTCACCTTCTTCTATACCAAACAGCAGCTTTTAAGTTAATTAACTAAATAAAAGAAAGATAGACTTTAGATAGAAATGAACCCTTGTGCTCCCTCAGTCACCAAACTCTCACTGTAGCACTCAAATCACCAAATTCAGCACTCAGTGCAAACAAAGTATGCACTGTAGGTGGGTCACTTTTATGCTGTGAATCTAGCCTCTGAAAACTGGTCTAATCCAATTAACTAATTAACGAGCTCCAGGTGCAAGTACCTGCAAGTAGAACCTTTGTTTAAAGCTGATTGAAAATTCACCTTCTTCTAATCCAAAAAGCATCTTTTAAGTTAATTAACTAAATAAAAGAAAGATAGACTTTAGATAGAAATGCACCCTGAGGCTCCCTCAGTCACCAAACTCTCACTATAGCACTCAAATCACCGAATTCAGCAGTCAGTGCAAACAAAGTCTGCACTGTAGGTGGATCACTTTTATACTGTGAATCTAGCCTCTGAAAATTGCCCTAATCCAATTAACTAATTAACAAGCTCCAGCTGCAAGTAGCTACAAGTAGAACCTTTGTTTAAAGCTGACTGAAAATTCACTTTCTTCTAAACCAAACAGCATCTTTTAAGTTAATTAACTAAATAAAAGAAAGACTAGACTTTAGATAAAGATGAACCCTTATACTCCCTCAGTCACCAAACTCTCACTATAGCACTCATATGCACCGAATTCAGCACTCAGTGCAAACAAAGTCTGCACTATAGATGGATCACTTTTATACTGTGAATCTAGCCTCTGAAAACTGGCCTAATCCAATTAACTAATTAGGTGCAAGTATCTGCAAGTAGAACCTTTGTTTAAAGCTGATTGAAAATTCACCTTCTTCTAAACAAAACAGCAACTTTTAAGTTAATTAACTAAATAAAAGAAAGACTAGACTTTAGATAAAAATGAATCCTTATACTCACTCAGTCACCAAACTCTCACTATAGCACTCAAATGCACCAAATTCAGCAGTCCCTCAGTCACCAAACTCTCACTATAGCACTCAAATGCACCGAATTCAGCACTCAGTGCAAACAAAGTCTGCACTGTAGATGGATCACTTTTATACTGTGAATCTAGCCTCTGAAAACTGGCCTAATCCAATTAACAAGCTCCAGCTGCAAGTACCTACAAGTAGAACCTTTGTTTAAAGCTGATTGAAAATTCACCTTCTTCTTCACCAAACAGCAACTTTTAAGTTAATTAACTAAATAAAGAAAGACTAGACTTTAGACAAAAATGAACCCTTATGCTCCCTCAGTCACCAAACTCTCACGATAGGACTCAAATCACCGAATTCAGCACTCAGTGCAAACAAAGTATGCACTGTAGATGGATCACTTTTATACTGTGAATCTAGCCTCAGAAAACTGGCCTAATCCAATTAACTAATTAACGAGCTCCATGTGCAAGTACCGGCAAGTAGACCCTTTGTTTAAAGCTGATTGAAAATTCACCTTCTTCTAAACCAAACAGCAACTTTTAAGTTAATTAACTAAATAAAAGAAAGATAGACTTTAGATAGAAATGAACCCTTATGCTCCCTCAGTTACCAAACCCTCACTGTTGCACTCAAATGCACCAAATTCAGCACTCAGTGCAAACAAAGTCTGCGCTGTAGGTGGGTCACTTTTATACAGTGAATCTAGCCTCTGAAAACTGGCCTAATCCAATTAACTAATTAGGTGTAAGTACCTGCAAGTAGAACCTTTGTTTAAAGCTGATTGAAAATTCACCTTCTTCTAAACCAAACAGCAACTTTTAAGTTAATTAACTAAATAAAAGAAAGATAGACTTTAGGTAGAAATGAACCCTTATGCTCCCTCAGTTACCAAACTCTCACTGTAGCACACAAATGCACCAAATTCAGCAGTCAGTGCAAACAAATTCTGCACAGTAGGTGGGTCACTTTTATACTGTGAATCTAGCCTCTGAAAACTGGCCTAATCCAATTAACTAATTAACAAGCCCCAGCTGCAAGTACCTACAAGTAGAACCTTTGTTTAAAGCTGATTAAAAATTCACCTTCTTCTATACCAAACAGCAACTTTTAAGTTAATTAACTAAATAAAAGAAAGACTCGACTTTAGATAAAGATGAACCCTTACACTCCCTCAGTCACCAAACTCTCACTATAACACTCAAATCACCAAATTCAGCACTCAGTGCAAACAAAGTATGCACTGTAGGTGGATCACTTTTATACTGTGAAACTAGCCTCTGAAAACTGGCCTAATTCAATTAACTAATTAACGAGCTCCAGGTGCAAGTACCTGCAAGTAGAACCTTTGTTCAAAGCTGATTGAAAATTCACCTTCGTCAGAACCAAACAGCAACTTTTAAGTTAATTAACTAAATAAAAGAAAGACTAGACTTTAGATAGAAATGAACCCTTATGCTCCCTCAGTCACCAAACTCTCACTACAGCACTCAAATCACCAAATTCAGCACTCAGTGCAAACAAATTATGCACTGTAGGTGGAGCACTTTTATACTGTGAATCTAGCCTCTGAATACTGGCCTAATCCAATTAACTAATTAACAAGCCCCAGTTGCAAGTACCTACAAGTAGAACCTGTATTTAAAGCTGATTGAAAATTCAACTTCTAAACCAAACAGCAACTTTTAAGTTAATTAACTAAATAAAAGAAAGACTAGACTTTAGATAAAAATGAACCCTTATACTTCCTCAATCACCAAACTCTCACTATAGCACTCAAATGCACCAAATGCAGCACTCAGTGCAAGCAAAGCAAACCATGGTACAGGAAGTCATTCAAGCATGATAAAGTAATAAGAATGTAGACATAGTAGGGGACAGTATAGTCAGAACATAGAACATTACAGCGCAGTACAGGCCCTTCGGCCCTCGATGTTGCGCCGACCTGTGAAACCACTCGAAAGCCCATCTACACTATTCCCTTATCGTCCATATGTCTATCCAATGACCATTTGAATGCCGTTAGTGTTGGCGAGTCCACAACTGTTGCAGGCAGGGCATTCCACGCCTTTACTACTCTCTGAGTAAAGAACCTACCTCTGACAACTGTGTTCTATCTATCTCCCCTAAATTTAAAGCTATGTCCCCTCACAAGTATCACTTGACAACAGGTCCTCCACAAACCACCTTCAAGTTAGGGTGACCACAACGGAGGTATCCGCATTTCCCCCACAAAAGCCAATCAGCAGCCCCACTCTACTGCCCTCTCATGGATGCTTGTCTTCACTTGAACAGCTAGGGTCTCTTGCTCAGGTACACCTTCAAGTTAGGGTGACCACAACGGAGGTATGCAAATTTTCCCTACAACAGCCAATCAGCAGGTGCACTTTACTGCCCTCTGCTGGATCCTTGTCTTCACTTGAACAGCTAGTGTCTCTTGCTCAGGTACACCTTCAAGTTAGGGTGACCACAACGGAGATATGCAAATTTCCCCCACAACAGCCAATCAGCAGCTCTGCTTTACTGCCCTCTGCTGGATGCTTGTCTTCACTTGAACAGCTAGGGTCACTTGCTCAGGTGCACCTTCAAGTTAGGGCGACCAAAACAGAGGCATGCAAATTTCCCACACAACAGCCAATCAGCAGCTCCACTCTACTGCCCTCTGCTGGATGCGTGTCTTCACTTGACCAGCTAAGGTCTCTTGCTCAGGTACACCTTAATGTTAGGGTGACCACAACGGAGGTATGCAAATTTCCCTCACAACAGCCAATCAGCAGCTCCGCTCTACTGCCCTCTGCTGGATCAGGGATGGATACCTGCAACCGATTGCGAGAGACCTGTGTTGTCTGCCTGATGCCAGGTGGAGTGGAGGATCCAGTTGTCGTTGTCCAGGTCGGTAGCAACAACATCGATAGGACTAGGAAAGAGGTTCTGCTTAGAGACGATGGGCAGCCAGGGTTTAAATTAAATTAAACACGAATCTGTATTATTACCTGAACAACAAACAAATTGGCATAGGGTAAATAAGATTTGAGAGTTAAATGTTTGGCTCAAAGATTGTTGTGGGAGAAATTGGTTCCAATTTATGGGGCACTGGCATCAGTACTGGGAAAGCGGGATCTGTATCGTTGGGACCAGTGTTCTGGTGAGTTGTATAGTTAGCGAGCTTTAAACATAATAGTGGGGCAATTGGTGGAAGATGTGATAAATTGTGAAGGAAAGCCCTCTGCTGGTTGAAGACATACCTGGCACAAGGGAGGTGATTGTGGTGGTTTGAGGTCAATTATCCCAGCTCCATAACATCACTACAAGAATTCCTCAGGATAGTGTCCTAACCCAACCATTTTCAACTGCTTTATCAATGACCTTCCTTTCATCATAAGGTCGGACGTGGGATGATCGCTGATGATTGCACAATGTTCAGCACCATTTATGACTCCTCAGATACTGAAGCAGTCCATATCCAAATGCAGAAAGACCTGGACAATATACAGGCTTGGGCTGACAATTCACAAGTAATTTCATGCCACGCAAGTGCCAAGCAATGACCATCTCGAACAAGAAAGGAGCTAACCATCGCCCCTTGACATTCAATGGCATTACCATCGCTGAATCCCCCACTATCAACATCCTGGGGTTACCATTGACCAGAAACTGAACTGGACCCAGCCATATTAATACTGTGGCTATGAAAATAGGTCAAAGGCTAAGAATCTTGCAGCAAATAGCTCACCTCCTGACTCCTCAAAGCCTGTGCACAAAGCCCAAGTCAGGAATGTAATGGAATACTCTCTACTTGCCTGGATGAGTGCAACTCCAACAGCACTCAAGAAGCTCAACACCATCCAGGACAACGCAGCCCGCTTGATTGCTCCTCCTTCCACACGTGGACCATCTCCACAGCCGCAAACAGGAGCTGCTCGATAATCGCTCGGAGGTTCCGTGGCCGATAGTGTGCCACTCCCTCCGGCACTGCCATCGGTACCATCTCCTGAGGTGCACATACCTCACAACGTGGAGATGCGGTATGCCAACATATCAGGCCCGGATTCGGACATGGAGATCAGGTTTCAAGACTGGCATTATTGGTACCGCCCAATCCACAAACTGCACGGAGCAGATGATGGCCAACTGCTCTAATCAGTCACCTCCACGTCCATTTTAGGTTTCATGGCATCGGGCACAGGGCGCGGGTGGAAATACCGCAGTTGTTCCAATGGTCTAGTCCCTAGGCCTTTCTTAAATACTTCTGGAAACTTTGCCAGCACTGCGTCCGGGCCATCAGGGCACATCTGGCAAACATGCTGCCAATTTTAATGGAGGCACTTTAACCAATTGCACTCCAGCAAGATAGGCCCAGTCTGTCAGACAATACCTTAGGTAAATTCATGGTCTGCTGTTTGTACTCCATGGTGACCACCGAGGTACCTGCAATCCCCATTGCGTTGATAGTTTGCACTTTTTCTTGATCTGGCTTTATTCCTTCAGCTGTGATGTTGTCACCTAAAGATTTCAGAGAGGAGGCGGCAAACATGCATTTGGCTATGTTCAATTTCAAACTATATTCATGAACCCTTCTGAATACTTCGCAAATACATCTCATATGCTCTTCAAGTGTTGTTGACCAGACGATGATGTCGCCAACATAAACCCAAACACCTTCTATGTTCTCAGTCATTTGTTCCACTGTTCTCTGGAACATTTCTGAAGCTGCGATAATTCAAATGGCATCCTGTTAAAACTGCCTGCCGAAAGGTGTATTAAAAGTACTGAGAAGTTTACTGGAGTCTTCTAGTTGCATCTGCTAGTTGCAACATCACAGCTGAAGGAATAAAGCCAGATCAAGAAAAAGTTCAAGTTATTATTGCAATGCAAATTCCTAAAGACAAGAAGGCAGGCTTTCTTGGATTTGTCAACTTTCTTGGAAAATTTATTTCAAATCTAGCGAACAGAACAACTGCACTAATTAGGAAGAACACAGATTTCATCTGGAGAGGCATCAAGTTTGGTAAAAATTCTGGCATTGGCCATCTCTGCAGTAATATCTTCCTTCTTCGGTATTGGATAATGCTATCTTTTGACGTTGTGATTGAGATCTTTCGGATCCATACAGATTCTTATCTCACCTGTAGGTTTTTTCACACAGACTAGGAGCTAACCCAGTCAGTAGTTTGAGTAATCTTAGAGATTATACCTCCAGAATGCGCATTGCGTGCCTATAATGGTAATCCCATTTTCTCGCATTGGTCATGCTACCTGAGTGTCACAAACAGGGACGTTCAAAAATAAATAAGTTTCGAGATTGTCAATTATACTCATTCATTGATACCTTGAACTTGTAATCTTGAAAGTTCAGAGGAGCAGGTACACGTCTAGATGGATGGATTACCGATTTGCCGTCCTTCTTCAGTTGAATTTTGTACTGAAAAGGTAACGTACCCATGCCTTGAAATACATCAGGGTATTCCTTTAAGAGTTGTTGAATAGCATCATTGAGTGTAGTCGACTGACAGGTATTCAAAAAAATTCGATTGATGAGCTTCACATCTTTGCACGCTTGAGCTCCAAGTAGAGATGAATGAGTATCATTGACAATCTCGAATCTTATTTGTTTTTGAACGTCCCTGTTTGTGACACTCAGGTAACATGAACCATGCGAGAAAATGGGATTACCATTATAGTCACGCAATGCGCATTCTGGAGGTATAATCTCATAATGACCTTGTATCTTGGACAAGTCCTTGGAATTCAAAAGATTCGCCGAGGCACCTGTGTCCAGTTTGAAAGTAATTGGAATTGTGTTAAGGTACACAGTAGTCATCCATTTGTTGCTAACGATATTGATGCTTTGATGTTTTGTTGCTTGAAGATCACGTTCAGAGTCTTGATGAACTGGCTTTGTTGGTTTAAGATGATTCTTGCTTGCAGATCATTCTTGATGGACGATTCAACCACACCAAAGAAGAAAGTATTTTCTAATGAGGCAATTTCATCATTTTCCGTGAAGTCTTCTTGTGTGTTGATTTCTTCTTTATGGTCCACAGTTCTCACTTTGTAATATGTTTTCTATGCAGGAGGAATGTAACTTGCGGATGATCGATACTGAGAAGCATAATGGTTTAACTTCTGACATCTTAAACAGAGTTTACCAAAAGCAGGGCAGATTCCCTATAAGTGGGTGTTGCCACACCTGTGACACGTAATCACGTTGTCATCATGACGTATTTGTGACGTATGCGCATACGCAGACTTCTTCTTCGACATCTCACATTTCTGTGTGTAGTGAGCATGTGTAGAGCCCGAAAATGCTTGTGAAGGATAGCTTCCGTTCCTCAGAGTCTTCTGCTTTGCCTGCAACACCATTTTGATTTTCTTTGCCTCGTAGAGATTTGCACTTTTTTCTTTACGGTAAAATGCCACATACTGACTTTTTGGTCTGTCCACAGAGATGCACTTATCAATCGTGATTTGTAATGTTAAATCATTTTGCCGAATTAATGCTTGTCTGACTGTATCATTAAGTATACCATATACAATCTGGTCTCTTACAAGGGAATCATATAAATCTATATAGTTACACATATTAGCTAAGAGCTTGAGATTAGTGATGAAATTATTCACCGGTTCACCAACTTTTTGAACTCTTCTGTGAAATTTTAAACGCTCTAAAATCTCATTGGTCTGCATTTTACAATGCTCATTGAACTTCGCTATAGCCTGATCAAATTTTGTTTTATCTTCACCAGCTTTAAAATTAAAGGAATTGAAGATTTTGATTGCTTGCTGTCCTGCCAAGGATAGTAATAAAGCAATTCTTCGAGCTTCTGGTGCAGCACTTAAGTCACTAGCTTCTAAACAGAGTTGAAACTGTTGTTTGAACAATTTCCAGTTCGGATATAAATTACCAGTGATCTTGAGATGTCTTGGTGCTTGAACTTAGTCCATTGAAAAGTTGTTTTCGTCGCAGTTTGCGATGTTGTGATGACTTCTGTAGTCGAATAATTGATTCCGATTTTTAAAAATCTTTTGATTCTAAATCTTCACTAGTCTTTCTTTTTTAAAAATAATATTTTATTAAGGTATTTGAAGATTTTTATAACAGTAACAAAAACAATGACATCAACATGGTAAAATAAACATTCCCCCCCCCCATCCCAATCTTCACACATTTCAACCATACAACAACAACCTCCCCCCCTTGGAATACTGCATCTGCTGACATTTTTTATTTTCCCCGGGAAAGTCGACGAACGGCTGCCACCGCCGGGTGAACCCGAACATTGACCCTCTTAAGGCAAACTTTATTTTCTCAAGACTGAGAAACCCAGCCATGTCACTAACCCAGGTCTCCACACTCGGGGGTTTCGTGTCCCTCCACATTAATAAGATCCGTCTCCGGGCTACCAGGGAGGCAAAGGCCAGGACGTCGGCCTCTTTCGTCCCCTGAACTCCCGGATCTTTTGACACGCCAAAGATCGCTACCTCCGGACACGACACCACCCGTGTTTTTAGCACCATGGACATTGCCTTAGCAAAACCCTGCCAAAACCCTTGAAGCTTCGGGCATGCCCAAAACATGTGGACATGATTTGCTGGGCTTCCCGCGCGCCTCGCACACTTATCCTCTACCCTGAAAAACCTGCTCATCCTAGCCACTGTCATGTGTGCCCGGTGGACTACCTTAAATTGTATCAGGCTAAGCCTGGCGCACGATGAGGAGATATTAACCCTGCTTAGGGCATCCGCCCACAGACCCGCCTCTATCTCTCCTCCTAACTCGTCTCCCACTTGCCCGTAAGCTCCTCCACCGGGATTTCCTCCGCCTCCGAAAGCTCCTAGTAAATATCCAATACCTTCCCCTCTCCCACCCAGGTACTGGAGACTACTCTATCCTGTATTCCCCGTGGCGGCTGCAGCGGAAAGGCCGGCACCTGTTTTCTCAGGAAGTCGCGCACCTGTAAATACCTAAAACCATTCCCTGCTGGCAATTTAAATTTATCCTCAAAGCTTTCAAGCTAGGAAAGCTCCCATCTATAAATAGATCCCCCATCCTTCTAATTCCTGCCATCTGCCAACTCTGGAACCCGCCATCTAGCCTACCCGGTGCAAACCTGTGCTTGTTATAAATCGGGGTCCAAATCGATGCTCCCTCTATTCTCTTATATCTCCTCCACTGCCCCCAGATCCTCAGAGCTGCCACTACTTGTGGAGTATCGGGCCGCCGAGAACGGCAGAGGTGCCACTACCAATGCTCCCAGACTAGTGTCTTTACATGACGCTGCCTCCATCCACTAGTATTTCTTAAAAGCTTTACTCAGGGGCTGGTTTAGCACACTGGGCTAAATCGCTGGCTTTTAAAGCAGACCAAGCAGGCCAGCAGCACGGTTCAATTCCCGTACCAGCCTCCCCGAGCAGGCGCCGGAATGTGGCGACTAGGGGCTTTTCACAGTAACTTCATTGAAGCCTACTTTTGACAATAAGCGATTTTCATTTCATTTCATTTCACTCTGGTACCATGTTATATTACTTTACGTAATATATATATTACTCTTAAAACCAGCCAAGTTGATGAAATAACCAATAGTCTTCTTTTAAAGATTAACTAATTTAATGAGTAATATAATGTGAGTCCTTTGTACTTAATACTCAGCTAGTAAAAGATATAAAATACAGTAAAGATAACTAACTAACTATACAATGTAATAATGAAATAACATAACTTCTCTCTCTCCAGCTAATATAGGCCTTGTCTGTTCACTCTGCTGAATCACACTCTCTCAACAAGAACGGAAAAGTCGTTCTTATACCATCTGATAGTGAGACATCTCGTGTTGAAATTACTGTACTACATTTACATACATTGATCATGTATATTCATATACAGAGATCACTCCAGGGGTTGGAGAAGTTGATTTAGTCTTTCATTTGGATGTGTAAAGTGGCTAGGATTCAGAAGACGGTCCTCCAGAGGGACCAGCAGTCAGGGGGCTGGCGTTGCCAAGCCTGATATATTATTATTGGGCAGCGAATGTGGAGCAGGTGCTGGGTATCCTGAGGTTGTATGGGTGAAGGTGGAGTCGGGGTCATGTTGGGGGTCTGGGTTAAGATTGTTAGTGACGGCCTGGCTGCCGTTTTCACTGGGGAAATATTCAGTAAACTCGGTCGTGGTCTCCAAGTTGAAGATATGGAGACAGTTTAAATTGGGGGCGGTATTGAAGTTGATGCCACTCTACGAACCATTTGTTTGAGCTGGCGATGCTGGATGTTAGGGGATGGGTGGAGAAGGAAGTGGGAGGAATGAGGCACTTGTTTTTAGAGGGGTGATTGTGAGAATGGAGGAGTTGTTGGAGAAATCTGGGCTTTCACAGGCAGATGGTTTTAAGGATCTACAGGTTTGCAATTTTGCAAAAAAGGTCTCCTTCCTGACAGTCCCTTTGGTGCCTCCTTCCTTGTTGGAGCAGGTTTTGTTGCAGGCAGGAATGGAGAAGGGGAGCAGGTCGAGGATTTATGGCAGGATTATGGAGAAGAGGCAGTGTCTGTGGAGGATGTGAAGGTTAAGTGGGAGGAGGAGTTGGGGTCAGTGATGGAGGATTGGGGTGTGATGCGAGGCTCTGCAAAGGGTGAATGCAACATTGTCATGTGCAGGGTTAGGCTTGATACAGTTAAAGGTAATGCCTCGGGCCCATTTGACCAAATCTAGAATGAGAATGTTATTTGCGGGCGTGTAGGATGTGTGTGAGCGGTGTGGGAGGGGCCCAGCTAATCATGTGCACATGTTCTGGTTGTGTCTAAGCTCATGGGGTTCTGGGGTTCTTGATTAATAAGGGGGATCAGGGTTATGGGGAGAAGGCAGGAGAATGGGGGTGAGAAACATATCAGCCATGATTGAATGGCAGAGCAGACTTGATGGGCCGAGTGGCCTAATTCTGCTCCTATGTCTTATGGGTCTCCTTTTTTAGCACCATGTCGGTGATTCTATAAATGGAACTGAAGCCCTGCCCCTAAGAGGCCATAGTTGGGGCGTTGGACCTGCCAGAGTTGCAGACAGGGACAAAGGCTGTCGTTCTGGCTTTCATATCACTGATTGTTTGAAGGTGGATGCTGTTGGGGTGGATGTCAGCTTCTCCACCCAGTGCCTCAGTACGGCTGGGGAATCTTATGGAATTTGGATATCTCGAGAATGTTAAGTACACTGTGAAGGGAGCAATTGAGCAGTTCTGCTGGAGGTGGAAGCCGTTTATCCTGTACTTTAAAGAGCTGGTCACCGTTAATTGTTAGCAAGGGGGTGGGGGTGGGGTGTCTGGGGGAGGGGGGTACTCGGGAAGGAAGGGTTTCTCTTGAGGATTGTGCAGCATGGGAGGAGGAGGGTTTTGGGTGTTTTTTTAATTGTTTTATTGTGTTATTGTTTATGTATAAAATTTGCAAAATATTTTACAAAAAATCCAAGAACTAAAGTTGCCTGCCACCTGAAATGTGTATGCTCATCATCTCACCAACTTCTACAGATGCACCATAGAAAGCATTCTTTCTGGTTGTATCACAGCTTGGTATGGATCCTGCTCTGCCCAAGACCGCAGGAAACTACAAAAAGTGGTGAATGTAGCCCAGTCCATCACGCAAACCAGCCACCTATCCATTGACTCTGTCTATAATTCCCACTGCCTCGGAAACGCAGCCAGCATAATTAAGGACCGCACGCACCCCGGACATACACTCTTCCACCTTCTTCCGTCAAGAAAAAGATACCAAACTTTGAGGTCACGTACCAACCGACTCAAGAACAGCTTCTTCCCTACTGCCATCAGACTTTTGAATGGACCTACCTCGCATTAAATTGATCTTTTCTCGACACCTTGCTCTAACTGTAACGTTGTATTCTGCAGTCTCTCCTTCCTTCCCTATGTACGGTATGCATTGTTTGTACAGCATGCAAGAAACAATACTTTTCACTGGAGACTAATACATGTGACAATAATAAATCAAATCAAATGATAGATCCTCACTTTTATTTTTTGTTTATAGTTGTGGATGAACAGAGTCACAGGACTGCTGATGAACTTTTCACAAAAGAATAAAACATTCATTAAACAAGAAAAGGTGAACTATAATAAACTACTCCTTCGCCTGGCTATGCCTTTACAGATAAATATAAATTCCTAAGAATAAAATAAGTTACAAAAAATCTTGTACTCTAATGCTCCCATTAAGTACACAGCCCATGTAAACCAGCAGGTGAAATGTAGTCAGGCACACCTCACTCTGAAAGCAAGTAATGGATGTCACCCATTCAGTGGACTTCTCATCAATTCCCCGCATGTGCCTGTCACACTGTGAGCCAGCTGGTCTCACTGGAACTCTGGCTTTCACGTGAGTATTTCTAAACTCCGCTCCCAAGGAATGCGCCTTGGAATCTTCTCCCAAGCAATGCTTTCCCTCGTATGCCTTCACCAAGAATCCACATCCAAGATTTCAACTTCTTGTTATACCGTCAATTTACTGTGAGACCGTGAGAACGAGTGAACATTAGGCTTTATTATCCAGGAACTCGCCTGCCAGAGTCGGCTGTACAAATGAATGCCACCCACAGGTGGCCGGTCTATATATGACCCCGGTGAGGGTGGAGAGGCGGAGCCCACTGGGGTTCCAGTCCAGTACCTGGAAGTAGACCGTATCATCATTTCCAGGTCATAGGTCACAGCATTATACAGACAGCTCATGCATTAGGTGAATACATTCACCACATTCACCCCCTGTTGAAAAAATCAAGTCCAGCAGGGCTGACGTGGGGTCATTAAATATTCTGTCTGTCTGGAGGCCGAATCGTTCTTTTAGACCTCCTCAGCTCTGGCGATGTGGCGGGCACGGTTGTTGCAGATGCTGACTCCGGGGGCGTTGTGGCTGGAGCTTGAGCCTCAGTCTGGCATGTCGGAGACGGTTGGCGGATGGGGGTAGGCAGGGGGGTGGTGGGTGGCGGCAGTGCTGGTGCGGGACAGTACAGGAGACCCAGGGGGGTGTAAGGGGCGCTGGGGGTGGCGGTAGGCAGTGGGGAGGGGGGCGCGTTGGCAGGAGAACCAGCTGGCGCCAGGTCTCGTAGGGAGACCGTATCTTGCCGTCTGTCCTGGTGTGCGATGTAGGCGTACTGGGGGTTGGCGTGCAGCAGCTGAACCCTCTCGACCAGGGGGTCGGTCTTATGGCTCCTCATATGCCTTCAGAGAAGGACAGGTCCCGGAGTTGTCAGCCAAGATGGAAGCGAGACCCCGGGTTGGACTTCCTAGGGAAGACAAACAAACGGTTGTGAGGGGTCTCGTTCGTGGCTGTGCAGAGGAGTGATCTAATGGAGTGCAAGGCGTTGGGGAGGAACTCCTGCCAGCGGGGGATCGGGAGATTTCTAGACCGGAGGGCCAGAAGGATGGCATTCCATACCGTCGCGTTCTCCCTCTCCACCTGCTCGTTTCCCTGCGGGTTATAGCTCGTAGTCCTGCTCGAGGTGATGCCTTTGCTGAGCAGGTACTGGTGTAGCTCATCGCTCATGAACGATGTGCCCCGGTCGCTGTGGATGTATGCAGGGAAACCGAACAGTGTGAAGATGCTGTGCAGTGCCTTTATCACAGTGGCCGAGGTCACGTCGGGGCAGGGGACAGCGAAGGAGAAGCGGGAGTACTCATCGATGATGGTTACGAAGTATATATTACGGTTGGTGGAGGGGAGGGGCCCTTTGAAGTCAATACTTAGGCGTTCAAAGGGCCAGGAAACCTTTACCAGGTGGGCCTTGTCTTGCCGGTAGAAGTGCGGTTTGCACTCCGCGCAGACTTGGCAGTCCCTGGTCATGGCCTTGACCTCCTCGGTGGAGAAGGGCAGATTGCGGGTCTTAATAAAGTGGGTAAGCCGGGTGACCCCTGGGTGACAGAGGTCATTGTGGATAGCCCGAAGTCGGTCATCTTGCGCGCTGGCGCATGTGCCGCGGGACAGGGCATCTGGGGGCTCATTGCACTTCCCAGGACGATACTTGATATCATAATTGTAGGTGGAGAGTTCGATGCTCCACCTCAAGATTTTGTCATTTTTTATTTTGCCCCGTTGTGCGTTGTCAAACATGAAGGCGACCGACCGCTGGTCGGTGACAAGGGTGAACCTCCTACCGGCTAGGTAGTGCCTCCAGTGCTGCACGGCTTCCTTCTCGACTGAGGAGTGTCGGATTTCGGAAGCGTGGAAGGTTCAAGAGAAGAATGCTACTGGCCTGCCTGCCTGGTTGAGTGTGGCGGCCAATGCGACGTCTGACGCATCGATCTCCACCTGAAAGGGGACGGACTTGGTGATGTCGGCCTTAATGCGGCTGAAGGCCGAGCAGGCCTCAGTCGTCAGGGGAAAGGTGGTGGTTTGAATAAGTGGGCGGGCTTTGACCGCATAGTTGGGGAGCCACTGGGCGTAGTAGAACAGCCCCAGACATCGTTTGAGGGCCTTGAGTTTGTGGGGAGGGAGGAGTTCTGTGAGGGGGCACATACTGTCGGGGTCGGGCCCTAGGACTCTGTTCTCCACGACGTAGCCGAGGATGGCCAGTTGGGTAGTGTGGAAAACGCACTTCTCTTTATTATATGTGAGGTTGAGGGATTGGGCGGGCTGGAGGAACGTCTGAAGGTTGGCGTCATGGTCCTGCTGATCATGGCCGCAGATGGTAACATTGTCCAAGTACGGGTATGTAGCCCACAAACCGTACTGGTCCACCATTCGGTCCATCGTTCTCTGAAATACTGAGACCCGGTTAGTGACGCCGAAGGGGACCCTGAGGAAATGGAAGAGTTGGCCGGCTGCTTCAAAGTCAGTGTAGTTGCGCTTTTCCGGGCGGATTGGAAGCTGGTGGTAGGCCGTCTTCAGATCGACCATTGAGAACACATGGTACTGTGCGATGTGGTTGACCATCTCCGCTATGCGGGGGAGGGGGTACGCATCCAGTTGCGTGAACCGGTTAATGGTCTGGCTGTAGTCCACAACCATCCGATTCTTTTCCCCGGTCCGGACGACCACCACTTGCGCTCTCCAGGGGCTGTTGCTGGCCTCGATGATCCCTTCACTCAACAGTCGCTGGACCTCCGACTTGATAAAATTCATGTCTTGGGAACTGTACCGCCTGCTCCCGGTGGCAATGGGCTTACAATTGGGAGTGAGGTTCGCAAAGAACGAAGAGGGGGAGACCTTGAGGGTTGCGAGGCTACATTCCGTGAGGAGGGGCAAGCGTCCACCGAACTGTAGGGTCAGGCTTCGGTGACTGCATTGGAAGTCTAATCCGAGCAGTAGGGGGGTGCAGAGGTGAGGGAGGACGTACAGCTTAAAACGAGCGTACTCTGTGAGATTAGCGATACAGTACCCCCGGATCTGAACCGAATGGGAACGGGAGGCAAGGGAGATTGTTTGGGATGCGGGGTAGATATGGAGGGAGCAGCGCCTTACCGTGTCAGGGCGGATGAAGCTCTCCGTGCTCCCGGAGTCGAAAAGACAGAGGGCCTCGTGCCCGTTGACCCGGATGACCATCATTGAATTTTTCAGGTTCTTTGGCTGCGACTGGTCGAGGGTGACTGCGCCAAGCTGCGAGTAGTCAGCGTGGTCGACGGTATCGGGGTCACAAAATGGCGGCCCCCATGAGTCGCACGTGTCGGTCTGGGTCGAAGATGGCGACCAAGATGGCCGCCCCCATCGGTCGCACGTGGCGGTCGGTGCTGGAGCCGACGGCCAAGATGGCGGCCCCTACGAGTCGCACGTGTCGGCCGGTGTTGGAGCCGGCGGCCAAGATGGTTGCCCCCACGAGTCGCATGAGGCTGATGACGCGTTTGAAAGGGAGCGTTCTGGGCAGGCACGCAGCCACATTGCGGGGTCTGCGGGCCTGCGAGTCCATGGGTCGGGCCTGGTGAGTTTTTGATTTCTGGGCTTTAGGGCAGCCCAGACAGACTCTGGCGAAGTGTTACTTTTTCCCACAGTCGCTGCACGTCGCTGTGCGGGCTGGGCAATGCTGCCGGGGGTGTTGACCCTGGCCACAGAAGTAGCACTGCGGTTCCCCGTGCTGGACTGGCAGCCGCGCGGCACAGGCCTGTGACGTAGTTGGGCCCGACGGGGGCCGCGACGATGGTGTCCACGAGGGGTTCGCCGGGCCCACGGGGAACGCACTGAGGCTCTAGTAGGCCACCCCTAACGAGGTAGCTAGCTTCACCGTGTCCAGCAGGTCAGAGGTCCCGTTTTCCAGCAGTCGCTGCCTGATGTAGTTCAATTGGACTCCAGCCACGTAGGTGTCCCGGATCTGTAGGTTCATGTGTTCCTCTGCCGTCACATCCCGATAGCTGCAGGTCCTCGCGAGTAGGGTCAGGGTTTTCAGGTACTCGTCCAGTGATTCCCGGCGCGTTTATGGCGAGTAGTGAGAAGGTGTTGGCCGAACACCTCGTTTACAGGCTTCACGAAATGCGCCTTGAGGGTTGCAATCGCCGCCTCATACGTGGCGGCTTTCTCTATCATCACGGCGATTCGATGGCTCACCCGAGCGTGGAGGAGTCGCAGCTTGAGGGTTTCCGTGGGAGCGTTGTGAAGGAGTCGAGGTAGTCCTCGAAGCAGCGAAGCCAATGTTCGAAGATCTCCTTGGCCTCTGATGCGCGCGCGTCGAGTTCGAGCATATCTGGCTTCAGAGCGGCTTCCATGGTGCTGTCGATGGATAATAAATTGTTATACCATCAATTCACTGTGAGACCGTGCGAACGAGTGAACATTAGGCTTTATTATCCATGAACTCGCCTGCCAGAGTCGGCTGTACAAATGAGTGCCACCCACAGGTGGCTGTTCTATATATGGCCCCGGTGAGGGCGGAGCCATAGGTGGAGCCCACCGGGGTTCCAGTACAGTACCTGGAAGTAGACCGTATCATCACTTCCAGGTCATAGGTCACAGCATTATAGAGACAGCTCATGCATTAGGTGAATACATTCACCACACTTCTCGTTTTGGTAACTCTCTGCCTTGGTTCACCATGTGCATTCTAGCTTCAATCAATCTCTCAGGTACCCGTCAACATCAACAGAACACCACCACTTCACAGGCTGTATTTAAGATGTCACCAACCTGAGGATCACCTCGGATGGCTTCTTCCTAGCTAACTTTAAATCTGTTTCGAGCAATTGTCTTCTGAACTCTTTTCTCTGCTCTTTCCTTAAATTTTTTGAACAAGACTTTGCTTAGCTTTCTATTCTTTGTTCCTTTGATTGAACTATCCTCCTTGTAGTGATCTGTACATCTGTACATACATCTGCACATACACCAGGGACTGCAGACAGATGTAACAGCCACAGCATCACTAGAGGGCAGCATCAGAGACGGGTATAAAGGGCCCAGCCCAAGGTAGGATCCGCCTCTTTCAGAAGCACAGGGCTGGGGAGCAGCAGCACACAGAGACAGCTCAGCATAGGCAGTTTACCTTAGCTTCACTGGTCATACCTCTTGACTGTATTATATCTAGTTAAGCTCTGGAAACAGAACAAACCCACTGAATAAAGTATTTGTGTTAACTGGAAGTCTACAATCTTTATTCATAGTCCCGGAGCATTCTTCTGTCTCCACGCCCTGGTTTCTGGGACTTTCTGTTCTTTGGCTTGAGACTGGCTTTTTGCCCTGTGCATCATCTTGCCTGTTTCAGCAGTTTCTGTGGAATATTTCTTGCCTCTGGGTTACCTGATTTCAAACTGAAACTCAAGTGCTTCTGCTTTTCTGTGAGGGCCTCTGGTTGCTCAGCAACAGTTTAGTATGTTTAAACCATATATTTGCTGTTACGTTGTAAAACCTTTATTATAATGTAGGCATTAAACCCACACACTTCCAGGCTACTTGTTTAACATGAAGTTTAAATCTCTACTTAGCAGACGAATACAGAAACACAAATTGAGCTTACTTAAACTTTACCTTATTCTGAACACACATAACGCAAATATAAATTACTTAAACTAACTATTTCCAAACACGGTTCGAAATCACAGAATACAGATACTTTTAGTGTTGATATGGATTCAGCAACTGTAATGCCATTGAATGTCAAGAGGCGATGGTTAGATTCTATTGGTTATTGTCTGGCACTTATATCTGGCATGGATGTTACTTAATACTTGTCAGCCCAAGCCTGTATATTATCTCGGTCTTGCTGAATCTGGGCATGGACTGCTTCAGTCTCTGAGGAGTGTTGAATGGCAGTGAACATGGTGCAATCATTGGTGAACATCCACAGTCCTGACCTTGTGATGATACTCAGTCCAAACTGTACAGAGCTCTGATACCCACACCCACTGACTCAGCACTCACTACAAACTGTACAGAGCTCTGATACCCACACCCACTGACTCAGCACTCACTACAAACTGTACAGAGCTCTGATACCCACACCCACTGACCCAGCACTCACTCCAAACTGTACAGAGCTCTGATACCCACACCCACTGGCCCAGCACTCACTACAAACTGTACAGAGCTCTGATACCCACACCCACTGGCCCAGCACTCAGTCCAAACTGTACCGAGCTCTGATACCCACACCCACTGACCCAGCACTCACTACAAACTGTACAGAGCTCTGATACCCACACCCACTGACTCAGCACTCAGTCCAAACTGTACAGAGCTCTGATACCCACACCCACTGACCCAGCACTCACTACAAACTGTACAGAGCTCTGATACCCACACCCACTGACTCAGCACTCAGTCCAAACTGTACAGAGCTCTGATACCCACACCCACTGACCCAGCACTCACTACAAACTGTACAGAGCTCTGATACCCACACCCACTGACCCAGCACTCACTACAAACTGTACAGAGCTCTGATACCCACACCCACTGACTCAGCACTCACTACAAACTGTACAGAGCTCTGATACCCACACCCATTGGCCCAGCACTCACTACAAACTGGACAGAGCTCTGATACCCACACCCACTGACCCAGCACTCAGTCCAAACTGTACAGAGCTCTGATACCCACACCCACTGACTCAGCACTCACTACAAACTGTACAGAGCTCTGATACCCACACCCACTGACCCAGCACTCAGTCCAAACTGTACCGAGCTCTGAAACACACATCCACTGACCCAGCACTCATTCCAAACAGTACAGAGCTCTGATACACACACCCTCTGACCCAGCACTCACTACAAACTGCACAGAGCTCTGATACCCACACCCACTGACCCAGCACTCACTACAAACTGTACAGAGCTCTGATACCCACACCCACTGACCCAGCACTCACTACAAACTGAACAGAGCTCTGATACCCACACCCACTGGCCCAGCACTCACTACAAACTGAACAGGGCTCTGATACCCACAACCACTGACCCAGCACTCACTACAAACTGTACAGAGCTCTGATACCCACACCCACTGGCCCAGCACTCACTACAAACTGTACAGAGCTCTGATACCCACACCCACTGACCCAGCACTCAGTCCAAACTGTACAGAGCTCTGATTCCAAACACACATTGCCCCAGCACTCACTACAAACTGTACAGAGCTCTGAAACCCACACCCACTGACCCAGCACTCACTTCAAACTGTACAGAGATCTGATACCCACAGCCACTGACCCAGCACTCAGTCCAAATTGTACAGAGCTCTGATACCCACAACCATTGACCAAGCACTCAGTCCAAACTGTACAGAGCTCTGATACCCACACCCATTGGCTCAGCACTCACTACAAACTGGACAGAGCTCTGATACTCACACCCACTGACCCAGCACTCAGTCCAAACTGTACAGAGCTCTGATACCCACACCCACTGACTCAGAACTCACTACAAACTGTACAGAGCTCTGATACCCACACCCACTGACCCAGCACTCAGTCCAAACTGTACCGAGCTCTGAAACCCACATCCACTGACCCAGCACTCATTCCCAACTGTACAGAGCTCTGATACCCACACCCTCTGACCCAGCACTCACTACAAACTGTACAGAGCTCTGATACCCACACCCACTGACCCAGCACTCACTACAAACTGTAAAGAGCTCTGATACCCACACCCACTGACCCAGCACTCACTACAAACTGAACAGAGCTCTGATACCCACACCCACTGGCCCAGCACTCACTACAAACTGTACAGAGCTCTGATACCCACAACCGCTGACCCAGCACTCACTACAAACTGTACAGAGCTCTGATACCCACACCCACTGACCCAGCACTCAGTCCAAACTGTACAGAGCTCTGATTCCAAACACACATTGCCCCAGCACTCACTACAAACTGTACAGAGCTCTGAACCCACACCCACTGACCCAGCACTCACTCCAAACTGTACAGAGATCTGATACCCACAGCCACTGACCCAGCACTCAGTCCAAATTGTACACAGCTCTGATACCCACAACCACTGACCCAGCACTCACTACAAACTGTACAGAGCTCTGAGACCCACACCCACTGGCCCAGCACTCACTACAAACTGTACAGAGCTCTGATACCCACACCCACTGACCCAGCACACAGTCCAAACTGTACAGAGCTCTGATACCCACACCCACTGACCCAGCACTCAGTCCAAACTGTACAGAGCTCTGATTCCAAACACACATTGCCCCAGCACTCACTACAAACTGTACAGAGCTCTGAAACCCACACCCACTGACCCAGCACTCACTACAAACTGTACAGAGCTCTGATACCCACACCCACTGACCCAGCACTCACTCCAAACTGTACAGAGATCTGATACCCACAGCCACTGACCCAGCACTCAGTCCAAACTGTACAGAGCTCTGATACCCACACCCACTGACCCAGCACTCACTACAAACTGTACAGAGCTCTGATACCCACAACCACTGACCCAGCACTCACTACAAACTGTACAGAGCTCTGATACCCACACCCACTGGCCCAGCACTCACTACAAACTGTACAGAGCTCTGATACCCACACCCACTGACCCAGCACTCACTCCAAACTGTACAGAGCTCTGATACCCACACCCACTGACCCAGCACTCACTACAAACTGTACAGAGCTCTGATACACACACCTACTGACCCAGCACTCACTACAAACTGTACAGAGCTCTGATACATAAAACACCCACTGACCCAGCACTCACTCCAAACTGTACAGAGCTCTGATACCCACACCCACTGACCCAACACTCAGTCCAAACTGTACAGAGGTCTGATACCCACACCCATTGACCCAGCACTCACTACAAACTGTACAGAGCTCTGATACCCACACCCACTGACCCAGCACTCACTACAAACTGTACAGAGATCTGATACCCACAGCCACTGACCCAGCACTCAGTCCAAACTGTACAGAGCTCTGATACCCACACCCACTGACCCAGCACTCACTACAAACTGTACAGAGCTCTGATACCCACAACCACTGACCCAGCACTCACTACAAACTGTACAGAGCTCTGATACCCACACCCACTGGCCCAGCACTCACTACAAACTGTACAGAGCTCTGATACCCACACCCACTGACCCAGCACTCACTCCAAACTGTACAGAGCTCTGATACCCACACCCACTGACCCAGCACTCACTACAAACTGTACAGAGCTCTGATACACACACCTACTGACCCAGCACTCACTACAAACTGTACAGAGCTCTGATACATAAAACACCCACTGACCGAGCACTCACTCCAAACTGTACAGAGCTCTGATACCCACACCCACTGACCCAGCACTCACTCCAAACTGTACAGAGCTCTGATACACACACCTACTGACCCAGCACTCACTACAAACTGTACAGAGCTCTGATACATAAAACACCCACTGACCCAGCACTCACTCCAAACTGTACAGAGCTCTGATACCCACACCCACTGACCCAACACTCAGTCCAAACTGTACAGAGGTCTGATACCCACACCCATTGACCCAGCACTCACTACAAACTGTACAGAGCTCTGATACCCACACCCACTGACCCAGCACTCACTCCAAACTGTACAGAGATCTGATACCCACAGCCACTGACCCAGCACTCAGTCCAAACTGTACAGAGCTCTGATACCCACACCCACTGACCCAGCACTCACTACAAACTGTACAGAGCTCTGATACCCACAACCACTGACCCAGCACTCACTACAAACTGTACAGAGCTCTGATACCCACACCCACTGGCCCAGCACTCACTACAAACTGTACAGAGCTCTGATACCCACACCCACTGACCCAGCACTCACTCCAAACTGTACAGAGCTCTGATACCCACACCCACTGACCCAGCACTCACTACAAACTGTACAGAGCTCTGATACACACACCTACTGACCCAGCACTCACTACAAACTGTACAGAGCTCTGATACATAAAACACCCACTGACCGAGCACTCACTCCAAACTGTACAGAGCTCTGATACCCACACCCACTGACCCAACACTCACTACAAACTGTACAGAGCTCTGATACCCACACCCACTGACCCAGCACTCACTCCAAACTGTACAGAGCTCTGATACATAAAACACCCACGGACCCAGCACTCACTCCAAACTGTACAGAGCTCTGATACCCACACCCACTGACCCAGCACTCACTACAAACTGTACAGAGCTCTGATACCCACACCCACTGACCCAGCACTCACTACAACCTGTACAGAGCTCTGATACCCAATACACACTGACCCAGCACTCAGTCCAAACTGTACAGAGATCTGATACCCACACCCACTGACCCAGTACAAACTGTACAGAGCTCTGATACCCACACCCACTGACCCAGCACTCACTACAAACTGTACAGAGCTCTGATACGACACCCACTGACCCAGCACTCACTCCAAACTGTACAGAGCTCTGATACCCACACCCACTGACCCAGCACTCACTACAAACTGTACAGAGCTCTGATACCCACACCTACTGACCCAGCACTCACTACAAACTGTACAGAGCTCTGAAACCCATACCCACTGACCCAGCACTCACTCCAAACTGTACAGAGCTCTGATACCCACACCCACTGACCCAGCACTCACTACAAACTGTACAGAGCTCTGATACCCACACCCATTGCCCCAGGACTCACTCCAAACTGTACAGCGCTCTGATACCCACACCCATTGCCCCAGCACTCACTCCAAACTGTACAGAGCTCTGATACCCACACCCACTGACCCAGCACTCACTACAAACTGTACAGGGCTCTGATACCCACACCCACTGACCCAGCACTCACTCCAAACGGTACAGGGCACTAATACACACACCCACTGACCCAGCACTCAGTCCAAACTGTACAGAGCTCTGATACCCACAACCACTGACCAAGCACTCAGTCCAAACTGTACAGAGCTCTGATACCCACACCCATTGGCTCAGCACTCACTACAAACTGGACAGAGCTCTGATACTCACACCCACTGACCCAGCACTCAGTCCAAACTGTACAGAGCTCTGATACCCACAACAACTGACTCAGAACTCACTACAAACTGTACAGAGCTCTGATACCCACACCCACTGACCCAGCACTCAGTCCAAACTGTACCGAGCTCTGAAACCCACATCCACTGACCCAGCACTCATTCCCAACTGTACAGAGCTCTGATACCCACACCCTCTGACCCAGCACTCACTACAAACTGTACAGAGCTCTGATACCCACACCCACTGACCCAGCACTCACTACAAACTGTAAAGAGCTCTGATACCCACACCCACTGACCCAGCACTCACTACAAACTGAACAGAGCTCTGATACCCACACCCACTGGCCCAGCACTCACTACAAACTGTACAGAGCTCAGATACCCACAACCGCTGACCCAGCACTCACTACAAACTGTACAGAGCTCTGATACCCACACCCACTGACCCAGCACTCAGTCCAAACTGTACAGAGCTCTGATTCCAAACACACATTGCCCCAGCACTCACTACAAACTGTACAGAGCTCTGAACCCACACCCACTGACCCAGCACTCACTCCAAACTGTACAGAGATCTGATACCCACAGCCACTGACCCAGCACTCAGTCCAAATTGTACACAGCTCTGATACCCACAACCACTGACCCAGCACTCACTACAAACTGTACAGAGCTCTGAGACACACACCCACTGGCCCAGCACTCACTACAAACTGTACAGAGCTCTGATACCCACACCCACTGACCCAGCACACAGTCCAAACTGTACAGAGCTCTGATACCCACACCCACTGACCCAGCACTCAGTCCAAACTGTACAGAGCTCTGATTCCAAACACACATTGCCCCAGCACTCACTACAAACTGTACAGAGCTCTGAAACCCACACCCACTGACCCAGCACTCACTCCAAACTGTACAGAGATCTGATACCCACAGCCACTGACCCAGCACTCAGTCCAAACTGTACAGAGCTCTGATACCCACACCCACTGACCCAGCACTCACTACAAACTGTACAGAGCTCTGATACCCACAACCACTGACCCAGCACTCACTACAAACTGTACAGAGCTCTGATACCCACACCCACTGACCCAGCACTCACTACAAACTGTACAGAGCTCTGATACACACACCTACTGACCCAGCACTCACTACAAACTGTACAGAGCTCTGATACATAAAACACCCACTGACCCAGCACTCACTCCAAACTGTACAGTGCTCTGATACCCGCACCCACTGACCCAGCACTCAGTCCAAACTGTACAGAGCTCTGATACCCACACCCACTGACCCAACACTCAGTCCAAACTGTACAGAGCTCTGATACCCACACCCACTGACCCTGCACTCACTACAAACTGTACAGAGCTCTGATACCCACACCCACTGACCCAGCACTCACTACAAACTGTACAGAGCTCTGATACCCAATACACACTGACCCAGCACTCAGTCCAAACTGTACAGAGATCTGATACCCACACCCACTGACCCAGTACAAACTGTACAGAGCTCTGATACCCACACCCACTGACCCAGCACTCACTACAAACTGTACAGAGCTCTGATACGACACCCACTGACCCAGCACTCACTACAAACTGTACAGAGCTCTGATACGACACCCACTGACCCAGCACTCACTCCAAACTGTACAGAGCTCTGATACCCACACCCACTGACCCAGCACTCACTACAAACTGTACAGAGCTCTGATACGACACCCACTGACCCAGCACTCAGTCCAAACTGTACAGAGCTCTGATACCCACACCCACTGACCCAGCACCCAGTACAAACTGTACAGAGCTCTGAAACCCATACCCACTGACCCAGCACTCAGTCCAAACTGTACAGAGCTCTGAAACCCATACCCACTGACCCAGCACTCACTCCAAACTGTACAGAGCTCTGATACCCACACCTACTGACCCAGCACTCACTCCAAACTGTACAGAGCTCTGATACCCACACCCACTGACCCAGCACTCACTCCAAACTGTACAGAGCTCTGATACCCACACCCACTGACCCAGCACTCACTCCAAACTGTACAGAGCTCTGATACCCACACCCACTGACCCAGCACTCACTACAAACTGTACAGAGCTCTGATACCCACACCCACTGACCCTGCACTCACTACAAACTGTACAGAGCTCTGATACCCACACCCATTGCCCCAGGACTCACTACAAACTGTACAGAGCTCTGATACCCACACCCACTGACCCAGCACTCACTACAAACTGTACAGAGCTCAGATACCCACACCCACTGACCCAGCACTCACTACAAACTGTACAGAGCTCTGATACCCACACCCATGACCCAGCACTCACTACAAACTGTACAGAGCTCAGATACCCACACCCACTGACCCAGCACTCACTACAAACTGTACAGAGCTCAGATACCCACACCCACTGACCCAGCACTCACTACAAACTGTACAGAGCTCTGATACCCACACCTACTGACCCAGCACTCACTACAAACTGTACATAGCTCTGATACATAAAACACCCACTGACCCAGCACTCAGTCCAAACTGTACAGAGCTCTGATACCCACACCCACTGACCAAGCACTCACTACAAACTGTACAGAGCTCTGATACCCACACCCACTGACCCAGCACTCACTCCAAACTGTACAGAGCTCTGATACCCACACCCACTGGCCCAGCACCTACTCCAAACTGTACAGAGATCTGATACCCACACCCACTGACCCAGCACTCACTACAAACTGTACAGAGCTCTGATACCACACCCACTGACCCAGCACTCACTACAAACTGTACAGAGCTCTGTTACTCACACCCACTGACCCAACACTCAGTCCAAACTGTACAGAGCTCTGATACCCAATACCCACTGACTCAGCACTCACTACAAACTGTACAGAGCTCTGATACCCACACCTAACAGCCACTGACCCAGCACTCAGTCCAAACTGTACAGAGCTCTGATTCGAAACACACATTGCCCCAGCACTCACTACAAATTGTACAGAGCTCTGAAACCCACACCCACTGACCCAGCACTCACTCCAAACTGTACAGAGATCTGATGCCCACAGCCACTGACCCAGCACTCAGTCCAAACTGTACAGAGCTCTGATACCCACAACCACTGACCCAGCACTCACTACAAACTGTACAGAGCTCTGATACCCACACCCACTGACCCAGCACTCACTACAAACTGTACAGAGCTCTGATACCCACACCCACTGACCCAGCACTCACTACAAACTGAACAGAGCTCTGATACCCACACCCACTGGCCCAGCACTCACTACAAACTGTACAGAGCTCTGATACCCACAACCGCTGACCCAGCACTCACTACAAACTGTACAGAGCTCTGATACCCACACCCACTGACCCAGCACTCAGTCCAAACTGTACAGAGCTCTGATTCCAAACACACATTGCCCCAGCACTCACTACAAACTGTACAGAGCTCTGAACCCACACCCACTGACCCAGCACTCACTCCAAACTGTACAGAGATCTGATACCCACAGCCACTGACCCAGCACTCAGTCCAAATTGTACACAGCTCTGATACCCACAACCACTGACCCAGCACTCACTACAAACTGTACAGAGCTCTGAGACCCACACCCACTGGCCCAGCACTCACTACAAACTGTACAGAGCTCTGATACCCACACCCACTGACCGAGCACACAGTCCAAACTGTACAGAGCTCTGATACCCACACCCACTGACCCAGCACTCAGTCCAAACTGTACAGAGCTCTGATTCGAAACACACATTGCCCCAGCACTCACTACAAATTGTACAGAGCTCTGAAACCCACACCCACTGACCCAGCACTCACTCAAAACTGTACAGAGATCTGATGCCCACAGCCACTGACCCAGCACTCAGTCCAAACTGTACAGAGCTCTGATACCCACAACCACTGACCCAGCACTCACTACAAACTGTACAGAGCTCTGATACCCACACCCACTGGCGCAGCACTCACTACAAACTGTACAGAGCTCGGATACCCACACCCACTGACCCAGCACTCACTACAAACTGTACAGAGCTCTGATACCCACACCCACTGACCCAGCACTCACTACAAACTGTACAGAGCTCTGATACCCACAACCACTGACCCAGCACTCACTACAAACTGTACAGAGCTCTGATACCCACACCCACTGGCCCAGCACTCACTACAAACTGTACAGAGCTCTGATACCCACACCCACTGACCCAGCACTCACTCCAAACTGTACAGAGCTCTGATACCCACACCCACTGACCCAGCACTCACTACAAACTGTACAGAGCTCTGATACCCAATACCCACTGACCCAGGACTCACTCCAAACTGTACAGAGGTCTGATACCCACACCCATTGACCCAGCACTCACTACAAACTGTACAGAGCTCTGATACCCACACCCATTGACCCAGCACTCACTACAAACTGTACAGAGCTCTGATACCCACACCCACTGATCCAGCACTCACTACAAACTGTACAGGGCTCTGATACCCACACCCACTGACCCAGCACTCACTACAACCTGTACAGAGCTCTGATACCAATACACACTGACCCAGCACTCAGTCCAAACTGTACAGAGATCTGATACCCACACCCACTGACCCAGCACCCAGTACAAACTGTACAGAGCTCTGATACCCACACCCACTGACCCAGCACTCACTACAAACTGTACAGAGCTCTGATACGACACCCACTGACCCAGCACTCACTCCAAACTGTACAGAGCTCTGATACCCACACCCACTGACCCAGCACTCCCTCCAAACTGTACAGAGATCTGATACCCACACCCACTGACCCAGCACTCACTCTAAACTGTACAGAGCTCTGATACCCACACCCACTGACCCAGCACTCACTACAAACTGTACAGAGCTCTGATACCCATACCCACTGGCCGAGCACTCACTACAAACTGTACAGAGCTCTGACACCCACACCCACTGACCCAGCACTCACTACAAACTGTACAGAGCTCTGATACCCACACCCACTGACCCAGCACTCACTCCAAACTGTACAGAGCTCTGATACCCACACCCATTGCCCCAGGACTCACTCCAAACTGTACAGCGCTCTGATACCCACACCCATTGCCCCAGCACTCACTACAAACTGTACAGAGCTCTGATACCCACACCCACTGACCCAGCACTCACTACAAACTGTACAGAGCTCAGATACCCACACCCACTGACCCAGCACTCACTACAAACTGTACAGAGCTCTGATACCCACACCCACTGACCCAGCACTCACTCCAAACTGTACAGAGCTCTGATACCCACACCTACTGACCCAGCACTCACTACAAACTGTACATAGCTCTGATACATAAAACACCCACTGACCCAGCACTCACTCCAAACTGTACAGAGCTCTGATACCCACACCCACTGACCCAGCACTCACTCCAAACGGTACAGAGCTCTGATACCCACACCCACTGACCCAGCACTCACTACAAACTGTACAGAGCTCTGATACCCACACCCATTGCCCCAGGACTCACTCCAAACTGTACAGCGCTCTGATACCCACACCCACTGACCCAGCACTCACTCCAAACTGTACAGAGCTCTGATACCCACACCCATTGCCCCAGGACTCACTCCAAACTGTACAGCGCTCTGATACCCACACCCATTGCCCCAGCACTCACTACAAACTGTACAGAGCTCTGATACCCACACCCACTGACCCAGCACTCACTACAAACTGTACAGAGCTCAGATACCCACACCCACTGACCCAGCACTCACTACAAACTGTACAGAGCTCTGATACCCACACCCACTGACCCAGCACTCACTCCAAACTGTACAGAGCTCTGATACCCACACCTACTGACCCAGCACTCACTACAAACTGTACATAGCTCTGATACACACACCCACTGACCCAGCACTCACTCCAAACTGTACAGCGCTCTGATACCCACACCCATTGCCCCAGCACTCACTACAAACTGTACAGAGCTCTGATACCCACACCCACTGACCCAGCACTCACTACAAACTGTACAGAGCTCTGATACCCACACCTACTGACCCAGCACTCACTACAAACTGTACATAGCTCTGATACCCACACCCACTGACCCAGCACTCACTCAAACTGTACAGAGCTCTGATACCCACACCCACTGACCCAGCACTCACTCCAAACGGTACAGAGCTCTGATACCCACACCTACTGACCCAGCACTCACTACAAACTGTACATAGCTCTGATACACACACCCACTGACCCAGCACTCACTACAAACTGTACAGAGCTCTGATACATAAAACACCCACTGACCCAGCACTCACTACAAACTGTACAGAGCTCTGATACCCACACCCACTGACCCAGCACTCACTACAAACTGTACAGAGCTCAGATACCCACACCCACTGACCCAGCACTCACTACAAACTGTACAGAGCTCTGATACCCACACCCACTGACCCAGCACTCACTCCAAACTGTACAGAGCTCTGATACCCACACCTACTGACCCAGCACTCACTACAAACTGTACAGAGCTCTGATACCCACTGACCCAGCACCCAGTACAAACTGTACAGAGTTCTGATACCCACACCCACTGACCCAGCACTCACTCCAAACTGTACAGAGCTCTGATACCCACACCTACTGACCCAGCACTCACTACAAACTGTACATAGCTCTGATACATAAAACACCCACTGACCCAGCACTCACTCCAAACTGTACAGAGCTCTGATACCCACACCCACTGACCCAGTACTCACTACAAACTGTACAGAGCTCTGATACCCACACCCACTGACCCAGCACTCAGTCCAAACTGTACAGAGCTCTGATACCCACACCCACTGACCAAGCACTCACTACAAACTGTACAGAGCTCTGATACCCACACCCGCTGACCGAGCACTCGCTCCAAACGGTACAGAGCTCTGATACCCACACCCACTGGCCCAGCACCTACTCCAAACTGTACAGAGATCTGATACCCACACCCACTGACCCAGCACTCACTACAAACTGTACAGAGCTCTGATACCACACCCACTGACCCAGCACTCACTACAAACTGTACAGAGCTCTGTTACCCACACCCACTGACCCAACACTCAGTCCAAACTGTACAGAGCTCTGATACCCACACCCACTGACTCAGCACTCACTACAAACTGTACAGAGCTCTGATACCCACACCTAACAGCCACTGACCCAGCACTCAGTCCAAACTGTACAGAGCTCTGATTCGAAACACACATTGCCCCAGCACTGACTACAAATTGTACAGAGCTCTGAAACCCACACCCACTGACCCAGCACTCTCTCCAAACTGTACAGAGATCTGATGCCCACAGCCACTGACCCAGCACTCAGTCCAAACTGTACAGAGCTCTGATACCCACAACCACTGACCCAGCACTCACTACAAACTGTACAGAGCTCTGATACCCACACCCACTGACCCAGCACTCACTACAAACTGTACAGAGCTCTGATACCCACACCCACTGACCCAGCACTCACTACAAACTGAACAGAGCTCTGATACCCACACCCACTGGCCCAGCACTCACTACAAACTGTACAGAGCTCTGTTACCCACACCCACTGACCCAACACTCAGTCCAAACTGTACAGAGCTCTGATACCCAATACCCACTGACCCAGCACTCAGTCCAAACTATACAGAGCTCTGATTGGAAACACACATTGCCCCAGCACTCACTACAAATTGTACAGAGCTCTGAAACCCACACCCACTCACCCAGCACTCACTCCAAACTGTACAGAGATCTGATGCCCACAGCCACTGACCCAGCACTCAGTCCAAACTGTACAGAGCTCTGATACCCACAACCACTGACCCAGCACTCACTACAAACTGTACAGAGCTCTGATACCCACACCTACTGACCCAGCACTCACTACAAACTGTACAGAGCTCTGATACCCACACCCACTGACCCAGCACTCACTACAAACTGAACAGAGCTCTGATACCCACACCCACTGGCCCAGCACTCACTACAAACTGTACAGAGCTCTGATACCCACAACCGCTGACCCAGCACTCACTACAAACTGTACAGAGCTCTGATACCCACACCCACTGACCCAGCACTCAGTCCAAACTGTACAGAGCTCTGATTCCAAACACACATTGCCCCAGCACTCACTACAAACTGTACAGAGCTCTGAACCCACACCCACTGACCCAGCACTCACTCCAAACTGTACAGAGATCTGATACCCACAGCCACTGACCCAGCACTCAGTCCAAATTGTACACAGCTCTGATACCCACAACCACTGACCCAGCACTCACTACAAACTGTACAGAGCTCTGAGACCCACACCCACTGGCCCAGCACTCACTACAAACTGTACAGAGCTCTGATACCCACACCCACTGACCCAGCACACAGTCCAAACTGTACAGAGCTCTGATACCCACACCCACTGACCCAGCACTCAGTCCAAACTGTACAGAGCTCTGATTCCAAACACACATTGCCCCAGCACTCACTACAAACTGTACAGAGTTCTGAAACCCACACCCACTGACCCAGCACTCACTCCAAACTGTACAGAGATCTGATACCCACAGCCACTGACCCAGCACTCAGTCCAAACTGTACAGAGCTCTGATACCCACACCCACTGACCCAGCACTCACTCCAAACTGTACAGAGCTCTGATACCCACACCCACTGACCCAGCACTCACTACAAACTGTACAGAGCTCTGATACCCACACCCACTGGCCCAGCACTCACTACAAACTGTACAGAGCTCTGATACCCACACCCACTGACCCAGCACTCACTCCAAACTGTACAGAGCTCTGATACCCACACCCACTGGCCCAGCACTCACTACAAACTGTACAGAGCTCTGATACCCACACCCACTGGCCCAGCACTCACTCCAAACTGTACAGAGCTCTGATACCCACACCCACTGGCCCAGCACTCACTACAAACTGTACAGAGCTCTGATACCCACACCCACTGACCCAGCACTCACTACAAACTGAACAGAGCTCTGATACCCACACCCACTGGCCCAGCACTCACTACAAACTGTACAGAGCTCTGATACCCACAACCGCTGACCCAGCACTCACTACAAACTGTACAGAGCTCTGATACCCACACCCACTGACCCAGCACTCAGTCCAAACTGTACAGAGCTCTGATTCCAAACACACATTGCCCCAGCACTCACTACAAACTGTACAGAGCTCTGAACCCACACCCACTGACCCAGCACTCACTCCAAACTGTACAGAGATCTGATACCCACAGCCACTGACCCAGCACTCAGTCCAAATTGTACACAGCTCTGATACCCACAACCACTGACCCAGCACTCACTACAAACTGTACAGAGCTCTGAGACCCACACCCACTGGCCCAGCACTCACTACAAACTGTACAGAGCTCTGATACCCACACCCACTGACCCAGCACACAGTCCAAACTGTACAGAGCTCTGATACCCACACCCACTGACCCAGCACTCAGTCCAAACTGTACAGAGCTCTGATTCCAAACACACATTGCCCCAGCACTCACTACAAACTGTACAGAGTTCTGAAACCCACACCCACTGACCCAGCACTCACTCCAAACTGTACAGAGATCTGATACCCACAGCCACTGACCCAGCACTCAGTCCAAACTGTACAGAGCTCTGATACCCACACCCACTGACCCAGCACTCACTCCAAACTGTACAGAGCTCTGATACCCACACCCACTGACCCAGCACTCACTACAAACTGTACAGAGCTCTGATACCCACACCCACTGGCCCAGCACTCACTACAAACTGTACAGAGCTCTGATACCCACACCCACTGACCCAGCACTCACTCCAAACTGTACAGAGCTCTGATACCCACACCCACTGGCCCAGCACTCACTACAAACTGTACAGAGCTCTGATACCCACACCCACTGGCCCAGCACTCACTCCAAACTGTACAGAGCTCTGATACCCACACCCACTGGCCCAGCACTCACTACAAACTGTACAGAGTTCTGATACCACACCCACTGACCCAGCACTCACTACAAACTGTACAGAGCTCTGATACCCACACCCATTGCCCCAGGACTCACTCCAAACTGTACAGAGCTCTGATACCCACACCTACTGACCCAGCACTCACTCCAAACTGTACAGTGCTCTGATACATAAAACACCCACTGACCCAGCACTCACTACAAACTGTACAGAGTTCTGATACCCACACCCACTGACCCAGCACTCACTCCAAACGGTACAGGGCTCTGATACCCACACCCACTGACCAAGCACTCACTACAAACTGTACAGAGCTCTGATACCCACACCCACTGACCCAGCACTCACTCAAACTGTACAGAGCTCTGATACCCACACCCACTGACCCAGCACTCACTCCAAACGGTACAGAGCTCTGATACCCACACCCACTGACCCAGCACTCACTACAAACTGTACAGAGCTCTGATACCCACACCCAGGACCCAGCACTCAGTCCAAACTGTACAGAGCTCTGATACCCACACCCACTGACCGAGCACTCAGTCCAAACTGTACAGAGCTCTGATACCCACACCCACTGACCCAGCACTCACTACAAACTGTACAGAGCTCTGATACCCACACCCAGGACCCAGCACTCAGTCCAAACTGTACATAGCTCTGATACCCACACCCACTGACCCAGCACTCACTCAAACTGTACAGAGCTCTGATACCCACACCTACTGACCCAGCACTCAGTCCAAACTGTACAGAGCTCTGATACCCACACCCACTGACCGAGCACTCGCTCCAAACGGTACAGAGCTCTGATACCCACACCCACTGGCCCAGCACCTACTCCAAACTGTACAGAGATCTGATACCCACACCCACTGACCCAGCACTCACTACAAACTGTACAGAGCTCTGATACCACACCCACTGACCCAGCACTCACTACAAACTGTACAGAGCTCTGTTACCCACACCCACTGACCCAACACTCAGTCCAAACTGTACAGAGCTCTGATACCCAATACCCACTGACTCAGCACTCACTCCAAACTGTACAGAGCTCTGATACCCACACCTAACAGCCACTGACCCAGCACTCAGTCCAAACTGTACAGAGCTCTGATTCGAAACACACATTGCCCCAGCACTCACTACAAATTGTACAGAGCTCTGAAACCCACACCCACTGACCCAGCACTCACTCAAAACTGTACAGAGATCTGATGCCCACACCCATTGCCCCAGCACTCACTACAAACTGGACAGAGCTCTGATACCCACACCCACTGACCCAGCACTCACTACAAACTGTACAGAGCTCTGATACCCACACCCACTGGCGCAGCACTCACTACAAACTGTACAGAGCTCTGATACCCACACCCACTGACCCAGCACTCACTACAAACTGTACAGAGCTCTGATACCCACACCCACTGACCCAGCACTCACTACAAACTGTACAGAGCTCTGATACCCACACCCACTGACCCAGCACTCACTACAAACTGTACAGAGCTCTGATACCCACACCCACTGACCCAGCACTCACTCCAAACTGTACAGAGATCTGATACCCACACCCATTGCCCCAGCACTCACTCCAAACTGTACAGAGATCTGATACCCACACCCACTGGCCCAGCACTCACTCCAAACTGTACAGAGCTCTGATACCCACACCCACTGACCCAGCACTCACTACAAACTGTACAGAGCTCTGATACATAAATCACCCACTGACCCAACACTCAGTCCAAACTGTACAGAGCTCTGATACCCACACCCACTGACTCAGCACTCACTACAAACTGTACAGAGCTCTGAAACCCATACCCACTGACCCAGCACTCCCTCCAAACTGTACAGAGCTCTGATACCCACACCCACTGACCCAGCACTCACTCCAAACTGTACAGAGCTCTGACACCCACACCCACTGACCCAGGACTCACTACAAACTGTACAGAGCTCTGATACCCACACCCATTGCCCCAGGACTCACTACAAACTGTACAGAGCTCTGATACCCACACCCACTGACCCAGCACTCACTACAAACTGTACAGAGCTCAGATACCCACACCCACTGACCCAGCACTCACTACAAACTGTACAGAGCTCTGATACCCACACCCATTGCCCCAGGACTCACTACAAACTGTACAGAGCTCTGATACCCACACCCATTGCCCCAGGACTCACTACAAACTGTACAGAGCTCTGATACCCACACCCACTGACCCAGCACTCACTACAAACTGTACAGAGCTCAGATACCCACACCCACTGACCCAGCACTCACTACAAACTGTACAGAGCTCTGATACCCACACCCATTGCCCCAGGACTCACTCCAAACTGTACAGCGCTCTGATACACACACCCACTGACCCAGCACTCACTCCAAACTGTACAGAGCTCTGATACCCACACCCACTGACCCAGCACTCACTACAAACTGTACAGTGCTCTGATACATAAAACACCCACTGACCCAGCACTCACTCCAAACTGTACAGAGCTCTGATACATAAAACACCCACTGACCCAGCACTCACTCCAAACTGTACAGAGCTCTGATACACACACCCACTGACCCAGCACTCACTCCAAACTGTACAGAGCTCTGATACCCACACCCACTGACCCAGCACTCACTCCAAACTGTACAGAGCTCTGATACCCACACCCACTGACCCAGCACTCACTCCAAACTGTACAGTGCTCTGATACATAAAACACCCACTGACCCAGCACTCACTACAAACTGTACAGAGTTCTGATACCCACACCCACTGACCCAGCACTCACTCCAAACGGTACAGGGCACTAATACACACACCCACTGACCAAGCACTCACTACAAACTGTACAGAGCTCTGATACCCACACCCACTGACCCAGCACTCACTCAAACTGTACAGAGCTCTGATACCCACACCCACTGACCCAGCACTCACTACAAACTGTACAGAGTTCTGATACCCACACCCACTGACCCAGCACTCACTCCAAACGGTACAGGGCACTAATACACACACCCACTGACCAAGCACTCACTACAAACTGTACAGAGCTCTGATACCCACACCCACTGACCCAGCACTCACTCAAACTGTACAGAGCTCTGATACCCACACCCACTGGCCCAGCACTCACTACAAACTGTACAGAGCTCTGATACCCACACCCACTGACCAAGCACTCACTACAAACTGTACAGAGCTCTGATACCCATACCCACTGACCCAGCACTCACTCCAAACTGTACAGAGCTCTGATACCCACACCCACTGACCAAGCACTCACTACAAACTGTACAGAGCTCTGATACCCACACCCACTGACCCAGCACTCACTACAAACTGTACAGAGCTCTGATACCCACACCCACTGATCCAGCACTCACTCAAACTGTACAGAGCTCTGATACCCACACCCACTGACCGAGCACTCGCTCCAAACGGTACAGAGCTCTGATACCCACACCCACTGGCCCAGCACCTACTCCAAACTGTTCAGAGATCTGATACCCACACCCACTGACCCAGCACTCACTACAAACTGTACAGAGCTCTGATACCACACCCACTGACCCAGCACTCACTACAAACTGTACAGAGCTCTGTTACCCACACCCACTGACCCAACACTCAGTCCAAACTGTACAGAGCTCTGATACCCAATACCCACTGACTCAGCACTCACTCCAAACTGTACAGAGCTCTGATACCCACACCTAACAGCCACTGACCCAGTACTCAGTCCAAACTGTACAGAGCTCTGATTCGAAACACACATTGCCCCAGCACTCACTACAAATTGTACAGAGCTCTGAAACCCACACCCACTGACCCAGCACTCACTCAAAACTGTACAGAGATCTGATGCCCACACCCATTGCCCCAGCACTCACTACAAACTGGACAGAGCTCTGATACCCACACCCACTGACCCAGCACTCACTACAAACTGTACAGAGCTCTGATACCCACACCCACTGGCGCAGCACTCACTACAAACTGTACAGAGCTCTGATACCCACACCCACTGACCCAGCACTCACTACAAACTGTACAGAGCTCTGATACCCACACCCACTGACCCAGCACTCACTACAATCTGTACAGAGCTCTGATACCCACACCCACTGACCCAGCACTCAGTCCAAACTGTACAGAGCTCTGATACCCACACCTACTGACCCAGCACTCACTACAAACTGTACAGAGCTCTGATACATAAAACACCCACTGACCCAGCACTCACTACAAACTGTACAGAGCTCTGATACCCACACCCACTGACCCAGCACTCACTACAAACTGTACAGAGCTCTGATACCCACACCCACTGACCCAGCACTCACTACAAACTGTACAGAGCTCTGATACTCACAACTAACACCCACTGACCCAGCACTCAGTCCAAACTGTACAGAGCTCTGATACCCACACCCATGACCCAGCACTCAGTCCAAACTGTACAGAGCTCTGATACCCACACCCACTGACCCAGTACTCACTACAAACTGTACAGAGCTCTGATACCCACACCCACTGACTCAGCACTCACTACAAACTGTACAGAGCTCTGATACCCACACCCACTGACCCAGCACCCAGTACAAACTGTACAGAGCTCTGAAACCCACACCCACTGGCCCAGCACTCAGTCCAAACTGTACAGAGCTCTGCTACCCACACCCACTGGCCCAGCACTCACTCCAAACTGTACAGAGCTCTGATACCCACACCCACTGACCCAGCACTCACTACAAACTGTACAGAGCTCTGATACCCACACCCACTGGCCCAGCACTCACTCCAAACTGTACAGAGCTCTGATACCCACGCCCACTGGCCCAGCACTCACTCCAAACTGTACAGAGATCTGATACCCACACCCACTGACCGAGCACTCCCTCCAAACTGTACAGAGCTCTGTTACCCACACCCACTGACCCAACACTCAGTCCAAACTGTACAGAGCTCTGATACCCACACCCACTGACTCAGCACTCACTACAAACTGTACAGAGCTCTGAAACCCATACCCACTGACCCAGCACTCCCTCCAAACTGTACAGAGCTCTGATACCCACACCCACTGACCCAGCACTCACTACAAACTGTACAGAGCTCTGAAACCCACACCCACTGACCCAGCACTCACTACAAACTGTACAGCGCTCTGATACACACACCCACTGACCCAGCACTGACTCCAAACTGTACAGAGCTCTGATACCCACACCCACTGACTCAGCACTCACTACAAACTGTACAGAGCTCTGAAACCCACACCCACTGACCCAGCACTCACTACAAACTGTACAGCGCTCTGATACACACACCCACTGACCCAGCACTGACTCCAAACTGTACAGAGCTCAGATACCCACACCCACTGACCCAGCACTCAGTCCAAACTGTACAGAGCTCTGATACCCACACCCACTGACCCAGCACTCACTACAAACTGTACAGAGATCTGATACCCACACCCACTGACCCAGGACTCACAACAAACTGTACAGAGCTCTGATACCCACACCTAACACCCATTGACCCAGCACTCACTCCAAACGGTACAGAGCTCTGATACCCACACCCACTGACCCAGCACCCAGTACAAACTGTACAGAGCTCTGATACCACACCCACTGACCCAGCACTCACTACAAACTGTACAGAGCTCTGATACCACACCCACTGACCCAGCACGCACTACAAGCTGTACAGAGCTCTGATACACACACCCACTGACCCACACTCAGTCAAATCTGTACAGAGCTCTGATACCCAACACCCACTGACCCCGCGCTCACTACAAACTGTACAGAGCTCTGATACCCACACCCACTGACCCAGCACTCACTACAAACTGTACAGAGCTCTGATACCCACACCCACTGACCCACACTCAGTCCAAACTGTACAGAGCTCTGATACCCACTCCCACCGACCCAGCACTCACTACAAACTGTACAGAGCTCTGATACGACACCCTCTGACCCAGCACTCACTCCAAACTGTACAGGGCTCTGATACCCACACCCACCGACCCAGCACTCACTACAAACTGTACAGAGCTCTGATACCCACACCCACTGGCCCAGCACTCACTACAACCTGTACAGAGCTCTGATACCCAATACACACTGACCCAGCACTCAGTCCAAACTGTACAGAGATCTGATACCCACACCCACTGACCCAGCACCCAGTACAAACTGTACAGAGCTCTGATACCCACACCCACTGACCCAGCACTCACTACAAACTGTACAGAGCTCTGATACGACACCCACTGACCCAGCACTCACTCCAAACTGTACAGAGCTCTGATACCCACACCCACTGACCCAGCACTCACTCCAAACTGTACAGAGATCTGATACCCACACCCATTGGCCCAGCACTCACTACAAACTGTACAGAGCTCTGATACCCACACCCACTGACCCAGCACTCACTCCAAACTGTACAGCGCTCTGATACCCACACCCATTGCCCCAGGACTCACTACAAACTGTACAGAGCTCTGATACCCACACCCACTGACCCAGCACTCACTACAAACTGTACAGAGCTCAGATACCCACACCCACTGACCCAGCACTCACTACAAACTGTACAGAGCTCTGATACCCACACCCACTGACCCAGCACTCACTCCAAACTGTACAGAGCTCTGATACCCACACCTACTGACCCAGCACTCACTACAAACTGTACATAGCTCTGATACATAAAACACCCACTGACCCAGCACTCAGTCCAAACTGTACAGAGCTCTGATACCCACACCCACTGACCCAGCACTCACTACAAACTGTACAGAGCTCAGATACCCACACCCACTGACCCAGCACTCACTACAAACTGTACAGAGCTCTGATACCCACACCCACTGACCCAGCACTCACTCCAAACTGTACAGAGCTCTGATACCCACACCCACTGACCCAGCACTCACTACAAACTGTACAGAGCTCTGATACACACACCCACTGACCCAGCACTCACTCCAAACTGTACAGAGCTCTGATACCCACACCCACTGACCCAGCACTCACTCCACACTGTACAGGGCTCTGATACACACACCCACTGACCCAGCTCTCAGTCCAAACTGTACAGAGCTCTGATACCCACACCCACTGACCAAGCACTCACTCCAAACTGTACAGAGCTCTGATACCCACACCCACTGACCAAGCACTCACTACAAACTGTACAGAGCTCTGATACCCACACCCACTGACCCAGCACTCACTCCAAACTGTACAGAGCTCTGATACCCACACCCACTGACCCAGCACTCACTACAAACTGTACAGGGCTCTGATACCCACACCCACTGACCCAGCACTCACTCAAACTGTACAGAGCTCTGATACCCACACCCACTGACCCAGCACTCACTACAAACTGTACAGAGCTCTGATACCCACACCCACTGACTCAGCACTCACTACAAACTGTACAGAGCTCTGATACCCACACCCACTGACCCAGCACTCACTACAAACTGTACAGAGCTCTGATACCCACACCCACTGGCCCAGCACCTACTCCAAACTGTACAGAGATCTGATACCCACACCCACTGACCCAGCACTCACTACAAACTGTACAGAGCTCTGATACCACACCCACTGACCCAGCACTCACTACAAACTGTACAGAGCTCTGTTACCCACACCCACTGACCCAACACTCAGTCCAAACTGTACAGAGCTCTGATACCCAATACCCACTGACTCAGCACTCACTCCAAACTGTACAGAGCTCTGATACCCAATACCCACTGACTCAGCACTCACTACAAACTGTACAGAGCTCTGATACCCACACCTAACACCCACTGACCCAGCACTCAGTCCAAACTGTACAGAGCTCTGATTCGAAACACACATTGCCCCAGCACTCACTACAAATTGTACAGAGCTCTGAAACCCACACCCACTGACCCAGCACTCACTCCAAACTGTACAGAGATCTGATGGCCACAGCCACTGACCCAGCACTCACTACAAACTGTACAGAGCTCTGATACCCACACCTAACACCCACTGACCCAGCACTCAGTCCAAACTGTACAGAGCTCTGATTCGAAACACACATTGCCCCAGCACTCACTACAAACTGTACAGAACTCTGATACCCACACCCACTGGCGCAGCACTCACTACAAACTGTACAGAGCTCTGATACCCACACCCACTGACCCAGCACTCACTACAAACTGTACAGAGCTCTGATACCCACACCCACTGACCCAGCACTCACTACAAACTGTACAGAGCTCTGATACCCACACCTACTGACCCAGCACTCACTACAAACTGTACAGAGCTCTGATACATAAAACACCCACTGACCCAGCACTCACTCCAAACTGTACAGTGCTCTGATACCCACACCCACTGACCCAGCACTCACTACAAACTGTACAGAGCTCTGATACCCACACCCACTGACCCAACACTCACTACAAACTGTACAGAGCTCTGATACACACACCCACTGACCCAGCACTCAGTCCAAACTGTACAGAGCTCTGATACCCACACCTACTGACCCAGCACTCACTACAAACTGTACAGAGCTCTGATACATAAAACACCCACTGACCCATCACTCACTACAAACTGTACAGTGCTCTGATACCCACACCCACTGGCCCAGCACTCACTACAAACTGTACAGAGCTCTGATACCCACACCCACTGACCCAGCACTCACTACAAACTGTACAGAGCTCTGATACCCACACCCACTGACCCAGCACTCACTACAAACTGTACAGAGCTCTGATACCCACACCCACTGACCCAGCACTCACTACAAACTGTACAGAGCTCTGATACTCACACCAACACCCACTGACCCAGCACTCAGTCCAAACTGTACAGAGCTCTGATACCCACACCCATGACCCAGCACTCAGTCCAAACTGTACAGAGCTCTGATACCCACACCCACTGACCCAGTACTCACTACAAACTGTACAGAGCTCTGATACCCACACCCACTGACTCAGCACTCACTACAAACTGTACAGAGCTCTGATACCCACACCCACTGACCCAGCACCGAGTACAAACTGTACAGAGCTCTGAAACCCACACCCACTGGCCCAGCACTCAGTCCAAACTGTACAGAGCTCTGCTACCCACACCCACTGACCCAGGACTGACTCCAAACTGTACAGAGCTCTGATACCCACACCCACTGACCCAGCACTCCCTCCAAACTGTACAGAGCTCTGATACCCACACCCACTGGCCCAGCACTCACTCCAAACTGTACAGAGCTCTGTTACCCACACCCACTGACCCAACACTCAGTCCAAACTGTACAGAGCTCTGATACCCACACCCACTGACTCAGCACTCACTACAAACTGTACAGAGCTCTGATACCCACACCCACTGACCCAGCACTGACTCCAAACTGTACAGAGCTCTGATACCCACACCCACTGACCCAGCACTCACTACAAACTGTACAGAGCTCTGAAACCCATACCCACTGACCCAGCACTCACTCCAAACTGTACAGAGATCTGATACCCACACCCACTGACCCAGGACTCACTACAAACTGTACAGAGCTCTGAAACCCATACCCACTGACCCAGCACTGACTCCAAACTGTACAGAGCTCAGATACCCACACCCACTGACCCAGCACTCAGTCCAAACTGTACAGAGCTCTGATACCCACACCCACTGACCCAGCACTCACTACAAACTGTACAGAGATCTGATACCCACACCCACTGACCCAGGACTCACAACAAACTGTACAGAGCTCTGAAACCCATACCCACTGACCCAGCACTCACTCCAAATTGTACAGAGCTCTGATACCACACCCACTGACGCAGCACTCACTACAAACTGTACAGAGCTCTGATTCGAAACACACATTGCCCCAGCACTCACTACAAACTGTACAGAGCTCTGATACCCACACCCACTGGCGCAGCACTCACTACAAACTGTACAGAGCTCTGATACCCACACCCACTGACCCAGCACTCACTACAAACTGTACAGAGCTCTGATACCCACACCCACTGACCCAGCACTCACTACAAACTGTACAGAGCTCTGATACCCACACCTACTGACCCAGCACTCACTACAAACTGTACAGAGCTCTGATACATAAAACACCCACTGACCCAGCACTCACTCCAAACTGTACAGTGCTCTGATACCCACACCCACTGACCCAACACTCACTACAAACTGTACAGAGCTCTGATACCCACACCCACTGACCCAACACTCACTACAAACTGTACAGAGCTCTGATACACACACCCACTGACCCAGCACTCACTCCAAACTGTACAGAGCTCTGATACCCACACCCACTGACCCAGCACTCACTCCAAACTGTACAGAGCTCTGATACCCACGCCCACTGGCCCAGCACTCACTACAAACTGTACAGAGCTCTGATACCCACACCCACTGACTCAGCACTCACTACAAACTGTACAGAGCTCTGATACCCACACCCACTGACCCAGCACTGACTCCAAACTGTACAGAGCTCTGATACCCACACCCACTGACCCAGCACTCACTACAAACTGTACAGAGCTCTGAAACCCATACCCACTGACCCAGCACTGACTCCAAACTGTACAGAGCTCAGATACCCACACCCACTGACCCAGCACTCAGTCCAAACTGTACAGAGCTCTGATACCCACACCCACTGACCCAGCACTCACTACAAACTGTACAGAGATCTGATACCCACACCCACTGACCCAGGACTCACAACAAACTGTACAGAGCTCTGAAACCCATACCCACTGACCCAGCACTCACTCCAAACTGTACAGAGCTCTGATACCACACCCACTGACCCAGCACTCACTACAAACTGTACAGAGCTCTGATACCAACACCCATTGGCCCAGCACTCACTACAAACTGTACAGAGATCTGATACCCACACCCACTGACCCAGCACTCACTACAAACTGTACAGAGCTCTGATACCAACACCCATTGGCCCAGCACTCACTACAAACTGTACAGAGATCTGATACCCACACCTACTGACCCAGCCCTCACTACAAACTGCACATAGCTCTGACACATAAAACACCCACTGACCCAGCACTCACTCCAAACTGTACAGAGCTCTGATACCCACACCCACTGACCCAGCACTCACTACAAACTGTACAAAGCTCTGATACCCACACCCACTGACCCAGCACTCACTACAAACTGTACAGAGCTCTGATACCCACACCTACTGACCCAGCACTCACTACAAACTGTACATAGCTCTGACACATAAAACACCCACTGACCCAGCACTCACTCCAAACTGTACAGTGCTCTGATACCCACACCCACTGACCCAGCACTCACTCCAAACTGTACAGAGCTCTGATACCCACACCCACTGACCCAGCACTCACTACAAACTGTACAGAGCTCTGATACACACACCCACTGACCCAGCACTCACTCCAAACGGTACAGGGCTCTGATACCCACACCCACTGACCCAGCACTCAGTCCAAACTGTACAGAGCTCTGATACCACACCCACTGACCCAGCACTCACTACAAACTGTACAGAGCTCTGATACCAACACCCATTGGCCCAGCACTCACTACAAACTGTACAGAGATCTGATACCCACACCCACTGACCCAGCACTCACTACAAACTGTACAGAGCTCTGATACCAACACCCATTGGCCCAGCACTCACTACAAACTGTACAGAGATCTGATACCCACACCTACTGACCCAGCCCTCACTACAAACTGCACATAGCTCTGACACATAAAACACCCACTGACCCAGCACTCACTCCAAACTGTACAGAGCTCTGATACCTACACCCACTGACCCAGCACTCACTACAAACTGTACAAAGCTCTGATACCCACACCCACTGACCCAGCACTCACTCCAAACGGTACAGAGCTCTGATACCCACACCCACTGACCCAGCACTCAGTCCAAACTGTACAGAGCTCTGATACCCACAACCACTGACCAAGCACTCACTCCAAACTGTACAGAGCTCTGATACCCACACCCACTGACCCAGCACTCACTACAAACTGTACAGAGCTCTGATACCCACAACCACTGACCCAGCACTCACTCCAAACGGTACAGAGCTCTGATACCCACACCCACTGACCCAGCACTCACTACAAACTGTACAGAGCTCTGATACCCACAACCACTGACCCAGCACTCACTACAAACTGTACAGAGCTCTGATACCCACACCCACTGACCAAGCACTCACTCCAAACTGTACAGAGCTCTGATACCCACACCCACTGACCCAGCACTCACTACAAACTGTACAGAGCTCTGATACCCACACCCACTGACCCAGCACTCACTCCAAACGGTACAGGGCTCTGATACCCACACTCACTGACCCAGCACTCACTACAAACTGTACAGAGCTCTGATACCCACACCCACTGACCCAGCACTCACTACAAACTGTACAGAGCTCTGATACCCACACCCACTGACCCAGCACTCACTCCAAACGGTACAGGGCTCTGATACCCACACCCACTGACCCAGCACTCACTCCAAACTGTACAGAGCTCTGATACCCACACCCACTGACCCAGCACTCACTCAAACTGTACAGAGCTCTGATACCCACACCCACTGACCCAGCACTCACTCAAACTGTACAGAGCTCTGATACCCACACCCACTGACCCAGCACTCACTCAAACTGTACAGAGCTCTGATACCCACACCCACTGACTCAGCACTCACTCCAAACTGTACAGAGCTCTGATACCCACACCCACTGACCCAGCACTCACTACAAACTGTACAGAGCTCTGATACCCACACCCACTGACCCAGCACTCACTACAAACTGTACAGAGCTCTGATACCCACACCCACTGACTCAGCACTCACTACAAACTGTACAGAGCTCTGATACCCACACCCACTGACCCAGCACTCACTACAAACTGTACAGAGCTCTGATACCCACACCCACTGGCCCAGCACCTACTCCAAACTGTACAGAGATCTGATACCCACACCCACTGACCCAGCACTCACTACAAACTGTACAGAGCTCTGATACCACACCCACTGACCCAGCACTCACTACAAACTGTACAGAGCTCTGTTACCCACACCCACTGACCCAACACTCAGTCCAAACTGTACAGAGCTCTGATACCCAATACCCACTGACTCAGCACTCACTCCAAACTGTACAGAGCTCTGATACCCAATACCCACTGACTCAGCACTCACTACAAACTGTACAGAGCTCTGATACCCACACCTAACACCCACTGACCCAGCACTCAGTCCAAACTGTACAGAGCTCTGATTCGAAACACACATTGCCCCAGCACTCACTACAAATTGTACAGAGCTCTGAAACCCACACCCACTGACCCAGCACTCACTCCAAACTGTACAGAGATCTGATGCCCACAGCCACTGACCCAGCACTCACTACAAACTGTACAGAGCTCTGATACCCACACCTAACACCCACTGACCCAGCACTCAGTCCAAACTGTACAGAGCTCTGATTCGAAACACACATTGCCCCAGCACTCACTACAAACTGTACAGAGCTCTGATACCCACACCCACTGGCGCAGCACTCACTACAAACTGTACAGAGCTCTGATACCCACACCCACTGACCCAGCACTCACTACAAACTGTACAGAGCTCTGATACCCACACCCACTGACCCAGCACTCACTACAAACTGTACAGAGCTCTGATACCCACACCTACTGACCCAGCACTCACTACAAACTGTACAGAGCTCTGATACATAAAACACCCACTGACCCAGCACTCACTCCAAACTGTACAGTGCTCTGATACCCACACCCACTGACCCAGCACTCACTACAAACTGTACAGAGCTCTGATACCCACACCCACTGACCCAACACTCACTACAAACTGTACAGAGCTCTGATACACACACCCACTGACCCAGCACTCACTCCAAACTGTACAGAGCTCTGATACCCACACCCACTGACTCAGCACTCACTACAAACTGTACAGTGCTCTGATACCCACACCCACTGACCCAGCACTCAGTCCAAACTGTACAGAGCTCTGATACCCACACCTACTGACCCAGCACTCACTACAAACTGTACAGAGCTCTGATACATAAAACACCCACTGACCCATCACTCACTACAAACTGTACAGTGCTCTGATACCCACACCCACTGGCCCAGCACTCACTACAAACTGTACAGAGCTCTGATACCCACACCCACTGACCCAGCACTCACTACAAACTGTACAGAGCTCTGATACCCACACCCACTGACCCAGCACTCACTACAAACTGTACAGAGCTCTGATACCCACACCCACTGACCCAGCACTCACTACAAACTGTACAGAGCTCTGATACTCACACCAACACCCACTGACCCAGCACTCAGTCCAAACTGTACAGAGCTCTGATACCCACACCCATGACCCAGCACTCAGTCCAAACTGTACAGAGCTCTGATACCCACACCCACTGACCCAGTACTCACTACAAACTGTACAGAGCTCTGATACCCACACCCACTGACTCAGCACTCACTACAAACTGTACAGAGCTCTGATACCCACACCCACTGACCCAGCACCCAGTACAAACTGTACAGAGCTCTGAAACCCACACCCACTGGCCCAGCACTCAGTCCAAACTGTACAGAGCTCTGCTACCCACACCCACTGACCCAGCACTCCCTCCAAACTGTACAGAGCTCTGATACCCACGCCCACTGGCCCAGCACTCACTCCAAACTGTACAGAGCTCTGTTACCCACACCCACTGACCCAACACTCAGTCCAAACTGTACAGAGCTCTGATACCCACACCCACTGACTCAGCACTCACTACAAACTGTACAGAGCTCTGATACCCACACCCACTGACCCAGCACTGACTCCAAACTGTACAGAGCTCTGATACCCACACCCACTGACCCAGCACTCACTACAAACTGTACAGAGCTCTGAAACCCATACCCACTGACCCAGCACTCACTCCAAACTGTACAGAGATCTGATACCCACACCCACTGACCCAGGACTCACTACAAACTGTACAGAGCTCTGAAACCCATACCCACTGACCCAGCACTGACTCCAAACTGTACAGAGCTCAGATACCCACACCCACTGACCCAGCACTCAGTCCAAACTGTACAGAGCTCTGATACCCACACCCACTGACCCAGCACTCACTACAAACTGTACAGAGATCTGATACCCACACCCACTGACCCAGGACTCACAACAAACTGTACAGAGCTCTGAAACCCATACCCACTGACCCAGCACTCACTCCAAACTGTACAGAGCTCTGATACCACACCCACTGACGCAGCACTCACTACAAACTGTACAGAGCTCTGATTCGAAACACACATTGCCCCAGCACTCACTACAAACTGTACAGAGCTCTGATACCCACACCCACTGGCGCAGCACTCACTACAAACTGTACAGAGCTCTGATACCCACACCCACTGACCCAGCACTCACTACAAACTGTACAGAGCTCTGATACCCACACCCACTGACCCAGCACTCACTACAAACTGTACAGAGCTCTGATACCCACACCTACTGACCCAGCACTCACTACAAACTGTACAGAGCTCTGATACCCACACCCACTGACCCAGCACTCACTACAAACGGTACAGGGCTCTGATACCCACACCCACTGACCCAGCACTCACTACAAACTGTACAGAGCTCTGATACATAAAACACCCACTGACCCATCACTCACTACAAACTGTACAGTGCTCTGATACCCACACCCACTGGCCCAGCACTCACTACAAACTGTACAGAGCTCTGATACCCACACCCACTGACCCAGCACTCACTACAAACTGTACAGAACTCTGATACCCACACCCACTGACCCAGCACTCACTACAAACTGTACAGAGCTCTGATACCCACACCCACTGACCCAGCACTCACTACAAACTGTACAGAGCTCTGATACTCACACCAACACCCACTGACCCAGCACTCAGTCCAAACTGTACAGAGCTCTGATACCCACACCCATGACCCAGCACTCAGTCCAAACTGTACAGAGCTCTGATACCCACACCCACTGACCCAGTACTCACTACAAACTGTACAGAGCTCTGATACCCACACCCACTGACTCAGCACTCACTACAAACTGTACAGAGCTCTGATACCCACACCCACTGACCCAGCACCCAGTACAAACTGTACAGAGCTCTGAAACCCACACCCACTGGCCCAGCACTCAGTCCAAACTGTACAGAGCTCTGCTACCCACACCCACTGACCCAGGACTCACTCCAAACTGTACAGAGCTCTGATACCCACACCCACTGACCCAGCACTCCCTCCAAACTGTACAGAGCTCTGATACCCACGCCCACTGGCCCAGCACTCACTACAAACTGTACAGAGCTCTGATACCCACACCCACTGACTCAGCACTCACTACAAACTGTACAGAGCTCTGATACCCACACCCACTGACCCAGCACTGACTCCAAACTGTACAGAGCTCTGATACCCACACCCACTGACCCAGCACTCACTACAAACTGTACAGAGCTCTGAAACCCATACCCACTGACCCAGCACTGACTCCAAACTGTACAGAGCTCAGATACCCACACCCACTGACCCAGCACTCAGTCCAAACTGTACAGAGCTCTGATACCCACACCCACTGACCCAGCACTCACTACAAACTGTACAGAGATCTGATACCCACACCCACTGACCCAGGACTCACAACAAACTGTACAGAGCTCTGAAACCCATACCCACTGACCCAGCACTCACTCCAAACTGTACAGAGCTCTGATACCACACCCACTGACCCAGCACTCACTACAAACTGTACAGAGCTCTGATACCAACACTCATTGGCCCAGCACTCACTACAAACTGTACAGAGCTCTGATACCCACACCCACTGGCCCAGCACTCAGTCCAAACTGTACAGAGCTCTGATACCAACACCCACTGACCCAGCACTCACTACAAACTGTACAGAGATCTGATACCCACACCCACTGACCCAGCACTCACTACAAACTGTACAGAGCTCTGATACCAACACCCATTGGCCCAGCACTCACTACAAACTGTACAGAGATCTGATACCCACACCTACTGACCCAGCCCTCACTACAAACTGCACATAGCTCTGACACATAAAACACCCACTGACCCAGCACTCACTCCAAACTGTACAGAGCTCTGATACCTACACCCACTGACCCAGCACTCACTACAAACTGTACAAAGCTCTGATACCCACACCCACTGACCCAGCACTCACTACAAACTGTACAGAGCTCTGATACCCACACCTACTGACCCAGCACTCACTACAAACTGTACATAGCTCTGACACATAAAACACCCACTGACCCAGCACTCACTCCAAACTGTACAGAGCTCTGATACCCACACCCACTGACCCAACACTCAGTCCAAACTGTACAGTGCTCTGATACCCACACCCACTGACCCAGCACTCACTACAAACTGTACAGAGCTCTGATACCCACACCCACTGACCCAGCACTCACTACAAACTGTACAGAGCTCTGATACCACACCCACTGACCCAGCACTCACTACAAACTGTACAGAGCTCTGATACCAACACCCATTGGCCCAGCACTCACTACAAACTGTACAGAGATCTGATACCCACACCCACTGACCCAGCACTCACTACAAACTGTACAGAGCTCTGATACCAACACCCATTGGCCCAGCACTCACTACAAACTGTACAGAGATCTGATACCCACACCTACTGACCCAGCCCTCACTACAAACTGCACATAGCTCTGACACATAAAACACCCACTGGCCCAGCACTCACTCCAAACTGTACAGAGCTCTGATACCTACACCCACTGACCCAGCACTCACTACAAACTGTGCAAAGCTCTGATACCCACACCCACTGACCCAGCACTCACTACAAACTGTACAGAGCTCTGATACACACACCCACTGACCCAGCACTCAGTCCAAACGGTACAGAGCTCTGATACCCACACCCACTGACCCAGCACTCACTACAAACTGTACAGAGCTCTGATACCCACACCCACTGACCCAGCACTCACTCCAAACTGTACAGAGCTCTGATACCCACACCCACTGACCCAGCACTCAGTCCAAACTGTACAGAGCTCTGATACCCACACCTACTGACCCAGCACTCACTACAAACTGTACAGAGCTCTGATACCCACACCCACTGACCCAGCACTCAGTCCAAACTGTACAGAGCTCTGATACCCACACCTACTGACCCAGCACTCACTACAAACTGTACATAGCTCTGATACCCACACCCACTGACCCAGCACTCACTACAAACTGTACAGAGCTCTGATACATAAAACACCCACTGACCCATCACTCACTACAAACTGTACAGTGCTCTGATACCCACACCCACTGGCCCAGCACTCACTACAAACTGTACAGAGCTCTGATACCCACACCCCCTGACCCAGCACTCACTACAAACTGTACAGAGCTCTGATACCCACACCCACTGACCGAGCACTCACTACAAACTGTACAGAGCTCTGATACCCACACCCACTGACCCAGCACTCACTACAAACTGTACAGAGCTCTGATACTCACACCAACACCCACTGACCCAGCACTCAGTCCAAACTGTACAGAGCACTGATACCCACACCCACTGACCCAGCCCTCACTACAAACTGTACAAAGCTCTGATACCCACACCCACTGACCCAGCACTCACTACAAACTGTACAGAGCTCTGATACCCACACCTACTGACCCAGCACTCACTACAAACTGTACATAGCTCTGACACATAAAACACCCACTGACCCAGCACTCACTCCAAACTGTACAGTGCTCTGATACCCACACCCACTGACCCAGCACTCACTACAAACTGTACAGAGCTCTGATACCCACACCCACTGACCCAGCACTCACTCCAAACTGTACAGTGCTCTGATACCCACACCTACTGACCCAGCACTCACTACAAACTGTACAGAGCTCTGATACCCACACCCACTGACCCAGCACTCACTCCAAACTGTACAGTGCTCTGATACCCACACCCACTGACCCAGCACTCACTCAAACTGTACAGAGATCTGGGGCGAAATTCTCCGTTATCGGCGGAAAGTCCGCCGATCGGCGCAAAAAACGGCGCAAATCCCACTTGCGTCACGTCATAAAAATGGGCCGATAGTCTGCGGCCCGAAATGGGCTAGCAGCGACGTAACGGGATCCGCGCTTGCGCAGTGGTTCACGCCGTGCAGCGTCATACGCGCTGCACGGCGTGACGGCTCATAAGGCCGCGCAGCTCCCCCCCACCCGACCGGAACAGCCGACCGCAACACCCGACTTGATGGCTGGCCGTCGCTCAGCCCCGAGGTTCGAGTCACGCGATGTGGAGGCGCTCCTGGATGCGGTGGAGCAGAGGAGGGACGCCCTGTATCCCGGGCACGGCCGCAGAGTTGCCCCACGCCACAGCCGGCGTCTGTGGAGGGAGGTGGCAGAGGCCGTCACCGCTGTGGCCCTGACACCACGGACAGGCACCCAGTGCCACAAGAAGGTGAACGACCTCGTCAGAGCAGGCAGGGTGAGCGTCCCCCATATCCCCCATATCCCCTCTCCCCCAAATCCCCCCCTCCCCCATATCCCCCCCTCCCCCATATCCCCCCCCTCCCCCATATCCCCCCCTCCCCCATATCCCCCATATCCCCCCTCCCCCATATCCCCCCCTCCCCCATATCCCCCCTCCCCCATATCCCCCATATCCCCCCTCCCCCATATCCCCCCCTCCCCCATATCCCCCATATCCCCCATATCCCCCATATTCCCCCCTCCCCCATATTCCCCCCTCCCCCATATCCCCCCTCCCCCATATCCCCCCTCCCCCATATCCCCCCTCCCCCATATCCCCCATATCCCCCCTCCCCCATATCCCCCCCTCCCCCATATCCCCCATATCCCCCATATTCCCCCCTCCCCCATATCCCCCATATCCCCCCTCCCCCATATCCCCCCTCCCCCATATCCCCCATATCCCCAAGTGAATCCAGCCCTAACCTTAACCTCTGCAATGCACGCGCAACCGATGGCGTGCATTCATATACCTGCCTAACACTGTTGCCTTTTACCCCTGCCACCCCCCCCCCCCCCCCCCCAGGAGAAGCGCGCACACAACAATAGGGAGCATGTGAGGACTGGAGGAGGGCCCGCTGATGAGAGGCCACTGACCGTACACGAGGAAAGGGCCCTGGAACTGGCTGGCGGACCTGACGACCGGGAGGTTGCTGATGCAGAGGTCGGGGCCCCACGAGCAAGTGAGCCACCAACAGCCCGTCCCCATATCCCCCCTCCCCTACATCCCCCTCTCCCGTATCACCTGATCACTGCCTGATGTCTAACCATGCATGCTTCATTGTGTATCGCAGGACCAAACGTCCAGGCACCCATCCCCGCAGATGCAGACCGCCCGCAGGATGCCCCTCCGAGACCACGGGAGACGGAGAGACCCGAACCCTCCAGCATGCGACGCCCGCAGGATGCCCCTCGGAGACCACGGGAGACGGAGAGACCCGAACCCTCCAGCATGCGACGCCCGCAGGATGCCCCTCGGAGACCACGGGAGACGGAGAGACCCGAACCCTCCAGCATGCGACGCCCGCAGGATGCCCCTCGGAGACCACGGGAGACGGAGAGACCCGAACCCTCCAGCATGCGACGCCCGCAGGATGCCCCTCGGAGACCACGGGAGACGGAGAGACCCGGAGCAACAGGGAGACGACACCCCCGTCACGTGCGGGAGCGACCACCCAGCGATGAGGGGGGCAGCCACAGGCCCCCGTCACATCCGAGCCAGGACACCACTACCCAGGACACCACTATCCAGGACACCCCTACCCGGGACACCACTACCCAGGACACCCCTACCCGGGACAGCACTACCCGGGACAGCACTACCCAGGACACCCCTACCCGGGAAGACGAAATACCGGACAGTGACTCAGAGTGGATGGGTGGAGACGAACCCCCACCCCAAAGTGCCATGGACTCAGAGTGGGACGAAGAGCACGACACAACGCCACTGCTGTCACCAACACCCTCCACCATCGCAGAAACACTCACCACGGTTGGGCACTTTAGTGATGAGGCGTCTGGTACACTCACTGGTGCGCACAACACAGCCGTCCCGGTACAGCAGGTGGAGGTAGGAGCAGCAGAGGGACCGGGCGGTCGGAGGGCAGCCCAGGCCAAGCGAACATCTGCCGCCCAGATGGATCCCGGGTTCCTGCAGTTACCACACCCACACATAGATCCGATGCAACCACCGACACGGAGACGAGCGAATAGGGTGACGGGTGGCTTGCGGCGGCTGCGGTCGCAGGTGGAGGAGTCCACCCGCGTCCAGGAGCTGGGAGTGGTCCCGGTCATGCGTGCCACCCAGGCTGACACCGCACGGGTGGCGTCCGCGGTGGAGGCAATGGGTGCGACGGTGTCAGACATGGGGAACGGTTTGCGAGGCCTGGGGCCTTCCGTGCAGGCGGCGTCTGTGGCCCAGGAAATGGCTGCCCTCTCACAGGAGGCAATGAGCCAGTGCCAGCGCCAGATGGCAGAGGCGCTCAACGCCATAGCCCAGTCTCAGCAGGCCATGGCCCAGTCTCAGCAGGCCATAGCCCAGTCTCTGCAGGCCATGGCCCAGTCTCTGCAGGCCATGGCCCAGTCTCAGCAGGCCATCGCTGAGGGCATCGGCGCCAGTGGCCATGTGCGAGCTGGCGTCGCACTGTCGCAGACAGGGTTCGACAACCCCCTGGGCTCCATGGCTGCAAACCTGCAGACCCCTGTCGATACCAGCACGGGCCTCCAGGACTGGCAGCGCCAGATGTCGGGGGCGCGTCGGATGGCCAGTCCGTTCGCATCCCCCACCCATGTAGAGGCCTGGGGGCCATCGGGCACCCCGAGGGAGGAGGAGGTGGTGTGGTCCGTCCCGGCTCCCTCTGTAGGGGAGGTCCCGGTACACCGCGACACCTCGGACTCCCCCCCTTCCGTCCCAGGTGCATCGGGTGGGCAACGGGCAGGACAGGCTGGCAGCTCGCCATCCCAGTCGCCCGGGCCGCAGCCTGGCACATCTAGGCCAGGACGCCCCAGGAAACGGCCGCCAAAGGGATCCAGTGTCAGAGGGCAGGAATCACAGGAGTCCACCTCCAGTTCTGCTGTACCGTCTGGGGAACCACGTAGACGTAGTCAAAGGGCCCGTAAGGCCAAACAATTAGACACTGAGTAAGTTGGCACGGGTGCAGGGCACAGATGAGTTTTAGGCGCTAGGGCACGTGCATGAACTCCTTTGGTTATTAAAGTCAATGTTACACCTACCGAAGCTGCCTTTGTGCTCTGTCCAAAGTGTGCGGGGGTGTCATGTACGTTGAGCGCAAGTGTGTGTGTGAGGGGTGGTCTTACCTCAGCCCCAGGTGAGTCTGCCCCCTTCCCCCTGGGCCGCCATCAACATCCCCCGGGCAGAGGACGGGACCGTGCGCTGCAGTGTCACAGCCGCATGCAGGGATGGTCCGGGTGGATGGTGGTACTGTGGCCATGGGTCAGACATAGTCCAACGATGTAGAGCCAGGAGCTCATCGGAGGCGGGCTGTCATCATTCTCCATGGCCTGCGATAGACACGCGTCCACCCGCAACTGGGTGAGCCCGGCCCGTTGTGCCGCCGGTGGATCGGCAATTGGGAGTGGGGGGGTGGTGTGCATGCGGGTGGGGTGTGTGGGGTTGGGGAGGGGGGTGATGGTGCTGGGTGGATGGATGGGTGGGGGGTGTGGGTGGTCGGCTGTTGTCATGGTGTGCGGTCTGTGGCCATACTACCCGATTCCCACGCCCATCTAGTCAGTGAAGCGGGCGTCTATCAGTCTGTCCCGTGCCCGCTGGGCCAGCCGGTAACGGTGGACAGCCACCCGTCTGTGTCTACCCCGTCTGCCCTGACCATTGCCCCCATCCCCCTCATCTGGGGAGGACTGGGCCTCTTCCTGCTGCTCCTCCACTCCGCCCTCCTCTGCCTGCGGCACATCGCCCCTCTGCTGGGCTATGTTGTGCAGGACGCAGCACACCACAATGATGCGGCCGACCCTATCTGACCGATACTGGAGGGCGCCCCCAGAGAGGTCCAGGCACCTGAAACGCATCTTCAGCACGCCAAAGCACCTCTCGATCACTCCCCTTGTCGCTACATGGGCATCATTGTAGCGGTTCTCCGCCTCATTGCGTGGCCTCCGTATAGGCGTCATCAGCCACGATCGCAATGGGTAGCCCCTGTCGCCCAGCAACCAGCCCCTCAGCCGGGGATGGCGTCCCTCGTACATGCCGGGGATGGATGACCGCGACAACACGAATGAGTCGTGTACACTGCCTGGGTAACGGGCGCAGACGTGCAGGATCATCATGCGGTGGTCGCAGACCACCTGTACGTTCATCGAATAGGTCCCCTTCCTATTAGTGAACACGGCCCTGTTATCTGCAGGTGGCCGCACGGCGACGTGCATCCCATCGATCGCGCCCTGGACCATGGGGAACCCGGCAATGGCAGAGAAGCCCACGGCCCGGGCATCTTGGCTGGCCCGGTCCACGGGGAAGCGGATGTAGCGGTGCGCCATGGCATAAAGGGCATCTGTCACTGCCCGGATGCACCGATGCACCGATGTCTGCGATATGCCAGACAGGTCCCCACTCGGTGCCTGGAATGACCCCGTTGCATAAAAGTTCAGGGCCACCGTAACCTTGACGGACACGGGGAGAGGGTGTCCCCCGCCAGTGCCACGCGGTGACAGGTGTGCCAGCAGGTGGCAGATGTGTGCCACGGTTTCCCGGCTCATCCGGAGTCTCCTCCTGCATTCCCGGTCCGTGAGGTCCTGGTATGACTGCCGGGGCCGGTACACACGGGGCGCCCTCGGGTGCCTCCGTTGCCGTGGGGCCGCGACGTCCTCCTCCCCCTCCTCGTCCTGTCGGTCAGGTGTCCCTCCAGCCTGGGCGGCTGCCGCCTGCCCCTCTGCGGCAGCCTGCGCCGCCTCTCTGGCACGCTCCTCCTCCTCCTCCTCCTCCTCCTCCTCCTCATCCAGGGCAACATAGACATGAGCGGCTGCCACCACGGCGGCCAACATCGCTGGATGATCTGAAAACATGACGACCTGGTGGGGGGGAGGGGAACGACGACATGTCATCATTGCCCATATCCCCTCCTCCCCCCAGCCAGGTGGCATGGACCGCATGGGTCCAACTGTTGGAGGCTGGCACCTGGCCAGGTGGACCAACTCATTTGCCCTCCCATCACCCACCCCGGCACGGACCCCCCCCCCGCCCCAACCTCCACCCCAGCACGGACCCCCTCCCCAACCCCCAACCTCCACCCCGGCACGGAACCCCTCCCCAACCCCCAACCTCCACCCCAGCACGGACCCCCTCCCCAACCCCCAACCTCCACCCCGGCACGGACCCCCTCCACAACCCCCAACCTCCACCCCGGCACGGACCCCCTCCCCAACCCCCAACCTCCACCCCGGCACGGACCCCCTCCACAACCCCCAACCTCCACCCCGGCACGGACCCCCTCCCCAACCCCCAACCTCCACCCCGGCACGGACCCCCTCCCCAACCTCCACCCCGGCACGGACCCCCTCCCCAACCCCCAACCTCCACCCCGGCACGGACCCCCTCCCCAACCCCCAACCTCCACCCCGGCACGGAACCCCTCCCCAACCCCCAACCTCCACCCCAGCACGGACCCCCTCCCCAACCCCCAACCTCCACCCCGGCACGGACCCCCTCCACAACCCCCAACCTCCACCCCGGCACGGAACCCCTCCCCAACCCCCAACCTCCACCCCAGCACGGACCCCCTCCACAACCCCCAACCTCCACCCCGGCACGGACCCCCTCCCCAACCTCCACCCCGGCACGGACCCCCTCCCCAACCTCCACCCCGGCACGGACCCCCTCCACAACCCCCAACCTCCACCCCGGCACGGACCCCCTCCCGGCACTCCCCCGGAGCCCAGCCTACTCTAACCACCCCCCCCCCCCCCCGCCGCACACACACACAAGCCGAGACACACCTCTCCTCAGGCAATCAGTCTGCGGCCACGCATTTCCTGCCCAGAGCCAACCCCCCAGGCCGTCACTCACCTCCTCGCTGGTCGGCGTGAGCCTGGAGCACCGGGTCACGCCGATGAAAAGGAGGTTTGATTGACGTCGACGTGAACGGTCATCACGTCGACGGGACTTCGGCCCATCCGGTAGGGAGAATATCGGCAGGCCGAAAATCGGCTGCCTTGCGCAGGCCCGTGACATTCTCCGCGGCAGCGGCGCCATTAACGCCCCGCCGACTTTTCTCCCTTCGGAGACTTCGGCGGGGGCGGGGGCGGGATTCACGGCGGCCAACGGCCATTCTCCGACCCGGCGGGGGGTCGGAGAATGACGCCCCTGATACCCACACCCACTGACTCAGCACTCACTACAAACTGTACAGAGCTCTGATACCCACACCCACTGACCCAGCACTCACTACAAACTGTACAGAGCTCTGATACCCACACCCACTGACCCAGCACTCACTCCAAACTGTACAGAGCTCTGATACCCACACCCACTGACCCAGCACCCAGTACAAACTGTACAGAGCTCTGATACCACACCCACTGACCCAGCACTCACTACAAACTGTACAGAGCTCAGATACCCACACCCACTGACCCAGCACTCACTCAAACTGTACAGAGATCTGATACCCACACCCACTGACTCAGCACTCACTCCAAACTGTACAGAGCTCTGATACCACACCCACTGACCCAGCACTCACTCAAACTGTACAGAGATCTGATACCCACACCCACTGACTCAGCACTCACTCCAAACTGTACAGTGCTCTGATACCCACACCCACTGACCCAGCACTCACTACAAACTGTACAGAGATCTGATACCCACACCCACTGACTCAGCACTCACTCCAAACTGTACAGAGATCTGATACCCACACCCACTGACTCAGCACTCACTCCAAACTGTACAGAGATCTGATACCCACACCCACTGACTCAGCACTCACTCCAAACTGTACAGCGCTCTGATACCCACACCCACTGACCCAGCACTCACTCCAAACTGTACAGAGCTCTGATACCCACACCCACTGACTCAGCACTCACTCCAAACTGTACAGCGCTCTGATACACACACCCACTGACCCAGCACTCACTACAAACTGGACAGAGCTCTGATACACACACCCACTGACCCAGCACTCACTACAAACTGGACAGAGCTCTGATACACACACCCACTGACCCAGCACTCACTCAAATCTGTACAGAGCTCTGATACCCACACCCACTGACCCAGCACCCACTACAAACTGTACAGAGCTCTGATACCCACACCCACTGACCCAGCACTCAGTCCAAACTGTACAGAGCTCTGATACCCACACCCACTGACCAAGCACTCACTACAAACTGTACAGAGCTCTGATACCCACACCCACTGACCCAGCACTCACTCCAAACTGTACAGAGCTCTGATACCCACACCCACTGACCCAGCACCCACTACAAACTGTACAGAGCTCTGATACCCACACCCACTGACCCAGCACTCACTACAAACTGTACAGAGCTCTGATACCCACACCCACTGACCCAGCACCCACTACAAACTGTACAGAGCTCTGATACCCACACCCACTGACCCAGCACTCAGTCCAAACTGTACAGAGCTCTGATACCCACACCCACTGACCAAGCACTCACTCCAAACTGTACAGAGCTCTGATACCCACACCCACTGACCAAGCACTCACTCCAAACTGTACAGAGCTCTGATACCCACACCCACTGACCCAGCACTCACTACAAACTGTACAGAGCTCTGATACCCACACCTAACACCCACTGACCCAGCACTCAGTCCAAACTGTACAGAGCTCTGATTCGAAACACACATTGCCCCAGCACTCACTACAAACTGTACAGAGCTCTGATACCCACACCCACTGGCGCAGCACTCACTACAAACTGTACAGAGCTCTGATACCCACACCCACTGACCCAGCACTCACTACAAACTGTACAGAGCTCTGATACCCACACCCACTGACCCAGCACTCACTACAAACTGTACAGAGCTCTGATACCCACACCTACTGACCCAGCACTCACTACAAACTGTACAGAGCTCTGTTACCCACACCCACTGACCCAGCACTCACTACAAACTGTACAGAGCTCTGATACCCACACCCACTGACCCAGCACTCACTACAAACTGTACAGAGCTCTGATACCCACACCTACTGACCCAGCACTCACTCCAAACTGTACAGTGCTCTGATACCCACACCCACTGACCCAGCACTCACTACAAACTGTACAGAGCTCTGATACCCACACCCACTGACCCAACACTCACTACAAACTGTACAGAGCTCTGATACACACACCCACTGACCCAGCACTCACTCCAAACGGTACAGAGCTCTGATACCCACACCCACTGACCCAGCACTCACTACAAACTGTACAGAGCTCTGATACCCACACCCACTGACCCAGCACTCACTACAAACTGTACAGAGCTCTGATACCCACACCCACTGACCCAGCACTCACTACAAACTGTACAGAGCTCTGATACTCACACCAACACCCACTGACCCAGCACTCAGTCCAAACTGTACAGAGCTCTGATACCCACACCCATGACCCAGCACTCAGTCCAAACTGTACAGAGCTCTGATACCCACACCCACTGACCCAGTACTCACTACAAACTGTACAGAGCTCTGATACCCACACCCACTGACTCAGCACTCACTACAAACTGTACAGAGCTCTGATACCCACACCCACTGACCCAGCACCCAGTACAAACTGTACAGAGCTCTGAAACCCACACCCACTGGCCCAGCACTCAGTCCAAACTGTACAGAGCTCTGCTACCCACACCCACTGACCCAGCACTGACTCCAAACTGTACAGAGATCTGATACCCACACCCACTGACCCAGCACTCACTCCAAACTGTACAGAGATCTGATACCCACACCCACTGACCCAGCACTCACTCCAAACTGTACAGAGCTCTGATACACACACCCACTGACCCAGCACTCACTACAAACTGGACAGAGCTCTGATACTCACACCAACACCCACTGACCCAGCACTCAGTCCAAACTGTACAGAGCTCTGATACCCACACCCACTGACCCAGCACCCAGTACAAACTGTACAGCGCTCTGATACCCACACCCACTGACCCAGCACCCAGTACAAACTGTACAGCGCTCTGATACCCACACCCACTGACCCAGCACTCACTACAAACTGTACAGAGCTCTGATACCCACACCCACTGACCCAGCACCCAGTACAAACTGTACAGCGCTCTGATACCCACACCCACTGACCCAGCACCCAGTACAAACTGTACAGCGCTCTGATACCCAATACCCACTGGCCCAGCACTCACTCCAAACTGCACAGAGCTCTGATACCCACACCCACTGGCCCAGCACTCACTCCAAACTGTACAGAGCTCTGATACCCACACCCACTGGCCCAGCACTCACTACAAACTGTACAGAGATCTGATACCCACACCCACTGACCGAGCACTCACTCAAACTGTACAGAGCTCTGATACCCATACCCACTGACCCAGCACTCACTACAAACTGTACAGAGATCTGATACCCACACCCACTGACCCAGCACTCACTACAAACTGTACAGAGCTCTGATACCCAATACCCACTGGCCCAGCACTCACTACAAACTGTACAGAGCTCTGATACCCAATACCCACTGGCCCAGCACTCACTACAAACTGTACAGAGCTCTGATACCCAACACCCACTGACCCAGCACTCAGTCCAAACTGTACAGAGCTCTGATACCCAATCCCCACTGACCCAGCACTCACTACAAACTGTACAGAGCTCTGATACCCAATACCCACTGGCCCAGCACTCACTCCAAACTGCACAGAGCTCTGATACCCACACCCACTGACCCAGCACTCACTACAAACTGTACAGTGCTCTGATACCCACACCCACTGACCCAGCACTCACTCCAAACTGTACAGAGCTCTGATACCCACACCCACTGACCCAGCACCCAGTACAAACTGTACAGAGCTCTGATACCCACACCCACTGACCCAGCACTCACTACAACCTGTACAGAGCTCTGATACCCACACCCACTGACCCAGCACTCACTACAAACTGTACAGAGATCTGATACCCACACCCACTGACCCAGGACTCACAACAAACTGTACAGAGCTCTGATACCCACACCCACTGACCCAGCACTCACAACAAACTGTACAGAGATCTGAAACCCATACCCACTGACCCAGCACTCACTCCAAACTGTACAGAGCTCTGATACCACACCCACTGACCCAGCACTCACTACAAACTGTACAGAGATCTGATACCCACACCCACTGACTCAGCACTCACTACAAACTGTACAGAGCTCTGATACCCACACCCACTGACCCAGCACTCACTACAAACTGTACAGAGCTCTGATACCAACACCCATTGGCCCAGCACTCACTACAAACTGTACAGAGATCTGATACCCACACCTACTGACCCAGCCCTCACTACAAACTGCACATAGCTCTGACACATAAAACACCCACTGACCCAGCACTCACTCCAAACTGTACAGAGCTCTGATACCCACACCCACTGACCCAGCACTCACTACAAACTGTACAAAGCTCTGATACCCACACCCACTGACCCAGCACTCACTACAAACTGTACAGAGCTCTGATACCCACACCTACTGACCCAGCACTCACTACAAACTGTACATAGCTCTGACACATAAAACACCCACTGACCCAGCACTCACTCCAAACTGTACAGTGCTCTGATACCCACACCCACTGACCCAGCACTCACTACAAACTGTACATAGCTCTGATACACACACCCACTGACCCAGCACTCACTCCAAACTGTACAGAGCTCTGATACCCACATCTAACACCCACTGACCCAGCATTCACTCCAAACGGTACAGGGCTCTGATACCCACACCCACTGACCCAGCACTCAGTCCAAACTGTACAGAGCTCTGATACCCACACCTACTGACCCAGCACTCACTACAAACTGTACAGAGCTCTGATACATAAAACACCCACTGACCCATCACTCACTACAAACTGTACAGAGCTCTGATACCCACACCCACTGGCCCAGCACTCACTACAAACTGTACAGAGCTCTGATACCCACACCCACTGACCCAGCACTCACTACAAACTGTACAGAGCTCTGATACCCACACCCACTGACCCAGCACTCACTACAAACTGTACAGAGCTCTGATACCCACACCCACTGACCCAGCACTCACTACAAACTGTACAGAGCTCTGATACTCACAACAACACCCACTGACCCAGCACTCAGTCCAAACTGTACAGAGCTCTGATACCCACACCCATGACCCAGCACTCAGTCCAAACTGTACAGAGCTCTGATACCCACACCCACTGACCCAGTACTCACTACAAACTGTACAGAGCTCTGATACCCACACCCACTGACTCAGCACTCACTACAAACTGTACAGAGCTCTGATACCCACACCCACTGACCCAGCACCCAGTACAAACTGTACAGAGCTCTGATACCAACACCCATTGGCCCAGCACTCACTACAAACTGTACAGAGCTCTGAAACCCATACCCACTGACCCAGCACTCACTCCAAACTGTACAGAGATCTGATACCCACACCCACTGACCCAGGACTCACTACAAACTGTACAGAGCTCTGAAACCCATACCCACTGACCCAGCACTGACTCCAAACTGTACAGAGCTCAGATACCCACACCCACTGACCCAGCACTCAGTCCAAACTGTACAGAGCTCTGATACCCACACCCACTGACCCAGCACTCACTACAAACTGTACAGAGATCTGATACCCACACCCACTGACCCAGGACTCACAACAAACTGTACAGAGCTCTGAAACCCATACCCACTGACCCAGCACTCACTCCAAACTGTACAGAGCTCTGATACCAACACCCATTGGCCCAGCACTCACTACAAACTGTACAGAGATCTGATACCCACACCCACTGACCCAGCACTCACTACAAACTGTACAGAGCTCTGATACCAACACCCATTGGCCCAGCACTCACTACAAACTGTACAGAGATCTGATACCCACACCTACTGACCCAGCACTCACTACAAACTGTACATAGCTCTGACACATAAAACACCCACTGACCCAGCACTCACTCCAAACTGTACAGAGCTCTGATACCTACACCCACTGACCCAGCACTCACTACAAACTGTACAAAGCTCTGATACCCACACCCACTGACCCAGCACTCACTACAAACTGTACAGAGCTCTGATACCCACACCTACTGACCCAGCACTCACTACAAACTGTACAGAGCTCTGATACCCACACCTACTGACCCAGCACTCACTACAAACTGTACAGAGCTCTGATACCCACACCCACTGACCCAGCACTCACTCCAAACTGTACAGAGCTCTGACACATAAAACACCCACTGACCCAGCACTCACTCCAAACTGTACAGTGCTCTGATACCACACCCACTGACCCAGCACTCACTCCAAACTGTACAGAGCTCTGATACCTACACCCACTGACCCAGCACTCAGTCCAAACTGTACAGAGATCTGATACCCACACCCATTACCCCAGGACTCACTACAAACTGTACAGAGCTCTGATACCCACACCTAACACCCATTGACCCAGCACTCACTCCAAACTGTACAGAGCTCTGATACCCACACCCACTGACCCAGCACCCAGTACAAACTGTACAGAGCTCTGATACCACACCCACTGACCCAGCACTCACTCAAACTGTACAGAGATCTGATACCCACACCCACTGACTCAGCACTCACTACAAACTGTACAGAGCTCTGATACCCACACCCACTGACCCAACACTCAGTCCAAACTGTACAGAGCTCTGATACCCACACCCACTGACCCAGCACTCACTACAAACAGTACAGAGGTCTGACACCCACACCCAGGACCCACACTCACTCCAAACTGTACAGAGATCTGATACCCACACCCACTGACCCAGCACTCACTACAAACTGTACAGAGCTCTGATACCCACACCCACTGACCCAGCACTCACTCCAAACTGTACAGAGCTCTGATACACACACCCACTGACCCAGCACTCACTACAAACTGGACAGAGCTCTGATACACACACCCACTGACCCAGCACTCACTACAAACTGGACAGAGCTCTGATACCCACTCCCACCGACCCAGCACTCACTACAAACTGTACAGAGCTCTGATACGACACCCTCTGACCCAGCACTCACTCCAAACTGTACAGGGCTCTGATACCCACACCCACCGACCCAGCACTCACTACAAACTGTACAGAGCTCTGATACCCACACCCACTGGCCCAGCACTCACTCCAAACTGTATAGAGCTCTGATACCCACACCCGCTGACCCAGCACTCACTACAAACTGTACAGTGCTCTGATACCCACACCCACTGACCCAGCACTCACTACAAACTGTACAGAGCTCTGATACCCACACCCACTGACCCAGCACTCACTACAAACTGTACAGAGCTCTGATACCCACACCCACTGACCCAGCACTCACTCCAAACTGTACAGAGCTCTGATACCCAATACACACTGACCCAGCACTCACTACAAACTGTACAGAGCTCTGATCCCCACACCCATTGGCCCAGCACTCACTACAAACTGTACAGAGATCTGATACCCACACCCACTGACCCAGCACTCACTACAAACTGTACAGAGCTCTGATACCCACACCCATTGGCCCAGCACTCACTACAAACTGTACAGAGCTCTGATACCCACACCCACTGACCCAGCACTCACTCCAAACTGTACAGAGATCTGATACCCACACCCATTGGCCCAGCACTCACTACAAACTGTACAGAGCTCTGATACCCACATCCACTGGCCCAGCACTCACTCCAAACTGTACAGAGCTCTGATACACACACCCACTGACCCAGCACTCACTCCAAACTGTACAGAGCTCTGATACCCACACCCACTGACCCAGCACTCACTACAAACTGTACAGAGCTCTGATACCCAGACCCAGGACCCACACTCAGTCCAAACTGTACAGAGCTCTGATACCCAACACCCACTGACCCAGCACTCACTAAAAACTGTACAGAGCTCTGATACCCACACCCACTGACCCAGCACTCACTACAAACTGTACAGAGCTCTGATACCCACACCCAGGACCCACACTCAGTCCAAACTGTACAGAGATCTGATACCCATACCCACTGACCCAGCACTCACTACAAACTGTACAGAGCTCTGATACCCACACCCAGGACCCACACTCAGTCCAAACTGTACAGAGCTCTGATACCCAACACCCACTGACCCAGCACTCACTACAAACTGTACGGAGCTCTGATACCCACACCCACTGACCCAGCACTCACGACAAACTGTAAAGAGCTCTGATACCCACACCCATTGGCCCAGCACTCACTCCAAACTGTACAGAGCTCTGATACCCACACCCACTGACCCAGCACTCACTACAAACTGTACAGAGCTCAGATACCCAGATCCAGGACCCACACTCAGTCCAAACTGTACAGAGCTCTGATACCCAACACCCACTGACCCAGCACTCACTACAAACTGTACAGAGCTCTGATACCCACACCCACTGACCGAGCACTCACTACAAACTGTACAGAGCTCTGATACCCACACCTACTGACCCAGTACTCACTACAAACTGTACATAGCTCTGATACATAAAACACCCACTGACCCAGCACTCACTCCAAACTGTACAGCGCTCTGATACCCGCACCCACTGACCCAGCACTCAGTCCAAACTGTACAGAGCTCTGATACCACACCCACTGACCCAGCACTCACTACAAACTGTACAGAGCTCTGATACCACACCCACTGACCCAGCACTCACTCAAACTGTACAGAGCTCTGATACCCACACCCACTGACCCAGCACTCACTACAAACTGTACAGAGCTCTGATACCACACCCACTGACCCAGCACTCACTCAAACTGTACAGAGCTCTGATACCCACACCCACTGACCCAGCACCCAGTACAAACTGTACAGAGCTCTGATACACACACCCACTGACCCAGCACTCACTACAAACTGTACAGAGCTCTGATACCCACACCCACTGACCCAGCACTTACAACAAACTGTACAGAGCTGTGTTACCCACACCCACTGACCCAGCACTCAGTCCAGACTGTACAGAGCTCTGATACCCACACCCACTGACCCAGCACTCACTCCAAACGGTACAGTGCTCTGATACCCACACCCACTGACCCAGCACTCACTACAAACTGTACAGAGCTCTGATCCCCACACCCACTGACCCAGCACTCACTCCAAACTGTACAGAGCTCTGATACCCAATACCCACTGACCCAGGACTCACTCCAAACTGTACAGCGCTCTGATACCCACACCCATTGGCCCAGCACTCACTACAAACTGTACAGAGCTCTGACACCCACACCCAGGACCCACACTCATTCCAAACTGTACAGAGCTCTGATACCCAATACCCACTGACCCAGGACTCACTCCAAACTGTACAGAGCTCTGATACCCACACCCACTGACCCAGCACTCACTACAAACTGTAAAGAGCTCTGATACCCACACCCATTGGCCCAGCACTCACTCCAAACTGTACAGAGCTCTGATACCCACACCCACTGACCCAGCACTCACTACAAACTGTAAGAGCTCTGATACCCACACCCACTGACCCAGCACTCACTACAAACTGTACAGAGCTCTGATACCCACACCCACTGACCCAGCACTCACTACAAACTGTACAGAGCTCTGATACCCAGACCCAGGACCCACACTCAGTCCAAACTGTACAGAGCTCTGATACCCAACACACACTGACCCAGCACTCACTACAAACTGTACAGAGCTCTGATACCCACACCCACTGACCCAGCACTCACTACAAACTGTACAGAGCTGATACCCACACCCAGGACCCACACTCAGTCCAAACTGTACAGAGATCTGATACCCATACCCACTGACCCAGCACTCACTCCAAACTGTAAAGAGCTCTGATACCCACACCCACTGACTCAGCACTCACTACAAACTGTACAGAGCTCTGATACCCACACCCACTGGCCCAGCACTCACTCCAAACTGTACAGCGGTCTGATACACACACCCAGTGACCCCGCGCTCACTACAAACTGTACAGAGCTCTGATACCCACACCCACTGACCCAGCACTCACTACAAACTGTACATAGCTCTGCTACATAAAACACCCACTGACCCAGCACACTCCAAACTGTACAGTGCTCTGATACCCACACCCACTGACCCAGCACTCACTACAAACTGTACAGAGCTCTGATACCCACACCTACTGACCCAGCACTCACTACAAACTGTACATAGCTCTGATACATAAAACACCCACTGACCCAGCACTCAGTCCAAACTGTACAGAGCTCTGATACCCACACCCACTGACCCAGCACTCAGTCCAAACTGTACAGAGCTCTGATACCCACACCCACTGACCCAGCACTCAGTCCAAACTGTACAGAGCTCTGATACCCACACCCACTGACCCAGCACTCACTACAAACTGTACAAAGCTCTGATACCACACCCACTGACCCAGCACTCACTCAAACTGTACAGAGCTCTGATACCCACACCCACTGACCCAGCACCCAGTACAAACTGTACAGAGCTCTGATACACACACCCACTGACCCAGCACTCACTACAAACTGTACAGAGCTCTGATACACACACCCACTGACCCAGCACTCACTACAAACTGTACAGAGCTCTGATACCCACACCCACTGACCCAGCACTCAGTCCAGACTGTACAGAGCTCTGATACCCACACCCACTGACCCAGCACTCACTCCAAACGGTACAGTGCTCTGATACCCACACCCACTGACCCAGCACACAGTCCAAACTGTACAGAGCTCTGATACCCACACCCACTGACCCAGCACTCAGTCCAAACTGTACAGAGCTCTGATACCCACACCCACTGACCCAGCACTCAGTCCAAACTGTACAGAGCTCTGATCCCCACACCTACTGACCCAGCACTCACTACAAAATGTACAGAGCCCTGATACCCACACCCACTGACCCAGCACTCACTCCAAACTGTACAGAGCTCTGATACCCACACCCACTGACTCAGCACTCACTACAAACTGTACAAAGCTCTGATACCCACACCCACTGATCCAGCACTCACTACAAACTGTACAGAGCTCTGATACCCACACCCACTGACCCAGCACTCACTCCAAACTGTACAGAGCTCTGATACCCACACCCACTGACTCAGCACTCACTACAAACTGTACAGAGCTCTGATACCCACACCCAGGACCCACACTCAGTCCAAACTGTACAGAGATCTGATACCCAACACCCACTGACCCAGCACTCAGTCCAAACTGTACAGAGCTCTGATACCCACACCCACTGACCCAGCACTCACTACAAACTATACAGAGCTCTGATACCCACACCCACTGACCCAGCACTCACTCCAAACTGTACAGCGCTCTGATACCCACACCCACTGACCCAGCACTCACTCCAAACTGTACAGAGCTCTGATACCCACACCCACTGACCCAGCACTCACTACAAACTGTACAGAGCTGTGTTACCCACACCCACTGACCCAGCTCTCAGTCCAGACTGTACAGAGCTCTGATACCCACACCCACTGACCCAGCACTCACTCCAAACGGTACAGTGCTCTGATACCCACACCCACTGACCCAGCACACAGTCCAAACTGTACAGAGCTCTGATACCCACACCCACTGACCCAGCACTCAGTCCAAACTGTACAGAGCTCTGATACCCACACCCACTGACCCAGCACTCAGTCCAAACTGTACAGAGCTCTGATCCCCACACCTACTGACCCAGCACTCACTACAAATTGTACAGAGCTCTGATACCCACACCCACTGACTCAGCACTCACTACAAACTGTACAAAGCTCTGATACCCACACCCACTGATCCAGCACTCACTACAAACTGTACAGAGCTCTGATACCCACACCCACTGACCCAGCACTCACTACAAACTGTACAGAGCTCTGATACCCACACCCACTGACCCAGCACTCACTCCAAACTGTACAGAGCTCTGATACCCACACCCACTGACTCAGCACTCACTACAAACTGTACAGAGCTCTGATACCCACACCCAGGACCCACACTCAGTCCAAACTGTACAGAGATCTGATACCCAACACCCACTGACCCAGCACTCAGTCCAAACTGTACAGAGCTCTGATACCCACACCCACTGACCCAGCACTCACTACAAACTGTACAGAGCTCTGATACCCACACCCACTGACCCAGCACTCACTCCAAACTGTACAGAGCTCTGATACACACACCCACTGACCCAGCACTCACTACAAACTGTACAGATCTCTGATACCCACACCCACTGACCCAGCACTCACTACAAACTGTACAGAGCTGTGTTACCCACACCCACTGACCCAGCACTCAGTCCAGACTGTACAGAGCTCTGATACCCACACCCACTGACCCAGCACTCACTCCAAACGGTACAGTGCTCTGATAACCACACCCACTGACCCAGCACACAGTCCAAACTGTACAGAGCTCTGATACCCACACCCACTGACCCAGCACTCAGTCCAAACTGTACAGAGCTCTGATACCCACACCCACTGACTCAGCACTCACTACAAACTGTACAGAGCTCTGATACCCACACCCAGGACCCACACTCAGTCCAAACTGTACAGAGATCTGATACCCAACACCCACTGACCCAGCACTCAGTCCAAACTGTACAGAGCTCTGATACCCACACCCACTGACCCAGCACTCACTACAAACTGTACAGAGCTCTGATACCCACACCCACTGACCCAGCACTCACTCCAAACTGTACAGCGCTCTGATACACACACCCACTGACCCAGCACTCACTCCAAACTGTACAGAGCTCTGATACCCACACCCACTGACCCACACTCAGTCCAAACTGTATAGAGCTCTGATACCCACACCCACCGACCCAGCACTCACTACAAACTGTACAGAGCTCTAATACGACACCCTCTGACCCAGCACTCACTCCAAACTGTACAGGGCTCTGATACCCACACCCACCGACCCAGCACTCACTACAAACTGTACAGAGCTCTGATACCCACACCCACAGGCCCAGCACTCACTCCAAACTGTACAGAGCTCTGATACCCACACCCACTGACCCAGCACTCACTACAAACTGTACAGAGCTCTGATACCCACACCCACTGACCCAGCACTCACTACAAACTGTACAGAGCTCTGATACCCTCACCCACTGACCCAGCACTCACTACAAACTGTACTGAGCTCTGATACCCACACCCACTGACCCAGCACTCACTCCAAACTGTACAGAGCTCTGATACCCACACCCACTGACCCAGCACTCACTACAAACTGTACAGAGATCTGATACCCACACCCACTGACCCAGCACTCACTCCAAACTGTACAGAGCTCTGATACCCACACCCACTGACCCAGCACTCACTACAAACTGTACAGAGCTCTGATACCCACACTAATTGGCCCAGCACTCACTCCAAACTGTACAGAGCTCTGATACCCACACCCACTGACCCAGTACTCACTACAAACTGTACAGAGCTCTGATACCCACACCCACTGACCCAGCACTCACTACAAACTGTACAGAGCTCTGATACCCACACCCAGGACCCACACTCAGTCCAAACTGTACAGAGCTCTGATACCCAAGACCCACTGACCCAGCACTCACTACAAAGTGTACAGAGCTCTGATACCCACACCCACTGACCCAGCACTCACTACACACTGTACAGAGCTCTGATACCCACACCCACTGACTCAGCACTCACTACAAGCTGTACAGAGCTCTGATACCCACACCCACTGGCCCAGCACTCACTCCAAACTGTACAGCGGTCTGATACACACACCCAGTGACCCCGCGCTCACTACAAACTGTACAGAGCTCTGATACCCACACCTACTGACCCAGCACTCACTACAAACTGTACATAGCTCTGATACATAAAACACCCGCTGACCCAGCACTCACTCCAAACTGTACAGAGCTCTGATACCCACACCCACTGACCCAGCACTCACTACAAACTGTACAGAGCTCTGATACCCACACCTACTGACCCAGCACTCACTACAAACTGTACAGAGCTCTGATACCCACACCTACTGACCCAGCACTCACTACAAACTGTACATAGCTCTGATACATAAAACACCCGCTGACCCAGCACTCACTACAAACTGTACAGAGCTCTGATACCACACCCACTGACCCAGCACTCACTCAAACTGTACAGAGCTCTGATACCCACTGACCCAGCACCCAGTACAAACTGTACAGAGCTCTGATACACACACCCACTGACCCAGCACGCACTACAAACTGTACAGAGCTCTGATACACACACCCACTGACCCAGCACTCGCTACAAACTGTACAGAGCTCTGATACCCACACCCACTGACCCAGCACTCACAACAAAGTGTACAGAGCTGTGTTACCCACACCCACTGACCCAGCACTCAGTCCAGACTGGACAGAGCTCTGATACCCACACCCACTGACCCAGCACTCACTCCAAACTGTACAGTGCACTGATACCCACACCCACTGACCCCGCACACAGTCCAAACTGTACAGAGCTCTGATACCCACACCCACTGACCCAGCACTCAGTCCAAACTGTACAGAGCTCTGATACCGACACCCACTGACCCAGCACTCAGTCCAAACTGTACAGAGCTCTGATCCCCACACCTACTGACCCAGCACTCACTACAAACTGTACAGAGCTCTGATACCCACACCCACTGACCCAGCACTCACTCCAAACTGTACAGAGCTCTGATACCCACACCCACTGACTCAGCACTCACTACAAACTGTACAGAGCTCTGATACCCACACCCACTGACCCAGCACTCACTACAAACTGTACAGAGCTCTGATACCCACACCCACTGACCCAGCACTCACTCCAAACTGTACAGAGCTCTGTTACCCACACCCACTGACTCAGCACTCACTACAAACTGTACAAAGCTCTGATACCCACACCCACTGACTCAGCACTCACTCCAAACTGTACAGAGCTCTGATACCCACACCCACTGACCCAGCACTCACTCCAAACTGTACAGAGCTCTGATACCCAACACCCACTGACCCAGCACTCACTACAAACTGTACAGAGCTCTGACACCCACACCCAGGACCCACACTCAGTCCAAACTGTACAGAGATCTGATACCCAACACCCACTGACCCAGCACTCAGTCCAAACTGTACAGAGCTCTGATACCCACACCCACTGACCCAGCACTCACTACAAACTGTACAGAGCTCTGATACCCACACCCACTGACCCAGCACTCACTCCAAACTGTACAGCGCTCTGATACACACACCCACTGACCCAGCACTCACTCCAAACTGTACAGAGCTCTGATACCCACACCCACTGACTCAGCACTCACTACAAACTGTACAGAGCTCTGATACCCACACCCACTGGCCCAGCACTCTCTCCAAACTGTACAGCGCTCTGATACACACACCCACTGACCCCGCGCTCACTACAAACTGTACAGAGCTCTGATACCCACACCCACTGACTCAGCACTCACTACAACTGTACAGAGCTCTGATACCCACACCCACTGACCCAGCACTCACTACAAACTGGACAGAGCTCTGATACACACACCCACTGACCCAGCACTCACTACAAACTGGACAGAGCTCTGATACACACACCCACTGACCCAGCACTCACTCAAATCTGTACAGAGCTCTGATACCCACACCCACTGACCCAGCACCCACTACAAACTGTACAGAGCTCTGATACCCACACCCGCTGACCCACACTCAGTCCAAACTGTACAGAGCTCTGATACCCACTCCCACCGACCCAGCACTCACTACAAACTGTACAGAGCTCTGATACGACACCCTCTGACCCAGCACTCACTCCAAACTGTACAGGGCTCTGATACCCACACCCACCGACCCAGCACTCACTACAAACTGTACAGAGCTCTGATACCCAGACCCACTGGCCCAGCACTCACTCCAAACTGTATAGAGCTCTGATACCCACACCCGCTGACCCAGCACTCACTACAAACTGTACAGTGCTCTGATACCCACACCCACTGACCCAGCACTCACTACAAACTGTACAGAGCTCTGATACCCACAGCCACTGACCCAGGACTCACTACAAACTGTACAGAGCTCTGATACCCACACCCACTGACCCAGGACTCACTCCAAACTGTACAGAGATCTGATACCCACACCCACTGACCCAGCACTCACTACAAACTGTACAGAGCTCTGATACCCACACCCAGTGACCCAGCACTCACTCCAAACTGTACAGAGCTCTGATACCCACACCCAGTGACCCAGCACTCACTCCAAACTGTACAGAGCTCTGATACCCACACCCACTGGCCCAGCACTCACTCCAAACTGTACAGAGCTCTGATACCCAATACACACTGACCCAGCACTCACTACAAACTGTACAGAGCTCTGATCCCCACACCCATTGGCCCAGCACTCACTACAAACTGTACAGAGATCTGATACCCACACCCACTGACCCAGCACTCACTACAAACTGTACAGAGCTCTGATACCCACACCCATTGGCCCAGCACTCACTACAAACTGTACAGAGCTCTGATACCCACACCCACTGACCCAGCACTCACTCCAAACTGTACAGAGCTCTGATACCCAATACCCACTGACCCAGGACTCACTCCAAACTGTACAGAGCTCTGATACCCACACCCATTGGCCCAGCACTCACTACAAACTGTACAGAGCTCTGATACCCACATCCACTGGCCCAGCACTCACTCCAAACTGTACAGAGCTCTGATACCCACACCCACTGACCCAGCACTCACTCCAAACTGTACGGAGCTCTGATACCCACACCCACTGACCCAGCACTCACGACAAACTGTAAAGAGCTCTGATACCCACACCCATTGGCCCAGCACTCACTCCAAACTGTACAGAGCTCTGATACACACACCCACTGACCCAGCACTCACTACAAACTGTACAGCGCTCTGATACACACACCCACTGACCCAGCACTCACTCCAAACTGTACAGAGCTCTGATACCCACACCCACTGACCCAGCACTCACTACAAACTGTACAGAGCTCTGATACCCAGACCCAGGACCCACACTCAGTCCAAACTGTACAGAGCTCTGATACCCAACACCCACTGACCCAGCACTCACTACAAACTGTACAGAGCTCTGATACCCACACCCAGGACCCACACTCAGTCCAAACTGTACAGAGATCTGATACCCATACCCACTGACCCAGCACTCACTACAAACTGTACAGAGCTCTGATACCCACACCCAGGACCCACACTCTGTCCAAACTGTACAGAGCTGTGATACCCAACACCCACTGACCCAGCACTCACTACAAACTGTACGGAGCTCTGATACCCACACCCACTGACCCAGCACTCACGACAAACTGTAAAGAGCTCTGATACCCACACCCATTGGCCCAGCACTCACTCCAAACTGTACAGAGCTCTGATACCCACACCCACTGACCCAGCACTCACTACAAACTGTACAGAGCTCTGATACCCACACCCACTGACCCAGCACTCACTACAAACTGTACAGAGCTCTGATACCCACACCTACTGACCCAGTACTCACTACAAACTGTACATAGCTCTGATACATAAAACACCCACTGACCCAGCACTCACTCCAAACTGTACAGTGCTCTGATACCCACACCCACTGACCCAGCACTCAGTCCAAACTGTACAGAGCTCTGATACCACACCCACTGACCCAGCACTCACTACAAACTGTACAGAGCTCTGATACTACACCCACTGACCCAGCACTCACTCAAACTGTACAGAGCTCTGATACCCACACCCACTGACCCAGCACTCACTACAAACTGTACAGAGCTCTGATACCACACCCACTGACCCAGCACTCACTCAAACTGTACAGAGCTCTGATACCCACACCCACTGACCCAGCACCCAGTACAAACTGTACAGAGCTCTGATACACACACCCACTGACCCAGCACTCACTACAAACTGTACAGAGCTCTGATACCCACACCCACTGACCCAGCACTTACTACAAACTGTATAGAGCTCTGATACCCACACCCACTGACCCAGCACTCAGTCCAGACTGTACAGAGCTCTGATACCCACACCCACTGACCCAGCACTCACTCCAAACTGTACAGAGCTCTGATACCCACACCCACTGACCCAGGACTCACTCCAAACTGTACCGAGATCTGATACCCACACCCATTGGCCCAGCACTCACTACAAACTGTACAGAGCTCTGATACCCACACCCACTGACCCAGCACTCAGTACAAACTGTACAGAGCTCTGATACACACACCCACTGACCCAGCACTCACTCCAAACTTTACGGAGCTCTGATACCCACACCCACTGACCCAGCACTCACTACAAACTGTAAAGAGCTCTGATACCCACACCCATTGGCCCAGCACTCACTCCAAACTGTACAGAGCTCTGATACCCACACCCACTGACCCAGCACTCACTACAAACTGTAAGAGCTCTGATACCCACACCCACTGACACAGCACTCACTACAAACTGTACAGAGCTCTGATACCCAGACCCAGGACCCACACTCAGTCCAAACTGTACAGAGCTCTGATACCCAACACACACTGACCCAGCACTCACTACAAACTGTACAGAGCTCTGATACCCACACCCACTGACCCAGCACTCACTACAAACTGTACAGAGCTGATACCCACACCCAGGTCCCACACTCAGTCCAAACTGTACAGAGATCTGATACCCATACCCACTGACCCAGCACTCACTCCAAACTGTACAGAGCTCTGATACCCACACCCACTGACTCAGCACTCACTACAAACTGTACAGAGCTCTGATACCCACACCCACTGGCCCAGCACTCACTCCAAACTGTACAGCGGTCTGATACACACACCCAGTGACCCCGCGCTCACTACAAACTGTACAGAGCTCTGATACCCACACCCACTGACCCAGCACTCACTACAAACTGTACATAGCTCTGCTACATAAAACACCCACTGACCCAGCACACTCCAAACTGTACAGTGCTCTGATACCCACACCCACTGACCCAGCACTCACTACAAACTGTACAGAGCTCTGATACCCACACCTACTGACCCAGCACTCACTACAAACTGTACATAGCTCTGATACATAAAACACCCACTGACCCAGCACTCACTCCAAACTGTACAGTGCTCTGATACCCACACCCACTGACCCAGCACTCACTCCAAACTGTACAGAGCTCTGATACCCACACCCACTGACCCAGCACTCAGTCCAAACTGTACAGAGCTCTGATACCCACACCCACTGACCCAGCACTCAGTCCAAACTGTACAGAGCTCTGATACCCACACCCACTGACCCAGCACTCAGTCCAAACTGTACAGAGCTCTGATACCCACACCCACTGACCCAGCACTCACTACAAACTGTACAAAGCTCTGATACCACACCCACTTACCCAGCACTCACTCAAACTGTACAGAGCTCTGATACCCACACCCACTGACCCAGCACCCAGTACAAACTGTACAGAGCTCTGATACACACACCCACTGACCCAGCACTCACTACAAACTGTACAGAGCTCTGATACACACACCCACTGACCCAGCACTCACTACAAACTGTACAGAGCTCTGATACCCACACCCACTGACCCAGCACTCAGTCCAGACTGTACAGAGCTCTGATACCCACACCCACTGACCCAGCACTCACTCCAAACGGTACAGTGCTCTGATACCCACACCCACTGACCCAGCACACAGTCCAAACTGTACAGAGCTCTGATACCCACACCCACTGACCCAGCACTCAGTCCAAACTGTACAGAGCTCTGATACCCACACCCACTGACCCAGCACTCAGTCCAAACTGTACAGAGCTCTGATACCCACACCCACTGACTCAGCACTCACTACAAACTGTACAAAGCTCTGATACCCACACCCACTGATCCAGCACTCACTACAAACTGTACAGAGCTCTGATACCCACACCCACTGACCCAGCACTCACTCCAAACTGTACAGAGCTCTGATACCCACACCCACTGACTCAGCACTCACTACAAACTGTACAGAGCTCTGATACCCACACCCAGGACCCACACTCAGTCCAAACTGTACAGAGATCTGATACCCAACACCCACTGACCCAGCACTCACTACAAACTGTACAGAGCTCTGATACCACACCCACTGACCCAGCACTCACTACAAACTATACAGAGCTCTGATACCCACACCCACTGACCCAGCACTCACTCCAAACTGTACAGCGCTCTGATACCCACACCCACTGACCCAGCACTCACTACAAACTGTACAGAGCTGTGTTACCCACACCCACTGACCCAGCACTCAGTCCAGACTGTACAGTGCTCTGATACCCACACCCACTGACCCAGCACACAGTCCAAACTGTACAGAGCTCTGATACCCACACCCACTGACCCAGCACTCAGTCCAAACTGTACAGAGCTCTGATACCCACACCCACTGACCCAGCACTCAGTCCAAACTGTACAGAGCTCTGATCCCCACACCTACTGACCCAGCACTCACTACAAATTGTACAGAGCTCTGATACCCACACCCACTGACTCAGCACTCACTCCAAACTGTACAGAGCTCTGATACCCACACCCACTGACTCAGCACTCACTACAAACTGTACAAAGCTCTGATACCCACACCCACTGATCCAGCACTCACTACAAACTGTACAGAGCTCTGATACCCACACCCACTGACCCAGCACTCACTACAAACTGTACAGAGCTCTGATACCCACACCCACTGACCCAGCACTCACTCCAAACTGTACAGAGCTCTGATACCCACACCCACTGACTCAGCACTCACTACAAACTGTACAGAGCTCTGATACCCACACCCAGGACCCACACTCAGTCCAAACTGTACAGAGATCTGATACCCAACACCCACTGACCCAGCACTCAGTCCAAACTGTACAGAGCTCTGATACCCACACCCACTGACCCAGCACTCACTACAAACTGTACAGAGCTCTGATACCCACACCCACTGACCCAGCACTCACTCCAAACTGTACAGAGCTCTGATACACACACCCACTGACCCAGCACTCACTACAAACTGTACAGATCTCTGATACCCACACCCACTGACCCAGCACTCACTACAAACTGTACAGAGCTGTGTTACCCACACCCACTGACCCAGCACTCAGTCCAGACTGTACAGAGCTCTGATACCCACACCCACTGACCCAGCACTCACTCCAAACGGTACAGTGCTCTGATAACCACACCCACTGACCCAGCACACAGTCCAAACTGTACAGAGCTCTGATACCCACACCCACTGACCCAGCACTCAGTCCAAACTGTACAGAGCTCTGATACCCACACCCACTGACCCAGCACTCAGTCCAAACTGTACAGAGCTCTGATCCCCACACCTACTGACCCAGCACTCACTACAAAATGTACAGAGCTCTGATACCCACACCCACTGACCCAGCACTCACTCCAAACTGTACAGAGCTCTGATACCCACACCCACTGACTCAGCACTCACTACAAACTGTACAAAGCTCTGATACCCACACCCACTGATCCAGCACTCACTACAAACTGTACAGAGCTCTGATACCCACACCCACTGACCCAGCACTCACTCCAAACTGTACAGAGCTCTGATACCCACACCCACTGACTCAGCACTCACTACAAACTGTACAGAGCTCTGATACCCACACCCAGGACCCACACTCAGTCCAAACTGTACAGAGATCTGATACCCAACACCCACTGACCCAGCACTCAGTCCAAACTGTACAGAGCTCTGATACCCACACCCACTGACCCAGCACTCACTTCAAACTGTACAGAGCTCTGATACCCACACCCACTGACCCAGCACTCACTCCAAACTGTACAGAGATCTGATACCCATACCCACTGACCCAGCACTCACTCCAAACTGTACAGAGCTCTGATACCCACACCCACTGACCCAGCACTCAGTCCAAACTGTATAGAGCTCTGATACCCACACCCACCGACCCAGCACTCACTACAAACTGTACAGAGCTCTAATACGACACCCTCTGACCCAGCACTCACTCCAAACTGTACAGAGCTCTGATACCCACACCCACAGGCCCAGCACTCACTCCAAACTATACAGAGCTCTGATACCCACACCCACTGACCCAGCACTCACTACAAACTGTACAGAGCTCTGATACCCACACCCACTGACCCAGCACTCACTACAAACTGTACAGAGCTCTGATACCCACACCCACTGACCCAGGACTCACTACAAACTGTACAGACCTTTGATACCCACACCCACTGACCCAGGACTCTCTCCAAACTGTACAGAGATCTGATACCCACACCCACTGACCCAGCACTCACTACAAACTGTACAGAGCTCTGATACCCTCACCCACTGACCCAGCACTCACTACAAACTGTACTGAGCTCTGATACCCACACCCACTGACCCAGCACTCACTCCAAACTGTACAGAGCTCTGATACCCAATACCCACTGACCCAGCACTCACTACAAACTGTACAGAGCTCTGATACCCAATACCCACTGACCCAGGACTCACTCCAAACTGTACAGAGATCTGATACCCACACCCACTGACCCAGCACTCACTACAAACTGTACAGAGCTCTGATACCCAATACCCACTGACCCAGGACTCACTACAAACTGTACAGAGCTCTGACACCCACACCCATTGGCCAAGCACTCACTCCAAACTGTACAGAGCTCTGATACCCACACCCACTGGCCCAGCACTCACTCCAAACTGTACAGAGCTCTGATACCCACACCCACTGACCCAGCACTCACTACAAACTGTACAGAGCTCTGATACCCACACCCACTGGCCCAGCACTCACTCCAAACTGTACAGAGCTCTGATACCCAATACCCACTGGCCCAGCACTCACTACAAACTGTACAGAGATCTGATACCCATACCCACTGACCCAGCACTCAGTCCAAACTGCACAGAGATCTGATACCCACACCCACTGACCCAGCACTCACTCCAAACTGTACAGAGCTCTGATACCCAATACCCACTGGCCCAGCACTCACTACAAACTGTACAGAGCTCTGATACCCACACCCACTGGCCCAGCACTCACTCCAAACTGTACAGAGCTCTGATACCCAATACCCACTGACCCAGCACTCACTACAAACTGTACAGAGCTCTGATACCCACACCTACTGACCCAGCACTCACTACAAACTGTACATCGCTCTGATACCCACACCTACTGACCCAGCACTCACTACAAACTGTACATCGCTCTGATACCCACACCTACTGACCCAGCACTCACTACAAACTGTACATCGCTCTGATACCCACACCCACTGACCCAGCACTCACTCCAAACTGCACAGAGCTCTGACACCCACACCCAGGACCCACACTCAGTCCAAACTGTACAGAGCTCTGATACCCAAGACCCACTGACCCAGCACTCACTACAAACTGTACAGAGCTCTGATACCCACACCCACTGGCCCAGCACTCACTCCAAACTGTACAGAGCTCTGATACCCAATACCCACTGACCCAGCACTCACTACAAACTGTACAGAGCTCTGATACCCACACCTACTGACCCAGCACTCACTACAAACTGTACATCGCTCTGATACCCACACCTACTGACCCAGCACTCACTACAAACTGTACATCGCTCTGATACATAAAACACCCGCTGACCCAGCACTCACTCCAAACTGTACAGCGCTCTGATACCCGCACCCACTGACCCAGCACTCACTACAAACTGTACATAGCTCTGATACATAAAACACCCGCTGACCCAGCACTCACTACAAACTGTATAGAGCTCTGATACCACACCCACTGACCCAGCACTCACTCAAACTGTACAGAGCTCTGATACCCACTGACCCAGCACCCAGTACAAACTGTACAGAGCTCTGATACACACACCCACTGACTCAGCACTCACTACAAACTGTACAGAGCTCTGATACACACACCCACTGACCCAGGACTCTCTCCAAACTGTACAGAGATCTGATACCCACACCCACTGACCCAGCACTCACTACAAACTGTACAGAGCTCTGATACACACACCCACTGACCCAGCACGCACTACAAACTGTACAGAGCTCTGATACACACACCCACTGACCCAGGACTCTCTCCAAACTGTACAGAGATCTGATACCCACACCCACTGACCCAGCACTCACTACAAACTGTACAGAGCTCTGATACCCTCACCCACTGACCCAGCACTCACTACAAACTGTACTGAGCTCTGATACCCACACCCACTGACCCAGCACTCACTCCAAACTGTACAGAGCTCTGATACCCACACCCACTGACCCAGCACTCACTACAAACTGTACAGAGATCTGATACCCACACCCACTGACCCAGCACTCACTCCAAACTGTACAGAGCTCTGATACCCAATACCCACTGACCCAGGACTCACTCCAAACTGTACAGAGCTCTGATACCCACACCCACTGACCCAGGACTCACTCCAAACTGTACAGAGCTCTGATACCCAATACCCACTGACCCAGCACTCACTACAAACTGTACAGAGCTCTGATACCCACACCCACTGACCCAGCACTCACTACAAACTGTACAGAGCTCTGATACCACACCCACTGACCCAGCACTCAGTCCAAACTGTACAGAGCTCTGATACCCACACCCACTGACCCAGCACTCACTACAAACTGTACAGAGCTCTGACACCCACACCCATTGGCCAAGCACTCACTCCAAACTGTACAGAGCTCTGATACCCACACCCACTGGCCCAGCACTCACTCCAAACTGTACAGAGCTCTGATACCCACACCCACTGACCCAGCACTCACTCCAAACTGCACAGAGATCTGATACCCACACCCACTGACCCAGCACTCACTACAAACTGTACAGAGCTCTGATACCCACACCCACTGGCCCAGCACTCACTCCAAACTGTACAGAGCTCTGATACCCAATACCCACTGGCCCAGCACTCACTACAAACTGTACAGAGCTCTGATACCCAATACCCACTGGCCCAGCACTCACTACAAACTGTACAGAGCTCTGATACCCACACCCACTGGCCCAGCACTCACTCCAAACTGTACAGAGCTCTGATACCCACACCCACTGACCCAGCACTCACTCCAAACTGTACAGAGCTCTGATACCCAATACCCACTGACCCAGCACTCACTACCAACTGTACAGAGCTCTGATACCCACACCTACTGACCCAGCACTCACTACAAACTGTACATCGCTCTGATACCCACACCTACTGACCCAGCACTCACTACAAACTGTACAGCGCTCTGATACCCGCACCCACTGACCCAGCACTCACTACAAACTGTACATAGCTCTGATACATAAAACACCCGCTGACCCAGCACTCACTACAAACTGTACAGAGCTCTGATACCACACCCACTGACCCAGCACCCAGTACAAACTGTACAGAGCTCTGATACACACACCCACTGACCCAGCACGCACTACAAACTGTACAGAGCTCTGATACACACACCCACTGACCCAGCACTCACTACAAACTGTACAGAGCTCTGATACCCACACCCACTGACCCAGCACTCACAACAAAGTGTACAGAGCTGTGTTACCCACACCCACTGACCCAGCACTCAGTCCAGACTGGACAGAGCTCTGATACCCACACCCACTGACCCAGCACTCAGTCCAAACTGTACAGAGCTCTGATACCCACACCCACTGACCCAGCACTCAGTCCAAACTGTACAGAGCTCTGATCCCCACACCTACTGACCCAGCACTCACTCCAAACTGTACAGAGCTCTGATACCCACACCCACTGACTCAGCACTCACTACAAACTGTACAGAGCTCTGATACCCACACCCACTGACCCAGCACTCACTACAAACTGTACAGAGCTCTGATACCCACACCCACTGACCCAGCACTCACTCCAAACTGTACAGAGCTCTGATACCCACACCCACTGACTCAGCACTCACTACAAACTGTACAAAGCTCTGATACCCACACCCACTGACTCAGCACTCACTCCAAACTGTACAGAGCTCTGATACCCACACCCACTGACCCAGCACTCACTCCAAACTGTACAGAGCTCTGATACCCAACACCCACTGACCCAGCACTCACTACAAACTGTACAGAGCTCTGACACCCACACCCAGGACCCACACTCAGTCCAAACTGTACAGAGATCTGATACCCAACACCCACTGACCCAGCACTCAGTCCAAACTGTACAGAGCTCTGATACCCACACCCACTGACCCAGCACTCACTACAAACTGTACAGAGCTCTGATACCCACACCCACTGACCCAGCACTCACTCCAAACTGTACAGCGCTCTGATACACACACCCACTGACCCAGCACTCACTCCAAACTGTACAGAGCTCTGATACCCACACCCACTGACTCAGCACTCACTACAAACTGTACAGAGCTCTGATACCCACACCCACTGGCCCAGCACTCTCTCCAAACTGTACAGCGCTCTGATACACACACCCACTGACCCCGCGCTCACTACAAACTGTACAGAGCTCTGATACCCACACCCACTGACTCAGCACTCACTACAACTGTACAGAGCTCTGATACCCACACCCACTGACCCAGCACTCACTACAAACTGTACATAGCTCTGATACATAAATCACCCACTGACCCAGCACTCACTCCAAACTGTACAGTGCTCTGATACCCACACCCACTGACCCAGCACTCACTACAAACTGTACAGAGCTCTGATACCCACACCTACTGACCCAGCACTCACTACAAACTGTACATAGCTCTGATACATAAAACACCCACTGACCCAGCACCCAGTACAAACTGTACAGAGCTCTGATACACACACCCACTGACCCCGCGCTCACTACAAACTGTACAGCGGTCTGATACCCACACCCACTGACCCAGCACTCACTCCAAACTGTACAGAGCTCTGATACCCACACCCACTGACCCAGCACTCACTACAAGCTGTACAGAGCTCTGATACCACACCCACTGACTCAGCACTCACTACAAGCTGTACAGAGCTCTGATACCCACACCCACTGGCCCAGCACTCACTCCAAACTGTACAGCGGTCTGATACCCACACCCACTGACCCAGCACTCACTCTAAACTGTACAGAGCTCTGATACCCACACCCACTGACCCAGCACTCACTACAAACTGTACAGAGCTCTGATACCCACACCTACTGACCCAGCACTCACTACAAACTGTACATAGCTCTGATACATAAAACACCCGCTGACCCAGCACTCACTCCAAACTGTACAGCGCTCTGATACCCGCACCCACTGACCCAGCACTCACTACAAACTGTACATAGCTCTGATACATAAAACACCCGCTGACCCAGCACTCACTACAAACTGTACAGAGCTCTGATACCACACCCACTGACCCAGCACTCACTCAAACTGTACAGAGCTCTGATACCCACACCCACTGACCCAGCACCCAGTACAAACTGTACAGAGCTCTGATACACACACCCACTGACCCAGCACGCACTACAAACTGTACAGAGCTCTGATACACACACCCACTGACCCAGCACTCACTACAAACTGTACAGAGCTCTGATACCCACACCCACTGACCCAGCACTCACAACAAAGTGTACAGAGCTGTGTTACCCACACCCACTGACCCAGCACTCAGTCCAGACTGGACAGAGCTCTGATACCCACACCCACTGACTCAGCACTCACTACAACTGTACAGAGCTCTGATACCCACACCCACTGACCCAGCACACAGTCCAAACTGTACAGAGCTCTGATACCCACACCCACTGACCCAGCACTCAGTCCAAACTGTACAGAGCTCTGATACCCACACCCACTGAGCCAGCACTCAGTCCAAACTGTACAGAGCTCTGATCCCCACACCTACTGACCCAGCACTCACTACAAACTGTACAGAGCTCTGATACCCACACCCACTGACCCAGCACTCACTCCAAACTGTACAGAGCTCTGATACCCACACCCACTGACTCAGCACTCACTACAAACTGTACAGAGCTCTGATACCCACACCCACTGACCCAGCACTCACTACAAACTGTACAGAGCTCTGATACCCACACCCACTGACCCAGCACTCACTCCAAACTGTACAGAGCTCTGATACCCACACCCACTGACTCAGCACTCACTACAAACTGTACAAAGCTCTGATACCCACACCCACTGACTCAGCACTCACTCCAAACTGTACAGAGCTCTGATACCCACACCCACTGACCCAGCACTCACTCCAAACTGTACAGAGCTCTGATACCCAACACCCACTGACCCAGCACTCACTACAAACTGTACAGAGCTCTGACACCCACACCCAGGACCCACACTCAGTCCAAACTGTACAGAGATCTGATACCCAACACCCACTGACCCAGCACTTAGTCCAAACTGTACAGAGCTCTGATACCCACACCCACTGACCCAGCACTCACTACAAACTGTACAGAGCTCTGATACCCACACCCACTGACCCAGCACTCACTCCAAACTGTACAGCGCTCTGATACACACACCCACTGACCCAGCACTCACTCCAAACTGTACAGAGCTCTGATACCCACACCCACTGACTCAGCACTCACTACAAACTGTACAGAGCTCTGATACCCACACCCACTGGCCCAGCACTCTCTCCAAACTGTACAGCGCTCTGATACACACACCCACTGACCCCGCGCTCACTACAAACTGTACAGAGCTCTGATACCCACACCCACTGACTCAGCACTCACTACAACTGTACAGAGCTCTGATACCCACACCCACTGACCCAGCACTCACTACAAACTGTACATAGCTCTGATACATAAATCACCCACTGACCCAGCACTCACTCCAAACTGTACAGTGCTCTGATACCCACACCCACTGACCCAGCACTCACTACAAACTGTACAGAGCTCTGATACCCACACCTACTGACCCAGCACTCACTACAAACTGTACATAGCTCTGATACATAAAACACCCACTGACCCAGCACTCACTCCAAACTGTACAGAGCTCTGATACCCACACCCACTGACCCAGCACTCACTACAAGCTGTACAGAGCTCTGATACCACACCCACTGACCCAGCACTCACTCAAACTGTACAGAGCTCTGATACCCACACCCACTGACCCAGCACCCAGTACAAACTGTACAGAGCTCTGATACACACACCCACTGACCCAGCACTCACTACAAACTGTACAGAGCTCTGATACACACACCCACTGACCCAGCCCTCACTACAAACTGTACAGAGCTCTGATACCCACACCCACTGACCCAGCACTCAGTCCAAACTGTACAGAGCTCTGATACCCACACCCACTGACCCAGCACTCAATGCAAACTGTACAGAGCTCTGATACCACACCCACTGACCCAGCACTCACTCAAACTGTACAGAGCTCTGATACATAAAACACCCACTGACCCAGCACTCACTCCAAACTGTACAGAGCTCTGATACCCACACCCACTGACCCAGGACCCAGTACAAACTGTACAGAGTTCTGATACACACACCCACTGACCCAGCACTCACTACAAACTGTACAGAGCTCTGATACACACACCCACTGACCCAGCACTCACTACAAACTGTACAGAGCTCTGATACCCACACCCACTGACCCAGCACTCAGTCCAAACTGTACAGAGATCTGATACCCACACCCACTGACCCAGCACTCACTACAAACTGTACAGAGCTCTGATACCCACACCCACTGACCCAGCACTCAGTCCAAACTGTACAGAGCTCTGATACCCACACCCACTGACCCAGCACTCAGTCCAAACTGTACAGAGCTCTGATACACACACCCACTGACCCAGCACTCACTACAAACTGTACAGAGCTCTGATACCCACACCCACTGACCCAGCACTCAGTCCAAACTGTACAGAGCTCTGATACCACACCCACTGACCCAGCACTCACTCAAACTGTACAGAGCTCTGATACCCACACCCACTGACCCAGCACCCAGTACAAACTGTACAGAGCTCTGATACACACACCCACTGACCCAGCACTCACTACAAACTGTACAGAGCTCTGATACCCACACCCACTGACCCAGCACTCACTCCAAACTGTACAGAGCTCTGATACCCAATACCCACTGACCCAGCACTCACTCCAAACTGTACAGAGCTCTGATACCCACACCCACTGACCCAGTACTCACTACAAACTGTACAGAGCTCTGATACCCACACCCACTGACCCAGCACTCACTACAAACTGTACAGAGCTCTGATACCCACACCCAGGACCCACACTCAGTCCAAACTGTACAGAGCTCTGATACCCAACACCCACTGACCCAGCACTCACTACAAACTGTACAGAGCTCTGATACCCACACCCAGGACCCACACTCAGTCCAAACTGTACAGAGATCTGATACCCATACCCACTGACCCAGCACTCACTCCAAACTGTACAGAGCTCTGATACCCACACCCACTGACTCAGCACTCACTCCAAACTGTACAGCGGTCTGATACACACACCCAGTGACCCCGCGCTCACTACAAACTGTACAGAGCTCTGATACCCACACCTACTGACCCAGCACTCACTACAAACTGTACATAGCTCTGATACATAAAACACCCACTGACCCAGCACTCACTCCAAACTGTACAGAGCTCTGATACCCACACCCACTGACCCAGCACTCACTACAAACTGAACAGAGCTCTGATACCCACACCCACTGGCCCAGCACTCACTACAAACTGTACAGAGCTCTGATACCCACACCCACTGACCCAGTACTCACTACAAACTGTACAGAGCTCTGATACCCACACCCACTGACCCAGCACTCACTACAAACTGTACAGAGCTCTGATACCCACACCCAGGACCCACACTCAGTCCAAACTGTACAGAGCTCTGATACCCAACACCCACTGACCCAGCACTCACTACAAACTGTACAGAGCTCTGATACCCACACCCAGGACCCACACTCAGTCCAAACTGTACAGAGATCTGATACCCATACCCACTGACCCAGCACTCACTCCAAACTGTACAGAGCTCTGATACCCACACCCACTGACTCAGCACTCACTCCAAACTGTACAGCGGTCTGATACACACACCCAGTGACCCCGCGCTCACTACAAACTGTACAGAGCTCTGATACCCACACCTACTGACCCAGCACTCACTACAAACTGTACATAGCTCTGATACATAAAACACCCACTGACCCAGCACTCACTCCAAACTGTACAGAGCTCTGATACCCACACCCACTGACCCAGCACTCACTACAAACTGTACAGAGCTCTGATACCCACACCCACTGACCCAGCACTCACTCCAAACTGTACAGTGCTCTGATACCCACACCCACTGACCCAGCACTCACTACAAACTGTACAGAGCTCTGATACCACACCCACTGACCCAGCACTCAGTCCAAACTGTACAGAGCGCTGATACCCACACCCACTGACCCAGCACTCACTACAAACTGTACAGAGCTCTGATACCACACCCACTGACCCAGCACTCACTCAAACTGTACAGAGCTCTGATACCCACTGACCCAGCACCCAGTACAAACTGTACAGAGCTCTGATACACACACCCACTGACCCAGCACGCACTACAAACTGTACAGAGCTCTGATACACACACCCACTGACCCAGCACGCACTACAAACTGTACAGAGCTCTGATACACACACCCACTGACCCAGCACTCACTACAAACTGTACAGAGCTCTGATACCCACACCCACTGACCCAGCACTCACTACAAAGTGTACAGAGCTGTGTTACCCACACCCACTGACCCAGCACTCAGTCCAGACTGTACAGAGCTCTGATACCCACACCCACTGACCCAGCACTCACTCCAAACTATACAGTGCTCTGATACCCACACCCACTGACCCAGCACACAGTCCAAACTGTACAGAGATCTGATACCCACACCCACTGACCCAGCACTCAGTCCAAACTGTACAGAGCTCTGATACCCACACCCACTGACCCAGCATTCAGTCCAAACTGTACAGAGCTCTGATCCCCACACCTACTGACCCAGCACTCACTACAAACTGTACAGAGCTCTGATACCCACACCCACTGACCCAGCACTCACTCCAAACTGTACAGAGCTCTGATACCCACACCCACTGACTCAGCACTCACTACAAACTGTACAGAGCTCTGATACCCACACCCACTGACCCAGCACTCACTACAAACTGTACAGAGCTCTGATACCCACACCCACTGACCCAGCACTAACTCCAAACTGTACAGAGCTCTGATACCCACACCCACTGACTCAGCACTCACTACAAACTGTACAGAGCTCTGATACCCACACCCACTGACTCAGCACTCACTCCAAACTGTACAGAGCTCTGATACCCACACCCACTGACCCAGCACTCACTCCAAACTGTACAGAGCTCTGATATCCAACACCCACTGACCCAGCACTCACTACAAACTGTACAGAGCTCTGACACCCACACCCAGGACCCACACTCAGTCCAAACTGTACAGAGATCTGATACCCAACACCCACTGACCCAGCACTCAGTCCAAACTGTACAGAGCTCTGATACCCACACCCACTGACCCAGCACTCACTACAAACTGTACATAGCTCTGATACATAAATCACCCACTGACCCAGCACTCACTCCAAACTGTACAGTGCTCTGATACCCACACCCACTGACCCAGCACTCACTACAAACTGTACAGAGCTCTGATACCCACACCTACTGACCCAGCACTCACTACAAACTGTACATAGCTCTGATACATAAAACACCCACTGACCCAGCACTCACTCCAAACTGTACAGAGCTCTGATACCCACACCCACTGACCCAGCACTCACTACAAGCTGTACAGAGCTCTGATACCACACCCACTGACCCAGCACTCACTCAAACTGTACAGAGCTCTGATACCCACACCCACTGACCCAGCACCCAGTACAAACTGTACAGAGCTCTGATACACACACCCACTGACCCAGCACTCACTACAAACTGTACAGAGCTCTGATACACACACCCACTGACCCAGCCCTCACTACAAACTGTACAGAGCTCTGATACCCACACCCACTGACCCAGCACTCAGTCCAAACTGTACAGAGCTCTGATACCCACACCCACTGACCCAGCACTCATTGCAAACTGTACAGAGCTCTGATACCACACCCACTGACCCAGCACTCACTCAAACTGTACAGAGCTCTGATACATAAAACACCCACTGACCCAGCACTCACTCCAAACTGTACAGAGCTCTGATACCCACACCCACTGACCCAGGACCCAGTACAAACTGTACAGAGTTCTGATACACACACCCACTGACCCAGCACTCACTACAAACTGTACAGAGCTCTGATACACACACCCACTGACCCAGCACTCACTACAAACTGTACAGAGCTCTGATACCCACACCCACTGACCCAGCACTCAGTCCAAACTGTACAGAGCTCTGATACCACACCGACTGACCCAGCACTCACTGCAAACTGTACAGAGCTCTGATACCACACCCACTGACCCAGCACCCAGTACAAACTGTACAGAGATCTGATACCCAATACCCACTGACCCAGGACTCACTCCAAACTGCAGAGAGATCTGATACCCACACCCATTGGCCCAGCACTCACTACAAACTGTACAGAGCTCTGATACCCACACCCACTGGCCCAGCACTCACTCCAAACTGTACAGAGCTCTGATACCCACTCCCACTGACCCAGCACTCACTCCAAACTGTACAGAGCTCTGATACCCACACCCACTGACCCAGCACTCACTACAAACTGTACAGAGCTCTGATACCCACACTAATTGGCCCAGCACTCACTCCAAACTGTACAGAGCTCTGATACCCACACCCACTGACCCAGTACTCACTACAAACTGTACAGAGCTCTGATACCCACACCCACTGACCCAGCACTCACTACAAACTGTACAGAGCTCTGATACCCACACCCAGGACCCACACTCAGTCCAAACTGTACAGAGCTCTGATACCCAACACCCACTGACCCAGCACTCACTACAAAGTGTACAGAGCTCTGATACCCACACCCACTGACCCAGCACTCACTACAAACTGTACAGAGCTCTGATACCCACACCCAGGACCCACACTCAGTCCAAACTGTACAGAGATCTGATACCCATACCCACTGACCCAGCACTCACTACAAACTGTACAGAGCTCTGATACCCACACCCACTGACCCAGCACTCACTACAAACTGTACAGAGCTCTGATACCCACACCCAGGACCCACACTCAGTCCAAACTGTACAGAGCTCTGATACCCACACCTACTGACCCAGCACACACTACAAACTGTACAGTGCTCTGATACCCACACCCACTGACCCAGCACTCACTACAAACTGTACAGCGGTCTGATACACACACCCAGTGACCCCGCGCTCACTACAAACTGTACAGAGCTCTGATACCCACACCTACTGACCCAGCACTCACTACAAACTGTACATAGCTCTGATACATAAAACACCCACTGACCCAGCACTCACTCCAAACTGTACAGTGCTCTGATACCCACACCCACTGACCCAGCACTCACTACAAACTGTACAGAGCTCTGATACCCACACCCACTGACCCAGCACTCACTACAAACTGTACAGAGCTCTGATACCCACTGACCCAGCACCCAGTACAAACTGTACAGAGCTCTGATACCCACTGACCCAGCACCCAGTACAAACTGTACAGAGCTCTGATACACACACCCACTGACCCAGCACGCACTACAAACTGTACAGAGCTCTGATACACACACCCACTGACCCAGCACGCACTACAAACTGTTCAGAGCTCTGATACACACACCCACTGACCCAGCACTCACTACAAACTGTACAGAGCTCTGATACCCACACCCACTGACCCAGCACTCACTACAAAGTGTACAGAGCTGTGTTACCCACACCCACTGACCCAGCACTCAGTCCAAACTGTCCAGCGCTCTGATACCCGCACCCACTGACCCAGCACTCACTCCAAACTGTACAGAGCTCTGATACCCACACCCACTGACCCAGCACTCACTCCAAACTATACAGAGCTCTGATACCCACACCCACTGACCCAGCACTCACTACAAACTGTACAGAGCTCTGATACCCACACCCACTGACCCAGCACTCACTACAAACTGTACAGAGCTCTGATACCCACACCCACTGACCCAGCACTCACTACAAAGTGTACAGAGCTGTGTTACCCACACCCACTGACCCAGCACTCAGTCCAAACTGTCCAGCGCTCTGATACCCGCACCCACTGACCCAGCACTCACTCCAAACTGTACAGAGCTCTGATACCCACACCCACTGACCCAGCACTCACTCCAAACTATACAGAGCTCTGATACCCACACCCACTGACCCAGCACTCACTACAAACTGTACAGAGCTCTGATACCCACACCCACTGACCCAGCACTCACTACAAACTGTACAGAGCTCTGATACCCACACCCACTGACCCAGCACTCAGTCCAAACTGTACAGAGCTCTGATACCCACACCCACTGACCCAGCACTCAGTCCAAACTGTACAGAGCTCTGATACCCACACCCACTGACCCAGCATTCAGTCCAAACTGTACAGAGCTCTGATCCCCACACCTACTGACCCAGCACTCACTACAAACTGTACAGAGCTCTGATACCCACACCCACTGACCCAGCACTCACTACAAACTGTACAGAGCTCTGATACCCACACCCACTGACCCAGCACTAACTCCAAACTGTACAGAGCTCTGATACCCACACCCACTGACTCAGCACTCACTACAAACTGTACAGAGCTCTGATACCCACACCCACTGACTCAGCACTCACTCCAAACTGTACAGAGCTCTGATACCCACACCCACTGACCCAGCACTCACTCCAAACTGTACAGAGCTCTGATATCCAACACCCACTGACCCAGCACTCACTACAAACTGTACAGAGCTCTGACACCCACACCCAGGACCCACACTCAGTCCAAACTGTACAGAGATCTGATACCCAACACCCACTGACCCAGCACTCAGTCCAAACTGTACAGAGCTCTGATACCCACACCCACTGACCCAGCACTCACTACAAACTGTACAGAGCTCTGATACCCACACCTACTGACCCAGCACTCACTCCAAACTGTACAGCGCTCTGATACACACACCCACTGACCCAGCACTCACTCCAAACTGTACAGAGCTCTGATACCCACACCCACTGACTCAGCACTCACTACAAACTGTACAGAGCTCTGATACCCACACCCACTGGCCCAGCACTCACTCCAAACTGTACAGCGCTCTGATACACACACCCACTGACCCCGCGCTCACTACAAACTGTACAGAGCTCTGATACCCACACCCACTGACTCAGCACTCACTACAACTGGACAGAGCTCTGATACCCACACCCACTGACCCAGCACTCACTACAAACTGTACATAGCTCTGATACATAAATCACCCACTGACCCAGCACTCACTCCAAACTGTACAGTGCTCTGATACCCACACCCACTGACCCAGCACTCACTACAAACTGTACAGAGCTCTGATACCCACACCTACTGACCCAGCACTCACTACAAACTGTACATAGCTCTGATACATAAAACACCCACTGACCCAGCACTCACTCCAAACTGTACAGAGCTCTGATACCCACACCCACTGACCCAGCACTCACTACAAACTGTACAGAGATCTGATACCCACACCCACTGACCCAGATCCCAGTACAAACTGTACAGAGCTCTGATACACACACCCACTGACCCAGCACTCACTACAAACTGTACAGAGCTCTGATACACACACCCACTGACCCAGCCCTCACTACAAACTGTACAGAGCTCTGATACCCACACCCACTGACCCAGCACTCAGTCCAAACTGTACAGAGCTCTGATACCCACACCCACTGACCCAGCACCCAGTACAAACTGTACAGAGCTCTGATACACACACCCACTGACCCAGCACTCACTACAAACTGTACAGAGCTCTGATACACACACCCACTGACCCAGCCCTCACTACAAACTGTACAGAGCTCTGATACCCACACCCACTGACCCAGCACTCAGTCCAAACTGTACAGAGCTCTGATACCCACACCCACTGACCCAGCACCCAGTACAAACTGTACAGAGCTCTGATACACACACCCACTGACCCAGCACTCACTACAAACTGTACAGAGCTCTGATACCCACACCCACTGACCCAGCACTCACTCCAAACTGTACAGAGCTCTGATACCCACACCCACTACCCAGCACTCACTCCAAACTGTACAGAGCTCTGATACCCACACCCACTGACCCAGCACTCACTACAAACTGTACAGAGCTCTGATACCCACACCCACTGACCCAGCACTCACTCAAACTGTACAGAGCTCTGAAACCCATACCCACTGGCCCAGCACTCACTCCAAACTGTACAGAGCTCTGATACCCACACCCACTGACCCAGCACTCACTCCAAACTGTACAGAGCTCTGATACCCACACCCACTGACCCAGCACTCACTACAAACTGTACAGAGCTCTGATACCCACACTAATTGGCCCAGCACTCACTCCAAACTGTACAGAGATCTGATACCCACACCCACTGACCCAGCACTCACTACAAACTGTACAAAGCTCTGATACCCACACCCAGGACCCACACTCAGTCCAAACTGTACAGAGCTCTGATACCCAACACCCACTGACCCAGCACTCACTACAAAGTGTACAGAGCTCTGATACCCACACCCACTGACCCAGCACTCACTACAAACTGTACAGAGCTCTGATACCCACACCCAGGACCCACACTCAGTCCAAACTGTACAGAGATCTGATACCCATACCCACTGACCCAGCACTCAGTCCAAACTGCACAGAGATCTGATACCCACACCCACTGACCCAGCACTCACTCCAAACTGTACAGAGCTCTGATACCACACCCACTGACCCAGCACTCACTACAAACTGTACAGAGATCTGATACCCACACCCACTGACCCAGCACTCACTACAAACTGTACAGAGCTCTGATACCCACACCCATTGGCCCAGCACTCACTACAAACTGTACAGAGCTCTGATACCCAATACACACTGACCCAGCACTCACTACAAACTGTACAGAGCTCTGATCCCCACACCCATTGGCCCAGCACTCACTACAAACTGTACAGAGATCTGATACCCACACCCACTGACCCAGCACTCACTACAAACTGTACAGAGCTCTGATACCCACACCCATTGGCCCAGCACTCACTACAAACTGTACAGAGCTCTGATACCCACACCCACTGACCCAGCACTCACTACAAACTGTACAGAGATCTGATACCCACACCCATTGGCCCAGCACTCACTACAAACTGTACAGAGCTCTGATACCCACACCCACTGACCCAGCACTCACTCCAAACTGTACAGAGATCTGATACCCACACCCACTGACCCAGCACTCACTACAAACTGTACAGAGCTCTGATACCCACACCCATTGGCCCAGCACTCACTACAAACTGTACAGAGCTCTGATACCCACACCCACTGACCCAGGACTCACTCCAAACTGTACAGAGATCTGATACCCACACCCACTGACCCAGCACTCACTCCAAACTGTACGGAGCTCTGATACCCACACCCACTGACCCAGCACTCACGACAAACTGTAAAGAGCTCTGATACCCACACCCACTGACCCAACACTCACTACAAACTGTACAGCGCTCTGATACCCACACCCACTGGCCCAGCACTCACGACAAACTGTAAAGAGCTCTGATACCCACACCCACTGACCCAACACTCACTACAAACTGTACAGAGCTCTGATACCCACACCCATTGGCCCAGCACTCACTCCAAACTGTACAGAGCTCTGATACCCACACCCACTGACCCAGCACTCACTACAAACTGTACAGATCTGATACCCAGACCCAGGACCCACACTCAGTCCAAACTGTACAGAGCTCTGATACCCAACACCCACTGACCCAGCACTCACTAAAAACTGTACAGAGCTCTGATACCCACACCCACTGACCCAGCACTCACTACAAACTGTACAGAGCTCAGATACCCAGACCCAGGACCCACACTCAGTCCAAACTGTACAGAGCTCTGATACCCAACACCCACTGACCCAGCACTCACTACAAACTGTACAGAGCTCTGATACCCACACCCACTGACCCACACTCAGTCCAAACTGTACAGAGCTCTGATACCCAACACCCACTGACCCAGCACTCACTACAAACTGTACAGAGCTCTGATACCCACACCCACTGACCCAGCACTCACTACAAACTGTACAGAGCTCTGATACCCACACCTACTGACCCAGTACTCACTACAAACTGTACATAGCTCTGATACATAAAACACCCACTGACCCAGCACTCACTCCAAACTGTACAGTGCTCTGATACCCACACCTACTGACCCAGCACTCACTACAAACTGTACAGAGCTCTGATTCCCACACCCACTGACCCAGCACTCACTACAAACTGTACAGAGCTCTGATACCCACACCCACTGACCCAGCACTCACTACAAACTGTACAGAGCTCTGATACCCACACCTACTGACCCAGCACTCACTACAAACTGTACAGAGCTCTGATACCACACCCACTGACCCAGCACTCACTCAAACTGTACAGAGCTCTGATACCCACACCCACTGACCCAGCACTCACTACAAACTGTACAGAGCTCTGATACCCACACCCACTGATCCAGCACTCACTCAAACTGTACAGAGCTCTGATACCCACACCCACTGACCCAGCACTCACTACAAACTGTACAGAGCTCTGATACCACACCCACTGACCCAGCACTCACTCAAACTGTACAGAGCTCTGATACACACACCCACTGACCCAGCACTCAGTCCAAACTGTACAGAGCTCTGATACCCACACCCACTGACCCAGCACCCACTACAAACTGTACAGAGCTCTGATACCCACACCCACTGACCCAGCACTCACTACAAACTGTACAGAGCTCTGATACACACACCTACTGACCCAGCACTCACTACAAACTGTACAGAGCTCTGATACCCACACCCACTGACCCAGCACTCACTCCAAACTGTACAGAGATCTGATACCCACACCCATTGGCCCAGCACTCACTACAAACTGTACAGAGCTCTGAAACCCACACCCACTGGCCCAGCACTCACTACAAACTGTACAGAGCTCTGATACCCACACCCACTGACCCAGCACTCACTCCAAACTGTACAGAGCTCTGATACCCACACCCACTGACCCAGCACTCACTGCAAACTGTAAAGAGCTCTGATACCCACACCCATTGGCCCAGCACTCACTCCAAACTGTACAGAGCTCTGATACCCACACCCACTGACCCAGCACTCACTACAAACTGTAAGAGCTCTGATACCCACACCCACTGACCCAGCACTCACTACAAACTGTACAGAGCTCTGATACCCAGACCCAGGACCCACACTCAGTCCAAACTGTACAGAGCTCTGATACCCAACACACACTGACCCAGCACTCACTACAAACTGTACAGAGCTCTGATACCCACACCCACTGACCCAGCACTCACTACAAACTGTACAGAGCTGATACCCACACCCAGGACCCACACTCAGTCCAAACTGTACAGAGATCTGATACCCATACCCACTGACCCAGCACTCACTACAAACTGTACAGAGCTCTGATACCCACACCCACTGACCCAGCACTCACTCAAACTGTACAGAGCTCTGATACCCACACCCACTGACTCAGCACTCACTACAAACTGTACAGAGCTCTGATACCCACACCCACTGACTCAGCACTCACTACAAACTGTACAGAGCTCTGATACCCACACCCACTGACCCAGCACTCACTCAAACTGTACAGAGCTCTGATACCCACACCCACTGACCCAGCACTCACTACAAACTGTACAGAGCTGATACCCACACCCAGGACCCACACTCAGTCCAAACTGTACAGAGATCTGATACCCATACCCACTGACCCAGCACTCACTCCAAACTGTACAGAGCTCTGATACCCACACCCACTGACTCAGCACTCACTACAAACTGTACAGAGCTCTGATACCCACACCCACTGACCCAGCACTCACTCCAAACTGTACAGCGGTCTGATACACACACCCAGTGACCCCGCGCTCACTACAAACTGTACAGAGCTCTGATACCCACACCCACTGACCCAGCACTCACTACAAACTGTACATAGCTCTGCTACATAAAACACCCACTGACCCAGCACACTCCAAACTGTACAGTGCTCTGATACCCACACCCACTGACCCAGCACTCACTACAAACTGTACAGAGCTCTGATACCCACACCTACTGACCCAGCACTCACTACAAACTGTACATAGCTCTGATACATAAAACACCCACTGACCCAGCACTCACTCCAAACTGTACAGTGCTCTGATACCCACACCCACTGACCCAGCACTCACTACAAACTGTACAAAGCTCTGATACCCACACCCAGGACCCACACTCAGTCCAAACTGTACAGAGCTCTGATACCCAACACCCACTGACCCAGCACTCACTACAAAGTGTACAGAGCTCTGATACCCACACCCACTGACCCAGCACTCACTACAAACTGTACAGAGCTCTGATACCCACACCCAGGACCCACACTCAGTCCAAACTGTACAGAGATCTGATACCCATACCCACTGACCCAGCACTCAGTCCAAACTGCACAGAGATCTGATACCCACACCCACTGACCCAGCACTCACTCCAAACTGTACAGAGCTCTGATACCCAATACACACTGACCCAGCACTCACTACAAACTGTACAGAGCTCTGATCCCCACACCCATTGGCCCAGCACTCACTACAAACTGTACAGAGATCTGATACCCACACCCACTGACCCAGCACTCACTACAAACTGTACAGAGCTCTGATACCCACACCCATTGGCCCAGCACTCACTACAAACTGTACAGAGCTCTGATACCCACACCCACTGACCCAGCACTCACTACAAACTGTACAGAGATCTGATACCCACACCCATTGGCCCAGCACTCACTACAAACTGTACAGAGCTCTGATACCCACACCCACTGACCCAGCACTCACTCCAAACTGTACAGAGATCTGATACCCACACCCACTGACCCAGCACTCACTACAAACTGTACAGAGCTCTGATACCCACACCCATTGGCCCAGCACTCACTACAAACTGTACAGAGCTCTGATACCCACATCCACTGACCCAGGACTCACTCCAAACTGTACAGAGATCTGATACCCACACCCACTGACCCAGCACTCACTCCAAACTGTACGGAGCTCTGATACCCACACCCACTGACCCAGCACTCACGACAAACTGTAAAGAGCTCTGATACCCACACCCACTGACCCAACACTCACTACAAACTGTACAGCGCTCTGATACCCACACCCACTGGCCCAGCACTCACGACAAACTGTAAAGAGCTCTGATACCCACACCCACTGACCCAACACTCACTACAAACTGTACAGAGCTCTGATACCCACACCCATTGGCCCAGCACTCACTCCAAACTGTACAGAGCTCTGATACCCACACCCACTGACCCAGCACTCACTACAAACTGTACAGAGCTCTGATACCCAGACCCAGGACCCACACTCAGTCCAAACTGTACAGAGCTCTGATACCCAACACCCACTGACCCAGCACTCACTAAAAACTGTACAGAGCTCTGATACCCACACCTACTGACCCAGCACTCACTACAAACTGTACATAGCTCTGATACATAAAACACCCACTGACCCAGCACTCACTCCAAACTGTACAGAGCTCTGATACCCACACCCACTGACCCAGCACTCACTACAAACTGTACAGAGATCTGATACCCACACCCACTGACCCAGATCCCAGTACAAACTGTACAGAGCTCTGATACACACACCCACTGACCCAGCACTCACTACAAACTGTACAGAGCTCTGATACACACACCCACTGACCCAGCCCTCACTACAAACTGTACAGAGCTCTGATACCCACACCCACTGACCCAGCACTCAGTCCAAACTGTACAGAGCTCTGATACCCACACCCACTGACCCAGCACCCAGTACAAACTGTACAGAGCTCTGATACACACACCCACTGACCCAGCACTCACTACAAACTGTACAGAGCTCTGATACACACACCCACTGACCCAGCCCTCACTACAAACTGTACAGAGCTCTGATACCCACACCCACTGACCCAGCACTCAGTCCAAACTGTAAAGAGCTCTGATACCCACACCCACTGACCCAGCACCCAGTACAAACTGTACAGAGCTCTGATACACACACCCACTGACCCAGCACTCACTACAAACTGTACAGAGCTCTGATACCCACACCCACTGACCCAGCACTCACTCCAAACTGTACAGAGCTCTGATACCCACACCCACTGTCCCAGCACTCACTCCAAACTGTACAGAGCTCTGATACCCACACCCACTGACCCAGCACTCACTACAAACTGTACAGAGCTCTGATACCCACACCCACTGACCCAGCACTCACTCAAACTGTACAGAGCTCTGATACATAAAACACCCACTGACCCAGCACTCACTCCAAACTGTACAGAGCTCTGATACCCACACCCACTGACCCAGCACTCACTACAAACTGTACAGAGCTCTGATACCCACACTAATTGGCCCAGCACTCACTCCAAACTGTACAGAGATCTGATACCCACACCCACTGACCCAGCACTCACTACAAACTGTACAAAGCTCTGATACCCACACCCAGGACCCACACTCAGTCCAAACTGTACAGAGCTCTGATACCCAACACCCACTGACCCAGCACTCACTACAAAGTGTACAGAGCTCTGATACCCACACCCACTGACCCAGCACTCACTACAAACTGTACAGAGCTCTGATACCCACACCCAGGACCCACACTCAGTCCAAACTGTACAGAGATCTGATACCCATACCCACTGACCCAGCACTCAGTCCAAACTGCACAGAGATCTGATACCCACACCCACTGACCCAGCACTCACTCCAAACTGTACAGAGCTCTGATACCCAATACACACTGACCCAGCACTCACTACAAACTGTACAGAGCACTGATCCCCACACCCATTGGCCCAGCACTCACTACAAACTGTACAGAGATCTGATACCCACACCCACTGACCCAGCACTCACTACAAACTGTACAGAGCTCTGATACCCACACCCATTGGCCCAGCACTCACTACAAACTGTACAGAGCTCTGATACCCACACCCACTGACCCAGCACTCACTACAAACTGTACAGAGATCTGATACCCACACCCATTGGCCCAGCACTCACTACAAACTGTACAGAGCTCTGATACCCACACCCACTGACCCAGCACTCACTCCAAACTGTACAGAGATCTGATACCCACACCCACTGACCCAGCACTCACTACAAACTGTACAGAGCTCTGATACCCACACCCATTGGCCCAGCACTCACTACAAACTGTACAGAGCTCTGATACCCACACCCACTGACCCAGGACTCACTCCAAACTGTACAGAGATCTGATACCCACACCCACTGACCCAGCACTCACTCCAAACTGTACGGAGCTCTGATACCCACACCCACTGACCCAGCACTCACGACAAACTGTAAAGAGCTCTGATACCCACACCCACTGACCCAACACTCACTACAAACTGTACAGCGCTCTGATACCCACACCCACTGGCCCAGCACTCACGACAAACTGTAAAGAGCTCTGATACCCACACCCACTGACCCAACACTCACTACAAACTGTACAGAGCTCTGATACCCACACCCATTGGCCCAGCACTCACTCCAAACTGTACAGAGCTCTGATACCCACACCCACTGACCCAGCACTCACTCCAAACTGTACAGAGCTCTGATACCCAGACCCAGGACCCACACTCAGTCCAAACTGTACAGAGCTCTGATACCCAACACCCACTGACCCAGCACTCACTAAAAACTGTACAGAGCTCTGATACCCACACCCACTGACCCAGCACTCACTACAAACTGTACAGAGCTCAGATACCCAGACCCAGGACCCACACTCAGTCCAAACTGTACAGAGCTCTGATACCCAACACCCACTGACCCAGCACTCACTACAAACTGTACAGAGCTCTGATACCCACACCCACTGACCCAGCACTCACTACAAACTGTACAGAGCTCTGATACCCACACCTACTGACCCAGTACTCACTACAAACTGTACATAGCTCTGATACATAAAACACCCACTGACCCAGCACTCACTCCAAACTGTACAGTGCTCTGATACCCACACCTACTGACCCAGCACTCACTACAAACTGTACAGAGCTCTGATACCCACACCCACTGACCCAGCACTCACTACAAACTGTACAGAGCTCTGATACCCACACCCACTGACCCAGCACTCACTACAAACTGTACAGAGCTCTGATACCCACACCTACTGACCCAGCACTCACTACAAACTGTACAGAGCTCTGATACCACACCCACTGACCCAGCACTCACTCAAACTGTACAGAGCTCTGATACCCACACCCACTGACCCAGCACTCACTACAAACTGTACAGAGCTCTGATACCCACACCCACTGATCCAGCACTCACTCAAACTGTACAGAGCTCTGATACCCACACCCACTGACCCAGCACTCACTACAAACTGTACAGAGCTCTGATACCACACCCACTGACCCAGCACTCACTCAAACTGTACAGAGCTCTGATACACACACCCACTGACCCAGCACTCAGTCCAAACTGTACAGAGCTCTGATACCCACACCCACTGACCCAGCTCTCACTCCAAACTGTACAGAGCTCTGATACCCACACCCACTGACCCAGCACTCACTCCAAACTGTACAGAGCTCTGATACCCACACCCACTGACCCAGCACTCACTCCAAACTGTACAGAGATCTGATACCCACACCCATTGGCCCAGCACTCACTACAAACTGTACAGAGCTCTGAAACCCACACCCACTGGCCCAGCACTCACTACAAACTGTACAGAGCTCTGATACCCACACCCACTGACCCAGCACTCACTCCAAACTGTACAGAGCTCTGATACCCACACCCACTGACCCAGCACTCACTACAAACTGTAAAGAGCTCTGATACCCACACCCATTGGCCCAGCACTCACTCCAAACTGTACAGAGCTCTGATACCCACACCCACTGACCCAGCACTCACTACAAACTGTAAGAGCTCTGATACCCACACCCACTGACCCAGCACTCACTACAAACTGTACAGAGCTCTGATACCCAGACCCAGGACCCACACTCAGTCCAAACTGTACAGAGCTCTGATACCCAACACACACTGACCCAGCACTCACTACAAACTGTACAGAGCTCTGATACCCACACCCACTGACCCAGCACTCACTACAAACTGTACAGAGCTGATACCCACACCCAGGACCCACACTCAGTCCAAACTGTACAGAGATCTGATACCCATACCCACTGACCCAGCACTCACTACAAACTGTACAGAGCTCTGATACCCACACCCACTGACCCAGCACTCACTCAAACTGTACAGAGCTCTGATACCCACACCCACTGACTCAGCACTCACTACAAACTGTACAGAGCTCTGATACCCACACCCACTGACTCAGCACTCACTACAAACTGTACAGAGCTCTGATACCCACACCCACTGACCCAGCACTCACTCAAACTGTACAGAGCTCTGATACCCACACCCACTGACCCAGCACTCACTACAAACTGTACAGAGCTGATACCCACACCCAGGACCCACACTCAGTCCAAACTGTACAGAGATCTGATACCCATACCCACTGACCCAGCACTCACTCCAAACTGTACAGAGCTCTGATACCCACACCCACTGACTCAGCACTCACTACAAACTGTACAGAGCTCTGATACCCACACCCACTGACCCAGCACTCACTCCAAACTGTACAGCGGTCTGATACACACACCCAGTGACCCCGCGCTCACTACAAACTGTACAGAGCTCTGATACCCACACCCACTGACCCAGCACTCACTACAAACTGTACATAGCTCTGCTACATAAAACACCCACTGACCCAGCACACTCCAAACTGTACAGTGCTCTGATACCCACACCCACTGACCCAGCACTCACTACAAACTGTACAGAGCTCTGATACCCACACCTACTGACCCAGCACTCACTACAAACTGTACATAGCTCTGATACATAAAACACCCACTGACCCAGCACTCACTCCAAACTGTACAGTGCTCTGATACCCACACCCACTGACCCAGCACTCACTACAAACTGTACAAAGCTCTGATACCCACACCCAGGACCCACACTCAGTCCAAACTGTACAGAGCTCTGATACCCAACACCCACTGACCCAGCACTCACTACAAAGTGTACAGAGCTCTGATACCCACACCCACTGACCCAGCACTCACTACAAACTGTACAGAGCTCTGATACCCACACCCAGGACCCACACTCAGTCCAAACTGTACAGAGATCTGATACCCATACCCACTGACCCAGCACTCAGTCCAAACTGCACAGAGATCTGATACCCACACCCACTGACCCAGCACTCACTCCAAACTGTACAGAGCTCTGATACCCAATACACACTGACCCAGCACTCACTACAAACTGTACAGAGCTCTGATCCCCACACCCATTGGCCCAGCACTCACTACAAACTGTACAGAGATCTGATACCCACACCCACTGACCCAGCACTCACTACAAACTGTACAGAGCTCTGATACCCACACCCATTGGCCCAGCACTCACTACAAACTGTACAGAGCTCTGATACCCACACCCACTGACCCAGCACTCACTACAAACTGTACAGAGATCTGATACCCACACCCATTGGCCCAGCACTCACTACAAACTGTACAGAGCTCTGATACCCACACCCACTGACCCAGCACTCACTCCAAACTGTACAGAGATCTGATACCCACACCCACTGACCCAGCACTCACTACAAACTGTACAGAGCTCTGATACCCACACCCATTGGCCCAGCACTCACTACAAACTGTACAGAGCTCTGATACCCACACCCACTGACCCAGGACTCACTCCAAACTGTACAGAGATCTGATACCCACACCCACTGACCCAGCACTCACTCCAAACTGTACGGAGCTCTGATACCCACACCCACTGACCCAGCACTCACGACAAACTGTAAAGAGCTCTGATACCCACACCCACTGACCCAACACTCACTACAAACTGTACAGCGCTCTGATACCCACACCCACTGGCCCAGCACTCACGACAAACTGTAAAGAGCTCTGATACCCACACCCACTGACCCAACACTCACTACAAACTGTACAGAGCTCTGATACCCACACCCATTGGCCCAGCACTCACTCCAAACTGTACAGAGCTCTGATACCCACACCCACTGACCCAGCACTCACTACAAACTGTGCAGAGCTCTGATACCCAGACCCAGGACCCACACTCAGTCCAAACTGTACAGAGCTCTGATACCCAACACCCACTGACCCAGCACTCACTAAAAACTGTACAGAGCTCTGATACCCACACCCACTGACCCAGCACTCACTACAAACTGTACAGAGCTCTGATACCCACACCCAGGACCCACACTCAGTCCAAACTGTACAGAGATCTGATACCCATACCCACTGACCCAGCACTCACTACAAACTGTACAGAGCTCTGATACCCACACCCAGGACCCACACTCAGTCCAAACTGTACAGAGATCTGATACCCATACCCACTGACCCAGCACTCACTACAAACTGTACAGAGCTCTGATACCCAACACCCACTGACCCAGCACTCACTCCAAACTGTACAGAGCTCTGATACCCACACCCACTGACCCAGCACTCACTCCAAACTGTACAGAGCTCTGATACCCACACCCACTGACCCAGCACTCACTACAAACTGTACAGAGCTCAGATACCCAGACCCAGGACCCACACTCAGTCCAAACTGTACAGAGCTCTGATACCCAACACCCACTGACCCAGCACTCACTACAAACTGTACAGAGCTCTGATACCCACACCCACTGACCCAGCACTCACTACAAACTGTACAGAGCTCTGATACCCACACCTACTGACCCAGTACTCACTACAAACTGTACATAGCTCTGATACATAAAACACCCACTGACCCAGCACTCACTCCAAACTGTACAGTGCTCTGATACCCACACCTACTGACCCAGCACTCACTACAAACTGTACAGAGCTCTGATACCCACACCCACTGACCCAGCACTCACTACAAACTGTACAGAGCTCTGATACCCACACCCACTGACCCAGCACTCACTACAAACTGTACAGAGCTCTGATACCCACACCTACTGACCCAGCACTCACTACAAACTGTACAGAGCTCTGATACCACACCCACTGACCCAGCACTCACTCAAACTGTACAGAGCTCTGATACCCACACCCACTGACCCAGCACTCACTACAAACTGTACAGAGCTCTGATACCCACACCCACTGATCCAGCACTCACTCAAACTGTACAGAGCTCTGATACCCACACCCACTGACCCAGCACTCACTACAAACTGTACAGAGCTCTGATACCACACCCACTGACCCAGCACTCACTCAAACTGTACAGAGCTCTGATACACACACCCACTGACCCAGCACTCAGTCCAAACTGTACAGAGCTCTGATACCCACACCCACTGACCCAGCACTCACTCCAAACTGTACAGAGCTCTGATACCCACACCCACTGACCCAGCACTCACTCCAAACTGTACAGAGCTCTGATACCCACACCCACTGACCCAGCACTCACTCCAAACTGTACAGAGATCTGATACCCACACCCATTGGCCCAGCACTCACTACAAACTGTACAGAGCTCTGAAACCCACACCCACTGGCCCAGCACTCACTACAAACTGTACAGAGCTCTGATACCCACACCCACTGACCCAGCACTCACTCCAAACTGTACAGAGCTCTGATACCCACACCCACTGACCCAGCACTCACTACAAACTGTAAAGAGCTCTGATACCCACACCCATTGGCCCAGCACTCACTCCAAACTGTACAGAGCTCTGATACCCACACCCACTGACCCAGCACTCACTACAAACTGTAAGAGCTCTGATACCCACACCCACTGACCCAGCACTCACTACAAACTGTACAGAGCTCTGATACCCAGACCCAGGACCCACACTCAGTCCAAACTGTACAGAGCTCTGATACCCAACACACACTGACCCAGCACTCACTACAAACTGTACAGAGCTCTGATACCCACACCCACTGACCCAGCACTCACTACAAACTGTACAGAGCTGATACCCACACCCAGGACCCACACTCAGTCCAAACTGTACAGAGATCTGATACCCATACCCACTGACCCAGCACTCACTACAAACTGTACAGAGCTCTGATACCCACACCCACTGACCCAGCACTCACTCAAACTGTACAGAGCTCTGATACCCACACCCACTGACTCAGCACTCACTACAAACTGTACAGAGCTCTGATACCCACACCCACTGACTCAGCACTCACTACAAACTGTACAGAGCTCTGATACCCACACCCACTGACCCAGCACTCACTCAAACTGTACAGAGCTCTGATACCCACACCCACTGACCCAGCACTCACTACAAACTGTACAGAGCTGATACCCACACCCAGGACCCACACTCAGTCCAAACTGTACAGAGATCTGATACCCATACCCACTGACCCAGCACTCACTCCAAACTGTACAGAGCTCTGATACCCACACCCACTGACTCAGCACTCACTACAAACTGTACAGAGCTCTGATACCCACACCCACTGACCCAGCACTCACTCCAAACTGTACAGCGGTCTGATACACACACCCAGTGACCCCGCGCTCACTACAAACTGTACAGAGCTCTGATACCCACACCCACTGACCCAGCACTCACTACAAACTGTACATAGCTCTGCTACATAAAACACCCACTGACCCAGCACACTCCAAACTGTACAGTGCTCTGATACCCACACCCACTGACCCAGCACTCACTACAAACTGTACAGAGCTCTGATACCCACACCTACTGACCCAGCACTCACTACAAACTGTACATAGCTCTGATACATAAAACACCCACTGACCCAGCACTCACTCCAAACTGTACAGTGCTCTGATACCCACACCCACTGACCCAGCACTCAGTCCAAACTGTACAGAGCTCTGATACCCACACCCACTGACCCAGCACTCAGTCCAAACTGTACAGAGCTCTGATACCCACACCCACTGACCCAGCACTCAGTCCAAACTGTACAGAGCTCTGATACCCACACCCACTGACCCAGCACTCACTACAAACTGTACAAAGCTCTGATACCACACCCACTGACCCAGCACTCACTCAAACTGTACAGAGCTCTGATACCCACCCCCACTGACCCAGCACCCAGTACAAACTGTACAGAGCTCTGATACACACACCCACTGACCCAGCACTCACTACAAACTGTACAGAGCTCTGATACACACACCCACTGACCCAGCACTCACTACAAACTGTACAGAGCTCTGATACCCACACCCACTGACCCAGCACTCACTACAAACTGTACAGAGCTCTGATACCCACACCCACTGACCCAGCACTCACTCCAAACGGTACAGTGCTCTGATACCCACACCCACTGACCCAGCACACAGTCCAAACTGTACAGAGCTCTGATACCCACACCCACTGACCCAGCACTCAGTCCAAACTGTACAGAGCTCTGATACCCACACCCACTGACCCAGCACTCAGTCCAAACTGTACAGAGCTCTGATCCCCACACCTACTGACCCAGCACTCACTACAAAATGTACAGAGCCCTGATACCCACACCCACTGACCCAGCACTCACTCCAAACTGTACAGAGCTCTGATACCCACACCCACTGACTCAGCACTCACTACAAACTGTACAAAGCTCTGATACCCACACCCACTGATCCAGCACTCACTACAAACTGTACAGAGCTCTGATACCCACACCCACTGACCCAGCACTCACTCCAAACTGTACAGAGCTCTGATACCCACACCCACTGACTCAGCACTCACTACAAACTGTACAGAGCTCTGATACCCACACCCAGGACCCACACTCAGTCCAAACTGTACAGAGATCTGATACCCAACACCCACTGACCCAGCACTCAGTCCAAACTGTACAGAGCTCTGATACCCACACCCACTGACCCAGCACTCACTACAAACTATACAGAGCTCTGATACCCACACCCACTGACCCAGCACTCACTCCAAACTGTACAGCGCTCTGATACACACACCCACTGACCCAGCACTCACTACAAACTGTACAGAGCTCTGATACCCACACCCACTGACCCAGCACTCACTACAAACTGTACAGAGCTGTGTTACCCACACCCACTGACCCAGCACTCAGTCCAGACTGTACAGAGCTCTGATACCCACACCCACTGACCCAGCACTCACTCCAAACGGTACAGTGCTCTGATACCCACACCCACTGACCCAGCACACAGTCCAAACTGTACAGAGCTCTGATACCCACACCCACTGACCCAGCACTCAGTCCAAACTGTACAGAGCTCTGATACCCACACCCACTGACCCAGCACTCAGTCCAAACTGTACAGAGCTCTGATCCCCACACCTACTGACCCAGCACTCACTACAAATTGTACAGAGCTCTGATACCCACACCCACTGACCCAGCACTCACTCCAAACTGTACAGAGCTCTGATACCCACACCCACTGACTCAGCACTCACTACAAACTGTACAAAGCTCTGATACCCACACCCACTGATCCAGCACTCACTACAAACTGTACAGAGCTCTGATACCCACACCCACTGACCCAGCACTCACTACAAACTGTACAGAGCTCTGATACCCACACCCACTGACCCAGCACTCACTACAAAGTGTACAGAGCTCTGATACCCACACCCACTGACCCAGCACTCACTACAAACTGTACAGAGCTCTGATACCCACACCCAGGACCCACACTCAGTCCAAACTGTACAGAGATCTGATACCCATACCCACTGACCCAGCACTCAGTCCAAACTGCACAGAGATCTGATACCCACACCCACTGACCCAGCACTCACTCCAAACTGTACAGAGCTCTGATACCCAATACACACTGACCCAGCACTCACTACAAACTGTACAGAGCTCTGATCCCCACACCCATTGGCCCAGCACTCACTACAAACTGTACAGAGATCTGATACCCACACCCACTGACCCAGCACTCACTACAAACTGTACAGAGCTCTGATACCCACACCCATTGGCCCAGCACTCACTACAAACTGTACAGAGCTCTGATACCCACACCCACTGACCCAGCACTCACTACAAACTGTACAGAGATCTGATACCCACACCCATTGGCCCAGCACTCACTACAAACTGTACAGAGCTCTGATACCCACACCCACTGACCCAGCACTCACTCCAAACTGTACAGAGATCTGATACCCACACCCACTGACCCAGCACTCACTACAAACTGTACAGAGCTCTGATACCCACACCCATTGGCCCAGCACTCACTACAAACTGTACAGAGCTCTGATACCCACACCCACTGACCCAGGACTCACTCCAAACTGTACAGAGATCTGATACCCACACCCACTGACCCAGCACTCACTCCAAACTGTACGGAGCTCTGATACCCACACCCACTGACCCAGCACTCACGACAAACTGTAAAGAGCTCTGATACCCACACCCACTGACCCAACACTCACTACAAACTGTACAGCGCTCTGATACCCACACCCACTGGCCCAGCACTCACGACAAACTTAAAGAGCTCTGATACCCACACCCACTGACCCAACACTCACTACAAACTGTACAGAGCTCTGATACCCACACCCATTGGCCCAGCACTCACTCCAAACTGTACAGAGCTCTGATACCCACACCCACTGACCCAGCACTCACTACAAACTGTACAGAGCTCTGATACCCAGACCCAGGACCCACACTCAGTCCAAACTGTACAGAGCTCTGATACCCAACACCCACTGACCCAGCACTCACTAAAAACTGTACAGAGCTCTGATACCCACACCCACTGACCCAGCACTCACTACAAACTGTACAGAGCTCTGATACCCACACCCAGGACCCACACTCAGTCCAAACTGTACAGAGATCTGATACCCATACCCACTGACCCAGCACTCACTACAAACTGTACAGAGCTCTGATACCCACACCCAGGACCCACACTCAGTCCAAACTGTACAGAGATCTGATACCCATACCCACTGACCCAGCACTCACTACAAACTGTACAGAGCTCTGATACCCAACACCCACTGACCCAGCACTCACTCCAAACTGTACAGAGCTCTGATACCCACACCCACTGACCCAGCACTCACTACAAACTGTACAGAGCTCTGATACCACACCCACTGACCCAGTACTCACTACAAACTGTACAGAGCTCAGATACCCAGACCCAGGACCCACACTCAGTCCAAATTGTACAGAGCTCTGATACCCAACACCCACTGACCCAGCACTCACTACAAACTGTACAGAGCTCTGATACCCACACCCACTGACCCAGCACTCACTACAAACTGTACAGAGCTCTGATACCCACACCTACTGACCCAGTACTCACTACAAACTGTACATAGCTCTGATACATAAAACACCCACTGACCCAGCACTCACTCCAAACTGTACAGTGCTCTGATACCCACACCTACTGACCCAGCACTCACTACAAACTGTACAGAGCTCTGATACCCACACCCACTGACCCAGCACTCACTACAAACTGTACAGAGCTCTGATACCCACACCCACTGACCCAGCACTCACTACAAACTGTACAGAGCTCTGATACCCACACCTACTGACCCAGCACTCACTACAAACTGTACAGAGCTCTGATACCACACCCACTGACCCAGCACTCACTCAAACTGTACAGAGCTCTGATACCCACACCCACTGACCCAGCACTCACTACAAACTGTACAGAGCTCTGATACCCACACCCACTGATCCAGCACTCACTCAAACTGTACAGAGCTCTGATACCCACACCCACTGACCCAGCACTCACTACAAACTGTACAGAGCTCTGATACCACACCCACTGACCCAGCACTCACTCAAACTGTACAGAGCTCTGATACACACACCCACTGACCCAGCACTCAGTCCAAACTGTACAGAGCTCTGATACCCACACCCACTGACCCAGCACTCACTCCAAACTGTACAGAGCTCTGATACCCACACCCACTGACCCAGCACTCACTCCAAACTGTACAGAGATCTGATACCCACACCCATTGGCCCAGCACTCACTACAAACTGTACAGAGCTCTGAAACCCACACCCACTGGCCCAGCACTCACTACAAACTGTACAGAGCTCTGATACCCACACCCACTGACCCAGCACTCACTCCAAACTGTACAGAGCTCTGATACCCACACCCACTGACCCAGCACTCACTACAAACTGTAAAGAGCTCTGATACCCACACCCATTGGCCCAGCACTCACTCCAAACTGTACAGAGCTCTGATACCCACACCCACTGACCCAGCACTCACTACAAACTGTAAGAGCTCTGATACCCACACCCACTGACCCAGCACTCACTACAAACTGTACAGAGCTCTGATACCCAGACCCAGGACCCACACTCAGTCCAAACTGTACAGAGCTCTGATACCCAACACACACTGACCCAGCACTCACTACAAACTGTACAGAGCTCTGATACCCACACCCACTGACCCAGCACTCACTACAAACTGTACAGAGCTGATACCCACACCCAGGACCCACACTCAGTCCAAACTGTACAGAGATCTGATACCCATACCCACTGACCCAGCACTCACTACAAACTGTACAGAGCTCTGATACCCACACCCACTGACCCAGCACTCACTCAAACTGTACAGAGCTCTGATACCCACACCCACTGACTCAGCACTCACTACAAACTGTACAGAGCTCTGATACCCACACCCACTGACCCAGCACTCACTCAAACTGTACAGAGCTCTGATACCCACACCCACTGACCCAGCACTCACTACAAACTGTACAGAGCTGATACCCACACCCAGGACCCACACTCAGTCCAAACTGTACAGAGATCTGATACCCATACCCACTGACCCAGCACTCACTCCAAACTGTACAGAGCTCTGATACCCACACCCACTGACTGAGCACTCACTACAAACTGTACAGAGCTCTGATACCCACACCCACTGACCCAGCACTCACTCCAAACTGTACAGCGGTCTGATACACACACCCAGTGACCCCGCGCTCACTACAAACTGTACAGAGCTCTGATACCCACACCCACTGACCCAGCACTCACTACAAACTGTACATAGCTCTGCTACATAAAACACCCACTGACCCAGCACACTCCAAACTGTACAGTGCTCTGATACCCACACCCACTGACCCAGCACTCACTACAAACTGTACAGAGCTCTGATACCCACACCTACTGACCCAGCACTCACTACAAACTGTACATAGCTCTGATACATAAAACACCCACTGACCCAGCACTCACTCCAAACTGTACAGTGCTCTGATACCCACACCCACTGACCCAGCACTCAGTCCAAACTGTACAGAGCTCTGATACCCACACCCATTGACCCAGCACTCAGTCCAAACTGTACAGAGCTCTGATACCCACACCCACTGACCCAGCACTCAGTCCAAACTGTACAGAGCTCTGATACCCACACCCACTGACCCAGCACTCACTACAAACTGTACAAAGCTCTGATACCACACCCACTGACCCAGCACTCACTCAAACTGTACAGAGCTCTGATACCCACCCCCACTGACCCAGCACCCAGTACAAACTGTACAGAGCTCTGATACACACACCCACTGACCCAGCACTCACTACAAACTGTACAGAGCTCTGATACACACACCCACTGACCCAGCACTCACTACAAACTGTACAGAGCTCTGATACCCACACCCACTGACCCAGCACTCACTACAAACTGTACAGAGCTCTGATACCCACACCCACTGACCCAGCACTCACTCCAAACGGTACAGTGCTCTGATACCCACACCCACTGACCCAGCACACAGTCCAAACTGTACAGAGCTCTGATACCCACACCCACTGACCCAGCACTCAGTCCAAACTGTACAGAGCTCTGATACCCACACCCACTGACCCAGCACTCAGTCCAAACTGTACAGAGCTCTGATCCCCACACCTACTGACCCAGCACTCACTACAAAATGTACAGAGCCCTGATACCCACACCCACTGACCCAGCACTCACTCCAAACTGTACAGAGCTCTGATACCCACACCCACTGACTCAGCACTCACTACAAACTGTACAAAGCTCTGATACCCACACCCACTGATCCAGCACTCACTACAAACTGTACAGAGCTCTGATACCCACACCCACTGACCCAGCACTCACTCCAAACTGTACAGAGCTCTGATACCCACACCCACTGACTCAGCACTCACTACAAACTGTACAGAGCTCTGATACCCACACCCAGGACCCACACTCAGTCCAAACTGTACAGAGATCTGATACCCAACACCCACTGACCCAGCACTCAGTCCAAACTGTACAGAGCTCTGATACCCACACCCACTGACCCAGCACTCACTACAAACTATACAGAGCTCTGATACCCACACCCACTGACCCAGCACTCACTCCAAACTGTACAGCGCTCTGATACACACACCCACTGACCCAGCACACACTACAAACTGTACAGAGCTCTGATACCCACACCCACTGACCCAGCACTCACTACAAACTGTACAGAGCTGTGTTACCCACACCCACTGACCCAGCACTCAGTCCAGACTGTACAGAGCTCTGATACCCACACCCACTGACCCAGCACTCACTCCAAACGGTACAGTGCTCTGATACCCACACCCACTGACCCAGCACACAGTCCAAACTGTACAGAGCTCTGATACCCACACCCACTGACCCAGCACTCAGTCCAAACTGTACAGAGCTCTGATACCCACACCCACTGACCCAGCACTCAGTCCAAACTGTACAGAGCTCTGATCCCCACACCTACTGACCCAGCACTCACTACAAATTGTACAGAGCTCTGATACCCACACCCACTGACCCAGCACTCACTCCAAACTGTACAGAGCTCTGATACCCACACCCACTGACTCAGCACTCACTACAAACTGTACAAAGCTCTGATACCCACACCCACTGATCCAGCACTCACTACAAACTGTACAGAGCTCTGATACCCACACCCACTGACCCAGCACTCACTACAAACTGTACAGAGCTCTGATACCCACACCCACTGACCCAGCACTCACTCCAAACTGTACAGAGCTCTGATACCCACACCCACTGACTCAGCACTCACTACAAACTGTACAGAGCTCTGATACCCACACCCAGGACCCACACTCAGTCCAAACTGTACAGAGATCTGATACCCAACACCCACTGACCCAGCACTCAGTCCAAACTGTACAGAGCTCTGATACCCACACCCACTGACCCAGCACTCACTACAAACTGTACAGAGCTCTGATACCCACACCCACTGACCCAGCACTCACTCCAAACTGTACAGAGCTCTGATACACACACCCACTGACCCAGCACTCACTACAAACTGTACAGATCTCTGATACCCACACCCACTGACCCAGCACTCACTACAAACTGTACAGAGCTGTGTTACCCACACCCACTGACCCAGCACTCAGTCCAGACTGTACAGAGCTCTGATACCCACACCCACTGACCCAGCACTCAGTCCAAACTGTACAGAGCTCTGATACCCACACCCACTGACCCAGCACTCAGTCCAAACTGTACAGAGCTCTGATCCCCACACCTACTGACCCAGCACTCACTACAAAATGTACAGAGCTCTGATACCCACACCCACTGACCCAGCACTCACTCCAAACTGTACAGAGCTCTGATACCCACACCCACTGACTCAGCACTCACTACAAACTGTACAAAGCTCTGATACCCACACCCACTGATCCAGCACTCACTACAAACTGTACAGAGCTCTGATACCCACACCCACTGACCCAGCACTCACTCCAAACTGTACAGAGCTCTGATACCCACACCCACTGACTCAGCACTCACTACAAACTGTACAGAGCTCTGATACCCACAACCAGGACCCACACTCAGTCCAAACTGTACAGAGATCTGATACCCAACACCCACTGACCCAGCACTCAGTCCAAACTGTACAGAGCTCTGATACCCACACCCACTGACCCCGCACTCACTTCAAACTGTACAGAGCTCTGATACCCACACCCACTGACCCAGCACTCACTCCAAACTGTACAGCGCTCTGATACACACACCCACTGACCCACACTCAGTCCAAACTGTATAGAGCTCTGATACCCACACCCACCGACCCAGCACTCACTACAAACTGTACAGAGCTCTAATACGACACCCTCTGACCCAGCACTCACTCCAAACTGTACAGGGCTCTGATACCCACACCCACCGACCCAGCACTCACTACAAACTGTACAGAGCTCTGATACCCTCACCCACTGACCCAGCACTCAGTCCAAACTGTACAGAGCTCTGATACCCACACCCACTGACCCAGCACTCACTCCAAACTGTACAGAGCTCTGATACCCACACCCACTGACCCAGCACTCACTACAAACTGTACAGAGCTCTGATACCCACACCCACAGGCCCAGCACTCACTCCAAACTGTACAGAGCTCTGATACCCACACCCACTGACCCAGCACTCACTACAAACTGTACAGAGCTCTGATACCCACACCCACTGACCCAGGACTCACTACAAACTGTACAGACCTTTGATACCCACACCCACTGACCCAGGACTCTCTCCAAACTGTACAGAGCTCTGATACCCACACCCACTGACCCAGCACTCACTACAAACTGTACAGAGCTCTGATACCCTCACCCACTGACCCAGCACTCACTACAAACTGTACTGAGCTCTGATACCCACACCCACTGACCCAGCACTCACTACAAACTGTACAGAGCTCTGATACCCACACCCACTGACCCAGCACTCACTCCAAACTGTACAGAGCTCTGATACCCACACCCACTGACCCAGCACTCACTACAAACTGTACAGAGATCTGATACCCACACCCACTGACCCAGCACTCACTCCAAACTGTACAGAGATCTGATACCCACACCCATTGGCCCAGCACTCACTACAAACTGTACAGAGCTCTGATACCCACACCCACTGACCCAGCACTCACTCCAAACTGTACAGAGCTCTAATACCCAATACTCACTGACCCAGCACTCACTACAAACTGTACAGAGCTCTGATACCCTCACCCACTGACCCAGCACTCAGTCCAAACTGTACAGAGCTCTGATACCCACACCCACTGACCCAGCACTCACTCCAAACTGTACAGAGCTCTGATACCCACACCCACTGACCCAGCACTCACTACAAACTGTACAGAGCTCTGATACCCACACCCACTGACCCAGCACTCACTACAAACTGTACAGAGCTCTGATACCCACACCCACTGACCCAGCACTCACTACAAACTGTACAGAGCTCTGATACCCACACCTACTGACCCAGCACTCACTCCAAACTGTACAGAGCTCTGATACCCACACCCACTGGCCCAGCACTCACTCCAAACTGTACAGTGCTCTGATACCCACACCCACTGACCCAGCACTCACTACAAACTGTACAGAGCTCTGATACCCACACTAATTGGCCCAGCACTCACTACAAACTGTACAGAGCTCTGATACCCACACCCAGGACCCACACTCAGTCCAAACTGTACAGAGCTCTGATACCCAAGACCCACTGACCCAGCCCTCACTACAAAGTGTACAGAGCTCTGATACCCACACCCACTGACCCAGCACTCACTCCAAACTGTACAGCGCTCTGATACCCGCACCCACTGACCCAGCACTCACTACAAACTGTACAGAGCTCTGATACCCACACCCACTGACCCAGCACTCACTACAAAGTGTACAGAGCTCTGATACCCACACCCACTGACCCAGCACTCACTCTAAACTGTACAGAGCTCTGATACCCACACCCACTGACTCAGCACTCACTACAAACTGTACAGAGATCTGATACCCACACCCACTGACCCAGCACTCACTACAAACTGTACAGAGCTCTGATACCCACACCCACTGACTCAGCACTCACTACAAACTGTACAGAGCTCTGATACCCACACCCACTGACCCAGCACTCACTCCAAACTGTACAGAGCTCTGATACCCACACCCACTGACCCAGCACTCACTCTAAACTGTACAGAGCTCTGATACCCACACCTACTGACCCAGCACTCACTACAAACTGTACAGAGCTCTGATACCCACACCCACTGACCCAGCACTCAGTACAAACTGTACAGCGCTCTGATACCCACACCCACTGACCCAGCACCCAGTACAAACTGTACAGAGCTCTGATACCACACCCACTGACCCAGCACTCACTCCAAACTGTACAGCGCTCTGATACCCACACCCACTGACCCAGCACTCACTACAAACTGTACAGAGCTCTGATACCCACACCCACTGACTCAGCACTCACTCCAAACTGTACAGAGCTCTGATACCACACCCACTGACCCAGCACTCACTCCAAACTGTACAGAGCTCTGATACCACACCCACTGACCCAGCACTCACTCCAAACTGTACAGCGCTCTGATACCCACACCCACTGACTCAGCACTCACTACAAACTGTACAGAGCTCTGATACCCACACCCACTGACTCAGCACTCACTACAAACTGTACAGAGCTCTGATACCACACCCACTGACCCAGCACTCACTACAAACTGTACAGAGCTCTGATACCACACCCACTGACCCAGCACTCACTACAAACTGTACAGAGCTCTGATACCCACACCCACTGACTCAGCACTCACTCCAAACTGTACAGAGCTCTGATACCCAACACCCACTGACCCAGCACTCACTACAAACTGTACAGAGCTCTGATACCCACGCCCACTGACCCAGCACTCACTACAAACTGTACAGAGCTCTGATACATAAAACACCCGCTGACCCAGCACTCACTACAAACTGTACAGAGCTCTGATACCCACACCCACTGACTCAGCACTCACTCCAAACTGTACAGAGCTCTGATACCACACCCACTGACCCAGCACTCACTCCAAACTGTACAGAGCTCTGATACCCACACCCACTGACCCAGCACTCACTACAAACTGTACAGAGCTCTGATACATAAAACACCCACTGACTCAGCACTCACTACAAACTGTACAGAGCTCTGATACCCACACCCACTGACCCAGCACTCACTCCAAACTGTACAGAGCTCTGATACCCACACCCACTGACTCAGCACTCACTACAAACTGTACAAAGCTCTGATACCCACACCCACTGACTCAGCACTCACTCCAAACTGTACAGAGCTCTGATACCCACACCCACTGACCCAGCACTCACTCCAAACTGTACAGAGCTCTGATACCCAACACCCACTGACCCAGCACTCACTACAAACTGTACAGAGCTCTGACACCCACACCCAGGACCCACACTCAGTCCAAACTGTACAGAGATCTGATACCCAACACCCACTGACCCAGCACTCACTACAAACTGTACAGAGCTCTGATACCACACCCACTGACCCAGCACTCACTCCAAACTGTACAGAGCTCTGATACCCACACCCACTGACCCAGCACTCAGTACAAACTGTACAGAGCTCTGATACCCACACCCACTGACCCAGCACTCACTACAAACTGTACAGAGCTCTGATACCCACACCCACTGACCCAGCACTCACTACAAACTGTACAGAGCTCTGATACACACACCCACTGACCCAGCACTCACTCCAAACTGTACAGAGCTCTGATACCCACACCCACTGACTCAGCACTCACTACAAACTGTACAGAGCTCTGATACCCACACCCACTGGCCCAGCACTCTCTCCAAACTGTACAGCGCTCTGATACACACACCCACTGACCCCGCGCTCACTACAAACTGTACAGAGCTCTGATACCCACACCCACTGACTCAGCACTCACTACAACTGTACAGAGCTCTGATACCCACACCCACTGACCCAGCACTCACTACAAACTGTACATAGCTCTGATACATAAATCACCCACTGACCCAGCACTCACTCCAAACTGTACAGTGCTCTGATACCCACACCCACTGACCCAGCACTCACTACAAACTGTACAGAGCTCTGATACCCACACCTACTGACCCAGCACTCACTACAAACTGTACATAGCTCTGATACATAAAACACCCACTGACCCAGCACTCACTCCAAACTGTACAGAGCTCTGATACCCACACCCACTGACCCAGCACTCACTACAAGCTGTACAGAGCTCTGATACCACACCCACTGACCCAGCACTCACTCAAACTGTACAGAGCTCTGATACCCACACCCACTGACCCAGCACCCAGTACAAACTGTACAGAGCTCTGATACACACACCCACTGACCCAGCACTCACTACAAACTGTACAGAGCTCTGATACACACACCCACTGACCCAGCCCTCACTACAAACTGTACAGAGCTCTGATACCCACACCCACTGACCCAGCACTCAGTCCAAACTGTACAGAGCTCTGATACCCACACCCACTGACCCAGCACTCATTGCAAACTGTACAGAGCTCTGATACCACACCCACTGACCCAGCACTCACTCAAACTGTACAGAGCTCTGATACCCACACCCACTGACCCAGCACTCACTACAAACTGTACAGAGCTCTGATACCCACACCCACTGACCCAGCACTCACTCCAAACTGTACAGAGCTCTGATACCCACACCCACTGACCCAGGACCCAGTACAAACTGTACAGAGTTCTGATACACACACCCACTGACCCAGCACTCACTACAAACTGTACAGAGCTCTGATACACACACCCACTGACCCAGCACTCACTACAAACTGTACAGAGCTCTGATACCCACACCCACTGACCCAGCACTCAGTCCAAACTGTACAGAGATCTGATACCCACACCCACTGACCCAGCACTCACTACAAACTGTACAGAGCTCTGATACCCACACCCACTGACCCAGCACTCAGTCCAAACTGTACAGAGCTCTGATACCCACACCCACTGACCCAGCACTCAGTCCAAACTGTACAGAGCTCTGATACACACACCCACTGACCCAGCACTCACTACAAACTGTACAGAGCTCTGATACCCACACCCACTGACCCAGCACTCAGTCCAAACTGTACAGAGCTCTGATACCCACACCCACTGACCCAGCACCCAGTACAAACTGTACAGAGCTCTGATACACACACCCACTGACCCAGCACTCACTACAAACTGTACAGAGCTCTGATACCCACACCCACTGACCCAGCACTCACTCCAAACTGCACAGAGATCTGATACCCACACCCACTGACCCAGCACTCACTACAAACTGTACAGAGATCTGATACCCACACCTACTGACCCAGCACCCAGTACAAACTGTACAGAGCTCTGATACCCACACCCATTGGCCCAGCACTCACTACAAACTGTACAGAGCTCTGATACCCACACCCACTGGCCCAGCACTCACTCCAAACTGTACAGAGATCTGATACCCACACCCACTGACCCAGCACTCACTACAAACTGTACAGAGCTCTGATACCCACACCCACTGACCCAGCACTCACTACAAACTGTACAGAGCTCTGATACCCACACTAATTGGCCCAGCACTCACTCCAAACTGTACAGAGCTCTGATACCCACACCCACTGACCCAGTACTCACTACAAACTGTACAGAGCTCTGATACCCACACCCACTGACCCAGCACTCACTACAAACTGTACAGAGCTCTGATACCCACACCCAGGACCCACACTCAGTCCAAACTGTACAGAGCTCTGATACCCAACACCCACTGACCCAGCACTCACTACAAAGTGTACAGAGCTCTGATACCCACACCCACTGACCCAGCACTCACTACAAACTGTACAGAGCTCTGATACCCACACCCAGGACCCACACTCAGTCCAAACTGTACAGAGATCTGATACCCATACCCACTGACCCAGCACTCACTCCAAACTGTACAGAGCTCTGATACCCACACCCACTGACTCAGCACTCACTACAAACTGTACAGAGCTCTGATACCCACACCCAGGACCCACACTCAGTCCAAACTGTACAGAGATCTGATACCCATACCCACTGACCCCGCGCTCACTACAAACTGTACAGAGCTCTGATACCCACACCTACTGACCCAGCACTCACTCCAAACTGTACAGTGCTCTGATACCCACACCCACTGACCCAGCACTCACTACAAACTGTACAGAGCTCTGATACCCACACCCACTGACCCAGCACTCACTCCAAACTGTACAGAGCTCTGATACCCACACCCACTGACCCAGCACTCACTACAAACTGTACAGAGCTCTGATACCACACCCACTGACCCAGCACTCACTACAAACTGTACAGAGCTCTGATACCCACTGACCCAGCACCCAGTACAAACTGTACAGAGCTCTGATACACACACCCACTGACCCAGCACGCACTACAAACTGTACAGAGCTCTGATACACACACCCACTGACCCAGCACTCACTACAAACTGTACAGAGCTCTGATACCCACACCCACTGACCCAGCACTCACTACAAAGTGTACAGAGCTGTGTTACCCACACCCACTGACCCAGCACACAGTCCAAACTGTACAGAGCTCTGATACCCACACCCACTGACCCAGCATTCAGTCCAAACTGTACAGAGCTCTGATCCCCACACCTACTGACCCAGCACTCACTACAAACTGTACAGAGCTCTGATACCCACACCCACTGACCCAGCACTCACTCCAAACTGTACAGAGCTCTGATACCCACACCCACTGACTCAGCACTCACTACAAACTGTACAGAGCTCTGATACCCACACCCACTGACCCAGCACTCACTACAAACTGTACAGAGCTCTGATACCCACACCCACTGACCCAGCACTAACTCCAAACTGTACAGAGCTCTGATACCCACACCCACTGACTTAGCACTCACTACAAACTGTACAGAGCTCTGATACCCACACCCACTGACTCAGCACTCACTCCAAACTGTACAGAGCTCTGATACCCACACCCACTGACCAAGCACTCACTCCAAACTGTACAGAGCTCTGATATCCAACACCCACTGACCCAGCACTCACTACAAACTGTACAGAGCTCTGACACCCACACCCAGGACCCACACTCAGTCCAAACTGTACAGAGATCTGATACCCAACACCCACTGACCCAGCACTCAGTCCAAACTGTACAGAGCTCTGATACCCACACCCACTGACCCAGCACTCACTACAAACTGTACATAGCTCTGATACATAAATCACCCACTGACCCAGCACTCACTCCAAACTGTACAGTGCTCTGATACCCACACCCACTGACCCAGCACTCACTACAAACTGTACAGAGCTCTGATACCCACACCTACTGACCCAGCACTCACTACAAACTGTACATAGCTCTGATACATAAAACACCCACTGACCCAGCACTCACTCCAAACTGTACAGAGCTCTGATACCCACACCCACTGACCCAGCACTCACTACAAGCTGTACAGAGCTCTGATACCACACCCACTGACCCAGCACTCACTCAAACTGTACAGAGCTCTGATACCCACACCCACTGACCCAGCACCCAGTACAAACTGTACAGAGCTCTGATACACACACCCACTGACCCAGCACTCACTACAAACTGTACAGAGCTCTGATACACACACCCACTGACCCAGCCCTCACTACAAACTGTACAGAGCTCTGATACCCACACCCACTGACCCAGCACTCAGTCCAAACTGTACAGAGCTCTGATACCCACACCCACTGACCCAGCACTCATTGCAAACTGTACAGAGCTCTGATACCACACCCACTGACCCAGCACTCAGTCCAAACTGTACAGAGCTCTGATACCCACACCCACTGACCCAGCACTCACTACAAACTGTACAGAGCTCTGATACACACACCCACTGACCCAGCACTCACTACAAACTGTACAGAGCTCTGATACCCACACCCACTGACCCAGCACTCAGTCCAAACTGTACAGAGCTCTGATACCACACCGACTGACCCAGCACTCACTGCAAACTGTACAGAGCTCTGATACCACACCCACTGACCCAGCACTCACTCAAACTGTACAGAGCTCTGATACCCACACCCACTGACCCAGCACCCAGTACAAACTGTACAGAGATCTGATACCCACACCCATTGGCCCAGCACTCACTACAAACTGTACAGAGCTCTGATACCCACACCCACTGGCCCAGCACTCACTCCAAACTGTACAGAGCTCTGATACCCACACCCACTGACCCAGCACTCACTACAAACTGTACAGAGCTCTGATACCCACACTAATTGGCCCAGCACTCACTCCAAACTGTACAGAGCTCTGATACCCACACCCACTGACCCAGTACTCACTACAAACTGTACAGAGCTCTGATACCCACACCCACTGACCCAGCACTCACTACAAACTGTACAGAGCTCTGATACCCACACCCAGGACCCACACTCAGTCCAAACTGTACAGAGCTCTGATACCCAACACCCACTGACCCAGCACTCACTACAAAGTGTACAGAGCTCTGATACCCACACCCACTGACCCAGCACTCACTACAAACTGTACAGAGCTCTGATACCCACACCCAGGACCCACACTCAGTCCAAACTGTACAGAGATCTGATACCCATACCCACTGACCCAGCACTCACTCCAAACTGTACAGAGCTCTGATACCCACACCCACTGACTCAGCACTCACTACAAGCTGTACAGAGCTCTGATACCCACACCCACTGACCCAGCACTCACTCCAAACTGTACAGAGCTCTGATACCCACACCTACTGACCCAGCACCCAGTACAAACTGTACAGAGCTCTGATACCCACACCCACTGACCCAGCACTCACTCCAAACTGTACAGAGCTCTGATACCCACACCTACTGACCCAGCACCCAGTACAAACTGTACAGAGCTCTGATACCCACACCCACTGACTCAGCACTCACTACAAGCTGTACAGAGCTCTGATACCCACACCCACTGACTCAGCACTCACTACAAGCTGTACAGAGCTCTGATACCCACACCCACTGACTCAGCACTCACTACAAGCTGTACAGAGCTCTGATACCCAAACCCACTGACCCAGCACTCACTACAAGCTGTACAGAGCTCTGATACCACACCCACTGACCCAGCACTCACTCAAACTGTACAGAGCTCTGATACCCACACCCACTGACCCAGCACCCAGTACAAACTGTACAGAGCTCTGATACACACACCCACTGACCCAGCACTCACTACAAACTGTACAGAGCTCTGATACACACACCCACTGACCCAGCCCTCACTACAAACTGTACAGAGCTCTGATACCCACACCCACTGACCCAGCACTCAGTCCAAACTGTACAGAGCTCTGATACCCACACCCACTGACCCAGCACTCATTGCAAACTGTACAGAGCTCTGATACCACACCCACTGACCCAGCACTCACTCAAACTGTACAGAGCTCTGATACATAAAACACCCACTGACCCAGCACTCACTCCAAACTGTACAGAGCTCTGATACCCACACCCACTGACCCAGCACTCACTACAAACTGTACAGAGCTCTGATACACACACCCACTGACCCAGCACTCACTACAAACTGTACAGAGCTCTGATACCCACACCCACTGACCCAGCACTCAGTCCAAACTGTACAGAGCTCTGATACCACACCGACTGACCCAGCACTCACTGCAAACTGTACAGAGCTCTGATACCACACCCACTGACCCAGCACTCACTCAAACTGTACAGAGCTCTGATACCCACACCCACTGACCCAGCACCCAGTACAAACTGTACAGAGATCTGATACCCACACCCATTGGCCCAGCACTCACTACAAACTGTACAGAGCTCTGATACCCACACCCACTGGCCCAGCACTCACTCCAAACTGTACAGAGCTCTGATACCCACACCCACTGACCCAGCACTCACTACAAACTGTACAGAGCTCTGATACCCACACCCAGGACCCACACTCAGTCCAAACTGTACAGAGCTATGATACCCAACACCCACTGACCCAGCACTCACTACAAAGTGTACAGAGCTCTGATACCCACACCCACTGACCCAGCACTCACTACAAACTGTACAGAGCTCTGATACCCACACCCAGGACCCACACTCAGTCCAAACTGTACAGAGATCTGATACCCATACCCACTGACCCAGCACTCACTCCAAACTGTACAGAGCTCTGATACCCACACCCACTGACTCAGCACTCACTACAAGCTGTACAGAGCTCTGATACCCACACCCACTGACCCAGCACTCACTCCAAACTGTACAGAGCTCTGATACCCACACCCACTGACTCAGCACTCACTCCAAACTGTACAGAGCTCTGATACCCACACCTACTGACCCAGCACCCACTACAAACTGTACAGAGCTCTGATACCCACACCTACTGACCCAGCACTCACTACAAACTGTACAGCGCTCTGATACACATACCCACTGACTCAGCACTCACTACAAGCTGTACAGAGCTCTGATACCCACACCCACTGACTCAGCACTCACTACAAGCTGTACAGAGCTCTGATACCCACACCCACTGACTCAGCACTCACTACAAGCTGTACAGAGCTCTGATACCCAAACCCACTGACCCAGCACTCACTCCAAACTGTACAGAGCTCTGATACCCACACCCACTGACTCAGCACTCACTACAAGCTGTACAGAGCTCTGATACCCACACCCACTGACTCAGCACTCACTACAAGCTGTACAGAGCTCTGATACCCACACCCACTGACCCAGCACTCACTCCAAACTGTACAGAGCTCTGATACCCACACCTACTGACCCAGCACTCACTACAAACTGTACAGAGCTCTGATACCCACACCTACTGACCCAGCACCCAGTACAAACTGTACAGAGCTCTGATACCCACACCCACTGACCCAGCACTCACTACAAACTGTACAGAGCTCTGATACCCACACCTACTGACCCAGCACTCACTCCAAACTGTACAGAGCTCTGATACCCACACCTACTGACCCAGCACCCAGTACAAACTGTACAGAGCTCTGATACCACACCTACTGACCCAGCACCCAGTACAAACTGTACAGAGCTCTGATACCCATACCCACTGACCCAGCACTCACTCCAAACTGTACAGAGCTCTGATACCCATACCCACTGACCCAGCACTGACTACAAACTGTACAGAGCTCTGATACCCACACCTACTGACCCAGCACCCAGTACAAACTGTACAGAGCTCTGATACCCACACCCACTGACCCTGCACTCAGTCCAAACTGTACAGAGCTCTGATACCACACCCACTGACCCAGCACTCACTACAAACTGTACAGAGCTCTGATACCCACACCCACTGACCCTGCACTCAGTCCAAACTGTACAGAGCTCTGATACCCACACCCACTGACCCTGCACTCAGTCCAAACTGTACAGAGCTCTGATACCACACCTACTGACCCAGCACCCAGTACAAACTGTACAGAGCTCTGATACCCACACCCACTGACCCTGCACTCAGTCCAAACTGTACAGAGCTCTGATACCACACCCACTGACCCAGCACTCACTCCAAACTGTACAGAGCTCTGATACCCACACCCACTGACCCAGCACTCAGTCCAAACTGTACAGAGCTCTGATACCCACACCTACTGACCCAGCACTCACTCCAAACTGTACAGAGATCTGAAACCCATACCCACTGACCCAGCACTCACTACAAACTGTACAGAGCTCTGATACCCACACCTACTGACCCAGCACTCACTACAAACTGTACAGAGCTCTGATACCACACCTACTGACCCAGCACTCACTACAAACTGTACAGTGCTCTGATACCCACACCCACTGACCCAGCACTCAGTCCAAACTGTACAGAGCTCTGATACCCACACCTACTGACCCAGCACTCACTCCAAACTGTACAGAGATCTGAAACCCATACCCACTGACCCAGCACTCACTACAAACTGTACAGAGCTCTGATACCCACACCTACTGACCCAGCACCCAGTACAAACTGTACAGAGCTCTGATACCCACACCTACTGACCCAGCACCCAGTACAAACTGTACAGAGCTCTGATACCACACCTACTGACCCAGCACTCACTACAAACTGTACAGTGCTCTGATACCCACACCTACTGACCCAGCACCCAGTACAAACTGTACAGAGCTCTGATACCCACACCTACTGACCCAGCACTCACTCCAAACTGTACAGAGCTCTGAAACCCATACCCACTGACCCAGCACTCACTACAAACTGTACAGAGCTCTGATACCCACACCTACTGACCCAGCACCCAGTACAAACTGTACAGAGCTCTGATACCCACACCCACTGGCCCAGCACTCACTCAAACTGTACAGAGCTCTGATACCCACACCTACTGACCCAGCACTCACTACAAACTGTACAGAGCTCTGATACCCACACCCACTGACCCAGCACTCACTACAAACTGTACAGAGCTCTGATACCCACACCTACTGACCCAGCACTCACTACAAACTGTACATAGCTCTGATACATAAAACACCCACTGACCCAGCACTCACTCCAAACTGTACAGAGCTCTGATACCCACACCCACTGACCCAGCACTCACTACAAGCTGTACAGAGCTCTGATACCACACCCACTGACCCAGCACTCACTCAAACTGTACAGAGCTCTGATACCCACACCCACTGACCCAGCACCCAGTACAAACTGTACAGAGCTCTGATACACACACCCACTGACCCAGCACTCACTACAAACTGTACAGAGCTCTGATACACACACCCACTGACCCAGCCCTCACTACAAACTGTACAGAGCTCTGATACCCACACCCACTGACCCAGCACTCAGTCCAAACTGTACAGAGCTCTGATACCCACACCCACTGACCCAGCACTCATTGCAAACTGTACAGAGCTCTGATACCACACCCACTGACCCAGCACTCACTCCAAACTGTACAGAGCTCTGATACCCACACCCACTGACCCAGGACCCAGTACAAACTGTACAGAGTTCTGATACCCAATACCCACTGGCCCAGCACTCACTACAAACTGTACAGAGCTCTGATACCCACACCCACTGACCCAGGACCCAGTACAAACTGTACAGAGTTCTGATACACACACCCACTGACCCAGCACTCACTACAAACTGTACAGAGCTCTGATACACACACCCACTGACCCAGCACTCACTACAAACTGTACAGAGCTCTGATACCCACACCCACTGACCCAGCACTCAGTCCAAACTGTACAGAGATCTGATACCCACACCCACTGACCCAGCACTCACTACAAACTGTACAGAGCTCTGATACCCACACCCACTGACCCAGCACTCAGTCCAAACTGTACAGAGCTCTGATACCCACACCCACTGACCCAGCACTCAGTCCAAACTGTACAGAGCTCTGATACACACACCCACTGACCCAGCACTCACTACAAACTGTACAGAGCTCTGATACCCACACCCACTGACCCAGCACTCAGTCCAAACTGTACAGAGCTCTGATACCCACACCCACTGACCCAGCACCCAGTACAAACTGTACAGAGCTCTGATACACACACCCACTGACCCAGCACTCACTACAAACTGTACAGAGCTCTGATACCCACACCCACTGACCCAGCACTCACTCCAAACTGCACAGAGATCTGATACCCACACCCATTGGCCCAGCACTCACTACAAACTGTACAGAGCTCTGATACCCACACCCACTGACCCAGCACTCACTACAAACTGTACAGAGCTCTGATACCCACACCCACTGACCCAGCACTCACTACAAACTGTACAGAGCTCTGATACCCACACTAATTGGCCCAGCACTCACTCCAAACTGTACAGAGCTCTGATACCCACACCCACTGACCCAGTACTCACTACAAACTGTACAGAGCTCTGATACCCACACCCACTGACCCAGCACTCACTACAAACTGTACAGAGCTCTGATACCCACACCCAGGACCCACACTCAGTCCAAACTGTACAGAGCTCTGATACCCAACACCCACTGACCCAGCACTCACTACAAAGTGTACAGAGCTCTGATACCCACACCCACTGACCCAGCACTCACTACAAACTGTACAGAGCTCTGATACCCACACCCAGGACCCACACTCAGTCCAAACTGTACAGAGATCTGATACCCATACCCACTGACCCAGCACTCACTCCAAACTGTACAGAGCTCTGATACCCACACCCACTGACTCAGCACTCACTACAAGCTGTACAGAGCTCTGATACCCACACCCACTGGCCCAGCACTCACTCCAAACTGTACAGAGCTCTGATACCCACACCCACTGACTCAGCACTCACTACAAGCTGTACAGAGCTCTGATACCCACACCCACTGGCCCAGCACTCACTCCAAACTGTACAGCGGTCTGATACACACACCCACTGACCCAGCACTCACTACAAACTGTACAGAGCTCTGATACCCACACCCACTGACCCAGCACTCACTCCAAACTGTACAGAGCTCTGATACCCACACCCACTGACCCAGCACTCACTACAAACTGTACAGAGCTCTGATACCCACACCCACTGACCCAGCACTCACTACAAACTGTACAGAGCTCTGATACCACACCCACTGACCCAGCACTCACTCAAACTGTACAGAGCTCTGATACCCACTGACCCAGCACCCAGTACAAACTGTACAGAGCTCTGATACACACACCCACTGACCCAGCACTCACTACAAACTGTACAGAGCTCTGATACCCACACCCACTGACCCAGCACGCACTACAAACTGTACAGAGCTCTGATACACACACCCACTGACCCAGCACTCACTACAAACTGTACAGAGCTCTGATACCCACACCCACTGACCCAGCACTCACTACAAAGTGTACAGAGCTGTGTTACCCACACCCACTGACCCAGCACACAGTCCAAACTGTACAGAGCTCTGATACCCACACCCACTGACCCAGCATTCAGTCCAAACTGTACAGAGCTCTGATCCCCACACCTACTGACCCAGCACTCACTACAAACTGTACAGAGCTCTGATACCCACACCCACTGACCCAGCACTCACTCCAAACTGTACAGAGCTCTGATACCCACACCCACTGACTCAGCACTCACTACAAACTGTACAGAGCTCTGATACCCACACCCACTGACCCAGCATTCACTACAAACTGTACAGAGCTCTGATACCCACACCCACTGACCCAGCACTAACTCCAAACTGTACAGAGCTCTGATACCCACACCCACTGACTAAGCACTCACTACAAACTGTACAGAGCTCTGATACCCACACCCACTGACTCAGCACTCCCTCCAAACTGTACAGAGCTCTGATACCCACACCCACTGACCCAGCACTCACTCCAAACTGTACAGAGCTCTGATATCCAACACCCACTGACCCAGCACTCACTACAAACTGTACAGAGCTCTGACACCCACACCCAGGACCCACACTCAGTCCAAACTGTACAGAGCTCTGATACCCACACCCACTGACCCAGCACTCACTACAAACTGTACAGAGCTCTGATACCCAACACCCACTGACCCAGCACTCAGTCCAAACTGTACAGAGCTCTGATACCCACACCCACTGACCCAGCACTCACTACAAACTGTACATAGCTCTGATACATAAATCACCCACTGACCCAGCACTCACTCCAAACTGTACAGTGCTCTGATACCCACACCCACTGACCCAGCACTCACTACAAACTGTACAGAGCTCTGATACCCACACCTACTGACCCAGCACTCACTCCAAACTGTACAGAGCTCTGATACCCACACCCACTGACTCAGCACTCACTCCAAACTGTACAGAGCTCTGATACCCACACCCACTGACCCAGCACTCACTACAAACTGTACAGAGCTCTGATACCCACACCTACTGACCCAGCACTCACTCCAAACTGTACAGAGCTCTGATACCCACACCCACTGACCCAGCACTCACTACAAACTGTACAGAGCTCTGATACACACACCCACTGACCCAGCACTCACTACAAACTGTACAGAGCTCTGATACCCACACCCACTGACCCAGCACTCAGTCCAAACTGTACAGAGCTCTGATACCACACCGACTGACCCAGCACTCACTGCAAACTGTACAGAGCTCTGATACCACACCCACTGACCCAGCACTCACTCAAACTGTACAGAGCTCTGATACCCACACCCACTGACCCAGCACCCAGTACAAACTGTACAGAGATCTGATACCCACACCCATTGGCCCAGCACTCACTACAAACTGTACAGAGCTCTGATACCCACACCCACTGGCCCAGCACTCACTCCAAACTGTACAGAGCTCTGATACCCACACCCACTGACCCAGTACTCACTACAAACTGTACAGAGCTCTGATACCCACACCCACTGACCCAGCACTCACTACAAACTGTACAGAGCTCTGATACCCACACCCAGGACCCACACTCAGTCCAAACTGTACAGAGCTCTGATACCCAACACCCACTGACCCAGCACTCACTACAAAGTTTACAGAGCTCTGATACCCACACCCACTGACCCAGCACTCACTACAAACTGTACAGAGCTCTGATACCCACACCCACTGGCCCAGCACTCACTCCAAACTGTACAGAGCTCTGATACCCACACCCACTGACCCAGTACTCACTACAAACTGTACAGAGCTCTGATACCCACACCCACTGACCCAGCACTCACTACAAACTGTACAGAGCTCTGATACCCACACCCAGGACCCACACTCAGTCCAAACTGTACAGAGCTCTGATACCCAACACCCACTGACCCAGCACTCACTACAAAGTTTACAGAGCTCTGATACCACACCCACTGACCCAGCACTCACTCCAAACTGTACAGAGCTCTGATACCCACACCCACTGACTCAGCACTCACTACAAGCTGTACAGAGCTCTGATACCCACACCCACTGACCCAGCACTCACTACAAACTGTACAGAGCTCTGATACCCACACCCACTGACCCAGCACCCAGTACAAACTGTACAGAGCTCTGATACCCACACCCACTGACCCAGCACTCACTCCAAACTGTACAGAGCTCTGATACCCACACCTACTGACCCAGCACCCAGTACAAACTGTACAGAGCTCTGATACCCACACCCACTGACTCAGCACTCACTACAAGCTGTACAGAGCTCTGATACCCACACCCACTGACTCAGCACTCACTACAAGCTGTACAGAGCTCTGATACCCACACCCACTGACTCAGCACTCACTACAAGCTGTACAGAGCTCTGATACCCAAACCCACTGACCCAGCACTCACTCCAAACTGTACAGAGCTCTGATACCCACACCCACTGACTCAGCACTCACTACAAGCTGTACAGAGCTCTGATACCCACACCCACTGACTCAGCACTCACTACAAGCTGTACAGAGCTCTGATACCCACACCCACTGACCCAGCACTCACTCCAAACTGTACAGAGCTCTGATACCCACACCTACTGACCCAGCACTCACTACAAACTGTACAGAGCTCTGATACCCACACCTACTGACCCAGCACCCAGTACAAACTGTACAGAGCTCTGATACCCACACCCACTGACCCTGCACTCAGTCCAAACTGTACAGAGCTCTGATACCACACCTACTGACCCAGCACCCAGTACAAACTGTACAGAGCTCTGATACCACACCTACTGACCCAGCACCCAGTACAAACTGTACAGAGCTCTGATACCACACCTACTGACCCAGCACCCAGTACAAACTGTACAGAGCTCTGATACCCACACCCACTGACCCAGCACCCAGTACAAACTGTACAGAGCTCTGATACCCACACCCACTGACTCAGCACTCACTACAAACTGTACAGAGCTCTGATACCCACACCCACTGACCCAGCACCCAGTACAAACTGTACAGAGCTCTGATACCCACACCCACTGACTCAGCACCCAGTACAAACTGTACAGAGCTCTGATACCCACACCCACTGACCCAGCACTCACTACAAACTGTACAGAGCTCTGATACCCACACCTACTGACCCAGCACTCACTCCAAACTGTACAGAGATCTGAAACCCATACCCACTGACCCAGCACTCACTACAAACTGTACAGAGCTCTGATACCCACACCTACTGACCCAGCATTCAGTCCAAACTGTACAGAGCTCTGATACCCACACCCACTGACCCAGCACTCACGACAAACTGTACAAAGCTCTGATACCCACACCCACTGACCCAGCACTCACTACAAACTGTACAGAGCTCTGATACCCACACCCACTGGCCCAGCACCCAGTACAAACTGTACAGAGCTCTGATACCCACACCCACTGACCCAGCACTCACTCCAAACTGTACAGAGCTCTGATACCCACACCCACTGACTCAGCACTCACTACAAACTGTACAGAGCTCTGATACCCACACCCACTGGCCCAGCACTCACTCCAAACTGTACAGAGCTCAGATACCCACACCCACTGACCCACACTCAGTCCAAACTGTACAGAGCTCTGATACCCACACCCACTGACCCAGCACTCAGTCCAAACTGTACAGAGCTCTGATACCACACCCACTGACCCAGCACTCACTCCAAACTGTACAGAGCTCTGATACCCACACCTACTGACCCAGCACTCACTACAAACTGTACAGAGCTCTGATACCCACACCCACTGACCCAGCACTCACTCCAAACTGTACAGAGCTCTGATACCCACACCCACTGACCCAGCACTCACTACAAACTGTACAGAGCTCTGATACCCACACCCACTGACCCAGCACTCACTACAAACTGTACAGAGCTCTGATACCCACACCCACTGACCCAGCACTCACTACAAACTGTACAGAGCTCTGATACCCACACCCACTGACCCAGCACTCACTACAAACTGTACAGAGCTCTGATACCCACACCCACTGACTCAGCACTCACTCCAAACTGTACAGAGCTCTGATACCCACACCCACTGACTCAGCACTCACTACAAGCTGTACAGAGCTCTGATACCCACACCCACTGACCCAGCACTCACTACAAACTGCACAGAGATCTGATACCCACACCCACTGACCCAGCACTCACTCCAAACTGTACAGAGCTCTGATACCCACACCCACTGACTCAGTACTCACTACAAGCTGTACAGAGCTCTGATACCCACACCCACTGACTCAGCACTCACTCCAAACTGTACAGAGCTCTGATACCCACACCCACTGACTCAGTACTCACTACAAGCTGTACAGAGCTCTGATACCCACACCCACTGACTCAGCACTCACTCCAAACTGTACAGAGCTCTGATACCCACACCCACTGACCCAGCACTCACTACAAGCTGTACAGAGCTCTGATACCCACACCCACTGACTCAGCACTCACTCCAAACTGTACAGAGCTCTGATACCCACACCCACTGACCCAGCACTCACTACAAACTGTACAGAGCTCTGATACCCACACCTACTGACCCAGCACTCACTCCAAACTGTACAGAGCTCTGATACCCACACCCACTGACTCAGCACTCACTACAAGCTGTACAGAGCTCTGATACCCACACCCACTGACTCAGCACTCACTCCAAACTGTACAGCGCTCTGATACCCACACCTACTGACCCAGCACCCAGTACAAACTGTACAGAGCTCTGATACCCACACCCACCGACCCAGCACTCACTCCAAACTGTACAGAGCTCTGATACCCACACCTACTGACCCAGCACCCAGTACAAACTGTACAGAGCTCTGATACCCACACCCACCGACCCAGCACTCACTCCAAACTGTACAGAGCTCTGATACCCACACCCACTGACCCAGCACTCACTACAAACTGTATAGAGCTCTGATACACACACCTACTGACCCAGCACTCAGTCCAAACTGTACAGAGCTCTGATACACACACCTACTGACCCAGCACTCAGTCCAAACTGTACAGAGCTCTGATACCACACCCACTGACCCAGCACTCACTACAAACTGTACAGAGCTCTGATACCCACACCCACTGACCCAGCACTCAGTCCAAACTGTACAGAGCTCTGATACACACACCTACTGACCCAGCACTCAGTCCAAACTGTACAGAGCTCTGATACCACACCCACTGACCCAGCACTCACTACAAACTGTACAGAGCTCTGATACCCACACCCACTGACCCAGCACTCAGTACAAACTGTACAGGGCTCTGATACCCACACCCACTGACTCAGCACTCACTACAAACTGTACAGAGCTCTGATACCCATACCCACTGACCCAGCACTCACTCCAAACTGTACAGAGCTCTGATACCCACACCCACTGACCCAGCACCCAGTACAAACTGTACAGAGCTGATACCCACACCCACTGACCCAGCACTCAGTACAAACTGTACAGGGCTCTGATACCCACACCCACTGACCCAGCACTCAGTACAAACTGTACAGAGCTCTGATACCCACACCTACTGACCCAGCACCCAGTACAAACTGTACAGAGCTCTGATACACACACCCACTGACCCAGCACCCAGTACAAACTGTACAGAGCTCTGATACCACACCCACTGACCCAGCACTCACTACAAACTGCACAGGGCTCTGATACCCACACCCACTGACCCAGCACCCAGTACAAACTGTACAGTGCTCTGATACCCACACCCACAGGCCCAGCACTCACTCCAAACTGTACAGAGCTCTGATACCCACACCCACTGACTCAGCACTCACTACAAGCTGTACAGAGCTCTGATACCCACACCCACTGACCCAGCACTCACTCCAAACTGTACAGAGCTCTGATACCCACACCTACTGACCCAGCACCCAGTACAAACTGTACAGAGCTCTGATACCACACCCACTGACCCAGCACTCACTACAAACTGTACAGAGATCTGATACCCACACCCACTGACTCAGCACTCACTACAAGCTGTACAGAGCTCTGATACCCACACCCACTGACCCAGCACTCACTACAAACTGTACAGAGCTCTGATACCCAACACCCACTGACCCAGCACTCACTACAAACAGTACAGAGCTCTGATACCCACACCTACTGACCCAGCACCCAGTACAAACTGTACAGAGCTCTGATACCCACACCCACTGCCCCAGCACTCACTCCAAACTGTACAGAGCTCTGATACCCACACCTACTGACCCAGCACCCAGTACAAACTGTACAGAGCTCTGATACCCACACCCACTGACCCAGCACTCACTACAAACTGTACAGAGCTCTGATACCCACACCCACTGACTCAGCACTCACTACAAGCTGTACAGAGCTCTGATACCCACACCCACTGACTCAGCACTCACTACAAGCTGTACAGAGCTCTGATACCACACCCACTGACCCAGCACTCACTCCAAACTGTACAGAGCTCTGATACCCACACCTACTGACCCAGCACCCAGTCCAAACTGTACGGAGCTCTGATACCCACACCTACTGACTCAGCACTCACTCCAAACTGTACAGAGCTCTGATACCCACACCCACTGACTCAGCACTCACTCCAAACTGTACAGAGCTCTGATACCCACACCCACTGACCCAGCACTCACTACAAACTGTACAGAGCTCTGATACACACACCCACTGACCCAGCACTCACTCCAAACTGTACAGAGCTCTGATACCCACACCCACTGACCCAGCACTCACTACAAACTGTACAGAGCTCTGATACCCACACCCACTGACCCAGCACTCACTCCAAACTGTACAGAGCTCTGATACCCACACCCACTGACTCAGCACTCACTACAAACTGTACAGAGCTCTGATACTCACACCAACACCCACTGACCCAGCACTCACTACACACTGTACAGAGCTCTGATACCCACACCCACTGACTCAGCACTCACTCCAAACTGTACAGAGCTCTGATACCCACACCCACTGGCCCAGCACCTACTCCAAACTGTACAGAGCTCTGATACCCACACCCACTGACCCAGCACACAGTCCAAACTGTACAGAGCTCTGATACCCACACCCACTGACTCAGCACTCACTACAAACTGTACAGAGCTCTGATACCCACACCCACTGACCCAGCACTCACTACAAACTGTACAGAGCTCTGATACCCACACCCACTGACCCAGCACTCACTACAAACTGTACAGAGCTCTGATACCCACTGACCCAGCACCCAGTACAAACTGTACAGAGCTCTGATACCCACACCCACTGACCCAGCACTCACTACAAACTGTACAGAGCTCTGATACCCACACCCACTGACCCAGCACTCAGTCCAAACTGTACAGAGATCTGATACCCACACCCACTGACTCAGCACTCACTACAAACTGTACAGAGCTCTGATACCCACACCCACTGACCCAGCACTCACTCCAAACTGTACAGAGCTCTGATACCCACACCCACTGACTCAGCACTCACTACAAACTGTACAGAGCTCTGATACCCACACCCACTGACTCAGCACTCACTCCAAACGGTACAGAGCTCTGATACCCACACCCAGGACCCACACTCAGTCCAAACTGTACAGAGATCTGATACCCACACCCACTGACTCAGCACTCACTCCAAACTGTACAGAGCTCTGATACCCACACCCACTGACTCAGCACTCACTCCAAACGGTACAGAGCTCTGATACCCACACCCAGGACCCACACTCAGTCCAAACTGTACAGAGATCTGATACCCACACCCACTGACTCAGCACTCACTACAAACTGTACAGAGCTCTGATACCCACACCCACTGACCCAGCACTCACTCCAAACTGTACAGAGCTCTGATACCCACACCCACTGACTCAGCACTCACTACAAACTGTACAGAGCTCTGATACCCACACCCACTGACCCAGCACTCACTACAAACTGTACAGAGCTCTGACACCCACACCCTGGACCCACACTCAGTCCAAACTGTACAGAGATCTGATACCCAACACCCACTGACCCAGCACTCAGTCCAAACTGTACAGAGCTCTGATACCCACACCCACTGACCCATCACTCACTACAAACTGTACAGAGATCTGATACCCACACCCACTGACCCAGCACTCACTACAAACTGTACAGAGCTCTGATACCCACACCCACTGACTCAGCACTCACTACAAACTGTACAGAGCTCTGATACCCACACCCACTGACCCAGCACTCACTACAAACTGTACAGAGCTCTGACACCCACACCCTGGACCCACACTCAGTCCAAACTGTACAGAGATCTGATACCCAACACCCACTGACCCAGCACTCACAACAAAGTGTACAGAGCTGTGTTACCCACACCCACTGACCCAGCACTCAGTCCAGACTGGACAGAGCTCTGATACCCACACCCACTGACCCAGCACTCACAACAAAGTGTACAGAGCTGTGTTACCCACACCCACTGACCCAGCACTCAGTCCAGACTGGACAGAGCTCTGATACCCACACCCACTGACCCAGCACTCAGTCCAAACTGTACAGAGCTCTGATACCCACACCCACTGACCCATCACTCACTACAAACTGTACAGAGCTCTGACACCCACACCCAGGACCCACACTCAGTCCAAACTGTACAGAGATCTGATACCCACACCCACTGACCCAGCACTCACTACAAACTGTACAGCGCTCTGATACCCACACCCACTGACTCAGCACTCACTACAAACTGTACAGAGCTCTGATACCCACACCCACTGGCCCAGCACTCACTACAAACTGTACAGCGCTCTGATACACACACCCACTGACTCAGCACTCACTCCAAACTGTACAGCGCTCTGATACACACACCCACTGACCCCGCGCTCACTACAAACTGTACAGCGCTCTGATACCCACACCCACTGACTCAGCACTCACTACAAACTGTACAGAGCTCTGATACCCACACCCACTGACCCAGCACTCACTCCAAACTGTACAGAGCTCTGATACCCACACCCACTGACCCAGCACTCACTCCAAACTGTACAGAGCTCTGATACCCACACCCACTGACTCAGCACTCACTACAAACTGTACAGAGCTCTGATACCCACACCCACTGACCCAGCACTCACTCCAAACTGTACAGAGCTCTGATACCCACACCCACTGACTCAGCACTCACTCCAAACTGTACAGTGCTCTAATACCCACACCCACTGGCCCAGCACTCACTACAAACTGTACAGAGCTCTAATACCCACACCCACTGGCCCAGCACTCACTACAAACTGTACAGTGCTCTGATACCCACACCCACTGACCCAGCACTCACTACAAACTGTACAGAGCTCTGATACCCACACCTACTGACCCAGCACTCACTACAAACTGTACATAGCTCTGATACATAAAACACCCGCTGACCCAGCACTCACTACAAACTGTACAGAGCTCTGATACCCACACCCACTGACTCAGCACTCACTACAACTGTACAGAGCTCTGATACCCACACCCACTGACCCAGCACTCACTACAAACTGTACAGAGCTCTGATACACACACCCACTGACCCAGCCCTCACTACAAACTGTACAGAGCTCTGATACCCACACCCACTGACCCAGCACTCAGTCCAAACTGTACAGAGCTCTGATACCCACACCCACTGACCCAGCACTCAGTCCAAACTGTACAGAGCTCTGATACCCACACCCACTGACCCAGCACTCACTACAAACTGTACAGAGCTCTGATACCCACACCCACTGACCCAGCACTCACTACAAACTGTACAGAGCTCTGATACCCACACCCACTGACTCAGCACTCACTCCAAACTGTACAGAGCTCTGATACCCACACCCACTGACTCAGCACTCACTACAAGCTGTACAGAGCTCTGATACCCACACCCACTGACCCAGCACTCACTACAAACTGTACAGAGCTCTGATACCCACACCCACTGACCCAGCACTCACTACAAACTGTACAGAGCTCTGATACCCACACCCACTGACTCAGCACTCACTCCAAACTGTACAGAGCTCTGATACCCACACCCACTGACTCAGCACTCACTACAAGCTGTACAGAGCTCTGATACCCACACCCACTGACCCAGCACTCACTACAAACTGCACAGAGATCTGATACCCACACCCACTGACCCAGCACTCACTCCAAACTGTACAGAGCTCTGATACCCACACCCACTGACTCAGTACTCACTACAAGCTGTACAGAGCTCTGATACCCACACCCACTGACTCAGCACTCACTCCAAACTGTACAGAGCTCTGATACCCACACCCACTGACTCAGTACTCACTACAAGCTGTACAGAGCTCTGATACCCACACCCACTGACTCAGCACTCACTCCAAACTGTACAGAGCTCTGATACCCACACCCACTGACCCAGCACTCACTACAAGCTGTACAGAGCTCTGATACCCACACCCACTGACTCAGCACTCACTCCAAACTGTACAGAGCTCTGATACCCACACCCACTGACCCAGCACTCACTACAAACTGTACAGAGCTCTGATACCCACACCTACTGACCCAGCACTCACTCCAAACTGTACAGAGCTCTGATACCCACACCCACTGACTCAGCACTCACTACAAGCTGTACAGAGCTCTGATACCCACACCCACTGACTCAGCACTCACTCCAAACTGTACAGCGCTCTGATACCCACACCTACTGACCCAGCACCCAGTACAAACTGTACAGAGCTCTGATACCCACACCCACCGACCCAGCACTCACTCCAAACTGTACAGAGCTCTGATACCCACACCTACTGACCCAGCACCCAGTACAAACTGTACAGAGCTCTGATACCCACACCCACCGACCCAGCACTCACTCCAAACTGTACAGAGCTCTGATACCCACACCCACTGACCCAGCACTCACTACAAACTGTATAGAGCTCTGATACACACACCTACTGACCCAGCACTCAGTCCAAACTGTACAGAGCTCTGATACACACACCTACTGACCCAGCACTCAGTCCAAACTGTACAGAGCTCTGATACCACACCCACTGACCCAGCACTCACTACAAACTGTACAGAGCTCTGATACCCACACCCACTGACCCAGCACTCAGTCCAAACTGTACAGAGCTCTGATACACACACCTACTGACCCAGCACTCAGTCCAAACTGTACAGAGCTCTGATACCACACCCACTGACCCAGCACTCACTACAAACTGTACAGAGCTCTGATACCCACACCCACTGACCCAGCACTCAGTACAAACTGTACAGGGCTCTGATACCCACACCCACTGACTCAGCACTCACTACAAACTGTACAGAGCTCTGATACCCATACCCACTGACCCAGCACTCACTCCAAACTGTACAGAGCTCTGATACCCACACCCACTGACCCAGCACCCAGTACAAACTGTACAGAGCTGATACCCACACCCACTGACCCAGCACTCAGTACAAACTGTACAGGGCTCTGATACCCACACCCACTGACCCAGCACTCAGTACAAACTGTACAGAGCTCTGATACCCACACCTACTGACCCAGCACCCAGTACAAACTGTACAGAGCTCTGATACACACACCCACTGACCCAGCACCCAGTACAAACTGTACAGAGCTCTGATACCACACCCACTGACCCAGCACTCACTACAAACTGCACAGGGCTCTGATACCCACACCCACTGACCCAGCACCCAGTACAAACTGTACAGTGCTCTGATACCCACACCCACAGGCCCAGCACTCACTCCAAACTGTACAGAGCTCTGATACCCACACCCACTGACTCAGCACTCACTACAAGCTGTACAGAGCTCTGATACCCACACCCACTGACCCAGCACTCACTCCAAACTGTACAGAGCTCTGATACCCACACCTACTGACCCAGCACCCAGTACAAACTGTACAGAGCTCTGATACCACACCCACTGACCCAGCACTCACTACAAACTGTACAGAGATCTGATACCCACACCCACTGACTCAGCACTCACTACAAGCTGTACAGAGCTCTGATACCCACACCCACTGACCCAGCACTCACTACAAACTGTACAGAGCTCTGATACCCAACACCCACTGACCCAGCACTCACTACAAACAGTACAGAGCTCTGATACCCACACCTACTGACCCAGCACCCAGTACAAACTGTACAGAGCTCTGATACCCACACCCACTGCCCCAGCACTCACTCCAAACTGTACAGAGCTCTGATACCCACACCTACTGACCCAGCACCCAGTACAAACTGTACAGAGCTCTGATACCCACACCCACTGACCCAGCACTCACTACAAACTGTACAGAGCTCTGATACCCACACCCACTGACTCAGCACTCACTACAAGCTGTACAGAGCTCTGATACCCACACCCACTGACTCAGCACTCACTACAAGCTGTACAGAGCTCTGATACCACACCCACTGACCCAGCACTCACTCCAAACTGTACAGAGCTCTGATACCCACACCTACTGACCCAGCACCCAGTCCAAACTGTACGGAGCTCTGATACCCACACCTACTGACTCAGCACTCACTCCAAACTGTACAGAGCTCTGATACCCACACCCACTGACTCAGCACTCACTCCAAACTGTACAGAGCTCTGATACCCACACCCACTGACCCAGCACTCACTACAAACTGTACAGAGCTCTGATACACACACCCACTGACCCAGCACTCACTCCAAACTGTACAGAGCTCTGATACCCACACCCACTGACCCAGCACTCACTACAAACTGTACAGAGCTCTGATACCCACACCCACTGACCCAGCACTCACTCCAAACTGTACAGAGCTCTGATACCCACACCCACTGACTCAGCACTCACTACAAACTGTACAGAGCTCTGATACTCACACCAACACCCACTGACCCAGCACTCACTACACACTGTACAGAGCTCTGATACCCACACCCACTGACTCAGCACTCACTCCAAACTGTACAGAGCTCTGATACCCACACCCACTGGCCCAGCACCTACTCCAAACTGTACAGAGCTCTGATACCCACACCCACTGACCCAGCACACAGTCCAAACTGTACAGAGCTCTGATACCCACACCCACTGACTCAGCACTCACTACAAACTGTACAGAGCTCTGATACCCACACCCACTGACCCAGCACTCACTACAAACTGTACAGAGCTCTGATACCCACACCCACTGACCCAGCACTCACTACAAACTGTACAGAGCTCTGATACCCACTGACCCAGCACCCAGTACAAACTGTACAGAGCTCTGATACCCACACCCACTGACCCAGCACTCACTACAAACTGTACAGAGCTCTGATACCCACACCCACTGACCCAGCACTCAGTCCAAACTGTACAGAGATCTGATACCCACACCCACTGACTCAGCACTCACTACAAACTGTACAGAGCTCTGATACCCACACCCACTGACCCAGCACTCACTCCAAACTGTACAGAGCTCTGATACCCACACCCACTGACTCAGCACTCACTACAAACTGTACAGAGCTCTGATACCCACACCCACTGACTCAGCACTCACTCCAAACGGTACAGAGCTCTGATACCCACACCCAGGACCCACACTCAGTCCAAACTGTACAGAGATCTGATACCCACACCCACTGACTCAGCACTCACTCCAAACTGTACAGAGCTCTGATACCCACACCCACTGACTCAGCACTCACTCCAAACGGTACAGAGCTCTGATACCCACACCCAGGACCCACACTCAGTCCAAACTGTACAGAGATCTGATACCCACACCCACTGACTCAGCACTCACTACAAACTGTACAGAGCTCTGATACCCACACCCACTGACCCAGCACTCACTCCAAACTGTACAGAGCTCTGATACCCACACCCACTGACTCAGCACTCACTACAAACTGTACAGAGCTCTGATACCCACACCCACTGACCCAGCACTCACTACAAACTGTACAGAGCTCTGACACCCACACCCACTGGCCCAGCACTCACTACAAACTGTACAGAGATCTGATACCCACACCCACTGACCCAGCACTCACTACAAACTGTACAGAGCTCTGATACCCACACCCACTGACTCAGCACTCACTACAAACTGTACAGAGCTCTGATACCCACACCCACTGACCCAGCACTCACTACAAACTGTACAGAGCTCTGACACCCACACCCTGGACCCACACTCAGTCCAAACTGTACAGAGATCTGATACCCAACACCCACTGACCCAGCACTCACAACAAAGTGTACAGAGCTGTGTTACCCACACCCACTGACCCAGCACTCAGTCCAGACTGGACAGAGCTCTGATACCCACACCCACTGACCCAGCACTCACAACAAAGTGTACAGAGCTGTGTTACCCACACCCACTGACCCAGCACTCAGTCCAGACTGGACAGAGCTCTGATACCCACACCCACTGACCCAGCACTCAGTCCAAACTGTACAGAGCTCTGATACCCACACCCACTGACCCATCACTCACTACAAACTGTACAGAGCTCTGACACCCACACCCAGGACCCACACTCAGTCCAAACTGTACAGAGATCTGATACCCACACCCACTGACCCAGCACTCACTACAAACTGTACAGCGCTCTGATACCCACACCCACTGACTCAGCACTCACTACAAACTGTACAGAGCTCTGATACCCACACCCACTGGCCCAGCACTCACTACAAACTGTACAGCGCTCTGATACCCACACCCACTGACCCCGCGCTCACTACAAACTGTACAGCGCTCTGATACCCACACCCACTGACTCAGCACTCACTACAAACTGTACAGAGCTCTGATACACACACCCACTGACCCCGCGCTCACTACAAACTGTACAGCGCTCTGATACACACACCCACTGACCCCGCGCTCACTACAAACTGTACAGAGCTCTGATACACACACCCACTGACTCAGCACTCACTACAAACTGTACAGAGCTCTGATACACACACCCACTGACTCAGCACTCACTCCAAACTGTACAGCGCTCTGATACACACACCCACTGACCCCGCGCTCACTACAAACTGTACAGCGCTCTGATACCCACACCCACTGACTCAGCACTCACTCCAAACTGTACAGAGCTCTGATACCCACACCCACTGACTCAGCACTCACTACAAACTGTACAGAGCTCTGATACCCACACCCACTGACCCAGCACTCACTACAAACTGTACAGCGGTCTGATACACACACCCAGTGACCCCGCGCTCACTACAAACTGTACAGCGCTCTGATACCCACACCCACTGACTCAGCACTCACTCCAAACTGTACAGAGCTCTGATACCCACACCCACTGACTCAGCACTCACTACAAACTGTACAGAGCTCTGATACCCACACCCACTGGCGCAGCACTCACTCCAAACTGTACAGAGATCTGATACCCACACCCACTGACCCAGCACTCACTCCAAACTGTACAGAGCTCTGATACCCACACCCACTGACTCAGCACTCACTACAAACTGTACAGAGCTCTGATACCCACACCCACTGACCCAGCACTCACTCCAAACTGTACAGAGATCTGATACCCACACCCACTGACCCAGCACTCACTCCAAACTGTACAGAGCTCTGATACCCACACCCACTGACCCAGCACTCACTACAAACTGTACATAGCTCTGATACATAAAACACCCGCTGACCCAGCACTCACTACAAACTGTACAGAGCTCTGATACCCACACCCACTGACTCAGCACTCACTACAACTGTACAGAGCTCTGATACCCACACCCACTGACCCAGCACTCACTACAAACTGTACAGAGCTCTGATACACACACCCACTGACCCAGCCCTCACTACAAACTGTACAGAGCTCTGATACCCACACCCACTGACCCAGCACTCAGTCCAAACTGTACAGAGCTCTGATACCCACACCCACTGACCCAGCACTCAGTCCAAACTGTACAGAGCTCTGATACCCACACCCACTGACCCAGCACCCAGTACAAACTGTACAGAGCTCTGATACCCACACCCACTGACCCAGCACTCACTCCAAACTGTACAGAGCTCTGATACCCACACCCACTGACCCAGCACTCACTACAAACTGTACAGAGCTCTGATACCCACACCCACTGACCCAGCACTCACTACAAACTGTACAGAGCTCTGATACCCACACCCACTGACCCAGCACTCACTACAAACTGTACAGAGCTCTGATACCCACACCCACTGACCCAGCACTCACTACAAACTGTACAGAGCTCTGATACCCACACCCAGGACCCACACTCAGTCCAAACTGTACAGAGCTCTGATACCCAACACCCACTGACCCAGCACTCACTCAAACTGTACAGAGCTCTGATACATAAAACACCCACTGGCCCAGCACTCACTACAAACTGTACAGAGCTCTGATACCCACACCCACTGACCCAGCACTCACTACAAACTGTACAGAGCTCTGATACACACACCCACTGACCAAGCACTCACTCCAAACTGTACAGAGCTCTGATACCCACACCCACTGACCCAGCACTCACTACAAACTGTACAAAGCTCTGATACCCACACCCAGGACCCACACTCAGTCCAAACTGTACAGAGCTCTGATACCCAACACCCACTGACCCAGCACTCACTACAAAGTGTACAGAGCTCTGATACCCACACCCACTGACCCAGCACTCACTACAAACTGTACAGAGCTCTGATACCCACACCCAGGACCCACACTCAGTCCAAACTGTACAGAGATCTGATACCCATACCCACTGACCCAGCACTCAGTCCAAACTGCACAGAGATCTGATACCCACACCCACTGACCCAGCACTCACTACAAACTGTACAGAGCTCTGATACCCACACTAATTGGCCCAGCACTCACTCCAAACTGTACAGAGCTCTGATACCCACACCCACTGACCCAGCACTCACTACAAACTGTACAGAGCTCTGATACCCACACCCAGGACCCACACTCAGTCCAAACTGTACAGAGCTCTGATACCCACACCCACTGACCCAGCACTCACTACAAACTGTACAGAGCTCTGATACCCACACCCAGGACCCACACTCAGTCCAAACTGTACAGAGCTCTGATACCCACACCCACTGACCCAGCACTCACTACAAACTGTACAGAGCTCTGATACCCACACCCACTGACTCAGCACTCACTACAACTGTACAGAGCTCTGATACCCACACCCACTGACCCAGCACTCACTCCAAACTGTACAGAGCTCTGATACCCACACCCACTGATCCAGCACGCACTACAAACTGTACAGAGCTCTGATACATAAATCACCCACTGACCCAGCTCTCAGTCCAAACTGTACAGAGCTCTGATACCCACACCCACTGACCCCGCACTCACTACAAACTGTACAGAGCTCTGATACCCACACCCACTGACCCAGCACTCACTACAAACTGTACAGAGCTCTGATACCCACACCCACTGACTCAGCACTCACTACAACTGTACAGAGCTCTGATACCCACACCCACTGACCCAGCTCTCAGTCCAAACTGTACAGAGCTCTGATACCCACACCCACTGACCCAGCACGCACTACAAACTGTACAGAGCTCTGATACATAAATCACCCACTGACCCAGCTCTCAGTCCAAACTGTACAGAGCTCTGATACCCACACCCACTGACCCAGCACTCAGTCCAAACTGTACAGAGCTCTGATACCCACACCCACTGACCCAGCACTCAGTCCAAACTGTACAGAGCTCTGATACCCACACCCACTGACCCAGCACCCAGTACAAACTGTACAGAGCTCTGATACACACACCCACTGACCCAGCACTCACTACAAACTGTACAGAGCTCTGATACACACACCCACTGACCCAGCCCTCACTACAAACTGTACAGAGCTCTGATACCCACACCCACTGACCCAGCACTCAGTCCAAACTGTACAGAGCTCTGATACCCACACCCACTGACCCAGCACTCACTACAAACTGTACAGAGCTCTGATACCCACACCCACTGACCCAGCACTCACTACAAACTGTACAGAGCTCTGATACCCACACCCACTGACCCAGCACTCACTACAAACTGTACAGAGCTCTGATACCCACACCCACTGACCCAGCACTCACTACAAACTGTACAGAGCTCTGATACCCACACCCAGGACCCACACTCAGTCCAAACTGTACAGAGCTCTGATACCCAACACCCACTGACCCAGCACTCAGTCCAAACTGTACAGAGCTCTGATACATAAAACACCCACTGGCCCAGCACTCACTACAAACTGTACAGAGCTCTGATACCCACACCCACTGACCCAGCACTCACTACAAACTGTACAGAGCTCTGATACCCACACTAATTGGCCCAGCACTCACTCCAAACTGTACAGAGCTCTGATACCCAACACCCACTGACCCAGCACTCAGTCCAAACTGTACAGAGCTCTGATACATAAAACACCCACTGGCCCAGCACTCACTCCAAACTGTACAGAGCTCTGATACCCAACACCCACTGACCCAGCACTCACTCAAACTGTACAGAGCTCTGATACATAAAACACCCACTGGCCCAGCACTCACTACAAACTGTACAGAGCTCTGATACCCACACCCACTGACCCAGCACTCACTACAAACTGTACAGAGCTCTGATACCCACACTAATTGGCCCAGCACTCACTACAAACTGTACAGAGCTCTGATACCCACACCCACTGACCCAGCACTCACTACAAACTGTACAAAGCTCTGATACCCACACCCAGGACCCACACTCAGTCCAAACTGTACAGAGCTCTGATACCCAACACCCACTGACCCAGCACTCACTACAAAGTGTACAGAGCTCTGATACCCACACCCACTGACCCAGCACTCACTACAAACTGTACAGAGCTCTGATACCCACACCCAGGACCCACACTCAGTCCAAACTGTACAGAGATCTGATACCCATACCCACTGACCCAGCACTCAGTCCAAACTGCACAGAGATCTGATACCCACACCCACTGACCCAGCACTCACTACAAACTGTACAGAGCTCTGATACCCACACTAATTGGCCCAGCACTCACTCCAAACTGTACAGAGCTCTGATACCCAACACCCACTGACCCAGCACTCAGTCCAAACTGTACAGAGCTCTGATACCCACACCCACTGACCCAGCACTCACTCAAACTGTACAGAGCTCTGATACATAAAACACCCACTGGCCCAGCACTCACTACAAACTGTACAGAGCTCTGATACCCACACCCACTGACCCAGCACTCACTACAAACTGTACAGAGCTCTGATACCCACACTAATTGGCCCAGCACTCACTACAAACTGTACAGAGCTCTGATACCCACACCCACTGACCCAGCACTCACTACAAACTGTACAAAGCTCTGATACCCACACCCAGGACCCACACTCAGTCCAAACTGTACAGAGCTCTGATACCCAACACCCACTGACCCAGCACTCACTACAAAGTGTACAGAGCTCTGATACCCACACCCACTGACCCAGCACTCACTACAAACTGTACAGAGCTCTGATACCCACACCCAGGACCCACACTCAGTCCAAACTGTACAGAGATCTGATACCCATACCCACTGACCCAGCACTCAGTCCAAACTGCACAGAGATCTGATACCCACACCCACTGACCCAGCACTCACTACAAACTGTACAGAGCTCTGATACCCACACTAATTGGCCCAGCACTCACTCCAAACTGTACAGAGCTCTGATACCCACACCCACTGACCCAGCACTCACTACAAACTGTACAGAGCTCTGATACCCACACCCACTGACCCAGCACTCACTACAAACTGTACAGCGCTCTGATACCCACACCCAGGACCCACACTCAGTCCAAACTGTACAGAGCTCTGATACCCACACCCACTGACCCAGCACTCACTACAAACTGTACAGAGCTCTGATACCCACACCCAGGACCCACACTCAGTCCAAACTGTACAGAGCTCTGATACCCACACCCACTGACCCAGCACTCACTACAAACTGTACAGAGCTCTGATACCCACACCCACTGACTCAGCACTCACTACAACTGTACAGAGCTCTGATACCCACACCCACTGACCCAGCTCTCAGTCCAAACTGTACAGAGCTCTGATACCCACACCCACTGACCCAGCACTCAGTCCAAACTGTACAGAGCTCTGATACCCACACCCACTGACCCAGCACTCAGTCCAAACTGTACAGAGCTCTGATCCCCACACCCACTGACCCAGCACTCACTACAAACTGTACAGAGCTCTGATACCCACACCCACTGACCCAGCACTCACTACAAAAACCACTGACCCAATACTTCACAATAAGCAGTTAATTGCCCTCATTAGTACAAAAAGAACCATGAGGACTTGGATTGAATTGGATATGATGAATCTGAAAGACTGCATATCTTCAGTGGAGGTCTGTAGTTAATTTATGGGTTGCACGATGGCACAGTGGTTAGTACTGTTGCTTCACAGCACCTGGGACCTGGTTTCGATTCCTGGCTTGGGTCACTGTCTGTGCGGAGTTTGCACGTTCTCCTCGTGGCTGCGTGGGTTTCTTACGCGTGCTCCGGTTTCCTCCCACAGTCCAAAGATGTGCGTGCTGGTTCGGTGGATTTACCACGTTAAATTGCCCCGTAGTGTTCAAAGGTTGGGTGGGGTTACTGACTTACGAGGATAGGGTGGAGGTGTGTGCTTGAGTAGTGCTCATTCAAGGGCCGATGTAGACTCGATGGGCTGAATGGCTTCCTTCTGCACTGTAAATTCTATGATTCTAATTTGTGGTTGTTGCAGTTGCCTGCATAGCAGCCGGACTGTTTTCCATTTACCTTCAGACTGGAGTGCAAACAAGCTCTTGGCAAATTTAGCTGTGAACTGATTACTTATTTATTGAGGTTTCATGTTATTAATCCTGATGTAGGTCACAGTCTCCAAACTGAAGACCCCATTCAGAAATGTCTTATTTTCTCATGGCTATGACTCATTCGTCACGGTAGTAAAAGTCCCTGCTGCCCTTTACATCTTGAAATGACTTCTTTACCGCTTTGTGGTTTATAGTGTGACTATCATTCTCTTCTATATAATTTATTTGGTCAGAAATTTGACATGCAAATTTAAATTTTATCATCAAAACTCCTTATGAGAATAAATTGTGGTGGGAGGTAGCAAAATGGATTATACTGTAAGCAGCATCTGATCACTTCAGCCGAGAGCTCATTCACAGTGTTTCTGTATTCCTGCGAAACACTGAATACAGTGTTGGGTATTCAGGTGGTCTGAATTGGGTGGTCTGATTTGAGGATGATATTTGCCTTAATTTCTCTGCTGGGTAAGTCTATTATTGTGGTCAAATCCAATCAGGGATAATCTTGGAATTTGGAGCTCGAAAGAACTTCTGATATTACCTGACGGTTTGGCAACAAAATGAAAGTTCAACTCTAGTCACATCGGCAATGGAAAAAAGTTTGTCAGCATTCTGTCTCCCCCCTCTTATTTCATCACTTATTTCAATTCTTCCTTTCCCTTCCGGTGTTCAGTCTAATTTTCCTAAACTGGAAAAGGGAACGTGGCCTGGTTCTCGGCCTCTCAATGTAACATTAATTTAGCTGGTTGACGGTATTTGAGTCGGGATTTCCAGTGGCGCAATGTGAGAGGATGACGCACACGAGATAGCTGGCGCTGCAAACCTGGGGCAGGATTCTCCGTCGACTGACTCCGGAATCGGGAAACCCCATTGGGCGGAGAATCAATTCTGACGGTGAAATCATGGCGGGCGCCGGTTTCACGCCAAATCGCAATTCTCCGGTGCCTCAACAGCAGCGTCAATATGTTCCACTCCACACATACAGTAAACACCCTTGGCATTTCATTAACCATCCTGACCCAATATTCCCTGGGGCCTCCACAATTCTCCACCTCGACCGGGGCGAATTCCCAATGGCGAGGTGTAGCGCACAATGACTTACGAGAGAGACGAGTAGAGATGAAGTCGATGAGGCTTTATTAAGCGAGACTTGTCCCCAGCAGTTCAGCAACAGAATGAAGCGGCGGGGAGAAGCTCGGGTTCTTATACTCCGCCTTCAGGGCGGAGCCAGGAGTCAACAGCCAACCAGGACCCGGGATCTGTCAGCCAATAGCATCACGGCTTCACCGTCCCACATGACCCCTAATACATACCACCACATTCACCCCTTGTTAAAAGGGAACCCGGCAGGGTGGTGGTTCGCATGGTGGTAGGGGTTTACAAGGCTGGTCCTGGGAGGAAAATTTCAGGCATGTTATTACAGTTTTAGCCCTACACTGGGCTATGTACAAGGTTTGTGAAACTATTTACAATATTAGTAAGAGAAATTTTTTTTTGTTACAGTCCAACAACATTCTTGGTGTCACGCCGATGCCACAAGTCGAGCGGGCGGTCTGGTCTTCCTCGTCGATCGCCTCAGCCCCGGTGGTGGTGCAGGTGCTTGTTCCGGCGATGTCGTCTCCGGGAGCGTTTCGGTGTTTGTTCCTGTTTTACTCCTGGGCGGGCACGGGAGGAGGACCGATCCTCCCGGGAAGGGGGCGGTCGCGGGGTGCGCCGGTGGCAGGGAGGGGATGATCGGTGTCGGGGGTGTGTGGGTGTGTTGCCGGCGGGCGCCAGGTCTCGCAGGGAGACCGTGTCCTGTCGGCCGTCGGGGTACGCCACGTAGGCGTACTGCGTGTTCGCGTGGAGGAGGTGAACCCTCTCAACCAACGGGTCCGACTTATGCGCCCGCACATGTTTCCGGAGCAAGATGGGTCCTGGGGCCGCCAGCCAGGTCGGCAGCGACGTTCCGGAGGAGGACTTCCTGGGGAAGACAAGGAGGCGCTCATGAGGCGTTTGGTTAGTGGTGGTACACAGCAGCGACCGGATGGAGTGGAGAGCGTCCGGGAGGACCTCCTGCCACCGGGAAACTTGGAGATCCCTGGACCGTAGGGCCAGTAGGACGGTCTTCCAGACCGTGCCGTTCTCCCTCTCTACTTGCCCGTTCCCCCGGGGGTTGTAGCTGGTCGTCCTGCTCGAAGCTATGCCCTTGCTGAGCAGGAACTGGCGCAGCTCGTCACTCATGAAGGAGGACCCCCTGTCGCTATGGATATATGCGGGGCAACCGAACAATGTGAATATGGTGCCAAGGGCTTTAATGACTGTGGCCGCTGTCATGTCGGGGCAGGGGATGGCGAAGGGGAAACAGGAGTACTCGTCCACCACGTTCAGGAAGTATGTGTTGCGGTCGGTGGAGGGGAGGGGCCCTTTGAAATCCAGACTGAGGCGTTCAAAGGGGCGGGAAGCCTTGATCAGGTGCGCTCTATCCGGCCTGAAAAAGTGCGGTTTGCACTCCGCGCAGATGTGGCAGTTCCTGGTGACTGTACGGACCTCCTCCACAGAGTAGGGGAGGTTGCGGGACTTTATAAAATGGTAGAACCGAGTGACCCCCGGGTGGCAGAGGTCCTCGTGGAGGGCTTGGAGACGGTCTATTTGTGCGTTGGCACATGTGCCGCGGGATAGGGCATCGGACGGCTCGTTCAGCTTTCCGGGACGGTACAGGATCTCGTAGTTGAAGGTGGAGAGCTCGATCCTCCACCTTAAGATCTTGTCATTTTTTATTTTGCCCCGCTGTGCATTATCGAACATGAAGGCTACCGACCGTTGATCAGTGAGGAGAGTGAATCTCCTGCCGGCCAGGTAATGCCTCCAATGTCGCACAGCTTCCACTATGGCTTGGGCTTCCTTTTCCGCTGAGGAGTGGCGGATTTCTGAGGCGTGGAGGGTTCGGGAGAAAAAGGCCACGGGTCTGCCCGCTTGGTTAAGGGTGGCCGCCAGAGCTACGTCGGAGGCGTCTCTCTCGACCTGGAAGGGGAGGGACTCGTCGATGGCGCGCATCGTGGCCTTTGCGATATCCGCTTTGATGCGGCTGAAGGCCTGGTGAGCCTCTGTCGACAGGGGGAAGGTAGTGGTTTGTATTAGCGGGCGGGCCTTGTCTGCATACTGGGGGACCCACTGGGCGTAATATGAAAAGAACCCCAGGCAACGTTTCAGGGCTTTGGAGCAGTGGGGGAGGGGAAATTCCATAAGGGGGCGCATGCGTTTGGAGTCGGGGCCTATTATCCCATTGCGCACTACGTATCCCAGGATGGCCAACCGGTTTGTGCTAAAAACGCACTTTTCCTCGTTGTATGTGAGGTTCAAGGCGTTAGCGGTCTGGAGGAATTTTTGGAGGTTGGCGTCGTGGTCCTGCTGATCGTGGCCGCAGATGGTTACGTTGTTGAGATACGGGAACGTGGCCTGCAACCCGTGCTGGTCAACCATTCGGTCCATCTCCCGTTGGAAGACCGAGACCCCGTTCGTGACACCAAATGGGACCCTTAGGAAGTGGTATAGACGCCCGTCTGCCTCGAAGGCTGTGTACTTGCGGTCACCTGGGCGGATGGGGAGCTGGTGGTAGGCGGACTTGAGGTCCACGGTGGAGAAAACCTTATACTGGGCAATCCGATTTACCATGTCGGATATGCGGGGGAGAGGGTACGCATCTAGCTGTGTGTACCTGTTGATGGTCTGGCTATAGTCTATGACCATCCTTTGCTTCTCCCCGGTCTTTACTACTACCACCTGGGCTCTCCAGGGACTATTGCAGGCCTGGATTATGCCTTCCTTCAGCAACCGCTGGACTTCAGACCGAATAAATATCCGGTCCTGGGCGCTGTACCGTCTGCTCCTAGTGGCGACGGGTTTGCAATCCGGGGTGAGGTTTGCAAACAAGGACGGCGGTTCAACCTTGAGAGTTGCGAGGCCGCAGATAGTGAGTAGGGGTATTGGGCCGCCAAATTGAAATATTAGGCTCTGCAGGTTACACTGGAAATCTAATCCCAGTAATGTGGGCGCGCAGAGTTGGGGAAGGACGTAGAGCCTGTAGTTTTTAAACTCCCTCCCTTGCACCGTTAGGTTCGCGATGCAGAACCCTTTGATCTCTACGGAGTGGGATCCTGCAGCTAGGGAAATCTTTTGCGTACTTGGATGGATGGTCAGAAAACAGCGTCTTACCGTGTCTGGGTGAATGAAACTTTCGGTGCTCCCGGAGTCGATCAGGCATGATGTCTCGTGTCCGTTGATCAGCACCGTTGTTGTCGTCGTCTGGATTGTCCGGGGCAGTGATTGATCCAGCGTCACCGAAGCCAGTCGTGGTCGTAGTGTCTCGGCGTCTTCTTTGGACCCCGTGGAGCCGTCGATGCTGGGGTCCTTTGTTGTCATCCAAGATGGCGGCGTCCATGAATCGCACGCGGCCGGAGGTGGACAAAATGGCCGCCCCATGAATCGCACGTGGCTGGGGGGTCACAAGATGGCGGCGCCCATCCTCCCCTCGTGGTGCCCGGGACCCAAAATGGCGGCGCCCGCGGGTCGCACATGGGGCGCTGGGGGGGTTGGGGAGCGTTTGGGATGCGTGGGCTCGTTCTTCTCCGGGGATTGCGGCGACCCCCCCGGGACCGGCACACAGCCGCGTAATGGCCCTTCTTGCCGCAGCTTTTGCAAATAGCTGCGCGGGCCGGGCAGCGCTGCCGGGGGTGTTTCGCTTGCCCGCAGAAATAGCAGCGGGCCCCCCCGGGATGGTCTGGCGCTTTAACCGCGCAAGCCTGTGAGGGAGGGGGGGGGGTTTGTCGCGACGGGGGTCCACGGAGCCCAAGGGGCTGCCGCGCGGTCGGGGCCGTAGGCGCGGGCGTTTTGCGAGGCCACATCTAGGGAAGCTGCAATGGCCCGTGGCTCTGAGAGTCCTAGCGACTCTCTTTCTAAAAGTCTTTGCCGGATTTGGGAGAGTTCATACCTGCCACAAACGCATGGCGAATTAGCATGTCCGTGCGTTCGATCGCGTTCACCGGCGGGCAGCTGCAGCCCCGTCCCAAAATTAGCAGCGCGGCGTAGAATTCTTCTAACGATTCTCCGGGACTTTGCCGTCTCGTTGCGAGTTAGTAGCGCGCGTAGACCTGGTTCACGGGGCGAACGTAGATGCTCTTCAGTGCTGCGAGCGCCGTCGGGAAATCCTCTGCGTCTTCTATGAGAGGGTAAATTTCCGGGCTTACCCTCAAATGCAGGACCTGCATTTTCTGGTCTTCTGTGATCTGGCCGGGGGCCGTTCGGAGGTAGCCTTCAAAACAAGCTTGCCAGTGTTTAAATACTGCTGCCGAGTTCGCTGCGTGGGGGCTGATCCGCAGGCATTCCGGGGCGATCCGGAGCTCCATAGTCCTTTAAGCTCGCTTAATAAATTGTAGTGCACAATGACTTACGAGAGAGACAAATAGAGATGAAGTCGATGAGGCTTTATTAAGCGAGACTTGTCCCCAGCAGTTCAGCAACAGAATGAAGCGGCGGGGAGAAGCTCGGGTTCTTATACTCCGCCTTCAGGGCGGAGCCAGGAGTCAACAGCCAACCAGGACCCGGGATCTGTCAGCCAATAGCATCACGGCTTCACAGTCCCACATGACCCCTAATACATACCACCACACGAGGTTCACTTGTGCTTTTAAAAATCGTGAAACAGGGGTCATGGCTGCTGAGGAAGAGAGACGGGATACGGAAAGCGTCCAACATCGCCAGAGTTTGTCGACAGTCGTGCCGCTGGCCAGGGGGCTTCTGTTGGGCCGTGGGTGAGTAGCGGGGGGGGGGGGGGGTGAAGTGTGTATACGCGGCTGCAGCTTGTCAGCCTCCTGAGTATCAATCACGAATCCGGTGAATCCGGCACCACTTCTAAGAAGAATCAATTGTGTTGCACGTGGCACCGGTGCTAGCCGCTTAACAATTACTGAATCGGTCCAGTTGCGGTGGCAGGTTTGCTATTGTGAAAGTCCATGAATCCGGCCCTGGCGTTAATCTTAGGGCTGGAGTCTCTGATTTTGAGACTAAGTGCCGAAGCCGGTGTGGAAATAGTGGCGTTTTACAACATAAAAAACGGCGCAACAGCTGCACGGATTCAGCTACTTTAAATGGGCTAACACCATCGCCATGTGGAATCCAATCAATTCCATGCAAAATGGTGCTGGATTCAGCGGGCCCGTGATTGGCGCACATGAGGCTCACAGGCCGCAGCCGCACTTAAACGGTCCTTCCCTCCACACACACCGTCCCAATCAACAAGATGACTGGAAGGAGAACAGCGCCTCGGTTCAGGGATGCTGAACTGGACACCCTCATGGACATCGTGGAGGAGAGGCAGATGACCCTGTACCCCCGCCCGGGAGGAAGGCCATCAGGCGCCACAATTCGGCATTCGCAGGTGGCAGAGGTGTTTGGGGGCACGCTGTGGCATGGGGGTGGGGTGCTGTGGTGGGTGCATCCTTACGGCCGGTCTCACTGTGTAGAACCAGGAGTCGACGTGGGTGGTCAATGGGTGCGCAGCAAGAGAGCCACCGTAATGGCGGTCAGTGCCCGGGCACCGCCCCAGTGCTGTGGGGAGCACCCCGGCTGCCCTACCTGTTCCCCCACCTCCCCCGTCCCTGGCATGGGTCCCCCATGGCAGCCAGCACGGCCGATGTCTAGGCCGGCAGCCCGCAGTCATTCCACGCCATTTTCTACCTCCTCTCTCTCGCTCAGCAACCATGACGCCAGGTTGACGTCTTTTGAGAGCACAAGTGAACCACGCCGTCGAGAACTCAACCCATCAGCGGAGGTGAACCTTGTAGGCCCCGCAGAATAGGGTGTCAGGTTCGCTAATGATGTACCAGCTGTACTTTTACCCCGCGCGGCGAGCGACACATTTATGCCATTTTTGGGGTGCCAAAGCATCCCGAATTGGTGCCAAAGCGATGCCTACCACGATTTCGGCGTCAGAAGCTATTCCGCACCCAATCGCATTTCGCGATTTCGGTGTCGGCAAACGGAGAACCCTGCCCAAGGTGTTTTGAGTATTTCTGGAGGATGACCCTGACTTTTCTTTAAAGAAAAAAAATGAATGGCCGTGGTTTCCGCTGTTACTCTGGTGGTGTGGGGACTGATAGGCCGGCACCCGGATCCACAGAGATTGCGGCGCCATCTTTAAAGGGCTCCCTGATCAGCATTGCAACCTAACAAACCCCAGCCTCTACCATGACGGTATCAGGGGATCCCTCCCCCAACATCGTCAGTCTTTAGCGGCATTCTTCTCTTCCGCAGATAATCATCGCTAGCCCCCCTGCCCCACTGCAGAGGTCTGCTCCCGTACCCTGACCACACATGAATAAACCTTCCCCCCCACTAGGGCCCTACCGGCAATGCCCTTAACACAGGTTGTCATGGCTAGCTTGGCACAGTGCCAACCTGGCAGTACCAGGGCACTTCCCAGGCATCCCTTCCTCCCGGGGGCTATATTTACCTCTGTGCCCCTGGTGGGACCCCTCAACTGATTCTCGTTTGTCAAACCTGCTGTAAATGTCGGCGAGGTCTGATTATTTAGTGAGAGTGGTGGGGGACCTATTAATAATATAAAAATGCATTGACATTTATTTAAATAAGGTTTCCGCCCTTTGTGGCATGAATCATGTCAGTGAGGGGCGGGAAAAATCAGGATACACAATCTCTCCAAAGAGAATTGTACTCCCCAATTCTCACAGGATTGTCAGCTCATGTCACCAATCCCGCGCACGGCTAATACAATCGCCCCATGGTGTCAGCTGTTCTGACCAGGTTTATTTCATATCACAAAGGAATTCTCCAGTAAATATTTCCGAATTATTCTGTCCCAATGACAGTACATTGTCGGTTTAAACTGCTTGTTTGTATTTCACACCTTTTTCACTATTTTGGTACCATCATCAACCACCATTCCTTTACAGTCTGTAATTCTATTCCCAAATTCTTTTGATTTGTCTGTTTTTCTTCGAGTGTGCTTCTGACCTCCTTCTCTAATGCCTCTCCTGGCTGGATGACCATTGCTTTCCATGGTAATGGTCGGAACGTTCATCGAAAGGCAGTGTACAAATGTAAACACTGGATAAAACACTGGCACGCTACAGCCTTCCAGTCTCAACATCAAATTCAACAACTTCAGATGGTTAGCTCTACCCCACCTCGACCCCTTTGTTTTCATTCCATTTTATCTTAACTGTCTTTTACCTTTTCTTTCTTGTCTTTCTTTATATATATTCCCCCCCCCCTCTTTCCCCCATCTTATCCCCCCTTTCCTTACCCTTTTCTCCCCTTTGCTTCCCCCTTCCCCCCTTTTTCTCATTTTACCTCCCTCCTACCCATGTCCCCTCTTCGCCCACATCTACATTTGTCACAGCTTACCCTCTGATTTTAGTTTCTCTGCTGTTTGGCCTTTCACAGCTTTTATTCTCTCTGGGGACAGCCATTAGCACTCTTTCCCCTTGGTTTTCTGTGGCTATGACTCATCCTTCATTCCCTAACCCTACAGTATAAATATCTCCCATTTTCTATGACTTTTATCTTTGACAAAGGGTCATCTGGACTCCAAACGTTAGCTCTTTTCTCTCCTTACGGATGCTGCCAGACCTGCTGAGATTTTCCAGCATTTTCTCTTTTGGTTACAAATGTAAACAATTGTTTTCTTTGTCCATAGTTTCAGTGAAGGATCTGTGTTACTCATCGCTTTTCCTGACTGGGCAGTGGCACATCCTGTTGTATAGGTGGAGCATAACATCACGGAATTGTTACGGTGCAGAAGACCATTTGGCCTATCGTGTCTGCACTACTCTCCGAATGAGCAACTCACAAGTCCCATTCTCCCGCCTTTTCCCATAGCCCTGCACATTCGTTCTTTTCAAATAACAGTCTAATTCCATTTTGATTGCTTCATTTGAACCTGCGATTAACACAGTCTCAGACAGAGCATTCCAGACCCAAACCATTCCTGCGCTAAAAAGGCTTTTCCTCGTATCACTATTGCTTCTTTAACTAATTACTTTCAATCTGTGCCCTCTCATTCTCGATCCTTTCATGAGTGGGAACAGTTTCTCCCTTTTTAATCTGTCCAGACCCATCATGGTTTTGAATACCTCTATCTAATCTCCTGTTAATCTTTCTCTTCTCGAAGAACAGTCCCAACTTCTCCAATCTATCAGTACTTCATCCCAGAAACCAGTCTTGTGAATATTTCCTGCACTCTCTCAATGCCCTCACATCCTTCCTAAAGTGAGGGGCAAAGAACTGGATACAATACTTCAGCTGAGGTGCAGGAGTTCTTCAGGGTAGTGTCCTTGGCACAACCATAATAGCTGCTTCATCAATGACCTCCTTTCATCATTACATCAGAATTGGAGATGTTCACTAATAATTTCACAATGTTCAGCACCATTCGTGACTCCTCAGACACTGAAGCAGTCCATGTGAAATGCAGCAAGACCTGGACAATATCCAGCCTTGGGCTGACAAGTGGGAAGTAACATTTGTGTCACACAATTGTCAGCCAATGGCCATCTCCAACAAGAGAGAATCTAACCATCGCCCCATGACATTCAATGGCACAATGGCATTACCATCGCTGAAACCCCCAACATCCTGAGGGTTACCATCAATTATAAACTCAATTGTACTAGCCATATAAAAATACTGTGGCTAAAAGTGCAGTGCAGGGGCTAGGAGTTCTGCTGAGAGAACTTACCTCCTGATTCCCAAAGCTTGTCCACCATCTACAAGGCACAAGTCAGGAGTGTGATGGAATACTCTCCACTTGCCTGGACGAGTGTAGCTCCAACAACACTCAAGAAGCTCAGCATCTTCCAGGACAAAGCCGCTCTGCTTGATTGGCACCCCTTCCACAAACATTCACTCCCTCCACCACCGACGCACAGTAGCAGCCGTGCGTACCATCTACAAACTGCACAGGAACTCACCAATACTCCTCCGGCAGCACCTTGGAAACCCAAGACCACTACCACCTAGGACAGGGTTTTTCAAACTCAGGGCCGCAACCCGCGGGTGGGTCCCGGCCGGGTGTCAGAAGAGTCACGGAGCGATTGGTTGTGGCACTCCGAAATTGCGGGAGAAGCATCCAACAGCCGCGACTGGCTTTTAGATTGAGAATACCGCCCGCGTCTGCGAGCAGCCGCAGCATTTTGCCTTGCTCCATTCGATTGGCACCCACATTATCCAATGGGTGATTAGCTTTCCTAACATCACAGCCAACGTCTAATTGTTCCGCTGACCAATAGGAGGCGGGAGCAGTACTTGCGGCAGTGGACTGCTGGAGCTTGGGGCCTGTGAAGGACACGGAGAGTGGCCGAGTTATGTTTGTGTCAGGGGTGGGTGAGAATGGTGGGTCACCATGCTGGCAGTCAGCACCAATTCAGTGGGTTCCACAAGTACACCACAAGTTCCACAAGATGGCACCAGCAGCATTCAGAGAAAATAAATTATGTGTGGTTCTCCTCTGGGGCAGGACAAATGGAATTTAAGCACCAGCATGTGAAATCTGTGTGAATGTTTCAAAACCTCTGCAATCGTGTAACTATAATGGTGTATTTTAAGTTATCAGTCTTCACAGATAAAACTTATGGGACGCCATGTAATGTTTAAAAAAAAGAATGTAATCCGCACACATGCCCCTCAGTGCACAGGCCCGGTGCCTGGTGTCGCAGACTGCCACCTCCTGACAACAGCATGCTACCCCAGTACCGTGATGTTCTGACGTCAGCAAGCTGTCCCAGTACTGTCTCTTCCTGATGTCAGCGTCCTGTCCCAGGACCAAATTTCTTTTTAAAAACAGCAGAGTCTTCACACCAGAAGTTGTGAGAAAGAGCAGATCGCGTGCCCGGCATGCACACTGACGTCACGCAATCCGTGCTTTGGCTGCAAAATCCTGGAGGAGAGATGCCTCCATTTTGTAGCTGCCAGCAAGCAACAGGAGTGTGTGAAGAACTGAAGGTGGGTCAGTTTGTAATAAGGATGAGAGGGCCAGACACAAAGAGGCCAGGATCTCACAAATGAGTCTGCTGGAGAGAGCTTCTCAGGAGACTCCACGGCAGGACAATGCAGTGCTGGTGTGAGCTCCAGGCACTCTGATGAACAAACCATTAAGAAGAAGCTGAAATCGGAAACCAAGGAGTATAAAAATGATTTCTTGAGGTATGGCTTTATTAATTGTGCCAAATCTGGATGCAAAGCCCATGTGCGTTATGTGCAGGGAAGTACTGGCAAATGAAAGGTAAACCTTCAAAACTTCAAAAGCGTTTGAAGACTAAGCTTGGCAAGTTTGAGTACAACCTCTTGATTTTTTCAAAGGAGGCAGCGAGAACTTAAATCATCAGCTGAAGCCCTTAGCAGAAATGTAACACTGAATGACAAAGCAAGTGTGATCATGAGGATCAAGAAGACTCACCCGTCACATTAAAGGTAAACAAAAAAGTCAGTTGTGAAGTTCGGGCAGCATGGGTCACGTAGGTCGGGCGGCATGGGTCACTTTGGTCAACTGGCATGGTTTGTGAAGGTTGGCCGGTTGGTAAAAATGGGTCCCGGGCAAAACAGTTTGAGAAACACTGACCTAGGAAACAAGAGCAGCGGGAAATGGGAACACCACCATCTGAAAGTTCCCCTCCAAATCACTCGCCATTCTCATTTAGAAATATGTCATCATTCCTTTACTGTCGCTGAGTCAAAATCCTAGAACTCCATCCCTAACAGCACTGTGGATGTACCTACACCACGTGGGCTGCAGCGATTCAAGAAGGCAGCTCACCTCCACCTTTCAAGGGCAATTAGGGATGGTCAATGAATGCTGGTCTAGCCAGTGATGCCCACATGCCAAGAATGAATAAAAAAAGACTAAACTAGTGAATTAGACAAATACAACATAACCTCAGCTCTTATACCCTGACACTATTAATAAAGCTTAGGATATTTTATGCCTTATTAATCATGCTCTTAACTTGTCCTGCCATCTTCAATAGCTTTTATACATATGCACCCTCTCTGCTTCTGCACTCACTTTAGAGTTATATCCTCTATCTCAGGGATCCCCAAATTGGGTTCCCTGAAATTCCATGGCTCCGTGGGACCCTTGCAGGTGTTCTGTGGTCGGTTAAGCCACAGGTCTCGAGAGGAGCTGAATCCGATGGGGCCCGGGAGGAGCTGAGGCCAGGGGGCTTGTGAAGAACTGAGGCTGAGGGGGCCCGAGAAGAACCAAGGCCCAAGAAAGTGGGCGAGTAACAATGAGTGAGGGTGAGAGTGGTGTGGGTGAGGTTGAGAATGGGTGAGGGTGGAATGATGTATGAGGGAGGGAGTGTGAGTGGGTGCTCCTACTAAAAATAACAAAATGGATTTAAGACTTGCAAGTATTTAATAATAATAATCTTTATCAGTGTCGCAAGTAGGCTTATATTAACAGTGCAACAAAGTTACTGTGAAAAGCCCCTAGTCGCCACATTCCGGCGCCTGTTTGGGTACACAGAGTGAGAATTCAGAATGTCCAATTCACCGAACAAGCACGTCTTTCGGTACTTATACCCAATTAAGGGGCAATTTAACGAGGCCAATCCACCTACCCTGCACATCTTTGGGGTTGTGGGGGCGAAACCCACGCAGACACGGGGAGAATGCACAAACTCCACACGGACAGTGACCCAGAGCCGGGATCGAACCCGGGTCCTCAGCGCCGTGAGGCAGCAGTGCAAAGCACTGCGCCACTGTGCTGCCCAATCTATCGGGACTTGTGGGAGGAAACCAAAGCACAAGGAGGAAATTATATATATATGTAAGACATAGAAACATCTTGCATAACAATAATCATTGTTAGTGGTTTAATTCTTCAATTTAAGAAGAATGTTTCTTCGGGGTTCTTCGGGGTTTATTTTAATAAAACAAAATTCAAAACTAACATGAGCAAAGTTTCTCATTCCTGACATCATGCTACAAAATGCTGATGGAACTCTGAGGAAAGCTTGCTCCTGGAAGTGAGCTGTGGCTGATTACATCCTTGGAACTTGGTCTTTGCAATCTGGTATGCTTTGGTATATCAATCTGTGCATTGCAAGTTCCCAGAAGCATCAATGTTAGATAATCTGAATTTAGGTGTGTTTGAAGAATAGATTTTGGAAAATGTTGCTCTTATTAGCCTTAGTTCTATTAGCTCTAATTCTGTCACCTTTGCTCACGAGTCGCCAGGTATCTTTCTGATACCGCCACGTGGTTCAAGCTCAAGTAATGATTAATAATAAAGCACACCGCTTAGTAAATGTTAAATCAACGATCATTTATTACATACAGCAATCAATACTTATACAATAATCCTACTTCTAGACTATTACCGATCACTAAAGGCCAATACTTAACTTTGGTGATGACCCACCAGGTCAGGGAAATGAATGGCTTATCGAATTGGGTCTGGCCTGCGGGATTCAAAAAGGCTAGTACGGGTCGATAGTCTGGAACACCTATCTGGTAGCGATCGCTGGAGTAAGACTTACTTGTTCTTTCGTCGAAGGGTCTCGAAGGCTGCGAGTAGGAGAAGAAGGGTCGATCGGAACTTGGCCCCTATCTTTATAGTTCCCAGGGGCTTCCCGCCTCTCGGGGCGGACCTTGACCCTGGTCCCAAGTGATTGGACTTGGTCCCAATCACTGGGTTCGATACGCTCCAATACTGGGGCGATTCCTCGATCGGGGGGTGGTCGTTCACCTTTCTTTTTCTCGGCCACTACAGGCGGCGAGAGGTCTGGATCAGCTTTCAATTGCTAATTTGTAGCAATTGTTCCCGGGGATAGCCGATTAAACTGCAGATGTCTGGGTTGATGTGCTGCTAATGGTTGCAGGTATCGGTCTGGGCTGACTTCCCCAGAGCCGAATACGCTATTCTGTCTGCAGCTGTCCGTTTGTGTCCTGTTGGCTGCTTTTCCCATCAGCCTTTTCAGTTCGCCATTTTACATCGGGGTTTGGCCAAATTAATCGGGAATCAGCCATTTTAGGTGGTTACAACAACAGTCTCCTCCAAGTCGGTCGGGCTAACACAAAACACCTGTATTGCATACAGGAATGTGAAAGTATGCTACAGAAGATGAGTCTTTTCATGTTTACAGTCAGTGCCAAGAGATTATAGTGAGGGTGAGTAGAGTATTAGGAAATATTTACAGTGGCCCTGGGAGAACCCAGACCATCAGTGAGTGGGTTATTGCTGAGTAAGTGTCACTGTTGTATTCTCTATTTTGTTTTACCTGGATGGCTTGGATGGATAGTGTTGAATAAAGAACACAAAGCTTTGTTAACAAACAAAACTATAAATGTATTACACTACTAACTAAGATTCGTCCACATTCCTAAAGTAGAAGGTTTCTATATTAAACTAATAATAATAATCGCTTATTGTCGCGAGTAGGTTTCAATGAAGTTACTGTGAAAAGCCCCTAGTCGCCACACTCCGAACTGTGCTATCTCTAACTAACAGACTTTCTCAAGTACAACTGCTCTCTTGGCCTGACACTCTTCCAGCTCTCTCTTAACTTGTGACTCCCAGAATCCCCAAAGTCACATGATATATATATGACTGTTCTGTGGTTCCCTCTAGTGGTAAGAAGCATTATCATTAACTTGTTAAGTCTACATCCCAGTCAATATACAGATCATTACATCACTCTTTTTTTCAAAGAAGTTTAGAGATTTCTACAAACATATATCAACATCATTGTTTATTCATTACACGCAATTGAGTGCTAAGTTAACAATTTTTCTTTAAACTTTAAAAAAAAGGGCAGCACGGTGGCACAGTGGTAGCACTGCAGTCTCACGGGGCCAAGGTCCCAGGCTCTGGGTCACTGTCCATGTGGAGCACATTCTCCCCGTGTTTCGCCCCCACAACCCAAAGATGTGCAGGGTAGGTGAATTGAACACGCTAAATTGCCCCTTAATTGGATAAAATGAATTGGGTAGTCTAAAGTTTTTTTTAAACTTAAAAAAAAACTTTTTGAAAAAATTATATTTGGTTATAGTACCAGCAAGTCAGCAGCTCAAATTGATCAGGCGTTCGACTGGTTGAACCACTTTTGTTGTCTGACTTGGTCTTTTGTCTGTGCTTGTGGTGTCGATTTTGTGTGTCCTTTTCCTTAAAGACTGGCTTGGTTTCTGGTCTTTGAGCAAATACCAACTTGTTAAATTTATTAGAATGACTTCTTTTTTGTCTAAACAGTGTCCTGTTCTTCCTGGCATTGGTGCCATCATGCGTGAACTTTGCATTGTTTACACACAAATTTGTCCGTGTTACCTCGACCAGTAGCTGTTTTTCACACACTGTCCTGCAGTACCTTGCTCGGTTGCCATCTGGATTGCTTTCCATACTGTATGGTCTGTCAAGTGTGACTGCGAGTTCAAACACTTTCTTGTCATTGCATTGGACTGTGCTGTTCAATTGTCCTTCGGTTTCACAGCCATACCTTTGTGTACAGTCTGTTGTTCGTAGTGACTTTTTATGTGCTCAAGATCTGTTCCTTTTGGCTTGTCTGGTTCATTTTCGACCATTATACCATCAGTGTCCTTTGTATTATCTGATGTTTCTCTGCAATTTATGATCTCAGGTCCCTTCTGGATGATCTGATGTATGGTTGAGCATTGTGACATCAGTCTCCTCTGGATGATCTGATGTATGGTTGAGCATTGTGACATCAGTCTCCTCTGGATGATTTGATGTATGATTGAGCATTGTGATATCAGTCTCCTCTGGATGATCTGATGTATGGGTGAGCATTGTGATATCAGTCTCTTCTGGATGATCTGATGTATGATTGAGCATTGTGACATCAGTCTCCTCTGGATGATCTGATGTATGATTGAGCATTGTGACATCAGTCTCCTCTGGATGATCTGATGTATGATTGAGCATTGTGATATCAGTCTCCTCTGGATGATCTGATGTATGGTTGAGCATTGTGATATCAGTCTTTTCTGGATGATCTGATGTATGATTGAGCATTGTGACATCAGTCTCCTCTGGATGATCTGATGTATGATTGAGCATGGTGACACCAGTCTCCTCTGGATGATCTGATGTATGGTTGAGCATTGTGACATCAGTCTCCTCTGGATGATCTGATGTATGGTTGAGCATTGTGACATCAGTCTCCTCTGGATGATCTGATGTATGATTGAGCATTGTGATATCAGTCTCCTCTGGATGATCTGATGTATGATTGAGCATTGTGATATCAGTCTCTTCTGGATGATCTGATGTATGATTGAGCATTGTGACATCAGTCTCCTCTGGATGATCTGATGTATGGTTGAGCATTGTGACATCAGTCTCCTCTGGATGATCTGATGTATGATTGAGCATTGTGATATCAGTCTCCTCTGGATGATCTGATGTATGATTGAGCATTGTGACATCAGTCTCCTCTGGATGATCTGATGTATGATTGAGCATTGTGATATCAGTCTCCTCTGGATGATCTGATGTATGGTTGAGCATTGTGATATCAGTCTCTTCTGGATGATCTGATGTATGATTGAGCATTGTGACATCAGTCTCCTCTGGATGATCTGATGTATGATTGAGCATGGTGACACCAGTCTCCTCTGGATGATTTGATGTATGGTTGAGCATTGTGACATCAGTCTCCTCTGGATGATCTGATGTATGGTTGAGCATTGTGACATCAGTCTCCTCTGGATGATCTGATGTATGATTGAGCATTGTGATATCAGTCTCCTCTGGATGACCTGATGTATGATTGAGCATTGTGATATCAGTCTCTTCTGGATGATCTGATGTATGATTGAGCATTGTGACATCAGTCTCCTCTGGATGATCTGATGTATGGTTGAGCATTGTGACATCAGTCTCTTCTGGATGATCTGATGTATGATTGAGCATTGTGACATCAGTCTCTTCTGGATGATCTGATGTATGATTGAGCATTGTGACACCAGTCTCCTCTGGATGATCTGATGTATGATTGAGCATTGTGATATCAGTCTCTTCTGGATGATCTGATGTATGATTGAGCATTGTGACATCAGTCTCCTCTGGATGATCTGATGTATGATTGAGCATTGTGACATCAGTCTCCTCTGGATGATCTGATGTATGGTTGAGCATTGTGACATCAGTCTCTTCTGGATGATCTGATGTATGATTGAGCATTGTGATATCAGTCTCCTCTGGATGATCTGATGTATGATTGAGCATTGTGATACCAGTCCCCTCTGGATGATCTGATGTATGATTGAGCATTGTGATATCAGTCTCTTCTGGATGATCTGACGTATGGGTGAGCATTGTGACATCAGTCTCTTCTGGATGATCTGATGTATGATTGAGCATTGTGACATCAGTCTCCTCTGGATGATCTGATGTATGGTTCAGCATTGTGACATCAGTCTCCTCTGGATGATCTGATGTATGGTTCAGCATTGTGACATCAGTCTCCTCTGGATGATCTGATGTATGATTGAGCATTGTGACACCAGTCTCCTCTGGATGATCTGATGTATGATTGAGCATTGTGACGTCAGTCTCCTCTGGATGATCTGATGTATGGTTGAGCATTGTGACATCAGTCTCTTCTGGATGATCTGATGTACGGTTGAGCATTGTGACATCAGTCTCCTCTGGATGATCTGATGTATGGTTGAGCATTGTGACATCAGTCTCTTCTGGATGATCTGATGTATGATTGAGCATTGCGACATCAGTCTCCTCTGGATGATCTGATGTATGGTTGAGCATTGTGACATCAGTCTCCTCTGGATGATCTGATGTATGATTGAGCATTGTGACACCAGTCTCCTCTGGATGATCTGATGTATGGTTGAGCATTGTGACACCAGTCTCCTCTGGATGATCTGATGTATGATTGAGCATTGTGACGTCAGTCACTTCTGGATGATCTGATGTATGATTGAGCATTGTGACATCAGTCTCTTCTGGATGATCTGATGTATGGTTGAGCATTGTGACATCAGTCTCCTCTGGAAGATCTGATGTATGGTTGAGCATTGTGACATCAGTCTCTTCTGGATGATCTGATGTATGGTTGAGCATTGTGACATCAGTCTCCTCTGGATGATCTGATGTATGATTGAGCATTGTGACATCAGTCTCCTCTGGATGATCTGATGTATGATTGAGCATTGTGACATCAGTCTCTTCTGGATGATCTGATGTATGATTGAGCATTGTGACATCTGTCTCCTCTGGGTGATCTGATGTATGATTGAGCATTGTGACATCTGTCTCTTTTGGATGATCTGATGTATGATTGGGCATTGTGACATCAGTCTCCTCTGGATGATCTGACGTATGATTGAGCATTGTGACACCAGTCTCTTCTGGATGATCTGATGTATGATCGAGCATTGTGACATCTGTCTCCTCTGGATGATCTGATGTATGGTTGAGCATTGCGATATCAGTCTCCTCTGGATGATCTGATGTATGATTGAGGATTGTGACACCAGTCTCTTCTGGATGATCTGATGTATGATTGAGCATTGTGATATCTGTCTCCTCTGGATGATCTGATGTATGATTGAGCATTGTGACATCAGTCTCCTCTGGATGATCTGATGTATGATTGAGCATTGTGACATCAGTCTGTTCTGGATGATCTGATGTATGATTGAGCATTGTGACATCTGTCTCCTCTGGATGATCTGATATATGATTGGGCATTGTGACATCAGTCTCCTCTGGATGATCTGATGTATGATTGAGCATTGTGACACCAGTCTCTTCTGGATGATCTGATGTATGATCGAGCATTGTGACATCTGTCTCCTCTGGATGATCTGATGTATGGTTGAGCATTGCGATATCAGTCTCCTCTGGATGATCTGATGTATGATTGAGGATTGTGACACCAGTCTCTTCTGGATGATCTGATGTATGATTGAGCATTGTGATATCTGTCTCCTCTGGATGATCTGATGTATGATTGAGCATTGTGACATCAGTCTCCTCTGGATGATCTGATGTATGATTGAGCATTGTGACATCAGTCTGTTCTGGATGATCTGATGTATGATTGAGCATTGTGACATCAGTCTCTTCTGGATGATATGATGTATGGTTGAGCATTGTGACACCAGTCTCCTCTGGATGATCTGATGTATGCTTGAGCATTGTGACATCAGTCTCTTCTGGATGATCTGATGTATGGTTGAGCATTGTGACACCAGTCTCCTCTGCATGATCTGATGTATGATTGAGCATTGTGACATCAGTCTCTTCTGGATGATCTGATGTATGATTGAGCATTGTGACATCTGTCTCCTCTGGATGATCTGATATATGATTGAGCATTGTGACATCAGTCTCCTCTGGATGATCTGATGTATGATTGGGCATTGTGACATCATCTCCTCTGGATGATCTGATGTATGGTTGAGCATCGTGACATCAGTCTCTTCTGGATGATCTGATGTATGATTGAGCATTGTGACACCAGTCTCCTCTGGATGATCTGATGTATGATTGAGCATTGTGACATCAGTCTCTTCTGGATGATCTGATGTATGATTGAGCATTGTGACACCAGTCTCCTCTGGATGATCTGATGCATGGTTGAGCATTGTGACATCAGTCTCCTCTGGATGATCTGATGTATGGTTGAGCATTGTGATATCAGTCTCTTCTGGATGATCTGATGTATGATTGAGCATTGTGACATCAGTCTCCTCTGGATGATCTGATGTATGGTTGAGCATTGTGACATCAGTCTCTTCTGGATGATCTGATGTATGATTGAGCATTGTGACATCAGTCTCTTCTGGATGATCTGATGTATGATCGAGCATTGTGACATCTGTCTCCTCTGGATGATCTGATGTATGGTTGAGCATTGCGATATCAGTCTCCTCTGGATGATCTGATGTATGATTGAGGATTGTGACACCAGTCTCTTCTGGATGATCTGATGTATGATTGAGCATTGTGATATCTGTCTCCTCTGGATGATCTGATGTATGATTGAGCATTGTGACATCAGTCTCCTCTGGATGATCTGATGTATGATTGAGCATTGTGACATCAGTCTGTTCTGGATGATCTGATGTATGATTGAGCATTGTGACATCAGTCTCTTCTGGATGATATGATGTATGGTTGAGCATTGTGACACCAGTCTCCTCTGGATGACCTGATGTACGGTTGAGCATTGTGACATCAGTCTCTTCTGGATGATCTGATGTATGATTGAGCATTGTGACATCTGTCTCCTCTGGATGATCTGATATATGATTGAGCATTGTGACATCAGTCTCCTCTGGATGATCTGATGTATGATTGGGCATTGTGACATCATCTCCTCTGGATGATCTGATGTATGATTGAGCATTGTGACATCAGTCTCTTCTGGATGATCTGATGTATGATTGAGCATTGTGACATCTGTCTCCTCTGGATGATCTGATATATGATTGAGCATTGTGACATCAGTCTCCTCTGGATGATCTGATGTATGATTGGGCATTGTGACATCATCTCCTCTGGATGATCTGATGTATGGTTGAGCATCGTGACATCAGTCTCTTCTGGATGATCTGATGTATGATTGAGCATTGTGACACCAGTCTCCTCTGGATGATCTGATGTATGATTGAGCATTGTGACATCAGTCTCTTCTGGATGATCTGATGTATGATTGAGCATTGTGACACCAGTCTCCTCTGGATGATCTGATGCATGGTTGAGCATTGTGACATCAGTCTCCTCTGGATGATCTGATGTATGGTTGAGCATTGTGATATCAGTCTCTTCTGGATGATCTGATGTATGATTGAGCATTGTGACATCAGTCTCCTCTGGATGATCTGATGTATGATTGAGCATTGTGATATCTGTCTCCTCTGGATGATCTGATGTATGATTGAGCATTGTGACATCAGTCTCCTCTGGATGATCTGATGTATGATTGAGCATTGTGACATCAGTCTGTTCTGGATGATCTGATGTATGATTGAGCATTGTGACATCAGTCTCTTCTGGATGATATGATGTATGGTTGAGCATTGTGACACCAGTCTCCTCTGGATGATCTGATGTACGGTTGAGCATTGTGACATCAGTCTCTTCTGGATGATCTGATGTATGGTTGAGCATTGTGACACCAGTCTCCTCTGCATGATCTGATGTATGATTGAGCATTGTGACATCAGTCTCTTCTGGATGATCTGATGTATGATTGAGCATTGTGACATCTGTCTCCTCTGGATGATCTGATATATGATTGAGCATTGTGACATCAGTCTCCTCTGGATGATCTGATGTATGATTGGGCATTGTGACATCATCTCCTCTGGATGATCTGATGTATGGTTGAGCATCGTGACATCAGTCTCTTCTGGATGATCTGATGTATGATTGAGCATTGTGACACCAGTCTCCTCTGGATGATCTGATGTATGATTGAGCATTGTGACATCAGTCTCTTCTGGATGATCTGATGTATGATTGAGCATTGTGACACCAGTCTCCTCTGGATGATCTGATGCATGGTTGAGCATTGTGACATCAGTCTCCTCTGGATGATCTGATGTATGGTTGAGCATTGTGATATCAGTCTCTTCTGGATGATCTGATGTATGATTGAGCATTGTGACATCAGTCTCCTCTGGATGATCTGATGTATGGTTGAGCATTGTGACATCAGTCTCTTCTGGATGATCTGATGTATGATTGAGCATTGTGACATCAGTCTCTTCTGGATGATCTGATGTATGATCGAGCATTGTGACATCTGTCTCCTCTGGATGATCTGATGTATGGTTGAGCATTGCGATATCAGTCTCCTCTGGATGATCTGATGTATGATTGAGGATTGTGACACCAGTCTCTTCTGGATGATCTGATGTATGATTGAGCATTGTGATATCTGTCTCCTCTGGATGATCTGATGTATGATTGAGCATTGTGACATCAGTCTCCTCTGGATGATCTGATGTATGATTGAGCATTGTGACATCAGTCTGTTCTGGATGATCTGATGTATGATTGAGCATTGTGACATCAGTCTCTTCTGGATGATATGATGTATGGTTGAGCATTGTGACACCAGTCTCCTCTGGATGATCTGATGTACGGTTGAGCATTGTGACATCAGTCTCTTCTGGATGATCTGATGTATGATTGAGCATTGTGACATCTGTCTCCTCTGGATGATCTGATATATGATTGAGCATTGTGACATCAGTCTCCTCTGGATGATCTGATGTATGATTGGGCATTGTGACATCATCTCCTCTGGATGATCTGATGTATGATTGAGCATTGTGACATCAGTCTCTTCTGGATGATCTGATGTATGATTGAGCATTGTGACATCTGTCTCCTCTGGATGATCTGATATATGATTGAGCATTGTGACATCAGTCTCCTCTGGATGATCTGATGTATGATTGGGCATTGTGACATCATCTCCTCTGGATGATCTGATGTATGGTTGAGCATCGTGACATCAGTCTCTTCTGGATGATCTGATGTATGATTGAGCATTGTGACACCAGTCTCCTCTGGATGATCTGATGTATGATTGAGCATTGTGACATCAGTCTCTTCTGGATGATCTGATGTATGATTGAGCATTGTGACACCAGTCTCCTCTGGATGATCTGATGCATGGTTGAGCATTGTGACATCAGTCTCCTCTGGATGATCTGATGTATGGTTGAGCATTGTGATATCAGTCTCTTCTGGATGATCTGATGTATGATTGAGCATTGTGACATCAGTCTCCTCTGGATGATCTGATGTATGGTTGAGCATTGTGACATCAGTCTCATCTGGATGATCTGATGTATGATTGAGCATTGTGACATCATTCTCTTCTGGATGATCTGATGTATGATCGAGCATTGTGACATCTGTCTCCTCTGGATGATCTGATGTATGGTTGAGCATTGAGATATCAGTCTCCTCTGGATGATCTGATGTATGATTGAGGATTGTGACACCAGTCTCTTCTGGATGATCTGATGTATGATTGAGCATTGTGATATCTGTCTCCTCTGGATGATCTGATGTATGATTGAGCATTGTGACATCAGTCTCCTCTGGATGATCTGATGTATGATTGAGCATTGTGACATCAGTCTGTTCTGGATGATCTGATGTATGATTGAGCATTGTGACATCAGTCTCTTCTGGATGATATGATGTATGGTTGAGCATTGTGACACCAGTCTCCTCTGGATGATCTGATGTACGGTTGAGCATTGTGACATCAGTCTCTTCTGGATGATCTGATGTATGGTTGAGCATTGTGACACCAGTCTCCTCTGCATGATCTGATGTATGATTGAGCATTGTGACATCAGTCTCTTCTGGATGATCTGATGTATGATTGAGCATTGTGACATCTGTCTCCTCTGGATGATCTGATATATGATTGAGCATTGTGACATCAGTCTCCTCTGGATGATCTGATGTATGATTGGGCATTGTGACATCATCTCCTCTGGATGATCTGATGTATGGTTGAGCATCGTGACATCAGTCTCTTCTGGATGATCTGATGTATGATTGAGCATTGTGACACCAGTCTCCTCTGGATGATCTGATGTATGATTGAGCATTGTGACATCAGTCTCTTCTGGATGATCTGATGTATGATTGAGCATTGTGACACCAGTCTCCTCTGGATGATCTGATGTATGGTTGAGCATTGTGACATCAGTCTCCTCTGGATGATCTGATGTATGGTTGAGCATTGTGATATCAGTCTCTTCTGGATGATCTGATGTATGATTGAGCATTGTGACATCAGTCTCCTCTGGATGATCTGATGTATGGTTGAGCATTGTGACATCAGTCTCTTCTGGATGATCTGATGTATGATTGAGCATTGTGACATCAGTCTCTTCTGGATGATCTGATGTATGATTGAGCATTGTGACACCAGTCTCCTCTGGATGATCTGATGTATGATTGAGCATTGTGATATCAGTCTCTTCTGGATGATCTGATGTATGATTGAGCATTGTGACATCAGTCTCCTCTGGATGATCTGATGTATGATTGAGCATTGTGACATCAGTCTCCTCTGGATGATCTGATGTATGGTTGAGCATTGTGACATCAGTCTCTTCTGGATGATCTGATGTATGATTGAGCATTGTGATATCAGTCTCCTCTGGATGATCTGATGTATGATTGAGCATTGTGATACCAGTCCCCTCTGGATGATCTGATGTATGATTGAGCATTGTGATATCAGTCTCTTCTGGATGATCTGATGTATGGGTGAGCATTGTGACATCAGTCTCTTCTGGATGATCTGATGTATGATTGAGCATTGTGACATCAGTCTCCTCTGGATGATCTGATGTATGGTTCAGCATTGTGACATCAGTCTCCTCTGGATGATCTGATGTATGGTTCAGCATTGTGACATCAGTCTCCTCTGGATGATCTGATGTATGATTGAGCATTGTGACACCAGTCTCCTCTGGATGATCTGATGTATGATTGAGCATTGTGACATCAGTCTCCTCTGGATGATCTGATGTATGGTTGAGCATTGTGACATCAGTCTCTTCTGGATGATCTGATGTACGGTTGAGCATTGTGACATCAGTCTCCTCTGGATGATCTGATGTATGATTGAGCATTGTGACATCAGTCTCTTCTGGATGATCTGATGTATGATTGAGCATTGCGACATCAGTCTCCTCTGGATGATCTGATGTATGGTTGAGCATTGTGACATCAGTCTCCTCTGGATGATCTGATGTATGATTGAGCATTGTGACACCAGTCTCCTCTGGATGATCTGATGTATGGTTGAGCATTGTGACACCAGTCTCCTCTGGATGATCTGATGTATGATTGAGCATTGTGACGTCAGTCACTTCTGGATGATCTGATGTATGATTGAGCATTGTGACATCAGTCTCTTCTGGATGATCTGATGTATGGTTGAGCATTGTGACATCAGTCTCCTCTGGAAGATCTGATGTATGGTTGAGCATTGTGACATCAGTCTCTTCTGGATGATCTGATGTATGGTTGAGCATTGTGACATCAGTCTCCTCTGGATGATCTGATGTATGATTGAGCATTGTGACATCAGTCTCCTCTGGATGATCTGATGTATGATTGAGCATTGTGACATCAGTCTCTTCTGGATGATCTGATGTATGATTGAGCATTGTGACATCTGTCTCCTCTGGGTGATCTGATGTATGATTGAGCATTGTGACATCTGTCTCTTCTGGATGATCTGATGTATGATTGGGCATTGTGACATCAGTCTCCTCTGGATGATCTGATGTATGATTGAGCATTGTGACACCAGTCTCTTCTGGATGATCTGATGTATGATCGAGCATTGTGACATCTGTCTCCTCTGGATGATCTGATGTATGGTTGTGCATTGCGATATCAGTCTCCTCTGGATGATCTGATGTATGATTGAGGATTGTGACACCAGTCTCTTCTGGATGATCTGATGTATGATTGAGCATTGTGATATCTGTCTCCTCTGGATGATCTGATGTATGATTGAGCATTGTGACATCAGTCTGTCCTGGATGATCTGATGTATGATTGAGCATTGTGACATCAGTCTCTTCTGGATGATATGATGTATGGTTGAGCATTGTGACACCAGTCTCCTCTGGATGATCTGATGTATGGTTGAGCATTGTGACATCAGTCTCTTCTGGATGATCTGATGTATGGTTGAGCATTGTGACACCAGTCTCCTCTGCATGATCTGATGTATGATTGAGCATTGTGACATCAGTCTCTTCTGGATGATCTGATGTATGATTGAGCATTGTGACATCTGTCTCCTCTGGATGATCTGATTTATGATTGAGCATTGTGACATCAGTCTCCTCTGGATGATCTGATGTATGATTGGGCATTGTGACATCATCTCCTCTGGATGATCTGATGTATGGTTGAGCATCGTGACATCAGTCTCTTCTGGATGATCTGATGTATGATTGAGCATTGTGACACCAGTCTCCTCTGGATGATCTGATGTATGATTGAGCATTGTGACATCAGTCTCTTCTGGATGATATGATGTATGGTTGAGCATTGTGACACCAGTCTCCTCTGGATGATCTGATGCATGGTTGAGCATTGTGACATCAGTCTCCTCTGGATGATCTGATGTATGGTTGAGCATTGTGATATCAGTCTCTTCTGGATGATCTGATGTATGATTGAGCATTGTGACATCAGTCTCCTCTGGATGATCTGATGTATGGTTGAGCATTGTGACATCAGTCCCTTCTGGATGATCTGATGTATGGTTGAGCATTGTGACATCAGTCTCCTCTGGATGATCTGATGTATGATTGAGCATTGTGACATCAGACCCTTCTGGATGATATGATGTATGGTTGAGCATTGTGACACCAATCTCCTCTGGATGATCTGATGTATGATTGAGCATTGTGACATCAGTCTCTTCTGGATGATCTGATGTATAGTTGAGCATCGTGACATCAGTCTCCTCTGGATGATCTGATGTATGATTGAGCATTGTGACATTAGTCTCCTCTGGATGATCTGATGTATGATTGAGCATTATGACATCAGTCTCCTCTGGATGATCTGATGTATGGTTGAGCATTGTGACATCAGTCTCCTCTGGATGATCTGATGAATGATTGAGCATTGTGACATCAGTCTCCTCTGGATGATCTGATGTATGATTGAGCATTGTGACATCAGTCTCCTCTGGATGATCTGATGTATGATTGAGCATTGTGACGTCAGTCACTTCTGGATGATCTGATGTATGATTGAGCATTGTGACATCAGTCTCTTCTGGATGATCTGATGTATGGTTGAGCATTGTGACATCAGTCTCCTCTGGAAGATCTGATGTATGGTTGAGCATTGTGACATCAGTCTCTTCTGGATGATCTGATGTATGGTTGAGCATTGTGACATCAGTCTCCTCTGGATGATCTGATGTATGATTGAGCATTGTGACATCAGTCTCCTCTGGATGATCTGATGTATGATTGAGCATTGTGACATCAGTCTCTTCTGGATGATCTGATGTATGATTGAGCATTGTGACATCTGTCTCCTCAGGGTGATCTGATGTATGATTGAGCATTGTGACATCTGTCTCTTCTGGATGATCTGATGTATGATTGGGCATTGTGACATCAGTCTCCTCTGGATGATCTGATGTATGATTGAGCATTGTGACACCAGTCTCTTCTGGATGATCTGATGTATGATCGAGCATTGTGACATCTGTCTCCTCTGGATGATCTGATGTATGGTTGAGCATTGCGATATCAGTCTCCTCTGGATGATCTGATGTATGATTGAGGATTGTGACACCTGTCTCTTCTGGATGATCTGATGTATGATTGAGCATTGTGATATCTGTCTCCTCTGGATGATCTGATGTATGATTGAGCATTGTGACATCAGTCTCCTCTGGATGATCTGATGTATGATTGAGCATTGTGACATCAGTCTGTTCTGGATGATCTGATGTATGATTGAGCATTGTGACATCAGTCTCTTCTGGATGATATGATGTATGGTTGAGCATTGTGACACCAGTCTCCTCTGGATGATCTGATGTATGGTTGAGCATTGTGACATCAGTCTCTTCTGGATGATCTGATGTATGGTTGAGCATTGTGACACCAGTCTCCTCTGCATGATCTGATGTATGATTGAGCATTGTGACATCAGTCTCTTCTGGATGATCTGATGTATGATTGAGCATTGTGACATCTGTCTCCTCTGGATGATCTGATATATGATTGAGCATTGTGACATCAGTCTCCTCTGGATGATCTGATGTATGATTGGGCATTGTGACATCATCTCCTCTGGATGATCTGATGTATGGTTGAGCATCGTGACATCAGTCTCTTCTGGATGATCTGATGTATGATTGAGCATTGTGACACCAGTCTCCTCTGGATGATCTGATGTATGATTGAGCATTGTGACATCAGTCTCTTCTGGATGATCTGATGTATGATTGAGCATTGTGACACCAGTCTCCTCTGGATGATCTGATGCATGGTTGAGCATTGTGACATCAGTCTCCTCTGGATGATCTGATGTATGGTTGAGCATTGTGATATCAGTCTCTTCTGGATGATCTGATGTATGATTGAGCATTGTGACATCAGTCTCCTCTGGATGATCTGATGTATGGTTGAGCATTGTGACATCAGTCCCTTCTGGATGATCTGATGTATGGTTGAGCATTGCGATATCAGTCTCTTCTGGATGATCTGATGTATGGTTGAGCATTGTGACATCAGTCTCCTCTGGATGATCTGATGTATGATTGAGCATTGTGACATCAGTCCCTTCTGGATGATATGATGTATGGTTGAGCATTGTGACACCAATCTCCTCTGGATGATCTGATGTATGATTGAGCATTGTGACATCAGTCTCTTCTGGATGATCTGATGTATAGTTGAGCATCGTGACATCAGTCTCCTCTGGATGATCTGATGTATGATTGAGCATTGTGACATTAGTCTCCTCTGGATGATCTGATGTATGATTGAGCATTATGACATCAGTCTCCTCTGGATGATCTGATGTATGGTTGAGCATTGTGACATCAGTCTCCTCTGGATGATCTGATGAATGATTGAGCATTGTGACATCAGTCTCCTCTGGATGATCTGATGTATGATTGAGCATTGTGACATCAGTCTCCTCTGGATGATCTGATGTATGATTGAGCATTGTGACATCAGTCTCTTCTGGATGATCTGATGTATGATTGAGCATTGTGACATCATCTCCTCTGGATGATCTGATGTATGATTGAGCATTGTGACATCAGTCTCTTCTGGAAGATCTGATGTATGGTTGAGCATTGTGACATCAGTCTCCTCTGGATGATCTGATGTATGGTTGAGCATTGTGATATCAGTCTCCTCTGGATGATCTGATGTATGGTTGAGCATTGTGACATCAGTCTCCTCTGGATGATCTGATGTATGATTGAGCATTGTGACACCAGTCTCCTCTGGATGATCTGATGTATGGTTGAGCATTGTGACATCAGTCTCCTCTGGATGATCTGATGTATGATTGAGCATTGTGACACCAGTCTCCTCTGGATGATCTGATGTATGGTTGAGCATTGCGATATCAGTCTCTTCTGGATGATCTGATGTATGATTGAGCATTGTGACATCAGTCTCCTCTGGATGATCTGATGTATGATTGAGCATTGTGACATCAGTCTCCTCTGGTTGATCTGATGTATGGTTGAGCATTGTGACATCAGTCTCCTCTGGATGATCTGATGTATGATTGAGCATTGTGACATCAGTCCCTTCTGGATGATATGATGTATAATTGAGCATTGTGACACCAATCTCCTCTGGATGATCTGATGTATGATTGAGCATTGTGACATCAGTCTCCTCTGGATGATCTGATGTATGGTTGAGCATTGTGACATCAGTCTCCTGTGGATGATCTGATGTATGATTGAGCATTGTGACATCAGTCTCCTCTGGATGATCTGATGTATGATTGAGCATTGTGACATCTGTCTCGTCTGGATGATCTGATGTATGGTTGAGCATTGTTACATTAGTCTCCTCTGGAAGATCTGATGTATGGTTGAGCATTGTGACACCAGTCTCCTCTGGATGATCTGATGTATTATTGAGCATGGTGACACCAGTCTCCTCTGGATGATCTGATGTATGATTGAGCATTGTGACATCAGTCTCTTCTGGATGATCTGATGTATGATTGAGCATGGTGACACCAGTCTCCTCTGGATGATCTGATGTATGATTGAGCATTGTGACATCAGTCCCTTCTGGATGATCTGATGTATGGTTGAGCATTGCGATATCAGTCTCCTCTGGATGATCTGATGTATGATTGAGCATTGTGACATCAGTCTCCTCTGGATGATCTGATGTATGGTTGAGCATTGTGACATCAGTCCCTTCTGGATGATCTGATGTATGGTTGAGCATTGCGATATCAGTCTCTTCTGGATGATCTGATGTATGGTTGAGCATTGTGACATCAGTCTCCTCTGGATGATCTGATGTATGATTGAGCATTGTGACATCAGTCTCCTCTGGTTGATCTGATGTATGATTGAGCATTGTGACATCAGTCTCCTCTGGATGATCTGATGTATGATTGAGCATTGTGACATCAGTCTGTTCTGGATGATCTGATGTATGATTGAGCATTGTGACATCAGTCTCTTCTGGATGATATGATGTATGGTTGAGCATTGTGACACCAGTCTCCTCTGGATGATCTGATGTATGGTTGAGCATTGTGACATCAGTCTCTTCTGGATGATCTGATGTATGGTTGAGCATTGTGACACCAGTCTCCTCTGCATGATCTGATGTATGATTGAGCATTGTGACATCAGTCTCTTCTGGATGATCTGATGTATGATTGAGCATTGTGACATCTGTCTCCTCTGGATGATCTGATATATGATTGAGCATTGTGACATCAGTCTCCTCTGGATGATCTGATGTATGATTGGGCATTGTGACATCATCTCCTCTGGATGATCTGATGTATGGTTGAGCATCGTGACATCAGTCTCTTCTGGATGATCTGATGTATGATTGAGCATTGTGACACCAGTCTCCTCTGGATGATCTGATGTATGATTGAGCATTGTGACATCAGTCTCTTCTGGATGATCTGATGTATGATTGATCATTGTGACACCAGTCTCCTCTGGATGATCTGATGCATGGTTGAGCATTGTGACATCAGTCTCCTCTGGATGATCTGATGTATGGTTGAGCATTGTGATATCAGTCTCTTCTGGATGATCTGATGTATGATTGAGCATTGTGACATCAGTCTCCTCTGGATGATCTGATGTATGGTTGAGCATTGTGACATCAGTCCCTTCTGGATGATCTGATGTATGGTTGAGCATTGCGATATCAGTCTCTTCTGGATGATCTGATGTATGGTTGAGCATTGTGACATCAGTCTCCTCTGGATGATCTGATGTATGATTGAGCATTGTGACATCAGTCCCTTCTGGATGATATGATGTATGGTTGAGCATTGTGACACCAATCTCCTCTGGATGATCTGATGTATGATTGAGCATTGTGACATCAGTCTCTTCTGGATGATCTGATGTATAGTTGAGCATCGTGACATCAGTCTCCTCTGGATGATCTGATGTATGATTGAGCATTGTGACATTAGTCTCCTCTGGATGATCTGATGAATGATTGAGCATTATGACATCAGTCTCCTCTGGATGATCTGATGTATGGTTGAGCATTGTGACATCAGTCTCCTCTGGATGATCTGATGAATGATTGAGCATTGTGACATCAGTCTCCTCTGGATGATCTGATGTATGATTGAGCATTGTGACATCAGTCTCCTCTGGATAATCTGATGTATGATTGAGCATTGTGACATCAGTCTCTTCTGGATGATCTGATGTATGATTGAGCATTGTGACATCATCTCCTCTGGATGATCTGATGTATGATTGAGCATTGTGACATCAGTCTCTTCTGGAAGATCTGATGTATGGTTGAGCATTGTGACATCAGTCTCCTCTGGATGATCTGATGTATGGTTGAGCATTGTGATATCAGTCTCCTCTGGATGATCTGATGTATGGTTGAGCATTGTGACATCAGTCTCCTCTGGATGATCTGATGTATGATTGAGCATTGTGACACCAGTCTCCTCTGGATGATCTGATGTATGGTTGAGCATTGTGACATCAGTCTCCTCTGGATGATCTGATGTATGATTGAGCATTGTGACACCAGTCTCCTCTGGATGATCTGATGTATGGTTGAGCATTGCGATATCAGTCTCTTCTGGATGATCTGATGTATGATTGAGCATTGTGACATCAGTCTCCTCTGGATGATCTGATGTATGATTGAGCATTGTGACATCAGTCTCCTCTGGTTGATCTGATGTATGGTTGAGCATTGTGACATCAGTCTCCTCTGGATGATCTGATGTATGATTGAGCATTGTGACATCAGTCCCTTCTGGATGATATGATGTATAATTGAGCATTGTGACACCAATCTCCTCTGGATGATCTGATGTATGATTGAGCATTGTGACATCAGTCTCCTCTGGATGATCTGATGTATGGTTGAGCATTGTGACATCAGTCTCCTGTGGATGATCTGATGTATGATTGAGCATTGTGACATCAGTCTCCTCTGGATGATCTGGTGTATGATTGAGCATTGTGACATCTGTCTCGTCTGGATGATCTGATGTATGGTTGAGCATTGTTACATCAGTCTCCTCTGGAAGATCTGATGTATGGTTGAGCATTGTGACATCAGTCTCTTCTGGATGATCTGATGTATGATTGAGCATTGTGACATCTGTCTCCTCTGGATGATCTGATATATGATTGAGCATTGTGACATCAGTCTCCTCTGGATGATCTGATGTATGATTGGGCATTGTGACATCATCTCCTCTGGATGATCTGATGTATGGTTGAGCATCGTGACATCAGTCTCTTCTGGATGATCTGATGTATGATTGAGCATTGTGACACCAGTCTCCTCTGGATGATCTGATGTATGATTGAGCATTGTGACATCAGTCTCTTCTGGATGATCTGATGTATGATTGAGCATTGTGACACCAGTCTCCTCTGGATGATCTGATGCATGGTTGAGCATTGTGACATCAGTCTCCTCTGGATGATCTGATGTATGGTTGAGCATTGTGATATCAGTCTCTTCTGGATGATCTGATGTATGATTGAGCATTGTGACATCAGTCTCCTCTGGATGATCTGATGTATGGTTGAGCATTGTGACATCAGTCTCTTCTGGATGATCTGATGTATGATTGAGCATTGTGACATCAGTCTCTTCTGGATGATCTGATGTATGATCGAGCATTGTGACATCTGTCTCCTCTGGATGATCTGATGTATGGTTGAGCATTGCGATATCAGTCTCCTCTGGATGATCTGATGTATGATTGAGGATTGTGACACCAGTCTCTTCTGGATGATCTGATGTATGATTGAGCATTGTGATATCTGTCTCCTCTGGATGATCTGATGTATGATTGAGCATTGTGACATCAGTCTCCTCTGGATGATCTGATGTATGATTGAGCATTGTGACATCAGTCTGTTCTGGATGATCTGATGTATGATTGAGCATTGTGACATCAGTCTCTTCTGGATGATATGATGTATGGTTGAGCATTGTGACACCAGTCTCCTCTGGATGATCTGATGTACGGTTGAGCATTGTGACATCAGTCTCTTCTGGATGATCTGATGTATGGTTGAGCATTGTGACACCAGTCTCCTCTGCATGATCTGATGTATGATTGAGCATTGTGACATCAGTCTCTTCTGGATGATCTGATGTATGATTGAGCATTGTGACATCTGTCTCCTCTGGATGATCTGATATATGATTGAGCATTGTGACATCAGTCTCCTCTGGATGATCTGATGTATGATTGGGCATTGTGACATCATCTCCTCTGGATGATCTGATGTATGGTTGAGCATCGTGACATCAGTCTCTTCTGGATGATCTGATGTATGATTGAGCATTGTGACACCAGTCTCCTCTGGATGATCTGATGTATGATTGAGCATTGTGACATCAGTCTCTTCTGGATGATCTGATGTATGATTGAGCATTGTGACACCAGTCTCCTCTGGATGATCTGATGCATGGTTGAGCATTGTGACATCAGTCTCCTCTGGATGATCTGATGTATGGTTGAGCATTGTGATATCAGTCTCTTCTGGATGATCTGATGTATGATTGAGCATTGTGACATCAGTCTCCTCTGGATGATCTGATGTATGGTTGAGCATTGTGACATCAGTCTCTTCTGGATGATCTGATGTATGATTGAGCATTGTGACATCAGTCTCTTCTGGATGATCTGATGTATGATCGAGCATTGTGACATCTGTCTCCTCTGGATGATCTGATGTATGGTTGAGCATTGCGATATCAGTCTCCTCTGGATGATCTGATGTATGATTGAGGATTGTGACACCAGTCTCTTCTGGATGATCTGATGTATGATTGAGCATTGTGATATCTGTCTCCTCTGGATGATCTGATGTATGATTGAGCATTGTGACATCAGTCTCCTCTGGATGATCTGATGTATGATTGAGCATTGTGACATCAGTCTGTTCTGGATGATCTGATGTATGATTGAGCATTGTGACATCAGTCTCTTCTGGATGATATGATGTATGGTTGAGCATTGTGACACCAGTCTCCTCTGGATGATCTGATGTACGGTTGAGCATTGTGACATCAGTCTCTTCTGGATGATCTGATGTATGATTGAGCATTGTGACATCTGTCTCCTCTGGATGATCTGATATATGATTGAGCATTGTGACATCAGTCTCCTCTGGATGATCTGATGTATGATTGGGCATTGTGACATCATCTCCTCTGGATGATCTGATGTATGATTGAGCATTGTGACATCAGTCTCTTCTGGATGATCTGATGTATGATTGAGCATTGTGACATCTGTCTCCTCTGGATGATCTGATATATGATTGAGCATTGTGACATCAGTCTCCTCTGGATGATCTGATGTATGATTGAGCATTGTGACACCAGTCTCCTCTGGATGATCTGATGTATGATTGAGCATTGTGACATCAGTCTCTTCTGGATGATCTGATGTATGATTGAGCATTGTGACACCAGTCTCCTCTGGATGATATGATGTATGGTTGAGCATTGTGACACCAGTCTCCTCTGGATGATCTGATGTACGGTTGAGCATTGTGACATCAGTCTCTTCTGGATGATCTGATGTATGATTGAGCATTGTGACATCTGTCTCCTCTGGATGATCTGATATATGATTGAGCATTGTGACATCAGTCTCCTCTGGATGATCTGATGTATGATTGGGCATTGTGACATCATCTCCTCTGGATGATCTGATGTATGATTGAGCATTGTGACATCAGTCTCTTCTGGATGATCTGATGTATGATTGAGCATTGTGACATCTGTCTCCTCTGGATGATCTGATATATGATTGAGCATTGTGACATCAGTCTCCTCTGGATGATCTGATGTATGATTGAGCATTGTGACACCAGTCTCCTCTGGATGATCTGATGTATGATTGAGCATTGTGACATCAGTCTCTTCTGGATGATCTGATGTATGATTGAGCATTGTGACACCAGTCTCCTCTGGATGATCTGATGCATGGTTGAGCATTGTGACATCAGTCTCCTCTGGATGATCTGATGTATGGTTGAGCATTGTGATATCAGTCTCTTCTGGATGATCTGATGTATGATTGAGCATTGTGACATCAGTCTCCTCTGGATGATCTGATGTATGGTTGAGCATTGTGACATCAGTCTCATCTGGATGATCTGATGTATGATTGAGCATTGTGACATCAGTCTCTTCTGGATGATCTGATGTATGATCGAGCATTGTGACATCTGTCTCCTCTGGATGATCTGATGTATGGTTGAGCATTGCGATATCAGTCTCCTCTGGATGATCTGATGTATGATTGAGGATTGTGACACCAGTCTCTTCTGGATGATCTGATGTATGATTGAGCATTGTGATATCTGTCTCCTCTGGATGATCTGATGTATGATTGAGCATTGTGACATCAGTCTCCTCTGGATGATCTGATGTATGATTGAGCATTGTGACATCAGTCTGTTCTGGATGATCTGATGTATGATTGAGCATTGTGACATCAGTCTCTTCTGGATGATATGATGTATGGTTGAGCATTGTGACACCAGTCTCCTCTGGATGATCTGATGTACGGTTGAGCATTGTGACATCAGTCTCTTCTGGATGATCTGATGTATGGTTGAGCATTGTGACACCAGTCTCCTCTGCATGATCTGATGTATGATTGAGCATTGTGACATCAGTCTCTTCTGGATGATCTGATGTATGATTGAGCATTGTGACATCTGTCTCCTCTGGATGATCTGATATATGATTGAGCATTGTGACATCAGTCTCCCCTGGATGATCTGATGTATGATTGGGCATTGTGACATCATCTCCTCTGGATGATCTGATGTATGGTTGAGCATCGTGACATCAGTCTCTTCTGGATGATCTGATGTATGATTGAGCATTGTGACACCAGTCTCCTCTGGATGATCTGATGTATGATTGAGCATTGTGACATCAGTCTCTTCTGGATGATCTGATGTATGATTGAGCATTGTGACACCAGTCTCCTCTGGATGATCTGATGTATGGTTGAGCATTGTGACATCAGTCTCCTCTGGATGATCTGATGTATGGTTGTGCATTGTGATATCAGTCTCTTCTGGATGATCTGATGTATGATTGAGCATTGTGACATCAGTCTCCTCTGGATGATCTGATGTATGGTTGAGCATTGTGACATCAGTCTCTTCTGGATGATCTGATGTATGATTGAGCATTGTGACATCAGTCTCTTCTGGATGATCTGATGTATGATTGAGCATTGTGACACCAGTCTCCTCTGGATGATCTGATGTATGATTGAGCATTGTGATATCAGTCTCTTCTGGATGATCTGATGTATGATTGAGCATTGTGACATCAGTCTCCTCTGGATGATCTGATGTATGATTGAGCATTGTGACATCAGTCTCCTCTGGATGATCTGATGTATGGTTGAGCATTGTGACATCAGTCTCTTCTGGATGATCTGATGTATGATTGAGCATTGTGATATCAGTCTCCTCTGGATGATCTGATGTATGATTGAGCATTGTGATACCAGTCCCCTCTGGATGATCTGATGTATGATTGAGCATTGTGATATCAGTCTCTTCTGGATGATCTGATGTATGGGTGAGCATTGTGACATCAGTCTCTTCTGGATGATCTGATGTATGATTGAGCATTGTGACATCAGTCTCCTCTGGATGATCTGATGTATGGTTCAGCATTGTGACATCAGTCTCCTCTGGATGATCTGATGTATGGTTCAGCATTGTGACATCAGTCTCCTCTGGATGATCTGATGTATGATTGAGCATTGTGACACCAGTCTCCTCTGGATGATCTGATGTATGATTGAGCATTGTGACATCAGTCTCCTCTGGATGATCTGATGTATGGTTGAGCATTGTGACATCAGTCTCTTCTGGATGATCTGATGTACGGTTGAGCATTGTGACATCAGTCTCCTCTGGATGATCTGATGTATGATTGAGCATTGTGACATCAGTCTCTTCTGGATGATCTGATGTATGATTGAGCATTGCGACATCAGTCTCCTCTGGATGATCTGATGTATGGTTGAGCATTGTGACATCAGTCTCCTCTGGATGATCTGATGTATGATTGAGCATTGTGACACCAGTCTCCTCTGGATGATCTGATGTATGGTTGAGCATTGTGACACCAGTCTCCTCTGGATGATCTGATGTATGATTGAGCATTGTGACGTCAGTCACTTCTGGATGATCTGATGTATGATTGAGCATTGTGACATCAGTCTCTTCTGGATGATCTGATGTATGGTTGAGCATTGTGACATCAGTCTCCTCTGGAAGATCTGATGTATGGTTGAGCATTGTGACATCAGTCTCTTCTGGATGATCTGATGTATGGTTGAGCATTGTGACATCAGTCTCCTCTGGATGATCTGATGTATGATTGAGCATTGTGACATCAGTCTCCTCTGGATGATCTGATGTATGATTGAGCATTGTGACATCAGTCTCTTCTGGATGATCTGATGTATGATTGAGCATTGTGACATCTGTCTCCTCTGGGTGATCTGACGTATGATTGAGCATTGTGACATCTGTCTCTTCTGGATGATCTGATGTATGATTGGGCATTGTGACATCAGTCTCCTCTGGATGATCTGATGTATGATTGAGCATTGTGACACCAGTCTCTTCTGGATGATCTGATGTATGATCGAGCATTGTGACATCTGTCTCCTCTGGATGATCTGATGTATGGTTGTGCATTGCGATATCAGTCTCCTCTGGATGATCTGATGTATGATTGAGGATTGTGACACCAGTCTCTTCTGGATGATCTGATGTATGATTGAGCATTGTGATATCTGTCTCCTCTGGATGATCTGATGTATGATTGAGCATTGTGACATCAGTCTGTTCTGGATGATCTGATGTATGATTGAGCATTGTGACATCAGTCTCTTCTGGATGATATGATGTATGGTTGAGCATTGTGACACCAGTCTCCTCTGGATGATCTGATGTATGGTTGAGCATTGTGACATCAGTCTCTTCTGGATGATCTGATGTATGGTTGAGCATTGTGACACCAGTCTCCTCTGCATGATCTGATGTATGATTGAGCATTGTGACATCAGTCTCTTCTGGATGATCTGATGTATGATTGAGCATTGTGACATCTGTCTCCTCTGGATGATCTGATTTATGATTGAGCATTGTGACATCAGTCTCCTCTGGATGATCTGATGTATGATTGGGCATTGTGACATCATCTCCTCTGGATGATCTGATGTATGGTTGAGCATCGTGACATCAGTCTCTTCTGGATGATCTGATGTATGATTGAGCATTGTGACACCAGTCTCCTCTGGATGATCTGATGTATGATTGAGCATTGTGACATCAGTCTCTTCTGGATGATATGATGTATGGTTGAGCATTGTGACACCAGTCTCCTCTGGATGATCTGATGCATGGTTGAGCATTGTGACATCAGTCTCCTCTGGATGATCTGATGTATGGTTGAGCATTGTGATATCAGTCTCTTCTGGATGATCTGATGTATGATTGAGCATTGTGACATCAGTCTCCTCTGGATGATCTGATGTATGGTTGAGCATTGTGACATCAGTCCCTTCTGGATGATCTGATGTATGGTTGAGCATTGTGACATCAGTCTCCTCTGGATGATCTGATGTATGATTGAGCATTGTGACATCAGACCCTTCTGGATGATATGATGTATGGTTGAGCATTGTGACACCAATCTCCTCTGGATGATCTGATGTATGATTGAGCATTGTGACATCAGTCTCTTCTGGATGATCTGATGTATAGTTGAGCATCGTGACATCAGTCTCCTCTGGATGATCTGATGTATGATTGAGCATTGTGACATTAGTCTCCTCTGGATGATCTGATGTATGATTGAGCATTATGACATCAGTCTCCTCTGGATGATCTGATGTATGGTTGAGCATTGTGACATCAGTCTCCTCTGGATGATCTGATGAATGATTGAGCATTGTGACATCAGTCTCCTCTGGATGATCTGATGTATGATTGAGCATTGTGACATCAGTCTCCTCTGGATGATCTGATGTATGATTGAGCATTGTGACGTCAGTCACTTCTGGATGATCTGATGTATGATTGAGCATTGTGACATCAGTCTCTTCTGGATGATCTGATGTATGGTTGAGCATTGTGACATCAGTCTCCTCTGGAAGATCTGATGTATGGTTGAGCATTGTGACATCAGTCTCTTCTGGATGATCTGATGTATGGTTGAGCATTGTGACATCAGTCTCCTCTGGATGATCTGATGTATGATTGAGCATTGTGACATCAGTCTCCTCTGGATGATCTGATGTATGATTGAGCATTGTGACATCAGTCTCTTCTGGATGATCTGATGTATGATTGAGCATTGTGACATCTGTCTCCTCTGGGTGATCTGATGTATGATTGAGCATTGTGACATCTGTCTCTTCTGGATGATCTGATGTATGATTGGGCATTGTGACATCAGTCTCCTCTGGATGATCTGATGTATGATTGAGCATTGTGACACCAGTCTCTTCTGGATGATCTGATGTATGATCGAGCATTGTGACATCTGTCTCCTCTGGATGATCTGATGTATGGTTGAGCATTGCGATATCAGTCTCCTCTGGATGATCTGATGTATGATTGAGGATTGTGACACCTGTCTCTTCTGGATGATCTGATGTATGATTGAGCATTGTGATATCTGTCTCCTCTGGATGATCTGATGTATGATTGAGCATTGTGACATCAGTCTCCTCTGGATGATCTGATGTATGATTGAGCATTGTGACATCAGTCTGTTCTGGATGATCTGATGTATGATTGAGCATTGTGACATCAGTCTCTTCTGGATGATATGATGTATGGTTGAGCATTGTGACACCAGTCTCCTCTGGATGATCTGATGTATGGTTGAGCATTGTGACATCAGTCTCTTCTGGATGATCTGATGTATGGTTGAGCATTGTGACACCAGTCTCCTCTGCATGATCTGATGTATGATTGAGCATTGTGACATCAGTCTCTTCTGGATGATCTGATGTATGATTGAGCATTGTGACATCTGTCTCCTCTGGATGATCTGATATATGATTGAGCATTGTGACATCAGTCTCCTCTGGATGATCTGATGTATGATTGGGCATTGTGACATCATCTCCTCTGGATGATCTGATGTATGGTTGAGCATCGTGACATCAGTCTCTTCTGGATGATCTGATGTATGATTGAGCATTATGACATCAGTCTCCTCTGGATGATCTGATGTATGGTTGAGCATTGTGACATCAGTCTCCTCTGGATGATCTGATGAATGATTGAGCATTGTGACATCAGTCTCCTCTGGATGATCTGATGTATGATTGAGCATTGTGACATCAGTCTCCTCTGGATGATCTGATGTATGATTGAGCATTGTGACATCAGTCTCTTCTGGATGATCTGATGTATGATTGAGCATTGTGACATCATCTCCTCTGGATGATCTGATGTATGATTGAGCATTGTGACATCAGTCTCTTCTGGAAGATCTGATGTATGGTTGAGCATTGTGACATCAGTCTCCTCTGGATGATCTGATGTATGGTTGAGCATTGTGATATCAGTCTCCTCTGGATGATCTGATGTATGGTTGAGCATTGTGACATCAGTCTCCTCTGGATGATCTGATGTATGATTGAGCATTGTGACACCAGTCTCCTCTGGACGATCTGATGTATGGTTGAGCATTGTGACATCAGTCTCCTCTGGATGATCTGATGTATGATTGAGCATTGTGACACCAGTCTCCTCTGGATGATCTGATGTATGGTTGAGCATTGCGATATCAGTCTCTTCTGGATGATCTGATGTATGATTGAGCATTGTGACATCAGTCTCCTCTGGATGATCTGATGTATGATTGAGCATTGTGACATCAGTCTCCTCTGGTTGATCTGATGTATGGTTGAGCATTGTGACATCAGTCTCCTCTGGATGATCTGATGTATGATTGAGCATTGTGACATCAGTCCCTTCTGGATGATATGATGTATAATTGAGCATTGTGACACCAATCTCCTCTGGATGATCTGATGTATGATTGAGCATTGTGACATCAGTCTCCTCTGGATGATCTGATGTATGGTTGAGCATTGTGACATCAGTCTCCTGTGGATGATCTGATGTATGATTGAGCATTGTGACATCAGTCTCCTCTGGATGATCTGATGTATGATTGAGCATTGTGACATCTGTCTCGTCTGGATGATCTGATGTATGGTTGAGCATTGTTAGATTAGTCTCCTCTGGAAGATCTGATGTATGGTTGAGCATTGTGACACCAGTCTCCTCTGGATGATCTGATGTATTATTGAGCATGGTGACACCAGTCTCCTCTGGATGATCTGATGTATGATTGAGCATTGTGACATCAGTCTCTTCTGGATGATCTGATGTATGATTGAGCATGGTGACACCAGTCTCCTCTGGATGATCTGATGTATGATTGAGCATTGTGACATCAGTCCCTTCTGGATGATCTGATGTATGGTTGAGCATTGCGATATCAGTCTCCTCTGGATGATCTGATGTATGATTGAGCATTGTGACATCAGTCTCCTCTGGATGATCTGATGTATGGTTGAGCATTGTGACATCAGTCCCTTCTGGATGATCTGATGTATGGTTGAGCATTGCGATATCAGTCTCTTCTGGATGGTCTGATGTATGGTTGAGCATTGTGACATCAGTCTCCTCTGGATGATCTGATGTATGATTGAGCATTGTGACATCAGTCTCCTCTGGTTGATCTGATGTATGATTGAGCATTGTGACATCAGTCTCCTCTGGATGATCTGATGTATGATTGAGCATTGTGACATCAGTCTGTTCTGGATGATCTGATGTATGATTGAGCATTGTGACATCAGTCTCTTCTGGATGATATGATGTATGGTTGAGCATTGTGACACCAGTCTCCTCTGGATGATCTGATGTATGGTTGAGCATTGTGACATCAGTCTCTTCTGGATGATCTGATGTATGGTTGAGCATTGTGACACCAGTCTCCTCTGCATGATCTGATGTATGATTGAGCATTGTGACATCAGTCTCTTCTGGATGATCTGATGTATGATTGAGCATTGTGACATCTGTCTCCTCTGGATGATCTGATATATGATTGAGCATTGTGACATCAGTCTCCTCTGGATGATCTGATGTATGATTGGGCATTGTGACATCATCTCCTCTGGATGATCTGATGTATGGTTGAGCATCGTGACATCAGTCTCTTCTGGATGATCTGATGTATGATTGAGCATTGTGACACCAGTCTCCTCTGGATGATCTGATGTATGATTGAGCATTGTGACATCAGTCTCTTCTGGATGATCTGATGTATGATTGATCATTGTGACACCAGTCTCCTCTGGATGATCTGATGCATGGTTGAGCATTGTGACATCAGTCTCCTCTGGATGATCTGATGTATGGTTGAGCATTGTGATATCAGTCTCTTCTGGATGATCTGATGTATGATTGAGCATTGTGACATCAGTCTCCTCTGGATGATCTGATGTATGGTTGAGCATTGTGACATCAGTCCCTTCTGGATGATCTGATGTATGGTTGAGCATTGCGATATCAGTCTCTTCTGGATGATCTGATGTATGGTTGAGCATTGTGACATCAGTCTCCTCTGGATGATCTGATGTATGATTGAGCATTGTGACATCAGTCCCTTCTGGATGATATGATGTATGGTTGAGCATTGTGACACCAATCTCCTCTGGATGATCTGATGTATGATTGAGCATTGTGACATCAGTCTCTTCTGGATGATCTGATGTATAGTTGAGCATCGTGACATCAGTCTCCTCTGGATGATCTGATGTATAATTGAGCATTGTGACATTAGTCTCCTCTGGATGATCTGATGTATGATTGAGCATTATGACATCAGTCTCCTCTGGATGATCTGATGTATGGTTGAGCATTGTGACATCAGTCTCCTCTGGATGATCTGATGAATGATTGAGCATTGTGACATCAGTCTCCTCTGGATGATCTGATGTATGATTGAGCATTGTGACATCAGTCTCCTCTGGATGATCTGATGTATGATTGAGCATTGTGACATCAGTCTCTTCTGGATGATCTGATGTATGATTGAGCATTGTGACATCATCTCCTCTGGATGATCTGATGTATGATTGAGCATTGTGACATCAGTCTCTTCTGGAAGATCTGATGTATGGTTGAGCATTGTGACATCAGTCTCCTCTGGATGATCTGATGTATGGTTGAGCATTGTGATATCAGTCTCCTCTGGATGATCTGATGTATGGTTGAGCATTGTGACATCAGTCTCCTCTGGATGATCTGATGTATGATTGAGCATTGTGACACCAGTCTCCTCTGGATGATCTGATGTATGGTTGAGCATTGTGACATCAGTCTCCTCTGGATGATCTGATGTATGATTGAGCATTGTGACACCAGTCTCCTCTGGATGATCTGATGTATGGTTGAGCATTGCGATATCAGTCTCTTCTGGATGATCTGATGTATGATTGAGCATTGTGACATCAGTCTCCTCTGGATGATCTGATGTATGATTGAGCATTGTGACATCAGTCTCCTCTGGTTGATCTGATGTATGGTTGAGCATTGTGACATCAGTCTCCTCTGGATGATCTGATGTATGATTGAGCATTGTGACATCAGTCCCTTCTGGATGATATGATGTATAATTGAGCATTGTGACACCAATCTCCTCTGGATGATCTGATGTATGATTGAGCATTGTGACATCAGTCTCCTCTGGATGATCTGATGTATGGTTGAGCATTGTGACATCAGTCTCCTGTGGATGATCTGATGTATGATTGAGCATTGTGACATCAGTCTCCTCTGGATGATCTGGTGTATGATTGAGCATTGTGACATCTGTCTCGTCTGGATGATCTGATGTATGGTTGAGCATTGTTACATCAGTCTCCTCTGGAAGATCTGATGTATGGTTGAGCATTGTGACACCAGTCTCCTCTGGATGATCTGATGTATTATTGAGCATGGTGACACCAGTCTCCTCTGGATGATCTGATGTATGATTGAGCATTGTGACATCAGTCTCTTCTGGATGATCTGATATATGATTGAGCATGGTGACACCAGTCTCCTCTGGATGATCTGATGTATGATTGAGCATTGTGACATCAGTCCCTTCTGGATGATCTGATGTATGGTTGAGCATTGCGATATCAGTCTCCTCTGGATGATCTGATGTATGATTGAGCATTGTGACATCAGTCTCCTCTGGATGATCTGATGTATGGTTGAGCATTGTGACATCAGTCCCTTCTGGATGATCTGATGTATGGTTGAGCATTGCGATATCAGTCTCTTCTGGATGATCTGATGTATGGTTGAGCATTGTGACATCAGTCTCCTCTGGATGATCTGATGTATGATTGAGCATTGTGACATCAGTCTCCTCTGGTTGATCTGATGTATGGTTGAGCATTGTGACATCAGTCTCCTCTGGATGATCTGATGTATGATTGAGCATTGTGACATCAGTCCCTTCTGGATGATATGATGTATAATTGAGCATTGTGACACCAATCTCCTCTGGATGATCTGATGTATGATTGAGCATTGTGACATCAGTCTCCTCTGGATGATCTGATGTATGGTTGAGCATTGTGACATCAGTCTGCTCTGGATGATCTGATGTATGGTTGAGCATTGTGACATCAGTCTCCTGTTGATGATCTGATGTATGATTGAGCATTGTGACATCAGTCTCCTCTGGACGATCTGATGTATGATTGAGCATTGTGACATCAGTCTCGTCTGGATGATCTGATGTATGATTGAGCATTGTGACATCTGTCTCCGCTGGGTGATCTGATGTATGATTGAGCATTGTGACATCTGTCTCTTCTGGATGATCTGATGTATGATTGGGCATTGTGACATCAGTCTCCTCTGGATGATCTGATGTATGATTGAGCATTGTGACACCAGTCTCTTCTGGATGATCTGATTTATGATCGAGCATTGTGACATCTGTCTCCTCTGGATGATCTGATGTATGGTTGAGCATTGCGATATCAGTCTCCTCTGGATGATCTGATGTATGATTGAGGATTGTGACACCAGTCTCTTCTGGATGATCTGATGTATGATTGAGCATTGTGATATCTGTCTCCTCTGGATGATCTGATGTATGATTGAGCATTGTGACATCAGTCTCCTCTGGATGATCTGATGTATGATTGGGCATTGTGACATCATCTCCTCTGGATGATCTGATGTATGGTTGAGCATCGTGACATCAGTCTCTTCTGGATGATCTGATGTATGATTGAGCATTGTGACACCAGTCTCCTCTGGATGATCTGATGTATGATTGAGCATTGTGACATCAGTCTCTTCTGGATGATCTGATGTATGATTGAGCATTGTGACACCAGTCTCCTCTGGATGATCTGATGCATGGTTGAGCATTGTGACATCAGTCTCCTCTGGATGATCTGATGTATGGTTGAGCATTGTGATATCAGTCTCTTCTGGATGATCTGATGTATGATTGAGCATTGTGACATCAGTCCCTTCTGGATGATCTGATGTATGGTTGAGCATTGCGATATCAGTCTCTTCTGGATGATCTGATGTATGGTTGAGCATTGTGACATCAGTCTCCTCTGGATGATCTGATGTATGATTGAGCATTGTGACATCAGTCCCTTCTGGATGATATGATGTATGGTTGAGCATTGTGACACCAATCTCCTCTGGATGATCTGATGTATGATTGAGCATTGTGACATCAGTCTCTTCTGGATGATCTGATGTATAGTTGAGCATCGTGACATCAGTCTCCTCTGGATGATCTGATGTATGATTGAGCATTGTGACATTAGTCTCCTCTGGATGATCTGATGTATGATTGAGCATTGTGACATCAGTCTCCTCTGGATGATCTGATGTATGGTTGAGCATTGTGACATCAGTCTCCTCTGGATGATCTGATGAATGATTGAGCATTGTGACATCAGTCTCCTCTGGATGATCTGATGTATGATTGAGCATTGTGACATCAGTCTCCTCTGGATGATCTGATGTATGATTGAGCATTGTGACATCAGTCTCTTCTGGATGATCTGATGTATGATTGAGCATTGTGACATCATCTCCTCTGGATGATCTGATGTATGATTGAGCATTGTGACATCAGTCTCTTCTGGAAGATCTGATGTATGGTTGAGCATTGTGACATCAGTCTCCTCTGGATGATCTGATGTATGGTTGAGCATTGTGATATCAGTCTCCTCTGGATGATCTGATGTATGGTTGAGCATTGTGACATCAGTCTCCTCTGGATGATCTGATGTATGATTGAGCATTGTGACACCAGTCTCCTCTGGATGATCTGATGTATGGTTGAGCATTGTGACATCAGTCTCCTCTGGATGATCTGATGTATGATTGAGCATTGTGACACCAGTCTCCTCTGGATGATCTGATGTATGGTTGAGCATTGCGATATCAGTCTCTTCTGGATGATCTGATGTATGATTGAGCATTGTGACATCAGTCTCCTCTGGATGATCTGATGTATGATTGAGCATTGTGACATCAGTCTCCTCTGGTTGATCTGATGTATGGTTGAGCATTGTGACATCAGTCTCTTCTGGATGATCTGATGTATGATTGAGCATTGTGACATCATCTCCTCTGGATGATCTGATGTATGATTGAGCATTGTGACATCAGTCTCTTCTGGAAGATCTGATGTATGGTTGAGCATTGTGACATCAGTCTCCTCTGGATGATCTGATGTATGGTTGAGCATTGTGATATCAGTCTCCTCTGGATGATCTGATGTATGGTTGAGCATTGTGACATCAGTCTCCTCTGGATGATCTGATGTATGATTGAGCATTGTGACACCAGTCTCCTCTGGATGATCTGATGTATGGTTGAGCATTGTGACATCAGTCTCCTCTGGATGATCTGATGTATGATTGAGCATTGTGACACCAGTCTCCTCTGGATGATCTGATGTATGGTTGAGCATTGCGATATCAGTCTCTTCTGGATGATCTGATGTATGATTGAGCATTGTGACATCAGTCTCCTCTGGATGATCTGATGTATGATTGAGCATTGTGACATCAGTCTCCTCTGGTTGATCTGATGTATGGTTGAGCATTGTGACATCAGTCTCCTCTGGATGATCTGATGTATGATTGAGCATTGTGACATCAGTCCCTTCTGGATGATATGATGTATAATTGAGCATTGTGACACCAATCTCCTCTGGATGATCTGATGTATGATTGAGCATTGTGACATCAGTCTCCTCTGGATGATCTGATGTATGGTTGAGCATTGTGACATCAGTCTCCTCTGGATGATCTGATGTATGATTGAGCATTGTGACATCAGTCTCGTCTGGATGATCTGATGTATGGTTGAGCATTGTTACATCAGTCTCCTCTGGAAGATCTGATGTATGGTTGAGCATTGTGACACCAGTCTCCTCTGGATGATCTGATGTATGATTGAGCATGGTGACACCAGTCTCCTCTGGATGATCTGATGTATGATTGAGCATTGTGACATCAGTCTCTTCTGGATGAACAAAGAACAAAGAACAAAGAAATGTACAGCACAGGAACAGGCCCTTCGGCCCTCCAAGCCCGTGCCGACCATACTGCCCGACTAAACTACAATCTTCTACACTTCCTGGGTCCGTATCCTTCTATTCCCATCCTATTCATATATTTGTCAAGATGCCCCTTAAATGTCCCTATCGTCCCTGCCTCCACTACCTCCTCCGGTAGTGAGTTCCAGGCACCCACTACCCTCTGCGTAAAAAACTTGCCTCGTACATCTACTCTAAACTTTGCCCCTCTCACCTTAAACCTATGCCCCCTAGTAATTGACCCCTCTACCCTGGGGAAAAGCCTCTGACTATCCACTCTGTCTATGCCCCTCATAATTTTGTATACCTCTATCAGGTCGCCCCTCAACCTCCTTCGTTCCAGTGAGAACAAACCGAGTTTATTCAATCGCTCCTCATAGCTTATGCCCTCCATACCAGGCAACATTCTGGTAAATCTCTTCTGCACCCTCTCTAAAGCCTCCACATCCTTCTGGTAGTGTGGCGACCAGAATTGAACACTATACTCCAAGTGTGGCCTAACTAAGGTTCTATACAGCTGCAACATGACTTGCCAATTCTTATACTCAATGCCCCGGCCAATGAAGGCAAGCATGCCGTATGCCTTCTTGACTACCTTCTCCACCTGTGTAGCCCCTTTCAGTGATCTGTGGACCTGTACTCCTAGATCTCTTTGACTTTCAATACTCTTGAGGGTTCTACCATTCACTGTATATTCCCTACCTGCATTAGCCCTTCCAAAATGCATTACCTCACATTTGTCCAGGTTAAACTCCATCTGCCATCTCTCCGCCCAAGTCTCCAGACAATCTAAATCCTGCTGTATCCTCAGACAGTCCTCATCGCTATCCGCAATTCCACCAACCTTTGTGTCGTCTGCAAACTTACTAATCAGACCAGTTACATTTTCCTCCAAATCATTTATATATACTACAAAGAGCAAAGGTCCCAGCACTGATCCCTGTGGAACACCACTGGTCACAGCCCTCCAATTAGAAAAGCATCCCTCCATTGCTACCCTCTGCCTTCTATGGCCTAGCCAGTTCTGTATCCACCTTGCCAGTTCACCCCTGATCCCGTGTGACTTCACCTTTTGTACTAGTCTACCATGAGGGACCTTGTCAAAGGCCTTACTGAAGTCCATATAGACAACATCTACTGCCCTACCTGCATCAATCATCTTAGTGACCTCCTCGAAAAACTCTATCAAGTTAGTGAGACACGACCTCCCCTTCACAAAACCGTGCTGCCTCTCACTAATACGTCCATTTGCTTCCAAATGGGAGTAGATCCTGTCTCGAAGAATTCTCTCCAGTAATTTCCCTACCACTGAAGTAAGGCTCACCGGCCTGTAGTTCCCGGGATTATCCCTGCCACCCTTCTTAAACAGAGGAACAACATTGGCTATTCTCCAGTCCTCCGGGACATCCCCTGAAGACAGCGAGGATCCAAAGATTTCTGTCAAGGCCTCAGCAATTTCCTCTCCAGCCTCCTTCAGTATTCTGGGGTAGATCCGATGATCTGATGTATGATTGAGCATGGTGACACCAGTCTCCTCTGGATGATCTGATGTATGATTGAGCATTGTGACATCAGTCCCTTCTGGGTGATCTGATGTATGGTTGAGCATTGCGATATCAGTCTCCTCTGGATGATCTGATGTATGATTGAGCATTGTGACATCAGTCTCCTCTGGATGATCTGATGTATGGTTGAGCATTGTGATATCAGTCTCTTCTGGATGATCTGATGTATGATTGAGCATTGTGACATCAGTCTCCTCTGGATGATCTGATGTATGGTTGAGCATTGTGACATCAGTCCCTTCTGGATGATCTGATGTATGGTTGAGCATTGCGATATCAGTCTCTTCTGGATGATCTGATGTATGGTTGAGCATTGTGACATCAGTCTCCTCTGGATGATCTGGTGTATGATTGAGCATTGTGACATCAGTCCCTTCTGGATGATATGATGTATGGTTGAGCATTGTGACACCAATCTCCTCTGGATGATCTGATGTATGATTGAGCATTGTGACATCAGTCTCTTCTGGATGATCTGATGTATAGTTGAGCATCGTGACATCAGTCTCCTCTGGATGATCTGATGTATGATTGAGCATTGTGACATCAGTCTCCTCTGGATGATCTGATGTATGATTGAGCATTGTGACATCAGTCTCCTCTGGATGATCTGATGTATGGTTGAGCATTGTGACATCAGTCTCCTCTGGATGATCTGATGAATGATTGAGCATTGTGACATCAGTCTCCTCTGGATGATCTGATGTATGATTGAGCATTGTGACATCAGTCTCCTCTGGATGATCTGATGTATGATTGAGCATTGTGACATCAGTCTCTTCTGGATGATCTGATGTATGATTGAGCATTGTGACATCATCTCCTCTGGATGATCTGATGTATGATTGAGCATTGTGACATCAGTCTCTTCTGGAAGATCTGATGTATGGTTGAGCATTGTGACATCAGTCTCCTCTGGATGATCTGATGTATGGTTGAGCATTGTGATATCAGTCTCCTCTGGATGATCTGATGTATGGTTCAGCATTGTGACATCAGTCTCCTCTGGATGATCTGATGTATGATTGAGCATTGTGACACCAGTCTCCTCTGGATGATCTGATGTATGGTTGAGCATTGTGACATCAGTCTCCTCTGGATGATCTGATGTATGATTGAGCATTGTGACACCAGTCTCCTCTGGATGATCTGATGTATGGTTGAGCATTGCGATATCAGTCTCTTCTGGATGATCTGATGTATGATTGAGCATTGTGAAATCAGTCTCCTCTGGATGATCTGATGTATGATTGAGCATTGTGACATCAGTCTCCTCTGGTTGATCTGATGTATGGTTGAGCATTGTGACATCACTCTCCTCTGGATGATCTGATGTATGATTGAGCATTGTGACATCAGTCCCTTCTGGATGATATGATGTATAATTGAGCATTGTGACACCAATCTCCTCTGGATGATCTGATGTATGATTGAGCATTGTGACATCAGTCTCCTCTGGATGATCTGATGTATGGTTGAGCATTGTGACATCAGTCTGCTCTGGATGATCTGATGTATGGTTGAGCATTGTGACATCAGTCTCCTGTGGATGATCTGATGTATGATTGAGCATTGTGACATCAGTCTCCTCTGGATGATCTGATGTATGATTGAGCATTGTGACATCAGTCTCGTCTGGATGATCTGATGTATGGTTGAGCATTGTTACATCAGTCTCCTCTGGAAGATCTGATGTATGGTTGAGCATTGTGACACCAGTCTCCTCTGGATGATCTGATGTATGATTGAGCATGGTGACACCAGTCTCCTCTGGATGATCTGATGTATGATTGAGCATTGTGACATCAGTCTCTTCTGGATGATCTGATGTATGGTTGAGCATTGTTACATCAGTCTCCTCTGGAAGATCTGATGTATGGTTGAGCATTGTGACACCAGTCTCCTCTGGATGATCTGATGTATGATTGAGCATGGTGACACCAGTCTCCTCTGGATGATCTGATGTATGATTGAGCATTGTGACATCAGTCTCCTCTGGATGATCTGATGTATGATTGAGCATTGTGACATCAGTCCCTTCTGGATGATATGATGTATGGTTGAGCATTGTGACATCAGTCTCTTCTGGATGATCTGATGTATGATTGAGCATTGCGACATCAGTCTCCTCTGGATGATCTGATGTATGGTTGAGCATTGTGACATCAGTCTCCTCTGGATGATCTGATGTATGATTGAGCATTGTGACACCAGTCTCCTCTGGATGATCTGATGTATGGTTGAGCATTGTGACACCATTCTCCTCTGGATGATCTGATGTATGATTGAGCATTGTGACGTCAGTCACTTCTGGATGATCTGATGTATGATTGAGCATTGTGACATCAGTCTCTTCTGGATGATCTGATGTATGGTTGAGCATTGTGACATCAGTCTCCCCTGGAAGATCTGATGTATGGTTGAGCATTGTGACATCAGTCTCTTCTGGATGATCTGATGTATGGTTGAGCATTGTGACATCAGTCTCCTCTGGATGATCTGATGTATGATTGAGCATTGTGACATCAGTCTCCTCTGGATGATCTGATGTATGATTGAGCATTGTGACATCAGTCTCCTCTGGATGATCTGATGTATGATTGAGCATTGTGACATCAGTCTGTTTTGGATGATCTGATGTATGATTGAGCATTGTGACATCAGTCTCTTCTGGATGATATGATGTATGGTTGAGCATTGCGACACCAGTCTCCTCTGGATGATCTGATGTATGGTTGAGCATTGTGACATCAGTCTCTTCTGGATGATCTGATGTATGGTTGAGCATTGTGACACCAGTCTCCTCTGCATGATCTGATGTATGATTGAGCATTGTGACATCAGTCTCTTCTGGATGATCTGATGTATGATTGAGCATTGTGACATCTGTCTCCTCTGGATGATCTGATATATGATTGAGCATTGTGACATCAGTCTCCTCTGGATGATCTGATGTATGATTGGGCATTGTGACATCATCTCCTCTGGATGATCTGATGTATGGTTGAGCATCGTGACATCAGTCTCTTCTGGATGATCTGATGTATGATTGAGCATTGTGACACCAGTCTCCTCTGGATGATCTGATGTATGATTGAGCATTGTGACATCAGTCTCCTCTGGATGATCTGATGTATGATTGGGCATTGTGACATCATCTCCTCTGGATGATCTGATGTATGGTTGAGCATCGTGACATCAGTCTCTTCTGGATGATCTGATGTATGATTGAGCATTGTGACACCAGTCTCCTCTGGATGATCTGATGTATGATTGAGCATTGTGACATCAGTCTCTTCTGGATGATCTGATGTATGATTGAGCATTGTGACACCAGTCTCCTCTGGATGATCTGATGTATGGTTGAGCATTGTGACATCACTCCTCTGGATGATCTGATGTTTGGTTGAGCATTGTGATATCAGTCTCTTCTGGATGATCTGATGTATGATTGAGCATTGTGACATCAGTCTCCTCTGGATGATCTGATGTATGATTGAGCATTGTGACACCAGTCTCCTCTGGATGATCTGATGTATGGTTCAGCATTGTGACATCAGTCTCCTCTGGATGATCTGATGTATGATTGAGCATTGTGACACCAGTCTCCTCTGGATGATCTGATGTATGGTTGAGCATTGTGACATCAGTCTCCTCTGGATGATCTGATGTATGATTGAGCATTGTGACACCAGTCTCCTCTGGATGATCTGATGTATGGTTGAGCATTGCGATATCAGTCTCTTCTGGATGATCTGATGTATGATTGAGCATTGTGAAATCAGTCTCCTCTGGATGATCTGATGTATGATTGAGCATTGTGACATCAGTCTCCTCTGGTTGATCTGATGTATGGTTGAGCATTGTGACATCACTCTCCTCTGGATGATCTGATGTATGATTGAGCATTGTGACATCAGTCCCTTCTGGATGATATGATGTATAATTGAGCATTGTGACACCAATCTCCTCTGGATGATCTGATGTATGATTGAGCATTGTGACATCAGTCTCCTCTGGATGATCTGATGTATGGTTGAGCATTGTGACATCAGTCTGCTCTGGATGATCTGATGTATGGTTGAGCATTGTGACATCAGTCTCCTGTGGATGATCTGATGTATGATTGAGCATTGTGACATCAGTCTCCTCTGGATGATCTGATGTATGATTGAGCATTGTGACATCAGTCTCGTCTGGATGATCTGATGTATGGTTGAGCATTGTTACATCAGTCTCCTCTGGAAGATCTGATGTATGGTTGAGCATTGTGACACCAGTCTCCTCTGGATGATCTGATGTATGATTGAGCATGGTGACACCAGTCTCCTCTGGATGATCTGATGTATGATTGAGCATTGTGACATCAGTCTCTTCTGGATGATCTGATGTATGGTTGAGCATTGTTACATCAGTCTCCTCTGGAAGATCTGATGTATGGTTGAGCATTGTGACACCAGTCTCCTCTGGATGATCTGATGTATGATTGAGCATGGTGACACCAGTCTCCTCTGGATGATCTGATGTATGATTGAGCATTGTGACATCAGTCTCCTCTGGATGATCTGATGTATGATTGAGCATTGTGACATCAGTCCCTTCTGGATGATATGATGTATGGTTGAGCATTGTGACATCAGTCTCTTCTGGATGATCTGATGTATGATTGAGCATTGCGACATCAGTCTCCTCTGGATGATCTGATGTATGGTTGAGCATTGTGACATCAGTCTCCTCTGGATGATCTGATGTATGATTGAGCATTGTGACACCAGTCTCCTCTGGATGATCTGATGTATGGTTGAGCATTGTGACACCATTCTCCTCTGGATGATCTGATGTATGATTGAGCATTGTGACGTCAGTCACTTCTGGATGATCTGATGTATGATTGAGCATTGTGACATCAGTCTCTTCTGGATGATCTGATGTATGGTTGAGCATTGTGACATCAGTCTCCCCTGGAAGATCTGATGTATGGTTGAGCATTGTGACATCAGTCTCTTCTGGATGATCTGATGTATGGTTGAGCATTGTGACATCAGTCTCCTCTGGATGATCTGATGTATGATTGAGCATTGTGACATCAGTCTCCTCTGGATGATCTGATGTATGATTGAGCATTGTGACATCAGTCTCCTCTGGATGATCTGATGTATGATTGAGCATTGTGACATCAGTCTGTTTTGGATGATCTGATGTATGATTGAGCATTGTGACATCAGTCTCTTCTGGATGATATGATGTATGGTTGAGCATTGCGACACCAGTCTCCTCTGGATGATCTGATGTATGGTTGAGCATTGTGACATCAGTCTCTTCTGGATGATCTGATGTATGGTTGAGCATTGTGACACCAGTCTCCTCTGCATGATCTGATGTATGATTGAGCATTGTGACATCAGTCTCTTCTGGATGATCTGATGTATGATTGAGCATTGTGACATCTGTCTCCTCTGGATGATCTGATATATGATTGAGCATTGTGACATCAGTCTCCTCTGGATGATCTGATGTATGATTGGGCATTGTGACATCATCTCCTCTGGATGATCTGATGTATGGTTGAGCATCGTGACATCAGTCTCTTCTGGATGATCTGATGTATGATTGAGCATTGTGACACCAGTCTCCTCTGGATGATCTGATGTATGATTGAGCATTGTGACATCAGTCTCTTCTGGATGATCTGATGTATGATTGAGCATTGTGACACCAGTCTCCTCTGGATGATCTGATGTATGGTTGAGCATTGTGACATCACTCCTCTGGATGATCTGATGTTTGGTTGAGCATTGTGATATCAGTCTCTTCTGGATGATCTGATGTATGATTGAGCATTGTGACATCAGTCTCCTCTGGATGATCTGATGTATGGTTGAGCATTGTGACATCAGTCCCTTCTGGATGATCTGATGTATGGTTGAGCATTGCGATATCAGTCTCTTCTGGATGATCTGATGTATGGTTGAGCATTGTGACATCAGTCTCCTCTGGATGATCTGATGTATGATTGAGCATTGTGACATCAGTCCCTTCTGGATGATATGATGTATGGTTGAGCATTGTGACACCAATCTCCTCTGGATGATCTGATGTATGATTGAGCATTGTGACATCAGTCTCTTCTGGATGATCTGATGTATAGTTGAGCATCGTGACATCAGTCTCCTCTGGATGATCTGATGTATGATTGAGCATTGTGACATCAGTCTCCTCTGGATGATCTGATGTATGGTTGAGCATTGTGACATCAGTCTCCTCTGGATGATCTGATGAATGATTGAGCATTGTGACATCAGTCTCCTCTGGATGATCTGGTGTATGATTGAGCATTGTGACATCAGTCTCCTCTGGATGATCTGATGTATGATTGAGCATTGTGACATCAGTCTCTTCTGGATGATCTGATGTATGATTGAGCATTGTGACATCATCTCCTCTGGATGATCTGATGTATGATTGAGCATTGTGACATCAGTCTCTTCTGGAAGATCTGATGTATGGTTGAGCATTGTGACATCAGTCTCCTCTGGATGATCTGATGTATGGTTGCGCATTGTGATATCAGTCTCCTCTGGATGATCTGATGTATGGTTGAGCATTGTGACATCAGTCTCCTCTGGATAATCTGATGTATGATTGAGCATTGTGACACCAGTCTCCTCTGGATGATCTGATGTATGGTTGAGCATTGTGACATCAGTCTCCTCTGGATGATCTGATGTATGATTGAGCATTGTGACACCAGTCTCCTCTGGATGATCTGATGTATGGTTGAGCATTGCGATATCAGTCTCTTCTGGATGATCTGATGTATGATTGAGCATTGTGACATCAGTCTCCTCTGGATGATCTGATGTATGATTGAGCATTGTGACATCAGTCTCCTCTGGTTGATCTGATGTATGGTTGAGCATTGTGACATCAGTCTCCTCTGGATGATCTGATGTATGATTGAGCATTGTGACATCAGTCCCTTCTGGATGATATGATGTATAATTGAGCATTGTGACACCAATCTCCTCTGGATGATCTGATGTATGATTGAGCATTGTGACATCAGTCTCCTCTGGATGATCTGATGTATGGTTGAGCATTGTGACATCAGTCTGCTCTGGATGATCTGATGTATGGTTGAGCATTGTGACATCAGTCTCCTCTGGATGATCTGATGTATGATTGAGCATTGTGACATCAGTCTCGTCTGGATGATCTGATGTATGGTTGAGCATTGTTACATCAGTCTCCTCTGGAAGATCTGATGTATGGTTGAGCATTGTGACATCAGTCTCCTCTGGATGATCTGATGTATGATTGAGCATTGTGACATCAGTCTCGTCTGGATGATCTGATGTATGGTTGAGCATTGTTACATCAGTCTCCTCTGGAAGATCTGATGTATGGTTGAGCATTGTGACACCAGTCTCCTCTGGATGATCTGATGTATGATTGAGCATGGTGACACCAGTCTCCTCTGGATGATCTGATGTATGATTGAGCATTGTGACATCAGTCTCTTCTGGATGATCTGATGTATGATTGAGCATGGTGACACCAGTCTCCTCTGGATGATCTGATGTATGATTGAGCATTGTGACATCAGTCCCTTCTGGATGATCTGATGTATGGTTGAGCATTGCGATATCAGTCTCCTCTGGATGATCTGATGTATGATTGAGCATTGTGACATCAGTCTCCTCTGGATGATCTGATGTATGGTTGAGCATTGTGACATCAGTCTCCTGTGGATGATCTGATGTATGATTGAGCATTGTGACATCAGTCTCCTCTGGATGATCTGATGTATGATTGAGCATTGTGACATCAGTCTCGTCTGGATGATCTGATGTATGGTTGAGCATTGTTACATCAGTCTCCTCTGGAAGATCTGATGTATGGTTGAGCATTGTGACACCAGTCTCCTCTGGATGATCTGATGTATGATTGAGCATGGTGACACCAGTCTCCTCTGGATGATCTGATGTATGATTGAGCATTGTGACATCAGTCTCCTCTGGATGATCTGATGTATGATTGAGCATGGTGACACCAGTCTCCTCTGGATGATCTGATGTATGATTGAGCATTGTGACATCAGTCTCCTCTGGATGATCTGATGTATGATTGAGCATTGTGACATCAGTCCCTTCTGGATGATATGATGTATGGTTGAGCATTGTGACATCAGTCTCTTCTGGATGATCTGATGTATGATTGAGCATTGCGACATCAGTCTCCTCTGGATGATCTGATGTATGGTTGAGCATTGTGACATCAGTCTCCTCTGGATGATCTGATGTATGATTGAGCATTGTGACACCAGTCTCCTCTGGATGATCTGATGTATGGTTGAGCATTGTGACACCAGTCTCCTCTGGATGATCTGATGTATGATTGAGCATTGTGACGTCAGTCACTTCTGGATGATCTGATGTATGATTGAGCATTGTGACATCAGTCTCTTCTGGATGATCTGATGTATGGTTGAGCATTGTGACATCAGTCTCCTCTGGAAGATCTGATGTATGGTTGAGCATTGTGACATCAGTCTCTTCTGGATGATCTGATGTATGGTTGAGCATTGTGACATCAGTCTCCTCTGGATGATCTGATGTATGATTAAGCATTGCGACATCAGTCTCCTCTGGATGATCTGATGTATGATTGAGCATTGTGACATCAGTCTCTTCTGGATGATCTGATGTATGATTGAGCATTGTGACATCTGTCTCCTCTGGGTGATCTGATGTATGATTGAGCATTGTGACATCTGTCTCTTCTGGATGATCTGATGTATGATTGGGCATTGTGACATCAGTCTCCTCTGGATGATCTGATGTATGATTGAGCATTGTGACACCAGTCTCTTCTGGATGATCTGATGTATGATTGAGCATTGTGACATCTGTCTCCTCTGGATGATCTGATGTATGGTTGAGCATTGCGATATCAGTCTCCTCTGGATGATCTGATGTATGATTGAGGATTGTGACACCAGTCTCTTCTGGATGATCTGATGTATGATTGAGCATTGTGACATCTGTCTCCTCTGGATGATCTGATATATGATTGAGCATTGTGACATCAGTCTCCTCTGGATGATCTGATGTATGATTGGGCATTGTGACATCATCTCCTCTGGATGATCTGATGTATGGTTGAGCATCGTGACATCAGTCTCTTCTGGATGATCTGATGTATGATTGAGCATTGTGACACCAGTCTCCTCTGGATGATCTGATGTATGATTGAGCATTGTGACATCAGTCTCTTCTGGATGATCTGATGTATGATTGAGCATTGTGACACCAGTCTCCTCTGGATGATCTGATGTATGGTTGAGCATTGTGACATCAGTCTCCTCTGGATGATCTGATGTTTGGTTGAGCATTGTGATATCAGTCTCTTCTGGATGATCTGATGTATGATTGAGCATTGTGACATCAGTCTCCTCTGGATGATCTGATGTATGGTTGAGCATTGTGACATCAGTCCCTTCTGGATGATCTGATGTATGGTTGAGCATTGCGATATCAGTCTCTTCTGGATGATCTGATGTATGGTTGAGCATTGTGACATCAGTCTCCTCTGGATGATCTGATGTATGATTGAGCATTGTGACATCAGTCCCTTCTGGATGATATGATGTATGGTTGAGCATTGTGACACCAATCTCCTCTGGATGATCTGATGTATGATTGAGCATTGTGACATCAGTCTCTCCTGGATGATCTGATGTATAGTTGAGCATCGTGACATCAGTCTCCTCTGGATGATCTGATGTATGATTGAGCATTGTGACATCAGTCTCCTCTGGATGATCTGATGTATGTTTGAGCATTGTGACATCAGTCTCCTCTGGATGATCTGATGTATGGTTGAGCATTATGACATCAGTCTCCTCTGGACGATCTGATGAATGATTGAGCATTGTGACATCAGTCTCCTCTGGATGATCTGGTGTATGATTGAGCATTGTGACATCAGTCTCCTCTGGATGATCTGATGTATGATTGAGCATTGTGACATCAGTATCTTCTGGATGATCTGATGTATGATTGAGCATTGTGACATCATCTCCTCTGGATGATCTGATGTATGATTGAGCATTGTGACATCAGTCTCTTCTGGAAGATCTGATGTATGGTTGAGCATTGTGACATCAGTCTCGTCTGGATGATCTGATGTATGGTTGCGCATTGTGATATCAGTCTCCTCTGGATGATCTGATGTATGGTTGAGCATTGTGACATCAGTCTCCTCTGGATGATCTGATGTATGATTGAGCATTGTGACACCAGTCTCCTCTGGATGATCTGATGTATGGTTGAGCATTGTGACATCAGTCTCCTCTGGATGATCTGATGTATGATTGAGCATTGTGACACCAGTCTCCTCTGGATGATCTGATGTATGGTTGAGCATTGCGATATCAGTCTCTTCTGGATGATCTGATGTATGATTGAGCATTGTGACATCACTCTCCTCTGGATGATCTGATGTATGATTGAGCATTGTGACATCAGTCTCCTCTGGTTGATCTGATGTATGGTTGAGCATTGTGACATCAGTCTCCTCTGGATGATCTGATGTATGATTGAGCATTGTGACATCAGTCCCTTCTGGATGATATGATGTATAATTGAGCATTGTGACACCAATCTCCTCTGGATGATCTGATGTATGATTGAGCATTGTGACATCAGTCTCCTCTGGATGATCTGATGTATGGTTGAGCATTGTGACATCAGTCTGCTCTGGATGATCTGATGTATGGTTGAGCATTGTGACATCAGTCTCCTCTGGATGATCTGATGTATGATTGAGCATTGTGACATCAGTCTCGTCTGGATGATCTGATGTATGGTTGAGCATTGTTACATCAGTCTCCTCTGGAAGATCTGATGTATGGTTGAGCATTGTGACATCAGTCTCCTCTGGATGATCTGATGTATGATTGAGCATTGTGACATCAGTCTCGTCTGGATGATCTGATGTATGGTTGAGCATTGTTACATCAGTCTCCTCTGGAAGATCTGATGTATGGTTGAGCATTGTGACACCAGTCTCCTCTGGATGATCTGATGTATGATTGAGCATGGTGACACCAGTCTCCTCTGGATGATCTGATGTATGATTGAGCATTGTGACATCAGTCTCTTCTGGATGATCTGATGTATGATTGAGCATGGTGACACCAGTCTCCTCTGGATGATCTGATGTATGATTGAGCATTGTGACATCAGTCCCTTCTGGATGATCTGATGTATGGTTGAGCATTGCGATATCAGTCTCCTCTGGATGATCTGATGTATGATTGAGCATTGTGACATCAGTCTCCTCTGGATGATCTGATGTATGGTTGAGCATTGTGACATCAGTCTCCTGTGGATGATCTGATGTATGATTGAGCATTGTGACATCAGTCTCCTCTGGATGATCTTATGTATGATTGAGCATTGTGACATCAGTCTCGTCTGGATGATCTGATGTATGGTTGAGCATTGTTACATCAGTCTCCTCTGGAAGATCTGATGTATGGTTGAGCATTGTGACACCAGTCTCCTCTGGATGATCTGATGTATGATTGAGCATGGTGACACCAGTCTCCTCTGGATGATCTGATGTATGATTGAGCATTGTGACATCAGTCTCTTCTGGATGATCTGATGTATGATTGAGCATGGTGACACCAGTCTCCTCTGGATGATCTGATGTATGGTTGACCATTGTGACATCAGTCCCTTCTGGATGATCTGATGTATGATTGAGCATTGTGACATCAGTCTCCTCTGGATGATCTGATGTATGATTGAGCATTGTGACATCAGTCTCCTCTGGATGATCTGATGTATGATTGCGCATTGTGACATCAGTCTCCTCTGGATGATCTGATGTATGATTGAGCATTGTGACATCAGTCCCTTCTGGATGATATGATGTATGGTTGAGCATTGTGACACCAATCTCCTCTGGATGATCTGATGTATGATTGAGCATTGTGACATCAGTCTCTTCTGGATGATCTGATGTATAGTTGAGCATCGTGACATCAGTCTCCTCTGGATGATCTGATGTATGATTGAGCATTGTGACATCAGTCTCCTCTGGATGATCTGATGTATGATTGAGCATTGTGACATCAGTCTCCTCTGGATGATCTGATGTATGATTGAGCATTGTGACATCAGTCTCCTCTGGATGATCTGATGTATGATTGAGCATTGTGACATCAGTCCCTTCTGGATGATATGATGTATGGTTGAGCATTGTGACACCAATCTCCTCTGGATGACCTGATGTATGATTGAGCATTGTGACATCAGTCTCTTCTGGATGATCTGATGTATAGTTGAGCATCGTGACATCAGTCTCCTCTGGATGATCTGATGTATGATTGAGCATTGTGACATCAGTCTCCTCTGGATGATCTGATGTATGATTGAGCATTGTGACATCAGTCTCCTCTGGATGATCTGATGTATGGTTGAGCATTGTGACATCAGTCTCCTCTGGATGATCTGATGCATGATTGAGCATTGTGACATCAGTCTCCTCTGGATGATCTGATGTATGATTGAGCATTGTGACATCAGTCTCCTCTGGATGATCTGATGTATGATTGAGCATTGTGACATCAGTCTCTTCTGGATGATCTGATGTATGATTGAGCATTGTGACATCATCTCCTCTGGATGATCTGATGTATGATTGAGCATTGTGACATCAGTCTCTTCTGGAAGATCTGATGTATGGTTGAGCATTGTGACATCAGTCTCCTCTGGATGATCTGATGTATGGTTGAGCATTGTGATATCAGTCTCCTCTGGATGATCTGATGTATGGTTGAGCATTGTGACATCAGTCTCCTCTGGATGATCTGATGTATGATTGAGCATTGTGACACCAGTCTCCTCTGGATGATCTGATGTATGGTTGAGCATTGTGACATCAGTCTCCTCTGGATGATCTGATGTATGATTGAGCATTGTGACACCAGTCTCCTCTGGATGATCTGATGTATGGTTGAGCATTGCGATATCAGTCTCTTCTGGATGATCTGATGTATGATTGAGCATTGTGACATCAGTCTCCTCTGGATGATCTGATGTATGATTGAGCATTGTGACATCAGTCTCCTCTGGTTGATCTGATGTATGGTTGAGCATTGTGACATCAGTCTCCTCTGGATGATCTGATGTATGATTGAGCATTGTGACATCAGTCCCTTCTGGATGATATGATGTATAATTGAGCATTGTGACACCAATCTCCTCTGGATGATCTGATGTATGATTGAGCATTGTGACATCAGTCTCCTCTGGATGATCTGATGTATGGTTGAGCATTGTGACATCAGTCTGCTCTGGATGATCTGATGTATGGTTGAGCATTGTGACATCAGTCCCTTCTGGATGATCTGATGTATGGTTGAGCATTGCGATATCAGTCTCTGGATGATCTGATGTATGATTGAGCATTGTGACATCAGTCTCCTCTGGATGATCTGATGTATGGTTGAGCATTGTGACATCAGTCTCTTCTGGATGATCTGATGTATGATTGAGCATTGTGACATCAGTCTCCTCTGGATGATCTGATGTATGATTGAGCATTGTGACATCAGTCTCCTCTGGATGGTCTGATGTATGATTGAGCATTGTGACATCAGTCTCCTCTGGATGATCTGATGTATGATTGAGCATTGTGACATCAGTCCCTTCTGGATGATATGATGTATGGTTGAGCATTGTGACACCAATCTCCTCTGGATGATCTGATGTATGATTGAGCATTGTGACATCAGTCTCTTCTGGATGATCTGATGTATAGTTGAGCATCGTGACATCAGTCTCCTCTGGATGATCTGATGTATGATTGAGCATTGTGACATCAGTCTCCTCTGGATGATCTGATGTATGATTGAGCATTGTGACATCAGTCTCCTCTGGATGATCTGATGTATGATTGAGCATTGTGACATCAGTCTCCTCTGGATGATTTGATGTATGATTGAGCATTGTGACATCAGTCTCCTCTGGATGATCTGATGTATGATTGAGCATTGTGACATCAGTCTCCTCTGGATGATCTGATGTATGATTGAGCATTGTGACATCAGTCTCTTCTGGATTTTCTGATGTATGATTGAGCATTATGACATTATCTCCTCTGGATGATCTGATGTATGATTGAGCATTGTGACATCAGTCTCTTCTGGAAGATCTGATGTATGGTTGAGCATTGTGACATCAGTCTCCTCTGGATGATCTGATGTATGGTTGAGCATTGTGATATCAGTCTCCTCTGGATGATCTGATGTATAGTTGAGCATTGTGACATCAGTCTCCTCTGGATGATCTGATGTATGATTGAGCATTGTGACACCAGTCTCCTCTGGATGATCTGATGTATGGTTGAGCATTGTGACATCAGTCTCCTCTGGATGATCTGATATATGATTGAGCATTGTGACACCAGTCTCCTCTGGATGATCTGATGTTTGGTTGAGCATTGCGATATCAGTCTCTTCTGGATGATCTGATGTATGATTGAGCATTGTGACATCAGTCTCCTCTGGATGATCTGATGTATGATTGAGCATTGTGACATCAGTCTCCTCTGGTTGATCTGATGTATGGTTGAGCATTGTGACATCAGTCTCCTCTGGATGATCTGATGTATGATTGAGCATTGTGACATCAGTCCCTTCTGGATGATATGATGTATAGTTGAGCATTGTGACGTCAGTCACTTCTGGATGATCTGATGTATGATTGAGCATTGTGACATCAGTCTCTTCTGGATGATCTGATGTATGGTTGAGCATTGTGACATCAGTCTCCTCTGGAAGATCTGATGTATGGTTGAGCATTGTGACATCAGTCTCTTCTGGATGATCTGATGTATGGTTGAGCATTGTGACATCAGTCTCCTCTGGATGATCTGATGTATGATTAGGCATTGCGACATCAGTCTCCTCTGGATGACCTGATGTATGATTGAGCATTGTGACATCAGTCTCTTCTGGATGATCTGATGTATGATTGAGCATTGTGACATCTGTCTCCTCTGGGTGATCTGATGTATGATTGAGCATTGTGACATCTGTCTCTTCTGGATGATCTGATGTATGATTGGGCATTGTGACATCAGTCTCCTCTGGATGATCTGATGTATGATTGAGCATTGTGACACCAGTCTCTTCTGGATGATCTGATGTATGATTGAGCATTGTGACATCTGTCTCCTCTGGATGATCTGATGTATGGTTGAGCATTGCGATATCAGTCTCCTCTGGATGATCTGATGTATGATTGAGGATTGTGACACCAGTCTCTTCTGGATGATCTGATGTATGAGTGAGCATTGTGACATCTGTCTCCTCTGGATGATCTGATATATGATTGAGCATTGTGACATCAGTCTCCTCTGGATGATCTGATGTATGATTGGGCATTGTGACATCATCTCCTCTGGATGATCTGATGTATGGTTGAGCATCGTGACATCAGTCTCTTCTGGATGATCTGATGTATGATTGAGCATTGTGACACCAGTCTCCTCTGGATGATCTGATGTATGATTGAGCATTGTGACATCAGTCTCTTCTGGATGATCTGATGTATGATTGAGCATTGTGACACCAGTCTCCTCTGGATGATCTGATGTATGGTTGAGCATTGTGACATCAGTCTCCTCTGGATGATCTGATGTTTGGTTGAGCATTGTGATATCAGTCCCTTCTGGATGATCTGATGTATGGTTGAGCATTGCGATATCAGTCTCTTCTGGATGATCTGATGTATGGTTGAGCATTGTGACATCAGTCTCCTCTGGATGATCTGATGTATGATTGAGCATTGTGACATCAGTCCCTTCTGGATGATATGATGTATGGTTGAGCATTGTGACACCAATCTCCTCTGGATGATCTGATGTATGATTGAGCATTGTGACATCAGTCTCTTCTGGATGATCTGATGTATAGTTGAGCATCGTGACATCAGTCTCCTCTGGATGATCTGATGTATGATTGAGCATTGTGACATCAGTCTCCTCTGGATGATCTGATGTATGATTGAGCATTGTGACATCAGTCTCCTCTGGATGATCTGATGTATGGTTGAGCATTGTGACATCAGTCTCCTCTGGATGATCTGATGAATGATTGAGCATTGTGACATCAGTCTCCTCTGGATGATCTGGTGTATGATTGAGCATTGTGACATCAGTCTCCTCTGGATGATCTGATGTATGAGTGAGCATTGTGACATCAGTCTCTTCTGGATGATCTGATGTATGATTGAGCATTGTGACATCATCTCCTCTGGATGATCTGATGTATGATTGAGCATTGTGACATCAGTCTCTTCTGGAAGATCTGATGTATGGTTGAGCATTGTGACATCAGTCTCCTCTGGATGATCTGATGTAAGGTTGCGCATTGTGATATCAGTCTCCTCTGGATGATCTGATGTATGGTTGAGCATTGTGACATCAGTCTCCTCTGGATGATCTGATGTATGATTGAGCATTGTGACACCAGTCTCCTCTGGATGATCTGATGTATGGTTGAGCATTGTGACATCAGTCTCCTCTGGATGATCTGATGTATGATTGAGCATTGTGACACCAGTCTCCTCTGGATGATCTGATGTATGGTTGAGCATTGCGATATCAGTCTCTTCTGGATGATCTGATGTATGATTGAGCATTGTGACATCAGTCTCCTCTGGATGATCTGATGTATGATTGAGCATTGTGACATCAGTCTCCTCTGGTTGATCTGATGTATGGTTGAGCATTGTGACATCAGCCTCCTCTGGATGATCTGATGTATGATTGAGCATTGTGACATCAGTCCCTTCTGGATGATATGATGTATAATTGAGCATTGTGACACCAATCTCCTCTGGATGATCTGATGTATGATTGAGCATTGTGACATCAGTCTCCTCTGGATGATCTGATGTATGGTTGAGCATTGTGACATCAGTCTGCTCTGGATGATCTGATGTATGGTTGAGCATTGTGACATCAGTCTCCTCTGTATGATCTGATGTATGATTGAGCATTGTGACATCAGTCTCGTCTGGATGATCTGATGTATGGTTGAGCATTGTTACATCAGTCTCCTCTGGAAGATCTGATGTATGGTTGAGCATTGTGACATCAGTCTCCTCTGGATGATCTGATGTATGATTGAGCATTGTGACATCAGTCTCGTCTGGATGATCTGATGTATGGTTGAGCATTGTTACATCAGTCTCCTCTGGAAGATCTGATGTATGGTTGAGCATTGTGACACCAGTCTCCTCTGGATGATCTGATGTATGATTGAGCATGGTGACACCAGTCTCCTCTGGATGATCTGATGTATGATTGAGCATTGTGACATCAGTCTCTTCTGGATGATCTGATGTATGATTGAGCATGGTGACACCAGTCTCCTCTGGATGATCTGATGTATGATTGAGCATTGTGACATCAGTCCCTTCTGGATGATCTGATGTATGGTTGAGCATTGCGATATCAGTCTCCTCTGGATGATCTGATGTATGATTGAGCATTGTGACATCAGTCTCCTCTGGATGATCTGATGTATGGTTGAGCATTGTGACATCAGTCTCCTGTGGATGATCTGATGTATGATTGAGCATTGTGACATCAGTCTCCTCTGGATGATCTGATGTATGATTGAGCATTGCGACATCAGTCTCGTCTGGATGATCTGATGTATGCTTGAGCATTGTTACATCAGTCTCCTCTGGAAGATCTGATGTATGGTTGAGCATTGTGACACCAGTCTCCTCTGGATGATCTGATGTATGATTGAGCATGGTGACACCAGTCTCCTCTGGATGATCTGATGTATGATTGAGCATTGTGACATCAGTCTCTTCTGGATGATCTGATGTATGATTGAGCATGGTGACACCAGTCTCCTCTGGATGATCTGATGTATGGTTGACCATTGTGACATCAGTCCCTTCTGGATGATCTGATGTATGATTGAGCATTGTGACATCAGTCTCCTCTGGATGATCTGATGTATGATTGAGCATTGTGACATCAGTCTCCTCTGGATGATCTGATGTATGATTGAGCATTGTGACATCAGTCTCCTCTGGATGATCTGATGTATGATTGAGCATTGTGACATCAGTCCCTTCTGGATGATATGATGTATGGTTGAGCATTGTGACACCAATCTCCTCTGGATGAGCTGATGTATGATTGAGCATTGTGACATCAGTCTCTTCTGGATGATCTGATGTTTGGTTGAGCATTGCGATATCAGTCTTCTCTGGATGATCTGATGTATGATTGAGCATTGTGACATCAGTCTCCTCTGGATGAGCTGATGTATGATTGAGCATTGTGACATCAGTCTCCTCTGGATGATCTGATGTATGATTGAGCATTGTGACATCAGTCTCCTCTGGATGATCTGATGTATGATTGAGCATTGTGACATCAGTCCCTTCTGGATGATATGATGTATGGTTGAGCATTGTGACACCAATCTCCTCTGGATGACCTGATGTATGATTGAGCATTGTGACATCAGTCTCTTCTGGATGATCTGATGTATAGTTGAGCATCGTGACATCAGTCTCCTCTGGATGATCTGATGTATGATTGAGCATTGTGACATCAGTCTCCTCTGGATGATCTGATGTATGATTGAGCATTGTGACATCAGTCTCCTCTGGATGATCTGATGTATGGTTGAGCATTGTGACATCAGTCTCCTCTGGATGATCTGATGAATGATTGAGCATTGTGACATCAGTCTCCTCTGGATGATCTGATGTATGATTGAGCATTGTGACATCAGTCTCCTCTGGATGATCTGATGTATGATTGAGCATTGTGACATCAGTCTCTTCTGGATGATCTGATGTATGATTGAGCATTGTGACATCATCTCCTCTGGATGATCTGATGTATGATTGAGCATTGTGACATCAGTCTCTTCTGGAAGATCTGATGTATGGTTGAGCATTGTGACATCAGTCTCCTCTGGATGATCTGATGTATGGTTGAGCATTGTGATATCAGTCTCCTCTGGATGATCTGATGTATGGTTGAGCATTGTGACATCAGTCTCCTCTGGATGATCTGATGTATGATTGAGCATTGTGACACCAGTCTCCTCTGGATGATCTGATGTATGGTTGAGCATTGTGACATCAGTCTCCTCTGGATGATCTGATGTATGATTGAGCATTGTGACACCAGTCTCCTCTGGATGATCTGATGTATGGTTGAGCATTGCGTTATCAGTCTCTTCTGGATGATCTGATGTATGATTGAGCATTGTGACATCAGTCTCCTCTGGATGATCTGATGTATGATTGAGCATTGTGACATCAGTCTCCTCTGGTTGATCTGATGTATGGTTGAGCATTGTGACATCAGTCTCCTCTGGATGATCTGATGTATGATTGAGCATTGTGACATCAGTCCCTTCTGGATCATATGATGTATAATTGAGCATTGTGACACCAATCTCCTCTGGATGATCTGATGTATGATTGAGCATTGTGACATCAGTCTGCTCTGGATGATCTGATGTATGGTTGAGCATTGTGACATCAGTCTGCTCTGGATGATCTGATGTATGGTTGAGCATTGTGACATCAGTCCCTTCTGGATGATCTGATGTATGGTTGAGCATTGCGATATCAGTCTCCTCTGGATGATCTGATGTATGATTGAGCATTGTGACATCAGTCTCCTCTGGATGATCTGATGTATGGTTGAGCATTGTGACATCAGTCTCTTCTGGATGATCTGATGTATGATTGAGCATTGTGACATCAGTCTCCTCTGGATGATCTGATGTATGATTGAGCATTGTGACATCAGTCTCCTCTGGATGATCTGATGTATGATTGAGCATTGTGACATCAGTCTCCTCTGGATGATCTGATGTATGATTGAGCATTGTGACATCAGTCCCTTCTGGATGATATGATGTATGGTTGAGCATTGTGAGACCAATCTCCTCTGGATGATCTGATGTATGATTGAGCATTGTGACATCAGTCTCCTCTGGATGATTTGATGTATGATTGAGCATTGTGACATCAGTCTCCTCTGGATGATCTGATGTATGATTGAGCATTGTGACATCAGTCTCCTCTGGATGATCTGATGTATGGTTGAGCATTGTGACATCAGTCTCCTCTGGATGATCTGATGTATGGTTGAGCATTGTGATATCAGTCTCCTCTGGATGATCTGATGTATAGTTGAGCATTGTGACATCAGTCTCCTCTGGATGATCTGATGTATGATTGAGCATTGTGACACCAGTCTCCTCTGGATGATCTGATGTATGGTTGAGCATTGTGACATCAGTCTCCTCTGGATGATCTGATATATGATTGAGCATTGTGACACCAGTCTCCTCTGGATGATCTGATGTTTGGTTGAGCATTGCGATATCAGTCTCTTCTGGATGATCTGATGTATGATTGAGCATTGTGACATCAGTCTCCTCTGGATGATCTGATGTATGATTGAGCATTGTGACATCAGTCTCCTCTGGTTGATCTGATGTATGGTTGAGCATTGTGACATCAGTCTCCTCTGGATGATCTGATGTATGATTGAGCATTGTGACATCAGTCCCTTCTGGATGATATGATGTATAGTTGAGCATTGTGACACCAATCTCCTCTGGATGATCTGATGTATGGTTGAGCATTGTTACATCAGTCTCCTCTGGATGATCTGATGTATGATTGAGAATTGTGACATCAGTCTCCTCTGGATGATCTGATGCATGATTGAGCATTGTGACATCAGTCCCTTCTGGATGATATGATGTATGGTTGAGCATTGTGACATCAGTCTCCTCTGGATGATCTGATGTAAGGTTGAGCATTGTGACATCAGTCTCTTCTGGATGATCTGATGTATGGTTGAGCATTGTGACATCATCTCCTCTGGATGATCTGATGTATGATTGAGCATTGTGACACCAGTCTCCTCTGGATGATCTGATGTATGGTTGAGCATTGTGACACCAGTCTCCTCTGGATGATCTGATGTATGATTGAGCATTGTGACACCAGTCTCCTCTGGATGATCTGATGTATGGTTGAGCATTGTGACATCAGTCCCTTCTGGATGATCTGATGTATGGTTGAGCATTGTGACACCAGTCTCCTCTGGATGATCTGATGTATGATTGAGCATTGTGACATCAGTCCCTTCTGGATGATATGATGTATGGTTGAGCATTGTGACACCAATCTCCTCTGGATGACCTGATGTATGATTGAGCATTGTGACATCAGTCTCTTCTGGATGATCTGATGTATAGTTGAGCATCGTGACATCAGTCTCCTCTGGATGATCTGATGTATGATTGAGCATTGTGACATCAGTCTCCTCTGGATGATCTGATGTATGATTGAGCATTGTGACATCAGTCTCCTCTGGATGATCTGATGTATGGTTGAGCATTGTGACATCAGTCTCCTCTGGATGATCTGATGAATGATTGAGCATTGTGACATCAGTCTCCTCTGGATGATCTGATGTATGATTGAGCATTGTGACATCAGTCTCCTCTGGATGATCTGATGTATGATTGAGCATTGTGACATCAGTCTCTTCTGGATGATCTGATGTATGATTGAGCATTGTGACATCATCTCCTCTGGATGATCTGATGTATGATTGAGCATTGTGACATCAGTCTCTTCTGGAAGATCTGATGTATGGTTGAGCATTGTGACATCAGTCTCCTCTGGATGATCTGATGTATGGTTGAGCATTGTGATATCAGTCTCCTCTGGATGATCTGATGTATGGTTGAGCATTGTGACATCAGTCTCCTCTGGATGATCTGATGTATGATTGAGCATTGTGACACCAGTCTCCTCTGGATGATCTGATGTATGGTTGAGCATTGTGACATCAGTCTCCTCTGGATGATCTGATGTATGATTGAGCATTGTGACACCAGTCTCCTCTGGATGATCTGATGTATGGTTGAGCATTGCGTTATCAGTCTCTTCTGGATGATCTGATGTATGATTGAGCATTGTGACATCAGTCTCCTCTGGATGATCTGATGTATGATTGAGCATTGTGACATCAGTCTCCTCTGGTTGATCTGATGTATGGTTGAGCATTGTGACATCAGTCTCCTCTGGATGATCTGATGTATGATTGAGCATTGTGACATCAGTCCCTTCTGGATCATATGATGTATAATTGAGCATTGTGACACCAATCTCCTCTGGATGATCTGATGTATGATTGAGCATTGTGACATCAGTCTGCTCTGGATGATCTGATGTATGGTTGAGCATTGTGACATCAGTCTGCTCTGGATGATCTGATGTATGGTTGAGCATTGTGACATCAGTCCCTTCTGGATGATCTGATGTATGGTTGAGCATTGCGATATCAGTCTCCTCTGGATGATCTGATGTATGATTGAGCATTGTGACATCAGTCTCCTCTGGATGATCTGATGTATGGTTGAGCATTGTGACATCAGTCTCTTCTGGATGATCTGATGTATGATTGAGCATTGTGACATCAGTCTCCTCTGGATGATCTGATGTATGATTGAGCATTGTGACATCAGTCTCCTCTGGATGATCTGATGTATGATTGAGCATTGTGACATCAGTCTCCTCTGGATGATCTGATGTATGATTGAGCATTGTGACATCAGTCCCTTCTGGATGATATGATGTATGGTTGAGCATTGTGAGACCAATCTCCTCTGGATGATCTGATGTATGATTGAGCATTGTGACATCAGTCTCCTCTGGATGATTTGATGTATGATTGAGCATTGTGACATCAGTCTCCTCTGGATGATCTGATGTATGATTGAGCATTGTGACATCAGTCTCCTCTGGATGATCTGATGTATGATTGAGCATTGTGACATCAGTCTCTTCTGGATTTTCTGATGTATGATTGAGCATTGTGACATCATCTCCTCTGGATGATCTGATGTATGATTGAGCATTGTGACATCAGTCTCTTCTGGAAGATCTGATGTATGGTTGAGCATTGTGACATCAGTCTCCTCTGGATGATCTGATGTATGGTTGAGCATTGTGATATCAGTCTCCTCTGGATGATCTGATGTATAGTTGAGCATTGTGACATCAGTCTCCTCTGGATGATCTGATGTATGATTGAGCATTGTGACACCAGTCTCCTCTGGATGATCTGATGTATGGTTGAGCATTGTGACATCAGTCTCCTCTGGATGATCTGATATATGATTGAGCATTGTGACACCAGTCTCCTCTGGATGATCTGATGTTTGGTTGAGCATTGCGATATCAGTCTCTTCTGGATGATCTGATGTATGATTGAGCATTGTGACATCAGTCTCCTCTGGATGATCTGATGTATGATTGAGCATTGTGACATCAGTCTCCTCTGGTTGATCTGATGTATGGTTGAGCATTGTGACATCAGTCTCCTCTGGATGATCTGATGTATGATTGAGCATTGTGACATCAGTCCCTTCTGGATGATATGATGTATAGTTGAGCATTGTGTCACCAATCTCCTCTGGATGATCTGATGTATGGTTGAGCATTGTTACATCAGTCTCCTCTGGATGATCTGATGTATGATTGAGAATTGTGACATCAGTCTCCTCTGGATGATCTGATGCATGATTGAGCATTGTGACATCAGTCCCTTCTGGATGATATGATGTATGGTTGAGCATTGTGACATCAGTCTCCTCTGGATGATCTGATGTAAGGTTGAGCATTGTGACATCAGTCTCTTCTGGATGATCTGATGTATGGTTGAGCATTGTGACATCATCTCCTCTGGATGATCTGATGTATGATTGAGCATTGTGACACCAGTCTCCTCTGGATGATCTGATGTATGGTTGAGCATTGTGACACCAGTCTCCTCTGGATGATCTGATGTATGATTGAGCATTGTGACACCAGTCTCCTCTGGATGATCTGATGTATGGTTGAGCATTGTGACATCAGTCCCTTCTGGATGATCTGATGTATGGTTGAGCATTGTGACACCAGTCTCCTCTGGATGATCTGATGTATGATTGAGCATTGTGACACCAGTCTCCTCTGGATGATCTGATGTATGATTGAGCATTGTGACATCAGTCCCTTCTGGATGATCTGATGTATGGTTGAGCATTGCGATATCAGTCTCTTCTGGATGATATGATGTATGGTTGAGCATTGTGACATCAGTCTCCTCTGGATGATATGATGTATGGTTGAGCATTGTGACATCAGTCTCCTCTGGATGATATGATGTATGGTTGAGCATTGTGATATCAGTCTCCTCTGGATGATCTGATGTATGATTGAGCATTGCGATATCAGTCTCCTCTGGATGATCTGATGTATGATTGAGCATTGTGACATCAGTCTCCTCTGGGTGATCTGATGTATGATTGAGCATTGTGACACCAGTCTCCTCTGGATGATCTGATGTATGATTGAGCATTGTGACATCAGTCTCTTCTGGATGATCTGATGTATGATTGAGCATTGTGACATCAGTCTCTTCTGGATGATCTGACGTATGATTGAGCAGTGTGACATCAGTCTCCTCTGGATGATCTGATGTATGATTGAGCATTGTGACATCAGTCTCTTCTGGATGATCTGATGTATGATTGAGCATTGTGACATCATCTCCTCTGGATGATCTGATGTATGATTGAGCATTGTGACATCAGTCTCTTCTGGAAGATCTGATGTATGGTTGAGCATTGTGACATCAGTCTCCTCTGGATGATCTGATGTATGGTTGAGCATTGTGATATCAGTCTCCTCTGGATGATCTGATGTATGGTTGAGCATTGTGACATCAGTCTCCTCTGGATGATCTGATGTATGATTGAGCATTGTGACACCAGTCTCCTCTGGATGATCTGATGTATGGTTGAGCATTGTGACATCAGTCTCCTCTGGATGATCTGATGTATGATTGAGCATTGTGACACCAGTCTCCTCTGGATGATCTGATGTATGGTTGAGCATTGCGATATCAGTCTCTTCTGGATGATCTGATGTATGATTGAGCATTGTGACATCAGTCTCCTCTGGATGATCTGATGTATGGTTGAGCATTGTGACATCAGTCTCCTCTGGATGATCTGATATATGATTGAGCATTGTGACACCAGTCTCCTCTGGATGATCTGATGTTTGGTTGAGCATTGCGATATCAGTCTCTTCTGGATGATCTGATGTATGATTGAGCATTGTGACATCAGTCTCCTCTGGATGATCTGATGTATGATTGAGCATTGTGACATCAGTCTCCTCTGGTTGATCTGATGTATGGTTGAGCATTGTGACATCAGTCTCCTCTGGATGATCTGATGTATGATTGAGCATTGTGACATCAGTCCCTTCTGGATGATATGATGTATAGTTGAGCATTGTGACACCAATCTCCTCTGGATGATCTGATGTATGGTTGAGCATTGTTACATCAGTCTCCTCTGGATGATCTGATGTATGATTGAGAATTGTGACATCAGTCTCCTCTGGATGATCTGATGCATGATTGAGCATTGTGACATCAGTCCCTTCTGGATGATATGATGTATGGTTGAGCATTGTGACATCAGTCTCCTCTGGATGATCTGATGTAAGGTTGAGCATTGTGACATCAGTCTCTTCTGGATGATCTGATGTATGGTTGAGCATTGTGACATCATCTCCTCTGGATGATCTGATGTATGATTGAGCATTGTGACACCAGTCTCCTCTGGATGATCTGATGTATGGTTGAGCATTGTGACACCAGTCTCCTCTGGATGATCTGATGTATGATTGAGCATTGTGACACCAGTCTCCTCTGGATGATCTGATGTATGGTTGAGCATTGTGACATCAGTCCCTTCTGGATGATCTGATGTATGGTTGAGCATTGTGACACCAGTCTCCTCTGGAGCATCTGATGTATGATTGAGCATTGTGACACCAGTCTCCTCTGGATGATCTGATGTATGATTGAGCATTGTGACATCAGTCCCTTCTGGATGATCTGATGTATGGTTGAGCATTGCGATATCAGTCTCTTCTGGATGATATGATGTATGGTTGAGCATTGTGACATCAGTCTCCTCTGGATGATATGATGTATGGTTGAGCATTGTGACATCAGTCTCCTCTGGATGATATGATGTATGGTTGAGCATTGTGATATCAGTCTCCTCTGGATGATCTGATGTATGATTGAGCATTGCGATATCAGTCTCCTCTGGATGATCTGATGTATGATTGAGCATTGTGACATCAGTCTCCTCTGGGTGATCTGATGTATGATTGAGCATTGTGACACCAGTCTCCTCTGGATGATCTGATGTATGATTGAGCATTGTGACATCAGTCTCTTCTGGATGATCTGATGTATGATTGAGCATTGTGACATCAGTCTCTTCTGGATGATCTGACGTATGATTGAGCAGTGTGACATCAGTCTCCTCTGGATGATCTGATGTATGATTGAGCATTGTGACATCAGTCTCTTCTGGATGATCTGATGTATGATTGAGCATTGTGACATCATCTCCTCTGGATGATCTGATGTATGATTGAGCATTGTGACATCAGTCTCTTCTGGAAGATCTGATGTATGGTTGAGCATTGTGACATCAGTCTCCTCTGGATGATCTGATGTATGGTTGAGCATTGTGATATCAGTCTCCTCTGGATGATCTGATGTATGGTTGAGCATTGTGACATCAGTCTCCTCTGGATGATCTGATGTATGATTGAGCATTGTGACACCAGTCTCCTCTGGATGATCTGATGTATGGTTGAGCATTGTGACATCAGTCTCCTCTGGATGATCTGATGTATGATTGAGCATTGTGACACCAGTCTCCTCTGGATGATCTGATGTATGGTTGAGCATTGCGATATCAGTCTCTTCTGGATGATCTGATGTATGATTGAGCATTGTGACATCAGTCTCCTCTGGATGATCTGATGTATGATTGAGCATTGTGACGTCAGTCTCCTCTGGTTGATCTGATGTATGGTTGAGCATTGTGACATCAGTCTCCTCTGGATGATCTGATGTATGATTGAGCATTGTGACATCAGTCCCTTCTGGATGATATGATGTATAATTGAGCATTGTGACACCAATCTCCTCTGGATGATCTGATGTATGATTGAGCATTGTGACATCAGTCTCCTCTGGATGATCTGATGTATGGTTGAGCATTGTGACATCAGTCTGCTCTGGATGATCTGATGTATGGTTGAGCATTGTGACATCAGTCTCCTGTGGATGATCTGATGTATGATTGAGCATTGTGACATCAGTCTCCTCTGGATGATCTGATGTATGATTGAGCATTGTGACATCAGTCTCGTCTGGATGATCTGATGTATGGTTGAGCATTGTTACATCAGTCTCCTCTGGAAGATCTGATGTATGGTTGAGCATTGTGACACCAGTCTCCTCTGGATGATCTGATGTATGATTGAGCATGGTGACACCAGTCTCCTCTGGATGATCTGATGTATGATTGAGCATTGTGACATCAGTCTCTTCTGGATGATCTGATGTATGATTGAGCATGGTGACACCAGTCTCCTCTGGATGATCTGATGTATGATTGAGCATTGTGACATCAGTCCCTTCTGGATGATCTGATGTATGGTTGAGCATTGCGATATCAGTCTCCTCTGGATGATCTGATGTATGATTGAGCATTGTGACATCAGTCTCCTCTGGATGATCTGATGTATGGTTGAGCATTGTGACATCAGTCTCTTCTGGATGATCTGATGTATGGTTGAGCATTGCGATATCAGTCTCTTCTGGATGATCTGATGTATGATTGAGCATTGTGACATCAGTCTCCTCTGGATGATCTGATGTATGGTTGAGCATTGTGACATCAGTCTCCTCTGGATGATCTGATATATGATTGAGCATTGTGACACCAGTCTCCTCTGGATGATCTGATGTTTGGTTGAGCATTGCGATATCAGTCTCTTCTGGATGATCTGATGTATGATTGAGCATTGTGACATCAGTCTCCTCTGGATGATCTGATGTATGATTGAGCATTGTGACATCAGTCTCCTCTGGTTGATCTGATGTATGGTTGAGCATTGTGACATCAGTCTCCTCTGGATGATCTGATGTATGATTGAGCATTGTGACATCAGTCCCTTCTGGATGATATGATGTATAGTTGAGCATTGTGACACCAATCTCCTCTGGATGATCTGATGTATGGTTGAGCATTGTTACATCAGTCTCCTCTGGATGATCTGATGTATGATTGAGAATTGTGACATCAGTCTCCTCTGGATGATCTGATGCATGATTGAGCATTGTGACATCAGTCCCTTCTGGATGATATGATGTATGGTTGAGCATTGTGACATCAGTCTCCTCTGGATGATCTGATGTAAGGTTGAGCATTGTGACATCAGTCTCTTCTGGATGATCTGATGTATGGTTGAGCATTGTGACATCATCTCCTCTGGATGATCTGATGTATGATTGAGCATTGTGACACCAGTCTCCTCTGGATGATCTGATGTATGGTTGAGCATTGTGACACCAGTCTCCTCTGGATGATCTGATGTATGATTGAGCATTGTGACACCAGTCTCCTCTGGATGATCTGATGTATGGTTGAGCATTGTGACATCAGTCCCTTCTGGATGATCTGATGTATGGTTGAGCATTGTGACACCAGTCTCCTCTGGATGATCTGATGTATGATTGAGCATTGTGACACCAGTCTCCTCTGGATGATCTGATGTATGATTGAGCATTGTGACATCAGTCCCTTCTGGATGATCTGATGTATGGTTGAGCATTGCGATATCAGTCTCTTCTGGATGATATGATGTATGGTTGAGCATTGTGACATCAGTCTCCTCTGGATGATATGATGTATGGTTGAGCATTGTGACATCAGTCTCCTCTGGATGATATGATGTATGGTTGAGCATTGTGATATCAGTCTCCTCTGGATGATCTGATGTATGATTGAGCATTGCGATATCAGTCTCCTCTGGATGATCTGATGTATGATTGAGCATTGTGACATCAGTCTCCTCTGGGTGATCTGATGTATGATTGAGCATTGTGACACCAGTCTCCTCTGGATGATCTGATGTATGATTGAGCATTGTGACATCAGTCTCTTCTGGATGATCTGATGTATGATTGAGCATTGTGACATCAGTCTCTTCTGGATGATCTGACGTATGATTGAGCAGTGTGACATCAGTCTCCTCTGGATGATCTGATGTATGATTGAGCATTGTGACATCAGTCTCTTCTGGATGATCTGATGTATGATTGAGCATTGTGACATCATCTCCTCTGGATGATCTGATGTATGATTGAGCATTGTGACATCAGTCTCTTCTGGAAGATCTGATGTATGGTTGAGCATTGTGACATCAGTCTCCTCTGGATGATCTGATGTATGGTTGAGCATTGTGATATCAGTCTCCTCTGGATGATCTGATGTATGGTTGAGCATTGTGACATCAGTCTCCTCTGGATGATCTGATGTATGATTGAGCATTGTGACACCAGTCTCCTCTGGATGATCTGATGTATGGTTGAGCATTGTGACATCAGTCTCCTCTGGATGATCTGATGTATGATTGAGCATTGTGACACCAGTCTCCTCTGGATGATCTGATGTATGGTTGAGCATTGCGATATCAGTCTCTTCTGGATGATCTGATGTATGATTGAGCATTGTGACATCAGTCTCCTCTGGATGATCTGATGTATGATTGAGCATTGTGACGTCAGTCTCCTCTGGTTGATCTGATGTATGGTTGAGCATTGTGACATCAGTCTCCTCTGGATGATCTGATGTATGATTGAGCATTGTGACATCAGTCCCTTCTGGATGATATGATGTATAATTGAGCATTGTGACACCAATCTCCTCTGGATGATCTGATGTATGATTGAGCATTGTGACATCAGTCTCCTCTGGATGATCTGATGTATGGTTGAGCATTGTGACATCAGTCTGCTCTGGATGATCTGATGTATGGTTGAGCATTGTGACATCAGTCTCCTGTGGATGATCTGATGTATGATTGAGCATTGTGACATCAGTCTCCTCTGGATGATCTGATGTATGATTGAGCATTGTGACATCAGTCTCGTCTGGATGATCTGATGTATGGTTGAGCATTGTTACATCAGTCTCCTCTGGAAGATCTGATGTATGGTTGAGCATTGTGACACCAGTCTCCTCTGGATGATCTGATGTATGATTGAGCATGGTGACACCAGTCTCCTCTGGATGATCTGATGTATGATTGAGCATTGTGACATCAGTCTCTTCTGGATGATCTGATGTATGATTGAGCATGGTGACACCAGTCTCCTCTGGATGATCTGATGTATGATTGAGCATTGTGACATCAGTCCCTTCTGGATGATCTGATGTATGGTTGAGCATTGCGATATCAGTCTCCTCTGGATGATCTGATGTATGATTGAGCATTGTGACATCAGTCTCCTCTGGATGATCTGATGTATGGTTGAGCATTGTGACATCAGTCTCTTCTGGATGATCTGATGTATGATTGGGCATTGTGACATCAGTCTCCTCTGGATGATCTGATGTATGATTGAGCATTGTGACATCAGTCTCCTCTGGATGATCTGATGTATGATTGAGCATTGTGACATCAGTCTCCTCCGGGTGATCTGATGTATGATTGAGCATTGTGACATCAGTCCCTTCTGGATGATATGATGTATGGTTGAGCATTGTGACACCAATCTCCTCTGGATGATCTGATGTATGATTGAGCATTGTGACATCAGTCTCTTCTGGATGATCTGATGTATAGTTGAGCATCGTGACATCAGTCTCCTCTGGATGATCTGATGTATGATTGAGCATTGTGACATCAGTCTCCTCTGGATGATCTGATGTATGATTGAGCATTGTGACATCAGTCTCCTCTGGATGATCTGATGTATGATTGAGCATTGTGACATCAGTCTCCTCTGGATGATTTGATGTATGATTGAGCATTGTGACATCAGTCTCCTCTGGATGATCTGATGTATGATTGAGCATTGTGACATCAGTCTCCTCTGGATGATCTGATGTATGATTGAGCATTGTGACATCAGTCTCTTCTGGATTTTCTGATGTATGATTGAGCATTGTGACATCATCTCCTCTGGATGATCTGATGTATGATTGAGCATTGTGACATCAGTCTCTTCTGGAAGATCTGATGTATGGTTGAGCATTGTGACATCAGTCTCCTCTGGATGATCTGATGTATGGTTGAGCATTGTGATATCAGTCTCCTCTGGATGATCTGATGTATAGTTGAGCATTGTGACATCAGTCTCCTCTGGATGATCTGATGTATGATTGAGCATTGTGACACCAGTCTCCTCTGGATGATCTGATGTATGGTTGAGCATTGTGACATCAGTCTCCTCTGGATGATCTGATAAATGATTGAGCATTGTGACACCAGTCACCTCTGGATGATCTGATGTTTGGTTGAGCATTGCGATATCAGTCTCTTCTGGATGATCTGATGTATGATTGAGCATTGTGACATCAGTCTCCTCTGGATGATCTGATGTATGATTGAGCATTGTGACATCAGTCTCCTCTGGTTGATCTGATGTATGGTTGAGCATTGTGACATCAGTCTCCTCTGGATGATCTGATGTATGATTGAGCATTGTGACATCAGTCCCTTCTGGATGATATGATGTATAGTTGAGCATTGTGACACCAAACTCCTCTGGATGATCTGATGTATGGTTGAGCATTGTTACATCAGTCTCCTCTGGATGATCTGATGTATGATTGAGCATTGTGACATCAGTCTCCTCTGGATGATCTGATGCATGATTGAGCATTGTGACATCAGTCCCTTCTGGATGATATGATGTATGGTTGAGCATTGTGACATCAGTCTCCTCTGGATGATCTGATGTATGGTTGAGCAATGTGACATCAGTCTCTTCTGGATGATCTGATGTATGGTTGAGCATTGTGACATCATCTCCTCTGGATGATCTGATGTATGATTGAGCATTGTGACACCCGTCTCCTCTGGATGATCTGATGTATGGTTGAGCATTGTGACACCAGTCTCCTCTGGATGATCTGATGTATGATTGAGCATTGTGACACCAGTCTCCTCTGGATGATCTGATGTATGGTTGAGCATTGTGACATCAGTCCCTTCTGGATGATCTGATGTATGGTTGAGCATTGTGACACCAGTCTCCTCTGGATGATCTGATGTATGATTGAGCATTGTGACATCAGTCCCTTCTGGATGATCTGATGTATGGTTGAGCATTGCGATATCAGTCTCTTCTGGATGATATGATGTATGGTTGAGCATTGTGACATCAGTCTCCTCTGGATGATATGATGTATGGTTGAGCATTGTGACATCAGTCTCCTCTGGATGATATGATGTATGGTTGAGCAATGTGATATCAGTCTCCTCTGGATGATCTGATGTATGATTGAGCATTGCTATATCAGTCTCCTCTGGATGATCTGATGTATGATTGAGCATTGTGACATCAGTCTCCTCTGGATGATCTGATGTATGATTGAGCATTGTGACATCAGTCTCTTCTGGATGATCTGATGTATGATTGAGCATTGTGACATCAGTCTCTTCTGGATGATCTGACGTATGATTGAGCAGTGTGACATCAGTCTCTTCTAGATGATCTGATGTATGATTGAGCATTGTGACATCAGTCTCCTCTGGATGATCGGATGTATGATTGAGCATTGTGACACCAGTCTCCTCTGGATGATCTGATGTATGGTTGAGCATTGTGACATCAGTCTCCTCTGGATGATCTGATGTATGATTGAGCATTGTGACACCAGTCTCCTCTGGATGATCTGATGTATGGTTGAGCATTGCGATGTCAGTCTCTTCTGGATGATCTGATGTATGATTGAGCATTGTGACATCAGTCTCCTCTGGATGATCTGATGTATGGTTGAGCATTGTGACATCAGTCTGCTCTGGATGATCTGATGTATGGTTGAGCATTATGACATCAGTCTCCTGTGGATGATCTGAGGTATGATTGAGCATTGTGACATCAGTCTCCTCTGGATGATCTGATGTATGATTGAGCATTGTGACATCAGTCTCGTCTGGATGATCTGATGTATGGTTGAGCATTGTTACATCAGTCTCCTCTGGAAGATCTGATGTATGGTTGAGCATTGTGACACCAGTCTCCTCTGGATGATCTGATGTATGATTGAGCATGGTGACACCAGTCTCCTCTGGATGATCTGATGTATGATTGAGCATTGTGACATCAGTCTCTTCTGGATGATCTGATGTATGATTGAGCATGGTGACACCAGTCTCCTCTGGATGATCTGATGTATGATTGAGCATTGTGACATCAGTCCCTTCTGGATGATCTGATGTATGGTTTAGCATTGCGATATCAGTCTCCTCTGGATGATCTGATGTATGATTGAGCATTATGACATCAGTCTCCTCTGGATGATCTGATGTATGGTTGAGCATTGTGACATCATTCTCCTCTGGATGATCTGATGTATGGTTGAGCATTGTGATATCAGTCTCTTCTGGATGATCTGATGTATGATTGAGCATTGTGACATCAGTCTCCTCTGGATGATCTGATGTATGGTTGAGCATTGTGACATCAGTCCCTTCTGGATGATCTGATGTATGGTTGAGCATTGCGATATCAGTCTCTTCTGGATGATCTGATGTATGGTTGAGCATTGTGACATCAGTCTCCTCTGGATGATCTGATGTATGATTGAGCATTGTGACATCAGTCCCTTCTGGATGATATGATGTATGGTTGAGCATTGTGACACCAATCTCCTCTGGATGATCTGATGTATGATTGAGCATTGTGACATCAGTCTCTTCTGGATGATCTGATGTATAGTTGAGCATCGTGACATCAGTCTCCTCTGGATGATCTGATGTATGATTGAGCATTGTGACATCAGTCTCTTCTGGATGATCTGATGTATGATTGAGCATTGTGACATCAGTCTCCTCTGGATGATCTGATGTATGATTGAGCATTGTGACATCAGTCTCCTCTGGATGATCTGATGTATGGTTGAGCATTGTGACATCAGTCTCTTCTGGATGATCTGATGTATGATTGAGCATTGTGACATCAGTCTCCTCTGGATGATCTGATGTATGATTGAGCATTGTGACATCAGTCTCCTCTGGATGATCTGATGTATGATTGAGCATTGTGACATCAGTCTCCTCTGGATGATCTGATGTATGATTGAGCATTGTGACATCAGTCTCTTCTGGATGATCTGATGTATAGTTGAGCATCGTGACATCAGTCTCCTCTGGATGATCTGATGTATGATTGAGCATTGTGACATCAGTCTCCTCTGGATGATCTGATGTATGATTGAGCATTGTGACATCAGTCTCCTCTGGATGATCTGATGTATGATTGAGCATTGTGACATCAATCTCCTCTGGATGATTTGATGTATGATTGAGCATTGTGACATCAGTCTCCTCTGGATGATCTGATGTATGATTGAGCATTGTGACATCAGTCTCCTCTGGATGATCTGATGTATGATTGAGCATTGTGACATCAGTCTCTTCTGGATTTTCTGATGTATGATTGAGCATTGTGACATCATCTCCTCTGGATGATCTGATGTATGATTGAGCATTGTGACATCAGTCTCTTCTGGAAGATCTGATGTATGGTTGAGCATTGTGACATCAGTCTCCTCTGGATGATCTGATGTATGGTTGAGCATTGTGATATCAGTCTCCTCTGGATGATCTGATGTATAGTTGAGCATTGTGACATCAGTCTCCTCTGGATGATCTGATGTATGATTGAGCATTGTGACACCAGTCTCCTCTGGATGATCTGATGTATGGTTGAGCATTGTGACATCAGTCTCCTCTGGATGATCTGATATATGATTGAGCATTGTGACACCAGTCTCCTCTGGATGATCTGATGTTTGGTTGAGCATTGCGATATCAGTCTCTTCTGGATGATCTGATGTATGATTGAGCATTGTGTGACATCAGTCTCCTCTGGATGATCTGATGTATGATTGAGCATTGTGACATCAGTCTCCTCTGGTTGATCTGATGTATGGTTGAGCATTGTGACATCAGTCTCCTCTGGATGATCTGATGTATGATTGAGCATTGTGACATCAGTCCCTTCTGGATGATATGATGTATAGTTGAGCATTGTGACACCAATCTCCTCTGGATGATCTGATGTATGGTTGAGCATTGTTACATCAGTCTCCTCTGGATGATCTGATGTATGATTGAGCATTGTGACATCAGTCTCCTCTGGATGATCTGATGCATGATTGAGCATTGTGACATCAGTCCCTTCTGGATGATATGATGTATGGTTGAGCATTGTGACATCAGTCTCCTCTGGATGATCTGATGTATGGTTGAGCATTGTGACATCAGTCTCTTCTGGATGATCTGATGTATGGTTGAGCATTGTGACATCATCTCCTCCGGATGATCTGATATATGATTGAGCATTGTGACACCAGTCTCCTCTGGATGATCTGATGTATGGTTGAGCATTGTGACACCAGTCTCCTCTGGATGATCTGATGTATGATTGAGCATTGTGACACCAGTCTCCTCTGGATGATCTGATGTATGGTTGAGCATTGTGACATCAGTCCCTTCTGGATGATCTGATGTATGGTTGAGCATTGTGACACCAGTCTCCTCTGGATGATCTGATGTATGATTGAGCATTGTGACACCAGTCTCCTCTGGATGATCTGATGTATGATTGAGCATTGTGACATCAGTCCCTTCTGGATGATCTGATGTATGGTTGAGCATTGCGATATCAGTCTCTTCTGGATGATATGATGTATGATTGAGCATTGTGACATCAGTCTCCTCTGGATGATATGATGTATGGTTGAGCATTGTGACATCAGTCTCCTCTGGATGATCTGATGTATGGTTGAGCATTGTGATATCAGTCTCCTCTGGATGATCTGATGTATGATTGAGCATTGCGATATCAGTCTCCTCTGGATGATCTGATGTATGATTGAGCATTGTGACATCAGTCTCCTCTGGGTGATCTGATGTATGATTGAGCATTGTGACACCAGTCTCCTCTGGATGATCTGATGTATGATTGAGCATTGTGACATCAGTCTCTTCTGGATGATCTGATGTATGATTGAGCATTGTGACATCAGTCTCTTCTGGCTGATCTGACGTATGATTGAGCAGTGTGACATCAGTCTCTTCTAGATGATCTGATGTATGATTGAGCATTGTGACATCAGTCTCCACTGGATGATCGGATGTATGATTGAGCATTGTGACACCAGTCTCCTCTGGATGATCTGATGTATGATTGAGCATTGTGACACCAGTCTCCTCTGGATGATCTGATGTATGGTTGAGCATTGCGATGTCAGTCTCTTCTGGATGATCTGATGTATGATTGAGCATTGTGACATCAGTCTCCTCTGGATGATCTGATGTATGGTTGAGCATTGTTACATCAGTCTCCCCTGGATGATCTGATGTATGATTGAGCATTGTGACATCAGTCTCCTCTGGATGATCTGATGCATGATTGAGCATTGTGACATCGGTCCCTTCTGGTGATATGATGTATGGTTGAGCATTGTGACATCAGTCTGCTCTGGATGATATGATGTATGGTTGAGCATTGTGATATCAGTCTCCTCTGGATGATCTGATGTATGATTGAGCATTGCGATATCAGTCTCCTCTGGATGATCTGATGTATGATTGAGCATTGTGACATCAGTCTCCTCTGGGTGATCTGATGTATGATTGAGCATTGTGACACCAGTCTCCTCTGGATGATCTGATGTATGATTGAGCATTGTGACATCAGTCTCTTCTGGATGATCTGATGTATGATTGAGCATTGTGACATCAGTCTCTTCTGGATGATCTGACGTATGATTGAGCAGTGTGACATCAGTCTCTTCTAGATGATCTGATGTATGATTGAGCATTGTGACATCAGTCTCCTCTGGATGATCGGATGTATGATTGAGCATTGTGACACCAGTCTCCTCTGGATGATCTGATGTATGGTTGAGCATTGTGACATCAGTCTCCTCTGGATGATCTGATGTATGATTGAGCATTGTGACATCAGTCTCCTCTGGATGATCTGATGTATGATTGAGCATTGTGACACCAGTCTCCTCTGGATGATCTGATGTATGGTTGAGCATTGCGATATCAGTCTCTTCTGGATGATCTGATGTATGATTGAGCATTGTGACACCAGTCTCCTCTGGATGATCTGATGTATGGTTGAGCATTGTGACACCAGTCTCCTCTGGATGATCTGATGTATGATTGAGCATTGTGACACCAGTCTCTTCTGGATGATCTGATTTATGGTTGAGCATTGTGACATCAGTCTCCTCTGGAAGATCTAATGTATGGTTGAGCATTGTGACATCAGTCTCTTCTGGATAATCTGATGTATGGTTGAGCATTGTGACATCAGTCTCCTCTGGATGATCTGATGTATGATTGAGCATTGTGACATCAGTCTCCTGTGGATGATCTGATGTATGATTGAGCATTGTGACATCAGTCTCTTCTGGATGATCTGATGTATGATTGAGCATTGTGACATCAGTCTCCTCTGGATGATCTGATGTATGATTGAGCATTGTGACACCAGTTTCCTCTGGATGATCTGATGTATGGTTGAGCATTGTGACATCAGTCCCTTCTGGATGATCTGATGTATGGTTGGGCATTGTGACACCAGTCTCCTCTGGATGATCTGATGTATGATTGAGCATTGTGACACCAGTCTCCTCTCGATGATCTGATGTATGATTGAGCATTGTGACATCAGTCCCTTCTGGATGATCTGATGTATGGTTGAGCATTGCGATATTAGTCTCTTCTGGATGATATGATGTATGGTTGAGCATTGTGACATCAGTCTCCTCTGGATGATATGATGTATGGTTGAGCATTGTGACATCAGTCTCCTCTGGATGATATGATGTATGGTTGAGCATTGTGATATCAGTCTCCTCTGGATGATCTGATGGATGATTGAGCATTGCGATATCAGTCTCCTCTGGATGATCTGATGTATGATTGAGCATTGTGACATCAGTCTCCTCTGGATGATCTGATGTATGATTGAGCATTGTGACACCAGTCTCCTCTGGATGATCTGATGTATGATTGAGCATTGTGACATCAGTCTCTTCTGGATGATCTGATGTATGACTGAGCATTGTGACATCAGTCTCTTCTGGATGATCTGATGTATGATTGAGCAGTGTGACATCAGTCTCTTCTAGATGATCTGATGTATGATTGAGCATTGTGACATCAGTCTCCTCTGGATGATCGGATGTATGATTGAGCATTGTGACACCAGTCTCCTCTGGATGATCTGATGTATGGTTGAGCATTGTGACAACAGTCTCCTCTGGATGATCTGATGTATGATTGAGCATTGTGACATCAGTCTCTTCTGGATGATCTGATGTATGATTGAGCATTGTGACATCAGTCTCCTCTGGATGATCTGATGTATGATTGAGCATTGTGACATCAGTCTCTCCTGGATGATCTGATGTATGATTGAGCATTGTGACATCAGTCTCCTCTGGATGATCTGATGTATGATTGAGCATTGTGACATCAGTCTCCTCTGGATGATCTGATGTATGATTGAGCATTGTGACTTCAGCCTCCTCTGGATGATCTGATGTATGATTGAGCATTGTGACATCAGTCTCCTCTGGATGATCTGATGTATGGTTGAGCATTGTGACATCAGTCTCCTGTGGATGATCTGATGTATGATTGTGCATTGTGACATCAGTCTCCTCTGGATGATCTGATGTATGATTGAGCATTGTGACATCAGTCTCCTCTGGATGATCTGATGTATGATTGAGCATTGTGAAATCAGTCTCCTCTGGATGATCTGATGTATGATTGAGCATTGTGACATCAGTCTCCTCTGGATGATCTGATGTATGATTGAGCATTGTGACATCAGTCCCTTCTGGATGATCTGATGTATGGTTGAGCATTGTGACATCAGTCTCCTCTGGAAGATCTGATGTATGGTTGAGCATTGTGACATCAGTTTCCTCTGTATGATCTGATGTATGGTTGAGCATTGTGACACCAGTCTCCTCTGGATGATCTGATGTATGATTGAGCATTGTGACATCACTCTCCTCTGGATGATCTGATGTATGATTGAGCATTGTGACATCAGTCTCTTCTGGATGATCTGATGTATGATTGAGCATTGTGACATCAGTCTCCTCTGGATGATCTGATGTATGATTGAGCATTGTGACATCAGTCTCCTCTGGATGATCTGATGTATGGTTGAGCATTGTGACATCAGTCTCTTCTGGATGACCTGATGTATGATTGAGCATTGTGACTTCAGTCTCCTCTGGATGATCTGATGTATGGTTGAGCATTGTGACACCAGTCTCCTCTGGATGATCTGATGTATGATTGAGCATTGTGACACCAGTCTCCTCTGGATGATCTGATGTATGATTGAGCATTGTGACATCAGTCCCTTCTGGATGATCTGATGTATGGTTGAGCATTGCGATATCAGTCTCTTCTGGATGATATGATGTATGGTTGAGCATTGTGACATCAGTCTCCTCTGGATGATATGATGTATGGTTGAGCATTGTGACATCAGTCTCCTCTGGATGATATGATGTATGGTTGAGCATTGTGATATCAGTCTCCTCTGGATGATCTGATGTATGATTGAGCATTGCGATATCAGTCTCCTCTGGATGATCTGATGTATGATTGAACATTGTGACATCAGTCTCCTCTGGATGATCTGATGTATGATTGAGCATTGTGACACCAGTCTCCTCTGGATGATCTGATGTATGATTGAGCATTGTGACATCAGTCTCTTCTGGATGATCTGATGTATGATTGAGCATTGTGACATCAGTCTCTTCTGGATGATCTGACGTATGATTGAGCAGTGTGACATCAGTCTCTTCTAGATGATCTGATGTATGATTGAGCATTGTGACATCAGTCTCCTGTGGATGATCGGATGTATGATTGAGCATTGTGACACCAGTCTCCTCTGGATGATCTGATGTATGGTTGAGCATTGTGACATCAGTCTCCTCTGGATGATCTGATGTATGATTGAGCATTGTGACACCAGTCTCCTCTGGATGATCTGATGTATGGTTGAGCTTTGCGATATCAGTCTCTTCTGGATGATCTGAAGTATGATTGAGCATTGTGACATCAGTCTCCTCTGGATGATCTGATGTATGGTTGAGCATTGTTACATCAGTCTCCCCTGGATGATCTGATGTATGATTGAGCATTGTGACATCAGTCTCCTCTGGATGATCTGATGCATGATTGAGCATTGTGACATCAGTCCCTTCTGGTGATATGATGTATGGTTGAGCATTGTGACATCAGTCTCCTCTGGATGATCTGATGTATGGTTGAGCATTGTGACATCAGTCTCTTCTGGATGATCTGATGTATGGTTGAGCATTGTGACATCATCTCCTCTGGATGATCTGATGTATGATTGAGCATTGTGACACCAGTCTCCTCTGGATGATCTGATGTATGATTGAGCATTGTGACATCAGTCTCCTCTGGAAGATCTAATGTATGGTTGAGCATTGTGACATCAGTCTCTTCTGGATAATCTGATGTATGGTTGAGCATTGTGACATCAGTCTCCTCTGGATGATCTGATGTATGATTGAGCATTGTGACATCAGTCTCCTCTGGATGATCTGATGTATGATTGAGCATTGTGACATCAGTCTCTTCTGGATGATCTGATGTATGATTGAGCATTGTGACATCAGTCTCCTCTGGATGATCTGATGTATGATTGAGCATTGTGACACCAGTTTCCTATGGATGATCTGATGTATGGTTGAGCATTGTGACATCAGTCCCTTCTGGATGATCTGATGTATGGTTGAGCATTGTGACACCAGTCTCCTCTGGATGATCTGATGTATGATTGAGCATTGTGACATCAGTCCCTTCTGGATGACCTGATGTATGGTTGAGCATTGCGATATCAGTCTCTTCTGGATGATATGATGTATGGTTGAGCATTGTGACATCAGACTCCTCTGGATGATATGATGTATGGTTGAGCATTGTGACATCAGTCTCCTCTGGATGATATGATGTATGGTTGAGCATTGTGATATCAGTCTCCTCTGGATGATCTGATGTATGATTGAGCATTGCGATATCAGTCTCCTCTGGATGATCTGATGTATGATTGAGCATTGCGATATCAGTCTCCTCTGGATGATCTGATGTATGGTTGAGCATTGTGCCATCAGTCTCCTCGGGATGATCTGATGTATGATTGAGTATTGTGACATCAGTCTCCTCTGGATGATCTGATGTATGGTTGAGCATTGTGACATCAGTCTCCTGTGGATAGAATCATAGAATCATAGAAGTTTACAGCATGGAAACAGGCCCTTCGGCCCAACCAGTCCATGCCGCCCAGTTTTTTACCATTAAGCTAGTCCCAGATGCCCGCACTTGGCCCATAACCCTCTATACCCATCTTACCCATGTAACCATCTAAATGCTTTTTGAAAGACACAATTGTACCCGCTTCTACTACTACCTCTGGCAGCCCATTCCAGACACTCACTACCCTCTGAGTGAAGAAATTGCCCCTCTGGGCCCTTCTGAATCTCTCCCCTCTCACCTTAAACCTATGCCCTCTAGTTTTATACTCCCCTACCTTTGGGAAAAGATGTTGACTATCTACCTTATCTATGCCCCTCATTATTTTATAGACCTCTATAAGATCACCCCTAAGCCTCCTACGCTCCAGGGAAAAAAGTCCCAGTCTATCCAGCCTCTCCTTATAACTCAAACCATCAAGTCCCGGCAACATCCTAGTAAATCTTTTCTGCACTCTTTCTAGTTTAATAATATCCTTTCTATAATAGGGTGACCAGAACTGCACACAGTATTCCAAGTGAGGCCGTACCAATGTCTTGTACAACTTCAACAAGATGTCCCAACTCCTATATTCAATGTTCTGACCAATGAAACCAAGCATGCCGAATGCCTTCTTCACCACCCTGTCCACCTGCGACTCCACCTTCAAGGAGCTATGAACCTGTACTCCTAGATCTCTTTGTTCTATAACTCTCCCCAACGCCATACCATTAACTGAGTAGGTCCTGGCCTGATTCGATCTGCCAAAATGCATCACCTCACATTTATCTAAATTAAACTCCATCTGCCATTCGTCGGCCCACTGGCCTAATTGATCAAGATCCCGTTGCAATCCTAGATAACCTTCTTCACTATCCACTGTGCCACCAATCTTGGTGTCATCTGCAAACTTACTAACCATGCCTCCTAAATTCTCATCCAAATCATTAATATAAATCACAAATAACAGTGGACCCAGCACCGATCCCTGAGGCACACCACTGGTCACAGGCCTCCAGTTTGAAAAACAACCCTCTACAACCACCCTCTGCCTTCTGTCGTCCAGCCAATTTTGAATCCAATTGGCAACCTCACCCTGGATCCCGTGAGCTTTAACCTTCTGCAACAACCTACCATGCGGTACCTTGTCAAAGGCTTTGCTAAAGTCCATGTAGACAACGTCTACTGCACTACCCTCATCTACCTTCTTGGTCACTCCCTCAAAAAACTCAATCAAATTTGTGAGACATGATTTTCCACGCACAAAGCCATGCTGACTGCCCCGAATCAGTCCTTGCCTCTCTAAATGCTTGTAGATCCTGTCTCTCAGAATACCTTCTAGCAACTTACCTACTACAGACGTTAGGCTCACCGGTCTGTAGTTCCCAGGCTTTTCCCTGCTGCCCTTCTTAAACAAGGGCACAACATTCGCCACTCTCCAATCTTCAGGCACCTCACCTGTGGCTGCCGATGATTCAAATATCTCGGTTAGGGGACCCGCAATTTCCTCCCTAGCCTCCCACAACATCCTGGGATACATTTCATCAGGTCCCGGGGATTTATCTACCTTGATGCGCTTTAAGACTTCCAGCACCTCCTCCTCTGTAATATGCACACTTCTCAAGACATCACTATTTATTTCCCTTAGTTTCCTAACATCCATGCCTTTCTCCACCGTGAATACCGATGAGAAATATTCATTCAGGATCTCACCCAACTCTTGTGGCTCTGCACACAAATGCCCTTGTTGATCCTTAAGAGGCCCTACTCTGTCCCTAGTTACTCTTTTCCCCTTTATGTATCTGTAGAATCTCTTTGGATTCTCCCTTGCATTATTTGCCAAAGCAATTTCATGTCCCCTTTTTGCCCTCCTGATTTCCCTCTTAACTCTATTTCGACAATCTCTATACTCTTCAAGGGATCTACTTGATCCCAGTTGCTTATGTACGTCATATGCCTCCTTCTTCTTTTTGACCAGAGTCTCAATATCTCGAGTCATCCAGGGTTCCCTACTTCTACCAGCCTTGCCCTTCACTCTAAAGGGAATGTGCTTACCCTGCACCCTGGTTAACACATTTTTAAAAGCCTCCCATTTACCAGCCGTCCCTTTGTCTGCCAATAGTCTCCCCCAATCTACCTCTGCAAGTTCCTGTCTGATAGCATCAAAATTGGCCTTGCCCCAATTAAGAATTTTAACTCTTGGGCCAGACCTATCATTCTCCATAGCTATCTTAAAACTAATGGAATTATGGTCACTTGTCCCAAAGTGATCCCTCACTAGCACTTCTATCACTTGCCCTTCCTTATTTCCCAAGACGAGGTCAAGTTTTGCCCCCTCTCTAGTCGGTCCATCCACATACTGAATGAGAAATTCCTCCTGAATACACTCAACAAATTTCCCTCCATCCAAGCCCCTAATGCTATGACTGTCCCAGTCAATGTTGGGAAAGTTAAAGTCCCCTACTACTACCACCCTATTATTCTTGCAGCTATCTGTAATCTCCTTACATATTTGCTCCTCAATTTCCCGCTGACTATTTGGGGGCCTGTAGTACAGTCCTACCAAGGTGATCTCTCCCTTCTTATTTTTCAGTTCCACCCATATAGACTCAGTGGGCGAACCCTCGGATATATCCCCTCTAAGTACTGCCGTGATGTTCTCCCTAATCAAAAACGCCACTCCCCCTCCTCTCTTACCTCCTGTTCTATCCTTTCTATAGCATCTGTAGCCCGGAACATTGAGCTGCCAGTCCTGCCCCTCCCTTAGCCATGTTTCAGTCATAGCTATAATATCCCAGTCCCATGTGCCCGTCCATGCCCTGAGTTCATCCGCTTTGCCCGTCAGGCCCCTTGCATTGAAATAAATGCAGTTTAATGTAGACCTTCCTTGCTCTCTGCCCTGCTTTCTCTGGTCATGCTTTACACACTCTCCCTTCCTGCCTTTTGTTTCTGTCCCCACTGACTTCCTACATCGGTTCCCATCCCCCTGGCACATTAGTTTAAACCCTCCCCAACTGCACTAGCAAACACCCCCCCGAGAACATTGGTTCCGGTCCCACCCAGATGCAGACCGTCCGATTTGTACAGGTCCCACCTCCCCCAGAATCGGTCCCAATGTCCCAGGAATTTGAAACCCTCCCTCTTGCACCATCTCTCAAGCCACGTATTCATCCTAGCTATCCTGTCATTCCTACTCTGACTATCACGTGGCACTGGTAGCAATCCTGAGATTACTACCTTTGAGGTCCTACTTTTTAGTTTAACTCCTAACTCCCTAAATTCAGCTCGTAGGACCTCATCCCGTTTTTTACCTATATCGTTGGTGCCTATATGCACCACGACAGCTGGCTGTTCACCCTCCCCCTCCAGAATGCCCTGCAGCCGCTCCGAGACATCCTTGACCCTTGCACCAGGGAGGCAACATACCAACCTGGATTCTCGTTTGCGTCCGCAGAAACGCCTGTCTATTCCCCTTACGATTGAATCCCCTATCACTATAGCTCTGCCACTCTTTTTCCCGCCCTTCTGTGCAGCAGAGCCAGCCACGGTGCCATGAACCTGGCTGCTGCCACCTTCCCCTGGTGAGCCATCTCCCCCAACAGTTTCCAAAACGGTAAATCTGTTTTGGAGGGAGATGACCGCAGGGGATCCCTGCACTGCCTTCCTACTCTTCCTCTGTCTGTTGGTCACCCTTTCCCTATCTGCCTCAGTAATTTTAATCTGCGGTGTGACCAACTCACTGAATGTGCTTTCCACAACTTCCTCAGCATCGCGGATGCTCCAAAGTGAGTCCATCCGCAGCTCCAGAGCCGTCAAGCGGTCTAACAGGAGCTGCAGTTGGACACACTTCTTGCAGATGAAGGAGTCAGGGATGATCTGATGTATGATTGAGTATTGTGACATCAGTCTCCTCTGGATGATCTGATGTATGATTGTGCATTGTGACATCAGTCTCCTCTGGATGATCTGATGTATGATTGAGCATTGTGACATCAGTCTCCTCTGGATGATCTGATGTATGATTGAGCATTGTGACATCAGTCTCCTCTGGATGATCTGATGTATGATTGAGCATTGTGACATCAGTCTCCCCTGGATGATCTGATGTATGATTGAGCATTGTGACATCAGTCCCTTCTGGATGATCTGATGTATGGTTGAGCATTGTGACATCAGTCTCCTCTGGAAGATCTGATGTATGTTTGAGCATTGTGACATCAGTTTCCTCTGTATGATCTGATGTATGGTTGAGCATTGTGACACCAGTCTCCTCTGGATGATCTGATGTATGATTGAGCATTGTGACATCAGTCTCCTCTGGATGATCTGATGTATGATTGAGCATTGTGACATCAGTCTCTTCTGGATGATCTGATGTATGATTGAGCCTTGTGACATCAGTCTCCTCTGGATGATCTGATGTATGATTGAGCATTGTGACATCAGTCTCCTCTGGATGATCTGATGTATGGTTGAGCATTGTGACATCAGTCTCTTCTGGATGACCTGATGTATGATTGAGCACTGTGACTTCAGTCTCCTCTAGATGATCTGATGTATGATTGAGCATTGTGACATCAGTCTCCCCTGGATGATCTGATGTATGATTGAGCATTGTGACATCAGTCCCTTCTGGATGATCTGATATATGGTTGAGCATTGTGACATCAGTCTCCTCTGGAAGATCTGATGTATGGTTGAGCATTGTGACATCAGTTTCCTCTGTATGATCTGATGTATGGTTGAGCATTGTGACACCAGTCTCCTCTGGATGATCTGATGTATGATTGAGCATTGTGACATCAGTCTCCTCTGGATGATCTGATGTATGATTGAGCATTGTGACATCAGTCTCTTCTGGATGATCTGATGTATGATTGAGCATTGTGACATCAGTCTCCTCTGGATGATCTGATGTATGATTGAGCATTGTGACATCAGTCTCCTCTGGATGATCTGATGTATGGTTGAGCATTGTGACATCAGTCTCTTCTGGATGACCTGATGTATGATTGAGCACTGTGACTTCAGTCTCCTCTGGATGATCTGATGTATGATTGAGCACTGTGACATCAGTCTCTTCTGGATGATCTGATGTATGGTTGAGCATTGTGACATCGGTCTCCTCTGGATGATCTGATGTATGATTGAGCATTGTGACATCAGTCTCTTCTGGATGATCTGATGTATGATTGAGCATTGTGACATCAGTCTCCTCTGGATGATCTAATGTATGATTGAGCATTGTGACATCAGTCTCCTCTGGATGATCTGATGTATGGTTGAGCATTGTGACATCAGTCTCTTCTGGATGACCTGGTGTATGATTGAGCATTGTGACTTCAGTCTCCTCTGGATGATCTGATGTATGATTGAGCACTGTGACATCAGTCTCTTCTGGATGATCTGATGTATGGTTGAGCATTGTGACATCGGTCTCCTCTGGATGATCTGATGTATGATTGAGCATTGTGACATCAGTCTCTTCTGGATGATCTGATGTATGATTGAGCATTGTGACATCAGTCTCCTCTGGATGATCTAATGTATGATTGAGCATTGTGACATCAGTCTCCTCTGGATGATCTGATGTATGGTTGAGCATTGTGACATCAGTCTCTTCTGGATGACCTGGTGTATGATTGAGCATTGTGACATCAGTCTCTTCTGGATGATCTGATGTATGGTTGAGCATTGTGACATCAGTCTCCTCTGGATGATCTGATGTATGATTGAGCATTGTGACACCAGTTTCCTATGGATGATCTGATGTATGATTGAGCATTGTGACATCAGTCTCCTCTGGATGATCTGATGTATGATTGAGCATTGTGACATCAGTCCCTTCTGGATGACCTGATGTATGGTTGAGCATTGCGATATCAGTCTCTTCTGGATGATATGATGTATGGTTGAGCATTGTGACATCAGACTCCTCTGGATGATATGATGTATGGTTGAGCATTGTGACATCAGTCTTCTCTGGATGATATGATGTATGGTTGAGCATTGTGATATCAGTCTCCTCTGGATGATCTGATGTATGATTGAGCATTGCGATATCAGTCTCCTCTGGATGATCTGATGTATGGTTGAGCATTGTGACATCAGTCTCCTCTGGATGATCTGATATATGGTTGAGCATTGTGACATCAGTCTCCTCGGGATGATCTGATGTATGATTGAGTATTGTGACATCAGTCTCCTCTGGATGATCTGATGTATGGTTGAGCATTGTGACATCAGTCTCCTGTGGATGATCTGATGTATGATTGTGCATTGTGACATCAGTCTCCTCCGGATGATCTGATGTATGATTGAGCATTGTGACATCAGTCTCCTCTGGATGATCTGTTGTATGATTGAGCATTGTGACATCAGTCTCCTCTGGATGATCTGATGTATGATTGAGTATTGTGACATCAGTCTCCCCTGGATGATCTGATGTATGATTGAGCATTGTGACATCAGTCTCCTCTGGATGATCTGTTGTATGATTGAGCATTGTGACATCAGTCTCCTCTGGATGATCTGATGTATGATTGAGTATTGTGACATCAGTCTCCCCTGGATGATCTGATGTATGATTGAGCATTGTGACATCAGTCCCTTCTGGATGATCTGATGTATGGTTGAGCATTGTGACATCAGTCTCCTCTGGAAGATCTGATGTATGGTTGAGCATTGTGACATCAGTTTCCTCTGTATGATCTGATGTATGGTTGAGCATTGTGACACCAGTCTCCTCTGGATGATCTGATGTATGATTGAGCATTGTGACATCAGTCTCCTCTGGATGATCTGATGTATGATTGAGGATTGTGACATCAGTCTCTTCTGGATGATCTGATGTATGATTGAGCATTGTGACATCAGTCTCCTCTGGATGATCTGATGTATGATTGAGCATTGTGACATCAGTCTCCTCTGGATGATCTGATGTATGGTTGAGCATTGTGACATCAGTCTCTTCTGGATGACCTGATGTATGATTGAGCACTGTGACTTCAGTCTCCTCTGGATGATCTGATGTATGATTGAGCACTGTGACATCAGTCTCTTCTGGATGATCTGATGTATGGTTGAGCATTGTGACATCGGTCTCCTCTGGATGATCTGATGTATGATTGAGCATTGTGACATCAGTCTCTTCTGGATGATCTGATGTATGATTGAGCATTGTGACATCAGTCTCCTCTGGATGATCTGCTGTATGATTGAGCATTGTGACATCAGTCTCCTCTGGATGATCTGATGTATGGTTGAGCATTGTGACATCAGTCTCTTCTGGATGACCTGATGTATGATTGAGCATTGTGACTTCAGTCTCCTCTGGATGATGTGATGTATGATTGAGCACTGTGACATCAGTCTCTTCTGGATGATCTGATGTATGGTTGAGCATTGTGACATCGGTCTCCTCTGGATCATCTGATGTATGATTGAGCATTGTGACATCAGTCTCCTCTGGATGATCTGATGTATGATTGAGCATTGTGACATCAGTCTCTTCTGGATGATCTGATGTATGATTGAGCATTGTGACATCAGTCTCCTCTGGATGATCTGATGTATGATTGAGCATCGTGACATCAGCCTCTTCTGGATGATCTGATGTATGATTGAGCATTGTGACATCAGTCTCCTCTGGGTGATCTGATGTATGAATGAGCATTGTGACATCAGTCTCCTCTGGATGATCTGATGTATGATTAAGCATTGTGACATCAGTCTCCTCTGGATGATCTGATGTATGGTTGAGCATTGTGACATCAGTCTCCTCTGGATGATCTGATGTATGATTGAGCATTGTGACACCAGTCTCCTCTGGATGATCTGATGTATGGTTGAGCATTGTGACATCAGTCTCCTCTGGATGATCTGATGTATGATTGAGCATTGTGACATCAGTCTCTTCTGGATGATCTGATGTATGATTGAGCATTGTGACATCAGTCTCCTCTGGATGATCTGATGTATGATTGAGCATTGCGACATCAGTCCCTTCTGGATGATCTGATGTATGATTGAGCATTGTGACATCAGTCTCCTCTAGATGATCTGATGTATGGTTGAGCATTGTGACGTCAGTCTCTTCTGGATGATCTGTTGTATGATTGAGCATTGTGACAGCAGTCTCCTCTGGATGATCTGATGTATGGTTGAGTATTGTGACATCAGTCCCTTCTGGATGATCTGATGTATGATTGAGCATTGTGATATCAGTCTCTTCTGGATGATCTGATGTATGGTTGAGCATTGTGACACCAGTCTCCTCTGGATGATCTGATGTATGGTTGAGCATTGTGACATCAGTCTCCTCTGGATGATCTGATGTATGGTTGAGCATTGTGACATCAGTCTCCTCTGGATGATCTGATGTGTGGTTGAGCTTTTGGTGCTCCTCATCTGGAGTCAACTACTCCAAGATGTCATTTTCTTGTAAGCTGGACACGATTGATGCACCCTCAATTGATCTGTTCATTGTTGCTTATTACAACACTAACTAAGATACGTACACATTCCTAAAGTAGAAGGTTTCTATATTAAACTTTGCTATCTCTACCTAACAGACTTTCTCAAGTACAACTGATCTCTTTGCCTGACATTCTTCCAGCCCTCTTCTAACTCGTAACTCCCAGAACCCCCAAACTCACATGATATATATATGACTGTTCTGTGGTTCCCTCTACTGGTAAGAAGCATACTCATTAACTTGTTAATTCTTTACATCCCAGTCAGTATACATATCATGTGAAGGGATTATTTTGTGAGGAATGTTTGTCCAGGATGGCCTGCACAGTGGTTAACACTGCTGCCTCACGAGACTTCCAGTGGCGGCCATGGAGGAGTAGGTCGCACATTTGATAGCTCCTGCCTGTAACAGACTTTTGGACCTTTTTCCCCCGTTTTTCCCTGGATTTTATGGGATAAATCGGTGAAGAGTGAGACAGTAAGGAGAAATCCAGCTCCTGTGTGTGGAGAATTAGACCAGAAGTGGCCGTGTGAGAAGACAAAGTCCCATAAGGGAGACGCAAGTAGAGCTGGTAACACGGGGCAGCATGGCGGAGAGCAAGGGCCGCGGGGCGACGGCACAGTGGTTGACGGAGCAGCTGGTGAAGTTTTTTGAGGATTGCTTCACCAAGCTGAAGAAGGACACGCTGGACCCGATTAAGGCTTTGATTGATCAAGTGGTTCAGAATCAGGAAACCCACGGGAGAGCGATACAGGAGGTGGAACAAAAGTTGTCCGAGCACGAGGAGTATATAACCGTGCTGGAAAAAAAAGTGGGGATAATGAACAACCGCCAGAAAAGAATGCAGGAGGACCTGGAGAATAAGTCCAGGAGGCAGAATCTCAGAATTGTTGGCCACCCTGAAGGCAGTGCGGGATCGGATGCGAGGGCCTATGTGACGGACATGTTGGAGAGGTTGATGGGGGCTGGGGCGTTCCCTTGGCCCCTGGAATTGGACAGAGCGCACAGAGCCCTCGCGAGGAAGCAAATGAGCCGCTGAGGGCCATGGTGGTACATTTTGACCGTTTCATGGACAAGGAACACGTTTTGTGGTAGGCCAAAAAGGTGAATGAGGGTAAAGCAGTTGATGTGGTGTATATGGATTTCAGTAAAGCGTTTGATAAGGTTCCCCACGGTAGGCTATGGAATCCATGGGATTCAGGGAGATTTAGCAGTTTGGATGAGAAATTGGCTAGCTGGAAGAAGACAAAGGGTGGTGGTTGATGGGAAATGTTCAGACTGGAGTCCAGTTACTAGTGGTGTACCACAAGGATCTGTTTTGGGGCCACTGCTGTTTGTCATTTTTATAAATGACCTGGAGGAGGGCGTAGAAGGATGGGTGAGTAAATTTGCAGATGACACTAAAGTCGGTGGAGTTGTGGACAGTGCGGAAGGATGTTACAAGTTACAGAGAGACATAGATAAGCTGCAGCACTGGGCTGAGAGGTGGCAAATGGAGTTTAATGCAGAAAAGTGTGAGATGATTCATCTTGGAAGGAATAACAGGAAGACTGAGTACTGGGCTAATGGTAAGATTCTTGGCAGTGTGGATGAGCAGAGAGATCTCGGTGTCCATGTACATAGATCCCTGAAAGTTGCCACCCAGGTTGAGAGGGTTGTTAAGAAGGCGTATGGTGTGTTAGCTTTTATTGGTAGAGGGACTGAGTTCAGGAGCCATGAGGTCATGTTGCAGCTATACAAAACGTTCGCATTTGGGGTATTGCGTGCAATTCTGGTCGCTGCATTATAGGAAGGATGTGGAAGCATTGGAAAGGGTGCAGAGGAGATTTACCAGAATGTTGCCTGGTATGGAGGGAAGATCTTATGAGGAAAGGCTGAGGGACTTGAGGCTGTTTTCGTTAGAGAGAAGAAGGTTAAGAGGTGACTTAATTGAGGCATACAAGATGATCAGAGGATTGGATAGGGTGGACAGTGAGAGCCTTTTTCCTCGGATGGTAATGTCTAGCACGAGGGGACATAGCTTTAAATTGAGGGGAGATAGATATAAGACAGATGTCAGAGGTAGGTTCTTTACTCAGAGAGTAGTAAGGGCGTGGAATGCCCTGCCTGCAACAGTAGTGGACTCGCTTTAAAGTGGTTTCACAGGTCGGCGCATCATCGAGGGCCGGAGGGCCTGTACTGCGCTGTAATGTTCTATGTTGACCACAGGGGAAGCAGTGGAACAGTTGAGGAAAACAAGGGGGACGATCTATGAGTACGGGGAAAAGGCAAGCAGAATGTCGGCGCACCAGCTCAGGAAAAGAGCGGCGACCAGGGAGATAAGTAAAGTAAAGAGTAGAAACGGTAATACTGTCCTGGACCCAGCAGGGGTGAACGAGGTGTTTAAGGACTTTTATAGTAAGTTATATGAGTCGGAACCCCCGGCTGGGGTGGAGGGGATGAGGCAGTTTCTGGATCAGTTGAGGTTCCCGAGGGTGGAGGAGAACCTGGTGGAGGGGCTGGGAGCCCCAATTGAGATTGAGGAAATAATCAAGGGCTGGAGGGCATGCAGTCGGGCAAGGCCCGGGGCCTGACAGCTACCCGGTGGAAATCTATAAGAAGTTTTCACAGATATTGAGCCCACTGCTGATGAGGACATTTAACTAAGCAAGAGAGAAGGGAGTAATTCCCCCAACAATGGCGCAGGCCTCGATTTCATTGATCCTGAAACGGGAGAAGGATCCGGAGCAATGCGGGTCATACAGGCCGATTTCTCTACTGAATGTGGATGCCAAACTGCTGGCTAAGATACTGGCCACAAGGATAGAGGACTGTGTCCCGGGGGTGATAGGGGAAGACCAGACGGGATTTTTTAAGGGCAGGCAACTCCAGACCAATGTTCGAAGTGTGAGAAACACCGCTCACTTGATAATAATTTACACTTAGTCAAATTCAGAAGAAGTATTTATTTCAATCGATCTTGCAAGAATGGGTGCCGCCGGTAAACAATAGCAGACACACAGAATTCATACAGCATCACCTGTTATATACGAAAAGAGCAGCTTCCTTATCAGTGATTCCTTATTTGGACTTGTTATGTTCATTTTGTCTTCCCCCTTGCATAGTGGTTTCTGTTAGCTCCTGGTATATCCTTGGACCGTCAATTAAAAGATAAGAATGAGGCCCCCTGCTTGCACCTGCTGTCTTCCCCCTTGCTTAGTGGTTTCTGTTATTGTACATCCCGTTCTTCCCCGAAGGTCAGTCCTGTACATAGTTACAACAACTTGCTCACTGCAGCTTACACAGAACTTGACATTTTACTTTCCCATCAAGCCCTATTGTTGACATCTTAATTGTGAACCAGAGTTATACATGTAAAAACAACATAAAATGCTCATTTCTCATAATTCCCCCCTTTTTTTCTTTTTACTCTTGTTGCTTTTTACACTATGTAGCCCCTTCTAACCTACCCCAAAATTGTCCAACATCCTCTCAACCTCTCTTTCTATGGGGTTGTCCTCTCCTTCAGTCTTCCCTCTTTCTAGTAGGCAAATTGTTTCCTGGCCTCCCTTACCCAGGGGTAATGGCATCTGCTTGGTCAAGGCTGTTTCGATGAGCCTCTGCTCTTATTACTACGATGATGGATACAATTAACCCTTTCCATTTCCCAAACATTCATCAAATGAGGTGGGTATGCTTTGTTTAGATCGTTCCCCTTTTACACTCCCCTTCTCCTTTTGTCTTTCACAGGCTATACTGAACGGTATGGCTAGCTGAACTAATGTGCATGTCCCTTTCCATTGGGGGGGGCAGAGTGGGTCTTAGGATTTTTCCTCCGGAATACCACCATATATCCGCACGTGGTATTTTTAGTGATGAGTAATTGCCCTGGTTGGTCACGTTCTTAGTCTCAATACAAGTCTTGAGTTCTCCCATATCTTTACTTAGCCCCGTATCAGAACGACTTATACACGATTTGTGATGCGTCACGGTAACCAAGAAGGAGGGAGGGTTTGCTGATAGTTTCTTATTAACAGGAGGAAACATCAGAGATAGGGCAGTGCAGGTCTTGTTGCCCCAGGCTGTCTCATCTTGGTACAAGGCCATCATGCATTCCATGCTCCCTCTATTGTCTGTCCACCCCAGTGGAAAGGGCTCCAGATGGGCCTGCGGTCTACCTGATGTGCAAGCATAACAATTGTCTTTCTCCAGCGACTGGGCCGAGTACCTCACCCACTCAATCCACGCATTCTGTCCCTCATAGCCGGTTTCTATCTCAAAGGCTTGCTCTAAATCTTTTACTTCAATTATTTTGACTCCCTGTCCTTCCTCCGCCTTGTCGTTCCTAGTTCCATTAGTGGGAGCTGCCCCCTGGTCTAATGAGATAAGGAAGCAGCATTTAGTCTCGCTATTTCTCATTTTTACCCCGAATAACTCATTTCTTAGTGAACAATGCTTCCCCCCCTCGTAATCAAGAGCCTCCACCCTAAATTCCTTTCCATTCCCCGCTGACTCGCAGTCTATGAGGGTGCATAGATCAGTCCGAAATACCTGAGGGTACCGACTTTCTGGGATTGTTAATTTAAACATATGACCGTTTCCTTTCTCCTCCCTCCATCTCTGGACTGCCTCTGGTCCCCCCCGTCACCATCCACATTATTAATATTATTATACATTGTATAGTCCATTTTTGCTGTAGTCTCTTCATATTATTTTAGTCCTATTTTCAGTGTCTTTGCAACCTTATCTTTAATGGTTCCTCAGTGGCCTCCACATGCCATTGTTCCTGTTCAGGTGGTGATTTCACGGGTCCCTTCGTTCTGCTGTAATGAGTCCAACCTTTTTCCGCGGTTCGTATGGCAGTCTCTGTGGTTAACAAAACCAGGAACGGTCCGTCCCAAGTGGGTTGAAGCTTGGTTTCCTGCCACGATTTCACCAGTACCCAATCTCCTGGTTTAAATGTGTGGACTGCGAATTCAAGGGGAGGTGTCTGCGCTAGCAGTCCTTGTCTCCTGAGGAATGATAATGAGGAAGACCGTGCCAGATATATTTTTTTACATAGATATCTTTACATCCTGCAATGGGCCATTCTCCCATTGTTCCAAGGTATGGCAATCCGAACAACATTTCGTATGGGGACAACCCCAAATCTTTTCTTAGAAGGGCTATCGGGAAGCATTTTGTCCAGGGGAGCCTAGTTTCTAGTATCATTTTTGACAAATGATTTTTAAGAGTTTGATTCATCCTTTCCACCCGTCCCGATGAGGGGGGGTGCCAAGGAGTGTGGAAGTCCCAATTTATCTCCAAACTTCTAGTAGTGCCTTCTTTAATAGAATCGACGAATTCATCTACAGAAAACCTATATGTTTAATAAGTTATTGTGTTTGATATTTTAAAATAAATGTTTAGAATTAGCCTGGAAATTAAAACTTAAAATGATGTGGAAGCTGGTCTTAAAAAACCCAAAACAACTTTGATTAAAAAGAACAGATCGTTCAAGGACATTTGATAACGGGAATTTGGCAGCAATCCAACTTTTACTCCCAGTCGATGAATTTGAGCTGAAATACTATTATTGAAATGTTACTGAATCAGTAGTATCAAATTTGATTAATTTATTAATTATAATAATTATTTTGAAATGCCTGGTTGTTGGGCCCCTGCAGTTGGCAGGGTTGTATGCTATATTGGGAACTTGCCGGATGGGGAACTGACACTGCGGTTGATAAGACCTTAGAGGTAAAGTGACTTTCCCTGTCCGAGTCTATATTTTCTACCAACCCATATCAGGGAACTATTTGCTCCAGAATGATTTTAGAGCCTCCGTCTGCGGTGGCGGTGGTTGTAGGGTAAGCTTATTTCAGCCTTCCCACGGGTGACAGTTCAGTATTTGCAGCCTTCTCTGTAACAAACTGTCTCTCTCTCTCTCTCTGTATTGAAACACTGACTCCAGGCATGTTGCAGCCTTCTCTGTCTCTCTCTCTCTCTCTCTCTCTGTATCTCTCTCTCTGTCTCTCTCTGCCTCTCTGTCTCTCTCTGTCTCTTTCTCTCTCTGTCTCTCTGTATCTCTCTGTCTCTGTCTCTCTGTCTCTCTGTATGTGGTGGTATGTATTAGGGGTAATGTGGTACCTGTGAAGCCGAGAGGCTATTGGCTGACAGGTCCCAGGTCCTGGTTGGATCTGCCGACTTCTGGCTCCGCCCTGAAGGCAGAGTATAAGAGCTTGAGCTTCTCCCCGCAGCCTCATTCTGTTGCTGAGCTGCTGGGGACAAGTCTCGCTTAATAAAGCCTAGATAGACTTCATCGCTTCTCGTCTCGCGTAGGTCATTGTGCGCTACAATTTATTAAGCGAGCTTAAAAGAGCACCGGATCGCCCCGGAGTGCCTGCGGATCAGCCCAACTGCAGCGAACACGGCGGCCGTATTCAAACACTGGCAAGCATGCTTCGAAGGCTACCTCCGAACGGCCCCCGGCCGGATCACGGAAGAGCAGAAAATGCAGGTCCTGCATTCGAGGGTAAGCCCGGAAATTTACTCACTAATAGAAGACGCAGAGGATTTCCCGATGGCGCTCGCATTGCTGAAGGGTATCTACGTTCGGCCCGTAAACCAGGTCTACGCGCGCCACCAACTCGCGACAAGACGGCAAATTCCCGGAGAATCGCTCGAGGAATTGTACGGCGTGCTGCTGATTTTGGGACGAGGCTGCAACTGCCCGCCGGTGAACGCGATCGAACACACGGACCTGCTAATTCGTGACGCATTCGTGGCAGGTATGAACTCTCCTCAAATTCGTCAAAGACTTTTAGAAAGAGAGTCGCTAGGACTCTCAGAGGCATGGGCCCTTGCGGCCTCCCTTGATGTGGCCTCCCAAAACGCCCGCGCCTACGACCGCGCGGCAGCCCCTTGGGCTCCGTGGACCCCAGTTGCGACCAACTCCCCGGCACCATCCCCCCCCCCCCCCCCGCAAGCTTGCATGGTTAAAGCGGCAGACCATCCCGGGGGGGCCCGCTGCTATTTTTGCGGTCAGGCGAAACACAGCCGGCAGCGCTGCCCGGACCGCGCAGCTACTTGTAAAAGCTGCGGCAAAAAGCGCCAATACGCGGCAGTGTGCCGGTCCCGGGGGGTCGCCGCAATCCCCGGAGAAGAACGAGGACAGCACATCCCAAACACCCCCTAACCCCCCCAGCGCCCCATGTGCGACCCGCGGGCGCCGCCATTTTGGGTCCCGGGCACCACAAGGGGAGGATGGGCGCCGCCATCTTGTGACCCCCCAGCCACGTGCGATTCATGGGGGTGGCCATTTTGTCCACCCCCGACCACGTGCGACCCATGGGGGCGGCCATTTTGTCCACCCCCGGCCGCGTGCGATTCATGGACGCCACCATCTTGGTTGACAACAAAGGACCCCAGCATCGACGGCTCCATGGGGTCCGAAGAAGACGCCGCGACACTACTACCATGACTGGCTTCGGTGACACTGGATCAATCGCGGCCCCGGATGCTCCAGACGACGACAACAACGGTGCTGGTCAACGGATACGAGACGCCATGCCTGATCGACTCCGGGAGCACTGAAAGTTTTATTCACCCAGACACGGTAAGACGCTGTTTTCTGACCATCCATCCAAGCACGCAAAAGATTTCCCTAGCTGCAGGATCCCACTCAGTGGATATCAAAGGGTTCTGCATCGCAAACCTAACGGTGCAAGGGAGGGAGTTTAAAAACTACAGGCTCTACGTCCTTCCCCAACTCTGCGCGCCCACATTACATGATTAGACTTCCAGTGTAACCTTCAGAGCCTAACATTCCAATTCGGCGGCCCAATACCCCCACTCACTATCTGCGGCCTCGCAACTCTCAAGGTTGAACCGCCGTCCTTGTTTGCAAACCTCACCCCGGATTGCAAACCCGTCGCCACTAGGAGCAGACGGTACAGCGCCCAGGACCGGACATTTATCCGGTCTGAAGTCCAGCAGTTGCTGAAGGAAGGCATAATCCAGGCCAGCAATAGTCCCTGGAGAGCCCAGGTGGTAGTCGTAAAGACCGGGGAGAAGCAAAGGATGGTCATAGACTATAGTCAGACCATCAACAGGTACACGCAGCTAGATGCGTACCCTCTCCCCCGCATATCCAACATGGTCAATCGGATTGCTCAGTATAAGGTCTTTTCCACCGTGGACCTCAAGTCCGCCTACCACCAGCTCCCCATCCACCCAGGTGACCACAAGTCCACCGCCTTCGAGGCAGACGGGCGGCTATACCACTTCCTAAGGGTCCCATTTGGCGTCACAAACGGGATCTCGGTCTTCCAGCGGGAGATGGACCGAATGGTTGACCAGCACGGGTTGCAGGCCACGTTCCCGTACCTCGACAACGTAACCATCTGCGGCCACGATCAGCAGGACCACGACTCCAACCTCCAACAGTTCCTTCAGACCGCAAACGCCCTGAACCTCACATATAACGAGGAAAAATGCGTTTTTAGCACAAACCGTTTGGCCATCCTGGGATATGTAGTGCGCAATGGAGTAATAGGCCCCGACCCCGAACGCATGCGCCCCCTTATGGAATTTCCCCTCCCCCACTGCTCCAAAGCCCTGAAACGTTGCCTGGGCTTCTTTTCATATTACGCCCAGTGGGTCCCCCAGTACGCAGACAAGGCCCGCCCGCTAATACAGTCCACTACCTTCCCCCTGTCGACAGAGGCTCGCCAGGCCTTCAGCCGCATCAAAGCGGATATTGCAAAGGCCACGATGCACGCCATCGACGAGTCCCTCCCCTTCCAGGTCGAGAGCGACGCATCCGATGTAGCTCTGGCGGCCACCCTTAACCAAGCGGGCAGACCCGTGGCCTTTTTCTCCCGGACCCTCCACGCCTCAGAAATCCGCCACTCCTCAGTGGAAAAGGAAGCCCAAGCCATAGTGGAAGCTGTGCGACATTGGAGGCATTACCTGGCCGGCAAGAGATTCACTCTCCTCACCGACCAACGGTCGGCAGCCTTTATGTTCGATAATGCACAGCGGGGCAAAATTAAGAATGACAAGATCTTAAGGTGGAGGATTGAGCTCTCCACCTTTAACTATGAGATCTTGTATCGTCCCGGAAAGCTGAATGAGCCGTCCGATGCCCTGTCCCGCGGCACATGTGCCAACGCACAAATAGACCGCCTCCAAGCCCTCCACGAAGACCTCTGCCACCCGGGGGTCACCCGATTCTACCATTTTATAAAGTCTCGCAACCTCCCCTACTCTGTGGAGGAGGTCCGTACAGTCACCAGGAACTGCCACATCTGCGCAGAGTGCAAACCGTACTTTTTCAGGCCGGATAGAGCGCACCTGATCAAGGCTTCCCGCCCATTTGAACGCCTCAGTTTGGATTTCAAAGGGCCCCTCCCCTCCACCGACCGCAACGCATACTTCCTGAACGTGGTGGACGAGTACTCCCGTTTCCCCTTCCCATCCCCTGCCCCGACATGACAGCGGCCACAATCATTAAAGTCCTTGACACCATATTCACACTGTTCGGTTTCCCCGCGTATATCCATAGCGACAGGGGGTCCTCCTTCATGAGCGACGAGCTGCGCCAGTTCCTGCTCAGCAAGGGCATAGCCTCGAGCAGGACGACCAGCTACAACCCCCGGGGGAACGGGCAAGTAGAGAGGGAGAACGGCACGGTCTGGAAGACCGTCCTACTGGCCCTACGGTCCAGGGATCTCCCAGTTTCCCGGTGGCAGGAGGTCCTCCCGGACGCTCTCCACTCCATCCGGTCGCTGCTGTGTACCACCATTAACCAAACGCCTCATGAGTGCCTCCTTGTCTTCCCCAGGAAGTCCTCCTCCGGAACGTCGCTGCCGACCTGGCTGGCGGCCCCAGGACCCATCTTGCTCCGGAAACATGTGCGGGCGCACAAATCGGACCCGTTGGTCGAGAGGGTCCACCTTCTCCACGCGAACACGCAGTACGCCTACGTGGCGTACCCCGACGGCCGACAGGACACGGTCTCCCTGCGGGACCTGGCGCCCGCCGACAACACACATACACACCCGACACTGATCACCCCCTCCCTGCCACCGGCGCACCCCGCGACCGCCCCCTTCCCGGGGGGATCAGTCCTCCTCCCGTGCCCGCCCAGGAGTAAAACAGGAACAAACAGCGAAACGCTCCCGGAGACGACAACGCCGGAACAAGCACCTGCACCACCACTGGGGCTGAGGCGATCGACGAGGAAGACCAGACCGCCCGCTCGACTCGTGGAATCCGCGTGACACCAAGAAAAAGCAAGAATGTTGCTGAAATAAACAAAAATGTTTTCGCCCGTATTGTAAATAGTTCTCACAAACTTGTACATAGCCCAGTGCAGGGCTAAAGCTGTATTAACACAGTCCTAAATTTGTTCCAGGGCCAGCCTTGTAAACCCCTACCACCATGCGAACCACCACCCCGCCGGGTTCCTTTTTAACAAGGGGTGAATGTGGTGGTATGTATTAGGGGTAATGTGATACCTGTGAAGCCAAGAGGCTATTGGCTGACAGGTCCCGGGTCCTGGTTGGATCTGCCGACTTCTGGTTCCGCCCTGAAGGCGGAGTATAAGAGCTCGAGCTTCTCCCCGCAGCCTCATTCTGTTGCTGAGCTGCTGGGGACAAGTCTCGCTTAATAAAGCCGAGATAGACTTCATCGCTTCTCGTCTCGCGTAAGTCATTGTGCGCTACACTGTTCTCTCTCTCTGTCTCTGTATCTCTCTGTCTCTCTCTCTCTCTCTGCCTGTCTCTCTCTGTCTCTGTCTCTCTCTCTGTATCTCTCTGTCTCTGTCTGTCTCTCTCTGTCTCTCTCTCTGTATCTCTCTCAGTCTCTGTCTCTCTGTTCTCTCTCTCTGTCTCTGTATCGATCTCTCTCTGTCTCTCTCTGTCTCTTTCTCTCTCTGTCTCTCTCTGTCTCTCTGTCTCTCTCTCTCTCTCTGTCTCTTTCTCTCTCTGTATCTCTGTCTCTCTCTCTCTCTCTGTCTCTTTCTCTCTCTGTCTCTCTGTAGCTCTCTGTCTGTCTCTCCCTGTATCTCTCTCTCTCTCTCTCTGTATCTCTCTCTCTGTCTCTCTCTGTCTCTCTGTTCTCTATCTCTGTCTCTGTATCTCTCTCTCTCTGCCTGTCTTTCTCTCTCTCTCTGTATCTCTCTCTCTGTTATCTCTCTCTCTGTCTCTGTCTCTGTCTCTCTCTGTCTCTCTGTTCTCTCTCTCTGTCTCTGTATCTCTCTCTCTCTTTGTCTCTTTCTCTCTCTGTCCGGGCAGTCCCGTTTGAAGTGACCCATTCTCCCGCAGTTAAAACACCCCGCCGGTTGACTATTTTTCTATCCTCCTCGTCTTCCCTGACTCTCTCTCTGTCTGTGTATCTCTTCTGTCTCTCTGTCTGTCTGCGTATCTCTCTCTGTCTCTCTCTCTCTCTCTGTATCTCTCTGTCTCTGTCTCTCTCTCTGCCTTTGTATCTCTCTCTCTGCCTGTCTCTCTCTCTCTGCCTGTCTCTCTCTCTCTGCCTGTCTCTCTCTCTCTCTGCCTGTCTCTCTCTCTCTGTCTCTGTCTCTCACTGTCTCTCTCTCTCTGTCTCTGTCTCTCTCTCTGTCTCTCTCTCTCTGTCTCTGTATCTCTCTCTCTCTGCCTGGCTCTCACTCTCTCTTTATCACTTCCCCCTGGCGGGTGTTTATTCTCCCACAGTCGCATGCCTGCTCTTCTAATCATACCCCTTTCTTCCCCCGTGAATAGGATACTCATAATGGACATTAATTCGGTCCATGTGTATATATTAGGACCTAAGAACTGATTGAATTGTTCCGCCAGTCCTAAGGGGTCTTCCATTAACGTACATAGATATATATTTTTTTAATGCTCTATATTCTTGCGTGTTCTTGATAAGTATGTACCGGTCAGGCAGGGAGGAAGGTGCCGAGCGAGGGAACCGTGGTTTACCAAAGAAGTGGAATCTCTTGTTAAGAGGAAGAAGGAGGCCTATGTGAAGATGAGGTGTGAAGTTTCAGTTGGGGCGATGGATAGTTACAAGGTAGCGAGGAAGGATCTAAAGAGAGAGCTAAGACGAGCAAGGAGGGGACATGAGAAGTATTTGGCAGGAAGGATCAAGGAAAACCCAAAAGCTTTCTATAGGTATGTCAGGAATAAGCGAATGACTAGGGAAAGAGTAGGACCAGTCAAGGACAGGGATGGGAAGTTGTGTGTAGAGTCTGAAGAGATAGGCGAGATACTAAATGAATATTTTTCGTCAGTATTCACTCAGGAAAAAGATAATGTTGTGGAGGAGAATGCTGAGCTCCAGGTAAATAGATTAGATGGCATTGAGGTATGTAGGGAAGAGGTGTTGGCAATTCTGGACAGGCTGAAAATAGATAAGTCCCCGGGACCTGATGGGATTTATCCTAGGATTCTCTGGGAGGCCAGGGAAGAGATTGCTGGACCATTAGCTTTGATTTTTATGTCATCATTGGCTACAGGAATAGTGCCAGAGGACTGGAGGATAGCAAATGTGGTCCCTTTGTTCAAAAAGGGGAGCAGAGACAACCCCGGCAACTATAGACCGGTGAGCCTCACGTCTGTAGTGGGTAAAGTCTTGGAGGGGATTATAAGAGACAAGATTTATAATCATCTAGATAGGAATAATATGATCAGGGATAGTCAGCATGGCTTTGTGAAGGGTAGGTCATGCCTCACAAACCTTATCGAGTTCTTTGAGAAGGTGACTGAACAGGTAGACGAGGGTAGAGCAGTTGATGTGGTGTATATGGATTTCAGCAAAGCGTTTGATAAGGTTCCCCACGGTAGGCTATTGCAGAAAATACGGAGGCTGGGGATTGAGGGTGATTTAGAGATGTGGATCAGAAATCGGCTAGCTGAAAGAAGACAGAGGGTGGTGGTTGATGGGACATGTTCAGAATGGAGTACAGTCACAAGTGGAGTACCACAAGGATCTGTTCTGGAGCCGTTGCTGTTTGTCATTTTTATCAATGACCTAGAGGAAGGCGCAGAAGGGTGGGTGAGTAAATTTGCAGACGATACTAAAGTCGGTGGTGTTGTCGATAGTGTGGAAGGAAGTAGCAGGTTACAGAGGGATATAGATAAGCTGCAGTGCTGGGCTGAGAGGTGGCAAATGGAGTTTAATGTAGAGAAGTGTGAGGTGATTCACTTTGGAAGGAATAACAGGAATGTGGAATATTTGGCTAATGGAAAAGTTCTTGAAAGTGTGGATGAGCAGAGGGATCTAGGTGTCCATGTACATAGATCCCTGAAAGTTGCCACCCAGGTTGATAGGGTGGTGAAGAAGGCCTATGCGGTGTTGGCCTTTATTGGTAGAGGGATTGAGTTCCGGAATCAGGAGGTCATGTTGCAGCTGTACAGAACTCTGGTACGGCCGCATTTGGAGTATTGCGTACAGTTCTGGTCACCGCATTATAGGAAGGACGTGGAGGCTTTGGAACGGGTACAGAGGAGATTTACCAGGATGTTGCCTGGTATGGAGGGAAAATCTTATGAGGAAAGGCTGATGGACTTGAGGTTGTTTTCGTTAGAGAGAAGAAGGTTAAGAGGAGACTTAATTGAGGCATACAAAATGATCAGAGGGTTAGATAGGGTGGACAGTGAGAGCCTTCTCCCGCGGATGGAAATGGCTAGCACGAGGGGACATAGCCTTAAACTGAGGGGTAATAGATATAGGACAGAGGTCAGAGGTAGGTTCTTTACGCAAAGAGTAGTGAGGCCGTGGAATGCCCTACCTGCTACAGTAGTGAACTCGCCAATATTGAGGGCATTTAAAAGTTTATTGGATAAACATATGGATGCTAATTGTATAGTGTAGGTTAGATGGCTTTTGTTTCGGTGCAACATCGTGGGCCGAAGGGCCTGTACTGCGCTGTATTGTTCTATGTTCTATGTTCTATGACTTCTCCTGAATTTAAAGGAGAATTTACAAATCCTACTTCTCCCTCTCCAATAGGGACTTCCCGAAGGGGGTTCATTTGTGTTATTTCTGGTTCCTTTCCCTGTCCTTTCGTGGATCTTAATATCATTTTAGTCTCTCCTTTTTCAGGGACTTTCTCTGATTTGCCTTTATTCATTTGTTGGTCATTTGGCGAGTCCTTGTCGTTTGACTTATTCTTATAAGGGGGTGGCAAATTATCTAGGACTTCCCATTGTTTAAGAGGGGCTGTGGGAACGTCTTCGCCCTGTGGGATTAATGGATATATTCGGGTGGCGTTCCTGCTGGGAAGCCAACAACTCGCGTAACTTACTTCTTTATCCGAACAGGGGCCGAAATTCTCCTACCCGTCCCGCCACATTTCTGCCCTGACCGGCCGGCGGGAGTCTCCGTACAACCGGCCGGTCAATGGGGTTTCCCATTGTGGGGTAGCCCCACGCCGTCGGGAAACCCCCGGGCGCCGGCAAAACGGAGACTCCCGCCGGCGGAGAATGTCGCCCAGGGTCTTTTATCATTGACATATATATTCAAAATTTGGCACACCCAATCTTCGTCCGAACCGTATTTCGGCCAAAAGACTGAGGGTTTACGGATTGCTTCTTTTACCCATATGAAGCAACAAAATTTTATCATTGTTTTCCTGTCCTTATTTTTTGTACAACTCTCAAAATCCCAATTCACTAACATCCGACCCACTGGACTTTCTGGTGGGATATTCTTAGCGATTTTCTTATTGGCGCCGTCTCCTTGTTTCGAGTTTTTACTTCCCATTGTAATGTACTCAACCTCCACTTATTTCTAAGTAAAGTGTCTAGTTATGACTGGTCCGTCAAAACAATCACAATTCTGAAAGTCCTTATATCATCAATCCGCCCATACACTTATACGGATGTCCAGATATAAACTCCAGAGTCCTTATATCATCAATCCGCCCATACACTTATCCGGATGTCCAGATATAAACTCCAGAGTCCTTATATCATCAATCCGCCCACACACTTATCCGGATGTCCAGATATAAACTCCAGAGTCCTTATATCATCAATCCGCCCAGACACTTATCCGGATGTCTAGATATAAACTCCAGAGTCCTTATATCATCAATCCGCCCATACACTTATACGGATGTCTAGATATAAACTCCAGAGTCCTTATATCATCAATCCGCCCATACACTTATACGGATGTCTAGATATAAACTCCAGAGTCCTTATATCATCAATCCGCCCAGACACTTATCCGGATGTCCAGATATAAACTCCAGAGTCCTTATATCATCAATCCGCCCACACACTTATCCGGATGTCCAGATATAAACTCCAGAGTCCTTATATCATCAATCCGCCCACACACTTATCCGGATGTCCAGATATAAACTCCAGAGTCCTTATATCATCAATCCGCCCACACACTTATCCGGATGTCTAGATACAAACCCAAGTCAACAAGGTAATACTTAAAAGTCGCTTTTCTTACCGTGCTCCGTGCACAGAGTTGCCTGACTTTCACTTCCACGGCGTGCCTGCCACTATAATCCGTTATTTGCTTCTTCAGAATGACTACCCTAGGAACGTGTTCAGTTGACCGTGGGTGACTACTCAAGACAAAGTACGGACCGTTTAAATAACGGGACGCGTCTTCTCGGTTCCTCTTGAGCCGCCCCCCTTGATCAATGAAGGTGGTCCCGGAAGAGCATCCGCTCACTTGATAATAATTTACACTTAGTCAAATTCAGAAGAAGTATTTATTTCAATTGATCTTGCAAGAATGGGTGCCGCCGGTAAACAATAGCAGACACACAGAATTCATACAGCATCACCTGTTATATACGAAAAGAGCAGCTTCCTTATCAGTGATTCCTTATTTGGACTTGTTATGTTCATTTTGTCTTCCCCCTTGCATAGTGGTTTCTGTTAGCTCCTGGTATATCCTTGGACCGTCAATTAAAAGATAAGAATGAGGCCCCCTGCTTGCACCTGCTGTCTTCCCCCTTGCTTAGTGGTTTCTGTTATTGTACATCCCGTTCTTCCCCGAAGGTCAGTCCTGTACATAGTTACAACAACTTGCTCACTGTAGCTTACACAGAACTTGGCATTTTACTTTCCCATCAAGCCCTATTGTTGACAACATCTTAATTGTGAACCAGAGTTATACATGTAAAAACAACATAAAATGCTCATTTCTCATAGAAGGCTTCTAAATGTTATTATGATGCCCTCAGAAGGAGGGGAGATGGAGGTGGTAGTAGCGATGGATGCGGAGAAGGCTTTTGATCGGGTGGAGTGGAATTACATGTGGGAGGCGCTGGGAAGGTTTGGGTTTGGTGAAGGCTTTATTGACTGGGTGCGGTTGCTCTATCAGGCACCAGTAGCGAGTGTGCGTACGAACAGGCTGAGGCCGGGGTATTTTAAACTACACCGAGGGACGAGGCACGGATGTCCCCTCACCCCATTACTGTTTGCTCTGGCCATAGAGCCATTGGCCATGGCGTTAAGAGCCTCTAGGAACTGGAAAGGGGGGAGGGGGAGGGGGGGCATCGGGTCTCGCTCTACGCAGATGACCTGCTCTTGTACATTTCGGACCCGCTGGAGGGGTTTGGGGAAGTAATGCGAATCTCGGGGGAATTTGGCAATTTTTGGGGGTATAAATTGAACATGGGGAAAAGCGAGATGTTCGCGAACCAGGCAAGAGGACAGGAGAAGAGACTGGGAGAGCTGCCGCTTAGAATGGTAGGGAAGAGCTTTTGATATCTGGGAATCCAGGTGGCCCGGGAATGGGAGGCACTGCACCAGTTAAACCTATCCCGGCTCGTAGAACAAATGGAAGGGGACTTTAAGAGATGGGACATGCTCCCGCTATCACTGGTGGGGAGAGTACAGACCGTGAAAATGACGGTCCTCCCCAGATTTCTGTTTGTCTTTCAGTGCCTCCCCATCTTCACCCCAAAGGCCTTTATCAAGCGGGTGAATAACATTATTTTGGGCTTTGTGTGGGCGAGTAAAACCCTGCGAGTGAAGAAAGTGTTGCTGGAGTGCAGTCGGGGGGAGGGTGAGTTGGCGCTGCCGAACTTCTGCAATTACTACTGGGCGGTTAATATAGCCATGATTAGGAAGTGGGTAGTGGGGGGGGGAGGGGGGGGGGGGGGTGTCGGCATGGGAGCGTATCGAGGCGGCGTCATGTAAAGACACCAGTTTGGGTGCACTGATAACGGCACCTCTGCCGTTCTCGCCAGCCCTATATTCCACAAGTTCGATGGTAGTGGCGGTTCTGAGGATCGGGGGCAATGGAGGAGATATAAGAGAGTGGAGGGAGCATCGATTTGGACCCTGATTTATAATAACCACAGGTTTGTACCGGGTAGGTAGATGATGGGTTCTGGAGTTGGCAAAGGACAGGAATTAGAAGGTTGGGGGATCTATTTATAGATGGGAGCTTTCCCAGCTTGAAAGCTTTGGAGGATAAATTTAAATTGCCAGCAGGGAATGGTTTTAGGTATTTGCAGGTGCGAGACTTCCTGAGAAAACAGGTGCTGGCATTTCCGCTGCTGCCGCCACGGGGAATACAGGATAGAGTAGTTTCCATTACCTGGGTGGGCGAGGGGAAGGTATTGGATATTTACCAGGAGCTTGAGGGCAAGTGGGAGGATGAGCTAGGAGGAGAGATAGAGGCGGGCCCATGGGCGGATGCCCTAAGCAGGGTTAATACCTCCTCATCATGCGCCAGGCTTAGCCTGATACAATTTAAGGTAGTTCACCGGGCACACGTGACAGCGGCTAGGATGAGTAAGCTCTTCGGGGTTGAGGATGTTTGCTGGGGACGCCCAGCAAATCATGTCCACATGTTTTGGGCATGCCTGAAGCTTAGAGAGTTTTGGCAGGGTTTTGCAAATGCAATGTCCGCGGTGCTAAAAACACGGGTGGTGCCGATTCCGGAGGTAGCAATTTTTGGAGTGTTGGAAGATCCGGGAGTTCAGGGGGCGAAAGAGGCTGACGTCTTGGCCTTTACCTCCCTAGTAGCCCGGAGACGGACCTTGGTAATATGGAGGGACTGGAAGCCCCCGAGTGTAGAGACCTGGGTTAGTGACATGGCTGGTTTCTCAGCCTCGAGAAAATAAAGTTCTCCCGGAGGTGGCAGCCGTTCGTCGACTTTCTCGGGGAAAATTCAAATGTCAGAAGATGCAGTATTCCAAGGGGTGGGGGCGGGCGGATTGTTGTTGTATGGTTGAGGTGCGTGAAGATTGGGCTGGGGGGAGGAAATGTTTATTTTCCATGTTGATATCATTGTTTATGTTACTGTCATAAAAATTTTCAAATACCTCAATAAAATATTATTTTAAAAATACTGGGCGGTATTCTGTGGGAATTGGCAGGGCGGGCAACTCCGGCGTGAAGGAATGGCGTGAACCACTCCGGCATCGGGCCGCCCCGAAGGTGCAGAAGGGGCTTGGCACCATGCCAACCAGCGCCGAAGGGCCTCCGCCGGCCGGCGCGAGTTGGCGCATGCGCGGGAGCACTAGCGTGTGCTGGCGTCATCCCAGCGCATGCACAGGGGGGTTCATCTCCGCATCGGCCATCACGGAGGCTGACAGCAGCCGACGCGGAGGAATAGAGTGCCCCCACGGCACAGGCCCTCCCGTGGGGGCATCCCCCGGGGCCAGATCCCCCTGCGCCCCCCCCCCGAGGATCCCGGAGGCCGCCTGCGGAGCCAGGTCCCGCCGGTAAGTATCTATTCTAATTTACGCCGGCAGGACCCCCCGAAAACGGGCGGCCACTTGGCCCATTGCGGGCCGGAAAATTACAGGGGGGCCGCTGCCAGCGGCCACCAACCGGCGCAGCGCGATTCCCGCCCCCGCCAAATCCCCGGCGCCGGAGAATTCGGCAGCCGGCAGGGGTGGGATTCGCAGGGGCGGGATTCACACTGCCCCCCACCCCCCCCGGCAATTCTCCGTCCCGGCGGGGGGGTCAGAGAGTCCCGCCCACTGCTTCCTCACAGTGCCAGGGACCCAGGTTCGATTCCAGCCTTCGGTGACTCTGTGTGGAGTTTGCATGTTCTCTCGTGGCTGCGTAAGGTTCCTCCAGTTTCTTTCCACAGTGCAGGTTAGGTAGGGTGACGGGGATCAGGCGAGAAATGGGTCGAGGTAGGGTGCTCTTTCAGAGGGTTGGTGCAGACCCAATGGGCTGAATGGCCTCCTTCTGCATTACAGCGATTCTATGGATTGGAGTTTAAAAGAAGAGAAGTAATCTTGCTGAAGCATATAGGATCCTGAGGAACTTGACAAGGTAGATGTTGAAAAGATATTTTCTCTTATGAGAGAGCATAAACCAGGAAACACAGTTTCAAATAAGGAGTCCCTTATTTAAGATGAATATGAAAATATTATTTTTTCTTTCAGAGGTTCATGGAATTCCCAATCCCCAAAGAACAGTGTCAATAACCACCTCTCATCACTTTGCTGATGACCGTGAGGAGGCTGATGGGGTGGTAATTGGCTGGATTGGAATTGTCCTGCTTTCGGTGGACTGGACAGGACATATTTGGGCAATTAATTGTTGGGTAGATACCTGTGTTGTGGCTGTACTGAAACAGCTGTTTATTCCTTTCATTGTGTCAGTTCTGAGACTCATATACGTTAATCTTTGCTGCATGTACACAAATTATTCTGTTTTTATTTCAATTTTTTGAAACAAAACGCTTAAGATAGATAATAAAAATGCTCCAGCTACAATTACTACAGAGGTTAGGCCGATGAACTTTGCTGCAAGTCTTCTGGCTGAAGTTTGACCTGGATCAAAGAAAAGCAAGGAAATGGTTAACCAAAAAACAAAAGTTTCCAATGCACAATTACATGTACTGAAATTGTGTCTGTAAATTGTGGATGAACTAAAGCCTCCATTCCCTCTTGTGTTTCCATTTTACAGAGTAGGAAGGAACCAGATTATTATGGCGGAGGGAATCAATAATTAAGTGAATGCCAAGTGAGAGGTATGCTGTTTACATTCTTAGTAGGACGTGGTGAGGGCATACACATGGTCCTAGCTCTCTGGATAGTTAGTCATGCACACATTTTACAATATATTAATACAATGGTTAGGTGGATTGGCCATGATAAATTGCTCTTAGTGTCCAAAATTGCCCTTAGTGTTGGGTGGGGTTACTGGGTTATGGGGATAGGGTGGAGGTGTTGATCTTGGGTAGGGTGCTCTTTCCAAGAGCCGGTGCAGACTCGATGGGCCAAATGGCCTCCTTCTGCACTGTAAATTCTATGATCAATGCTATTGGGCTGCAATGGTTATGATTTTTCTTCAAGTAATAACACTCCTTTTTTCATTATGCTAGATCATAGCTACTCTGCTAAAGGGTTTTGAATGGTGAACAAAACAAAACTTTACGTGGGGACGAAGGGCAGGACTTTCCAGCCCTGCCTGCCGCTGGGACTGTCTGCCCCACTGAAAGTCAGTGATCCTTTGGTTGGGCTGCCAACTCTCCTGCAGTGGGTCCCACCAAAATGGGGCTGGAAAATCCCAGCTTAAATTACACAGTTAATTAAACTAACATAGCAGTCAGATTTATTCAGGTAACGGAAATGCTGCTTCAGCAGTCAAATGGTTAATTATTTTCCATTAAAAGCGATCAGTGTTACAAACTGACCTGTGGCCCTGATGTTCACTTCCTGCTCATCAATTCCATATTTATTGGTAGCTCTACATTTAGAATCATAGAATTTACAGTGCACAAGGAGGCCATTTGGCCCATCGAGTCTGCACCGGCCCTTGGAAAGAGCACCCGACTTAAGCCCACACCTCCAACCTATCCCCGTAAACCAACCTAAACTTTTGGACACTAAGGGGCAATTTATCACGGCCAATCCACCTAACCTGCACATCTTTGGACTTTGGGAGGAAACCGGAGCACTCGGAGGAAGCCCACGCACACACGGGGAGAAAGTGCGAACTCCACATTCGTCATCCAAGGTCATCCGAGGCTGACCCTGGGACCCTGGAGCTGTGAGGCAGCAGTGCTAACCACTGTGCTTCTGTGCCACCCATATAATGTTCCTTTATGTTCTGATATTGTGTGGGAAATACGGAGGACTCCAGGGGAACCAATCTCAAAACGAGGTATTAAACTGAAGCCTTTAATAGACTAGAACTGTTCCCCAGCAGCTTCGGTACAGAATGAGGGCTGCTGGGACGGCCCGGGTTCTTATACCCCGCCTGTCAGGGCGGAGCTACATACAAAACAGCCAAGAGTAAACTCCTAGGTTTAACCAATGGTCTTCAGCCTCTCGGGTACTGCAATACCTGATAATACCACACTGTGGAAACTATATTCTGATAGCTGAGAAGGAGATTTTGGTGCTGGTGTTGAACCAACTTTAATTGTTTCCAAACTGTTATAACCATAACACATTGTGATTGGCCCCACTTCCCCGTCACTATGACAATTGATGCCCAGCCATGTACTGCAGTTCACTGAGCTGCCAACACCTCGCACCATGGACCGGCACTGTGTGGATTCACAGCTGTACCTCTCCTCCTGCAGTGTTATTGCTCGGACAGTCTGGGCAAACAGAGTGGGAGGAAGGTGCTTCTACACACAAAGAGGAACAAGAGGAAGAGAGTGTCACTCTGGATCACTCGTACTCATGTCCCAGAGGCTAGTTACAGAGCAGCATTGTTAGAGGCTGGGAGTGGTTTATCCATTTGTCCCTTCATCAGCAAGGATGGAGTGGAACAGGAAACTTAATCAAAATAAATAAATAACAGAATGTTGTAACACAATGTGACCCTCTGGATCAAATTGGAGTGACTGAAATGCTGTTTCAATCCTCAAAAGATTAATTATTTATTCATTGAATTCTGACCAAGAAACAAACTGACCTGTGACCCTGATGTCCACTTCCTTCTCTTCAATTCCATATCGATTGGTTGCTCTACATTTATAAACTCCTTGATGTCCTGATGTTGCGTGGGAAATACGGAGGACTCCAGGGGAACCAATCTCAACATTGCTGCTGTTACTGGGATCTTCCCACTTTAATGTAGGTGTGGGATTTCCATTGGAATTGCAGATCATTGTAACCTCATCACCTTTCCTGACGGTTACTGGAAACCCTGACACAGTTTTGTTATTTACTGATATGGTTGTGTCTCCTGGTTTATCTGGAAAAGAAATGTGAAACAATATGAAAATGGGAAGGTGATTGGAGAATCAGCACAGCAGGGGTGGGACACAAGTTCAGCCCCATTGCCAGTGAGTTCCCAATTCCAGCCGTGTCAGTGTGGGACACATTCCACACTTTGTACAGAAACCGAAGCCGGGAAACTCAATGGTGCTAAACGGCACCTCAGATGCAATATGGTGCTGGGAGTGCACAGCCCATCATATTGGATCGAGCTGCTCCTTCGGCATCCAGAACAGCGACTGGAGCTATTTAAAACAATGCATTTAATATTCTTTTTTAAAAAATATTTCTTTATTCTCCTGCTTTTTCACATTTTCTCCCAAATTTACACCCACCAACAATAAACAATAATCAGTAACAAATATGTCAATCCCCATATCAATAACCACGATCCCATCCTCTCACCAAACCCAAAACATTCGCCCACATGTTCACATAAACAAATGACAAAAAGTAATCAGGAATCACCCATAGCCACCATTAACAGCCCCTCCCCTCCCCCAACCCTCCCCCCCCCCCCAACTAATGTTCAATGTTATCCAGTTCTTGAAAGTGCATAATGAATAATGCCCATGAATTGTAGAACCCCTCCATCCTTCCCCTCAGCTCAAACTTAACCTTCTCAAGAGTCAAGAATTCCAACAGTTCCCCGCGCCACGCCGGGGCACTGGGTGGAGAGGTTGCCCTCCAACCCATCAGGATCCGCCTTCACCGATCAACGAGACGAAGGCTACAACATCTGTCTCCGTTCCCGTTTCTAACACTGGCTAGTCCGACACCCCGAATATGACCTTCCAGGGGCCCGGGTCCAGTTTCACGTGCACCACTTTAGAAATTACCCTAAAAACCTCCTTCCAGTAATCCTCTAGCTTTGGACAGGACCAAAACATATGAACGTGATTAGCTGCCCGCCCCCCCCCCCCCCCCCCCCCCCCCCCCCCCCGCGCAATGTTCACACATATCTTCCACTCCTTCAAAGAATCGGATCATCCTCGCCCTTGTGAGAACAAAGAACAAAGAAATGTACAGCACAGGAACAGGCCCTTCGGCCCTCCAAGCCCATGCCGACCATGCTGCCCGACTAAACTACAATCTTCTACACTTCCTGGGTCCGTATCCCTCTATTCCCATCCTATTCATGTATTTGTCAAGATGACCCTTAAATGTCACTATCGTCCCTGCTTCCACCACCTCCTCCGGTAGCAAGTTCCAGGCACCCACTAACCTCTGTGTAAAAAACTTGCCTCGTACATCTACTCTAAACCTTGCCCCTCTCACCTTAAACCTATGCCCCCTAGTAATTGACCCCTCTACCCCGGGGAAAAGCCTCTGACTATCCACTCTGTCTATGCCCCTCATAATTTTGTAGACCTCTATCAGGTCGCCCCTCAACCTCCTTCGTTCCAGTGAGAACAAACCGAGTTTATTCAACCGCTCCTTATGGCTAATGCCCTCCATACCAGGCAACGTTCTGGTAAATCTCTTCTGCACCCTCTCTAAAGCCTCCACATCCTTCTGGTAGTGTGGCGACCAGAATTGAACACTATCCTCCAAGTGTGGCCTAACTAAGGTTCTATACAGCTGCAACATGACTTGCCAATTCTTATACTCAATGCCCCGGCCAATGAAGGCAAGCATGCCGTATGCCTTCTTGACTACCTTCGCCACCTGTGTTGCCCCTTTCAGTGACCTGTGGACCTGTACTCCTAGATCTCTCTGACTTTCAATACTCTTGAGGGTTCTACCATTCACTGTATATTCCCTACCTGCATTAGACCTTCCAAAATGCATGACCTAACATTTGTCTGGATTAAACTCCATCTGCCATCTCTCCGCCTAAGTCTCCAAACAATCTAAATCCTGCTGTATCCTCTGACAGTCCTCATCGCTATCCGCAATTCCACCAACCTTTTTGTCGTCTGCAAACTTACTAATCAGACCAGTTACATTTTCCTCCAAATCATTTATATGTACTACAAACTACAAAGGTCCCAGCACTGATCCCTGTGGAACACCACTGGTCACAGCCCTCCAATTAGAAAAGCATCCTTCCATTGCTACTCTCTGCCTTCTATGACCTAGCCAGTTCTGTATCCACCTTGCCAGCTCACCCCTGATCCCGTGTGACTTCACCTTTTATACTAGTCTACCATGAGGGACCTTGTCAAAGGCCTTACTGAAGTCCATATAGACAACATCCACTGCCCTACCTGCATCAATCATCTTTGTGACCTCCTCGAAAAACTCTATCAAGTTAGTGGGACACGACTCCCCTTCACAAAACCATGCTGCCTCTCACTAATACGTCCATTTGCTAACAAATGCGAGTAGATCCTGTCTCGAAGAATTCTCTCCAGTAATTTCCCTACCACTGAAGTAAGGCTCACCGGCCTGTAGTTCCCTGGATTATCCTTGCTACCCTTCTTAAACAGAGGAACAACATTGGCTATTCTCCAGTCCTCCGGGACATCACCTGAAGACAGTGAGGATCCAAAGATTTCTGTCAAGGCCTCAGCAATTTCCTCTCCAGCCTCCTTCAGTATTCTGGGGTAGATCCCATCAGGCCCTGGGGACTTATCTATCTTAATATTTTTTAAGACGCCCAACACCTCGTCTTTTTGGATCTCAATGTGACCCAGGCTATCTACACACCCTTCTCCAGACTCAACATCTACCAATTCCTTCTCTTTGGTGAATACTGATGCAAAGTATTCATTTAGTACCTCGCCCATTTCCTCTGGCTCCACACATAGATTCCCTTGCCTATCCTTCAGTGGGCCAACCCTTCCCCTGGCTACCCTCTTGCTTTTTATGTACGTGTAAAAAGCCTTGGGATTTTCCTTAACCCTATTTGCCAATGACTTTTCGTGACCCCTTCTAGCCCTCCTGACTCCTTGCTTAAGTTCCTTCCTACTTTCCTTATATTCCACACAGGCTTTGTCTGTTCCCAGCCTTTTAGCCCTGACAAATGCCTCCTTTTTCTTTTTGACGAGTCCTACAATATCTCTCGCTATCCAAGGTTCCCGAAAATTGCCGTATTTATCCTTCTTCTCACAGGAACATGCCGGTCCTGAATTCCTTTCAACTGACACTTGAAAGCCTCCCACATGTCAGATGTTGATTTGCCCTCAAACATCCGCTCCCAATCTATGTTCTTCAGTTCCCGCCTAATATTGTTATAATTAGCCTTCCCCCAGGAAGGTGTGCTCTGTATACCACCTTCAGCTGTATCAGCCCGAACCTCGCGCACGAGGTGGAGGCATTCACTCTCCGGAGCACCTCACACCAGAACCCCTCCTCCATATCCTCTCCCAACTCTTCCTCCCACTTTGCTTTGATCCCTTCCCATTGTGCCTTCTCCTCTCCCAAAATAGCTCCATAAACCGCTGACACTACCCCCTTCTCCAGTCCCCCTGTCGTCAGCACCTCCTCCTGCAATGTGGAGGCCGGCTCCTCCGGGAGGTTCTGTATCTCCTTTCTGGCAAAATCTCGAACCTGCATGTATCTAAACATTTCCACCTGCTCCAGCCCATACTTCGCTTCCAGCTCCTTCAATCCTGCAAACCGCCCCCTATGAAACAAATCTTTCAGTGTCTTAATGCCCTTCTCCTCCCATTTCCGAAAACTTCCATCCCACCTCCCTGGCTCAAATCTGTGGTTCCCCGGAATCGGCATTTCCCTAGACCCTGCCCCCAACCCGAAATATTGGAGAAACTGCCTCCAAATTCTCAATGAAGCTATTATTACCGGACTCCCTGAGTACTTCCCTGGGGCTATCGGGAGCGGCGCTGTTGCTAGTGCTTTCAATCCCGACCCCCTGCACAAACTCTCCTCCATTCTGACCCACTGGGAATCAACCCCTCTTACCCAGCTCCGCACCTTCTCCACATTCGCCGCCCAGTAGTAATACATCAGGTTCGGAAGACCCAAACCCCCTGCCTGCCTTACCCTTTGTAGTAGCATCTTTCTAACTCTGGCCACCTTCCCGCCCCATATGAACGACGTAATCCTTCCCTCAATCTCTCTACATTTAATATTCTAAATAGGATTTTATTGTCTCTGTATAAACCTTTTGTGACATTGCAGTGTCCCAGTGTTGGAGTGATAAACTCACGCAGCAACTCCTGGTGCTACCAGGCAGCACTGGGCTTTTCACCAGCACTATTTAAAGGACTTATCCAGTACTTACAGGTTAGATGCTAGTTGGTCATTGAAGCTGATGATTAACATGTGAACATTCTGCAGCTCTTTTTCTGTCTGTGGAAACTATATTCTGATTGCTGAGAAGGAGATTTTGGTGCTGGTGTTGCACCAACTTGGATTATTTCCAAACTGTTATAACCATAACACATTGTGATTGGCCCCACTTCCCCGTCACTATGACAATTGATGCCCAGCCATGTACTGCAGTTCACTGAGCTGCCAACACCTCGCACCATGGACCGGCACTGTGTGGATTCACAGCTGTACCTCTCCTCCTGCAGTGTTATTGCTCGGACAGTCTGGGCAAACACAGAGCGGGAGGAAGGTGCTTCTACACTGTAATGACCTCCAATTGGCATTATTGGTTATCCAATTGGAGTATGAGCTCCCTCAATGATAGCTCATTGAAGGGCTCCATAGAAGCACCTGTGTAGGCTTTGTGAGGCAGTCTTAAGTTGACTGGAATGCTAGCAGCACTGTTTGGAGCTGCTCCTGTATATAGTTATTGCAAATAAATACTGATGTAGTGACGGTACCCCTGCCTCCTGTGGATTATTACAGTGGCGACGAGGTAAACAAAGAACCTTGCGGAGACCAGCTGCCGCACTCGGAGGGTAAGGCTTGCTATTTCAAAATTGCCGTTTTTTGGAAGGTTAGATGCATTCGACCCGATTATTGTGGACTGGTCCCAGTATGTGGAGAGAATGTGTTACTTCTTCCAGGCCAATGAGATAATGCAGGAAGAAAGGAAACTGGTTATCCTGCTGTCGGCGTGCGGATCCTCAGCCTTCGCCATTATACGTAGTCTAACTTATCCCGATACCCCTCTTACCCAGCTCCGCACCTTCTCCACATTCGCCGCCCAGTAGTAATACATCAGGTTCGGAAGACCCAAACCCCCTGCCTGCCTCCCCCTCTGTAGTAGCACCTTTCTAACTCTGGCCACCTTCCCTCCCCAAATGAACGATGTAATCCTTCCCTCAATCTCTCTACATTTAATATACTAAATAGGATTTTATTCTCTTTGTATAAACCTTTTGTGACATTGCAGTGTCGGAGTGATAAACTCACGCAGCAACTCCTGGTGCTACCAGGCAGCACTGGGCTTTTCACCAGCACTATTTAAAGGACTTATCCAGTACTTACAGGTTAGATGCTAGTTGGTCATTGAAGCTGATGATTAACATGTGAACATTCTGCAGCTCTTTTTCTGTCTGTGGAAACTATATTCTGATTGCTGAGAAGGAGATTTTGGAGGTGGTGTTGCACCAACTTTGATTTTTTTTCTGAACAGTTACAACCATAACACATTGGGCTGGATTCTCCGATTCTGAGACTACGTCCCCACCCCAGCGTGAAAACGGTGGTCTTTTACGGCAGGAAAACTGGTGCAAAACAGCCACTGATTCACCACTATGCTAGAGATAGCAGGGAGACAGCGTAGAGCTATAGCTGGCAATACGTCCCTCAGCATCTCTGGTTTCGTGGCTGCGAATGCGCACGGCGGAGGCCTGCAGCTGCCGCGCCATACTCCATGGCGAACTCCGACCACAAACCTGGACCGCAAAAGTAGTGCATCCCTCCGGCTGCTCGTGCGCCCCAGACCGCCTGCCTATAGTGACCCCAGCCCCAAATACATCCCCCCTTGCCCGCCGAGTCCGCAGCCACCACGCGAGCTTCCCGGATGGTGTGAGCACACGTAACCCATGCCATCGGGAACTCGGCCGGTCTGCAATGGAGCATTGCGGGGTGAGCCTCCGAGGCCGTGGATAATCGCCGCGGCAAAATCCTATTCCTGGGGCAGAGAATCCAAAATTCGGTGCCGCTCCCGATATGGGTGTCAAAACGGATTCTCCGCCCCGGCGCCGAATGCGATTTTCACGTCGGGGTGCAGAATCCAGCCCAATGTGTTTGGCGCAAGCAGAGCTGGTCCCAGTCACAGGTGGGCATGGCTGATGCACTGCAGAGCATGGCCCGGTCACTGGGATATGTGTCCCAGTCACTAAGGAGCATCGCCTAGGAGGCGACACGATGGTGCAGTCTATGGGAACTGGCAGAACAAGATGATGCAGGGGCAACTGGCTGCCCCTCCGTCCCAGGGCCCTATGGGCACTGACTGGGAGGAGTGCTGGGTGCCAACCCGGACCTGTCCCATGGTGGCCACCAGCACTCCCGTGTTCCACTCCCCTGATGTGGCCACGTCAGCACACGGGACTGGGCGGGTAAGGCTGTGCATGTGACGTCGATAAGTGACCCGGGGCCATCCGGCCCCAGAACTCCCAGCGGATGTCCGCCATTGGCATCAAAGGACACTAGACGAGGTAAGCAGCTGGCTGCCTCCATCTCAGATGTGCATCCTGGGGACACACCTAGATGTTGTGGTAGAGCTAGGAGGGTCAGACACGTTGAGCAACATTGAAGGCACCGGTGTAGTGGGAGGGGTTGGTCAGCAATGGGATATTGTATAGCCCATTAAACAATCTTTGGCACAAACATTATGATGCCTCTGTCACTTTCTTCCGCAATGCGGGCTGACTTCCGGACCCTTTGCGTACCTCTCCAGGCAACCCCGCTCCCTGTGGCACACAAGCACCGTGGTGGTGCCCCGGGAGCTGCGGCCATCCCCTGGGTGTTCGGATGTTGGCTGCTGCGTGTGGTGTTGACCCCCACACAGTGTCCAGGCATCAAGGTGAAATCGGGATGCTAGGCATTAACTCTCACATGGCCCGCCTACCCACGGGAACCCGCTTGGCATGTGTCAAGTGCTCACTTAACCATGATTGCCTATTCCCTATTCGCGATAGCCTTCAGCCACGCGGCCATAGGCCTCAGCAGTCGGTGGGGGTTATGGGTGATCAGTTTGGCAGATGGGTAGTTGCCCCCGGAATGGGGTTGGGATCCAGGGATTGTCATGGTGGTGCCACGAGCAATTGCCCCCCCAGTGCCTCCCCCCCCCCCCCCCACCCTCATGGTGGCCTACCCCTGCGGATCGTCGCCCACCTCCCGCTGATCACTGGGGTGGCAATCCACCAGGACTGGTCTGTTTGCCTTTGAGCAAAGATTGCTGTTCTCCTCCTCGGCTCCCCACGGACGCCCTTCCGCCAGGTTCACGTACTAATCAGCGCCAGCGTGACCACTTGCTGGGAAGGCCGGTAAATGACAGAAGGCCATTGGATGATGGGTGGCTCTTGTTAATTGTATGGAAATTGGGCTTCAGTGGGGATAATTGATTTCTCGCCACGCTATGGCGAGATTCCAATTTCACCTATGGGAGCAGGCCGGTTGCATTGCAAACCGGCCTGCACGGTAGCACAGTGGTTAGCACAGTTGCTTCACAGCTCCAGGGTCCCAGGTTCGATTCCGGCTTGGGTCACTGTCTGTGCGGAGTCTGCACGTTCTCCCCGTGTGTGCGTGTGTTTCCTCCGGGTGCTCCGGTTTCCTCCCACAGTTCAAAGATGTGCAGGTTAGGTGGATTGGCCATGATAAATTGCTTTTAATGTCCAAAAGAAAAGGTTGGGTGTGGTTGCTGGGTTATGGGGATGGGGTGGAGGGCTTCAGTGGGGTGCTCTTTCCAAAGGGCCGGTGCAGACTTGATGGGCCGAATGGACTCCTTCTGTACTGTAAATTCTATGATTCTATGAAACTGCTTGCGGCCTGGCGCGGTTCCTGCTTTTGAAAATGAAATGAATGAAATGAAAAGTCGCTTATTGTCACAAGTAGGCTTCAATGAAGCTACTGTGAAAAGCCCCTAGTCGCCACATTCCAGCGCCTGTTCGGGGAGGCTGGTACGGGAATTGAACCGTGCTACAGGTCTGCCTTGGTCTGCTTTCAAAGCCAGCGATGTAGCCCAGTGAGCTAAACCAGCCCCTGGCCTCTCCCGCTACTCATCGGCCTCGTTATGCTTGAGCGAGAGTGCAACGAGGCCGGAAGATCGTGCCCACAATTTATCTAGTTGAATCGTGCCCTAAAATTGTTGATGTTGATCTTGCGCGTGATTCTCCAGAATAATTTCTAATTTGCTAGCGAGTGGGAATTGTCACGTGTTTCCCGGCGCTCGACCCAGCGAGACTGGCAACGCTATTCAACGTTAATTGGTCCACTTAATGAGGGTTCACTGGCTTCCTTCCCCGAATACCGGTTTGCCAGAGGATTCCCCGGGACCGCGCTCGCATGCCCCCGCGAACAACGTCGAGCAGTACTTGAGCTGTACTTGCTCAGCCAGCTCGCAACAATGGCTCGAAGGAAACCAGCCCCAAGATTCGGCGATACTGACCTGGGGAGGCTCCTGGATGGCGTGGAGGCCAGGAGAGATGTCCTGTTTCCCCGAGGGTCCCTGAGAGTCAGTCACAAGGCAGCCAGTGCTGTCTGGAATGAGGTGGTGGCAACTGTCAACTCGGGCAGTGTGAGCAGGTGGACTGGCCTGTGTCGGAAGAAGGTCAATGGCATACACTGGGCAGCACGGGTGAGTAGACACCAATGTTTCCCCCCCCCCCCCCCAAGAGACTCACAACCCTCTCTCCACCCTCTTTCAATCCTCCTTCCACCCACCCCCTCCTCTGTGAACCATGCGTGTGACTAACGATGCCCTCTCTGTGTCTCCTCAAGAAAAGCTCTCCCATAATCGCCTAGAAAGGGCCCAGACTGACGGGAGGGTGCCAGACTTGAGAATCCTCACCACCTTCGAGGAGCAGGCCCTGGAGGTGGCTGGTGTGGCTGAGGACAGAGGGGTCACCCTCGCGGAGGCTGGTGGACGCTGCAGAGGTGAGGAACCACCGGGCCCCACCCGGAGGACCTGTCAAACGTGAGTTGTTATTGCCATACTGACTGACCCATCCCTCGCACTGACCACATGTCCATTCTCCCGCAGGTCTTCCCGCCGACAGCGCCGGCCCATCCCGGGCGGCCCCCTCTCCTGCGTCCCAGGAGACCACCTCGAACCTGCTGCCCCTTCGTCCTAGGGTGAACCCCAGGGCCGTAGGGGCACCAACCAGGAGGAGGGGACGCTGAGTTCCAATCCGGACCCGTCCCATGGAATGACGATGTGGCCACCAGCTCCCCCGAGTTCCACCCCTCTTATGAGGCTGCACAGCCAGCACACGGGACAGGGTGGCACAGCTGTGCATGTGCCGTCGACCAGTGAGCTGGGTCCTTCCGTCCTCAGAATCCCTAGAGGACACCCACCAGGGGCACTGAAGGTCACGTGATGCGGTAAGCAGCTGGCTGTCCACCTCAGATGTGCATCCTAGGGACACACCTAGATGTAGTAGGAGGGCTAAGCACATCGAGGATCACTGAGGACACTGGGGGAGGGGTGAAGGGTGTGGAGGGGGTACGTAGTGGGTAAGAAGGGTGGGGGAGGGGCAGCACCATCAGGAGCGTGGGGAATTGTCAAACACAATGAACAATTTTGTGCACAACCAATATGATGCCTCTGTTACTTTCCGCAATGTGGACTAACCTCTGAACCCTTTGCCCATCTCTCCAGGCATCTCTTCCTCTCCACGGCACCCAAACCACCCTCCAGCCGTGGACATGTATCCGGAGCCCTGTCCCATCCCCTGGGTGTTCGGATGTTGGCTGCTGTGTGTGTGTGGTGTTGCCTCTTGCACAGTGTCCTTGCATCAAGATGTGATTGGGATGCTCGGCAATGACTCCCACATGCTACATGGCCCGCCCGCCCACGGGAATCCACTTGGGAGCAGCACAGTAACACAGTGGTTAGCACTGTTGCTTCACAGCGGCAGGGACCCAAGTTCGATTCCCCGCTGGGTCGCTGTCTGTGCGGAGTCTGCACGTTCTCCCCGTGTCTGCGTGGGTTTCCTCCGGGTGCTCCGGTTTCCTCCCACAAGTCCCGAAAGACGTGTTGTGAGGTAATTTGGACATTCTGAATTGTCCCTCAGTGTACCTGAACAAGCACTGAAATGTGGTGACTGGGGGATTTTCACAGTAACCTCATTGCAATGTTAATGTAAGCCTACTTGTGACAATAAAGATTATTATTAAAGAGGCCGGAGAATCGTGCCCGAGCAGAATAGAATAACGTGGGGAACTCGCTGACCGAGCCGGCGGGAAACTCCCTGAAAAACAGCTACAAATGAACTCTGAATTTTCGGGGGAGAATTGCAACCATGTTATTTGTTTCCCTCACTGGATTCTCCGCCCCCCCCGCCGGGCCGGTGAATCGCGGGGTTTTTTTTTTTGCGGGGGCGGGAATAGCGCCGCGCCGGTCGGAGGCCGTTGGCAGCGGCCCCCCGGCGAATCTCCGGCCCGCGATAGGCCGAATAGTCGCTCGTTTTCGGCGGGTCCTGCCGGTGTATGTTCCACCAGTCCGTACCTGCGGGACCCGTCTCTGGGGAGCGCGGGGGGATCTAGCCCCGGGGTGGGCCCCCACGGTGGCCTCGCCCACGATCGGGGCCAACTGATCCGTGGGCGGGCCTGTGCCGTGGGGGCACTCTTTCCCTCCGCGCGGGCCGGTGTAACGGTCCGTCATGGGCGGCACGGAGAAGAACCCCCCCTGCGCGTGCACTGGGATGACGCCAGCACACGCTGATGCTCCCGCGCATGCGCCAACTCGTGCCGGCTGACCGAGGCCCTTCGGCACCGGTTGGCACGGTGCCAACCCCGCCGGGGCCAGCCTAGCCCCTGAAGGTGCGGAGGATTCCGCATCTTTGGGTGGCCCGACGGCGGAGTGGTTCATGTCTCTCCTCGGCACTGGTACGGCCCGCCCCGCCGGTTAGGGGAGAATCCCGCAGGTTCTAGAATTTGCATTCTTCTAATTAAAATATATCTCTCACTTGGTGGTTCAATCTCCCAGTTTATCGACCTCCCTGACCAGAACAAACGCAGACCTCGAGCGTGTTCTGATTTCTTTATCTACAAATGTGAACATTTCGCTCATTCTCAGACAGAGAAAACAAACAAATTAGTACACACTCGAGAGGAACTTACAGTGAGCTCGCAGAGTCACAGAGCAGTTTGCGATTGGTTTTGTGCTGTTAGAGCCCAGGTCCACTTCTGCCAAGCAGGTGTACTCCTGTCCATCATCTGACACACTGGCAGTGAAACTGAAGACATTCCTCAATCTTATATCTTCATCCGGGAAACCTTGTTCTCCTGTGGAATTAATCTGAAGAGTCTCACTCCCTCTCAGCCATGTGAGGATGAGTTTATTGTTTGGATAGACCCTCGGACCAATGCACTCCAGACTATACGTTCTGTTAACTTCCAGCACTTCCGGAGGTGAAGTAATGTTTATCTCTCGATCTGTTAAAGGAGAATTACAATTAACAGAATTCACTGAATATATCTGTGTTAAAACCACCATGAGATCATGAGGGCTTATTAAATATGAATTCCCCAGGAGGGGACACAGACCCAGCAGGGGCTCGTGAGACTAGAGGATAAATGCAGGCTCCAGTCTGAGACTGGTCAGATCTATTCTCTCAGTAGGGTCTCCACTGGGAATGAGGTACAAGAATAATTTGTAACTTGTATAGATATGTAAATAAATCCAGTTTATGTTTATGATAGTTTCCTTTGGAGTTATTACAGTCTGGATATTCATATTAGTCTCCTTTCAACATGTGATTCAAATCCAGTTACTGACAAAACTTCCTTCTTAGACAAGTGCGTATGCAGGACTGTGACTCTATGGAGTAAAAATCGTGCGGCAGGATTCTCATTTCTGAGACAAAGTGTTGTCGCAGAATCCATGGACTTCTACGAAAAACTGGTGCCGCACCTGCACCGATTCCGCTACCATTAAGGGGCTAGCACCGGTGCCACGTGGAACACAATTGATTCTAATGCGAAACAGTGCCTCATTCGCCGGCTTCGCAATTGACACCCAAATGCTGACAAGATGAAGCAGCACGAAAACAATTCTCCCCTCCCCTCACACACCATCCCAGCCAACAAGATGGCAGCAAGGAGAACAGCCCCATGGGTGATACTCCCTTAGGTGGGGTGGAAGGCGTTGGTGTCTATTCACTCATGCTGCCTGGTGTAGATCATTGAACTTTTTTCAGCACTGGAGGCCAGTCCTCCTGGTCACACTCCCCGAGATCACAGCTGCCCCAGGCAGCACTGGCTGCCCTACGGCTCACCCTCCTGGGCCCTCGGGGGGGACAGGACATTCCTCCTGGCTTCCAGTGCGTCTAGGCCGAGTGCCAGGAAGCTCGGGGCAATTCCTACACACTACCACACTCCGAAATCAGTTTAGATATAGGGGCTAGGGCTCAAATCTGTCAAATTTGCTTACATTAAACACCTGTTGCCACTGTGGCAACCTGCCCATCTTCGCCCTCCTCTGCATCCTCTCGTCAGATGAGGCCTGGTGTTCCTGTTCCTCCTCCAGCATCTGTGCTGCGTGATGTTGTGGTGGACGCAGCAGGCCTCCACGATGGTGGCGACCCTCAAGAGCATCAAACTAGAGGGCCCCTCCAGAGCGGCCCAGGAACCTGGACCACATCTTCAGGAGGCTGAAGCACCACTCGATCACGGACCAAGTCCTGCATGGGCATCGATGTAGCTGGCCTCCGCGTTTGTCTGTGGCCTCCGGATAGGCTTCATCAGCCATGATCACAGTGGATAACCCCTGACACCCAGGAGTCAACAACCCCAGCCGGGGTGGGGGGCATTCTAAACATGTCAGGAATCGTCAAGTGTGCTTGGGTATCGGGCACAGACGTGGATGATGCGTAGCTGATGGTCACTTATCAGCTGCACATTCATCGAGTGGAACCCCTTTTGGTTTGTGAAGATCAGCCTGTCAGCTGCAGGTCGTAGGGGACATGCATCCTGTCAATCACCCCCTGGACCTGGGGCATCCCGGCAATGGCAGCAAACCCCGCTGCTCGGGCAGCCTGATGGGCTTGGTCCACATTGAAGTGGATGTATTGAGCCGACTGGGCCATATAGGGCCTCCGTGACGGCGTGGATGCTCCTGTGCACCAAGGTCTGTGAGATCCTGGACCGATTCCCCACTCGCTGCACAGACAAACCCCGTCATGTAAAAGTTCAGGACAACCGGGAGACCCCCGCTGTGCCAGGTGTGCCATCGTCTGGTAGATATGTCGCACTGCCCCCCTGCTCAGCCGGAGCCTTCGATGGCATGCCCGGTCTGGCAGGTCCTCAACTGGCAGGTGGTGCCAGTACATATCAGGCCTCAGGTGGGACCTTGGCCTGTTGGGTGGCTCGCTCTCCATCCTGGCGGCTGCCACCTTTCCCTCTGCTGCCCGCTCCGCTGCTGCCCGCTCCGCTGCTGCCCGCTCTGCTGTTGCATGCTCTGCTGCTGCAGCTTACTCCTCCTCCTCGAGCAGACCCTTCATGCCAGCAGCGCGGGTTAAATTCCTGTACCGACCTCCCCGAACAGGCGCTGGAATGTGGCAACTAGGGGCTTTTCACAGGAACTTCATCGAAGCCTACTTGTGAAAATAAGCGATTATGAAAAATGAAAATTGCTTATTGTCACAAGTAGGCTTCAAATGAAGTTACTGTGAAAAGCCCCTAGTCGCCACATTCCGGCGCCTGTTCGGGGAGGCTGGTACGGGAATTGAACCGTGCTGCCCGTAGTCGCTCCTCTCTTTTTCTTCCTTCCTCCTCTCTCTCTCCTTCATCAGTCACCACGCCAGGGTCACTATTTTTAAAAGCACAATTAACCGTGCCGTCGGGAACTCGGCCCATCGGAGGCGGAGCACCGCGGAGGCCCCGGAGATTACCGGGTCGGGCCCACTAATGATATGCAAGTGGTGTCTACTGTACATGCGCTCTGATACGCACTGACGCAGCTGTCAGGGTGACAGAGAATCACGCTGTTGGCATCGGAACCAATTCTCCGCCCAATTGCATTTTGCGATTTTGGCTTCAGCAGATGGAGAATGCTGCCCATGATCTTCCTGCTCCAAGCTCTTCGGCCTCATTCCCTTGCTTCAATTTCAAACAATGACTGTCAATTAAATCAGTACAGTTCAGATCTGACCAGCAACAGGCAACATTAAATCAGATATATCCTGCTTCTCTATAAAGAAGACCTTCTCCTGTCGCTACTTTCCTTTAATGCCAGGTAAGCCAATATGTTAGAGCAAGCCTTTTCACTTACTGTATACTGTGACCACCACTTTCTGCTCAGCTGCGCGATTATTCTGTGATTTACAGATCATATTACATGGTGCTGTAAAATCCCATGCCTGCACACTCGGGAAATAGTCTGTGATCCAATTACTGCCAGTTGTTCTGTTGGGATGTATCCCTGGTTTATATTCCACGTTGATTATTGGGTCTGGACATGTCGTAGTGCAGTTCATCTCTAAAGAAGCTCCAAATTCCACAGCTGGGGGGTTTGTGTTGAGCGTGATCTCAAATCCAGTTACAATTGCTGCTAAGGAAACAAATCACAAAAGATGAAAGAAAAGGAAATACATTTAATGACAGCACTCACCAGTTAACTCCCCACAGTAACTACAGTTTCATTTTGAAACCGTGCACTTTTACAGTGGGAAAGACATGGAAATTTATCATAAACTTTACAGTGCAGAAGGAGGCCATTCAGCCCATCGAGTCTGCACCGGCTCTTGGAAAGAGCACCCTACCCAAGGTCAACACCTCCACCCTATCCCCATAACCCAGTAACCCCACCCAACACTAAGGGCAATTTATCACGGCCAATCCACTTAACCTGCACATCTTTGGACTGTGGGAGGAAACCTGAGCACCCGGGGGAAACCCACGCAGACACGGGGAAAAACGTGCAGACTACACACAGACAGTGACCCAAGCCGGGAATCGAACCTGAGACCCTGGAGCTGTGAAGCAATTGTGCTAATCACCATGCTACCGTGCTGCCCCTGATTAAAATTAAAACTGGATTGCAAAGAAAATAACAGGCGGTGGCTAAGAATTCAAATCCACAAACTGCTTTGAAAAACTGAGACTAATAAATGTGTGTTTGCCTATTGATTAGAGTTTAAACTTCCTGTAAAAGTGTAAGGAGCTGTAAATGGTAGAAGTCTTCATTCAGCCTTGTGTTCAATAAGCAGCATTAGAAAAATACCAAATAATGAGCCAACCATGACTGCAACATGGAAGGCAAACAATAAAATTGTGAAGTTCCTTAGATAGGTTCAAATGAAAAGAAACCTTCAGTTAGTCAAATTATTTTTTACATTTTTATACCTGACTATCTCCACTTTTAGCTAATTCACAATTGGCTCTCGTCCTGGCCAAATGTAGTGATGTATGTTACAACCTCTTAGAGACCAATCGCACTGAATGGTGAATTGTGCTGTCCCTGATACTGAACATGTTAACGTGTTTTTATTTGTGTTTCTCTCCCCCGGCAACTGAGATCACCTGGGGATTTCTCTGAACTGAGGCTTAACCAAAAATTCACTTCTCCCCTTTTCGGAACAAACAGTTTTTCTTTAACTTTAAGGTACTTTTAAAAACATAATTATCTTGTAAAGTTAGTCTTCATGGCATCTCCTCCCTAAAATGAAAAAAACATTTGGACACGGCTTTTCCACAACACCAGCAAAATACAACCAATTTCAATACTGTAAACATTTTAACTACTAACTTATTACAGATTGGAAAGGTAACATTTTCCTCTTTTGTTATATTTCACCATATTCAACATATTGGGTGCTATCTAATCAAATTGCAACAGAGACCCAGGCCGAGCACGTTTAGGCGGGTGTTTTCCAGTGCTAGCAGCGCCAAGAAACATTATGCTATCTATTGGGACTTTGTTGCAATCTGGGTCCTCAGTGGGGAACGCCCTGCCGAGGCCGCACGTTTCCTGTACTCGCTGGAACTCCTCAGTGCTGGAGAAGATCGGGATGCCATTTTTAAATGAATGTTTTGGGTTTGAACAAACAAAGAACAAAGAAATGTACAGCACAGGAACAGGCCCTTCGGCCCTCCAGGCCCGTGCCGACCATGCTGCCCGACTAAACTACAATCTTCTACCCTTCCTGGGTCCGTATCCCTCTATTCCCATCCTATTCATGTATTTGTTAAGATGACCCTTAAATGTCACTATCGTCCCTGCTTCCACCACCTCCTCCGGTAGCGAGTTCCAGGCACCCACTACCCTCTGTGTAAACAACTTGCCTCGTACATCTACTCTAAACCTTGCCCCTCTCACCTTAAAGCTATGCCCCCTAGTAATTGACCCCTCTACCCCAGGGAAAAGCCTCTGACTATCCACTCTGTCTATGCCCCTCATAATTTTGTAGACCTCTATCAGGTCGCCCCTCAACCTCCTTTGTTCCAGTGAGAACAAACCGAGTTTATTCAACCGCTCCTCATAGCTAATGCCCTCCATACCAGGCAACGTTCTGGTAAATCTCTTCTGCACCCTCTCTAAATCCTCCACATCCTTCTGGTAGTGTGGCGACCAGAATTGAACACTCTACTCCAAGTGTGGCCTAACTAAGGTTCTATACAGCTGCAACATGACTTGCCAATTCTTATACTCAATGCCCCGGCCAATGAAGGCAATCATGCCGTATGCCTTCTTGACTACCTTCTCCACCTGTGTTGCCCCTTTCAGTGACCTGTGGACCTGTACTCCTAGATCTCTCTGACTTTCAATACTCTTGAGGGTTCTACCATTCACTGTATATTCCCTACCTGCATTAGACCTTCCAAAATGCATGACCTCACATTTGTCTGGATTAAACTCCATCTGCCATCTCTCCGCCCAAGTCTCCAAATAATCTAAATCCTGCAGTATCCTCTGACAGTCCTCATCGCTATCCGCAATTCCACCAACCTTTTTGTCGTCTGCAAACTTACTAATCAGACCAGTTACATTTTCCTCCAAATCATTTATATGTACTACAAACTACAAAGGTCCCAGCACTGATCCCTGTGGAACACCACTGGTCACAGCCCTCCAATTAGAAAAGCATCCTTCCATTGCTACTCTCTGCCTTCTATGACCTAGCCAGTTCTGTATCCACCTTGCCAGCTCACCCCTGATCCCGTGTGACTTCACCTTTTGTACTAGTCTACCATGAGGGACCTTGTCAAAGGCCTTACTGAAGTCCATATAGACAACATCCACTGCCCTACCTGCATCAATCATCTTTGTGACCTCCTCGAAAAACTCTATCAAGTTAGTGAGACACGACCTCCCCTTCACAAAACCATGCTGCCTCTCACTAATACGTCCATTTGCTTACAAATGATGGTAGATCCTGTCTCGAAGAATTCTCTCCAGCAATTTCCCTACCACTGAACTAAGGCTCACCGGCCTGTAGTTCCCTGGATTATCCTTGCTACCCTTCTTAAACAGAGGAACAACATTGGCTATTTTCCAGTCCTCCGGGACATCTCCTGAAGACAGTGAGGATCCAAAGATTTCTGTCAAGGCCTCAGCAATTTCCTCTCCAGCCTCCTTCAGTATTCTGGGGTAGATCCCATCAGGCCCTGGGGACTTATCTACCTTAATATTTTTAAAGACGCCCAACACCTCGTCTTTTTGGATCTCAATGTGACCCAGGCTATCTACACACCCTTCTCCAGACTCCACATCTACCAATTCCTTCTTTTTGGTGAATACTGATGCAAAGTATTCATTTAGTACCTCGCCCATTTCCTCTGGCTCCACACATAGATTCCCTTGCCTATCCTTCAGTGGGCCAACCCTTCCCCTGGCTACCCTCTTGCTTTTTATGTACGTGTAAAAAGCCTTGGGATTTTCCTTAACCCTATTTGCCAATGACTTTTCGTGACCCCTTCTAGCCCTCCTGACTCCTTGCTTAAGTTCCTTCCTACTTTCCTTATATTCCACACAGGCTTCGTCTGTTCCCAGCCTTTTAGCCCTGACAAATGCCTCCTTTTTCTTTTTGACGAGGCCTACAATATCTCTCGCTATCCAAGGTTCCTGAAAATTGCCGTATTTATCCTTCTTCTCACAGGAACATGCCGGTCCTGAATTCCTTTCAACTGACACTTGAAAGTCACCCACATGTCAGATGTTGATTTGCCCTCAAACATCCGCCCCCAATCTATCTTCTTCAGTTCCCGCCTCATATTGTTATAATTAGCCTTCCCCCAGGAAGGTGTGCTCTGTATACCACCTTCAGCTGTATCAGCCCGAACCTCGAGCACGAGGTGGAGGCATTCACTCTCCGGAGCACCTCACACCAGAACCCCTCCTCCATATCCTCTCCCAACTCTTCCTCCCACTTTGCTTTGATCCCTTCCAGTGGTGCCTTCACCTCTCCCAAAATAGCTCCATGAACCGCTGACACTACCCCCTTCTCCAGTCCCCCTGTCGTCAGCACCTCCTCCTGCAATGTGGAGGCCGGCTCCTCCGGGAGGTTCTGTATCTCCTTTCTGGCAAAATCTCGAACCTGCATGTATCTAAACATTTCCACCTGCTCCAGCCCATACTTCGCTTCCAGCTCCTTTAATCCTGCAAACCGCCCGCTATGAAACAAATCTTTCAGTGTCTTAATGCCCTTCTCCTCCCATTTCCGAAAACTTCCATCCCACCTCCCTGGCTCAAATCTGTGGTTCCCCCGAATCGTCATTTCCCTTGACCCTGCCCCCAACCCGAAATGTTGGAGAATCTGCCTCCAAATTCTCAATGAAGCTATTATTACCGGACTCCCTGAGTACTTCCCTGGGGCTATCGGGAGCGGCGCTGTTGCTAGTGCTTTCAATCCCGACCCCCTGCACAAACTCTCCTCCATTCTGACCCACTGGGAATCAACCCCTCTTACCCAGCTCCGCACCTTCTCCACATTCGCCGCCCAGTAGTAATACATCAGGTTCGGAAGACCCAAACCCCATGCCTGCCTTCCCCTCTGTAGTAGCACCTTTCTAACTCTGGCCACCTTCCCTCCCCAAATGAACGACGTAATCCTTCCCTCAATCTCTCCACATTTAATATTCCAAATAGGATTTTATTGTCTCTGTATAAACCTTTTGTGACATTGCAGTGTCCCAGTGTTGGAGTGATAAACTCACGCAGCAACTCCTGGTACTACCAGGCAGCACTGGGCTTTTCACCAGCACTATTTAAAGGGCTTATCCAGTACTTACAGGTTAGATGCTAGTTGGTCATTGAAGCTGATGATTAACATGTGAACATTCTGCAGCTCTTTTTCTGTCTGTGGAAACTATATTCTGATAGCTGAGAAGGAGATTTTGGTGGTGGTGTTGCACCAACTTTGATTGTTTCCAAACTGTTATAACCATAACACATTGTGATTGGCCCCACTTCCCCGTCACTATGACAATTGAAGCCCAGCCATGTACTGCAGTTCACTGAGCTGCCAACACCTCGCACCATGGACCGGCACTGTGTGGATTCACAGCTGTACCTCTCCTCCTGCAGTGTTATTGCTCGGACAGTCTGGGCAAACACAGAGCGGGAGGAAGGTGCTTCTACACACAAAGAGGAACAAGAGGAAGAGAGTGTCACTCTGGATCACTCGTACTCATGTCCCAGAGGCTAGTTACAGAGCAGCATTGTTAGAGGCCGGGGGTAGTTTATCCATTTGTCCCTTCATCAGCAAGGATGGAGTGGAACAGGAAACTTAATCAAAATAAATAAATAACAGAATGTTGTAACACAATGTGACCCTCTGGATCAAAATGGAGTGACTGAAATGCTGTTTCAATCCTCAAAAGATTAATTATTTATTCATTGAATTCTGACCAATGTTACAAACTGACCTGTGACCCTGATGTCCACTTCCTTCTCTTCAATTCCATATCGATTGGTTGCTCTACATTTATAAACTCCTTGATGTCCTGATGTTGCGTGGGAAATACGGAGGACTCCAGGGGAACCAATCTCAACATTGCTGCTGTTACTGGGATCTTCCCACTTTAATGTAGGTGTGGGATTTCCATTGGAATTGCAGATCATTGTAACCTCATCACCTTTCCTGACGGTTACTGGAAACCCTGACACAGTTTTGTTATTTACTGATATGGTTGTGTCTCCTGGTTTATCTGGAAAAGAAATGTGAAACAATATGAAAATGGGAAGGTGTTTGGAGAATCAGCACAGCAGGGGTGGGACACAAGTTCAGCCCCATTGCCAGTGAGTTCCCAATTCCAGCCGTGTCAGTGTGGGACACATTCCACACTTTGTACAGAAAACGAAGCCGGGAAACTCAATGGTGCTAAACGGCACCTCAGATGCAATATGGTGCTGGGAGTGCACAGCCCATCATATTGGATCGAGCTGCTCCTTCGGCATCCAGAACAGCGACTGGAGCTATTTAAAACAATGCATTTAATATATATATATTTTTAAAATTCTTTATTCTCCTCTTTTTTTCACATTTTCTCCAAATTTACACCCACCAACAATAAACAATAATCAGTAACGGATGTGATGTCAATCCCCATATCAATAGCAACGATCCCATCCTCCCACCAAACTTCCGCTTCCAGCGTCCCGGATGGCTTCATCTGCAGAAAGTGCACCCAACTGGAGCTCCTCACAGACCGCATGGTTCCGTTGGAGCAGCAATTGGATGCACTTAGGAGCATGCAGGTGGCGGAAAGCGTCATAGATCGCAGTTATGTAAATGTGGTCACACCCAAGGTGCAGGCAGAGAAATGGGTGACCACCAGAAAGGGCAGGCAGTCAGTGCAGGAATCCCCTGTGGTTGTCCCCCTCTCGAACAGATATACCCCTTTGGATACTGTCGGGGGGGATAGCCTATCAGGGGAAAACAGCAGCAGCCAGAGCAGTGGCACCACGGCTGGCTCTGATGTTCAGAAGGGAGGGTCAAAGCGCAGAAGAGTAATAGTAATAGGGGACTCTATAGTCAGGGGCACAGATGGGCGCTTCTGTGGACGTGAAAGAGACTCCAGGATGGTATGTTGCCTCCCTGGTGCCAGGGTCCAGGATGTCTCCGAACGGGTAGAGGGCATCCTGAAGGGGGAGGGCAAACAGGCAGAGGTCGTTGTACATATTGGTACTAACGACATAGGCAGGAAGGGGCATGAGGTCCTGCAGCAGGAGTTCAGGGAGCTAGGCAGAAAGTTAAAAGACAGGACCTCGAGGGTTGTATTCTCGGGATTACTCCCTGTGCCACGTGCCAGTGAGGCTAGAAATAGGAAGATAGAGCAGCTAAACACGTGGCTAAACAGCTGGTGTAGGAGGGAGGGTTTCCATTATCTGGACCACTGGGAGCTCTTCCGGGGCAGGTGTGACCTGTATAAGAAGGACGGGTTGCATCTAAACCGGAGAGGCATAAATATCCTGGCCGCGAGGTTTGCTAGTGTCACACGGGAGGGTTTAAACTAGTATGGCAGGGGGTGGGCACGGGAGCAATAGGTCAGGAGGTGAGAGCATTGAGGGAGAACTAGGGAATAGGGACAGTGTGGCTCTGAGGCAGAGCAGACAGGGAGAAGTTGCTGAACACAGCGGGTCTGGTGGCCTGAAGTGCATATGTTTTAATGCAAGGAGCATTACGGGTAAGGCAGATGAACTTAGAGCTTGGATTACTACTTGGAACTATGATGTTGTTGCCATTACAGAGACCTGGTTGAGGGAAGGGCAGGATTGGCAGTTAAACGTTCCAGGATTTAGATGTTTCAGGCGGGATAGAGGGGGATGTAAAAGGGGAGGCGGAGTTGCGCTACTTGTTCGGGAGAATATCACAGCTGTACTGCGAGAGGACACCTCAGAGGGCAGTGAGGCTATATGGGTAGAGATCAGGAATAAGAAGGGTGCAGTCACAATGTTGAGGGTATACTACAGGCCTCCCAACAGCCAGCAGGAGATAGAGGAGCAGATAGGTAGACAGATTTTGGAAAAGAGTAAAAAGAACAGGGTTGTGGTGATGGGAGACTTCAACTTCCCCAATATTGACTGGGACTCACTTAGTGCCAGGGGCTTAGACGGGGCGGAGTTTGCAAGGAGCATCCAGGAGGGCTTCTTAAAACAATATGTAGATAGTCCAACTAGGGAAGGGGCGGTACTGGACCTGGTATTGGGGAATGAGCCCGGCCAGGTGGTAGATGTTTCAGTAGGGGAGCATTTCGGTAACAGTGACCACAATTCAGTAAGTTTTAAAGTACTGGTGGACAAGGATAAGAGTGGTCCGAGGATGAATGTGCTAAATTGGGGGATGGCTAATTATAACAATATTAGGCGGGAACTGAAGAACATAGATTGGGGGCGGATGTTTGAGGGCAAATCAACATCTGACATGTGGGAGGCTTTCAAGTGGCAGTTGAAAGGAATACAGGACCGGCATGTTCCTGTGAGGAAGAAAGATAAATACGGCAATTTTCGGGAACCTTGGATGACGAGTGAAATTGTAGGCCTCGTCAAAAAGAAAAGGAGGCATTTGTCAGGGCTAAAAGGCTGGGAACAGACGAAGCCTGCGTGGAATATAAGGAAAGTAGGAAGGAACTTAAGCAAGGAGTCAGGAGGGCTAGAAGGGGTCACGAAAAGTCATTGGCAAATAGGGTTAAGGAAAATCCCAAGGCTTTTTACACGTACATAAAAAGCAAGAGGGTAGCCAGGGAAAGGGTTGGCCCACTGAAGGGTAGGCAAGGGAATCTATGTGTGGAGCCAGAGGAAATGGGCGAGGTACTAAATGAATACTTTGCATCAGTATTCACCAAAGAGAAGGAATTGGTAGATGTTGAGTCTGGAGAAGGGGGTGTAGATAGCCTGGGTCACATTGTGATCCAAAAAGACGAGGTGTTGGGTGTCTTAAAAAATATTAAGGTAGATAAGTCCCCAGGGCCTGATGGGATCTACCCCAGAATACTGAAGGAGGCTGGAGAGGAAATTGCTGAGGCCTTGACAGAAATCTTTGGATCCTCGCTGTCTTCAGGGGATGTCCCGGAGGACTGGAGAATAGCCAATGTTGTTCCTCTGTTTAAGAAGGGTAGCAAGGATAATCCCAGGAACTACAGGCCGGTGAGCCTTACTTCAGTGGTAGGGAAATTACTGGAGAGAATTCTTCGAGACAGGATCTACTCCCATTTGGAAGCAAATGGACGTATTAGTGAGAGACAGCACGGTTTTGTGAAGGGGAGGTCGTGTCTCACTAACTTGATAGAGTTTTTCGAGGAGGTCACTAAGATGATTGATGCAGGTAGGGCAGTAGATGTTGTCTATATGGACTTCAGTAAAGCCTTTGACAAGGTCCCTCATGGTAGACTAGTACAAAAGGTGAAGTCACACAGGATCAGGGGTGAGCTGGCAAGGTGGATACAGAACTGGCTAGGCCATAGAAGGCAGAGAGTAGCAATGGAGGGATGCTTTTCTAATTGGAGGGCTGTGACCAGTGGTGTTCCACAGGGATCAATGCTCGGACCTTTGCTGTTTGTAGTATATATAAATGATTTGGAGGAAAATGTAACTGGTCTGATTAGTAAGTTTGCAGACGACACAAAGGTTGGTGGAATTGCGGATAGCGCTGAGGACTGTCGGAGGATACAGCAGGATTTAGATTGTCTGGAGACTTGGGCGGAGAGATGGCAGATGGAGTTTAATCCGGACAAATGTGAGGTAGTGCATTTTGGAAGGTCTAATGCAGGTAGGGAATATACAGTGAATGGTAGAACCCTCAAGAGTATTGAAAGTCAAAGAGATCTAGGAGTACAGGTCATTGAAAGGGGCAACACAGGTGGAGAAGGTAGTCAAGAAGGCATACGGCATGCTTGCCTTCATTGGCCGGGGCATTGAGTATAAGAATTGGCAAGTCATGTTGCAGCTGTATAGAACCTTAGTTAGGCCACACTTGGAGTATAGTGTTCAATTCTGGTCGCCACACTAGCAGAAAGATGCGGAGGCTTTAGAGAGGGTGCAGAAGAGATTTACCAGAATGTTGCCTGGTATGGAGGGCATTAGCTATGAGGAGCTGTTGAATAAACTCTGTTTGTTCTCACTGGAACGAAGGAGGTTGAGGGGAGACCTGATAGAGGTATACAAACTTATGAGGGGCATAGACAGAGTGGATAGTCAGAGGCTTTTCCCCAGGGTAGAGGGGTCAATTACTAGGGGGCATAGGTTTAAGGTTAGAGGGGCAATGTTTAGAGTAGATGTACGAGGCAAGTTTTTTACGCAGAGGGTAGTGGGTGCCTGGAACTCGCTACCGGAGGAGGTAGTGGAAGCAGGGACGATAGGGACATTTAAGGGGCATCTTGACAAATATATGAATAGGATGGGAATAGAAGGATACGGACCCAGGACGTGTAGAAGATTGTAGTTTAGTCGGGCAGCATGGTCGGCACGGGCTTGGAGGGCCGAAGGGCCTGTTCCTGTGCTGTACATTTCTTTGTTCTTTGTTTGTTCAAACCCAAAACATTCACCCACATATTCACATAAACAAATGACAAAAAGGAATCACCCATAGCCACCATTAACACCCATCACGCCCATTCCCCCCCCCCCCCCCGCCCCCCCAACTAATGTTTCATGTTATCCAGTTCTTGAAAGTGCATAATAAATAATGCCCATGAATTGTAGAACCCCTCCATCCTTCCCCTCAGCTCAAACATAACCTTCTCAAGAGTCAAAAATTCCAACAGGTCCTGCCGCCACACCAGGGCACTGGGTGGAGAGGCTGCTCTCCAACCCATCAGAATCCGCCTTCGGCCGATCAACGAGACGACGGCTACAACATCTGCCTCCGTACCCGTTTCTAACACTGGCTGGTCCGACACCCCGAATATGGCCTCCCGGGGGCCCAGGTCCAGTTTCACGTGCACCACTTTAGAAATTTCCCTAAAACCCTCCTTCCAGTAATCCTCTAGCTTTGGACAGGACCAAAACATATGAACGTGATTAGCAGGGCCCCCCCAGCAGTGTTCACACACATCTTCTACTCCTTCAAAGAATCGGCTCATCGTCGCCCTCGTGAGGTGTGCTCTGTATACAACCTTCAGCTGTATCAGCCCCAACCTCGCGCACGAGGTGGAGGCATTCACTCTCTGGAGCACCTCACACCAGAACCCGGTCACTGGGATATGTGTCCCAGTCACTAAGGAGCATCGCCTAGGCGGCGACACGATGGTGCAGTCTATGGGAAACCACAGGACTGGCAGAACAAGATGATGCAGGGGCAACTGGCTGCCCCTCCGTCCCAGGGCCCTATGGGCACTGACTGGGAGGAGTGCTGGGTGCCAACCCGGACCTGTCCCATGGTGGCCACCAGCACTCCCGTGTTCCACTCCCCTGATGTGGCCACGTCAGCACACGGGACTGGGCGGGTAAGGCTGTGCATGTGACGTCGATAAGTGACCCGGGGCCATCCGGCCCCAGAACTCCCAGCGGATGTCCGCCATTGGCATCAAAGGACACTAGACGAGGTAAGCAGCTGGCTGCCTCCATCTCAGATGTGCATCCTGGGGACACACCTAGATGTTGTGGTAGAGCTAGGAGGGTCAGACACGTTGAGCAACATTGAAGGCACCGGTGTAGTGGGAGGGGTTGGTCAGCAATGGGATATTGTATAGCCCATTAAACAATCTTTGGCACAAACATTATGATGCCTCTGTCACTTTCTTCCGCAATGCGGGCTGACTTCCGGACCCTTTGCGTACCTCTCCAGGCAACCCCGCTCCCTGTGGTACACAAGCACCGTGGTGGTGCCCCGGGAGCTGCGGCCATCCCCTGGGTGTTCGGATGTTGGCTGCTGCGTGTGGTGTTGACCCCCACACAGTGTCCAGGCATCAAGGTGAAATCGGGATGCTAGGCATTAACTCTCACATGGCCCGCCTACCCACGGGAACCCGCTTGGCATGTGTCAAGTGCTCACTTAACCATGATTGCCTATTCCCTATTCGCGATAGCCTTCAGCCACGCGGCCATAGGCCTCAGCAGTCGGTGGGGGTTATGGGTGATCAGTTTGGCAGATGGGTAGTTGCCCCCGGAATGGGGTTGGGATCCAGGGATTGTCATGGTGGTGCCACGAGCAATTGCCCCCCCAGTGCCTCCCCCCCACCCTCATGGTGGCCTACCCCTGCGGATCGTCGCCCACCTCCCGCTGATCACTGGGGTGGCAATCCACCAGGACTGGTCTGTTTGCCTTTGAGCAAAGATTGCTGTTCTCCTCCTCGGCTCCCCACGGACGCCCTTCCGCCAGGTTCACGTACTAATCAGCGCCAGCGTGACCACTTGCTGGGAAGGCCGGTAAATGACAGAAGGCCATTGGATGATGGGTGGCTCTTGTTAATTGTATGGAAATGGGGCTTCAGTGGGGATAATTGATTTCTCGCCACGCTATGGCGAGATTCCAATTTCACCTATGGGAGCAGGCCGGTTGCATTGCAAACCGGCCTGCACGGTAGCACAGTGGTTAGCACAGTTGCTTCACAGCTCCAGGGTCCCAGGTTCGATTCCGGCTTGGGTCACTGTCTGTGCGGAGTCTGCACGTTCTCCCCGTGTGTGCGTGTGTTTCCTCCGGGTGCTCCGGTTTCCTCCCACAGTTCAAAGATGTGCAGGTTAGGTGGATTGGCCATGATAAATTGCTTTTAGTGTCCAAAAGAAAAGGTTGGGTGTGGTTGCTGGGTTATGGGGATGGGGTGGAGGGCTTCAGTGGGGTGCTCTTTCCAAAGGGCCGGTGCAGACTTGATGGGCCGAATGGACTCCTTCTGTACTGTAAATTCTATGATTCTATGAAACTGCTTGCGGCCTGGCGCGGTTCCTGCTTTTGAAAATGAAATGAATGAAATGAAAAGTCGCTTATTGTCACAAGTAGGCTTCAATGAAGCTACTGTGAAAAGCCCCTAGTCGCCACATTCCAGCACCTGTTCGGGGAGGCTGGTACGGGAATTGAACCGTGCTACTGGTCTGCCTTGGTCTGCTTTCAAAGCCAGCGATGTAGCCCAGTGAGCTAAACCAGCCCCTGGCCTCTCCCGCTACTCATCGGCCTCGTTATGCTTGAGCGAGAGTGCAACGAGGCCGGAAGATCGTGCCCACAATTTATCTAGTTGAATCGTGCCCTAAAATTGTTGATGTTGATCTTGCGCGTGATTCTCCAGAATAATTTCTAATCTGCTAGCGAGTGGGAATTGTCACGTGTTTCCCGGCGCTCGACCCAGCGAGACTGGCAACGCTATTCAACGTTAATTGGTCCACTTAATGAGGGTTCACTGGCTTCCTTCCCCGAATACCGGTTTGCCAGAGGATTCCCCGGGACCGCGCTCGCATGCCCCCGCGAACAACTTCGAGCAGTACTTGAGCTGTACTTGCTCAGCCAGCTCGCAACAATGGCTCGAAGGAAACCAGCCCCGAGATTCGGAGATACTGACCTGGGGAGGCTCCTGGATGGCGTGGAGACCAGGAGAGATGTCCTGTTTCCCCGAGGGTCCCTGAGAGTCAGTCACAAGGCAGCCAGTGCTGTCTGGGATGAGGTGGTGGCAACTGTCAACTCGGGCAGTGTGAGCAGGTGGACTGGCCTGTGTCGGAAGAAGGTCAATGGCATACACTGGGCAGCACGGGTGAGTAGACACCAATGTTCCCCCCCCCCCCCCCACCCAAGGGAGCATCCCCCCCCCCCCCCCCCAAGAGACTCACAACCCTCTCTCCACCCTCCTCCTCTTTCAATCCTCCTTCCACCCACCCCCTCCTCTGTGAACCATGCGTGTGACTAACGATGCCCTCTCTGTGTCTCCTCAAGAAAAGCTCTCCCATAATCGCCTAGAAAGGGCCCAGACTGACGGGAGGGTGCCAGACTTGAGAATCCTCACCACCTTCGAGGAGCAGGCCCTGGAGGTGGCTGGTGTGGCTGAGGACAGAGGGGTCACCCTCGCGGAGGCTGGTGGACGCTGCAGAGGTGAGGAACCACCGGGCCCCACCCGGAGGACCTGTCAAACATGAGTTGTTATTGCCATACTGACTGACCCATCCCTCGCACTGACCACATGTCCATTCTCCCGCAGGTCTTCCCGCCGACAGCGCCGGCCCATCCCGGGCGGCCCCCTCTCCTGCGTCCCAGGAGACCACCTCGAACCTGCTGCCCCTTCGTCCTAGGGTGAACCCCAGGGCCGTAGGGGCACCAACCAGGAGGAGGGGACGCTGAGTTCCAATCCGGACCCGTCCCATGGAATGACGATCGTGGCCACCAGCTCCCCCGAGTTCCACCCCTCTTATGAGGCTGCACAGCCAGCACACGGGACAGGGTGGCACAGCTGTGCATGTGCCGTCGACCAGTGAGCTGGGTCCTTCCGTCCTCAGAATCCCTAGAGGACACCCACCAGGGGCACTGAAGGTCACGTGATGCGGTAAGCAGCTGGCTGTCCACCTCAGATGTGCATCCTAGGGACACACCTAGATGTAGTAGGAGGGCTAAGCACATCGAGGATCACTGAGGACACTGGGGGAGGGGTGAAGGGTGTGGAGGGGGTACGTAGTGGGTAAGAAGGGTGGGGGAGGGGCAGCACCATCAGGAGCGTGGGGAATTGTCAAACACAATGAACAATTTTGTGCACAACCAATATGATGCCTCTGTTACTTTCCGCAATGTGGACTAACCTCTGAACCCTTTGCCCATCTCTCCAGGCATCTCTTCCTCTCCACGGCACCCAAACCACCCTCCAGCCGTGGACATGTATCCGGAGCCCTGTCCCATCCCCTGGGTGTTCGGATGTTGGCTGCTGTGTGTGTGTGGTGTTGCCTCTTGCACAGTGTCCTTGCATCAAGATGTGATTGGGATGCTCGGCAATGACTCCCACATGCTACATGGCCCGCCCGCCCACGGGAATCCACTTGGGAGCAGCACAGTAACACAGTGGTTAGCACTGTTGCTTCACAGCGGCAGGGACCCAAGTTCGATTCCCCGCTGGGTCACTGTCTGTGCGGAGTCTGCACGTTCTCCCCGTGTCTGCGTGGGTTTCCTCCGGGTGCTCCGGTTTCCTCCCACAAGTCCCGAAAGACGTGTTGTGAGGTAATTTGGACATTCTGAATTGTCCCTCAGTGTACCTGAACAAGCACTGAAATGTGGTGACTGGGGGATTTTCACAGTAACCTCATTGCAATGTTAATGTAAGCCTACTTGTGACAATAAAGATTATTATTAAAGAGGCCGGAGAATCGTGCCCGAGCAGAATAGAATAACGTGGGGAACTCGCTGACCGAGCCGGCGGGAAACTCCCTGAAAGACAGCTACAAATGAACTCTGAATTTTCGGGGGAGAATTGCAACCATGTTATTTGTTTCCCTCACTGGATTCTCCGCCCCCCCCGCCGGGCCGGTGAATCGCGGGGTTTTTTTTTTTGCGGGGGCGGGAATAGCGCCGCGCCGGTCGGAGGCCGTTGGCAGCGGCCCCCTGGCGAATCTCCGGCCCGCGATAGGCCGAATAGTCGCTCGTTTTCGGCGGGTCCTGCCGGTGTATGTTCCACCAGTCCGTACCGGCGGGACCCGTCTCTGGGGAACGCGGGGGGATCTAGCCCCGGGGTGGGCCCCCACGGTGGCCTCGCCCACGATCGGGGCCAACTGATCCGTGGGCGGGCCTGTGCCGTGGGGGCACTCTTTCCCTCCGCGCGGGCCGGTGTAACGGTCCGTCATGGGCGGCACGGAGAAGAACCCCCCCTGCGCGTGCACTGGGATGACGCCAGCACACGCTGATGCTCCCGCGCATGCGCCAACTCGTGCCGGCTGACCGAGGCCCTTCGGCACCGGTTGGCACGGTGCCAACCCCGCCGGGGCCAGCCTAGCCCCTGAAGGTGCGGAGGATTCCGCATCTTTGGGTGGCCCGACGGCGGAGTGGTTCATGTCTCTCCTCGGCACTGGTACGGCCCGCCCCGCCGGTTAGGGGAGAATCCCGCAGGTTCTAGAATTTGCATTCTTCTAATTAAAATATATCTCTCACTTGGTGGTTCAATCTCCCAGTTTATCGACCTCCCTGACCAGAACAAACGCAGACCTCGAGCGTGTTCTGATTTCTTTATCTACAAATGTGAACATTTCGCTCATTCTCAGACAGAGAAAACAAACAAATTAGTACACACTCGAGAGGAACTTACAGTGAGCTCGCAGAGTCACAGAGCAGTTTGCGATTGGTTTTGTGCTGTTAGAGCCCAGGTCCACTTCTGCCAAGCAGGTGTACTCCTGTCCATCATCTGACACACTGGCAGTGAAACTGAAGACATTCCTCAATCTTATATCTTCATCCGGGAAACCTTGTTCTCCTGTGGAATTAATCTGAAGAGTCTCACTCCCTCTCAGCCATGTGAGGATGAGTTTATTGTTTGGATAGACCCTCGGACCAATGCACTCCAGACTATACGTTCTGTTAACTTCCAGCACTTCCGGAGGTGAAGTAATGTTTATCTCTCGATCTGTTAAAGGAGAATTACAATTAACATAATTCACTGAATATATCTGTGTTAAAACCACCATGAGATCATGAGGGCTTATTAAATATGAATTCCCCAGGAGGGGACACAGACCCAGCAGGGGCTCGTGAGACTAGAGGATAAATGCAGGCTCCAGTCTGAGACTGGTCAGATCTATTCTCTCAGTAGGGTCTCCACTGGGAATGAGGTACAAGAATAATTTGTAACTTGTATAGATATGTAAATAAATCCAGTTTATGTTTATGATAGTTTCCTTTGGAGTTATTACAGTCTGGATATTCATATTAGTCTCCTTTCAACATGTGATTCAAATCCAGTTACTGACAAAACTTCCTTCTTAGACAAGTGCGTATGCAGGACTGTGACTCTATGGAGTAAAAATCGTGCGGCAGGATTCTCATTTCTGAGACAAAGTGTTGTCGCAGAATCCATGGACTTCTACGAAAAACTGGTGCCGCACCTGCACCGATTCCGCTACCATTAAGGGGCTAGCACCGGTGCCACGTGGAACACAATTGATTCTAATGCGAAACAGTGCCTCATTCGCCGGCTTCGCAATTGACACCCAAATGCTGACAAGATGAAGCAGCACGAAAACAATTCTCCCCTCCCCTCACACACCATCCCAGCCAACAAGATGGCAGCAAGGAGAACAGCCCCATGGGTGATACTCCCTTAGGTGGGGTGGAAGGCGTTGGTGTCTATTCACTCATGCTGCCTGGTGTAGATCATTGAACTTTTTTCAGCACTGGAGGCCAGTCCTCCTGGTCACACTCCCCGAGATCACAGCTGCCCCAGGCAGCACTGGCTGCCCTACGGCTCACCCTCCTGGGCCCTCGGGGGGGACAGGACATTCCTCCTGGCTTCCAGTGCGTCTAGGCCGAGTGCCAGGAAGCTCGGGGCAATTCCTACACACTACCACACTCCGAAATCAGTTTAGATATAGGGGCTAGGGCTCAAATCTGTCAAATTTGCTTACATTAAACACCTGTTGCCACTGTGGCAACCTGCCCATCTTCGCCCTCCTCTGCATCCTCTCGTCAGATGAGGCCTGGTGTTCCTGTTCCTCCTCCAGCATCTGTGCTGCGTGATGTTGTGGTGGACGCAGCAGGCCTCCACGATGGTGGCGACCCTCAAGAGCATCATACTAGAGGGCCCCTCCAGAGCGGCCCAGGAACCTGGACCACATCTTCAGGAGGCTGAAGCACCACTCGATCACGGACCAAGTCCTGCATGGGCATCGATGTAGCTGGCCTCCGCGTTTGTCTGTGGCCTCCGGATAGGCTTCATCAGCCATGATCACAGTGGATAACCCCTGACACCCAGGAGTCAACAACCCCAGCCGGGGTGGGGGGCATTCTAAACATGTCAGGAATCGTCAAGTGTGCCTGGGTATCGGGCACAGACGTGGATGATGCGTAGCTGATGGTCACTTATCAGCTGCACATTCATCGAGTGGAACCCCTTTTGGTTTGTGAAGATCAGTCTGTCAGCTGCAGGTCGTAGGGGACATGCATCCTGTCAATCACCCCCTGGACCTGGGGCATCCCGGCAATGGCAGCAAACCCCGCTGCTCGGGCAGCCTGGTGGGCTTGGTCCACATTGAAGTGGATGTATTGAGCCGACTGGGCCATATAGGGCCTCCGTGACGGCGTGGATGCTCCTGTGCACCAAGGTCTGTGAGATCCCGGACCGATTCCCCACTCGCTGCACAGACAAACCCCGTCATGTAAAAGTTCAGGACAACCGGGAGACCCCCGCTGTGCCAGGTGTGCCATCGTCTGGTAGATATGTCGCAATGCCCCCCTGCTCAGCCGGAGCCTTCGATGGCATGCCCGGTCTGGCAGGTCCTCAACTGGCAGGTGGTGCCAGTACATATCAGGCCTCAGGTGGGACCTTGGCCTGTTGGGTGGCTCGCTCTCCATCCTGGCGGCTGCCACCTTTCCCTCTGCTGCCCGCTCCGCTGCTGCCCGCTCTGCTGTTGCATGCTCTGCTGCTGCAGCTTACTCCTCCTCCTCGAGCAGACCCTTCATGCCAGCAGCGCGGGTTAAATTCCTGTACCGACCTCCCCGAACAGGCGCTGGAATGTGGCAACTAGGGGCTTTTCACAGGAACTTCATCGAAGCCTACTTGTGAAAATAAGCGATTATGAAAAATGAAAATTGCTTATTGTCACAAGTAGGCTTCAAATGAAGTTACTGTGAAAAGCCCCTAGTCGCCACATTCCAGCGCCTGTTCGGGGAGGCTGGTACGGGAATTGAACCGTGCTGCCCGTAGTCGCTCCTCTCTTTTTCTTCCTTCCTCCTCTTTCTCTCCTTCATCAGTCACCACGCCAGGGTCACTATTTTTAAAAGCACAATTAACCGTGCCGTCGGGAACTCGGCCCATCGGAGGCGGAGCACCGCGGAGGCCCCGGAGATTACCGGGTCGGGCCCACTAATGATATGCAAGTGGTGTCTACTGTACATGCGCTCTGATACGCACTGACGCAGCTGTCAGGGTGACAGAGAATCACGCTGTTGGCATCGGATCCAATTCTCCGCCCAATTGCATTTTGCGATTTTTGGCTTCAGCAGATGGAGAATGCTGCCCATGATCTTCCTGCTCCAAACTCTTCGGCCTCATTTCCTTGCTTCAATTTCAAACAATGACTGTCAATTAAATCAGTACAGTTCAGATCTGACCAGCAACAGGCAACATTAAATCAGATATATCCTGCTTCTCTATAAAGAAGACCTTCTCCTGTCGCTACTTTCCTTTATTGTCAGGTAAGCCAATATGTTAGAGCAAGCCTTTTCACTTACTGTATACTGTGACCACCTTTTTCTGCTCATCTGCGCTATTATTCTGTGATTTACAGATCATATTACATGGTGCTGTAAAATCCCATGCCTGCACACTCGGGAAATAGTCTGTGATCCAATTACTGCCAGTTGTTCTGTTGGGATGTATCCCCGGTTTATATTCCACGTTGATTATTGGGTCTGGACATGTCGTAGTGCAGTTCATCTCGAAAGAAGCTCCAAATTCCACAGCTGGGGGGTTTGTGTTGAGCGTGATCTCAAATCCAGTTACAATTGCTGCTAAGGAAACAAATCACAAAAGATGAAAGAAAAGGAAATACATTTAATGACAGCACTCACCAGTTAACTCCCCACAGTAACTACAGTTTCATTTTGAAACCATGCACTTTTACAGTGGGAAAGACATGGAAATTTATCATAGAATTTATCATAGACTTTACAGTGCAGAAGGAGGCCATTCAGCCCATCGAGTCTGCACCGGCTCTTAGAAAGAGCACCCTACCCAAGGTCAACACCTCCACCCTATCCCCATAACCCAGTAACCCCACCCAACACTAAGGGCAATTTATCACGGCCAATCCACCTAACCTGCACATCTTTGGACTGTGGGAGGAAACCTGAGCACCCGGGGGAAACCCACGCAGACACGGGGAAAAACGTGCAGACTACACACAGACAGTGACCCAAGCCGGGAATCGAACCTGAGACCCTGGAGCTGTGAAGCAATTGTGCTAATCACCATGCTACCGTGCTGCCCCTGATTAAAATTAAAACTGGATTGCAAAGAAAATAACAGGCGGTGGCTAAGAATTCAAATCCACAAACTGCTTTGAAAAACTGAGACTAATAAATGTGTGTTTGCCTATTGATTAGAGTTTAAACTTCCTGTAAAAGTGTAAGGAGCTGTAAATGGTAGAAGTCTTCATTCAGCCTTGTGTTCAATAAGCAGCATTAGAAAAATACCAAATAATGAGCCAACCATGACTGCAACATGGAAGGCAAACAATAAAATTGTGAAGTTCCTTAGATAGGTTCAAATGAAAAGAAACCTTCAGTTAGTCAAATTATTTTTTACATTTTTATACCTGACTATCTCCACTTTTAGCTAATTCACAATTGGCTCTCGTCCTGGCCAAATGTAGTGATGTATGTTACAACCTCTTAGAGACCAATCGCACTGAATGGTGAATTGTGCTGTCCCTGATACTGAACATGTTAACGTGTTTTTATTTGTGTTTCTCTCCCCCGGCAACTGAGATCACCTGGGGATTTCTCTGAACTGAGGCTTAACCAAAAATTCACTTCTCCCCTTTTCGGAACAAACAGTTTTTCTTTAACTTTAAGGTACTTTTAAAAACATAATTATCTTGTAAAGTTAGTCTTCATGGCACCTCCTCCCTAAAATGAAAAAAACATTTGGACACGGCTTTTCCACAACACCAGCAAAATACAACCAATTTCAATACTGTAAACATTTTAACTACTAACTTATTACAGATTGGAAAGGTAACATTTTCCTCTTTTGTTATATTTCACCATATTCAACATATTGGGTGCTATCTAATCAAATTGCAACAGAGACCCAGGCCGAGCACGTTTAGGCGGGTGTTTTCCAGTGCTAGCAGCGCCAAGAAACATTATGCTATCTATTGGGACTTTGTTGCAATCTGGGTCCTCAGTGGGGAACGCCCTGCCGAGGCCGCACGTTTCCTGTACTCGCTGGAACTCCTCAGTGCTGGAGAAGATCGGGATGCCATTTTTAAATGAATGTTTTGGGTTTGAACAAACAAAGAACAAAGAAATGTACAGCACAGGAACAGGCCCTTCGGCCCTCCAGGCCCATGCCGACCATGCTGCCCGACTAAACTACAATCTTCTACCCTTCCTGGGTCCGTATCCCTCTATTCCCATCCTATTCATGTATTTGTCAAGATGACCCTTAAATGTCACTATCGTCCCTGCTTCCACCACCTCCTCCGGTAGCGAGTTCCAGGCACCCACTAACCTCTGTGTAAACAACTTGCCTCGTACATCTACTCTAAACCTTGCCCCTCTCACCTTAAAGCTATGCCCCCTAGTAATTGACCCCTCTACCCCAGGGAAAAGCCTCTGACTATCCACTCTGTCTATGCCCCTCATAATTTTGTAGACCTCTATCAGGTCGCCCCTCAACCTCCTTTGTTCCAGTGAGAACAAACCGAGTTTATTCAACCGCTCCTCATAGCTAATGCCCTCCATACCAGGCAACGTTCTGGTAAATCTCTTCTGCACCCTCTCTAAAGCCTCCACATCCTTCTGGTAGTGTGGCGACCAGAATTGAACACTATACTCCAAGTGTGGCCTAACTAAGGTTCTATACAGCTGCAACATGACTTGCCAATTCTTATACTCAATGCCCCGGCCAATGAAGGCAATCATGCCGTATGCCTTCTTGACTACCTTCTCCACCTGTGTTGCCCCTTTCAGTGACCTGTGGACCTGTACTCCTAGATCTCTCTGACTTTCAATACTCTTGAGGGTTCTACCATTCACTGTATATTCCCTACCTGCATTCGACCTTCCAAAATGCATGACCTCACATTTGTCTGGATTAAACTCCATCTGCCATCTCTCCGCCCAAGTCTCCAAATAATCTAAATCCTGCTGTATCCTCTGACAGTCCTCATCGCTATCCGCAATTCCACCAACCTTTTTGTCGTCTGCAAACTTACTAATCAGACCAGTTACATTTTCCTCCAAATCATTTATATGTACTACAAACTACAAAGGTCCCAGCACTGATCCCTGTGGAACACCACTGGTCACAGCCCTCCAATTAGAAAAGCATCCTTCCATTGCTACTCTCTGCCTTCTATGACCTAGCCAGTTCTGTATCCACCTTGCCAGCTCACCCCTGATCCCGTGTGACTTCACCTTTTGTACTAGTCTACCATGAGGGACCTTGTCAAAGGCTTTACTGAAGTCCATATAGACAACATCCACTGCCCTACCTGCATCAATCATCTTTGTGACCACCTCGAAAAACTCTATCAAGTTAGTGAGACACGACCTCCCCTTCACAAAACCATGCTGCCTCTCACTAATACGTCCATTTGCTTACAAATGATGGTAGATCCTGTCTCGAAGAATTCTCTCCAGCAATTTCCCTACCACTGAACTAAGGCTCACCGGCCTGTAGTTCCCTGGATTATCCTTGCTACCCTTCTTAAACAGAGGAACAACATTGGCTATTTTCCAGTCCTCCGGGACATCACCTGAAGACAGTGAGGATCCAAAGATTTCTGTCAAGGCCTCAGCAATTTCCTCTCCAGCCTCCTTCAGTATTCTGGGGTAGATCCCATCAGGCCCTGGGGACTTATCTACCTTAATATTTTTTAAGACGCCCAACACCTCGTCTTTTGGGATCTCAATGTGACCCAGGCTATCTACACACCTTTCTCCAGACTCAACATCTACCAATTCCTTCTCTTTGGTGAATACTGATGCAAAGTATTCATTTAGTACCTCGCCCATTTCCTCTGGCTCCACACATAGATTCCCTTGCCTATCCTTCAGTGGGCCAACCCTTCCCCTGGCTACCCTCTTGCTTTTTATGTACGTGTAAAAAGCCTTGGGATTTTCCTTAACCCTATTTGCCAATGACTTTTCGTGACCCCTTCTAGCCCTCCTGACTCCTTGCTTAAGTTCCTTCCTACTTTCCTTATATTCCACACAGGCTTCGTCTGTTCCCAGCCTTTTAGCCCTGACAAATGCCTCCTTTTTCTTTTTGACGAGGCCTACAATATCTCTCGCTATCCAAGGTTCCTGAAAATTGCCGTATTTATCCTTCTTCTCACAGGAACATGCCGGTCCTGAATTCCTTTCAACTGACACTTGAAAGTCACCCACATGTCAGATGTTGATTTGCCCTCAAACATCCGCCCCCAATCTATCTTCTTCAGTTCCCGCCTCATATTGTTATAATTAGCCTTCCCCCAGGAAGGTGTGCTCTGTATACCACCTTCAGCTGTATCAGCCCGAACCTCGAGCACGAGGTGGAGGCATTCACTCTCCGGAGCACCTCACACCAGAACCCCTCCTCCATATCCTCTCCCAACTCTTCCTCCCACTTTGCTTTGATCCCTTCCAGTGGTGCCTTCTCCTCTCCCAAAATAGCTCCATGAACCGCTGACACTACCCCCTTCTCCAGTCCCCCTGTCGTCAGCACCTCCTCCTGCAATGTGGAGGCCGGCTCCTCCGGGAGGTTCTGTATCTCCTTTCTGGCAAAATCTCGAACCTGCATGTATCTAAACATTTCCACCTGCTCCAGCCCATACTTCGCTTCCAGCTCCTTTAATCCTGCAAACCGCCCGCTATGAAACAAATCTTTCAGTGTCTTAATGCCCTTCTCCTCCCATTTCCGAAAACTTCCATCCCACCTCCCTGGCTCAAATCTGTGGTTCCCCCGAATCGTCATTTCCCTTGACCCTGCCCCCAACCCGAAATGTTGGAGAAACTGCCTCCAAATTCTCAATGAAGCTATTATTACCGGACTCCCTGAGTACTTCCCTGGGGCTATCGGGAGCGGCGCTGTTGCTAGTGCTTTCAATCCCGACCCCCTGCACAAACTCTCCTCCATTCTGACCCACTGGGAATCAACCCCTCTTACCCAGCTCCGCACCTTCTCCACATTCGCCGCCCAGTAGTAATACATCAGGTTCGGAAGACCCAAACCCCATGCCTGCCTTCCCCTCTGTAGTAGCACCTTTCTAACTCTGGCCACCTTCCCTCCCCAAATGAACAACGTAATCCTTCCCTCAATCTCTCCACATTTAATATTCTAAATAGGATTTTATTGTCTCTGTATAAACCTTTTGTGACATTGCAGTGTCCCAGTGTTGGAGTGATAAACTCACGCAGCAACTCCTGGTACTACCAAGCAGCACTGGGCTTTTCACCAGCACTATTTAAAGGGCTTATCCAGTACTTACAGGTTAGATGCTAGTTGGTCATTGAAGCTGATGATTAACATGTGAACATTGTGCAGCTCTTTTTCTGTCTGTGGAAACTATATTCTGATTGCTGAGAAGGAGATTTTGGTGCTGGTGTTGCACCAACTTTGATTGTTTCCAAACTGTTACAACCATAACACATTGTGATTGGCCCCACTTCCCCGTCACTATGAGAATTGAAGCCCAGCCATGTACTGCAGTTCACTGAGCTGCCAACACCTCGTACCATGGACCGGCACTGTGTGGATTCACAGCTGTACCTCTCCTCCTGCAGTGTTATTGCTCGGACAGTCTGGGCAAACAGAGTGGGAGGAAGGTGCTTCTACACACAAAGAGGAACAAGAGGAAGAGAGTGTCACTCTGGATCACTCGTACTCATGTCCCAGAGGCTAGTTACAGAGCAGCATTGTTAGAGGCTGGGAGTGGTTTATCCATTTGTCCCTTCATCAGCAAGGATGGAGTGGAACAGGAAACTTAATCAAAATAAATAAATAACAGAATGTTGTAACACAATGTGACCCTCTGGATCAAAATGGAGTGACTGAAATGCTGTTTCAATCCTCAAAAGATTAATTATTTATTCATTGAATTCTGACCAATGTTACAAACTGACCTGTGACCCTGATGTCCACTTCCTTCTCTTCAATTCCATATCGATTGGTTGCTCTACATTTATAAATTCCTTGATGTCCTGATGTTGCGTGGGAAATACGGAGGACTCCAGGGGAACCAATCTCAACATTGCTGCTGTTACTGGGATCTTCCCACTTTAATGTAGGTGTGGGATTTCCATTGGAATTGCAGATCATTGTAACCTCATCACCTTTCCTGACGGTTACTGGAAACCCTGACACAGTTTTGTTATTTACTGATATGGTTGTGTCTCCTGGTTTATCTGGAAAAGAAATGTGAAACAATATGAAAATGGGAAGGTGTTTGGAGAATCAGCACAGCAGGGGTGGGACACAAGTTCAGCCCCATTGCCAGTGAGTTCCCAATTCCAGCCGTGTCAGTGTGGGACACATTCCACACTTTGTACAGAAACCGAAGCCGGGAAACTCAATGGTGCTAAACGGCACCTCAGATGCAATATGGTGCTGGGAGTGCACAGCCCATCATATTGGATCGAGCTGCTCCTTCGGCATCCAGAACAGCGACTGGAGCTATTTAAAACAATACATTTAATATATATATATTTTTAAAATTCTTTATTCTCCTCTTTTTTCACATTTTCTCCAAATTTACACCCACCAACAATAAACAATAATCAGTAACAGATGTGATGTCAATCCCCATATCAATAACAACGATCCCATCCTCCCACCAAACCCAAAACATTCACCCACATATTCACATAAGCAAATGACAAAAAGGAATCACCCATAGCCACCATTAACACCCATCACGCCCATCCCCCCAACCCCCCCCCCCCCGCAACTAATGTTTGATGTTATCCAGTTCTTGAAAGAGCATAATGAATAATGCCCACGAATTGTAGAACCCCTCCATCCTTCCCCTCAGCTCAAACATAACCTTCTCAAGAGTCAAGAATTCCAACAGGTCCTGCCGCCACACCAGGGCACTGGGTGGAGAGGCTGCTCTCCAACCCATCAGAATCCGCCTTCGGCCGATCAACGAGACGACGGCTACAACATCTGCCTCCGTACCCGTTTCTAACACTGGCTGGTCCGACACTCCGAATATGGCCTCCCGGGGGCCCAGGTCCAGTTTCACGTGCACCACTTTAGAAATTTCCCTAAAAACCTCCTTCCAGTAATCCTCTAGCTTTGGACAGGACCAAAACATATGAACGTGATTAGCAGGGCCCCCCCAGCAGTGTTCACACACATCTTCTACTCCTTCAAAGAATCGGATCATCCTCGCCCTCGTGAGGTGTGCTCTGTATACCACCTTCAGCTGTATCAGCCCCAACCTCGCGCACGAGGTGGAGGCATTCACTCTCCGGAGCACCTCACACCAGAACCCCTCCTCCATATCCTCTCCCAACTCTTCCTCCCACTTTGCTTTGATCCCTTCCAGTGGTGCCTTCACCTCTCCCAAAATATCTCCATGAACCGCTGACACTACCCCCTTCTCCAGTCCCCCTGTCATCAGCACCTCCTCCTGCAATGTGGAGGCCGGCTCCTCCGGGAAGTTCTGTATCTCCATTCTGGCAAAATCTCGAACCTGCATGTATCTAAACATTTCCACCTGCTCCAGCCCATACTTCGCTTCCAGCTCCTTCAATCCTGCAAACCGCCCCCTATGAAACAAATCTTTCAGTGTCTTAATCCCCTTCTCCTCCCATTTCCGAAAACTTCCATCCCACCTCCCTGGCTCAAATCTGTGGTTCCCCGGAATCGGCATTTCCCTAGACCCTGCCCCCAACCCGAAATGTTGGAGAAACTGCCTCCAAATTCTCAATGAAGCTATTATTACCGGACTCCCTGAGAACTTCCCTGGGGCTATCGGGAGCGGCGCTGTTGCTAGTGCTTTCAATCCCGACCCCCTGCACAAACTCTCCTCCATTCTGACCCACTGGGAATCAACCCCTCTTACCCAGCTCCGCACTTTCTCCACATTCGCCGCCCAGTAGTAATACATCAGGTTCGGAAGACCCAAACCCCCTGCCTGCCTTCCCCTCTGTAGTAGCACCTTTCTAACTCTGGCCACCTTCCCGCCCCATATGAACGACGTAATCCTTCCCTCAATCTCTCTACATTTAATATTCTAAATAGGATTTTATTGTCTCTGTATAAACCTTTTGTGACATTGCAGTGTCCCAGTGTTGGAGTGATAAACTCACGCAGCAACTCCAGGTGCTACCAGGCAGCACTGGGCTTTTCACCAGCACTATTTAAAGGGCTTATCCAGTACTTACAGGTTAGATGCTAGTTGGTCATTGAAGCTGATGATTAACATGTGAACATTCTGCAGCTCTTTTTCTGTCTGTGGAAACTATACTCTGATTGCTGAGAAGGAGATTTTGGTGCTGGTGTTGCACCAACTTGGATTGTTTCCAAACTGTTATAACCATAACACATTGTGATTGGCCCCACTTCCCCGTCACTATGACAATTGATGCCCAGCCATGTACTGCAGTTCACTGAGCTGCCAACACCTCGCACCATGGACCGGCACTGTGTGGATTCACAGCTGTACCTCTCCTCCTGCAGTGTTATTGCTCGGACAGTCTGGGCAAACAGAGTGGGAGGAAGGTGCTTCTACACACAAAGAGGAACAAGAGGAAGAGAGTGTCACTCTGGATCACTCGTACTCATGTCCCAGAGGCTAGTTACAGAGCAGCATTGTTAGAGGCTGGGAGTGGTTTATCCATTTGTCCCTTCATCAGCAAGGATGGAGTGGAACAGGAAACTTAATCAAAATAAATAAATAACAGAATGTTGTAACACAATGTGACCCTCTGGATCAAAATGGAGTGACTGAAATGCTGTTTCAATCCTCAAAAGATTAATTATTTATTCATTGAATTCTGACCAATGTTACAAACTGACCTGTGACCCTGATGTCCACTTCCTTCTCTTCAATTCCATAGCGATTGGTTGCTCTACATTGATAAATTCCTTGATGTCCTGATGTTGCGTGGGAAATACGGAGGACTCCAGGGGAACCAATCTCAACATTGCTGCTGTTACTGGGATCTTCCCACTTTAATGTAGGTGTGGGATTTCCATTGGAATTGCAGATCATTGTAACCTCATCACCTTTCCTGACGGTTACTGGAAACCCTGACACAGTTTTGTTATTTACTGATATGGTTGTGTCTCCTGGTTTATCTGGAAAAGAAATGTGAAACAATATGAAAATGGGAAGGTGTTTGGAGAATCAGCACAGCAGGGGTGGGACACAAGTTCAGCCCCATTGCCAGTGAGTTCCCAATTCCAGCCGTGTCAGTGTGGGACACATTCCACACTTTGTACAGAAACCGAAGCCGGGAAACTCAATGGTGCTAAACGGCACCTCAGATGCAATATGGTGCTGGGAGTGCACAGCCCATCATATTGGATCGAGCTGCTCCTTCGGCATCCAGAACAGCGACTGGAGCTATTTAAAACAATACATTTAATATTCTAAATAGGATTTTATTGTCTCTGTATAAACCTTTTGTGACATTGCAGTGTCCCAGTGTTGGAGTGATAAACTCACGCAGCAACTCCTGGTGCTACCAGGCAGCACTGGGCTTTTCACCAGCACTATTTAAAGGGCTTATCCAGTACTTACAGGTTAGATGCTAGTTGGTCATTGAAGCTGATGATTAACATGTGAACATTCTGCAGCTCTTTTTCTGTCTGTGGAAACTATATTCTGATTGCTGAGAAGGAGATTTTGGAGGTGGTGTTGCACCAACTTTGATTTTTTTTCTGAACAGTTACAACCATAACACATTGGGCTGGATTCTCCGATTCTGAGACTACGTCCCCACCCCGGCGTGAAAACGGTGGTCTTTTACAGCAGGAAAACTGGTGCAAAACAGCCACTGATTCACCACTATGCTAGAGATAGCAGGGAGACAGCGTAGAGCTATAGCTGGCAATACGTCCCTCAGCATCTCTGGTTTTGTGGCTGCGAATGCGCACGGCGGAGGCCTGCAGCTGCCGCGCCATACTCCATGGCGAACTCCGACCACGAACCTGGACCGCAAAAGTAGTGCATCCCTCCGGCTGCTCGTGCGCCCCAGACCGCCTGCCTATAGTGACCCCAGCCCCAAATACATCCCCCCTTGCCCGCCGAGTCCGCAGCCACCACGCGAGCTTCCCGGATGGTGTGAGCACACGTAACCCATGCCATCGGGAACTCGGCCGGTCTGCAATGGAGCATTGCGGGGTGAGCCTCCGAGGCCGTGGATAATCGCCGCGGCAAAATCCTATTCCTGGGGCGGAGAATCCAAAATTCGGTGCCGCTCCCGATATGGGTGTCAAAACGGATTCTCCGCCCCGGCGCCAGATGCGATTTTCACGTCGGGGTGCAGAATCCAGCCCAATGTGTTTGGCGCAAGCAGAGCTGGTCCCAGTCACAGGTGGGAATGGCTGATGCACTGCAGAGCATGGCCCGGTCACTGGGATATGTGTCCCAGTCACTAAGGAGCATCGCCTAGGCGGCGACACGATGGTGCAGTCTATGGGAAACCACAGGACTGGCAGAACAAGATGATGCAGGGGCAACTGGCTGCCCCTCCGTCCCAGGGCCCTATGGGCACTGACTGGGAGGAGTGCTGGGTGCCAACCCGGACCTGTCCCATGGTGGCCACCAGCACTCCCGTGTTCCACTCCCCTGATGTGGCCACGTCAGCACACGGGACTGGGCGGGTAAGGCTGTGCATGTGACGTCGATAAGTGACCCGGGGCCATCCGGCCCCAGAACTCCCAGCGGATGTCCGCCATTGGCATCAAAGGACACTAGACGAGGTAAGCAGCTGGCTGCCTCCATCTCAGATGTGCATCCTGGGGACACACCTAGATGTTGTGGTAGAGCTAGGAGGGTCAGACACGTTGAGCAACATTGAAGGCACCGGTGTAGTGGGAGGGGTTGGTCAGCAATGGGATATTGTATAGCCCATTAAACAATCTTTGGCACAAACATTATGATGCCTCTGTCACTTTCTTCCGCAATGCGGGCTGACTTCCGGACCCTTTGCGTACCTCTCCAGGCAACCCCGCTCCCTGTGGCACACAAGCACCGTGGTGGTGCCCCGGGAGCTGCGGCCATCCCCTGGGTGTTCGGATGTTGGCTGCTGCGTGTGGTGTTGACCCCCACACAGTGTCCAGGCATCAAGGTGAAATCGGGATGCTAGGCATTAACTCTCACATGGCCCGCCTACCCACGGGAACCCGCTTGGCATGTGTCAAGTGCTCACTTAACCATGATTGCCTATTCCCTATTCGCGATAGCCTTCAGCCACGCGGCCATAGGCCTCAGCAGTCGGTGGGGGTTATGGGTGATCAGTTTGGCAGATGGGTAGTTGCCCCCGGAATGGGGTTGGGATCCAGGGATTGTCATGGTGGTGCCACGAGCAATTGCCCCCCCAGTGCCTCCCCCCCACCCTCATGGTGGCCTACCCCTGCGGATCGTCGCCCACCTCCCGCTGATCACTGGGGTGGCAATCCACCAGGACTGGTCTGTTTGCCTTTGAGCAAAGATTGCTGTTCTCCTCCTCGGCTCCCCACGGACACCCTTCCGCCAGGTTCACGTACTAATCAGCGCCAGCGTGACCACTTGCTGGGAAGGCCGGTAAATGACAGAAGGCCATTGGATGATGGGTGGCTCTTGTTAATTGTATGGAAATGGGGCTTCAGTGGGGATAATTGATTTCTCGCCACGCTATGGCGAGATTCCAATTTCACCTATGGGAGCAGGCCGGTTGCATTGCAAACCGGCCTGCACGGTAGCACAGTGGTTAGCACAGTTGCTTCACAGCTCCAGGGTCCCAGGTTCGATTCCGGCTTGGGTCACTGTCTGTGCGGAGTCTGCACGTTCTCCCCGTGTGTGCGTGTGTTTCCTCCGGGTGCTCCGGTTTCCTCCCACAGTTCAAAGATGTGCAGGTTAGGTGGATTGGCCATGATAAATTGCTTTTAGTGTCCAAAAGAAAAGGTTGGGTGTGGTTGCTGGGTTATGGGGATGGGGTGGAGGGCTTCAGTGGGGTGCTCTTTCCAAAGGGCCGGTGCAGACTTGATGGGCCGAATGGACTCCTTCTGTACTGTAAATTCTATGATTCTATGAAACTGCTTGCGGCCTGGCGCGGTTCCTGCTTTTGAAAATGAAATGAATGAAATGAAAAGTCGCTTATTGTCACAAGTAGGCTTCAATGAAGCTACTGTGAAAAGCCCCTAGTCGCCACATTCCAGCACCTGTTCGGGGAGGCTGGTACGGGAATTGAACCGTGCTACTGGTCTGCCTTGGTCTGCTTTCAAAGCCAGCGATGTAGCCCAGTGAGCTAAACCAGCCCCTGGCCTCTCCCGCTACTCATCGGCCTCGTTATGCTTGAGCGAGAGTGCAACGAGGCCGGAAGATCGTGCCCACAATTTATCTAGTTGAATCGTGCCCTAAAATTGTTGATGTTGATCTTGCGCGTGATTCTCCAGAATAATTTCTAATCTGCTAGCGAGTGGGAATTGTCACGTGTTTCCCGGCGCTCGACCCAGCGAGACTGGCAACGCTATTCAACGTTAATTGGTCCACTTAATGAGGGTTCACTGGCTTCCTTCCCCGAATACCGGTTTGCCAGAGGATTCCCCGGGACCGCGCTCGCATGCCCCCGCGAACAACTTCGAGCAGTACTTGAGCTGTACTTGCTCAGCCAGCTCGCAACAATGGCTCGAAGGAAACCAGCCCCGAGATTCGGAGATACTGACCTGGGGAGGCTCCTGGATGGCGTGGAGACCAGGAGAGATGTCCTGTTTCCCCGAGGGTCCCTGAGAGTCAGTCACAAGGCAGCCAGTGCTGTCTGGGATGAGGTGGTGGCAACTGTCAACTCGGGCAGTGTGAGCAGGTGGACTGGCCTGTGTCGGAAGAAGGTCAATGGCATACACTGGGCAGCACGGGTGAGTAGACACCAATGTTCCCCCCCCCCCCCCCACCCAAGGGAGCATCCCCCCCCCCCCCCCCAAGAGACTCACAACCCTCTCTCCACCCTCCTCCTCTTTCAATCCTCCTTCCACCCACCCCCTCCTCTGTGAACCATGCGTGTGACTAACGATGCCCTCTCTGTGTCTCCTCAAGAAAAGCTCTCCCATAATCGCCTAGAAAGGGCCCAGACTGACGGGAGGGTGCCAGACTTGAGAATCCTCACCACCTTCGAGGAGCAGGCCCTGGAGGTGGCTGGTGTGGCTGAGGACAGAGGGGTCACCCTCGCGGAGGCTGGTGGACGCTGCAGAGGTGAGGAACCACCGGGCCCCACCCGGAGGACCTGTCAAACATGAGTTGTTATTGCCATACTGACTGACCCATCCCTCGCACTGACCACATGTCCATTCTCCCGCAGGTCTTCCCGCCGACAGCGCCGGCCCATCCCGGGCGGCCCCCTCTCCTGCGTCCCAGGAGACCACCTCGAACCTGCTGCCCCTTCGTCCTAGGGTGAACCCCAGGGCCGTAGGGGCACCAACCAGGAGGAGGGGACGCTGAGTTCCAATCCGGACCCGTCCCATGGAATGACGATCGTGGCCACCAGCTCCCCCGAGTTCCACCCCTCTTATGAGGCTGCACAGCCAGCACACGGGACAGGGTGGCACAGCTGTGCATGTGCCGTCGACCAGTGAGCTGGGTCCTTCCGTCCTCAGAATCCCTAGAGGACACCCACCAGGGGCACTGAAGGTCACGTGATGCGGTAAGCAGCTGGCTGTCCACCTCAGATGTGCATCCTAGGGACACACCTAGATGTAGTAGGAGGGCTAAGCACATCGAGGATCACTGAGGACACTGGGGGAGGGGTGAAGGGTGTGGAGGGGGTACGTAGTGGGTAAGAAGGGTGGGGGAGGGGCAGCACCATCAGGAGCGTGGGGAATTGTCAAACACAATGAACAATTTTGTGCACAACCAATATGATGCCTCTGTTACTTTCCGCAATGTGGACTAACCTCTGAACCCTTTGCCCATCTCTCCAGGCATCTCTTCCTCTCCACGGCACCCAAACCACCCTCCAGCCGTGGACATGTATCCGGAGCCCTGTCCCATCCCCTGGGTGTTCGGATGTTGGCTGCTGTGTGTGTGTGGTGTTGCCTCTTGCACAGTGTCCTTGCATCAAGATGTGATTGGGATGCTCGGCAATGACTCCCACATGCTACATGGCCCGCCCGCCCACGGGAATCCACTTGGGAGCAGCACAGTAACACAGTGGTTAGCACTGTTGCTTCACAGCGGCAGGGACCCAAGTTCGATTCCCCGCTGGGTCACTGTCTGTGCGGAGTCTGCACGTTCTCCCCGTGTCTGCGTGGGTTTCCTCCGGGTGCTCCGGTTTCCTCCCACAAGTCCCGAAAGACGTGTTGTGAGGTAATTTGGACATTCTGAATTGTCCCTCAGTGTACCTGAACAAGCACTGAAATGTGGTGACTGGGGGATTTTCACAGTAACCTCATTGCAATGTTAATGTAAGCCTACTTGTGACAATAAAGATTATTATTAAAGAGGCCGGAGAATCGTGCCCGAGCAGAATAGAATAACGTGGGGAACTCGCTGACCGAGCCGGCGGGAAACTCCCTGAAAGACAGCTACAAATGAACTCTGAATTTTCGGGGGAGAATTGCAACCATGTTATTTGTTTCCCTCACTGGATTCTCCGCCCCCCCCGCCGGGCCGGTGAATCGCGGGGTTTTTTTTTTTGCGGGGGCGGGAATAGCGCCGCGCCGGTCGGAGGCCGTTGGCAGCGGCCCCCCCGGCGAATCTCCGGCCCGCGATAGGCCGAATAGTCGCTCGTTTTCGGCGGGTCCTGCCGGTGTATGTTCCACCAGTCCGTACCGGCGGGACCCGTCTCTGGGGAGCGCGGGGGGATCTAGCCCCGGGGTGGGCCCCCACGGTGGCCTCGCCCACGATCGGGGCCAACTGATCCGTGGGCGGGCCTGTGCCGTGGGGGCACTCTTTCCTTCCGCGCGGGCCGGTGTAACGGTCCGTCATGGGCGGCACGGAGAAGAACCCCCCCTGCGCATGCACTGGGATGACGCCAGCACACGCTGATGCTCCCGCGCATGCGCCAACTCGTGCCAGCTGACCGAGGCCCTTCGGCACCGGTTGGCACGGTGCCAACCCCGCCGGGGCCAGCCTAGCCCCTGAAGGTGCGGAGGATTCCGCATCTTTGGGTGGCCCGACGGCGGAGTGGTTCATGTCTCTCCTCGGCACTGGTACGGCCCGCCCCGCCGGTTAGGGGAGAATCCCGCAGGTTCTAGAATTTGCATTCTTCTAATTAAAATATATCTCTCACTTGGTGGTTCAATCTCCCAGTTTATCGACCTCCCTGACCAGAACAAACGCAGACCTCGAGCGTGTTCTGATTTCTTTATCTACAAATGTGAACATTTCGCTCATTCTCAGACAGAGAAAACAAACAAATTAGTACACACTCGAGAGGAACTTACAGTGAGCTCGCAGAGTCACAGAGCAGTTTGCGATTGGTTTTGTGCTGTTAGAGCCCAGGTCCACTTCTGCCAAGCAGGTGTACTCCTGTCCATCATCTGACACACTGGCAGTGAAACTGAAGACATTCCTCAATCTTATATCTTCATCCGGGAAACCTTGTTCTCCTGTGGAATTAATCTGAAGAGTCTCACTCCCTCTCAGCCATGTGAGGATGAGTTTATTGTTTGGATAGACCCTCGGACCAATGCACTCCAGACTATACGTTCTGTTAACTTCCAGCACTTCCGGAGGTGAAGTAATGTTTATCTCTCGATCTGTTAAAGGAGAATTACAATTAACATAATTCACTGAATATATCTGTGTTAAAACCACCATGAGATCATGAGGGCTTATTAAATATGAATTCCCCAGGAGGGGACACAGACCCAGCAGGGGCTCGTGAGACTAGAGGATAAATGCAGGCTCCAGTCTGAGACTGGTCAGATCTATTCTCTCAGTAGGGTCTCCACTGGGAATGAGGTACAAGAATAATTTGTAACTTGTATAGATATGTAAATAAATCCAGTTTATGTTTATGATAGTTTCCTTTGGAGTTATTACAGTCTGGATATTCATATTAGTCTCCTTTCAACATGTGATTCAAATCCAGTTACTGACAAAACTTCCTTCTTAGACAAGTGCGTATGCAGGACTGTGACTCTATGGAGTAAAAATCGTGCGGCAGGATTCTCATTTCTGAGACAAAGTGTTGTCGCAGAATCCATGGACTTCTACGAAAAACTGGTGCCGCACCTGCACCGATTCCGCTACCATTAAGGGGCTAGCACCGGTGCCACGTGGATCACAATTCTGCTACCATTAAGGGGCTAGCACCGATGCCACGTGGAACACAATTGATTCTAATGCGAAACAGTGCCTCATTCGCCGGCTTCGCAATTGACACCCAAATGCTGACAAGATGAAGCAGCACGAAAACAATTCTCCCCTCCCCTCACACACCATCCCAGCCAACAAGATGGCAGCAAGGAGAACAGCCCCATGGGTGATACTCCCTTAGGTGGGGTGGAAGGCGTTGGTGTCTATTCACTCATGCTGCCTGGTGTAGATCATTGAACTTTTTTCAGCACTGGAGGCCAGTCCTCCTGGTCACACTCCCCGAGATCACAGCTGCCCCAGGCAGCACTGGCTGCCCTACGGCTCACCCTCCTGGGCCCTCGGGGGGGACAGGACATTCCTCCTGGCTTCCAGTGCGTCTAGGCCGAGTGCCAGGAAGCTCGGGGCAATTCCTACACACTACCACACTCCGAAATCAGTTTAGATATAGGGGCTAGGGCTCAAATCTGTCAAATTTGCTTACATTAAACACCTGTTGCCACTGTGGCAACCTGCCCATCTTCGCCCTCCTCTGCATCCTCTCGTCAGATGAGGCCTGGTGTTCCTGTTCCTCCTCCGGCATCTGTGCTGCGTGATGTTGTGGTGGAAGCAGCAGGCCTCCACGATGGTGGCGACCCTCAAGAGCATCATACTAGAGGGCCCCTCCAGAGCGGCCCAGGAACCTGGACCACATCTTCAGGAGGCTGAAGCACCACTCGATCACGGACCAAGTCCTGCATGGGCATCGATGTAGCTGGCCTCCGCGTTTGTCTGTGGCCTCCGGATAGGCTTCATCAGCCATGATCACAGTGGATAACCCCTGACACCCAGGAGTCAACAACCCCAGCCGGGGTGGGGGGCATTCTAAACATGTCAGGAATCGTCAAGTGTGCCTGGGTATCGGGCACAGACGTGGATGATGCGTAGCTGATGGTCACTTATCAGCTGCACATTCATCGAGTGGAACCCCTTTTGGTTTGTGAAGATCAGTCTGTCAGCTGCAGGTCGTAGGGGACATGCATCCTGTCAATCACCCCCTGGACCTGGGGCATCCCGGCAATGGCAGCAAACCCCGCTGCTCGGGCAGCCTGGTGGGCTTGGTCCACATTGAAGTGGATGTATTGAGCCGACTGGGCCATATAGGGCCTCCGTGACGGCGTGGATGCTCCTGTGCACCAAGGTCTGTGAGATCCCGGACCGATTCCCCACTCGCTGCACAGACAAACCCCGTCATGTAAAAGTTCAGGACAACCGGGAGACCCCCGCTGTGCCAGGTGTGCCATCGTCTGGTAGATATGTCGCACTGCCCCCCTGCTCAGCCGGAGCCTTCGATGGCATGCCCGGTCTGGCAGGTCCTCAACTGGCAGGTGGTGCCAGTACATATCAGGCCTCAGGTGGGACCTTGGCCTGTTGGGTGGCTCGCTCTCCATCCTGGCGGCTGCCACCTTTCCCTCTGCTGCCCGCTCCGCTGCTGCCCGCTCTGCTGTTGCATGCTCTGCTGCTGCAGCTTACTCCTCCTCCTCGAGCAGACCCTTCATGCCAGCAGCGCGGGTTAAATTCCTGTACCGACCTCCCCGAACAGGCGCTGTAATGTGGCAACTAGGGGCTTTTCACAGGAACTTCATCGAAGCCTACTTGTGAAAATAAGCGATTATGAAAAATGAAAATTGCTTATTGTCACAAGTAGGCTTCAAATGAAGTTACTGTGAAAAGCCCCTAGTCGCCACATTCCAGCGCCTGTTCGGGGAGGCTGGTACGGGAATTGAACCGTGCTGCCCGTAGTCGCTCCTCTCTTTTTCTTCCTTCCTCCTCTCTCTCTCCTTCATCAGTCACCACGCCAGGGTCACTATTTTTAAAAGCACAATTAACCGTGCCGTCGGGAACTCGGCCCATCGGAGGCGGAGCACCGCGGAGGCCCCGGAGATTACCGGGTCGGGCCCACTAATGATATGCAAGTGGTGTCTACTGTACATGCGCTCTGATACGCACTGACGCAGCTGTCAGGGTGACAGAGAATCACGCTGTTGGCATCGGAACCAATTCTCCGCCCAATTGCATTTTGCGATTTTGGCTTCAGCAGATGGAGAATGCTGCCCATGATCTTCCTGCTCCAAGCTCTTCGGCCTCATTCCCTTGCTTCAATTTCAAACAATGACTGTCAATTAAATCAGTACAGTTCAGATCTGACCAGCAACAGGCAACATTAAATCAGATATATCCTGCTTCTCTATAAAGAAGACCTTCTCCTGTCGCTACTTTCCTTTAATGCCAGGTAAGCCAATATGTTAGAGCAAGCCTTTTCACTTACTGTATACTGTGAGCACCACTTTCTGCTCAGCTGCGCGATTATTCTGTGATTTACAGATCATATTACATGGTGCTGTAAAATCCCATGCCTGCACACTCGGGAAATAGTCTGTGATCCAATTACTGCCAGTTGTTCTGTTGGGATGTATCCCTGGTTTATATTCCACGTTGATTATTGGGTCTGGACATGTCGTAGTGCAGTTCATCTCTAAAGAAGCTCCAAATTCCACAGCTGGGGGGTTTGTGTTGAGCGTGATCTCAAATCCAGTTACAATTGCTGCTAAGGAAACAAATCACAAAAGATGAAAGAAAAGGAAATACATTTAATGACAGCACTCACCAGTTAACTCCCCACAGTAACTACAGTTTCATTTTGAAACCGTGCACTTTTACAGTGGGAAAGACATGGAAATTTATCATAGACTTTACAGTGCAGAAGGAGGCCATTCAGCCCATCGAGTCTGCACCGGCTCTTAGAAAGAGCACCCTACCCAAGGTCAACACCTCCACCCTATCCCCATAACCCAGTAACCCCACCCAACACTAAGGGCAATTTATCACGGCCAATCCACCTAACCTGCACATCTTTGGACTGTGGGAGGAAACCTGAGCACCCGGGGGAAACCCACGCAGACACGGGGAAAAACGTGCAGACTACACACAGACAGTGACCCAAGCCGGGAATCGAACCTGAGACCCTGGAGCTGTGAAGCAATTGTGCTAATCACCATGCTACCGTGCTGCCCCTGATTAAAATTAAAACTGGATTGCAAAGAAAATAACAGGCGGTGGCTAAGAATTCAAATCCACAAACTGCTTTGAAAAACTGAGACTAATAAATGTGTGTTTGCCTATTGATTAGAGTTTAAACTTCCTGTAAAAGTGTAAGGAGCTGTAAATGGTAGAAGTCTTCATTCAGCCTTGTGTTCAATAAGCAGCATTAGAAAAATACCAAATAATGAGCCAACCATGACTGCAACATGGAAGGCAAACAATAAAATTGTGAAGTTCCTTAGATAGGTTCAAATGAAAAGAAACCTTCAGTTAGTCAAATTATTTTTTACATTTTTATACCTGACTATCTCCACTTTTAGCTAATTCACAATTGGCTCTCGTCCTGGCCAAATGTAGTGATGTATGTTACAACCTCTTAGAGACCAATCGCACTGAATGGTGAATTGTGCTGTCCCTGATACTGAACATGTTAACGTGTTTTTATTTGTGTTTCTCTCCCCCGGCAACTGAGATCACCTGGGGATTTCTCTGAACTGAGGCTTAACCAAAAATTCACTTCTCCCCTTTTCGGAACAAACAGTTTTTCTTTAACTTTAAGGTACTTTTAAAAACATAATTATCTTGTAAAGTTAGTCTTCATGGCACCTCCTCCCTAAAATGAAAAAAACATTTGGACACGGCTTTTCCACAACACCAGCAAAATACAACCAATTTCAATACTGTAAACATTTTAACTACTAACTTATTACAGATTGGAAAGGTAACATTTTCCTCTTTTGTTATATTTCACCATATTCAACATATTGGGTGCTATCTAATCAAATTGCAACAGAGACCCAGGCCGAGCACGTTTAGGCGGGTGTTTTCCAGTGCTAGCAGCGCCAAGAAACATTATGCTATCTATTGGGACTTTGTTGCAATCTGGGTCCTCAGTGGGGAACGCCCTGCCGAGGCCGCACGTTTCCTGTACTCGCTGGAACTCCTCAGTGCTGGAGAAGATCGGGATGCCATTTTTAAATGAATGTTTTGGGTTTGAACAAACAAAGAACAAAGAAATGTACAGCACAGGAACAGGCCCTTCGGCCCTCCAGGCCCATGCCGACCATGCTGCCCGACTAAACTACAATCTTCTACCCTTCCTGGGTCCGTATCCCTCTATTCCCATCCTATTCATGTATTTGTCAAGATGACCCTTAAATGTCACTATCGTCCCTGCTTCCACCACCTCCTCCGGTAGCGAGTTCCAGGCACCCACTAACCTCTGTGTAAACAACTTGCCTCGTACATCTACTCTAAACCTTGCCCCTCTCACCTTAAAGCTATGCCCCCTAGTAATTGACCCCTCTACCCCAGGGAAAAGCCTCTGACTATCCACTCTGTCTATGCCCCTCATAATTTTGTAGACCTCTATCAGGTCGCCCCTCAACCTCCTTTGTTCCAGTGAGAACAAACCGAGTTTATTCAACCGCTCCTCATAGCTAATGCCCTCCATACCAGGCAACGTTCTGGTAAATCTCTTCTGCACCCTCTCTAAAGCCTCCACATCCTTCTGGTAGTGTGGCGACCAGAATTGAACACTATACTCCAAGTGTGGCCTAACTAAGGTTCTATACAGCTGCAACATGACTTGCCAATTCTTATACTCAATGCCCCGGCCAATGAAGGCAATCATGCCGTATGCCTTCTTGACTACCTTCTCCACCTGTGTTGCCCCTTTCAGTGACCTGTGGACCTGTACTCCTAGATCTCTCTGACTTTCAATACTCTTGAGGGTTCTACCATTCACTGTATATTCCCTACCTGCATTCGACCTTCCAAAATGCATGACCTCACATTTGTCTGGATTAAACTCCATCTGCAATCTCTCCGCCCAAGTCTCCAAATAATCTAAATCCTGCTGTATCCTCTGACAGTCCTCATCGCTATCCGCAATTCCACCAACCTTTTTGTCGTCTGCAAACTTACTAATCAGACCAGTTACATTTTCCTCCAAATCATTTATATGTACTACAAACTACAAAGGTCCCAGCACTGATCCCTGTGGAACACCACTGGTCACAGCCCTCCAATTAGAAAAGCATCCTTCCATTGCTACTCTCTGCCTTCTATGACCTAGCCAGTTCTGTATCCACCTTGCCAGCTCACCCCTGATCCCGTGTGACTTCACCTTTTGTACTAGTCTACCATGAGGGACCTTGTCAAAGGCTTTACTGAAGTCCATATAGACAACATCCACTGCCCTACCTGCATCAATCATCTTTGTGACCGCCTCGAAAAACTCTATCAAGTTAGTGAGACACGACCTCCCCTTCACAAAACCATGCTGCCTCTCACTAATACGTCCATTTGCTTACAAATGATGGTAGATCCTGTCTCGAAGAATTCTCTCCAGCAATTTCCCTACCACTGAACTAAGGCTCACCGGCCTGTAGTTCCCTGGATTATCCTTGCTACCCTTCTTAAACAGAGGAACAACATTGGCTATTTTCCAGTCCTCCGGGACATCACCTGAAGACAGTGAGGATCCAAAGATTTCTGTCAAGGCCTCAGCAATTTCCTCTCCAGCCTCCTTCAGTATTCTGGGGTAGATCCCATCAGGCCCTGGGGACTTATCTACCTTAATATTTTTTAAGACGCCCAACACCTCGTCTTTTGGGATCTCAATGTGACCCAGGCTATCTACACACCTTTCTCCAGACTCAACATCTACCAATTCCTTCTCTTTGGTGAATACTGATGCAAAGTATTCATGTAGTACCTCGCCCATTTCCTCTGGCTCCACACATAGATTCCCTTGCCTATCCTTCAGTGGGCCAACCCTTCCCCTGGCTACCCTCTTGCTTTTTATGTACGTGTAAAAAGCCTTGGGATTTTCCTTAACCCTATTTGCCAATGACTTTTCGTGACCCCTTCTAGCCCTCCTGACTCCTTGCTTAAGTTCCTTCCTACTTTCCTTATATTCCACACAGGCTTCGTCTGTTCCCAGCCTTTTAGCCCTGACAAATGCCTCCTTTTTCTTTTTGACGAGGCCTACAATATCTCTCGCTATCCAAGGTTCCTGAAAATTGCCGTATTTATCCTTCTTCTCACAGGAACATGCCGGCCCTGAATTCCTTTCAACTGACACTTGAAAGTCACCCACATGTCAGATGTTGATTTGCCCTCAAACATCCGCCCCCAATCTATCTTCTTCAGTTCCCGCCTCATATTGTTATAATTAGCCTTCCCCCAGGAAGGTGTGCTCTGTATACCACCTTCAGCTGTATCAGCCCGAACCTCGAGCACGAGGTGGAGGCATTCACTCTCCGGAGCACCTCACACCAGAACCCCTCCTCCATATCCTCTCCCAACTCTTCCTCCCACTTTGCTTTGATCCCTTCCAGTGGTGCCTTCTCCTCTCCCAAAATAGCTCCATAAACCGCTGACACTACCCCCTTCTCCAGTCCCCCTGTCGTCAGCACCTCCTCCTGCAATGTGGAGGCCGGCTCCTCCGGGAGGTTCTGTATCTCCTTTCTGGCAAAATCTCGAACCTGCATGTATCTAAACATTTCCACCTGCTCCAGCCCATACTTCGCTTCCAGCTCCTTTAATCCTGCAAACCGCCCGCTATGAAACAAATCTTTCAGTGTCTTAATGCCCTTCTCCTCCCATTTCCGAAAACTTCCATCCCACCTCCCTGGCTCAAATCTGTGGTTCCCCCGAATCGTCATTTCCCTTGACCCTGCCCCCAACCCGAAATGTTGGAGAAACTGCCTCCAAATTCTCAATGAAGCTATTATTACCGGACTCCCTGAGTACTTCCCTGGGGCTATCGGGAGCGGCGCTGTTGCTAGTGCTTTCAATCCCGACCCCCTGCACAAACTCTCCTCCATTCTGACCCACTGGGAATCAACCCCTCTTACCCAGCTCCGCACCTTCTCCACATTCGCCGCCCAGTAGTAATACATCAGGTTCGGAAGACCCAAACCCCATGCCTGCCTTCCCCTCTGTAGTAGCACCTTTCTAACTCTGGCCACCTTCCCTCCCCAAATGAACAACGTAATCCTTCCCTCAATCTCTCCACATTTAATATTCTAAATAGGATTTTATTGTCTCTGTATAAACCTTTTGTGACATTGCAGTGTCCCAGTGTTGGAGTGATAAACTCACGCAGCAACTCCTGGTACTACCAAGCAGCACTGGGCTTTTCACCAGCACTATTTAAAGGGCTTATCCAGTACTTACAGGTTAGATGCTAGTTGGTCATTGAAGCTGATGATTAACATGTGAACATTGTGCAGCTCTTTTTCTGTCTGTGGAAACTATACTCTGATTGCTGAGAAGGAGATTTTGGTGCTGGTGCTGCACCAACTTTGATTGTTTCCAAACTGTTACAACCATAACACATTGTGATTGGCCCCACTTCCCCGTCACTATGAGAATTGAAGCCCAGCCATGTACTGCAGTTCACTGAGCTGCCAACACCTCGTACCATGGACCGGCACTGTGTGGATTCACAGCTGTACCTCTCCTCCTGCAGTGTTATTGCTCGGACAGTCTGGGCAAACAGAGTGGGAGGAAGGTGCTTCTACACACAAAGAGGAACAAGAGGAAGAGAGTGTCACTCTGGATCACTCGTACTCATGTCCCAGAGGCTAGTTACAGAGCAGCATTGTTAGAGGCTGGGAGTGGTTTATCCATTTGTCCCTTCATCAGCAAGGATGGAGTGGAACAGGAAACTTAATCAAAATAAATAAATAACAGAATGTTGTAACACAATGTGACCCTCTGGATCAAAATGGAGTGACTGAAATGCTGTTTCAATCCTCAAAAGATTAATTATTTATTCATTGAATTCTGACCAATGTTACAAACTGACCTGTGACCCTGATGTCCACTTCCTTCTCTTCAATTCCATATCGATTGGTTGCTCTACATTTATAAATTCCTTGATGTCCTGATGTTGCGTGGGAAATACGGAGGACTCCAGGGGAACCAATCTCAACATTGCTGCTGTTACTGGGATCTTCCCACTTTAATGTAGGTGTGGGATTTCCATTGGAATTGCAGATCATTGTAACCTCATCACCTTTCCTGACGGTTACTAGAAACCCTGACACAGTTTTGTTATTTACTGATATGGTTGTGTCTCCTGGTTTATCTGGAAAAGAAATGTGAAACAATATGAAAATGGGAAGGTGTTTGGAGAATCAGCACAGCAGGGGTGGGACACAAGTTCAGCCCCATTGCCAGTGAGTTCCCAATTCCAGCCGTGTCAGTGTGGGACACATTCCACACTTTGTACAGAAACCGAAGCCGGGAAACTCAATGGTGCTAAACGGCACCTCAGATGCAATATGGTGCTGGGAGTGCACAGCCCATCATATTGGATCGAGCTGCTCCTTCGGCATCCAGAACAGCGACTGGAGCTATTTAAAACAATACATTTAATATATATATATTTTTTAAATTCTTTATTCTCCTCTTTTTTCACATTTTCTCCAAATTTACACCCACCAACAATAAACAATAATCAGTAACAGATGTGATGTCAATCCCCATATCAATAACAACGATCCCATCCTCCCACCAAACCCAAAACATTCACCCACATATTCACATAAGCAAATGACAAAAAGGAATCACCCATAGCCACCATTAACACCCATCACGCCCATCCCCCCAACCCCCCCCCCCCCGCAACTAATGTTTGATGCTATCCAGTTCTTGAAAGAGCATAATGAATAATGCCCACGAATTGTAGAACCCCTCCATCCTTCCCCTCAGCTCAAACATAACCTTCTCAAGAGTCAAGAATTCCAACAGGTCCTGCCGCCACACCAGGGCACTGGGTGGAGAGGCTGCTCTCCAACCCATCAGAATCCGCCTTCGGCCGATCAACGAGACGACGGCTACAACATCTGCCTCCGTACCCGTTTCTAACACTGGCTGGTCCGACACTCCGAATATGGCCTCCCGGGGGCCCAGGTCCAGTTTCACGTGCACCACTTTAGAAATTTCCCTAAAAACCTCCTTCCAGTAATCCTCTAGCTTTGGACAGGACCAAAACATATGAACGTGATTAGCAGGGCCCCCCCAGCAGTGTTCACACACATCTTCTACTCCTTCAAAGAATCGGATCATCCTCGCCCTCGTGAGGTGTGCTCTGTATACCACCTTCAGCTGTATCAGCCCCAACCTCGCGCACGAGGTGGAGGCATTCACTCTCCGGAGCACCTCACACCAGAACCCCTCCTCCATATCCTCTCCCAACTCTTCCTCCCACTTTGCTTTGATCCCTTCCAGTGGTGCCTTCACCTCTCCCAAAATATCTCCATGAACCGCTGACACTACCCCCTTCTCCAGTCCCCCTGTCATCAGCACCTCCTCCTGCAATGTGGAGGCCGGCTCCTCCGGGAAGTTCTGTATCTCCATTCTGGCAAAATCTCGAACCTGCATGTATCTAAACATTTCCACCTGCTCCAGCCCATACTTCGCTTCCAGCTCCTTCAATCCTGCAAACTGCCCCCTATGAAACAAATCTTTCAGTGTCTTAATCCCCTTCTCCTCCCATTTCCGAAAACTTCCATCCCACCTCCCTGGCTCAAATCTGTGGTTCCCCGGAATCGGCATTTCCCTTGACCCTGCCCCCAACCCGAAATGTTGGAGAAACTGCCTCCAAATTCTCAATGAAGCTATTATTACCGGACTCCCTGAGAACTTCCCTGGGGCTATCGGGAGCGGCGCTGTTGCTAGTGCTTTCAATCCCGACCCCCTGCACAAACTCTCCTCCATTCTGACCCACTGGGAATCAACCCCTCTTACCCAGCTCCGCACTTTCTCCACATTCGCCGCCCAGTAGTAATACATCAGGTTCGGAAGACCCAAACCCCCTGCCTGCCTTCCCCTCTGTAGTAGCACCTTTCTAACTCTGGCCACCTTCCCGCCCCATATGAACGACGTAATCCTTCCCTCAATCTCTCTACATTTAATATTCTAAATAGGATTTTATTGTCTCTGTATAAACCTTTTGTGACATTGCAGTGTCCCAGTGTTGGAGTGATAAACTCACGCAGCAACTCCAGGTGCTACCAGGCAGCACTGGGCTTTTCACCAGCACTATTTAAAGGGCTTATCCAGTACTTACAGGTTAGATGCTAGTTGGTCATTGAAGCTGATGATTAACATGTGAACATTCTGCAGCTCTTTTTCTGTCTGTGGAAACTATACTCTGATTGCTGAGAAGGAGATTTTGGTGCTGGTGTTGCACCAACTTGGATTGTTTCCAAACTGTTATAACCATAACACATTGTGATTGGCCCCACTTCCCCGTCACTATGACAATTGATGCCCAGCCATGTACTGCAGTTCACTGAGCTGCCAACACCTCGCACCATGGACCGGCACTGTGTGGATTCACAGCTGTACCTCTCCTCCTGCAGTGTTATTGCTCGGACAGTCTGGGCAAACAGAGTGGGAGGAAGGTGCTTCTACACACAAAGAGGAACAAGAGGAAGAGAGTGTCACTCTGGATCACTCGTACTCATGTCCCAGAGGCTAGTTACAGAGCAGCATTGTTAGAGGCTGGGAGTGGTTTATCCATTTGTCCCTTCATCAGCAAGGATGGAGTGGAACAGGAAACTTAATCAAAATAAATAAATAACAGAATGTTGTAACACAATGTGACCCTCTGGATCAAAATGGAGTGACTGAAATGCTGTTTCAATCCTCAAAAGATTAATTATTTATTCATTGAATTCTGACCAATGTTACAAACTGACCTGTGACCCTGATGTCCACTTCCTTCTCTTCAATTCCATAGCGATTGGTTGCTCTACATTGATAAATTCCTTGATGTCCTGATGTTGCGTGGGAAATACGGAGGACTCCAGGGGAACCAATCTCAACATTGCTGCTGTTACTGGGATCTTCCCACTTTAATGTAGGTGTGGGATTTCCATTGGAATTGCAGATCATTGTAACCTCATCACCTTTCCTGACGGTTACTGGAAACCCTGACACAGTTTTGTTATTTACTGATATGGTTGTGTCTCCTGGTTTATCTGGAAAAGAAATGTGAAACAATATGAAAATGGGAAGGTGTTTGGAGAATCAGCACAGCAGGGGTGGGACACAAGTTCAGCCCCATTGCCAGTGAGTTCCCAATTCCAGCCGTGTCAGTGTGGGACACATTCCACACTTTGTACAGAAACCGAAGCCGGGAAACTCAATGGTGCTAAACGGCACCTCAGATGCAATATGGTGCTGGGAGTGCACAGCCCATCATATTGGATCGAGCTGCTCCTTCGGCATCCAGAACAGCGACTGGAGCTATTTAAAACAATACATTTAATATTCTAAATAGGATTTTATTGTCTCTGTATAAACCTTTTGTGACATTGCAGTGTCCCAGTGTTGGAGTGATAAACTCACGCAGCAACTCCTGGTGCTACCAGGCAGCACTGGGCTTTTCACCAGCACTATTTAAAGGGCTTATCCAGTACTTACAGGTTAGATGCTAGTTGGTCATTGAAGCTGATGATTAACATGTGAACATTCTGCAGCTCTTTTTCTGTCTGTGGAAACTATATTCTGATAGCTGAGAAGGAGATTTTGGTGGTGGTGTTGCACCAACTTTGATTTTTTTTCTGAACAGTTACAACCATAACACATTGGGCTGGATTCTCCGATTCTGAGACTACGTCCCCACCCCGGCGTGAAAACGGTGGTCTTTTACAGCAGGAAAACTGGTGCAAAACAGCCACTGATTCACCACTATGCTAGAGATAGCAGGGAGACAGCGTAGAGCTATAGCTGGCAATACGTCCCTCAGCATCTCTGGTTTCGTGGCTGCGAATGCGCACGGCGGAGGCCTGCAGCTGCCGCGCCATACTCCATGGCGAACTCCGACCACAAACCTGGACCGCAAAAGTAGTGCATCCCTCCGGCTGCTCGTGCGCCCCAGACCGCCTGCCTATAGTGACCCCAGCCCCAAATACATCCCCCCTTGCCCGCCGAGTCCGCAGCCACCACGCGAGCTTCCCGGATGGTGTGAGCACACGTAACCCATGCCATCGGGAACTCGGCCGGTCTGCAAGGGAGCATTGCGGGGTGAGCCTCCGAGGCCGTGGATAATCGCCGCGGCAAAATCCTACTCCTGGGGCGGAGAATCCAAAATTCGGTGCCGCTCCCGATATGGGTGTCAAAACGGATTCTCCGCCCCGGCGCCAAATGCGATTTTCACGTCGGGGTGCAGAATCCAGCCCAATGTGTTTGGCGCAAGCAGAGCTGGTCCCAGTCACAGGTGGGAATGGCTGATGCACTGCAGAGCATGGCCCGGTCACTGGGATATGTGTCCCAGTCACTAAGGAGCATCGCCTAGGCGGCGACACGATGGTGCAGTCTATGGGAAACCACAGGACTGGCAGAACAAGATGATGCAGGGGCAACTGGCTGCCCCTCCGTCCCAGGGCCCTATGGGCACTGACTGGGAGGAGTGCTGGGTGCCAACCCGGACCTGTCCCATGGTGGCCACCAGCACTCCCGTGTTCCACTCCCCTGATGTGGCCACGTCAGCACACGGGACTGGGCGGGTAAGGCTGTGCATGTGACGTCGATAAGTGACCCGGGGCCATCCGGCCCCAGAACTCCCAGCGGATGTCCGCCATTGGCATCAAAGGACACTAGACGAGGTAAGCAGCTGGCTGCCTCCATCTCAGATGTGCATCCTGGGGACACACCTAGATGTTGTGGTAGAGCTAGGAGGGTCAGACACGTTGAGCAACATTGAAGGCACCGGTGTAGTGGGAGGGGTTGGTCAGCAATGGGATATTGTATAGCCCATTAAACAATCTTTGGCACAAACATTATGATGCCTCTGTCACTTTCTTCCGCAATGCGGGCTGACTTCCGGACCCTTTGCGTACCTCTCCAGGCAACCCCGCTCCCTGTGGCACACAAGCACCGTGGTGGTGCCCCGGGAGCTGCGGCCATCCCCTGGGTGTTCGGATGTTGGCTGCTGCGTGTGGTGTTGACCCCCACACAGTGTCCAGGCATCAAGGTGAAATCGGGATGCTAGGCATTAACTCTCACATGGCCCGCCTACCCACGGGAACCCGCTTGGCATGTGTCAAGTGCTCACTTAACCATGATTGCCTATTCCCTATTCGCGATAGCCTTCAGCCACGCGGCCATAGGCCTCAGCAGTCGGTGGGGGTTATGGGTGATCAGTTTGGCAGATGGGTAGTTGCCCCCGGAATGGGGTTGGGATCCAGGGATTGTCATGGTGGTGCCACGAGCAATTGCCCCCCCAGTGCCTCCCCCCCACCCTCATGGTGGCCTACCCCTGCGGATCGTCGCCCACCTCCCGCTGATCACTGGGGTGGCAATCCACCAGGACTGGTCTGTTTGCCTTTGAGCAAAGATTGCTGTTCTCCTCCTCGGCTCCCCACGGACACCCTTCCGCCAGGTTCACGTACTAATCAGCGCCAGCGTGACCACTTGCTGGGAAGGCCGGTAAATGACAGAAGGCCATTGGATGATGGGTGGCTCTTGTTAATTGTATGGAAATGGGGCTTCAGTGGGGATAATTGATTTCTCGCCACGCTATGGCGAGATTCCAATTTCACCTATGGGAGCAGGCCGGTTGCATTGCAAACCGGCCTGCACGGTAGCACAGTGGTTAGCACAGTTGCTTCACAGCTCCAGGGTCCCAGGTTCGATTCCGGCTTGGGTCACTGTCTGTGCGGAGTCTGCACGTTCTCCCCGTGTGTGCGTGTGTTTCCTCCGGGTGCTCCGGTTTCCTCCCACAGTTCAAAGATGTGCAGGTTAGGTGGATTGGCCATGATAAATTGCTTTTAGTGTCCAAAAGAAAAGGTTGGGTGTGGTTGCTGGGTTATGGGGATGGGGTGGAGGGCTTCAGTGGGGTGCTCTTTCCAAAGGGCCGGTGCAGACTTGATGGGCCGAATGGACTCCTTCTGTACTGTAAATTCTATGATTCTATGAAACTGCTTGCGGCCTGGCGCGGTTCCTGCTTTTGAAAATGAAATGAATGAAATGAAAAGTCGCTTATTGTCACAAGTAGGCTTCAATGAAGCTACTGTGAAAAGCCCCTAGTCGCCACATTCCAGCACCTGTTCGGGGAGGCTGGTACGGGAATTGAACCGTGCTACTGGTCTGCCTTGGTCTGCTTTCAAAGCCAGCGATGTAGCCCAGTGAGCTAAACCAGCCCCTGGCCTCTCCCGCTACTCATCGGCCTCGTTATGCTTGAGCGAGAGTGCAACGAGGCCGGAAGATCGTGCCCACAATTTATCTAGTTGAATCGTGCCCTAAAATTGTTGATGTTGATCTTGCGCGTGATTCTCCAGAATAATTTCTAATCTGCTAGCGAGTGGGAATTGTCACGTGTTTCCCGGCGCTCGACCCAGCGAGACTGGCAACGCTATTCAACGTTAATTGGTCCACTTAATGAGGGTTCACTGGCTTCCTTCCCCGAATACCGGTTTGCCAGAGGATTCCCCGGGACCGCGCTCGCATGCCCCCGCGAACAACTTCGAGCAGTACTTGAGCTGTACTTGCTCAGCCAGCTCGCAACAATGGCTCGAAGGAAACCAGCCCCGAGATTCGGAGATACTGACCTGGGGAGGCTCCTGGATGGCGTGGAGACCAGGAGAGATGTCCTGTTTCCCCGAGGGTCCCTGAGAGTCAGTCACAAGGCAGCCAGTGCTGTCTGGGATGAGGTGGTGGCAACTGTCAACTCGGGCAGTGTGAGCAGGTGGACTGGCCTGTGTCGGAAGAAGGTCAATGGCATACACTGGGCAGCACGGGTGAGTAGACACCAATGTTCCCCCCCCCCCCACCCAAGGGAGCATCCCCCCCCCCCCCCCAAGAGACTCACAACCCTCTCTCCACCCTCCTCCTCTTTCAATCCTCCTTCCACCCACCCCCTCCTCTGTGAACCATGCGTGTGACTAACGATGCCCTCTCTGTGTCTCCTCAAGAAAAGCTCTCCCATAATCGCCTAGAAAGGGCCCAGACTGACGGGAGGGTGCCAGACTTGAGAATCCTCACCACCTTCGAGGAGCAGGCCCTGGAGGTGGCTGGTGTGGCTGAGGACAGAGGGGTCACCCTCGCGGAGGCTGGTGGACGCTGCAGAGGTGAGGAACCACCGGGCCCCACCCGGAGGACCTGTCAAACATGAGTTGTTATTGCCATACTGACTGACCCATCCCTCGCACTGACCACATGTCCATTCTCCCGCAGGTCTTCCCGCCGACAGCGCCGGCCCATCCCGGGCGGCCCCCTCTCCTGCGTCCCAGGAGACCACCTCGAACCTGCTGCCCCTTCGTCCTAGGGTGAACCCCAGGGCCGTAGGGGCACCAACCAGGAGGAGGGGACGCTGAGTTCCAATCCGGACCCGTCCCATGGAATGACGATCGTGGCCACCAGCTCCCCCGAGTTCCACCCCTCTTATGAGGCTGCACAGCCAGCACACGGGACAGGGTGGCACAGCTGTGCATGTGCCGTCGACCAGTGAGCTGGGTCCTTCCGTCCTCAGAATCCCTAGAGGACACCCACCAGGGGCACTGAAGGTCACGTGATGCGGTAAGCAGCTGGCTGTCCACCTCAGATGTGCATCCTAGGGACACACCTAGATGTAGTAGGAGGGCTAAGCACATCGAGGATCACTGAGGACACTGGGGGAGGGGTGAAGGGTGTGGAGGGGGTACGTAGTGGGTAAGAAGGGTGGGGGAGGGGCAGCACCATCAGGAGCGTGGGGAATTGTCAAACACAATGAACAATTTTGTGCACAACCAATATGATGCCTCTGTTACTTTCCGCAATGTGGACTAACCTCTGAACCCTTTGCCCATCTCTCCAGGCATCTCTTCCTCTCCACGGCACCCAAACCACCCTCCAGCCGTGGACATGTATCCGGAGCCCTGTCCCATCCCCTGGGTGTTCGGATGTTGGCTGCTGTGTGTGTGTGGTGTTGCCTCTTGCACAGTGTCCTTGCATCAAGATGTGATTGGGATGCTCGGCAATGACTCCCACATGCTACATGGCCCGCCCGCCCACGGGAATCCACTTGGGAGCAGCACAGTAACACAGTGGTTAGCACTGTTGCTTCACAGCGGCAGGGACCCAAGTTCGATTCCCCGCTGGGTCACTGTCTGTGCGGAGTCTGCACGTTCTCCCCGTGTCTGCGTGGGTTTCCTCCGGGTGCTCCGGTTTCCTCCCACAAGTCCCGAAAGACGTGTTGTGAGGTAATTTGGACATTCTGAATTGTCCCTCAGTGTACCTGAACAAGCACTGAAATGTGGTGACTGGGGGATTTTCACAGTAACCTCATTGCAATGTTAATGTAAGCCTACTTGTGACAATAAAGATTATTATTAAAGAGGCCGGAGAATCGTGCCCGAGCAGAATAGAATAACGTGGGGAACTCGCTGACCGAGCCGGCGGGAAACTCCCTGAAAGACAGCTACAAATGAACTCTGAATTTTCGGGGGAGAATTGCAACCATGTTATTTGTTTCCCTCACTGGATTCTCCGCCCCCCCCGCCGGGCCGGTGAATCGCGGGGTTTTTTTTTTTGCGGGGGCGGGAATAGCGCCGCGCCGGTCGGAGGCCGTTGGCAGCGGCCCCCCCGGCGAATCTCCGGCCCGCGTTAGGCCGAATAGTCGCTCGTTTTCGGCGGGTCCTGCCGGTGTATGTTCCACCAGTCCGTACCGGCGGGACCCGTCTCTGGGGAGCGCGGGGGGATCTAGCCCCGGGGTGGGCCCCCACGGTGGCCTCGCCCACGATCGGGGCCAACTGATCCGTGGGCGGGCCTGTGCCGTGGGGGCACTCTTTCCTTCCGCGCGGGCCGGTGTAACGGTCCGTCATGGGCGGCACGGAGAAGAACCCCCCCTGCGCATGCACTGGGATGACGCCAGCACACGCTGATGCTCCCGCGCATGCGCCAACTCGTGCCGGCTGACCGAGGCCCTTCGGCACCGGTTGGCACGGTGCCAACCCCGCCGGGGCCAGCCTAGCCCCTGAAGGTGCGGAGGATTCCGCATCTTTGGGTGGCCCGACGGCGGAGTGGTTCATGTCTCTCCTCGGCACTGGTACGGCCCGCCCCGCCGGTTAGGGGAGAATCCCGCAGGTTCTAGAATTTGCATTCTTCTAATTAAAATATATCTCTCACTTGGTGGTTCAATCTCCCAGTTTATCGACCTCCCTGACCAGAACAAACGCAGACCTCGAGCGTGTTCTGATTTCTTTATCTACAAATGTGAACATTTCGCTCATTCTCAGACAGAGAAAACAAACAAATTAGTACACACTCGAGAGGAACTTACAGTGAGCTCGCAGAGTCACAGAGCAGTTTGCGATTGGTTTTGTGCTGTTAGAGCCCAGGTCCACTTCTGCCAAGCAGGTGTACTCCTGTCCATCATCTGACACACTGGCAGTGAAACTGAAGACATTCCTCAATCTTATATCTTCATCCGGGAAACCTTGTTCTCCTGTGGAATTAATCTGAAGAGTCTCACTCCCTCTCAGCCATGTGAGGATGAGTTTATTGTTTGGATAGACCCTCGGACCAATGCACTCCAGACTATACGTTCTGTTAACTTCCAGCACTTCCGGAGGTGAAGTAATGTTTATCTCTCGATCTGTTAAAGGAGAATTACAATTAACATAATTCACTGAATATATCTGTGTTAAAACCACCATGAGATCATGAGGGCTTATTAAATATGAATTCCCCAGGAGGGGACACAGACCCAGCAGGGGCTCGTGAGACTAGAGGATAAATGCAGGCTCCAGTCTGAGACTGGTCAGATCTATTCTCTCAGTAGGGTCTCCACTGGGAATGAGGTACAAGAATAATTTGTAACTTGTATAGATATGTAAATAAATCCAGTTTATGTTTATGATAGTTTCCTTTGGAGTTATTACAGTCTGGATATTCATATTAGTCTCCTTTCAACATGTGATTCAAATCCAGTTACTGACAAAACTTCCTTCTTAGACAAGTGCGTATGCAGGACTGTGACTCTATGGAGTAAAAATCGTGCGGCAGGATTCTCATTTCTGAGACAAAGTGTTGTCGCAGAATCCATGGACTTCTACGAAAAACTGGTGCCGCACCTGCACCGATTCCGCTACCATTAAGGGGCTAGCACCGGTGCCACGTGGATCACAATTCTGCTACCATTAAGGGGCTAGCACCGGTGCCACGTGGAACACAATTGATTCTAATGCGAAACAGTGCCTCATTCGCCGGCTTCGCAATTGACACCCAAATGCTGACAAGATGAAGCAGCACGAAAACAATTCTCCCCTCCCCTCACACACCATCCCAGCCAACAAGATGGCAGCAAGGAGAACAGCCCCATGGGTGATACTCCCTTAGGTGGGGTGGAAGGCGTTGGTGTCTATTCACTCATGCTGCCTGGTGTAGATCATTGAACTTTTTTCAGCACTGGAGGCCAGTCCTCCTGGTCACACTCCCCGAGATCACAGCTGCCCCAGGCAGCACTGGCTGCCCTACGGCTCACCCTCCTGGGCCCTCGGGGGGGACAGGACATTCCTCCTGGCTTCCAGTGCGTCTAGGCCGAGTGCCAGGAAGCTCGGGGCAATTCCTACACACTACCACACTCCGAAATCAGTTTAGATATAGGGGCTAGGGCTCAAATCTGTCAAATTTGCTTACATTAAACACCTGTTGCCACTGTGGCAACCTGCCCATCTTCGCCCTCCTCTGCATCCTCTCGTCAGATGAGGCCTGGTGTTCCTGTTCCTCCTCCAGCATCTGTGCTGCGTGATGTTGTGGTGGACGCAGCAGGCCTCCACGATGGTGGCGACCCTCAAGAGCATCATACTAGAGGGCCCCTCCAGAGCGGCCCAGGAACCTGGACCACATCTTCAGGAGGCTGAAGCACCACTCGATCACGGACCAAGTCCTGCATGGGCATCGATGTAGCTGGCCTCCGCGTTTGTCTGTGGCCTCCGGATAGGCTTCATCAGCCATGATCACAGTGGATAACCCCTGACACCCAGGAGTCAACAACCCCAGCCGGGGTGGGGGGCATTCTAAACATGTCAGGAATCGTCAAGTGTGCCTGGGTATCGGGCACAGACGTGGATGATGCGTAGCTGATGGTCACTTATCAGCTGCACATTCATCGAGTGGAACCCCTTTTGGTTTGTGAAGATCAGTCTGTCAGCTGCAGGTCGTAGGGGACATGCATCCTGTCAATCACCCCCTGGACCTGGGGCATCCCGGCAATGGCAGCAAACCCCGCTGCTCGGGCAGCCTGGTGGGCTTGGTCCACATTGAAGTGGATGTATTGAGCCGACTGGGCCATATAGGGCCTCCGTGACGGCGTGGATGCTCCTGTGCACCAAGGTCTGTGAGATCCCGGACCGATTCCCCACTCGCTGCACAGACAAACCCCGTCATGTAAAAGTTCAGGACAACCGGGAGACCCCCGCTGTGCCAGGTGTGCCATCGTCTGGTAGATATGTCGCACTGCCCCCCTGCTCAGCCGGAGCCTTCGATGGCATGCCCGGTCTGGCAGGTCCTCAACTGGCAGGTGGTGCCAGTACATATCAGGCCTCAGGTGGGACCTTGGCCTGTTGGGTGGCTCGCTCTCCATCCTGGCGGCTGCCACCTTTCCCTCTGCTGCCCGCTCCGCTGCTGCCCGCTCTGCTGTTGCATGCTCTGCTGCTGCAGCTTACTCCTCCTCCTCGAGCAGACCCTTCATGCCAGCAGCGCGGGTTAAATTCCTGTACCGACCTCCCCGAACAGGCGCTGGAATGTGGCAACTAGGGGCTTTTCACAGGAACTTCATCGAAGCCTACTTGTGAAAATAAGCGATTATGAAAAATGAAAATTGCTTATTGTCACAAGTAGGCTTCAAATGAAGTTACTGTGAAAAGCCCCTAGTCGCCACATTCCAGCGCCTGTTCGGGGAGGCTGGTACGGGAATTGAACCGTGCTGCCCGTAGTCGCTCCTCTCTTTTTCTTCCTTCCTCCTCTCTCTCTCCTTCATCAGTCACCACGCCAGGGTCACTATTTTTAAAAGCACAATTAACCGTGCCGTCGGGAACTCGGCCCATCGGAGGCGGAGCACCGCGGAGGCCCCGGAGATTACCGGGTCGGGCCCACTAATGATATGCAAGTGGTGTCTACTGTACATGCGCTCTGATACGCACTGACGCAGCTGTCAGGGTGACAGAGAATCACGCTGTTGGCATCGGATCCAATTCTCCGCCCAATTGCATTTTGCGATTTTTGGCTTCAGCAGATGGAGAATGCTGCCCATGATCTTCCTGCTCCAAACTCTTCGGCCTCATTTCCTTGCTTCAATTTCAAACAATGACTGTCAATTAAATCAGTACAGTTCAGATCTGACCAGCAACAGGCAACATTAAATCAGATATATCCTGCTTCTCTATAAAGAAGACCTTCTCCTGTCGCTACTTTCCTTTATTGTCAGGTAAGCCAATATGTTAGAGCAAGCCTTTTCACTTACTGTATACTGTGACCACCTTTTTCTGCTCATCTGCGCTATTATTCTGTGATTTACAGATCATATTACATGGTGCTGTAAAATCCCATGCCTGCACACTCGGGAAATAGTCTGTGATCCAATTACTGCCAGTTGTTCTGTTGGGATGTATCCCCGGTTTATATTCCACGTTGATTATTGGGTCTGGACATGTCGTAGTGCAGTTCATCTCGAAAGAAGCTCCAAATTCCACAGCTGGGGGGTTTGTGTTGAGCGTGATCTCAAATCCAGTTACAATTGCTGCTAAGGAAACAAATCACAAAAGATGAAAGAAAAGGAAATACATTTAATGACAGCACTCACCAGTTAACTCCCCACAGTAACTACAGTTTCATTTTGAAACCATGCACTTTTACAGTGGGAAAGACATGGAAATTTATCATAGAATTTATCATAGACTTTACAGTGCAGAAGGAGGCCATTCAGCCCATCGAGTCTGCACCGGCTCTTAGAAAGAGCACCCTACCCAAGGTCAACACCTCCACCCTATCCCCATAACCCAGTAACCCCACCCAACACTAAGGGCAATTTATCACGGCCAATCCACCTAACCTGCACATCTTTGGACTGTGGGAGGAAACCTGAGCACCCGGGGGAAACCCACGCAGACACGGGGAAAAACGTGCAGACTACACACAGACAGTGACCCAAGCCGGGAATCGAACCTGAGACCCTGGAGCTGTGAAGCAATTGTGCTAATCACCATGCTACCGTGCTGCCCCTGATTAAAATTAAAACTGGATTGCAAAGAAAATAACAGGCGGTGGCTAAGAATTCAAATCCACAAACTGCTTTGAAAAACTGAGACTAATAAATGTGTGTTTGCCTATTGATTAGAGTTTAAACTTCCTGTAAAAGTGTAAGGAGCTGTAAATGGTAGAAGTCTTCATTCAGCCTTGTGTTCAATAAGCAGCATTAGAAAAATACCAAATAATGAGCCAACCATGACTGCAACATGGAAGGCAAACAATAAAATTGTGAAGTTCCTTAGATAGGTTCAAATGAAAAGAAACCTTCAGTTAGTCAAATTATTTTTTACATTTTTATACCTGACTATCTCCACTTTTAGCTAATTCACAATTGGCTCTCGTCCTGGCCAAATGTAGTGATGTATGTTACAACCTCTTAGAGACCAATCGCACTGAATGGTGAATTGTGCTGTCCCTGATACTGAACATGTTAACGTGTTTTTATTTGTGTTTCTCTCCCCCGGCAACTGAGATCACCTGGGGATTTCTCTGAACTGAGGCTTAACCAAAAATTCACTTCTCCCCTTTTCGGAACAAACAGTTTTTCTTTAACTTTAAGGTACTTTTAAAAACATAATTATCTTGTAAAGTTAGTCTTCATGGCACCTCCTCCCTAAAATGAAAAAAACATTTGGACACGGCTTTTCCACAACACCAGCAAAATACAACCAATTTCAATACTGTAAACATTTTAACTACTAACTTATTACAGATTGGAAAGGTAACATTTTCCTCTTTTGTTATATTTCACCATATTCAACATATTGGGTGCTATCTAATCAAATTGCAACAGAGACCCAGGCCGAGCACGTTTAGGCGGGTGTTTTCCAGTGCTAGCAGCGCCAAGAAACATTATGCTATCTATTGGGACTTTGTTGCAATCTGGGTCCTCAGTGGGGAACGCCCTGCCGAGGCCGCACGTTTCCTGTACTCGCTGGAACTCCTCAGTGCTGGAGAAGATCGGGATGCCATTTTTAAATGGAGTCCTGATCTGTCAAGCTCCCTGGTGGGACCCCCGCACCTCCCACCACCCAACTCACCTCTAAGAGTGTCCTCAGGCACCCCCCCCCCCCCCCCCCCCTTCATATGGGCACGGCACTCCCAGGACCAATCCCAGGGGAGAGAAAATGCACCTTGGCACTGCTCGCCTGGCTGTGACACCTGGGCACCTTGGCAGTACCAGGCTGGCACCCAGCTGGCACTGCCAGGTTGCCCAGGTGGCACCAGAAGTGCCAGGGAGCCAACCTGCCTAGAGGGCAACCACCTGGGCGTCTCCGATTCCCCTGGGAGACACTCCCAGTAGACTGAACGCATGTCACCCTGTGTGCACCAGATCATCTGACAGTGCCCTGCAATAATAGGAAGGGGTTCCACTCCCTGAATAACACGTCTGCGACCACCACCTTAAAATCATGCTCAAACACGTGTGTGCACACTTCCCAGGGAGTGTGCAAGACGGCTGCATCTTGGGACTGCCATACACCCCTGCCTCTTCGAGGACCACCCCAGGATGGCCAGTTGGTTCTTAGGACCTGGCTAATGACTCCAGTAAGGAGGCCGGAGGCCGTTGCGGAGACCCATGCGGCCACCGGACTGCTCAAAATGTGGTTCCAATGCCTCAACCGCTCAGGTGGTGCCCTGCAGTACATTCCGCAAAAGGTCGCCTGCTTCGTGGTGGCCGCCTGTGCCCACAACAATCTGGCTCAGCAGCGGGGCGACGTGCTGGGGGTGGAGGATGGGCAACCTGTGGCCACCTCCGAGGAGGATGAGAATGATGATGTGGTGTAGACGGACTGGATTGGGCTCGGCACAGTGAGAAGTCTTAAGACACCAGGTTAAAGTCCAACAAGTTTATTTGTAATCACTAGCTTTCAGAGCACAGCTCCTTCATCAGACTTGACCTGAAGACGGAGGATGGTGAGGAGGTGCCGGACCAGTAGGGGGAGGAGTACGATCCCAGGGAGGAACTGGAGGACAGGCCGGAGGCTCCAGATGAGGCAGTGGAGGCCAGGGTCCAGCAAGCCCTGACAGTCAGGGAGGTCCTCATGCTCACCCGCTTCACAAAGGAAGCGGTACTTTGTTGCTCTTTTTAGCCTTAGTTTTATTAGCTCTGATTATGTCACCTTTGCTCACGAGTCGCCAGGTATCTTTCTGATACCGCCACGTGGTTCAAGCTCGAGTTATGATTAATAAGTCAGCACACCGCTTAGTAAGATTGAAATCAACGGTCATTGATTATATACAACAAGTAATGTTTACACAATAATCCTACTATCTATATCACTACCTACCACTACTGGCCAATACTTAACTTTTGGGGATGGCCCACCAGGTCAGGGAAACGAATGGTTTATCGAATTGGGTCTGGTCTGCGGGATTCAAAAGGCTGACACGGGTCGATGGCTAGGAGTCTCTATCGGGTAGCGATCGCTGCAGTCAGACTTACTGTTTCTGGTCGATGTTCTTGCGAAGGTTACGAGCAGGAGAAGAAGGGAGAGAGAGAGAGATCTGAACTTGGCCCCTCAATTTATAGGGCCCAGGGGCTTCCCGCCTCTCGGGGCGGCCCTTGACCCTGAGTCCCAAGTGATTGGACTTGTTCCCAATCACTGGGTTCGATATGCTCCAATAATGGGGCGATTCCTCGATCGGGGGGTGGTCGTTCACCTGTCTTTGTCTCGGCCACTGCAGGCACCGAGAGGTCTGGCCCGGCATTCAATTGCTAATATGTTGCAATTGTTCCCGGGGATAGCCGATTAAACTGCAGATGTCTGGGTTGATGTGCTGCTAATGGTCGCAGGTATCGGTCTGGGCCGACTTCCCCAGAGCCGAATACACTGATCTGTCTGCAGCTGTCCGTTTGTGTCCTATTGGCTGCTTTTCCCATCAGCCTTTTCGGTTAGCCATTTTATATCGGGTTTTGGCCAAATTAATAGGGAATCAGCCATTTTAGGTGGCTACAACTTCAACTCCTCGCTCCACCCCCTCCTGTCCCCATTTCCCACCCTTCCAATGCCTCTGTTATATCAATCTTGGGTGCTGGAAGTGTGTCGGCATCGTCAGCGGGTCACTGCCGAGGGCAATGTGGTGATGATAATTTGCAGAGAGCCGTGCGCTGGTTCTCCTCCATCTATGCCATAGTCTGACCCCTGCCTATCTGCTGAGTGTTCGCTCACACCTATCACCCGCACGCGGTGTGCCAGGGGAGAGGAGGGAGGTGGGCAGGCCACCCATGGCTGGGGAGATGGCGCAAGGCTTCGGAGGTCAGCCCATATAGCGGAAGAAAGTGTCAGAGGCATCATACTGGTTGTGAACGTTTTTTAATGTTTCACACAAGTGTCCAACACTACCCCACATTCCCAATGGTTCTACCCCACTTTCCCCACTATCGCCTCTTTCCCCCCCCCCCCCCCCCCCTCCCAGTGCCCTCAGTGATCCTCGACGTGTTTAGCCTTCCTTCCTCTCCAACTGCGTCTAGGTGTCCCCAGGATGCACATCTGAGGTGGAGGCAGCCAGCTGCTTACCACGACCCGTGGCCTTCCGTGCCCCTCGCGGGTGTCCTCTGGGGGCTCTGGGGCCGGAGGGATGCACACTTGAGGGATGCACACGCACAGCCGTGCTGCACTGTAGATGATGCTGACTGCGAGAGTCGACGGGGTGAAACTCGGAGAAGCTGGTGGCCAACATCGCCACTCCATGGGACAGGTCCGTGTTGGCACCAGTGCCCCATCTCCCAGTCGGTGCCCATAGGGCCCTGGGGTTCACTCAGGACTGCGGGCAGCTGGATCAAGCCCTGGCTGCCCCTGCATCATCTGGCCTTCCCAGTTCTGGCAGCTCCCCAATATCGATGCTCTCAGCGACTGGGACATGCTCTGCAGTGCCTTGGCAATGCCCAACTGCGACTGGGACATGTCCCCCAGCGCCTCATCAAGGTCCGCCTGGTACTGGGTCTCGTCCCCCATCGAGTCAAACAGTCTACTGAAGCCCACAGCCATGGCCTTCACCGACTGCGCAATGCCTTGGACACATTCACTCATGCTGCTGATGTTGTGCACCAGGCTCTCCACTGCGGCCGCCATCCTGGCAGTTTTGGCCTCAGTGCCACGTATTGCCTGTGCTATCTCCTGCGCCTGTAGCCTTTGGGATGCCTTCAATCGATGATGGACCTACTGGAATGTCGCTGACATCTCCTTCTGAATGTCCTGGCCGCTCCCTAACATCTACATCAGCTCCGGATTAACCTGTTCCAGAGGCTTCGCCTCTGACTGGGAGCCAGCTGGGTCCTGGGGTCCAGCAGACCTCCAACCGTTCAGTTTGGACAAGAAGATTCCACCAGTTTTTAGTCTCTGTCCGTAAGATACTGCATGTGACTGTCTCCACCCCCAAAAACCTCAGACCCTCTGAAAGATCCATTGTCCACAACACACTCCCGACTTAACTGAAATACCACAGCTGAAAAGCAACCACAATCTGCTCAAGACTTTTAAATAGAAGCACAGTAGGTTTACATTCACTACTGAGAACATTTATAATTCTGAATTCACCAACTGATCAAGAGATAGTCTTTTGATGGCAGAGAGAACAGCAGTACACCTGCTTGGTCTGGACTCAGCTCCAACACTGAAAACAAAACTAAAACACACCCTGCAGCAAACAGCCTAAAATGAAAGTAAAAAGCTGACACAGCCCAGCTCCACCTACACTCTGACATCACTGATAAACACCCATTTCTTAAAGGTACATTCCTTAAGCACCCATTTCTTAAAGGTACTCTCACATGACACACTACTTACTGATCATTTTCCTAATGGCAGCATATCCTCAGTAAAGATAATTAATTTATTACTTCTAAGCCTGAACTGTTTTGCTTGTTTGTTTTCTTTGAATTTTTGCTGTTTATGAAGTGTACAATTATGCTAGTCGGCTCAAACACAAATGGGGAGGAACAAGAGACAGGAGAAGAGAAAAACGAGAGTTCCACAGAAAGATCACGATAAACAGGAGGATGAAGACCGAAAGGATGGGTATAGAAAATAAAAGCATTAGAGTGGCAGAGAGAGAAATGGAACTAAAAGTGAAGGAACATTTAAGGGAGGGAGAGAGAAGGAGATGAGAAGAAAGGAGTGGAACAAGAGACAGGGAAAGGAAGAGGGTCAAAAAGGAGCGAGGATAGGAATTAAAGAGAGGAGAGAGTAGAGCATGTGAGTTTTGGGAGACAAATTAATTTAAAAAAATATATATATATTTATTAAAGTTTTTTAACACAATTTTTCTCCCTTACAAACAATAACCCCTCCCTCAGTGGAAAGGAACTTCCGATACCTGGGGATCCAGATGGCCAGGAACTGGGGAACCCTGCATAGACATAACCTGACGCGATTGGTGGAGCAGTTGGAGGAGGACTTTAAGAGGTGGGATATGGTGCCGCTGTCGCTGGCGGGCAGAGTGCAGGCAGTTAAAATGGTGGTTCTCCCGAGGTTTCTTTTCGTGTTCCAGTGCCTCCCCATTCTGATCACAAAGGCCTTTTTAAAAAAAATAGACAGGAGCATTACGAGCTTTGTGTGGGCAGGAAAGACCCCGAGAGTAAAGAGGGGGTTCCTTCAGCGCAGTAGGGACAGAGGGGGACTGAAGCTGCCGAGTTTGAGCGACTACTACTGGGCCGCCAATGTGTCGTTGGTCTGTAAGTGGACGAGGGAGGAAGAGGGAGCAGCGTGGAAGAAGCTGGAGATGACGTCCTGTAAGGGAACGAGCCTAAAAGCGCTGGTGACGGCGCCGCTGCCGTTCTCCCCGAAAAGGTACACCACAAACCCAGTGGTGGTGGCAACCTTGAGGATCTGGGGGCAGTGGAGGCGACACAGGGGAGTGACGGGTGCCTCGGTGTGGTCCCCGATAAGGAATAACCACAGGTTTGTCCCAGGGAGGATGGATGGGGGGTTCCAGTGCTGGCAACGAGCAGGAATTAGAAAGCTGAGGGACCTGTTAATAGACAGGACGTTTGCAAGTCTGGGAGCGCTGGAAGAAAAATATAAGTTGCCCCCGGGTAACGCCTTCCGATATATGCAAGTGAGGGCATTTACGAGGATACAGGTGAGGGAATTTCCACAGCTCCCGACGCAGGGGATCCAAGATAGAGTGATTTCGGGGGCATGGGTCAGGGAGGGCAAAGTGTCCGAAATGTACTGGGAGATGAGGGACGAGGGAGAGGCGATGATAGAGGAGCTGAAGGGAAAATGGGAAGAAGAGCTGGGGGAAGAGATTGAGTTGGGGCTATGGGCTGATGCCCTAAGTAGGGTAAATTCCTCGTCCTCGTGTGCCAGGCTTAGCCTGATTCAATTTAAGGTTCTACATAGAGCACATATGACGGGAGCAAGACTGAGCAGGTTTTTCAGGGTGGAGGACAGGTGTGGGAGGTGCTCAGGAAGCTCGGCGAACCACACACACATGTTCTGGTCATGTCCGGCACTGCATGAGTTCTGGGGGGGCGTGGCAAGGGTAATCTCAAAGGTGGTGAAGGTCCGGGTCAAGCCAGGCTGGGGGTTGGCTATATTTGGGGTTGCGGAAGAGCCGGGAGTGCAGGAGGCGAAAGAGGCCGATATTTTGGCCTTTGCGTCCCTGGTAGCCCGGCGTAGGATTCTACTCATGTGGAAGGAAGCGAAACCCCCGGGCGTGGAGGCCTGGATAAACGACATGGCAGGGTTTATAAAGCTGGAACGAATAAAATTTGCGTTGAGAGGATCGGCTCAGGGGTTCTCCAGGCGGTGGCAACCGTTCCTTGACTATCTCGCGGAACGATAATGAAAAGATAGAAATGACAGCAGCAGCAACCCAATGGGGAGGGGGGGGGGGAGCACTATTTTGTGTTTTTGCTATTTTTTTTTTTTTTTTGTTTAGTTGTTGTTGTTAGTTCACTATATTATTTAAATAATGTTATTTACCAGTTAATGTATAATCCCTTGTTGAGTTGTAAAAAGGGAAAAAATTTTGTTTGAAAAATTTTAATAAAATATATATATTTTTAAAAATACCCCCCCCTCGTAACAAAAAAAACGAGAAATCGCGCAGAGCAAGATATATACATGGCAAAATGATATATTTACACAGCTTTGTACACTGGCCCTCACCCGTACGTGCCAGTTTCCCCAACCCTTCATGTTATCTCTTGCTCATCCACCCTCCCAGGCAGTCCCCCCTTTCCCTCTCCCTCCCAGGACGTCCCCTCCACCCCCCCCCCCTCCCAAGGTTGCTGCTGCTGCTGACCGACCTTCCTCTAACGCTCCGCGAGATAGTCTAGGAACGGTTGCCACCGCCTGTAGAACCCCTGCGCAGACCCTCAAGGTGAACGTAATCCTCTCCAACTTTATGAACCCAGCCATATCATATATCCAGGCCTCCACGCTGAGGGGCTTCGCCTCCTTCCACATTAGCAAGATCCTTCGCCGGGCTACTAGGGACGCAAAGGCCAGAATGCCGGCCTCTTTCGCCTCCTGCACTCCCGGTTCGTCCACTACTCCAAATATTGCTAGCCCCCAGCTTGGCTTGACCCTGACTTTCACCACCTGAGATATTGCTCCCGCCACTCCTCTCCAGAACCCCTCCAGTGCCGGACATGTCCAGAACATGTGGACATGGTTCGCTGGACTCCCTGAGCACCTTCCACATCTGTCCTCTACCCCAAAGAACCTACTCAACCTCGCTCCCGTCAAGTGCGCTCTGTGGACCACCTTAAATTGTATCAGGCTGAGCCTGGCACACGAGGAGGAGGAATTAACCCTACCTAGGGCATCAGCCCACAGACCTTCCTCGATCTCCTTCCCCAGCTCCTCCTCCCATTTACCCTTCAACCCTTCTACCAGCGCTTCCCCCTCTTCTTTCAACTCCTGGTGTATTTCCGACACCTTGCCCTCCCCGACCCATACACCCGAGATCACCCTATCTTGAACTTCTTGTGCCGGGAGCAACGGGAATTCCCTCACCTGTCGCCTCACAAAAGCCCTCACCTGCATATATCTAACGGCATTTCCCGGGGGTAACTCGAACTTCTCCTCCAGTGCCCCTAGGCTCGCAAACGTCCCGTCGATGAACAGGTCCCCCATTCTTCCAATCCCCGCCCGATGCCAACTCTGGAACCCCCCGTCCATCTTCCCCGGGACAAACCGGTGGTTACCCCTGATCGGGGACCACACCGATGCTCCCATTGCACCCCGGTGCCGTCTCCACTGGCCCCAGATCCTTAGCGTTGCGGCCACCACCGGGCTCGTGGTATACTTTGTCGGCGAGAGCGGCAGCGGTGCCGTCACCAACGCCCCCAGGCTCGTTCCTTTACAGGACGCCATCTCCATCCTCTTCCATGCCGCCCCCTCTCCCTCCATAACCCACTTGCGGATCATCGCCACATTTGCTGCCCAGTAGTAGCTCCCCAGGTTTGGCAGCGCCAACCCTCCTCGGTCCCTACTGCGTTCCAGGAACCCTCTCCTTACTCTCGGGGTCTTATTCGCCCGCACAAACCCCATAATACTCCTGCCTACTCTCTTAAAAAAGGCCTCAGTGATCACGATGGGAAGGCACTGAAACACAAACTGAAACCTTGGAAGGACCACCATTTTGACCGACTGCACTCTACCCGCCAGCGAGAGCGGTAACATGTCCCATCTTTTGAAATCCTCCTCCATTTGCTCCACCAACCTCGTCAGATTCAGTTTATGTAGGGTCCCCCAACTCCTGGCTATCTGGATCCCCAGATACCGAAAGCTCCCCTCCGCCCTCCTCAGCGGTAGGTCCCCTATCCCTCTTTCTTGGTCCCCCGCCTGTAATACAAAGAGCTCACTCTTCCCTACATTGAGCTTATAGCCCGAAAACTCCCCAAACTCCCTTAGAGTCTGCATGACCTCCACCGTCCCCTCCATTGGATCCGCCACGTACAGCAACAGGTCATCCGCATATAGCGACACCCGATGCTCTTCTCCCCCTTGGACCACCCCCCTCCATTTATTAGACTCCCTCAATGACATGGCCAATGGTTCGATCGCCAATGTGAACAACAGGGGGGACAGGGGGCACCCCTGCCTCGTCCCTCGGTACAGTCGAAAGTACTCCGACCTCCGCCGGTTCGTCACTACACTCGCCATCGGGACTCTGTAAAGGAGCTTAACCCAACTGATAAACTCTCCCCCAAACCCAAACCTACGCAGCACCTCCCAGAGATACTCCCACTCTACTCGGTCAAAGGCCTTCTCCGCGTCCATAGCTGCCACTATCTCCGCCTCGCCCTCCTCCGATGGCATCATTATCACGTTTAAGAACCGCCGCACATTGGTGTTTAGTTGCCTGCCCTTTACAAATCCCGTCTGGTCCTCGTGGATTACCCCTGGGACACAGTCCTCGCTCCTCGTGGCCAGCACTTTTGCCAGCAACTTTGCATCCACATTGAGGAGCGAGATCGGCCTGTACGATCCACATTGCAGTGGGTCCTTGTCCTGCTTTAGGATCAAGGAAATTGTTGCTTCCAACATTGTCGGGGGAAGGGTCCCCTCCTCTCTTGCCTCATTAAAGGTCCTCACCAGTAGCGGGGCCAACAGGTCTACGTACTTCCTGTAGAACTCCACCGGGAATCCGTCCGGTCCTGGGGCCTTCCCCGCCTGCATGCTCCCCAAACCCTTGCTCAGCTCCTCCAACCCAATTGGTGCCCCCAAACCAGCCACTTCTTGCTCCTCCACCCTCGGGAATCTCAGTTGATCTAGGAATCGTCTCATCCCCTCTTCCCCCGCTGGGGGCTGGGATCTGTACAGCTCTTCATAAAAGGCCTTAAATACCTCGTTTATTTTCGTCGCACTCTGAACCGTGGCTCCCCTTCCACCTTTGACTCCCCCTATTTCCCTCGCTGCCATCCTCTTACGGAGCCGGTGTGCCAGCATCCGACTAGCCTTTTCCCCATACTCGTAGGTCGCCCCCTGCGCTTTCCTCCACTGTGCCTCCTCCTTCCCTGTGGGGAGACAAATTAATGAGACAAAAATAGGAGACACACATGAAAAGGGACAGTGGGAAATGTGAGAGGACTGAGATAGATTAGCAGGAGGGGAACGAGGAAAAAAGGAGAGAGAGAAAAATGGGAGAGGGATTAGTGAGAGAATGAAACATTCTAACATTTCATTCTAACATTTCACTGCTCAGTAACTATTCCAGGACTGTCTGAGTAAGATAGCTAGTTCCAGACAGAATTGAATGGTTCCCTTTTACCCACACGTACTGAACATATAGAAGAATAGTATTCAAACTCGACAAGCCTTGAAATTTTACTTTTCAGTTGGGGCAACAATTTATTGTTACGCTGTTCCGACAACACTGATACTTACGTTGGATCCAGAAAGCCAGCACTGCAGGTACAATATGGATATAAACTGCTCTCTTGTCCATTGCTGCAGGAATAAGTAACATGGATGGTTCAATTTCAACAAATCATTCCCGACAGCATCAAGCTGCTTCAGGTATGTGCACCAGTGTAACCATGAAAATGTAACTGACGATTTCAACACGCCCAGCATTTTGTGGAAGGGTGTGTCGGTTGTGTGCTGCATACTTGATAACAGCATTTTATCTACAAGTATCAATCTTTGGTTCTTCAATGTGCATGAGATTACACTACCCAAAAACAGCCAGAATGGTGAATGAAACATTGGCCGGATTGGATCAACTGGGCTGGTACTCACTGGAGTTTAGAAGGAGAGGGCATCACATAGAAACATATAAAATCCAGATGGGACTGGGCAGGCTAGATACGGGAAGAATGTTCCCGATGTTGGGGACGTCACAGCCTAAGAATAAGATGCAAGCCATTCAGGACTGAGATGAGGAAGAACTTCGGGCGGGATCCTCTGTTGGCTGATGGGAAAATCGTGAAACGCAATTGGGTGGAGAATCAGTTCCGCCGCCAAAATCGCGATGGGTGCCAAGTTGACACCAAATCGCAATTCTCCATCACCTCAACAGTGGCGTCAATGCGGTCAGGAATGCACGTACAGTAAACACCGTTTGCATATCATTAGCGGGCCCGAACTGGTATTCTCCGCGATTCTCCGCCTCTGCTGGGCCAAGGTACCGATGCCATTATTCGCTTGTGCTTTTAAAAATCATGGAACCAGCGTCGTGGCTAATGATGGAGAGAGAGGAGATCGAACACAGAGGCGCCACCGACGGATGCCGGGCTGGGGTGGGGAGCCCTGACCGGGCCGGGGGGGGGGGGGGGGGGGGGGGGGAGGGTGTTGGGTGAGGTGGTATCGGGCCCTGTGGCTGGAGTGACCACCCATGGGACTGGGGCGGTGTCCAGGCATGGACCGCTATTGCCAAGGCCTGCAAGGCAACCATCTTGCTGCGCACTCCACTGACCACCCACCTTGCCCACTGGTTCTGTAGAGTGACACCTGCAGTATGGGTGCCCCACCTCCGATCCCACCGGCAGAGCATCACGCGGCCCACTCAAGGGCAATGCCCACTACGGGGGCACCAGGCGGGGGCCATGGAGCGAATCACTGTAAAAGGGCAGTGACAGCCGATGGTACCCTTGGCAGCAGGGGAGGGCGTCAGGGCCAGAGGCCCTCACGGTGCCGGACAACGATGGTGCCAGGGATCCGGAGATGTGGGGGGCAGTAAACATGTGGCGGTAGGGCCCGCAGCGTCAACCGGGGCCACCGTGTAGCCCAGTGGGTCTGGTTGGGTACGGGGGTGTGCACCATGCTAACGTGTCGGCCTTTCACCCCTGAAGACAATGGATATTGGAATTCAACCAGTAACCTCCTAGTTGCCGCAGCCCCCCCCCCCCCCCCCCCCCCCCCCGGCTGGTTGACAGGAGTTATGCACTTCGGTCGTGGATGCTGACGTCTACCCAAAGGTAATAGACTGACGCGTTGGCCCGCACTACGATGCCCATATAGCAACCTTTAGCGTGATCGAGTGGTGCTTCATCCTCCAGAAGATGTGGTTCAGCTGCCTGGACCGCTTTGGAGGCACCCTCCAGTATGGCCCTGAGAGGGTCGCCAGCATCATGGTGGCCTGCTGTGTTCTCCACAACATCGCGCAACATCTGTCTTAAAGACACTCAGTGATTTAGCTGTGCCCTCAGGTTTTAGTCTCTCCTACTGGTGGAAACAACCTCTCCACGTCCACTCTATCCAGGCCTCGCAGTATCCTGTAAGTTTCAATAAGGTCCCCCTCATTCTTCTAAACTCCAACAAGTACATACCCAGAGTCCTCAACCGTTCCTCATACGACAAGCTCTTCATTGCAGGGATCATTCTTGTGAACCTCCTCTGGACCCTTTCCAAGGCCACCACATCCTTCCTTCCACACTACCAGAAGGATGTGGAGGCTTTAGAGAGGGTGCAGAAGAGATTTACCAGAATGTTGCCTGGTATGGAGGGCATTAGCTATGAGGAGCGGTTGAATAAACTCGGTTTGTTCTCACTGGAACGACGGAGGTTGAGGGGCGACCTGATAGAGGTATACAAAATTATGAGGGGCATAGACAGAGTGGATAGTCAGAGGCTTTTCCCCAGGGTGGAGGGGTCAATTACTAGGGGGCATAGGTTTAAGGTGAGAGGGGCAAGGTTTAGAGTAGATGTACGAGGCAGGTTTTTTACGCAGAGGGTAGTGGGTGCCTGGAACTCGCTACCGGAGGAGGTGGTGGAAGCAGGGACGATAGTGACATTTAAGGGGCATCTTGACAAATACATGACTAGGATGGGAATAGAGGGATACGGTCCCAGGAAGTGTAGAAGATTGTAGTTTAGTCGGGCAGCATGGTCGGCACGGGCTTGGAGGGCCGAAGGGCCTGTTCCTGTGCTGTACATTTCTTTGTTCTAGATACAGGGCCCAAAACTGCTCGCAATACTCCAAATGGAGCCTTCTACACCCTCAGAAGTACATCCCTGCTCTTTTCGTGTGGCCTTCTCGACATGAATGCTAACATTGCATTCCTAACTGCCAATTGAACCTGCACATTAACCTTAAGCGGATCTTGAACTCGGACTCCCAAGTCCCTTTATGCTTCAGATTTCCAAAGCATTTCCCCATTTAGAAAATAGTCTATGCCTCCATTTGTCCTACCAAAGTGCATAACCTCACAATTTTTCACATTGTATTCCATCTGCCACTTCTTTGCCCACTCTCCTAGCCTGTCAAAGTCCTTCTGCAGCCCTCTGTTTCCTCAATACTACCTGTCCCTCTACAGATCTTTGTATAATCTGCAAATTTAGCAACCGTGCCTTCAATTCCTTCTTCTAGATCATTAATGTATATTGTGAAAAGCCGTGGTCCCAGCACAGACCCCTGAGGCACACCACTAGCCACCGGCTGTCATTCTGAAAAAGACCCCTTGATCCCCACTCTCTCCTTCTGCCAGTCAGTCAATCCTCCATCCATGCCAGGATCTTCCCCTTAACACCACGTATTTAATAGCCTCCTATACGGCACCTTGTCAAAGGCCTTCTGGAAATCTAAATAAATCACGTTCACTGGTTCTCCTTTATCTAACTTCCTCGTTACCTCCTCAAAGAACTCTAACAGGTTTGTCAGACATGACCTCCCTTTGACAAAGCTGAGCTGACTCAGTCCTATTTTATCATGCGCTTCCAAGTACTCCGCAATCTCATCTTTACTAATGGACTCTAAAATCTTAACAATGACCAAAGTCAGGCTAACCGGCCTATAATTTCCTGTCTTCTGCCTCCTTCCCTTCTTAAACAGCGGTGTTACATTTGCCACTTTCCAGCCCTCTGGGACCATTCCTGCCTCCAGTGATTCCTGAAAGATCACCACCAATGCCTCCACAGGGTAAATTTTATCATATTGTGGTCACTGCTGCCTGCGGGTTCCTTAATCAAGTCTGCCTCATTACACATCACTAAATCCAGAATTGCCTGTTCCCTAGTGAGCTCTGTCACAAGCTGCTCCAAAAAAACATCTCTTAGAAATTCCACAAATTCCTTTTCTTGGGATCCACTGCCAACCTGACTTCCCCAGTCCCGCTGCATATTGAAGATATTGAAGCCCCCCCCACCCCGCATTGGGGCAGCATGGTGGTTAGCACTGCTGTCTCAGCGCCAGGGACTCGGGTTCGATTCTGACCTCGGAACTGTCTGTGTGGAATTTGGACGTTCTCCCCGTGTCTGCGTGAGTTTCCTCCGGGTGCTCCGGTTTCCTCCCACAGTCCAAAGATGTGCAGGTTAGGTGGATTGGCCATGCTTAAATTATCCCTTAGGGTGGGATTGCAGGAATAGAGTGAGGGGTTGGGCTTAGAATGGTGGTCATTCGAAGGGTCAGTGCAAGCTCAATGGGCCGAATGGTCTCCTTCTGCATGGTAGGGATTCTATTCTAATCTATGGTAATTGTGATTTGCCTTTTTTACATGCTTTGTCTATCTCCTGATTTACTTTTTGCCCCACATCCTGACTATTGCTAGGGGGCCTGCACATAACTTCCATCAGGTCTTTTTCCTTTGAAATTCCTCAACTCGACCCACATAGATTCTATTAATTCTGATCCTATATCGCTTCTTGCTATCGATTTAATTTCATTCCTTATTAACAATGCAACCCCACCTGCTCTGCCCATCTGTCTGTCCTTTTGATAGGACACATATCCTTGGATATTTAGATCCGAGCCTTGATCCCCTTGCAGCCACGTCTCGGTGATGCCCACAACATCGCACCGGCCAATTTCAATGTGCGCAACAAGCTCATTTACTTTGTTCCGTATACTGTGCGCATTTAGGCACAACACCCTCAGTCCTGCATTGACCTTCTCATATTTGTCACCTTTTTTGCTCTGCCTGAAGTTAGATTCCTGTCACCTCAATAATCTCTGTTCTATTATGTTACTAAACTCTGCCTGAGCCCTTGGCCCCTTTAACTAGTTTAAAGTCCTGGTCATTAACTTGCACTTCTATTTTTTTTTAATTTAGAGTACCCAATTATTTTTTTCCCAATTAAGGGGCAATTTAGCCACGGCCAATCCACCTACCCTGCACATCTTTGTGTTGTGGGGGTGAGACCCACGCAGACATGGGGAGAATGTGCAAACTCCATACGGACAATGACCCAGGGCCGGGATTGATTCTGGCACCTCAGCACCGTGAGGCAGCAGTGCTAACCACAGTGTTACTGTGCTGCCCCACATTTTAGCCCTTTTGTGTAAAGCGTTGGGAATTTTGTTAATGCAGTGATGAGCTGCTTGCCTTGGAGACCCTGCCCGTGGAAGGAATATGTAGAAAAATCATTATCTTATATCATGGGCATTGCGTGTCCATCAAGTTCCATGGATCGCAGATGGTTCTGCAGCATGGCATCTGCAGTGATGGCTTCTGTTGACAGCTGCAGTCTGCTTTTGCACAGATACAGCGACATCTGGAGAGAGTGGCGGTGAATCCTGAAAACTCTGGGTGGCAATTGGGTTATCATGGCACGACCTCCTGCTTGCCCGTCCTTTCCCAGCCAGAGCCTGCCATTTTTTTCTGTTTCTTCTGCTGCAATGGTGCTTCCGGCATCTGGTCATTCCTCGTTCTCTGCCTCTCCTTCTCAGCACAGGGCTCCAGGAAGACTGGGTTGATGAGCCTCAGTACTATTTGCCTCTTTCCTGTTATGCACTGTTCATGAAGGAACATGTTCATGCAATCGGGGATCAGCGCCAGCACATCTTGTTCCAACTCTACAGGAACCAAAGGGCAGATTAAATTCCGGATGGTGTGTGCATGCATGTATAAGTTTGTGGAGGCATGTTGGTGTGTAAGGGCATGTCAATGTGTCCCATGTAAGTTGGTTTGTGTGTGCATGTCAGTGTGTGTATGTATCTGCCCACGTGTGTGTGTGTCAGTGTGTCATACAGGCATGAATGTTGGTCAGGGACAAGGTCAGGTATGGCAACTAAATCATGAAATAAAGAAATGCTGAGTCTTTAATGCAGCTCCTTATTGTGGTGACGAAATGCAAATTAATTATGTCATGTATTGTAGGTCAGTTCACTTCCATAGTAATTATATTTCCTATTCGTATGCTTTATAAATGCTTGTTCATCAGATGTGTTCCTTCTTCTGGTTATCCACCAACAGACACACTGTGACACTTCATAATTTTCAACATCTTGTTTGTTTACTTTTTACAGCACAGCAGGAGGCTATTCGGCCCATCGTGTCTGCACCGGCCTTGCAAAAGAGCAACCCAGCTAGTCCCATTCCCCAGCTCTATCTCTGCAACCCTCTAAGTTCAGCACTTTCAAATATATATCCAGCTCTCTTTTGAAACCTCCTGTGGAATCCGCCTCCACTTCTCTGCCAGCCAGCGCATTCCAAACCCCAACAACTCTCTGAACAAAGAGGTTTCTCCTCATCTCACTCCAGCTCTCTCGCTGACCATCTTGAAATTGTGACCCCCCCCTAGTCACTGACATACCAACCAGTGGAAACAGAATGTCCTTCTTTACCCTGTCAAAATTGTGCAGAACTTTGAACGCCTCAATAAGGTCACCTCTTAATCTTCTCGGCTCCAAGGAGAACAAGCCCAATTTCTCCAATCTTTCCTTGTATCTAAAATTCCTCATTCCTGGCATCATTCTAGTAAATCTCCTCTGCACTCTCTCCAGGGCTTTAACATCCTTCCTTAAATAAGGTGCCCAGAACTGAACACAATACTCCAAATGTGGTCTGGCCAATGATTTGTAGAGGTGCAGCATCACTTCCTTGCTTTTATACTCTATGCCTTTATTTATAAACCCAAGGATGCTCTAAGCCTTCTTAACAACTGTTTCAACATGTCTGGCCACCTTCAGAGAATTATGCTCTTGAACCCCGAGGTCGCCCTGCTCCTGGACTCCCCTCAAAGTTGTACCATTGAGCCTGGATTGTCTCCCCGTGTTTCTTCTACCAAAATGCATTACCTCACATTTCACTGCGTTGAAGTTCATCTGCCAGGTGTCTGCCCATTTGGCCAACTTGTCAATATCCCTCTGAAGTCGCTCAGCGTCATCCTCACACTTCCCTATTCTCCTTAGCTCAGTATTATCTGCAAATTTAGAGATTTTGCCCTCAACACCCAATTCTAAATCATTTACATAAATCAGAAAAAGCAAGGGTCCCACACTGAGCCCTGGGGGACACCACTTTCAACTCTCTCCAGTCTGAGAAATGCCATCTATACCTACCCTCCGTTTCCTATCTCTTAGACAACTTCTAATCCATGCTGCCAAGGACACATCAATCCCAAACATTTTTAATGCTAACCAACCTGCCATGTGGCAACGTATCAAATGCTTTCTGAAAGTCCAAATGTACAACATCCACGGCACCACCTTCACCCACTGCCTGTGTCACCCAATCAAATAACTCAATTAAATTTGTCAGACATGACCTGCCCTTGACAAAGCCATGTTGACTGTCTAGTATTAACTTATTTTTCTCTGGGTCAAGTTAGCTTCATGGAAAGTTTGTGTATATTAACCTCAGCTTTCTCAGGTAATCTCAGGATTATTCTCTGTGCCACGTGCCAGTGAGACTATAAATAGGAGGATAGTGCAGCTAAGTACGTGGTTAAACTGATGATGTAGGAGGGAGGGTTTCAGATTTCTGGACAATTGGGATCTCTTCTGGGGCAGGTGTGACCTGTACAAGAAGGACGGGCTGCATCTAAACTGGAGGGGCACCAATATCCTGGCTGGAGGTTTGCTAAAGTCACACGGGAGGCTTTAAACTAGTATGGCAGGGGGTGGGAACCAGAGCGGTAGTTTAGAAGGTGTAATAACTGAAGGGGAAATAGAGAACAAAAATAAGGGAACAACATCACTCTGTCTACTCAAACACAGTGGTTTGAAGTGTATTTGTTTCAATGCCAGAAGTATAGCAGGTAAGGCAGATGAGCTTAAGAGTACTTATTTAGTACTTGGAATTATGATGTTGTGGCTAATTATGATGTGGCTATCATAGAAATGTGGTTAAAGGAAGGGCAGGATTGACAGCTGAACGTTGGGAGGATATAGATGCTTCAGGAGAGAGAGAATGGGATATAAAAGGGTTGGGGAAGTAGCATTACTGGTTAAGGAGAATATTATAGCCGTACTGCAGGAGGACACCTCTGAGGGCTCATACAATGAGGCAATCTGGGTAAAGCTCAGGAACGGGAAAGAGGCAATCACAATGTTGGGGATTTGTTAGGTAGAGAGATTTGGATAGGTGAAAAAGTAACAGGGTTGTTGTGGTAGGGGATTTTAATTTCCCCTATATTGACTGGGACTCACTTAGTGCTAGGGGTTTGGATGGGGCAGAGTTTGTAAGGTGTATCCAGGAAGACTTCTTGATGCAATATGTAGATAGTCCAACCAGGGAAGGGGCAACACTGGACCTGGTATAGGGGAATGAGCCTGGACAGGTGGTTGAGGTTTTGGGAGTAGCGACCACAATTCTGTAAGTTTTAGGGTACTTTTGGACAGGGATGAGGGTAACACTCGCGTTAAGGTGTTAAACTGGGGAAAGGCAAATTACGATAACATTAGATAGGAATTGAAGAATTTGGATTGGGTGCAGCTGTTGGAGGGTAAATCAACGTGACTCTCCACCGATGGTAGTGGAGTTCTCGATGCAGCGGAGAATCCAGCATCGTCCAAAAAACGGGATTGGTGCCTGGTGTCAAACCCGTTCCAATGCTCCGGTCCCCTGCTGGTGGCGGTCTCGAGGTGTGTGTCCCGCGCCAGTGGGAGGATGCAAATAGGTCAAGGCGATCCATTTGCACCTGACTTATGGCCTTGGCAGTGAATTCTCCATGCCTGCGTGATTCTCTGTGCCGGGATTCATGTGGGCAAGAGTTAGTGCAGGTATTTCCCACAATAGCTCTGTTTGGTGGATTGAAGTCCACGTTTTTTCAACAGCGCCAAACCTCCAAAGTTGTCACAATACGATAGAAAGCCAATTTTTCAGATAATCAATTCATTGGTCGGGGTTGAACGCATTGTCGGCACCACCTCCTGCTCCTGCATGAGGTTGGACTATCCAACTGCACCTGCGGGTACTGGATGCTCGCCGACAACCCCCATGTAGACCCTGGCTCTGCAACTGCATCTCCAAAATTGATGGGACTGTCCATTCCAGAAGCCAGAAACCCGTCTGGATGGCAGCTGGTCCCTGGGGTCAGCCCGCCCTCCACCCCTTGGGTGATCCTACCTCCATCTGCTGTACCAGATCAGTTGTGTGGTGTGCATTAGAGAGTGTCCCAGGAGCCTCTTCAATAAGGTGCCCAACCGAGGTGAGTGTCTCTGGGATGGTAGAGGGGTTGGAGACGGGAAATCTGTGTCATCCTCAGACTTGAGTCTCGGGTCGAGGGCTGCAGCCCGAGCTGCAGGGTGGGGGTTCGGCCGTCCTCTGGGTTGTTGGGGGGATGGGGGCGGTGGGACGTGTTTAGTGGCAGGGGCCGCCCTGAGGTCGCGTATTTTTTTACTGCACTGCTGGCCAGTCCGGACAGTGTTACAGGTGGCGATGACTGCCTCTGCCACCTGTGCCCAGGCACGACGAATGGCGGCAGCTGGCAACCTCCTTCCCGGGACAGGGTACACGGTGGCCCGCCCCTCCCCCACCGCGTCCAGGAGGGCCGCCAGCTCGGGGTCCGTGAAACAGGGTGCTTCTCTCCAAGCTGCCATCTTATTGGATAGGATGGTGTGTGTGGGGAGTGAAGTGGGTATATGGGGCAGCCCGTCAGCCTCCTGAGCAAATTCCGCACCGTTTCTCATTGGAATCGATTGTGTTCCACGTGGCACCGGTGCTAGCCCCTCCACAGTGGCTGAATTGGTCAAGGTACGGCGCCAGTTTTGCAGTCGAGGAACTCCACGAATCCTGTCCCGTCGTCAACACTTAGTCTCAGAAATGGAGAATCCAGCCCACTCTCTTTCAAGTTGTATTCTTCAACTCTTAGAATTCTTGCCAGATCATGGACTATTGTTTTTTTTAATGTATTTTATTCCAAATGTCCATGAAAAGTTACAACACAAACAATTCGGGAAACAAACTTCCCAACACACAACTATACAGTTTGTACAAATTTTCCCCCTTTATCGCCGTCCCCCTCCCTCCCCATCCTCACACCGACAACTCCTCAAACACAGTCATGAACATCCCCCACCTTACCTCGAAACCCTCCCCTGATCCCCTTAACTCGTATTTGATCTTTTCCAGCAGAAGAAAGTCATATACGCCCCCAGCCAGGCCGCCACCCCCGGGGACATTGCTCATCAGCCAGGCCGTTGGCTGACCGCCACTCCAATAAAATTAATCTCTGGGCGATCAGTTAGGCGAAAGCCACAACATCGGCCTCCCCCCCCCCCCCCCCCCCAAATCAGCTCCGGCTTCTCCGATATCCCAAATATCGCCACCAAAGGGTCCGGCTCAACCTCCTTCCCACTATCCTTGCCGCGAACACTTCTGTCCAGAATCTCTCCACCTTTCCGCAGCCCCAGAACATACGTGTGTGGTTCTCTGGACCCTGCCCAGACACTCGTCTGCCATCCCCTGAACAACCCACTCATTCTTGCCCATGTCATATGCACCGTGGGTACGACCTTGAACTATACCAGACTCATCCTTGCGCACGGTCGCATTTACCCTTTGTAGCGCCTCCCTCCGTATTCCACAGTTTATCTCTCCTCCCAGTTCCCCTTCCCGCTTCTCCTTAATCTTCAACACCCGCTCACCTCCCTGTTCTCTCAGCCACCTGTATATATCTCCGATCCTGCCCTCCCCTTCCACATCCGGAAGCAACAGTCGCTCCAGAAACCTGAAGAACTCCATCCAAACCTTCCGCACAAAGTCCCTGACCTGTAGGTACCTAAATTCACTTCCTCTCGGGGGCTCTACCTTCTCCTTCAATTCATCGATAATGGCAAACCCTTCTTCCAGATACAGATCCCTCACCTTAACCAGCCCCATTTCCTATAAATGCCATTAATCCACCCCCCCCCCCCCCCCCCCACCCCCGGCTCAAAACCATGGTTTTCACACAACGGCGTTAATACCGACAACCCCTCTATCCCAAAGTACCTCCTCAGCTGGTTCCAGATCTTCACCGTGGACAACACCTTCGGACTCTCTGAATATCTGCTTGGTGCCATTGGCAACGCTGCCATCACTGTAGCTCTTAAGATGGACCCCCATAGGATTCTTCCTCCTTCCTAACCCATTCTATCCCCTCTCCTACCCCCTCTCCTTCCCACTATCGCCTCACCTTCTCCACGTTCGCCGCCCAATAGTAATGTAGCAGGTTCGGCAACACCAACCCTCCCTGCTGCCTCTGCCTCTGTAACAGGGTCCTCTTCACCCTTGGCACCTTCCCAGCCCATACAAAGTCTGAAATAATTGTGTCCAGTTTCTGAAAGATTGCCTTCAATATAAAGATCAGGAGTGTCTGGAATATGAACAGGAACCTTGACAGAATGTTCATCTTCACCACTTGGACTCTTCCTGCCAAAGTCAAGTGCAGCGTGTCCCACCTCTTGAGATCCTCCCTAGCCTCCTCCACCAGTTTTGTTAAATTCCATTTGTGAAGCATCGCCCATTCCCTCGCTACCTGAATCCCCAGGAATCTAAACCGGTCTCTGGCCACCTTAAATGGCCCCCCCCCCCAAATTGGCTCATTCACCGGGAACACTTCGCTTTTCCCTACATTTAATTTATATCCCGAGAACACCCCAAACTTCCCCAACAGGCCCATGATCCTCTCCATGCTCTCCAGCGGGTCCAAAACATACAATAGTAGGTCGTCAGCATAGAGTGACACCCGATGCTCCCTCCGTCCCTTTGTAATCCCTTGCCACTCTGCCGACCACCTAAAAGCCATTGCCAGGGGTTCTATAGTCAGTACAAACGACAGTGGGTACCCCTGCCTTATCCCCTGTGTAGTTCAAAGTTCCGTGAACCCATGTCATTGGTCCTCGCCCTCGGTGCCACAAACTTCGACCCAAACCTTCCCAGGACCTCAAACAGGACCACCATTCCACCGGGTCAAATGCCTTCTCCGCATCCATGTAATAATAATAATCTTTTATTGTCACAAGTATGAAGTTACTGTGAAAAGCCCCTAGTCGCCACATTCCGGCGCCTGTTCGAGTAAGCTGGTACGGGAATTGAACCCACGCTGCTGGCCTTGTTCTGCATTAAAAACTAGCTGTCTAGCCTACTGAGCTAAACCAGCAAACACCACTATCTCCGGTACCTGAGCTCCCAACAGGATCATAATTACATTTAACAGCCTCGTTACTTTACTAGAAAGCTGCCTGTCCTTTACGAAGCCTGCTTGGTTCTCCGCATCCAGCCTCGGGACACAACCTTCCATCCTTCCCGCTGTCATGATATTCAAACACACACATCATGATAGACACACCAACAGACAAATCAGAACACACAACACCACAACCAATGACAGAAAGATATAAAAGCACAGACACGACCCCCGGTGGTCAGTATTAGCTGCAGAGGAGAACCAGGACACATCTATTGCCAAACACACTCAGGGAGACAGCACGTGCAGAGTATCCAGAACGAACTGTATTATAAGAGTTATAATAAAATAGAGTTGTACCACATACAACTGTGTTGGCTCATCTGTGCACCAGAGCACCCAACACCACATGGTACAGGAGTGGATCGATACCTGCCGGCATACCTCAGCGTACACAGACAACCAGCAGTGCCCAGGCATGATGTACGAGCTCCCGGTTCCGCAGGCGCTCCAGTGCCATGGCGACCTCCGCGAAAACTGGCGGCGATTCCGGCAAATGTTCGAATTGTTCCTGGTGGCAGCTGAACTCAAAGACCTGGATGATAGGGAAAAAATTGAATTTCTCCTCACCATCGCCGGTGCAAGGGCAAGAGAAATATTCACAAGGTTCAGGTTCTTCAGGAGGCAGCAAAGGTACGATTACCAGGCAGTCCTGGGCAAATTCTCCAAGTACTGTGAAGAAAACGCAATCCAATCGGCAAGTAAAGGTAAGAAAAGCTGCAGTACTCACCTCGTGGCTGGGATCCCGGAGCCCGAATTCCCAGAGGCCGAAATCCCGGGCCTGAGAGAAGGCTGGGTCGAGGTCGGCGGCCATCTTGCTAAAGGTATAACGCTAGCACAGTTGCGCGAGCAGTGCGCAGAACCGGAAGTTTCGTTTGCGCATGCGCGAGATGCTGCGCATGCGCAGTCAAGAAAACGGCCATCGGTAAAGGAACAGCGATCTGAGCATGCGCAGTCGCTTCCTACGTGCTACATACCGAGCGTCAGGATGTCAGAGGCCCCAGACTGCACCAATTTAAAAGGGAAATGTCCCAAATCCAATTTAAAAGGGAAACGTCCCAAATCAAAAAAACAAAAATCTGTTAAAGCTGTAAAACAACCTTCCCTCACCTGGAATGACAGCACAGTGCCGCAAATTGACCCAGGAGATGAATTTGACCTCCGAAGAACCCTCCGACAAGCAGTTACCTACGCACAAGCCGATGATTCCGACCTTGAATACTTCGATGACGATTTTTACAGTGTTTCCGGACCTCGCGAGCCCAATGATAGCTCCGTGGTCCTATATGACTATGACTCGGACGAACCTTTCGTGTTGCACATTGGCGGCCCCCACATTGAATCCGACGCAGATGCGGATTCATTTTTCGGATTTGAGGATCTTCAATCCAGCAGACATGACGTTCCAACTTATCAGTACCGGATGATGCTGCAGCCTGACATTAACAGACAGGGAGCGGTGCAAGCACACGGAGAGTGCCCTGCTGCCACACAGAGCGTGGTCCACGTCCCGCTCAACGTTCCCGACTCTATGAAAGAAGACATGCAAGACTCCAGAGTGCAGTCCTCGCATGAACCAGAAGTGACTCCAGTGTCACAAGCTTCCACAGCAAGCTCGTGGACAGACTCCACAATTGCAGAAATGCAAGACTCCAGAGCGCAGTCCTTGCACGGACAAGAAGTGACTCCAGTGTCACAAGCCTCCACAGAGAGCTCGTGGACAGCCTCCACGATAGAAGCAACGCAAGACTCCAGAGCGCAGTCCTTGCACGAACAAGAAGTGACTCCAGTGTCACAAGCCTCCACAGAGAGCTCGTGGACAGCCTCCACGATAGAAGCAACGCAAGACTCCAGAGCGCAGTCCTTGCACGAACAAGAAGTGACTCCAGTGTCACAAGCCTCCACAGAGAGCTCGTGGACGGACTCCACGATGGAAGGAACGCAAGACTCCAGAGCGCAGTCCTTGCAGGAACAAGACCATGAGGGTCTAGCAACCTCTCCTGACCAACCAGCGGCAGACGATGCAAGTCTGCCATGCTCACGTGAACAGCAAGAAGGCTATAACAGCCTACCATGCTCCACTACACAGCAGCATGACCATGACGGTCTTTCATGCTACAATGAAGGGCACAGCGCTGAAGACTGTTCAAGCCCAACTGAAGACAAGCCAAAGGAATCGCCTCGTCCAAGCCCGAAGAAAAAAGGTTTATGCGCTGACCTTCAGGATCATTGTAGCCGAACAGAGATTAATAATGCTGCACGGCCACAGAAGGATGCTGAGGATTTGCTAACGAAATTAATTGAATGTTTAACTTGCAAGGAGCAGACTGAGAATTGCCAGTGTTTTAGTACGGATCGAAAAAATGGACAAGACATTGATCCTCAGGTAATGGAAATAACACAACCTGAATCATATCTACAGCAGGGACAAATGTCTCCCTTCAACACAATGCCGCAAAATCCCAACTTCGGAGACCAGCAGTTAGTCAGTAATGACTCTTCAAACCTTGAGGGGAACATTAATTGCATTGAACCTATACACACTCCACTGATTATTGAGCAGAACATTGGAGCAAGAATCCTGAGGACACCGACATCGAGTAGCCAGATAACGAATTTAAAACCCACAGCAGTTTCAAGTGAACCAAGTGTGCTTTCCACTAATGGTGAAGATGCAGATAAGGTCGACCCGATTATCCATTGTACCACACTAACCCCAGTGATTAAGCAGTTATGTATGGGGAGTATAATGTGGGCAATTGAGAACAGTAAAAGAGAGACTGTGACAATGCCAGTCCCAGCAAAATCAGACCCAGAGACCATGAAGGCATGTACATTAAACAAAGTTACATATGAGGTACCTGAGAAGAAAAGTGAAACGGAATGTTCTTTGGAAAATGGTACAATGTCGATAGAAACATTGGATCCTATATTCGAGACCATACATATGGGAGAATTTGGGGGTAATAAACAAGGTTCTGCAATGTCTGGGGGAAGATTTAAAGTTCCAAAGAAGAAAAGCCCAAATGAAGGACAACGGCAAGACAATGACAGTCCACCGACATGGTGTGCACCACCAGATGAAAACTCTGACAATTTACCCAACCCTAGTGAACAGCAAGCTGCTAATGACGATCTATCCACGGGATGTGAGACGAGTGACGACAGCATCCCACTTCCCATGCAAAAGGTGCAAGGTGACAGACCTCGCCTAGTGCGTACCGAGGCACTCGACGATCACGGTGGGACCACTGACGACTGCGGTGGCGGCGCACCGCTTCCACCCTCGATGGCTCGAGCCTCTCCACTGGTTGGTGCATTCCTGCATGTTCCGACTCCAGAAGTGCAGCTTCAGGGAATCTCGGCTGCCTCCAGTGAACCTGTTGGGACTCCGGACGGGGGGCATCGACGGAAGGCAGACCGGACTCCAGATGGGGAGCAGCCAAGCGCCGACTCTGATTTGCGCACGCCAGACCTTGCTCCGGACGGGCGGTGTCGCGGCCTCGGTGATGGCACGCTCAGGGTGACGGCAGATGCCACGGCGACAGGGAATGGATCGCGTGGCAGTCCCACTGGGTCGGCAGTGGCAACCAGCACCGGCGGTCCAAGATGGACACACCAATTCGCGCCATCGCCAGACGTTGATGCGAGCAACAATTCTCTCTCCAAGGCGACATGCTTCGACGTTTCTCTGCGGAGTCGCCCTTCCGGCACAGCAGGTGGCCGGAACCAGCGTACACGGTCTCGGCCAACTTCCACATCTGGCACAGTCATCGCCTTGCATGATATTAGTGATGGTGCTACTTCGATGGCAACGACCCATCGGCTACAAGATGCCGTCCACCACAAACATAAAAAGAAAACAGACTCCACCTTGTTCCTGGCATGCAGGGCGGATGGATTGGTGCGTAGGCGCAATCAGCGGGCTTTGTGCCGCCTTCCACGCTCGCAACTGAACCGTACGCACACGCCGGATCCTCCACTGGTTCCCAAGGATGACTTCGTGGAGATGCCACGGATCATGCCCCTTCCATCGCCACCAGAACCAAACCACAGCCAGGGCACCACTAACAAAGATGTTGAATGTTATATTTGCACGAATGAAAAAACCAAGCACTGCACGAAGTACAACAAATGGTAAAGCAGAGACTTCGGCAACAGCATCACCTCCAACAGTCCAAGGTGAACCAGTGTGACCCCAAATCTCCACAGCTGAACCGGCTTGAGGACCAGCCCATTCTTGAGGCGGTCACCCATTAGACTGGACTTATAACGCTGTTAATACGTTCAAAAAGTCAAACACTTCTGTATTATAACCTGTTGTTGTTTATTGTTCCAGATATCGTCTGACCAGACCAATGTTCAAGTTTTTTTTTTCTCTCGCATCCAAGTTTTGTTATGGTACAACCTTGTTAGTGTGACGCACCCGACATCGCCCCATGTAAATAGTTACGTCATATACACACGCTGTACATAACACACACACACACTCTTCGATGCACTCACGACACAATTATATTTATAACCACGTAGGCACATATCTTTGTAAAAAGGGGGGATGTCATGATATTCAAACACACACATCATGATAGACACACCAACAGACAAATCAGAACACACAACACCACAACCAATGACAGAAAGATATAAAAGCACAGACACGACCCCCGGTGGTCAGTATTAGCTGCAGAGGAGAACCAGGACACATCTATTGCCAAACACACTCAGGGAGACAGCACGTGCAGAGTATCCAGAACGAACTGTATTATAAGAGTTATAATAAAATAGAGTTGTACCACATACAACTGTGTTGGCTCATCTGTGCACCAGAGCACCCAACACCACACCCGCCACCAACTTAGCCAGCACTTTCACGTCTGTATTTAACAATGATATGGACCTATACGACCCACATTCCAACGGGTCCTTCCCCTTTTTTGGTATTAATGTGATTGGTGCCTGTGTTATAGTGCGGCAGCACCCCGTTCTCCAACGCCTCATTAAACCCCCCCCCGCCCCCCCAAAAGATGTGGTGCCAGGTCCATCGCAAGCTCCTTATAAAATTCCGCCGGGTAGTCATCGGGCCCCGGGGCCTTCCCCGACTTCATACCCCTTATACTGTCCATAACTCCCTCAGCCCCAGAGGCTCCTCTAGCACCTGCCTCTTCTCTTCCTCCAACTGTAGAAACTCCAGTCCGTCTAACGCTCTTTGTAATAATCCCTAAATGCCTTGTTATTCTTCCCCGGCTACGACACCACATCCCTTGTCCCAGTCCGTATCTTCAATATTTCCCTAGACGTTGTCTGCCTCCACAGCTGATGCACCAGCATGCGGCTCTCAGTATTCGTACTGCATCCCTCGTGCCCTACGGAGCTGTCCTACCTCCTTCTCCATTGTCAGCCTATCAAATTGCCCCTGTAAATTTTTTCCTCCTCGCCAATCCCTTCGTGGTGCGCACCCTCGAGTGCTCCCTATTAATCTCCAATTTCTCATTCATTAGCCGTTCATATTCCTCCCTCCTTTTCCTATCCAAAAGAGCCTTGAACAAGATAATCTCCCCTTGAACCACCGCTTTTAGCCCTTCCCAAAAAGTGGCCGCCGACACCATCCCGTTTTGGTTCAATTCTGCATAATCATTAATCACAGCCCGCACTTTGTTACAAAACCCTCTATCTGTTAGCAACCCCAAATCGAACCTCCACCCCGGCCTCTGCTCCCATCCTGATCTAAACCGAATATCCAGCCAATGGGGCACGTGGTCCGAGATTACTATCCCCGCGTACTCTGCCCCCTCCACCCCGACTAAAATCTCATAGGCTCACCACAAAAAAGTTGAGTCTGGAATTTACCCTGTACACATGCGAATAAAGAAATACTCCCTTCCACCAGGTTCTTGAAGCACCACGGGTCCACCATACCCATCTTTTCCCAGCTCCTTTGCCATTCATATCCTACCCACTGACCTGGGGCTCGATCTATCTACCCTCGGCTCTAGGACACAATTAAAATCTCCTCCCATACCTGGTTCACTGTCCGTGTGGAGTTTGCACATTCTCTCCCATGTCTGCGTGGGTTTCACCCCCACAACCCAAAGATGTGCAGGTTAGGTGGATTGGCCACGTTAAATTGCCCCTTAATTGGAAAAAAATTAATAATTAAGTACTCTAAATTTATTTTAAAAAAAGATCTCCTCCCATAATCAACCGGTGCGTGGCCAAGTCCGGGATTGCTGCCAGAAATCCCCTCAAAACCGACATCATCCCACTTCGGTGCATACACATTCACCAACACCACCAGCGTCCCTTCCAATACCCCGCTCGCAATCACATATCTCCCACCCGGGTCCCTCACTTCCTTCATACTCACGAACCCCGTTTACTTGCTCATCAAAATTGCCACTCTCTGCGACTTTGAATCAAACCCCGAGTGGAAAACCTGACCCACCCACCCCTTCCTTAGCGTAACCCGGTCCTTCACGCGGAGGTGTGTCTCTAAATTTGGAGAAAGACCACCTCCATCACCACAAAACATCACACCCCTAGTCTTAATTTGATCTGTTTTTAAAATATACATTACGAAAATATATTTAAGTCTTTAAAGCAAACAATCAAGCCAAATATAAATTAGTCTTCACATCGGTTAGTTGGAAGAAAGTTATTTTTGTTACTATTATTAAACTAATCTAGGTAGCAGAGGCCAGGTGACTATCCGGTACTTGTGGAAATAACACTAAAGTATTAAAAACACGGATACAAAAGCAGCAAGCATTGTCAGCAAGGAAATGCTGCCGTTATAACATTAATTGCTGAGTGGTCTTTAAATTAGCAATAAGCAGCATTGCTCAGTAACAATTAACAACAGAATTGTTAGAATTTTGTTGAAATCAGGACTTGTAATATCAGTTTAATCAGTTAAACACATTTGCAATCGCTGTTATTCCAATAAGATATGGATCACATTTCTTTAAATAGTAATTTTCTTGATCATTTCCATTAGGAGTCTTTGGACAGTTATTGGCACTATTCCCTTGGCACTTTGTATGTCAACCACAAGCCGAAGGATATTAATATGATCAATAGTACTCCTGGGGTCACAAAATGTGGCACACATCTTCCACCTGTGAAAATATAACAAACAACCAGTTACTCAAACTACTGAAAAAATACATCTCCAAAATCCTTCCTGTTACAAACAATGGGAATTTTCCATTGAGCGTTTAGTGTGCAATATTCAGCTCCTTTTTTGAAGTTGTGTTGTCCAGCTCCGCTCATGCTGCAGCCTATTCTCGACTGCCACAGCACAGTCAGCTCATTCCCAACCCATTCCCAACTGCCATTGTGCACAGTCAGCCCATTCCCAACTGCCATTGTTCACAGTCAGCCCATTCCCAACTGTCATTGTGCACAGTCAGCCCATTCCCAACTGTCATGGTGTACAGTCAGCCCATTCCCAACTGTCATGGTGCACAGTCAGCCCATTCCCAACTGTCATTGTGCACAGTCAGCCCATTCCCAACTGTCATTGTGCACAGTCAGCCCATTCCCAACTGTCATTGTGCACAGTCAGCCCATTCCCAACTGTCATGGTGTACAGTCAGCCCATTCCCAACTGTCATGGTGCACAGTCAGCCCATTCCCAACTGTCATTGTGCACAGTCAGCCCATTCCCAACTGTCATTGTGCACAGTCAGCCCATTCCCAACTGTCATTGTGCACAGTCAGCCCATTCCCAACTCTCATGGTGCACAGTCAGCCCATTCCCAACTCTCATGGTGCACAGTCAGCCCATTCCCAACTGTCATTGTGCACAGTCAGCCCATTCCCAACTGTCATGGTGTACAGTCAGCCCATTCCCAACTGTCATTGTGCACAGTCAGCCCATTCCCAACTGTCATTGTGCACAGTCAGCCCATTCCCAACTGTCATTGTGCACAGTCAGCCCATTCCCAACTGTCATGGTGTACAGTCAGCCCATTCCCAACTGTCATTGTGCACAGTCAGCCCATTCCCAACTGTCATTGTGCACAGTCAGCCCATTCCCAACTCTCATGGTGCACAGTCAGCCCATTCCCAACTGTCATGGTGCACAGTCAGCCCATTCCCAACTGTCATTGTGCACAGTCAGCCCATTCCCAACTGTCATTGTGCACAGTCAGCCCATTCCCAACTGTCATGGTGTACAGTCAGCCCATTCCCAACTGTCATTGTGCACAGTCAGCCCATTCCCAACTGTCATTGTGCACAGTCAGCCCATTCCCAACTGTCATTGTGCACAGTCAGCCCATTCCCAACTGTCATGGTGCACAGTCAGCCCATTCCGAAATATGCAATTTTCGGGAACCTTGGATAACGAGAGATATTGTAGGCCTCGTCAAAAAGAAAAAGGAGGCATTTGTCAGGGCTAAAAGGCTGGGAACAGACGAAGCCTGTGTGGAATATAAGGAAAGTAGGAAGGAACTTAAGCAAGGAGTCAGGAGGGCTAGAAGGGGGTCACGAAATGTCATTGGCAAATAGGGTTAAGGAAAATCCCAAGGCTTTTTACACGTACATAAAAAGCAAGATGGTAGCCAGGGAAATGGTTGGCCCACTGAAGGATAGGCAAAGGAATCTATGTGTGGAGCCAGAGGAAATGGGCGAGGTACTAAATGAATACTTTGCATCAGTATTCTCCAAAGAGAAGGAATTGGTGGATGTTGAATCTGGAGAAGGGTGTGTAGATAGCCTGGGTCACATTGAGATCCAAAAAGACGAGGTGTTGGGCGTCTGGAAAAATATTACGGTAGATAAGTCCCCAGGACCTGATGGGATCTACCCCAGAATACTGAAGGAGGCTAGAGAGGAAATTGCTGAGGCCTTGACAGAAATCTTTGGATCCTCACTGTCTTCAGGTGATGTCCCGGAGGACTGGAGAATAGCCAATGTTGTTCCTCTGTTTAAGAAGGGTAGCAAGGATAATCCAGGGAACTACAGGCCGGTGAGCCTTACGTCAGTGGTCAGGAAATTACTGGGAAGAATTCTTCGAGACAGGATCTACTCCCATTTGGAAGCAAATGGACGTATTAGTGAGAGGCAGCATGGTTTTGTGAAGGGGAGGTCGTGTCTCACTAACTTGATAGTGTTTCGAGGAGGTCACTAAGATGATTGATGCAGGTAGGGCAGAAGATGTTGTCTATATGGACTTCAGTAGGGCCTTTGACAAGGTCCCTCATGGTAGACTAGTACAAAAGGTGAAGTCACACGGGATCAGGGGTGAACTGGCAAGGTGGATACAGAACTGGCTAGGCCATAGAAGGCAGAGGGTAGCAATGGAGGGATGCTTTTCTAATTGGAGGGCTGTGACCAGTGGTGTTCCGCAGGGATCAGTGCTGGGACCTTTGCTGTTTGTAGTATATATAAATGATTTGGAGGAAAATGTAACTGGTCTGATTAGTAAGTTTGCAGATACCAGCCTCCCGAAACAGGTGCTAGAATGTGGCGACTAGGGGCTTTTCACAGTAACTGCATTGAAACCTACTTGTGACAATAAGCGATTTTCATTTTTTTTTTCATTTTTCTAGATGGGTAGATGAATAGGGAGGAAATAGATGGATACGGACCGAGTAAGGGCAGAAAGTTTTTTTTAGTTAGGGCATCATGATTGGCACAGGCTTGGAGGGCCGAAGGGCCTGTTCCTGTGCTGTACATTTCTTTGTTCTTTGTTCCATTCCCAACTGTCATGGTGAACTGTCAGCCCATTCATTTTAAAAATATATATATTTTATTCCATACTTAAACAAATAAGATAACATAGAACATCTTCAAATACACAAGTTATACATAGTTTTGAAAATCTTTCCCCTTCTAAACCCCTATCCCCCTCCCCATCTCTCCACTGGTGTCAAACAGGTTATTGAACATGGATAGGAACGGACACCATAAAATATAAAACCCATCTTCTGACCCTCTTAGGGCAAACTTGATCTTTTCCAGTCTCAGAAATACGTGCAGGTCCCCCACTCACATGCAAGCCCAGCAGCGTAGCAGGCTGCCAGTTCAGGAAAATCCTTCACCAAGTTATCAGGGAGGCAAAGACCTTCCCCTCCTGTAGCCCCAGCAGCTCCGATTCTCCAAAAGTGCCACCAGGGGGCAGGAAGTTACCTCCCCACTATCCCCGACAGAGCCTTGAACAACACTTCCCAAAAACCCTCCAGCTTCACGCCACCCCCACCCCCCCCCCGCCCCCCCCAGAACATATGGGCATGGTTTGCTGGCCCACGCCCACGCCTCTCTCAAAGATCTTCCACCCCAAGGAAAAATCCCTCATCCAGGTCCATGTCCATGTGTTACGTTCTGGTGCTTGGCTGGTTGGAATAAATGCACTAAAGAATGTCTTGTTCTAGACTAGTTAAAGTTTTATTGTTGAACAAATGCGCGAGTAAGATAACAATGAGAATATTATTAAAAATGACTAACTATAATAAATTAACTACGAGCTACTACAAATTGTGACTATTCACTACGAAGACCCTCTACCAACTCCCTGAGGTAAGAGTCACGTGGTTGTTCTCCACTGAAAATGAAATGTAAATCACTTATTGTCACAAGTAGGCTTCAAATGAAGTTACTGTGAAAAGTCACCTTCCAGCACCTGTTCGGGGAGGCTGGTACAGGAAATGAACCGTGCTGCTGGCCTGCTTTAAAAGCCAGCAATTTAGCCCAGTGTGCTAAACTGCCACCTGCTGGTTGGCGATCTTGTCTATCACTACATACATGACTGCTTATGCATATCATCACAATGTGTAACCTGTGCACGACTTTAAACTGAATGAGGCTCATCCTCGCACACGAGGAAGGCAAGTTCTCCCGACGCAGTACTTCACTCCATATCCTCCACCCTAATTCGGTTCCCAACTCTTCCTCTCACCTGCCCTTAATCCTTTCCGCTAACACTGTCTCTTTCTTTCCCAACCATCCATAGATGTCTCTGATATTCACTTCTCCCCATTGTCTGGAGCTCACTGCTTTTCCAGTAATGTATACTCCGGTCATTGGGGGAAAGAAGGCAGCTCCTTCTGTACATAGTCCCGCATCTGTAGGTACCTGAACCCAGTCCACTTTGGTAACTCGTATTTCTCCTGAAATTCCCCTAACTCTGCAAACTGTTCTTCTAGAAAAAGATCCCTCACTCGCTCTACCCCTGCCCTCTGCCACCTTCCATACATCACGTCCATCCGTCCAGGCATAAACCTATGCTTCCTACATAGCGGGGCCAGTACTGACGCCAACCCAAACTTAAATTGCTTCCTCAGCTGATTCAAAATCTTTATCGATTACACCACCACAGGGCTATTAGTGTATTTCCCCGGGGTAAACGGGAGCGAGGCCATTACCAAAGACTGGGCTGACTGTGCACAATGACAGTTGGGAATGGGCTGACTGTGCACAATGACAGTTGGGACTGGGCTGACTGTGCACAATGACAGTTGGGAATGGGCTGACTGTGCACAATGACAGTTGGGACTGGGCTGACTGTGCACAATGACAGTTGGGAATGGGCTGACTGTACACCATGACAGTTGGGAATGGGCTGACTGTACACCATGATCGTTGGGAATGGGCTGACTGTGCACAATGACAGTTGGGAATGGGCTGACTGTGCACAATGACAGTTGGGACTGGGCTGCCTGTGCACCATGAAAGTTGGGAATGGGCTGACTGTGCACAATGACAGTTGGGAATGGGCTGACTGTGCACAATGACAGTTGGGAATGGGCTGACTGTGCACAATGACAGTTGGGAATGGGCTGACTGTGCACAATGACAGTTGGGAATGGGCTGACTGTGCACAACGACAGTTGGGGATGGGCTGACTGTGCATAATGAGACTTGGGAAAGGGCTGACTGTGCACCATGGCAGTTGGGAATGGGCTGACTGTGCACCATGACAGTTGAGAATGGGCTGCCTGTACACCATGACAGTTGGGAATGGGCTGACTGTGCACAATGACAGTTGGGAATGGGCTGACTGTGCACAATGACAGTTGGGAATGGGCTGACTGTGCACAATGACAGTTGGGAATGGGCTGACTGTGCACAATGACAGTTGGGAATGTGCACCATGACAGTTGGGAATGGGCTGTCTGTGCACCATGACAGTTGGGAATGGGCTGTCTGTGCACAATGACAGTTGGGAATGGGCCGACTGTGCACAGTAACAGTTGGGAATGGGCTGGCTGTGCACCATGACAGTTGGGAATGGGCTGACTGTGCACAATGACAGTTGGGAATGGGCTGACAGTGCACCATGACAGTTGGGAATGGGCTGACAGTGCACCATGACAGTTGGGAATGGGCTGACTGTGCACCATGACAGTTGGGAATGGGCTGCCTGTGCACAATGACAGTTGGGAATGGGCTGACTACACCATGACAGTTGGGAATGGGCTGACTGTGCACATTGACAGTTGGGAATGGGCTGACTGTGCACAATAACAGTTGGGAATGGGCTGACTGTGCACAATGACAGATCCGAATGGGCTGACTGTGCACAATGACAGTTGGGAATGGGCTGACTGTGCACCATGACAGCTGGGATTGGGCTGACTGTGCCCAATGACAGTTGGGAATGGGCTGACTGTGAACCATGACGGTTGGTAATGGGCTGCCTGTGCACCATGACGGTTGGGAATGGGCTGAATGTGCACAATGACGGTTGGGAATGGGCTGACTGTGCACAATGACAGTTGGGAATGGGCTGACTGTGCAGCATGACGGTTGGGAATGGGCTTACTGTGCACGATGACAGTTGGGAATGGGCTGACTGTGCCCAATGACAGTTGGGAATGGGCTGACTGTGCACAATGACAGTTGGGAATGGGCTGACTGTGCACAATGACAGTTGGGAATGGGCTGACTGTGCACAATGACAGTTGGGAATGTGCACCATGACAGTTGGGAATGGGCTGACTGTGCACAATGACAGTTGGGAATGGGCTGACTGTGCACAATGACAATTGGGAAAGGGCTGACTGTGCACCATGACAGTTGGGAATGGGGTGACTGTGCACCATGACAGTTGAGAATGGGCTGACTGTATACCATGACAGTTGGGAATGAGCTGACTGTGCACAATGACAGTTGGGAATGGGCTGACTGTGCACAATGACAGTTGGGAATGGTCTGACTGTGCACCATGACAGCTGGGATTGGGCTGACTATGCACAATGACAGTTGGGAATGGGCAGACTGTGCACCATGACAGTTGGGAATGGGCTGCCTGTGCACCATGAAAGTTGGGAATGGGCTGGGAGTGCACCATGGCAGTTGGGAATGGGCTGACTGTGCACAATGACAGTTGGGAATGGGCTGACTGTGCACCATTACAGTTGGGAATGGGCTGACTGTCAACAATGACAGTTGGGAATGGGCTGAATGTGAACAATGACAGTTGGAAATGGGCTGACTGTGCACCATGACAGTTGGGAATGGGCTTACTGTGCACAATGACAGTTGGGAATGGGCTGACTGTGCACCATGACAGTTGGGAATGGGCTGACTGTGCACCATGACAGTTGGGAATTGGCTGACTGTGCACCATAACAGTTGGGAATGGGCTGACTGTGCACAATGACTGTTGGGAATGGGCTGACTGGGCACAGTGACAGTTGGGAATGGGCTGACTGTACACCATGACAGTTGGGAATGGGCTGACTGTGCACAACGACAGTTGGGGATGGGCTGACTGTGCATAATGAGACTTGGGAAAGGGCTGACTGTGCATCATGGCAGTTGGGAATGGGCTGACTGTGCACCATGACAGTTGAGAATGGGCTGCCTGTACACCATGACAGTTGGGAATGGGCTGACTGTGCACAATGACAGTTGGAAAGGGCTGACTGTGCACAATTACAGTTGGGAATGGGCTGACTGCACAATGACAGTTGGGAATGGGCTGACTGTGCACAATGACAGTTGGGAATGTGCACCATGACAGTTGGGAATGGGTTGACTGTGCACAATGACAGTTGGGAATGGGCCGACTGTGCACAGTAACAGTTGGAAATGGGCTGGCTGTGCACCATGACAGTTGGGAATGGGCTGACTGTGCACAATGACAGTTGGGAATGGACTGACAGTGCACCATGACAGTTGGGAATGGGCTGACTGTGCACCATGACAGTTGGGAATGGGCTGACTGTGCACAATGACAGTTGGGAATGGGCTGCCTGTGCACAATGACAGTTGGGAATGGGCTGACTGTGCACCATGACAGTTGGGAATGGGCTGCCTGTGCACCATGAAAGTTGGGAATGGGCTGACTGTGCACAATGACAGTTGGGAATGGGCTGACTGTGCACAATGACAGTTAGGAATGGGCTGACTGCACAATGACAGTTGGGAATGGGCTGACTGTGCACAATGACAGTTGGGAATGGGCTGACTGTGCACCATGACAGTTGAGAATGTGCACCATGACAGTTGGGAATGGGCTGACTGTGCACAATGACAGTTGGGAATGGGCTGACTGTGCACAATGACAATTGGGAAAGGGCTGACTGTGCACCATGACAGTTGGGAATGGGGTGACTGTGCACCATGACAGTTGAGAATGGGCTGACTGTACACCATGACAGTTGGGAATGGGCTGACTGTGCACAATGACAGTTGGGAATGGGCTGACTGTGCACAATGACAGTTGGGAATGGTCTGACTGTGCACCATGACAGCTGGGATTGGGCTGACTATGCACAATGACAGTTGGGAATGGGCAGACTGTGCACCATGACAGTTGGGAATGGGCTGCCTGTGCACCATGAAAGTTGGGAATGCACCATGGCAGTTGGGAATGGGCTGACTGTGCACAATGACAGTTGGGAATGGGCTGACTGTGCACCATTACAGTTGGGAATGGGCTGACTGTCAACATTGACAGTTGGGAATGGGCTGAATGTGAACAATGACAGTTGGAAATGGGCTGACTGTGCACCATGACAGTTGGGAATGGGCTTACTGTGCACAATGACAGTTATGAATGGGCTGACTGTGCACCATGACAGTTGAGAATGGGCTGACTGTGCACCATGACAGTTGGGAATGGGCTGACTGTGCACCATAACAGTTGGGAATGGGCTGACTGTGCACAATGACTGTTGGCAATGGGCTGACTGGGCACAGTGACAGTTGGGAATGGGCTGACTGTACACCATGACAGTTGGGAATGGGCTGACTGTGCACAATGACAGTTGGGAATGGGCTGACTGTGCACAATGACAGTTGGGAATGGGCTGACTGTGCACAATGACAGTTGGGAATGTGCACCATGACAGTTGGGAATGGGCTGACTGTGCACAATGACAGTTGGGAATGGGCTGACTGTGCACAATGACAATTGGGAATGGTCTGACTGTGCACCATGACAGCTGGGATTGGGCTGACTATGCACAATGACAGTTGGGAATGGGCAGACTGTGCACCATGACAGTTGGGAATGGGCTGCCTGTGCACCATGAAAGTTGGGAATGGGCTGGGAGTGCACCATGGCAGTTGGGAATGGGCTGACTGTGCACAATGACAGTTGGGAATGGGCTGACTGTGCACCATTACAGTTGGGATGGGCTGACTGTCAACAATGACAGTTGGGAATGGGCTGAATGTGAACAATGACAGTTGGAAATGGGCTGACTGTGCACCATGACAGTTGGGAATGGGCTTACTGTGCACAATGACAGTTGGGAATGGGCTGACTGTGCACCATGACAGTTGGGAATGGGCTGACTGTGCACCATGACAGTTGGGAATGGGCTGACTGTGCGCCATGACATTTGGGAATGGGCTGACTGTGCACAATGACAGTTGGGAATGGGCTGACAGTGCACCATGACAGTTGGGAATGGGCTGACTGTGCACAATGACAGTTGGGAATGGGCTGACTGTACACCATGACAGTTGGGAATGGGCTGACTGTGCACATTGACAGTTGGGAATGGGCTGACTGTGCACAATAACAGTTGGGAATGGGCTGACTGGTGGACAATGACAGTTGGGAATGGGCTGACTGTGCACAATGACAATTGGGAAAGGGCTGACTGTGCTCAATGACAGTTGGGAATGGGCTGACTGTGCACAATGACAGTTGGGAATGGGCTGACTGTGCACAATGACAGTTGGGAATGGGCTGACTGTACACCCTGACAGTTGGGAATGGGCTGACTGTGCACAATGACAGTTGGGAATGGGCTGACTGTGCACAATGACAGTTGGGAATGGGCTGTCTGTGAACAATGACAGTTAGGAATGGGCTGACTGTGAACAATGACAGTTGGGAATGGGCTGACTGCGCACAATGACAGTTAGGAATGGGCTGACTGTGCACAATGACAGTTGGGAATGGGTTGACTGTGCACTATGACAGTTGGGAATGGGCTGACTGTGCACAATGACAGTTGGGAATGGGCTGACTGTGCACAATGACAGTTGGGAATGGGCTGACTGTGCACAATGACAGTTGGGAATGGGCTGACTGTACACCATGACAGTTGGGAATGGGCTGACTGTGCACAATGACAGTTGGGAATGGGCCGACTGTGCACCACGACAGTTGGGAATGGGCCGACTGTGCACAATGACAGTTGGGAATGGGCCGACTGTGCACAGTGAAAGTTGGGAATGGGCTGACTGTGCGCCATGACAGTTGGGAATGGGCTGACAGTGCACCATGACAGTTGGGAATGGGCTGACTGTGCACAATGACAGTTGGGAATGGGCTGACTGTACACCATGACAGTTGGGAATGGGCTGACTGTGCACATTGACAGTTGGGAATGGGCTGACTGTGCACAATAACAGTTGGGAATGGGCTGACTGTGCACCATGACAGTTGGGAATGGGCTGACTGTGAGCAATGACAGTTCGGAATGGGGTGAGTGTGCACCATGATAGCTGGGAATGGGCTGACTGCACAATGACAGTTGGGAATGGGCTGACTGTGCACCATGACAGTTGGGAATGGGCTGACTATGCACAATGACAGTTGGGAATGGGCTGACTGTGCACAATGACAGTTGGGAATGGGCTGACTGTGCACAATGGCAGTTGGGAATGGGCTGACTGTGAACAATAACAGTTGGGAATGGGCTGAATGTGCACATTGACAGTTGGGAATGGGCTGACTGTGCACAATAACAGTTGGGAATGGGCTGACTGTGCACCATGACAGTTGGGAATGGGCTGACTGTGAGCAATGACAGTTCGGAATGGGGTGAGTGTGCACCATGATAGCTGGGAATGGGCTGACTGCACAATGACAGTTGGGAATGGGCTGACTGTGCACCATGACAGTTGGGAATGGGCTGACTATGCACAATGACAGTTGGGAATGGGCTGACTGTGCACAATGACAGTTGGGAATGGGCTGACTGTGCACAATGGCAGTTGGGAATGGGCTGACTGTGAACAATAACAGTTGGGAATGGGCTGAATGTGCACAATGACAGTTGGGAATGGGCTGACTGTGCACAATGACAGTTGGGAATGGGCTGACTGTGCGCAATGACAGTTGCGAATGGGCTGACTGTGCACCATGACAGTTGGGAATGGGCTGACTGTGCACATTGACAGTTGGGAATGGGCTGACTGTGCACATTGACAGTTGGGAATGGGCTGACTGTGCCCCATAACAGTTGGGAATGGGCTGACTGTGCACAATGACAGTTGGGAATGGGCTGGCTGTACACCGTGACAGTTGGGAATGGGCTGACTGTGCACAATGACAGTTGGGAATGGGCTGACTGTGCACAATGACAGTTGGGAATGGGCTGACTGTGAACAATGACAGTTGGGAATGGGCTGACTGTGCACAATGACAGTTAGGAATGGGCTGACTGTGCACAATGACAGTTGGGAATGGGCTGACTGTGCACTATGACAGTTGGGAATGGGCTGACTGTGCACAATGACAGTTGGGAATGGGCTGACTGTGCACAATGACAGTTGGGAATGGGCTGACTGTGCACAATGACAGTTGGGAATGGGCTGACTGTACACCATGACAGTTGGGAATGGGCTGACTGTGCACAATGACAGTTGGGAATGGGCCGACTGTGCACCACGACAGTTGGGAATGGGCCGACTGTGCACAATGACAGTTGGGAATGGGCCGACTGTGCACAGTGAAAGTTGGGAATGGGCTGCCTGTGCGCCATGACATTTGGGAATGGGCTGACTGTGCACAATGACAGTTGGGAATGGGCTGACAGTGCACCATGACAGTTGGGAATGGGCTGACTGTGCACAATGTCAGTTGGGAATGGGCTGACTGTACACCATGACAGTTGGGAATGGGCTGACTGTGCACATTGACAGTTGGGAATGGGCTGACTGTGCACAATAACAGTTGGGAATGGGCTGACTGGTGGACAATGACAGTTGGGAATGGGCTGACTGTGCACAATGACAATTGGGAAAGGGCTGACTGTGCTCAATGACAGTTGGGAATGGGCTGACTGTGCACAATGACAGTTGGGAATGGGCTGACTGTACACCGTGACAGTTGGGAATGGGCTGACTGTGCACAATGACAGTTGGGAATGGGCTGACTGTGAACAATGACAGTTGGGAATGGGCTGACTGTGAACAATGACAGTTGGGAATGGGCTGACTGTGCACCATGACAGTTGGGAATGGGCTGACTGTGCACCATGTGAGTTGGGAATGGGCTGACTGTGCACAATGGCAGTTGGGAATGGGCTGACTGAAAAATGACAGTTGGGAATGGGCTGACTGTGCCCAATGACAGTTGGGAATGGGCTGACTGTGCACAATGACAGTTGGGAATGGGCTGACTGTGCACAATAACACTTGGGAATGGGCTGACTGTGCACCACGACAGTTGGGAATGGTCTGACTGTGCACAATGACAGTTGGGAATGGGCTGACTGCACCATGACAGTTGGGAATGGGCTGACTGTGCACAATGACAGTTGGGAATGGGCTGACTGTGCACCATGACATTTGGGAATGGGCTGACTGTACACAATGACAGTTCGGAATGCACCGACTGTGCACAGTGACAGTTGGGAATGGGCTGACTGTGCACCATGACAGTTGGGAATGGGCTGACTAGTGCACAATGACAGTTGGGAATAGGCTGACTGTGCACAATGACAATTGGGAAAGGGCTGCATGTGCACAATGACAGTTGGGAATGGGCTGACTGTGCACAATGACAGTTGGGAATGGGCTGACTGTACACCGTGACCGTTGGGAATGGGCTGACTGTGCACAATGACAGTTGGGAATGGGCTGACTGTGCACAATGACAGTTGGGAATGGGCTGACTGTACACAATGACAGTTCGGAATGTGCCGACTGTGCACAGTGACAGTTCGGAATGGGTTGACTGTGCACCATGACAGTTGGGAATGGGCTGACTGGTGCACAATGACAGTTGGGAATGGGCTGACTGTGCACAATGACAATTGGGAAAGGGCTGCATGTGCACAATGACAGTTGGGAATGGGCTGACTGTGCACAATGACAGTTGGGAATGGGCTGACTGTACACCGTGACAGTTGGGAATGGGCTGACTGTGCACATTGACAGTTGGGAATGGGCTGACTGTGCACAATGACAGTTGGGAATGGGCTGACTGTGAACAATGACAGTTGGGAATGGGCTGACTGTGAACAATGACAGTTGGGAATGGGCTGACTGTGCACCATGACAGTTGGGAATGGGCTGTCTATGCACCATGACAGTTGGGAATGGGCTGACTGTGCACCATGAGAGTTGGGAATGGGCTGACTGTGCACAATGGCAGTTGGGAATGGGCTGACTGTGAAAAATGACAGTTGGGAATGGGCTGACTGTGCACAATGACAGTTGGGAATGGACTGACTGTGCACAATGACAGTTAGGAATGGGCTGACTGTGCACAATGACAGTTGGGAATGGGCTGACTGGGCACCATGACAGTTGGGAATGTGCTGACTGTGCACATTGACAGTTGGGAATGGGCTGACTGTGAACAATGACAGTTGGGAATGGGCTGACTGTGAACAATGACAGTTGGGAATGGGCTGACTGTGCACCATGACAGTTGGGAATGGGCTGTCTATGCACCATGACAGTTGGGAATGGGCTGACTGTGCACCATGAGAGTTGGGAATGGGCTGACTGTGCACAATGGCAGTTGGGAATGGGCTGACTGTGAAAAATGACAGTTGGGAATGGGCTGACTGTGCACAATGACAGTTGGGAATGGACTGACTGTGCACAATGACAGTTAGGAATGGGCTGACTGTGCACAATGACAGTTGGGAATGGGCTGACTGGGCACCATGACAGTTGGGAATGTGCTGACTGTGCACATTGACAGTTGGGAATGGGCTGACTGTGCCCAATAACAGTTGGGAATGGGCTGACTGTGCACCATGACAGCTGGGATTGGGCTGACTGTGCACAATGACAGTTGGGAATGGGCTGACTGTGCACAATGACAGTTGGGAACGGGCTGACTGTGCACAATGACAGCTGGGATTGTGCTGACTACTCTATTATAGTTGGGAATGGTCTGACTGTCTTTCATTACAGTTGGTGTTATGTGAGTGTCCCTTTAAGAAAGGTTTAGTCTCTTATCATGTGACTTGTAGCACATTGAGCTGTGGCTGTCAGGTGAGGGGGGATTTCAGTTTCAGTTTAACTGATTTGGACCGCAGAAGGTGGAAGACGTGTTTTCCCCCATGTTTTTCTCTGATTTCATTTTAAAAGCTGTTCCAGTAAAAAGCGTGTGGCTAACCGCCTCGTTAACTTTAAATATATAGTTGCTTTCCGGAAGGAATTTGAATCTGCTGATTGGCACTGGATCAGAATTCCAGGGAAAGGACTAGTCCCATTCAAGTGAGAATACAGTGTGCTGGGCCACGCCTTTGAAAAAGGGTATTGGTTTAATTGGACTTTGTTATTGAATTGGAACAGCTAAGGGGGTTTCATTAAGTGTTATACATAGATTACTGTCGCTGTGTGGTGCCTTTATATTTGTAATTGTAAAAAATCTTGCTGTGTTTATATGTTACCTTCTTCTGATTAAAGTGTCCAGGACGTCTGATGAATCACACTTGCCGTGAAGGCTTTTGTGCTTATCCTAGCCAAATGCAACATAAATATTGTAGGTTACATGAACTTCATAATACACTTTGGCGTTTCTAAGCCCTGGCCCATAACAAAATTCGGGGCTCGTCGGGAATAAAGTCTTACGTTTGTGATTGGGTTTGCTTAGTGAACTTATAGATAGTGAGGGGTGAGCATATTTACAAACTGACCTGTGACCCTGATGTCCACTTCCTTCTCTTCAATTCCATATCGATTGGTTGCTCTACATTGATAAATTCCTTGATGTCCTGATGTTGCGTGGGAAATACGGAGGACTCCAGGGGAACCAATCTCAACATTGCTGCTGTTACTGGGATCTTCCCACTTTAATGTAGGTGTGGGATTTCCATTGGAATTGCAGATCATTGTAACCTCATCACCTTTCCTGACGGTTACTGGAAACCCTGACACAGTTTTGTTATTTACTGATATGGTTGTGTCTCCTGGTTTATCTGGAAAAGAAATGTGAAACAATATGAAAATGGGAAGGTGTTTGGAGAATCAGCACAGCAGGGGTGGGACACAAGTTCAGCCCCATTGCCAGTGAGTTCCCAATTCCAGCCGTGTCAGTGTGGGACACATTCCACACTTTGTACAGAAACCAAAGCCGGGAAACTCAATGGTGCTAAACGGCACCTCAGATGCAATATGGTGCTGGGAGTGCACAGCCCATCATATTGGATCGAGCTGCTCCTTCGGCATCCAGAACAGCGACTGGAGCTATTTAAAACAATACATTTAATATTCTAAATAGGATTTTATTGTCTCTGTATAAACCTTTTGTGACATTGCAGTGTCCCAGTGTTGGAGTGATAAACTCACGCAGCAACTCCTGGTGCTACCAGGCAGCACTGGGCTTTTCACCAGCACTATTTAAAGGGCTTATCCAGTACTTACAGGTTAGATGCTAGTTGGTCATTGAAGCTGATGATTAACATGTGAACATTCTGCAGCTCTTTTTCTGTCTGTGGAAACTATATTCTGATTGCTGAGAAGGAGATTTTGGTGCTGGTGTTGCACCAACTTTGATTGTTTCCAAACTGTTAAAACCATAACACATTGTGACTGGCCCTGGTCTGGCCTCCTCACTATTAGAATTGAAGCAGCATGTAGTGGCAGATAGCTAATGCTGTGGCTAGAATGGAGATGTGGCACCAAAAACGGCAGGGGTGAGCATCAGATATTCCTGGATGCTCGGTGTTCTGGAAAGGTAGGGCAGGAGGGATGAATAGACCAAATATTTGATGGTACAAAGTGCAAGGAAGTGATGATAGGACAATTAAAGAATAAAGATGTGTCTAGAGCAGGATTTCCAAACATTTTTGGCCAGGGAAGCCTTTTGTCCTCCCAAGATATAACATATAATAATATTCGCTTATTGTCACAAGTAGCCTTCAATGAAGTTACTGTGAAAAGCCGCTGGTCGCCACATTCCGGCGCCTGTTCGGGGAGGCTGGTACAGGAATTGAACCCGCGCTGCTGCTTTGTTCTGCATTACAAGCTAGCTCTTTAGCCCAGTGTGCTAAACCAGCCCCAGGGATTGCTCAATCCCTAAGATACATTAGTATGTTGAACGACAAAAACATTGATTCCGTTTGCTCAATAGGTACAAACTTATAACTGTGGGGAGCCGAGGAGGTGATTAGGTATCTTTGCTCACAGGCAAAGAGCACGGAGGCACTGGACTTGCCACACCAGTGCTCGGTGGTGGGTGGCGGAGACAGCCCTAGCTGGTGTGGGCCGCCATGAGAGGGGGCAGTGAAGATGCTGAGGGAGCAACCGGGGGGCAAACGCTCGTGGCACCACCATGCCAAGCCCTGAATTGTGCTTATTCATACCAGGGGCAATCCTTGTTCCTGCCCATCTGGTCCACCGACCACCCATAACCTGCACCGACTGCCGAGCCCTCTGGCCATGTGAGTGAAGGCTATCGCTAATAGAAATTGGTAATCATGCTGAGGAACACCACAGGATAGGCGGCTGTCTCTGGGGGGATAAGAGGTATCCTCTGAGGACCTGGCTAAAGATGCCAGTACGGAGGCTGGAGACCGAAGGGGAGACCGAATTCAACGAGGCCCATGCACCTGGGCATTCATTGAACGGTGCATCGGACTCCTCAAGATGCGGTTCCGATGCCTCGACCACTCTGGTGGTGTCCACCAGTATAACGCCCGGTAGGCCGTCCGCTTTGTGGTGGTCTTCTGGGCCCTCCACAAACTCGCACAGCAACGGAGCGACGTGTTGGAGGTTGGTGATGAGGAACACGTGGCCATCAGTGACTTTTAATCTCACAGGGCAGCACGATAGCATAGTGGTTAGCACAATTGTTTCACAGCTCCAGGGTCCCAGGTTTGAATCCCGGCTTGGGTCACTGTCTGTGCGGAGTCTGCACGTTCTCCCCGTGTCTGCGTGGGTTTCCTCCGGGTGCTCTGGTTTCCCCCCCATAGCCTAAAGGTGTGCAGTTTAGGTGGATTGGCCATGATAAATTGCCCTTAGTGTCCAAAAAAGGGTAGATAGAGTTACGGGGATAGGGTGGAGGAGTGGGCTTAGGTAGAGTGCCCTTTCCAAGGGCTGGTGCAGACTCGATGGGCCGAATGGCATCCTTCAGCACTGTAAATTCTACGATTCTATGATCTCCGAGGAGGAGGATGAGGACGATGAGGTGGCGCTGGACCAGCAGGGGCTGGGGGACGAGGCCAGGGAGGAAACTGAGGACCAGCCAGAGGCTGCAGGGCAGGCAGCAGCATTGAGGGTCCGGCCAGGGAGGCCCACCTACTCATCCAATTCACTTCAGACGTGGCCTTGTCCATCACCCCTCACTCCATTTCCCATCCTCCCAGGGTATGTGTCAAATCACTCCAGTTTGCTGGGAATTTGTCGTCACCGTCAGCGGGTCACTGGTGATGATAACCTGCAAAAAGCTAAGTGCCAGTGCTCCTCAATCTGTGCCATAGTTTGACCCCTGCCCGTCTGCTGAGTGCTTACTCACACCCATCACCTGCCTGGGGAGGGGTGGGGGTGGTGGATGCCTGGAGAGATGGGCCAAGGGTTCAGAGGTTGGGTCGCATTGCGGATGAAAGTGACAGAGGCGTCATACTGGTTGTACACTAGAGTATTTATTGTGTTTTACAATTCCCCGCTCTCCCCAAGTGTGCTGCCAACCCCCCCTCCCCCCCCCACTCCTCTCCCCATCTCCCGCTCACCCCTACCTACACTCGGGTGGAGAGCAATTTGTTAGGTGTGTCCAGGAGGACTTTTTGATGCTGTACGTTGACAATCCAATCAGGGAGGGGGCCATAACCGACTTGGGGAATGAGCCAGGCCGGGTGATTGATGTTTCAGTGGGGGAGATGTTGGCCTTCGTCACCATAATTCCATAAGACTTTGGATAAACGTGGATAAAGACAAGAGTGGCCCGCAGGTGAGGGTGTTTAATTGAGTGAGCGACAATTACATCCAAATTAGACAGGAACTGGGGAATGTGGATTGGGAGCAGTTATTTGAGGGAAAATCCACGTCTGACATGTAGGAGGGTTATAAAGGCCAGTTTATTGAAGTGCAGGAAAGGCATGTCCCCGCAAAAAAGGATAGAAATGGCAGGATTCGGGAACCATGGATGACAAGGGAAATTGTAAACTTAGTCAAAAGGAAAAAGGAAGCATACGGTAAGTCGAGGCATCTAAAAACTGACAAAGCCCTTGAGGAGTACAGTGAAAGAAAGAAGGAACTTAAACAAAAAATAATACAGCACAGGAACAGGCCCTTCGGCCCTCCAAACCTGTACCGGTCTTGATACCACCCTTGGCCAAAACCCTCAGCACTTCCTAGTGCCGTATCCCTCTATATCCATCCTATCCATGTGTTTGTCAAGATGCCTTTTGAACGCCATTAATGTATCTGCTTCCACATCCTCCCATGGCAATGCGTTCCAGGCACTCACCACCCTCTGTGTAAAATAACCTGCCTCGCACATCTCCTCTAAAACTTTGCCCCATGGACCTTAAATCTATGCCCCCTGGTGACTGACCTCTCCACCCTGGGAAAGAGTGCCTGCCCATCCACTCTATCCATGCCCTCATAATCTTGTAGACCTCTATCAGATCGCCCCTCAACCTCCGTCATTCTAATGAAAACAGTCCGAGTCTATTCAGCCTCTCCGCATAGCTAACACCTTCCAGACCAGGCAACATCCTGGTCAACCTCCTCTGCACCCTCTCCAAAGCCTCCATATCCTTCTGGTAGTATGGGGACCAGAATTGTGCGCAATATTCCAAGTGCAGCCTTACCACCAAGGTTCTATACAACTGTAGCTTGATTTGCCAGTTTTTATACTCGATGCCCCATCCAATGAAATGAAATGAAAATCGCGTATTGTCACAAGTAGGCTTCAATGAAGTTACTGTGAAAAGCCCCTAGTCGCCACATTCCGGCGCCTGTTCGGGGAGGCTGTTACGGGAATTGAACCGTGCTGCTGGCCTGCCTTGGTCTGCTTTCAAAGCCAGCGATTTAGCCCTGTGCTAAATGAAGGCAAGCATTCCATATGCTTTCTTGGCTACCTTGTCCACTTGTGTTGCCACCTTCAAATGGGTATAAATCCTGTCCCTGAGAATTATCTCCAATAATTTACCGACTACCGACATGAGGCTCACTGGCCTATAGTTTCTTGGATTATCCGTGCTACCTTTCTTAAACAGCGGTACCACATTAGCTATTTTCCAGTCCTCTGGGATCTCACCTGTAGCCAATGAGGTTATAAAGGTATCAGTCAAGGCCCCAGCAATTTCCTCCCTTGCTCCAAATGTAGTGTTCTGGGGGAATCCCATCGGCCCAGGAGACTTATCTATCTTAATATCTTATAAAACACCCAATACCTCCTTCTTTTTGATGTCAACATGACCCAGACTATACATGCACCCTACCCAAGAATCATCTTCCACAAATTCCTTTTCTTTGGTGAACACTGATGCAAAGTACTAATTTAGTACCTCGCCCATTTCCTCTGCCTCAACACATAGATTCCCCCTACTGTCCTTAAGTGGTCAATCCTTTCGCTGGCCACCCTCTTGCTTTTTACATATGAATAAAAAGCTTTGGGATTCACCATAATCCTACTTGCCAAGAACTTTTCATGACCCCTCCTAGCCTTCCTAATTTCCCGATAAAGTACCTTCCTACTTTCTTTATATTTCTCAAGCATTTTGACTGTTCCCACCCTTCTAGACCTTACAAAAGCCTTCTTTTTCTTTTTGACGAGGTTCACAATATCCCTCGTTATCCAAGGCTTCTTAAACTTCCCAGACTTATCCTTCATTCTCTCAGATACGTGACTTTCCTGAATCCTAATCAACTGTCGCTTGAACGACTCCCACATGTTCGATGTTGATTTACCATCCAACAGCCGCACCCGATCCAAATTCTTCAATTCCTGCATGGAATTAGGAGGGCTAAAAGGGGCCATGAAATGTCTACAGCGAACATGGTGAAGGAGAATCCTAACATTTTTTATGCATATATTGGGAGCAAGAGGGTAGCAAGAGAAAGAGTAGGCCCACTCAAGGATAATCGAAGGAAGTTATGCGTGGAACCACAGGAAGTGGTTCCTTAATGGGTACTTTGTATCGGCATTCTCCAATGAGAAGGACATAGAACATAGAACATTACAGCGCAGTACAGGCCCTTCGGCCCTCGATGTTGCGCCGACCTGTGAAACCACTCTAAAGCCCATCTACACTATTCCCTTATCGTCCATATGTCTATCCAATGACCATTTGAATACCCTTAGTGTTGGCGAGTCCACTACTGTTGCAGGCAGGGCATTCCACACCCTTACTACTCTCTGAGTAAAGAACCTACCTCTGACATCTGTCTTATATCTATCTCCCCTCAATTTAAAGCTATGTCTCCTCGTGCTAGACATCACCATCCAAGGAAAAAGGCTCTCACTGTCCACGCTATCCAATCCTCTGATCATCTTGTATGCCTCAATTAAGTCACCTCTTAACCTTCTTCTCTCTAACGAAAACAGCCTCAAGTCCCTCAGCCTTTCCTCATAAGACCTTCCCTCCATACCAGGCAACATTCTGGTAAATCTCCTCTGCATCCTTTCCAATGCTTCCACATCCTTCCTATAATGCGGCGACCAGAATTGCACGCAATACTCCAAATGCGGCTGCACCAGAGTTTTGTACAGCTGCAACATGACCTCATGGCTCCGAAACTCAATCCCTCTACCAATAAAAGCTAACACACCGTACGCCTTCTTAACAACCCTCTCAACCTGAGTGGCAACTTTCAGGGATCTATGTACATGGACACCGAGATCTCTCTGCTCATCCACACTGCCAAGAATCTTACCATTAGCCCAGTATTCTGTCTTCCTGTTATTCCTTCCAAAATGAATCACTTCACACTTTTCTGCATTAAACTCCATTTGCCACCTCTCAGCCCAGCGCTGCAGCTTATCTATGTCCCTCTGTAACTTGTAACATCCTTCCGCACTGTCCACACACCGACTTTAGTGTCATCTGCAAATTTACTCACCCATCCTTCTACGCCCTCCTCCAGGTCATTTATAAAAATGACAAACAGCAGTGGTCCCAAAACAAATCCCTGTGGTACACCACAAGTAACTGGACTCCAGTCTGAACACTTCCCATCAACCACCACCCTTTGTCTTCTTCCAGCTAGCCAATTTCTGATCCAAACTGCTAAATCACCCTGAATCCCATGCCTCCGTATTTTCTGTAGTAGCCTACCGTGGGGAACCTTATCAAACGCTTTACTGAAATCCATATACACCACATCAACTGCTTTACCCTCATCCACCTGTTTGGTCACCTTCTCAAAGAACTCAATAAGGTTTGTGAGGCACGACCTACCCTTCACAAAACCGTGTTGACTATCTCTAATCAAATTATTCCTTTCCAGATGATTATACATCCTATCTCTTATAAACCTTTCCAAGATTTTGCCCACAACAGAAGTAAGGCTCACTGGTCTATAGTTACCGGGGTTGTTTCTACTCCCCTTCTTGAACAAGGGGACATTTGCTATCCTCCAGTCTTCTGGCACTATTCCTGTCGACAAAGATGACTTAAAGATCAAAGCCAAAGGCTCAGCAATCTCCTCTCTAGCTTCCCAGAGAATCCTAGGATAAATCCCATCCAGCCCAGGGGACTTATCCATTTTCACACTTTCCAGAATTGCTAACACCGCCCCCTTATGAACCTCAAGCCCTTCTAGTCTAGTCGCCTGAATCTCAGTATTCTCCTCGACAACATTGTCTTTTTCATGTGTGAATACTGGTGAAAAATATTCATTTAACACCTCTCCTATCTCCTCGGACTCCAAGCACAACTTCCCACTACTGTCCTTGACTGGCCCGACTCTTACCCTAGTCATTCTTTTCTTCCTGGCATATCTATAGAAAGCTTTAGGGTTATCCTTGATCCTACCTGCCAAAGACTTCTCATGTCCCCTCCTGGCTCTTCTTAGCTCTCTCTTTCGGTCCTTCCTAGCTAACTTGTAACTCTCGAGCGCCCTTACTGAACCTTCATGTCTCATCTTTACATAAGCAACATGATGGATGTTGAGGTCAGGGATAGGCGTGAGACCACTCTTGAGAACGTCAATGTGTCAAAGGAGGAAGTGTTGAGTATCCTAAATTGCATTAAGATAAACAAGTTCCCGGGGCCGGATGGGATCTATCCCAGGCTGCTGAGGAGGCAAGGGGAGAAATAGCTGGGGCCTTAACAGATATCTTCACATCCTCTTTGACCACAGGCAAGGTTCCAGAGGACTGGAGAATAGAGAATGGTATTCTTTTGTTTAAGAAAGGGAACAGGAATCATCCAGCAAATTTAGAGTGGTAAGCCTGACACGGTGGTGGGAAAACCTTTGGAAACGATACTGAGGGACAGGATATATGCACATTTGGAGGAAAATGGATTAATTAGTGACAGGCAGCATGGTTTTGTACGGGGAAAGTCATGTCTCACCAACTTGATTGAGTTTTTTTGAAGAGGTGACAAAGAAAATTGATGAGGGAAGGACTGTAGATGTACTTTATATGGACTTTGGTAAGGCATTTGACAAGGTTCCACATGGCAGACTGGTACAAAAACTAAAATCACATGGGATTCGGGGCGGGCTGGCTAGATGGATACAGAACTGGCTTGGTTACAGAAGGCTAGAGAAGTGGTGGAAGGGTGCGCGGGATTCTCTGATCCTGAGGCTAAGTGTTGACGCCATCGTCAATGCCGTCGTGTTTCTCAACAGTGTCAAAATGGCCTCAGGAACAGTGATTCTGACCCCTACAGAGGGCCAGCACGGCACTGGGACGACCCACTCCGCCCCAGGGTCGATCCCCGGTGCCAGGTGGGTGTCGTGAGTCTGCACATGTGCAGTGGGACCGGTGCGATTGCTGCGCATGTGCAGTGGCTCCCTTCTCCGCGCCGGCACGGACGCAACATAGCGTAGGGCCGGAGCGGAACAAAAGAGGCCCCCAGCCCGAGAGGCTGGTTCACTGATCACCAGACCACAGCGGAGGCCCCCCTCAGGGTTGGACCCCCCCCCCCCCCCCCCCCCCCCACCACCAGACCGCCTCCGGATTGATCCACGCTGAGGTCCCGCCGAGTAAGTTTGGACTTGGCTTTTTTTGCGTGGCCGCTTGGCCCATCCCGGGCGGAGAATCGGCGGGGGCCCCATAGAGTGGCCCCCGACCGGCGCCAATGGCGCCGATTCTCCGCTCTCTGGAGAACCGGTGGGCTGGAGTCGGGGCGGCGTCCCGCGATTCACGCCCGTCCCAGCGAATCTCTGGTCCGGCCTTGGGGTGAGAGAATCCCGCCCGGTGTTTTTCAGAAAGGAGATCTGTAACTAGTGGTGTTCCACAGAGACCAATGCTGGGACCTCTGTTGTTTGTAGTATATTTAAATGATCTGGAGGAAAATGTGGGGGGGTCTGATTAATAAGTTTGAGGATGACACAAAGATTGGCTGAGTTGCTGATAGTGCCAAGGATTGTCAGAGGATACAGCAGAATATAGATAGAATAGAGACATGGGCATAGAAATGGCAGATGGAGTTTAATCCAGACAAATGCGAGGTGATGCATTTTGGAGAATCAAATCTCGGTACGAATTATACTGTAAATGACAAACCCGTCGACGAACGCAATTTAGGTGTCGGGGAGCAGAGATACCCACTCACTGTCTCAGGAATGGAGAATTCCACCACACAATCCTGAAACGTTAACTCTCTACACAGCTACCCTGCTTAGCGTTTACAGAATTCTCTGTTTTTATTTCAGATTTCCAATATTATCAGGATTTTGCTTTTGCTTTCAATATGTGTGCTTCCTGCAGGCCAGCATTTCCCCTGTGGTCCAGTGCCCAGCACAATGCCCAGGAGGCTTTTACTACTTTTTACAAGCTGCCTCGCTAGTTCCTCGGAGTGGTGCACGGTGCCTTCAGCTCCCCAACCTGTGACGACATTGGACTGTCCATCATTGCACTTTGTTCTGATGTTTTATGGAGTTTGGCAATATCGGGATCTTCCGGTTTGCCGGCAGCGTATTCACGCCCCCGGATTTCCCGACAGCATGGGGGTGCCCACAATGGAAAACCTCATTGGCCGGCTGTCAGGACTGAGGTTCCCACTGCCGGCAGGGGCGCGCTGCACCAGAAAACGGGTGTGGTGGGACGGAGAATCCCACACCCAGTCTTTGTTTCCCTCACTCAGGTTCTAGAATTTGCATTCTTCTAATTAAAACATATCTCTCACTTGGTGGTTCAATCGCCCAGTTTATCGACCTCCCTGACCAGAACAAACGCAGACCTCGAGCGTGTTCTGATTTCTTTATCTACAAATGTGAACATTTCGCTCATTCTCAGACAGAGAAAACAAACAAATTAGTACACACTCGAGAGGAACTTACAGTGAGCTCGCAGAGTCACAGAGCAGTTTGCGATTGGTTTTGTGCTGTTAGAGCCCAGGTCCACTTCTGCCAAGCAGGTGTACTCCTGTCCGTCATCTGACACACTGGCAGTGAAACTGAAGACATTCCTCAATCTTATATCTTCATCCGGGAAACCTTGTTCTCCTGTGGAATTAATCTGAAGAGTCTGATTCCCTCTCAGCCATGTGAGGATGAGTTTATTGTTTGGATAGACCCTCGGACCAATGCACTCCAGACTATACGTTCTGTTAACTTCCAGCACTTCCGGAGGTGAAGTAATGTTTATCTCTCGATCTGTTAAAGGAGAATGATTAAAATAAAAGATGGAATTCTACCCATTGGTGAAATTTACTGTTCCGGCCAAATTCAATGCAGTTTTGAACGGCTCGTCCCATTTTACAGCCCCGCAGTTACTGCCATTTGTCTGTAAAACTCTGCCCACAGAATCAGTCACATCTGCCTTCCCTTTCTCAAGTAATACATTCCCATCCATTCTGCACCTATCAAATATCAAACCAAGCTAGAGTCACAGACAGACTCTCGGCGGTTGTGGTAAGGACTAAACAACATAACGGGCTACAAAGCGAAGCCGAACAGTATCTCTGGCAGCAGCGCACCCCTCCCCGATGAACTCAATGCATTCTATGCTCAGTTCGAGCAGGTAACCAACAATCTGCTGTCGAGTGCCCCAGCAGCCCATAACTCACCCATCCCCACCACCACAGCTTCCGAAGTCAGATAGGCCTTCCTGAAAGTGAACCCTCGGAAGGCGACGGGCCCGGACAGGATCCCTGGTCATGCACTCAGGGCCTGCGCGGACCAGCTGGCAGAGGTGTTCACGGACATCTTTAACCTGTCCCTACTCCATTCAGAGGTCCCCACCTGCTTTAAGAAAACCACCATTATACCGGTGCCAAAGAAGAACCAGGCAACGTGCCTCAATGACTACCGTCCGGTGGCCCTGGGTTCAGTGGTAATGAAGTGCTTCGGGAGGTTGATCATGAAGCGCATCACCTCCATACTCCCAGCACGCCTTGATCCTCTGCAATTCGCATACCGCTGCAACCGGTCCACATCAGACGCTATTTCCCAGGCCCTACACTCATCCCTAGAGCATCTCGAAAACAAGGACTCCTACATTAGACTCCTATTTATTAATTACAGCTCCGCCTTCACAACCATAATCCCAGCAAAGCTCATATCAAAACTCCAAAACCTAGGACTTGGCTCCCCACTCTGCAACTGGATCCTCGATTTTCTGACCCACAGGCCACAATCAGTAAGAATGAACAACAACACCTCCTCCACAATAGTCCTCAACACCGGCGCCCCGCAAGGCTGCGTACTTAGCCCCCTACTCTACTCCCTGTACACACACGACTGCGTGGCAAAATTTGATTCCAACTCCATCTACAAGTTTGCTGACGATACGACCATAGTGGGCCTGATCTCGAATAACGATGAGTCCGAATACAGGAGGGAGATAGAGAACCTAGTGGAGCGGTGCAGCGACAACAATCTCTCCCTCAATGCCAGCAAAACTAAGAAAATACTGTACACACCCCTGTCAGCATCAACAGGGCCGAGGTGGAGATGGTTAGCAGTTTCAAATTCCTAGGGGTGCACATCTCCAAAAATCTGTCCTGGTCCACCCACGTCGACGCTACCACCAAGAAAGCACAACAGCGCCTATACTTCCTCAGGAAACTAAGGAAATTCAGCATGTCCACATGAACCCTGACCAACTTTTACAGATGCACCATAGAAAGCATCCTATCGGGCAGCATCACAGCCTGGGTATGGCAACTGCTCAGCCCAGGACCGCAAGAAACTTCAGAGAGTCGTGAACACCGCCCAGTCCATCCACGAACCTGCCTCCCATCCATTTTGACTCCATCTACACCTCCCGCTGCCTGGGGAAAGCGGGCAGCATAATCAAAGACCCCTCCCACCCGGCTTACTCACTCTTCCAACTTCTTCCATCGGGTAGGAGTTACAGAAGTTTGAGAACATGCATAAACAGACTCAAAAACAGCTTCTTCCCCGCTGTCACCAGACTCCTAAATGACCCTCTTGTGGACTGACCTCATTAACACTACACCCTGTCTGCTACATCCGATGCCAGTACTTATGTAGTTACATTGTATATGTTGTGTTGACCTATTATGTATTTTCTTTTATTCCCATTTCTTCCCATGTACTTAATGATCTGTTGAGCTGCTCGCAGAAAAATACTTTTCACTGTACCTCGGTATTGTGGTGATACACCACTGTACTTCCCTAGCATTGTACATAGTTATATAATAGTTGTGTGTAACGTGGCCCTGTAATCCTGTGTATTGTACTGTGTATTGTACTGTAGCTCTGTAGAGGTTCGGTCACCTGTATGTAACCTGACCTGGCCACGGAGAGCTCCGCCTTGGCCACTCCCCCGGGAGTTAGGTATAAGACCCCGCTTCTGAGACCTGACCCATTTTGTCTGGGGTCGTCTGTGTCGGGTAAGCTTCCTGTGTAGTGTATTAAAGCCTTGGTTAAAGTCTCACATGTCTTTGTGGTTCTTGACGCTTAGTGCATCAATTTAATACACTACAGTTATAATGGAGGCTGCTCTGAAACCCGACAAGCTCTCGCTCGACCCCCACGGTCCACGCGCGAATCACCTTTTCAACTGCTGGCTCCGGTGTTTCGAGGCCTACCTGGAAGCATCCTCTGCCTTCGCCAAAACGGACGCTGACCGACTCAACTTCCTGTGCTCACGGCTCGACTACGGGCTTTTCGACCTCATCACGGGAACTACGACCTACGCCGATGCCATCGTGAAGCTCAAAAGCCGGTATGCACGAACTGTTAATTCTATTTACGCCCGCCACCACCTCGCCTCCCGGCACCAGCAGCCGGGTGAACCCCTATCCGTGTTCGTTCGGGACCTCCGTGCCCTCGTGCTCACCTGCAACGCGCCAGCAGTCTCCGCTGAGCAGAACACTGAGGCCCTGGCGCTCGATGCCTTTGTAGCCGGCATCGCTTCCACCCCAATTCGCCAACTCCTACTGGTACAAACTACCCTGACTCTGGACACGGCAGTCACTATGGCAGAGGCCCAACAGGCAGCCTATGACAATAATGCGTCCTACACGCCTGCCCAAACTTCCTATGCACCTGCCCACGTTCCCTACGTGGCCGCTACCTCCCTGCCGCCCACCCAGCAACAACCCCTGCAAGTCACGGCCCACCCAGCCACACCAGCAGTAAAAATAATGCCTGGGCCCCAGTGTTACTTTTGTGGCCAGGCAAAACACCCCAGGAAACGCTGCCCTGCTAGAGATGCTACCTGTTCAGCCTGTGGCAAGAAAGGCCATTTTGCAAACGTCTGCCGCTCCACCGCTGCCTCGGGGTCCAACACTGCTACTCCTGGGTGCCGCCATCCTCCGTTCCCGGCTCGCTATTCGACACGTGCGACGCATGGGCGCCGCCATCTTTGATTATCCCCGGCCTGGCTTCCTTCACTTCCGGTCCGCCGCCATTCGTCGCTTCCGGGTCCGCCCCGCCGCCGATCGTCACTTCCGGGTCTGCCCCGCCGCCGATCGTCACTTTCGGACCTGCGCACTCGACCGAAATGCTGCAAACAACTGTGATGCAGCCAACGACAGCAACCTGGCCTCCAACAGCAGCCTGGGCGCCGCCACCTTGGGCAGCACGGTAGCATTGTGGATAGCACAATTGCTTCACAGCTCCAGGGTCCCAGGTTCGATTCCCGGCTTGGGTCACTGTCTGTGCGGAGTCTGCATGTTCTCCCCGTGTGTGCGTGGGTTTCCTCCGGGTGCTCCGGTTTCCTCCCACAGTCCAAAGATGTGCAGGTTAGGTGGATTGGCCATGATATATTGCCCTTAGTGTCCAAAATTGCCCTTAGTGTTGGGTGGGGTTACTGGGTTATGGGGATAGGGTGGAGGTGTTGACCTTGGGTAGGGTGCTCTTTCCAGGAGCCGGTGCAGACTCGATGGTCCGAATGGCCTCCTCCTGCACTGTAAATTCTATGATAATCACTTTCTTCCGCAGGCCGCTCCCTGGATCCGGCTCCCTTCTCCAACAGCTCCACCATCGCATCCATCGTCCTCGACCAGGACCGACCGCATCAGCTCGCCAGATCCACCATGGAGGTTCAGGTAAATTGTTTCACTGTTACCTGCCTCTTCGACAGCGGCAGCACGGAGAGCTTCCTCCACCCGGACACCATGCGCCGCTGCTCCCTCAAAGGTACTACCCACGCGCAGGCATATTTCCATGGCCTCCAACTCCCAGTCGGCCGAGGTTTCGGGCTACTGCGTCGTCACCCTCTCAGTGAACGGCGCGGTGTTCCAGGATTTCAAATTCATGGTCCTCCCTCACCTCTGCGCCGCCGCGATCCTCGGCCTGGACTTCAAATGCCACCTGCGCAGCCTCACCTTGCATTTTAACGGCCCCCTCCCCCCGCTCACGGTCTCCAACCCAAAGTTCTTCCCTGATCCCCCCGGGGTCCCACCTGTAGTCTCTCCACGCTCAGGATCCCCCCCCCCCTTCACTGTTTGCTAATCTCACCCCCGACTGCAAGCCCGTGGCTACTAAAAGACGGCGTTACAGTTTCGGGGACCGCCAATTAATTCGAGCGGAGATTAAGCGCCTTCTCTCGGAAAAGATCATTGCTCACAGCACCAGCCCCTGGCGAGCCCAAGTGGTGGTAGTCAAGTCTAGCGAGAAACACCGCATGGTCATTGACTACAGTCAGACCATCAACCGGTACACGCTGCTTGATGCGTATCCCCTCCCCCGCATATCTGACATGGTCACCCGGATTGCACAGTACCGGGTGTTCTCCACCATAGACTTGAAATCCGCCTACCACCAGCTCCCTGTCCGCCTGGAGGACCGTAACTTCACGGCCTTCGAGGCGGACGGCCGCCTCTACCACTTTCTTAGGGTACCCTTTGGCGTCACCAATGGAATCTCGGTCTTCCAACGGGAGATGGACCGAATGGTGGACCAGAACAGACTGCGGGCTGCCTTCCCGTATCTGGACAACGTCACCATCTGCGGCCACAACCAGCAGGACCATGACATCAACCTCACGAAATTCCTCCAAACTGCCAAACGCCTCAATTTGACGTACAACGAGGCAAAATGTGTTTTCGGCACCACCCGCCTCGCCATACTCGGCTACGTGGTGGAGAACGGTGTCCTCGGCCCCGATCCCGACCGTCTCCGCCCCCTTCTCGAACTCCCCATTCCCACCTGCCCCAAAGAACTGAGGCGATGCCTCGGGTTCTTTGCCTACTATGCCCAGTGGGTGCCCGAGTACGCTGACAAGGCCCGGCCCCTCCTCCGTTCCCCCTCATTCCCCCTCCCGCCCGAGGCCTGCCAGGCCTTCCACCTCCTAAAAACCGCTATCGCCAAAGACGCCATGCATGCGGTAGACGGGTCTGCACCATTCCAAGTCGAGAGCGATGCCTCCGACTTTGCCCTGGGTGCCACCCTCAACCAGGCGGGCAGGCCCATCGCCTTCTTTTCCCGCACACTCCAAGGCCCCGAGATCAGCCACTCCTCTGTTGAGAAGGAGGCACAAGCCATAGTGGAAGCCGTCCGGCACTGGAGGCACTACCTGGCCGGAAAACCATTTACCCTCGTTACTGACCAACGACCAGTTGCGTTCATGTTCGACAACAAACAACGAGGTCAAATCAAAAATGATAAGATATTACGGGGGAGGATCGAACTCTCCACCTACAATTATAGTATCTTATACCGGCCAGGTAAGCTCAATGATCCTCCTGATGTCCTGTCCCGTAGTACTTGTGCCAACGCACAGGATGACCGACTGCGGGCACTAAATAATGACCTCTGTCACCCGGGCGTCAGGCGGCTCTACCACTACACCAAGGGCCACAACCTACCCTTCTCAGTCGAGGAGGTCAAGGCCATGACTAGGGACTGCCAAGTCTGTGCGGAGTGCAAGCCGCAATTCTACAAGCCAGACAAGGCGCACTTAATCAAGGCTACCCGCCCCTTTGAACGTCTCAGCATTGACTTCAAAGGGCCCCTCCCCACCCACAACCGCAACACGTACTTCCTCAATGTCATCGACGAGTACCCGCGGTTCCCCTTCGCCATTCCCTGCCCCGACACGACCTCCGCCACCGTCATCAAAGCGTTGCACGACCTCTTCATGCTGTTCGGTTATCCCAATTACATTCACAGTAACCGGGGCACCTCCTTCATGAGCGAGGAGCTGCGTCGGTACCTGCTCGCCAGGGGCGTGGCCTTGAGCAGGACGACCAGTTACAACCCCCGGGGGAACGGACAGGTGGAGAGGGAGAACGCGACAGTTTGGAAGGCCGTGCTGCTAGCCCTCAAGTCCAAAGGCCTACCAGTCTCCCGTTGGCAGGAGGCCCTCCCTGCCGCACTCCACTCCATCCGGTCCCTTTTGTGTACTGCAACGAATGCTACCCCTCATGAGCGGATGTTTCTCTTCTCCAGGAGATCGGCATCCATGACATCGCTTCCATCCTGGCTCCTGTCCCCGGGAGACGTCCTGCTCCGCAAGCACGTGCGGACCTCTAAGGCGGAGCCCCTGGTGGAGAGAGTCCGTCTCCTCCATGCCAACCCACAGTACGCGTACATAGCGTACCCCGACGGGCGTGAGGAGACCGTCTCCATCAAGGATCTGGCCCCCTCTGGGGCCCCTGCCGCCCCCGCCCCGCAACCTCCACCCCACTCCCTCTCTGCTCCCGTCGATCCCTCGGCCTGTTACTACTCCGTGCCAGCCGCTGCCATCCTGCAGTTTTGCCTCGAGCCAGCCGAAGCGGTGGGGGACGTCATGCCGCCTCGCGACCCAGCACCACCGACCGCACGGATACCGCCGGACACTACCTCAGCGCCGCAGCTCCGACGATCAAAGAGATCGACCAAACCCATCGTTCGTCTCGACCTCCGACGACACGGAACCTCCTGATGGACTCTGTTCGTTACTCCCTGTTTGTTTACTGTGTTTGCTACTCCATATTTTCACCCCGGACTTCCTTCTAAACAAGGGGTGAATGTGGTGATACACCACTGTACTTCCCGAGCATTGTACATAGTTATATAATAGTTGTGTGTAACGTGGCCCTGTAATCCTGTGTATTGTACTGTGTATTGTACTGTAGCTCTGTAGAGGTTCGGTCACCTGTATGTAACCTGACCTGGCCACGGAGAGATCCGCCTTGGCCACTCCCCCGGGAGTTAGGTATAAGACCCAGCTTCTGAGACCGGACCCATTTTGTCTGGGGTCGTCTGTGTCGGGTAAGCTTCCTATGTAGTGTATTAAAGCCTTGGTTAAAGTCTCACATGTCTTTGTGGTTCTTGACGCTTAGTGCATCAGGTATACGTGACAATAAACAAATCCAATCCAATGTTAGAATAAGCGTTCTCACTTACTGTATACTGTGACCACCTTTTTCTGCTCATCTGCGCGATTATTCTGTGATTTACAGATCACATTACATGGTGCTGTAAAATCCCATGCCTGCACACTCGGGAAATAGTCTGTGATCCAATTACTGCCAGTTGTTCTGTTGGGATGTATCCCTGGTTTATATTCCACGTTGATTATTGGGTCTGGACATGTCGTAGTGCAGTTCATCTCTAAAGAAGCTCCAAATTCCACAGCTGGGGGGTTTGTGTTGAGCCTGATCTCAAATCCAGTTACAATTGCTGCCAAGGAAACAAATCACAATAGATGAAGGAAAAGGAAATACATTTAATGACAGCACTCACCAGTTAACTCCCCACAGTAACTACAGTTTCATTTTGAAACCGTGCACTTTTACAGTGGTGCGATTCTCGTTCCTGAGACCTTCGCCGGGGGGGGGCGGCGTAATTCCCGCCCTGCCACCCCGCGTTATTCTCCGGCCCCCCAATAATCCCGTTATTGTGAATCGTGCCACACACCTTGCAGGGGGGGGGGGGGGTTGGGTGGGGGGGAGTGGGGGGAGGGTGCGTGGCGGGGAGGGGGCCAGGGAGGGCGAGTGATGGAGAGGGTACCTGCCGGGGAAGAGAGGAGGGGGTTTGGGGAGGATGCGTGCCGGGGGGGGGGTCCGCCTGGCCATATGCCAGCTGGCAACAGTCACGACCATGCAGCCCATGGCACCTGGCTGCGGTGCCGGGGGGAGGGGGGTATGGGCAATGATGACATGTCGTCTATCTCCCACCCCCATGTATATAGGGCGTCTGTCACTGCCCGGATGCACCAGTGCACCGATGCCTGCGAGATGCCGGACAGGTCCCCACTCGGTGCCTGGAATGACCCCGTGGCATAGAAGATCATGGCCACCGTAACCTTGACGGCAACGAGGAGAGGGTATCCTCCCCCAGTGCCATGCGTGCCATCAGGTGGCAGATATGTGCCACGGTTTCCCGGCTCATCCGGTGTCTCCTCCTGCATGCCTGGTCCGCGAGGTCCTCGTACGACAAGCAGGTCTGGTACACACGGGGCCTCATCGGGCGTCTCCGTCGCCGTTGCACCACCACCACCTCCTCGTCCTGTCCTGCGGGCGGCCCTCCAGCCTGGGCAGCTGCCGCCTGCCTCCCTGCGGCACGCTCCTCTGCGGCAGCCTCCGCCGCCTCCCTGGCTCCTGCTCCCCCAGGGCAACATGTAGAAGTGTGGCTCACACCAAACATAACACCCCCTGGACCGCTCTGGAGGGGCCCTCCAGTACCCGTCAAATAGGGTCGGCCGCATCGTTGTGGTGTGCTGCGTCCTGCACAACATAGCCCAGCAGAGGGGCGATGTGCCGCAGGCAGAGGAGGGGGAAGTGGAGGAGCAGCAAGACGATGCGCAGACCTCCCCAGATGAGGAGGATGGGGGCAATGGTCAGGACAGACGGGCTGGACATGGTCGGGAGGCTGTCCACCGTTACCGGCTGGACCAGTGGGCATGGAACAGGCTGATAGCCGCCTGGTTCATGGACTAGGGGGGCGTAGAAATCGCCGAGTATGGGCACAGACTACACACGTCACCAGCCTACCATCCTCACCCCATCCGCATGCACACCACCCCTTCATTGCACATCCACAACGGGCCTGGCTCACACTGTCGCCGGTGGAAGCATGTCTATTGCAGGCCATGCAGGATGATGACAACCCGCTATAATGAGCTCTGGGCTCCACATCATTGAACAATGTCTGACTCTCAGTACCACCCTCCATTCGGACCGTCCCTGCATGCGGCCATGACACTGCAGCGCATGGTACCGTCGTCAGCCCGGGGGGATTGCGAGGGCGATCCGGGGGAATGGGGGGCACACTCACCTGAGGCCGACGTTCTATCACCCCTCACATACTCACTGGCGCTCACCTCACACCACATCCCTGCGCGCATCGGACAGAACACAAAGACAGCTTCTGCAGGTGTGAAAGTGATTTTAATAACAAAACAGTTCATTCACGTGCCCTAGCCCCAATAACTAATCTGTGCCCTGCACCCGTACCAACTTACTCAGTGTCTAATGTTTTGGTCTGAAGGGCTCTTTGACTATGTCTAGGTGGTTTCCCAGACGGTACAGCAGAACTGGAGGTGGACTCCTGTGATTCCTGCCCTGTGACTAGGGACCCCTTTGGCGGCCGTTTCCTGGGGCGCCACGGCCTAGATGGGCCAGGCTGTGGCTCGGACGACTGGGATGGTGAGCTGCCAGCCTGTTCTGCCCGTTGCCCACCAGATACACCTGGGACGGAAGGGGGGGAGTCCAAGGTGTCGCGGTGTTCCGGCACCTCCCCTACTGGGGGACCCGGAACGGGTCTCAGCACCTCATCCTCCCTCCAGGTGCCCGATGGCCCGCGGGCCTCTACATGGGTCGGGGATGCGAACGGACCGAGCATCCGACGCCCCCCCCCCGACACCTGGCACTACCAGTCCTGCAGGCCCGCCCTGTTATCAACAAGGGTCTGCAAGTTTGCAGCCATGGAGCTGAGGGAGTTGGCCATTCCTGTCTGTGTCTGGGCGACGCCGGTCAGCACCTGGGCAATTGCGCCAATGCCCTCAGCCATGGCCTGCTGACACTGGGTCACGGCCTGCAGAGACTGGACCATGACCTACAGAGACTGGGCCATTGCCTGCTGGGACTGCGCCATGGCCTGCTGGGACTGCGCCATGGCCTGCTGGGATTGCGTCATGGCCTGCTGAGACTGGGCCATGACGTTGAGCGCCTCTGTGATCTGCTGCTGGCTCTGGCTCATGGCTGCCTGTGAGAGGGCAGCCACGTCCTGGGCCACGAATGTCGGCCTCAGGTGAGTGTGCCCCCCACTCCCCCCGGGTCGCCCCAGGCCTTGCATACTGCGACCCATGTCTGACACCGTCGCACCCATTGCCTCCACCGCGGACGCCACCCATGCGGTTTTGTCCTGGGTTCACACATGACCAGCACCACTCACTGCTCCTGCACCCGGGTGGACTCCTTGACCTGCGTCCGCAGCTACCGCAAGCCGGCCGTCACCCCTTTTGGTCGTCCCTTGGTCCGTGACTGCATCGGGTCTATGGGTGGGTGTGGTAACTCCAGGAACCCGGGACCCGTCTGGGCAGCAGATAATTGCTTGCGCTGGGCTGCCCTCCGATCGCCCAGTCTCTCGGCTGCTCCTTCCTCCACCTGCTATACCGGGGCGGCTGTGTCGTGCGCACCAGTTAGTGCCCCAAATGCCTCATCGCTAAAATACCCTACCGAGGTGAGTGTCTCTGCGATGGTGGAGGGTGTAGGAGATAACAGTGGCGTAGTGTTGTGCTTCTCATCCGACCCGAAGTCCAGGGTCCCCTGGAGTGGTGATTCTTGTCCATCCATCCCCTGTGTGTGGGTGTCGTGTGCGTCAGTGTCCTGGGTGTCAGTGTCCTGGGCGTCAGTGTCCTGGGCGTCAATGTCCTGGGCGTCAGTGTCCTGGGCGTCAGTGTCCTGGGCGTCAGTGTCCTGGGCGTCAGTGTCCTGGGCGTCAGTGTCCTGGGCGTCAGTGTCCTGGGCGTCAGTGTCCTGGGTGTCAGTGTCCAGGGCGTCAGTGTCCTGGGCGTCAGTGTCCTGGGCGTCAGTGTCCTGGGTGTCAGTGTCCTGGGCGTCAGTGTCCTGGGCGTCAGTGTCCTGGGCGTCAGTGTCCTGGGGGTCAGTGTCCTGGGCGTCAGTGTCCTGGGTGTCATTGTCCTGGGCCTCAGTGTCCTGGGCGTCAATGTCCTGGGCGTCAGTGTCCTGGGCGTCAGTGTCCTGGGCTTCAGTGTCCTGGGCGTCAGTGTCCTGGGCGTCAGTGTCCTGGGCGTCAGTGTCCTGGGCGTCAGTGTCCAGGGCGTCAGTGTCCTGGGCGTCAGTGTCCTGGGCGTCAGTGTCCTGGGCGTCAGTGTCCTGGGCGTCAGTGTCCTGGGCGTCAGTGTCCTGGGAGTCAGTGTCCTGGGGGTCAGTGTCCTGGGCGTCAGTGTCCTGGGGGTCAGTGTCCTGGGCGTCAGTGTCCTGGGTGTCAGTGTCCTGGGCGTCAGTGTCCTCGGCGTCAGTGTCCTGGGTCTCAGTGTCCTGGGCGTCAGTGTCCTGTGCGTCAGTGTCCTGGGTGTCAGTGTCCTGGGTGTCATTGTCCTGGGCATCAGTGTCCTGGGTGACAGTGTCCTGGGCGTCATTGTCCTGGGCATCAGTGTCCTGGGCGTCAGTGTCCTGGGTGTCATTGTCCTGGGCGTCAGTGTCCTGGGCGTCAGTGTCCTGGGTGTCATTGTCCTGGGCGTCAGTGTCCTGGGCGTCAGTGTCCTGGGCGTCAGTGTCCTGGGCGTCAGTGTCCTGGGGGTCAGTGTCCTGTGCGTCAGTGTCCTGTGCGTCAGTGTCCTGGGCGTCGGTGTCCTGGGCATCAGTGTCCTGTGCGTCATTGTCCTGGGCGTCAGTGTCCTGGGCGTCAATGTCCTGGGCGTCAGTGTCCTGTGCGTCAGTGTCCTGGGCGTCAGTGTCCTGGGCGTCAGTGCCCTGGGCGTAAATGTCCTGGGCGTCAGTGTCCTGGGCGTCAGTGTCCTGGGCGTCAGTGTCCTGGGCGTCAGTGTCCTGGGCATCAGTGTCCTGGGTGTCATTTTCCTGGGTGTCAGTGTCCTGGGCGTCAGTGTCCTGGGCATCAGTGTCCTGGGTGTCATTTTCCTTGGCGTCAGTGTCCTGGGTGTCATTTTCCTGGGCGTCAATGTCCTGTGCGTCGGTGTCCTGTGCGTCAGTGTCCTGGGCGTCAGTGTCCTGGGCGTCAGTGTCCTGTGTGTCAGTGTCCTGTGCATCAGTGTCCTGGGCGTCAGTGTCCTGGGCGTCAGTGTCCTGGGCGTCAGTGTCCTGGGCGTCAGTGTCCTGGGCGTCAGTGTCCTGGGCGTCACTGTGCTGAGCGTCGGTGTCCTGGGCTTCAGTGTCCTGTGCGTCTGTGTCCTGGGCGTCAGTGTCCTGGGTGTCAGTGTCCTGTGCGTCAGTGTCCTGGGCGTCAGTGTCTTGTGCGTCAGTGTCCTGGGCGTCAGTGTCCTGGGCGTCAGTGTCCTGGGCGTCAGTGTCCTGGGCGTCAATGTCCTGTGCGTCTGTGTCCTGTGCGTCAGTGTCCTGGGCGTCAGTGTCCTGGGCGTCAGTGTCCTGGGCGTCAGTGTCCTGGGCGTCAGTGTCCTGGGCGTCAGTGTCCTGTGCGTCAATGTCCTGTGCGTCAGTGTCCTGTGCGTCAGTGTCCTGTGCGTCAGTGTCCTGGGCGTCAGTGTCCTGGGCGTCAGTGTCCTGTGCGTCAGTGTCCTGGGTGTCAGTGTCCTGGGCGTCAGTGTCCTGAGCGTCAGTGTCCTGGGCGTCAATGTCCTGGGCGTCAGTGTCCTGGGCGTCAGTGTCGTGGGCGTCAGTGTCCTGGGCGTCAGTGCCCTGTGCGTCATTGTCCTGGGCGTCAGTGTCCTGGGCGTCAGTGTCCTGAGCGTCAGTGTCCTGGGCGTCAGTGTCCTGAGCGTCAGTGTCCTGGGCGTCAGTGTCCTGGGCGTCAGTGTCCTGAGCGTCAGTGTCCTGAGCGTCAGTGTCCTGGGCGTCAGTGTCCTGGGCGTCAGTGTCCTGGGCGTCAGTGTCCTGAGCGTCAGTGTCCTGGGCGTCAGTGTCCTGGGCGTCAGTGTCCTGGGTGTCAGTGTCCTGGGCGTCAGTGTCCTGCGCGTCAGTGTCCTGGGCGTCAGTGTCCTGAGCGTCAGTGTCCTGGGCGTCAATGTCCTGGGCGTCAGTGTCCTGGGCGTCAGTGTCCTGGGCGTCAGTGTCCTGGGCGTCAATGTCCTGTGCGTCAGTGTCCTGTGCGTCAGTGTCCTGTGCGTCAGTGTCCTGGGCGTCAGTGTCCTGGGCGTCAGTGTCCTGTGCGTCAGTGTCCTGTGCGTCAGTGTCCTGTGCGTCAGTGTCCTGTGCGTCAGTGTCCTGGGTGTCAGTGTCCTGTGCGTCGGGGTCCTGTGAATCAGTGTCCTGTGCGTCAGTGTCCTGGGCGTCAGTGTCCTGGGCGTCACTGTCCTGTGCGTCAGTGTCCTGTGCGTCAATATCCTGGGCATCAATGTCCTGGGCGTCAGTGACCTGGGCGTCAGTGTCGTGGGCGTCAGTGTCCTGGGCGTCAGTGTCCTGGGCGTCGGTGTCCTGGGCGTCGTTGTCCTGGGCGTCAGTGTCCTGGGCGTCAGTGTCCTGGGCGTCAGTGTCCTGGGCGTCCGTGTCCTCGGCGTCAGTGTCCTGGGCGTCAGTGTCCTGGGTGTCATTGTCCTGAGCGTCAGTGTCCTGGGCGTCAGTGTCCAGGGCGTCAGTGTCCTGGGCGTCAGTGTCCTGGGCGTCAGTGTCCTGGGCGTCAGTGTCGTGGGCGTCAGTGTCCTGGGCGTCAGTGTCCTGGGCGTCAGTGTCCTGGGCGTCAGTGTCCTGAGCGTCAGTGTCCTGGGAGTCAGTGTCCTGGGCGTCAATGTCCTGGGCGTCAGTGTCCTGGGCGTCAGTGTCCTGGGCGTCAGTGTCCTGGGCGACAGTGTCCTGGGCGTCAATGTCCTGGGCGTCAGTGTCCTGGGCGTCAGTGTCCTGGGCGTCAGTGTCCTGTGCGTCAGTGTCCTGGGCGTCAGTGTCCTGTGCGTCAGTGTCCCAGGCGTCAGTGTCCCGGGAGGTCAGTGTCCTGGGCGTCAGTGTCCTGGGCGTCAGTGTCCTGGGCGTCAGTGTCCTGGGCGTCAGTGTCCTGGGCGTCAGTGTCCTGGGCGTCAGTGTCCTGTGCGTCAGTGTCCTGGGCGTCAGTGTCCTATGCGTCAGTGTCCTGGGCGTCAGTGTCCTATGCGTCAGTGTCCTGGGCGTCAGTGTCCTGGGCGTCAGTGTCCTGGGCGTCAGTGTCCTGGGCGTCAGTGTCCTGGGCTTCAGTGTCCTGTGCGTCAGTGTCCTGGGCGTCAGTGTCCTATGCGTCAGTGTCCTGGGCGTCAGTGTCCTGTGCGTCAGTGTCCTGGGCGTCAGTGTCCTGGGCGTCGGTGTCCTGGGCGTCGGTGTCCTGGGCGTCAGTGTCCTGGGCGTCAGTGTCCTGGGCGTCAGTGTCCAGGGCGTCAGTGTCCTGGGCGTCAGTGTCCTGGGCGTCAGTGTCCTGGGCGTCATTGTCCTGGGCGTCAGTGTCCTGGGCGTCGGTGTCCTGGGTGTCATTGTCCTGGGCATCAGTGTCCTGGGTGTCAGTGTCCTGGGTGTCAGTGTCCTGTGCGTCAGTGTCCTGGGCGTCAGTGTCCTGGGCGTCAGTGTCCTGTGCATCAGTGTCCTGGGCGTCAGTGTCCTGGGCGTCAGTGTCCTGAGCGTCAGTGTCCTGGGCGTCAGTGTCCTGGGCGTCAGTGTCATGAGCGTCAGTGTCCTGGGCGTCAGTGTCCTGGGCGTCAGTGTCCTGAGCGTCAGTGTCCTGGGCGTCAGTGTCCTGGGCGTCAGTGTCCTGGGCGTCAGTGTCCTGAGCGTCAGTGTCCTGGGCATCAATGTCCTGGGCGTCAGTGACCTGGGCGTCAGTGTCGTGGGCGTCAGTGTCCTGGGCGTCAGTGTCCTGGGCGTCGGTGTCCTGGGCGTCGTTGTCCTGGGCGTCAGTGTCCTGGGCGTCAGTGTCCTGGGCGTCAGTGTCCTGGGCGTCCGTGTCCTCGGCGTCAGTGTCCTGGGCGTCAGTGTCCTGGGTGTCATTGTCCTGAGCGTCAGTGTCCTGGGCGTCAGTGTCCAGGGCGTCAGTGTCCTGGGCGTCAGTGTCCTGGGCGTCAGTGTCCTGGGCGTCATTGTCCTGGGCGTCAGTGTCCTGGGCCTCGGTGTCCTGGGTGTCATTGTCCTGGGCATCAGTGTCCTGGGTGTCAGTGTCCTGGGCGTCAGTGTCCTGGGCGTCAGTGTCCTGGGTGTCATTGTCCTGGGCGTCAGTGTCCTGGGCGTCAGTGTCCTGGGCGTCAGTGTCCTGGGCGTCAGTGTCCTGGGAGTCAGTGTCTTGTGCCTCAGTGTCCTGGGCTTCAGTGTCCTGGACGTCAGTGTCCTGGGCGTCAGCGTCCTGGGGGTCAGTGTCCTGGGCGTCGGTGTCCTGGGCATCAGTGTCCTGTGCGTCATTGGCCTGGGCGTCAGTATCCGGGGCGTCAATGTCCTGGGCGTCAGTTTCCTGGGCGTCAGTGTCCTGTGCGTCAGTGTCCTGGGCGTCAGTGTCCTGGGCATCAGTGTCCTGGGTGTCAGTGTCCTGGGTGTCAGTGTCCTGGGCATCAGTGTCCTGGGCGTCAGTGTCCTGGGTGTCAGTGTCCTGGGTGTCAGTGTCCTGGGCGTCAGTGTCCTGGGGGTCAGTGTCCTGGGTGTCAGTGTCCTGGGTGTCAGTGTCCTGGGCGTCAGTGTCTTGGGTGTCAGTGTCCTGGGTGTCAGTGTCCTGGGCGTCAGTGTCCTGGGCGTCAGTGTCCTGGGCGTCAGCGTCCTGGGCGTCAGTGTCCTGGGCGTCGGTGTCCTGGGCATCAGTGTCCTGTGCGTCATTGTCCTGGGCGTCAGTATCCTGGGCGTCAATGTCCTGGGCGTTACTGTCATGGGCATCAGTGTCCTGGGCGTCAGTGTCCTGGACGTCAGTGTCCTGGGCGTCAGTGTCCTGGGCATCAGTGTCCTGTGTGTCAGTGTCCTGGGCGTCAGTGTCCTGTGTGTCAGTGTCCTGTGCGTCAGTGTCTTGTGCGTCAGTGTCCTGGGCGTCGGTGTCCTGTGCCTCAGTGTCCTGGGCGTCAGTGTACTGTGTGTCAGTGTCCTGTGCATCAGTGTCCTGTGCGTCAGTGTCCTGGGCGTCAGTGTCCTGGGCGTCAGTGTCCTGTGCGTCAGTGTCCTGGGCGTCCGTGTCCTGGGCGCCAGTGTCCTGGGCGTCAGTGTTCTGGGCGTCAGTATCCTGGGCGTCAGTGTCCTGGGCGTCAGTGTACTGGGCGTCAGTGTCCTGGTTGTCAGTGTCCTGGGCGTCAGTGTCCTGGGCGTCAGTGTCCTGGGCATCAGTGTCCTGTGCGTCAGTGTCCTGGGCATCAGTGTCCTGGGTGTCAGTGTCCTGGGCGTCAGTGTCCTGGGCGTCAGTGTCCTGGGCGTCAGTGTCCTGGGCATCAGTGTCCTGGGTGTCAGTGTCCTGGGCGTCAGTGTCCTGGGCATCAGTGTCGTGGGTGTCATTATCCTGGGCGTCAGTGTCCTGGGTGTCATTTTCCTGGGCGTCAATGTCCTGTGCGTCCGTGTCCTGTGCATCAGTGTCCTGGGCGTCAGTGTCCTGTGTGTCAGTGTCCTGTGCATCAGTGTCCTGGGCGTCAGTGTCCTGGGCGTCAGTGTCCTGGGCGTCAGTGTCCTGGGCGTCAATGTCCTGTGCGTCAGTGTCCTGTGCGTCAGTGTCCTGGGCGTCAGTGTCCTGGGCGTCAGTGTCCTGTGCGTCAGTGTCCTGTGCGTCAGTGTCCTGGGTGTCAGTGTCCTGTGCGTCGGTGTCCTGTGCGTCAGTGTCCTGGGCGTCAGTGTCCTGGGCGTCAATGTCCTGTGCGTCAGTGTCCTGTGCGTCAGTGTCCTGTGCGTCAGTGTCCTGGGCGTCAGTGTCCTGGGCGTCAGTGTCCTGTGCGTCAGTGTCCTGTGCGTCAGTGTCCTGTGCGTCAGTGTCCTGTGCGTCAGTGTCCTGGGTGTCAGTGTCCTGTGCGTCGGGGTCCTGTGAATCAGTGTCCTGTGCGTCAGTGTCCTGGGCGTCAGTGTCCTGGGCGTCACTGTCCTGTGCGTCAGTGTCCTGTGCGTCAATATCCTGTGCGTCAGTGTCCTGTGCGTCCGTGTCCTGGGGGTCAGTGTCCTGGGCGTCAGTGTCCTGGGCGTCAGTGTCCTGGGCGTCAGTGTCCTGGGTATCAGTGTCCTGGGCGTCAGTGTCCTGGGGGTCAGTGTCCTGGGCGTCAGTGTCCTGAGCGTCGGTGTCCTGGGCGTCGGTGTCCTGGGCGTCAGTGTCCTGAGCGTCAGTGGCCTAGGCGTCAGTGTCCTGGGGGTCAGTGTCCTGGGCGTCAGTGTCCTGAGCGTCGGTGTCCTGGGCTACGGTGTCCTGGGCGTCAGTGTCCTGAGCGTCAGTGGCCTAGGCGTCAGTGTCCTGTGCCTCAGTGTCCTGGACATCAGTGTCCTGTGCGTCATTGTCCTTGGCGTCAGTATCCCGGGCGTCAATGTCCTGGGCGTCAGTGTCCTGGGCGTCAGTTTCCTGTGCGTCAGTGTCCTGGGCGTCAGTGTCCTGGGTGTCAGTGTCCTGGGCGTCAGTGTCCTGGGCGTCAGTGTCCTGTGCGTCGGTGTCCTGGGCGTCGGTGTCCTGTGCGTCAGTGTCCTGGGCGTCAGTGTCCTGGGCGTCAGTGTCCTGGGCGTCGGTGTCCTGGGCGTCGGTGTCCTGTGCGTCAGTGTCCTGGGCGTCAGTGTCCTGGGCGTCAGTGTCCTGGGCGTCAGTGTCCTGGGCGTCAGTGTCCTGAGCGTCAGTGTCCTGGGCGTCAATGTCCTGGGCGTCAGTGTCCTGGGCGTCAGTGTCCTGGGCGTCAGTGTCCTGGGCGTCAGTGTCCTGGGTGTCAGTGTCCTGGGCGTCAGTGTCCCGGGCGTCAGTGTCCCGGGCGTCAGTGTCCCGGGAGGTCAGTGTCCTGGGCGTCAGTGTCCTGGGCGTCAGTGTCCTGGGCGTCAGTGTCCCGGGCGTCAGTGTCCCGGGAGGTCAGTGTCCTGGGCGTCAGTGTCCTGGGCGTCAGTGTCCCGGGCGTCAGTGTCCTGGGCGTCAGTGTCCTGGGCGTCAGTGTCCTGGGCGTCAGTGTCCTGGGCTTCAGTGTCCTGGGCGTCAGTGTCCTGGGCGTCAGTGTCCTGGGCGTCAGTGTCCTGGGCGTCAGTGTCCTGGGCGTCAGTGTCCTGGGCATCAGTGTCCTGTGCGTCAGTGTCCTGGGCGTCAGTGTCCTATGCGTCAGTGTCCTGGGCGTCAGTGTCCTGGGCGTCAGTGTCCTGGGCGTCAGTGTCCTGTGCGTCAGTGTCCTGGGCGTCGGTGTCCTGGGCGTCGGTGTCCTGGGCGTCGGTGTCCTGGGCTTCGGTGTCCTGGGCGTCGGAGTCCTCGGCATCAGTGTCCTGGGCGTCAGTGTCCTGGGCGTCAGTGTCCTGGGCGTCAGTGTCCTGGGCGTCAGTGTCCTGGACGTCAGTGTCCTGGGCGTCATTGTCCTGGGCGTCAGTGTCCTGGGTGTCATTTTCTTGGGTGTCAGTGTCCTGGGCGTCAGTGTCCTGGGTGTCATTTTCTTGGGTGTCAGTGTCCTGTGCGTCGGTGTCCTGGGCATCAGTGTCCTGGGTGTCATTATCCTGGGCGGCAGTGTCCTGGGTGTCATTTTCCTGGGCGTCAATGTCCTGTGCGTCCGTGTCCTGTGCATCAGTGTCCTGGGCGTCAGTGTCCTGGGCGTCAGTGTCCTGGGCGTCAGTGTCCTGGGCGTAAATGTCCTGTGCGTCAGTGCCCTGTGCGTCAGTGTCCTGGGCGTCAGTGTCCTGGGCGTCAGTGTCCTGTGCGTCAGTGTCCTGTGCGTCAGTGTCCTGGGTGTCAGTGTCCTGTGCATCAGTGTCCTGTGCGTCAGTGTCCTGGGTGTCAGTGTCCTGGGCGTCACTGTCCTGTGCGTCAGTGTCCTGTGCGTCAGTGTCCTGGGTGTCAGTGTCCTGTGCATCAGTGTCGTGGGCGTCAATGTCCTGTGCATCAGTGTCCTGTGCGTCAGTGTCCTGGGGGTCAGTGTCCTGGGCGTCAGTGTCCTGGGCGTCAGTGTCCTGGGCGTCAGTGTCCTGGGCATCAGTGTCCTGGGCGTCACTGTCCTGAGCGTCGGTGTCCTGGGCGTCGGTGTCCTGGGCGTCAGTCTCCTGAGCGTCAGTGGCCTAGGCGTCAGTGTCTTGTGCCTCAGTGTCCTGGACATCAGTGTCCTGGGCGTCAGTGTCCTGGGGGTCAGTGTCCTGTGCGTCATTGTCCTTGGCGTCAGTATCCTAGGCGTCAATGTCCTGTGCGTCAGTGTCCTGGGCGTCAGTGTCCTGGGTGTCAGTGTCCTGGGCGTCAGTGTCCTGGGCGTCAGTGTCCTGGGCGTCGGTGTCCTGGGCGTCGGTTTCCTGTGCGTCAGTGTCCTGGGCGTCAGTGTCCTGGGCGTCAGTGTCCTGGGCGTCAGTGTCCTGGGCGTCAGTGTCCTGAGCGTCAGTGTCCTGGGCGTCAATGTCCTGGGCGTCAGTGTCCTGGGCGTCAGTGTCCTGGGCGTCAGTGTCCTGGGCGTCAGTGTCCTGGGCGTCAGTGTCCTGGGTGTCAGTGTCCTGGGCGTCAGTGTCCTGGGCGTCAGTGTCCTGGGCGTCAGTGTCCCGGGCGTCAGTGTCCCGGGAGGTCAGTGTCCTGGGCGTCAGTGTCCTGGGCGTCAGTGTCCTGGGCTTCAGTGTCCTGGGCGTCAGTGTCCTGGGCGTCAGTGTCCTGGGCGTCAGTGTCCTGTGTGTCAGTGTCCTGGGCGTCAGTGTCCTGGGCGTCAGTGTCCTGGGCGTCAGTGTCCTGTGCGTCAGTGTCCTGGACGTCAGTGTCCTGGGCGTCAGTGTCCTGGGCGTCAGTGTCCTGGGCGTCAGTGTCCTGGGCGTCAGTGTCCTGGGCGTCAGTGTCCTGTGCGTCAGTGTCCTGGGCGTCAGTGTCCTGGGCGTCAGTGTCCTATGCGTCAGTGTCCTGGGCGTCAGTGTCCTGGGCGTCAGTGTCCTGGGCGTCAGTGTCCTGGGCGTCGGTGTCCTGGGCATCAGTGTCCTGGGCGTCGGTGTCCTGGGCGTCGGTGTCCTGGGCGTCGGTGTCCTGGGCGTCGGTGTCCTGGGCGTCGGAGTCCTGGGCGTCAGTGTCCTGGGCGTCAGTGTCCTGGGCGTCAGTGTCCTGGGCGTCAGTGTCCTGGGCGTCAGTGTCCTGGACGTCAGTGTCCTAGGCGTCATTGTCCTGGGCATCAGTGTCCTGGGCGTCAGTGTCCTGGGCGTCAGTGTCCTGGGCGTCAGTGTCCTGTGCGTCAGTGTCCTGGGCGTCAGTGTCCTGGGCGTCAGTGCCCTGGGCGTAAATGTCCTGGGCGTCAGTGTCCTGGGCGTCAGTGTCCTGGGCGTCAGTGTCCTGGGTGTCATTTTCCTGGGCGTCAATGTCCTGTGCGTCGGTGTCCTGTGCGTCAGTGTCCTGGGCGTCAGTGTCCTGTGTGTCAGTGTCCTGTGCATCAGTGTCCTGGGCGTCAGTGTCCTGGGCGTCAGTGTCCTGTGCGTCAGTGTCCTGGGCGTCAGTGTCCTGGGCGTCAGTGTCCTGGGCGTCAGTGTCCTGAGCGTCAGTGTCCTGGGAGTCAGTGTCTTGTGCCTCAGTGTCCTGGACGTCAGTGTCCTGGGCGTCAGTGTCCTGAGGGTCAGTGTCCTGGGCGTCGGTGTCCTGGGCATCAGTGTCCTGTGCGTCATTGTCCTGGGCGTCAGTATCCGGGGCGTCAATGTCCTGGGCGTCAGTTTCCTGGGCGTCAGTGTCCTGTGCGTCAGTGTCCTGGGCGTCAGTGTCCTGGGCATCAGTGTCCTGGGTGTCAGTGTCCTGGGTGTCAGTGTCCTGGGCATCAGTGCTCTGGGCGTCAGTGTCCTGGGTGTCAGTGTCCTGGGTGTCAGTGTCCTGGGCGTCAGTGTCCTGGGGGTCAGTGTCCTGGGCGTCGGTGTCCTGGGCATCAGTGTCCTGTGCGTCATTGTCCTGGGCGTCAGTATCCTGAGCGTCAATGTCCTGGGCGTCACTGTCCTGGGCGTCAGTGTCTTGGGCGTCAGTGTCCTGGGCATCAGTGTCCTGGGTGTCATTTTCCTGGGTGTCAGTGTCCTGGGCGTCAGTGTCCTGGGCATCAGTGTCCTGGGTGTCATTTTCCTGGGCGTCAATGTCCTGTGCGTCGGTGTCCTGTGCGTCAGTGTCCTGGGCGTCAGTGTCCTGTGTGTCAGTGTCCTGTGCATCAGTGTCCTGGGCGTCAGTGTCCTGGGCGTCAGTGTCCTGTGCGTCAGTGTCCTGGGCGTCAGTGTCCTGGGCGTCAGTGTCCTGGGCGTCAGTGTCCTGTGTGTCAGTTTTCGGGGCGTCAGTGTCCTGGGCGTCAGTGTCCTGGGCGTCAGTGTCCTGGGCGTCAGTGTCCTGGGCGTCAGTGTCCTGGGCGTCAGTGTACTGGGCGTCAGTGTCCTGGTCGTCAGTGTCCTGGGCGTCAGTGTCCTGGGCATCAGTGTCCTGGGTGTCAGTGTCCTGGGTGTCATTGTCCTGGGCGTCAGTGTCCTGGGCGTCAGTGTCCTGGGCGTCAGTGTCCTGGGCATCAGTGTCCTGGGTATCATTTTCCTGGGTGTCAGTGTCCTGGGCGTCAGTGTCCTGGGCATCAGTGTCCTGGGTGTCATTATCCTGGGCGTCAGTGTCCTGGGTGTCATTTTCCTGGGCGTCAATGTCCTGTGCGTCGGTGTCCTGTGCGTCAGTGTCCTGGGCGTCAGTGTCCTGTGTGTCAGTGTCCTGTGCATCAGTGTCCTGGGCGTCAGTGTCCTGGGCGTCAGTGTCCTGTGTGTCAGTGTCCTGTGCATCAGTGTCCTGTGCGTCAGTTTCCTGGGCGTCAGTGTCCTGGGCGTCAGTGTCCTGGGCGTCAGTGTCCTGGGCGTCAGTGTCCTGGGCGTCAGTGTCCTGGGCGTCAATGTCCTGTGCGTCAGTGTCCTGGGCGTCAATGTCCTGTGCGTCAGTGTCCTGTGCGTCAGTGTCCTGGGCGTCAGTGTCCAGTGTGTCATTGTCCTGGGCATCAGTGTCCTGGGCGTCAGTGTCCTGGGCATCAGTGTCCTGGGTGTCAGTGTCCTGGGTGTCAGTGTCCTGGGTGTCATTGTCCTGGGCATCAGTGTCCTGGGCGTCAGTGTCCTGGGTGTCATTGTCTTGGGCGTCAGTGTCCTGGGCGTCAGTGTCCTGGGTGTCATTTGTCCTGGGCGTCAGTGTCCTGGGCGTCAGTGTCCTGGGCGTCGGTGTCCTGGGCATCAGTGTCCTGTGCGTCATTGTCCTGGGCGTCAGTATTCTGGGCGTCAATGTCCTGGGCGTCAGTGTCCTGGGCGTCCGTGTCCTGTGCGTCAGTGTCCTGGGCGTCAGTGTCCTGGGCGTCAGTGTCCTGGGCATCAGTGTCCTGGGTGTCAGTGTCCTGGGTGTCATTGTCCTTGGCATCAGTGTCCTGGGCGTCAGTGTCCTGGGTGTCAGTGTCCTGGGTGTCAGTGTCCTGGGCGTCAGTGTCCTGGGCGTCAGTGTCCTGGGCATCAGTGTCCTGGGTGTCAGTGTCCTGGGTGTCATTGTCCTGGGCATCAGTGTCCTTGGCGTCAGTGTCCTGGGTGTCATTGTCCTGGGCGTCAGTGTCCAGGGCGTCCGTGTCCTGGGCATCAGTGTCCTGGGTGTCAGTGTCCTGGGTGTCATTGTCCTGGGCATCAGTGTCCTGGGTGTCATTGTCCTGGGCATCAGTGTCCTGTGCGTCATTGTCCTGGGCGTCAGTGTCCTGGGCGTCAATGTCCTGGGAGTCAGTGTCCTGGGCATCAGTGTCCTGGGCGTCAGTGTCCTGGGCCTCAGTGTCCTGGGCATCAGTGTCCTGGGTGTCATTTTCCTCGGTGTCAGTGTCCTGGGCATCAGTGTCCTCGGTGTCATTTTCCTGGGCGTCAGTGTCCTGGGCATCAGTGTCCTGGGTGTCATTTTCCTGGGCGTCAGTGTCCTGGGTGTCATTTTCCTGGGCGTCAATGTCCTGTGCGTCGGTGTCCTGTGCATCAATGTCCTGGGCGTCAGTGTCCTGGGCGTCAGTGTCCTGGGCGTCAGTGTCCTGTGCATCAATGTCCTGGGCGTCAGTGTCCTGGGCGTCAGTGTCCTGGGCGTCAGTGTCCTGGGCGTCAGTGTCCTGGGCGTCAATGTCCTTTGCGTCAGTGTCCTGGGCGTCAGTGTCCTGAGCGTCAGTGTCCTGGGCGTCAGTGTCCTGGGCGTCAGTGTGCTGGGTGTCAGTGCCCTGTGCGTCAGTGTCCTGGGCGTCAGTGTCCTGGGCGTCAGTGTCCTGAGCGTCAGTGTCCTGGGCGTCAGTGTCCTGGGCGCCAGTGTCTTGAGCGTCAGTGTCCTGGGCATCAGTGTCCTGGGCGTCAGTGTACTGGGCGTCAGTGTCCTGGGCGTCAGTGTCCTGAGCGTCAGTGTCCTGGGCGTCAATGTCCTGGCCGTCAGTATCCTGGGCGCCAGTGTCGTGTGCGTCAGTGTCCTGGGCATCAGTGTCCTGGGCGTCAGTGTCCTGAGCGTCAGTGTCCTGGGCGTCAATGTCCTGGGCGTCAGTGTCCTGGGCGTCAGTGTCCTGGGCGTCAGTGTCCTGTGCGTCAGTGTCCCGGGCGTCAGTGTCCTGGGCGTCAGTGTCCTAGGCGTCAGTGACCTGTGCGTCAGTGTCCTGGGCTTCAGTGTCCTGGGTGTCAGTGTCCTGTGCGTCAGTGCCCTGTGCGTCAGTGTCCTGTGCGTCAATGTCCTGGGCGTCAGTGTCCTGGGCGTCAGTGTCCTGGGCGTCAGTGTCCTGGGCGTCAGTGTCCTGGGCGTCTGTGTCCTGTGCGTCAGTGTCCCGGGCGTCAGTGTCCCGGGCGTCAGTGTCCTGGGCGTCAGTGTCCTGGGCGTCAGTGTCCTGTGCGTCAGTGTCCTGTGCGTCAGTGTCCTGGGCGTCAGTGTCCTGTGGTCAGTGTCCTGGGCGTCAGTGTCCTGGGCGTCAGTGTCCTGGGCGTCGCTGTCCTGGGCGTCGGTGTCCTGGGCGTCGGTGTCCTGTGCGTCAGTGTCCTGGGCGTCAGTGTCCTGGGCGTCAGTGTCCTGGGCGTCAGTGTCCTGTGCGTCAGTGTCCTGGGCGTCAGTGTCCTGGGCGTCAGTGTCCTGGGCATCAGTGTCCTGGGCGTCAGTGTCCTGGGTAGGTGTGTCCTGGGTAGGTGCGACCTGGGTAGATGCGTCCTGGTTTGGTGCGTCCTGGTGTGCTGCGTCCTGGGTAGGTGTGTCCTGGGTAGGTGCATCCTGGGTAGATGCGGCCTAGATAGGTGTGTCCTGGGTAGGTGAGTCCTGGGTAGTTGTGTCCTGGGTAGTGCTGGGTAGGTGCATCCTGGGTAGGTGTGTCCTGGGTAGGTGTGTCCTGGGTAGGTGTGTCCTGGGTAGTCCTGAGTAGGTGTGTCCTGGGTAGGTGCGTCATGGGTAGGTGCAACATGGGTAGGTGTGTCCTGGGAGGTGCGTCCTCGGTAGTCCTGGGTAGGTGTGGCCTGGGTAGGTGCGTCCTGGGTAGGTGCATCCTGGGTAGCTGTGTCCTGGGTTGGTGCGTCCTGGGTAGGTGCATCCTGGGTAGCTGTGTCCTGGGTTGGTGCGTCCTGGGTAGGTGCATCCTGGGTAGCTGTGTCCTGGGTTGGTGCGTCCTGGGTAGGTGCGTCCTGGGTTGGTGCGTCCTGGGTAGGTGCGTCCTGGGTAGTCCTGGGTAGGTGTGTCCTGGGTAGGTGTGGCCTGGGTAGGTGCGTCCTCGGTGGTCCTGGGTAGCTGTGTCCTGGGTAGGTGCGACCTGGGTAGGTGCGTCCTCGGTGGTCCTGGGTAGCTGTGTCCTGGGTAGGTGTGTCCTGGGTAGGTGCGACCTGGGTAGCTGTGTCCTGGGTAGGTGCGACCTGGGTAGGTGCGTCCTGGGTAGTGGTGTCCTGGGTAGGTGCGTCCTGGGTAGGTGCGTCCTGGGTAGGTGCGTCCTGGGTAGGTGCGGCCTGGGTAGGGGTGTCCTGGGTAGGGGTGTCCTGGGTAGGTGCGGCCTGGGTAGGGGTGTCCTGGGTAGGGGTGTCCTGGGTAGGTGCGTCCTGGGTAGGTGCGTCCTGGGTAGGTGCGTCCTGGGTAGGTGCGTCCTGGGTAGGTGCGTCCTGGGTAGGTGCGGCCTGGGTAGGTGCGGCCTGGGTAGGTGCGGCCTGGGCAGGTGCGGCCTGGGCAGGTGCGGCCTGGGTAGGGGTGTCCTGGGTAGGTGTGGCCTGGGTAGGGGTGTCCTGGGTAGGTGCGGCCTGGGTAGGTGCGGCCTGGGTAGGTGCGGCCTGGGTAGGTGCGGCCTGGGCAGGTGCGGCCTGGGTAGGTGCGGCCTGGGTAGGGGTGTCCTGGGTAGGTGCGGCCTGGGTAGGTGCGGCCTGGGTAGGGGTGTCCTGGGTGTGCGTGTCCTGGGTAGGTGCGGCCTGGGTAGGTGCGGCCTGGGTAGGGGTGTCCTGGGTAGGTGCGGCCTGGGTAGGTGCGGCCTGGGTAGGGGTGTCCTGGGTGTGTGTGTCCTGGGTCGGCTGCGACGGGGGCCTGTTCTTGTGGCTGCCCCCTCGTCGCTGGGTCTGGCCCGCCGGCAACGCCGCACTCGCACTCGATGGGGGCGTCGTCTCCCTGGTGCTCCGAGTCTGTCCCTGGCTCCTCGCCGCCCTGGATCGTCCTGGGGGCTTCGTATCCCTGATGGGCCGGGTCTGTCCATGGCTCGTCGCCGCCCTGGATCGTCCTAGGGGCGGTCGCCATCTGCAGGGACGGGTGGGTCGATGTTTGGTCCTGCAATACATAATACAGCATGCATGGTTAGACACGCAGACAGGGATAGGGGGCATGGGGGATATGGGGGAAGGGCATGTGGGGGATATGGGTGAAGGAAGATATGGTTGAAGGGCGATATGGGGAATGGGGGATATGGGGAAGGGGATTATGGGGGAACGTGATACGGGGAAGGGGGTTATGGGAGATATGGGGATTTGGGGGAAGGGGGTTATGGGGAGGGGGATATGGGGGAAGGGGGATATGGGGGAGGGGGATATGGGGGAGGGGGATATGGGGGAAGGGGGATTTGGGGGAAGGGGGATATTTGGGGGAAGAGTGATATGGAGGAAGGGGATATGGGGGAAGGGGGATATGGGTGAAGGGCAATATGGGGGAAGGGGGATATGGGGGAATAGGGATATGGGGGAAGGGGGATATGGGGAGGGGGATGTGGGGGAGGGGGATATGGGGGAAGGGGGATTTGGGGGAAGGGGGATATTTGGGGGAAGAGTGATATGGGGGAAGGGGATTGGGGGAAGGGGATATGGGGGAAGGGCAATATGGGGGAAGGGGGATATGGGGGAATAGGGATATGGGGGAAGGGATATGGGGGAAGGCGATATGGGGGAAGGGGGATGTGGGGGAAGGGGGATATGGGGGAAGGGGATATGGGGGAGGGGGATGTGGGGGAGGGGGATATGGGGGAAGGGGGATTTGGGGGAAGGGGGATATTTGGGGGAAGAGTGATATGGGGGAAGGGGATATGGGGGAAGGGGGATATGGGGGAAGGGCAATATGGGGAAGGGGGATATGGGGGAATAGGGATATGGGGGAAGGGATATGGGGGAAGGCGATATGGGGGAAGGGGGATGTGGGGGAAGGGGGATATGGGGGAAGGGGGATATGGGTGATATGGGGGAAGAGGGATATGGGGGAAGGGGGACATTTGGGAAGGGGGGCAGGCAGTGGGGCGTCCCACTTGGTTGTGCGCCCCCGACCTCTGCATCCGCAACCTCCCGGTCCTCGGGCCCGCCTGCAAGTTCCAGGGCCCTCTCCTCATTGATAGTGAGTGGTCGCAGTTCAGGTGGACCCCATCCGGCCCTCTCATGCTCTGGGTTGTTGTGAGCGCGCTTCTCCTGTGGGGGACGGGAGGGTGGCAGGGATAAAGGGCAGCACGGTAACACAGTGGTTAGCACTGTGGCTACACAGCGCCAGGGTCCCAGGTTCAATTCCCCGCTGGGTCACTGTCTGTGCGGAGTCTGCACGTTCTCCCCGTGTCTGCGTGGGTTTCCTCCGGGTGCTCCGGTTTCCTCCCACAAGTCCAAAGATGTGCAGGTTAGGTGGATTGGCCATGATAAATTGCCCTTAGTGTCCAAAAAGGTTAGGAGGGGTTATTAGGTTACGGGGATAGGGTGTAAGTGAGGGATAAGTGGGTCGGTGCAGACTCGATGGGCCGAATGGCCTCCTTCTGCACTGTGTGTTCTATGTTCATGTTCTAACAGTGTTAGGCAGACATATCCATGTGGACCAGCGGTTGTGTGTATGTTGGCAGAGGTTCACAATCCATCCTGCAACTGCAGCCTGCGTGGGTGGGTGCAGCCATATCGGTTGCACCGAGGGCTGTGCCGCCGATCGGAGCTGGGGGGGATACTCACCCTGGCTGCCCTGACAAGGTCATTGACCTTCTTGTGATACTGGACGCCACAGGCGCCAGCTGAGGCGTGGTGCGACCCTGCGGCCGTGTCCGGGGTACAGGGCCTCCCTCCTCTTTTTTATCATAGCATTTACAGGGCAGAAGAAGGCCATTCGGCCCATCAGGTCTGCACTGGCTCTTGGAAAGAGCACCCTACCCAAGGTCAACACCTCCACCCTATCCCCATAACCCAGTAACCCCACCCAACACTAAGGGCAATTTTGGACACTAAGGGCAATTTAGCATGGCCAATCCACCTAACCTGTACATCTTTGGACTGTGGGAGGAAACCGGAGCACCCGGAGGAAACCCACGCATACACGGGGAGGATGTGCAGACTCCGCACAGACAGTGACCCAGCGGGGAATCGAACCTGGGACCCTGGAGCTGTGAAGCAATTGTGCTAACCACTGTGCTACCGTGCTGCCCTCTGCTCCAATGCGTCCAGGAGCGTCTCTATGTCCCGCTACTGGAACCTCGGCGCTGCGCGGCAAGTGGCCATTTTGACGCGTCTTTTGTGCTGCGACGCGGAGGGGGGCCGTCCTTTGTGCTGCGACGCGGAGGGGGGCCGTCCTTTGTGCTGCGACGCGGAGGGGGGCCGTCCTTTGTGCTGTGACGCGGAGGGGGGCCGTCCTTTGTGCTGCGACGCGGAGGGGGGCCGTCCTTTGTGCTGCGACGCGGAGGGGGGCTGTCCTTTGTGCTGCGACGCCACGCGGCGTCACTGACGGCGCACACATCCGTGACGGGTGACGTCATCGCGAATGGCATCACGCCGCTGCTAACCCATTCCGGGCCGGAAATTCCGCGATGTTTCGGGGGGCCGGACGCCGGAGTGATTTGCCCCGTATTTGGCACCGGGTTCGGGCCATCGCGCCGATTTAGGGATTCATGGGCGGGATTCTCCCATTTTGAGACTGAGTGCTGCTGTGGAAACTGGCGTTTTACGACAGCGACAGCGGCACCGATTTAGCTACTTTAAATGGGCTAGCTGCATCGCCATGTGGAACACAATCAATTCCATGCAAAACAGTGCCGGATTCGCTGGGTCCGTGATTGGCACACATGACGCTCACACACCGCAGCCATACTTCAACGGTCCATCCCCCCCACACGCACCGTCCCAGTCAACAAGGTGGCTGGAAGGAGAGCAACGCCACGGTACAGGGATGCTGAACTGGACACCCTCATGGACGCCGTGGAGGAGAGGCAGGTGACCCAGTGCTCAGGCCCAGGAGGAAAGCTGCAAGGCGCCATCGTTCGCCCTGCCTGGGTGCAGGTGGCAGAGGCGGTCAGTGCGGTGGGCAACATTGCCCGGACTAGCATGCAGTGCCGGAGGATACTGCACAACCTCCTCAAGGTGGCCAGGGTGAGTTGATTGCTCTGCGCCCTGGCATTAACCCTGTCCCCCCCAAACACTCGTAGCCACCCCCCCCCGGGTTGGCCGAACTCCCACCCTACCTCACATGCCAGCCGCCATGGCCACTGAGGCCCCCATCTACCCAACCCCTGGACTGCATGCGTCGGAGACATCTAAAGATCGTCTGTTTGTGTTTGCCCCCTCCTCATGAGAAGGCCGCGACAACCGCCAGGAATGGGAGAAGACGTGAGGGGGACTATCAGAACTGCAGACCCTCATCATGCCCGAGCAGAGGGCACTGGACGTGGTCGGCGGCCCGGAGGAAAGGGAGGTCACCAAGGCAGAGTTCAGCGGCGGACTAGGAAGTGAGACCTTGCTTAGTTGCAGATCCCCGAGACTCGGGATACCCCAGAGCTCGGGTTGCAGGAGGACACGGACTTTCCGTCACAGCTGTCTCCTACACCCTCCACCATCCCAGAGACTATCACCTCGATGGGCACATTAGTGAAGATGCTCCTGGGACACTATCTGGCGTGCACCACACATCGCATCCAGTGCAGCAGGTGGAGTTAGGAGCAGCCGAGGGGCCGGACGGTCGGAGGGCAGGCCAGCCCCTGGAACCAGCTGCCTTCCAGATGGGTCCTGGGCTTCTGGAACATCCAGCCCCAGCCACAGTGCAGCTGCAGTCAGACACCCAGGGACTACAGGAGAGGATGACGGCAGGCATCCAGCACCTGCAGGTGCAGGTGGAGGAGTCCATCTGTGTGAGGAGCAGGGGTGGTGCCGGTTATGCGTACCCCCCAGGCCGACACCACGTGGGAGGCATTGGGGGCGACCTATGGATCAGTGTGTCATGGCCTGGGACATTCTGTGCAGACCATGGCCGAGGCCTTGGATAGGGCTGCCCTCTCACAGGCAGTCATGTGCCAGAGCCACTTGGACATTTCAGCTGTGCTCCTCAGCATGGCCCATTCACAGGCCATGGCTGGAAACGTCGGCGGCATTGCCCAGGCGCTTGCCTGCGTTGCGCAGACAATGGCCCAGTCCCAGAGGGAGGTGGCCCAGTCCCAGAGGGAAGTGGCCCAGACCCAGAGGGAGGTGGCCCAGACCCAGAGGGTGGTGGCATAGTTGCAGAGTGATGTGGTGCAGTCCCAGAAGGAGATGGCCAACTCCCTGTGCTCCATGGCCATGAACCTTCAGACCCTTGTTGAGGCCAGAGCGGGCCTCCAGGACTGGCAATGGTGGGGAGGGGGTGTGTGGCCTCAGGGGATGGCTCCGCTCGCACCCCTGTCCCATGGAGAAGCCCAGGGGCATCGGACACCCCGAGGGAGGAGGAGGTGATGGGGCCCGTGCCGGTCACTCCCTCAGGAGAGGTGCCCGAACAGCACAGCACCTCGGAGTCCACCCTCTCCCCCCCCTTCCTGTCCCTGGTGTGTATCTGGTGGGAAGTGGGCAGAACAGGGTGGCACCGCGCCAACCGGGACACCCGAGGAGCAGCCGAGCCCATCTAGGCCGGGTCGCCCCAGGGGACGCACGCCAGCAGGGACCCTTGTCGCAGGGCAGGAGTCATAGCAGGCCACCTCCACTCCTGTTGTACCATCTGGGGGACCACCTAGGCGTAGTGTTAGGGTCCGTAAGGCCAGAAGGTTAGACATCAGTTAGGTTGGCACGGGTGCAGGGCACAGATCAGTCATAGGGGTTAGGGCACAGACTGTATATGTCTCCACAATAAACACATGTTAAATCCTGTTAAATCCTGCCTCGGTGCTCTGTCTGATGGGTGTGGGGGTGGGCTAGTCCGGGTTGGCCGGGGGGGGGGGGGGGGGGGGGGGGGGGGGGGGGGGGGCGGGGAACCAGTGCTGGCCCTGTGGGAGGACCGTGCTCCAACCGTCGCTAGCACCCCCAGCCCAGGGATGCGGCGGGGCCGTACCAGCTCGCATGCAGGGATCACCCAGGTGAAAGATGCTACTGTGGCCATGAGTCAGACATTGTCAAACGATGCAGAGCACCACAGCTCCGCAGAACTGATGGACATCATCCTCCATCACATGGACCAGACCCGCTGTCACTGCCGACCCAGAGCCCCCAGCTCGTAGTGCTGCAGGTGTGTGTAACAGAGGGGTGTGCAAGCGGGCGGGTTAGCGGTGTGGGAAGTGAGAGGGTGTGGAGACATGGATAGAGCAGGGACAGGAATGGTTGTTGCAGGTGCTGGGGTTTAGATATTTCAGTAAGCTCAGGGAAGGTGGTAAAAGAGGGGGAGGGGTGGCATTGTTAGTCAAGGACAGTATTACGGTGGCAGAAAGGACGTTTGATGAGGATTCGTCTACTGAGGTAGTATGGGATGAGGTTAGAAACAGGAAAGGAGAGGTCACCGTGTTAGGGGTTTTCTATAGGCCTCCAAAAAGTTCCAGAGATGTAGAGGACAGGATTGCAAAGATGATTCTGGATAGGAGCGAAAGCAACAGGGTAGTTGTTATGGGGGACTTTAACTTTCCAGATATTGATTGGAAACGCTATAGTTCAAGTACTTTAGATGGGTCCGTTTTTGTCCAATGTGTGCAGGAGGGTTTCCTGACACAGTATGTAGATAGGCCAACGAGAGGAGAGGCCATATTGGATTTGGTACTGGGTAATGAACCAGGACAGGTGTTGGATTTGGAGGTAGGTGAGCACTTTGGTGATAGTGACCACAATTCGATTACGTTTACTTTTGTGATGGAAGGGGATAGGTATATACCGCAGGGCAAGAGTTATATCTGGGGGAAAGGCAATTATGATGCGATGAGGCAAAACTTAGGATGCATCGGATGGAGAGGAAAACTGCAGGGGATGGGCACAATGGAAATGTGGAGCTTGTTCAAGGAACAGCTACTCCGTGTCCTTGATAAGTATGTACCTGTCAGGCAGGGAGGAAGTGGTCGAGCGAGGGAACCGTGGTTTACTAAAGCAGTCGAAACACTGGTCAAGAGGAAGAAGGAGGCTTATGTAAAGATGAGACATGAAGGTTCAGTTAGGGCGATGGATAGTTACAAGGTAGCGAGGAAGGATCTAAAGAGAGAGCTAAGACGAGCAAGGAGGGGACATGAGAAATATTTGGCAGGTAGGATCAAGGAAAACCCAAAAGCTTTCTATAGGTATGTCAGGAATAAGCGAATGACTAGGGAAAGAGTAGGACCAGTCAAGGACAGGGATGTGAAGTTGTGCGTGGAGTCGGAAGAGATAGGAGAGATACTAAATGAATATTTTTCGTCAGTATTCACTCTGGAAAAAGATAATGTTGTGGAGGAGAATGCTGAGCCCCAGGCTATTAGAATAGATGGCATTGAGGTACGTAGGGAAGAGGTGTTGGCAATTCTGGACAGGCTGAAAATAGATAAGTCCCCGGGACCTGATGGGATTCATCCTAGGATTCTCTGGGAGGCCAGGGAAGAGATTGCTGGACCTTTGGCTTTGATTTTTATGCCATCATTGGCTACAGGAATAGTGCCAGAGGACTGGAGGATAGCAAATGTGGTCCCTTTGTTCAAAAAGGGGAGCAGAGACAACCCCGGCAACTATAGACCGGTGAGCCTCACGTCTGTGGTGGGTAAAGTCTTGGAGGGGATTATAAGAGACAAGATTTATAATCATCTAGATAGGAATAATATGATCAGGGATAGTCAGCATGGCTTTGTGAAGGGTAGGTCATGCCTCACAAACCTTATCGAGTTCTTTGAGAAGGTGACTGAACAGGTAGACGAGGATAGAGCAGTTGATGTGGTGTATATGGATTTCAGTAAAGCGTTTGATAAGGTTCCCCACGGTAGGCTATTGCAGAAAATACGGAGGCTGGGGATTGAGGGTGATTTAGAGATGTGGATCAGAAATTGGCTAGCTGAAAGAAGACAGAGGGTGGTGGTTGATGGGAAATGTTCAGAATGGAGTTCAGTTACAAGTGGCGTACCGCAAGGATCTGTTCTGGGGCCTTTGGTGTTTGTCATTTTTATCAATGACAGCCCCGAACGTCACCCAAGCACAACGCAATGCCATCCGCGCTCTCAAGATCAACCACAGCATCGTCATCAAACCAGCAGACAAAGGGAGGGCCACTGTCGTACTGAACAGAACGGACTACTGCAAAGAAGTATACCGACAACTGAACAACCAAGAACACTACAGACAGTTACCCGCAGATCCGACCAAGGAACACATCCGCCAACTTAACAGACTGATCAAGACCTTGGATCCAGATCTTCAGAGCACCCTACGTGCTCTCATCCCACGTACTCCCCGCATTGGAGATCTCTACTGCCTCCCGAAAATACATAAGGCCAACACACCAGGCCGCCCTATCGTTTCAGGCAATGGGACCCTGTGTGAGAACCTCTCTGGCTACATCGAGGGCATCTTGAAACCCATCGTACAAGGTACACCCAGCTTCTGTCGCGACACGACGGACTTCCTACAGAAACTCAGCACCCATGGACCAGTTGAACCAGGAACATTCCTCGTCACAATGGACGTCACGGCACTCTACACCAGCATCCCCCATGACGACGGCATTGCTGCAACAGCCTCAGTACTCAACACCGACAACTGCCAATCTCCAGACGCAATTCTGCAACTCATCCGCTTCATTCTGGATCACAACGTCTTCACCTTCGACAACAAGTTCGTCATCCAGACGCACGGAACAGCCATGGGGACCAAATTCGCACCCCAATTCGCCAACATCTTCATGCACAAGTTTCAACAGGACCTACTCACCGCACAGGACCTTCAACCGATGTTATACACCAGATACATCGATGACATTTTTTTCCTTTGGACCCACGGCGAAGAATCACTGAAACGACTACACGATGACATTAATAAGTTCCATCCAACCATCAGACTCACCATGGACTACTCTCCAAAATCAGTTGCATTCTTGGACACACTCGTCTCCATCAAGGACAGTCACCTCAGCACTTCGCTTTACCACAAACCTACGGATAACCTCATGATGCTCCACTTCGCCAGCTTCCACCCTAAACACATTAAAGAAGCCATCCCCTATGGACAAGCGCTCCGTATACACAGGATCTGCTCAGACGACGAGGAGCGTAACAGACATCTACAGACATTGAAAGATGCCCTCGTACGAACGGGATATGGCACTCGACTCATCGATCGACAGTTCCAACGCGCCACAGCGAAAAACCGGACCGACCTCCTCAGAAGACAAACATGGGACACAACCGACAGAATACCCTTCGTCGTCCAGTACTTCCCCGGAGCGGAGAAACTACGTCATCTTCTTCACAGCCTTCAACACGTCATTGATGACGATGAACATCTTGCCAAGGTCATCCCCACACCCCCACTACTTGCCTTCAAACAACCGCGCAACCTCAAACGAACCATTGTTTGCAGCAAACTACCCAGTCTTCAGAATAGCGACCACGACACCACACAACCCTGTCATGGCAATCACTGCAAGACGTGCCAGATCATCGACATGGATACCACCATTACACGTGAGAACACCACCCACCAGGTACGCGGTACATACTCGTGCGACTCGGCCAACGTTGTCTACCTCATACGCTGCAGGAAAGGATGTCCCGAAGCGTGGTACATTGGCGAGACCATGCAGACGCTGCGACAACGAATGAACGGACATCGCGCAACAATCACCAGGCAGGAATGTTCCCTTCCAGTCGGGGAACACTTCAGCAGTCAAGGGCATTCAGCCTCTGATCTCCGGGTAAGCGTTCTCCAAGGCGGCCTTCAGGACCCGCGACAACGCAGAATCGCCGAGCAGAAACTTATAGCCAAGTTCCGCACACATGAGTGCGGCCTCAACCGGGACCTGGGATTCATGTCGCATTACATTCATCCCCCACCATCTGGCCTGCGAAATCCTACCAACTGTCCTGGCTTGGTACAATTCACACCTCTTTAACCTGGGGTTACCCCATCTCTGGATCTGTAAAGATTTAATCACCTGCTAATGCTCGCATTCCAAGCATTGTCTGGCATCTTTGAATTTGTCTATATATGTGTTTCTGGAACAGACCTCTTCATTCACCTGAGGAAGGAGCAGCGCTCCGAAAGCTAGTGACATCGAAACAAACCTGTTGGATTTTAACCTGGTGTTGTAAGACTTCGTACTGTGCTCACCCCAGTCCAATGCCGGCATCTCCACATCATTTTTATCAATGACCTAGAGGAAGGCGCAGAAGGGTGGGTGAGTAAATTTGCAGACGATACTAAAGTCGGTGGTGTTGTCGACAGTGTGGAAGGATGTAGCAGGTTACAGAGGTATATAGATAAGCTGCAGAGCTGGGCTGAGAGGTGGCAAATGGAGTTTAATGTAGAGAAGTGTGAGGTGATTCACTTTGGAAGGAATAACAGGAATGCGGAATATTTGGCTAATGGTAAAGTTCTTGGAAGTGTGGATGAGCAGAGGGATCTAGGTGTCCATGTACATAGATCCCTGAAAGTTGCCACCCAGGTTGATAGGGTTGTGAAGAAGGCCTATGGAGTGTTGGCCTTTATTGGTAGAGGGATTGAGTTCCGGAGTCAGGAGGTCATGTTGCAGCTGTACAAAACTCTGGTACGCCCGCATTTGGAGTATTGCGTACAGTTCTGGTCACCGCATTATAGGAAGGACGTGGAGGCTTTGGAGCGGGTGCAGAGGAGATTTACCAGGATGTTGCCTGGTATGGAGAGAAAATCTTATGAGGAAAGGCTGATGGACTTGAGGTTGTTTTCGTTGGAGAGAAGAAGGTTAAGAGGAGACTTAATAGAGGCATACAAAATGATCAGGGGGTTAGATAGGGTGGACAGTGAGAGCCTTCTCCCGCGGATGGAAATGGCTGGCACGAGGGGACATAGCTTTAAACTGAGGGGTAATAGATATAGGACAGAGGTCAGAGGTAGGTTCTTTACGCAAAGAGTGGTGAGGCCGTGGAATGCCCTACCTGCAACAGTAGTGAACTCGCCAACATTGAGGGCATTTAAAAGTTTATTGGATAAACATATGGATGATAATGGCATAGTGTAGGTTAGATGGCTTTTGTTTCGGTGCAACATCGTGGGCCGAAGGGCCTGTACTGCGCTGTATAGTTCTATGTTCTATGTTCTAAAAGAATGACTAGGATAAGAGTAGGGCCAGTCAAGGTCAGTAGCGGGAAGTTGTGCGTGGAGTCCGAGGAGATAGGAGAGGTGTAAATGAATATTTTTCATCAGTATTCACACAGGAAAAAGACAATGTTGTCGAGGAGAATACTGAGATTCAGGCTACTAGACTAGAAGGGCTTGAGGTTCATAAGGAGGCGGTGTTAGCAATTCTGGAAAGTGTGAAAATAGATATGTCCCCTGGGCCGGATGGGATTTATCCTAGGACTCTCTGGGAAGCCAGGGAGGAGATTGCTGAGCCTTTGGCTTTGATCTTTAAGTCATCTTTGTCTACAGGAATAGTGCCAGAAGACTGGAGGTTAGCAAGTGTTGTCCCCTTGTTCAAGAAGGGGAGTAGAGACAACCCCGGTAACTATAGACCAGTGAGCCTTACTTCTGTTGTGGGCAAAGTCTTGGAAAGGTTTATAAGAGATATAGGGGCTGTTTAGCACAGGGCTAATTCGCTAGCTTTGAAAGCAGACCGAGGCAGGCCAGCAGAACGGTTCAATTCCCGTACCAGCCTCCCCGAACAGGCGCCGGAATGTGGCGACTAGGGGCTTTTCACAGGAACTTGTTTTCCGGGTCCTTAAGGGGGAGGGGGAGCAGCCCCAAGTCGTGGTCCACATTGGCACTAACGACATAGGTAGGAACGGGGACAAGGATGTCTGGCAGGCTTTCAGGGAGCTAGGATGGAAGCTCAGAACTAGAACAAACAGAGTTGTTATCTCTGGGTTGTTGCCCGTGCCACGTGATAATGAGATGAGGATTAGGGAGAGAGAGCAATTAAACACGTGGCTACAGGGATGGTGCAGGTGGGAGGGATTCAGATTTCTGGATAACTGGGGCTCTTTCTGGGGAAGGTGAGACCTCTACAGACAGGATGGTCTACATCTGAACCTGAGGGGCACAAATATCCTGGGGGGGAGATTTGTTAGTGCTCTTTAGGGGGGTTTAAACTAATGCAGCAGGGGCATGGGAACCTGGATTGTAGTTTTAGGGTATGGGAGAATGAGAGAATAGAGGTCAGGAGCACAGATTTGATGTTGCAGGAGGGGGCCAGTGTTCAGGTAGGTGGTTTGAAGTGTGTCTACTTCAATGCCAGGAGTATACGAAATAAGGTAGGGGAACTGGCAGCATGGGTTGGTACCTGGGACTTCGATGTTGTGGCCATTTCGGAGACATGGATAGAGCAGGGACAGGAATGAATGTTGCAGGTTCAGGAGTTTAGGTGTTTTAGTAAGCTCAGAGAAGGAGGCAAAAGAGGGGGAGGTGTGGCGCTGCTAGTCAAGAGCAGTATTACGGTGGCGGAGAGGATGCTAGATGGGGACTCATCTTCCGAGGGAGTATGGGCTGAGGTTAGAAACAGGAAAGGAGAGGTCACCCTGTTGGGAGTTTTCTCGGCCTCCAAATAGTTCGAGGGATGTAGAGGAAAGGATGGCGAAGATGATCCTGGATAAGAGCGAAAGTAACAGGGTAGTTATTATGGGAGACTTTAACTTTCCAAATATTGACTGGAAAAGATATAGTTCGAGTACATTAGATGGGGCGTTTTTTGTACAGTGTGTGCAGGAGGGTTTCCTGACACAATATGTTGACAGGCCAACAAGAGGCGAGGCCATGTTGGATTTGGTTTTGGGTAATGAACCAGGCCAGGTGTTGGATTTGGAGGTAGGAGAGCACTTTGGGGACAGTGACCACAATTCGGTGACGTTTACGTTAGTGATGGAAAGGGATAAGTATACACCGCAGGGCAAGAGTGATAGCTGGGGGAAGGGCAATTATGATGCCATTAGACGTGACTTGGGGGGGATAGGTTGGAGAAGTAGGCTGCAAGTGTTAGGCACACTGGATAAGTGGAGCTTGTTCAAGGATCAGCTACTGCGTGTTCTTGATAAGTACGTACCGGTCAGGCAGGGAGGAAGGAGTAGAGCGAGGGAACCGTGGTTTACCAAAGAAGTGGAATCTCTTGTTAAGAGGAAGAAGGAGGCCTATGTGAAGATGAGGTGTGAAGTTTCAGTTGGGGCGATGGATAGTTACAAGGTACCGAGGAAGGATCTAAAGAGAGAGCGAAGACGAGCAAGGAGGGGACATGAGAAGTATTTGGCAGGTAGGATCAAGGAAAACCCAAAAGCTTTCTATAGGTATGTCAGGAATAAGCAAATGACTAGGGTAAGAGTAGGGCCAGTCAAGGACAGGGATGGGAAGTTGTGCGTGGAGTCTGAAGAGATAGGCGAGATACTAAATGAATATTTTTCGTCAGTATTCACTCAGGAAAAAGATAATGTTGTGGAGGAGAATGCTGAGACCCAGGCTATTAGAATAGATGGCATCGAGGTACGTAGGGAAGAGGTGTTGGCAATTCTGGACAGGCTGAAAATAGATAAGTCCCCGGGTCCTGATGGGATTTATTCTAGGATTCTCTGGGAGGCCAGGGAAGAGATTGCTGGACCATTGGCTTTGATTTTTATGTCATCATTGGCTACAGGAATAGTGCCAGAGGACTGGAGGATAGCAAATGTGGTCCCTTTGTTCAAAAAGGGGAGCAGAGACAACCCCGGCAGGGGAGCAGAGACAACCCCGGCAACTACAGACCGGTGAGTCTCACGTCTGTAGTGGGTAAAGTCTTGGAGGGGATTATAAGAGACAAGATTTATAATCATCTAGATAGGAATAATATGATCAGGGATAGTCAGCATGGCTTTGTGAAGGGTAGGTCATGCCTCACAAACCTTATCGAGTTCTTTGAGAAGGTGACTGAACAGGTAGACAAGGGTAGAGTAGTTGATGTGGTGTATATGGATTTCAGTAAAGCGTTTGATAAGGTTCCCCACGGTAGGCTATTGCAGAAAATACGGAGGCTGGGGATTGAGGGTGATTTAGAGATGTGGATCAGAAATTGGCTAGCTGAAAGAAGACAGAGGGTGGTGGTTGATGGGAAATGTTCAGAATGGAGTTCAGTTACAAGTGGCGTACCGCAAGGATCTGTTCTGGGGCCGTTGGTGTTTGTCATTTTTATCAATGACCTAGAGGAAGGTGCAGAAGGGTGGGTGAGTAAATTTGCAGACGACACTAAAGTCGGTGGTGTTGTCGACAGTGTGGAAGGATGTAGCAGGTTACAGAGGGACATAGATAAGCTGCAGAGCTGGGCTGAGAGGTGGCAAATGGAGTTTAATGTAGAGAAGTGTGAGGTGATTCACTTTGGAAGGAATAACGAATGCGGAATATTTGGCTAATGGTAAAGTTCTTGGAAGTGTGGATGAGCAGAGGGATCTAGGTGTCCATGTACATAGATCCCTGAAAGTTGCCACTCAGGTTGATAGGGTTGTGAAGAAGGCCTATGGAGTGTTGGCCTTTATTGGTAGAGGGATTGAGTTCCGGAGTCAGGAGGTCATGTTGCAGCTGTACAGAACTCTGGTACGGCCGCATTTGGAGTATTGCGTACAGTTCTGGTCACCGCATTATAGGAAGGACGTGGAGGCTTTGGAGCGGGTGCAGAGGAGATTTACCAGGATGTTGCCTGGTATGGAGAGAAAATCTTATGAGGAAAGGCTGATGGACTTGAGGTTGTTTTCGTTGGAGAGAAGAAGGTTAAGAGGAGACTTAATAGAGGCATACAAAATGATCAGGGGGTTAGGTAGGGTGGACAGTGAGAGCCTTCTCCCGCGGATGGAAATGGCTGGCACGAGGGGACATAGCTTTAAACTGAGGGGTAATAGATATAGGACAGAGGTCAGAGGTAGGTTCTTTACGCAAAGAGTGGTGAGGCCGTGGAATGCCCTACCTGCAACAGTAGTGAACTCACCAACATTGAGGGCATTTAAAAGTTTATTGGATAAGCATATGGATGATAATGGCATAGTGTAGGTTAGATGGCTTTTGTTTCGGTGCTGAGGGACTTGAGGCTGTTTTCGTTAGAGAGAAGAAGGTTAAGAGGTGACTTAATTGAGGCATACAAGATGATCAGAGGATTGGATAGGGTGGACAGTGAGAGCCTTTTTCCTCGGATGCTGATGTCTAGCACGAGGGGACATAGCTTTAAATTGAGGGGATATAGATATAGGACAGATGTCAGAGGTAGGTTCTTTACTCAGAGAGTAGTAAGGGCATGGAATGCCCTGCCTGCAACAATAGTGGACTCGCCAACACTAAGGACATTCAAATGGTCATTGGATAGACATATGGACGATAAGGAAATGGTGGAGATGGGCTTTCGAGTGGTTTCACAGGTCAGAGCAACATTGAGGGCCGAAGGGCCTGTACTGCGCTGTAATGTTCTATGTTCTATGGCTACCCCAGTACCAAATCTGAACCGCAACTAGAGGTGTTGTACCGTGAAGACCCCGACGATGAGTTCTTCGGATTGGGGAATCTTCAGCCCAGCAGATATGACATCGCAACTCGTGAGTGCAGGATCATGCTGCGGCCTGACGCCACGAAACAGAGAGTGGTCCAATCACCACGAAGGGTCCCAGCCTCCACACAAGAAAATGATTTGTTCATTGAACATGAACAGAACGATCACAACTCAGACTGATCAAGACCTTGGATCCAGATCTTCAGAGCACCCTACGTGCTCTCATCCCACGTACTCTCCGCATTGGAGATCTCTACTGCCTCCCGAAAATACATAAGGCCAACACACCAGGCCGCCCTATCGTTTCAGGCAATGGGACCCTGTGTGAGAACCTCTCTGGCTACATCGAGGGCATCTTGAAACCTATCGTACAAGGTACACCCAGCTTCTGTCGCGACACGACGGACTTCCTACAGAAACTCAGCACCCATGGACAAGTTGAACCAGGAACATTCCTCGTCACAATGGACGTCTCGGCACTCTACACCAGCATCCCCCATGACGACGGTATTGCTGCAACAGCCTCAGTACTCAACACCGACAACTGCCAATCTCCAGACGCAATTCTGCAACTCATCCGCTTCATTCTGGATCACAACGTCTTCACCTTCGACAACAAGTTCTTCATCCAGACGCATGGAACAGCCATGGGGACCAAATTCGCACCCCAATACGCCAACATCTTCATGCACAAGTTTGAACAGGACCTACTCACCGCACAGGACCTTCAACCGACGTTATACACCAGATACATCGATGACATTTTTTTCCTTTGGACCCACGGCGAAGAATCACTGAAACGACTACACGATGACATTAATAAGTTCCATCCAACCATCAGACTCACCATGGACTATTCTCCAAAATCAGTTGCATTCTTGGACACACTCGTCTCCATCAAGGACGGTCACCTCAGCACTTCGCTTTACCGCAAACCCACGGATAACCTCACGATGCTCCACTTCTCCAGCTTCCACCCTAAACACATTAAAGAAGCCATCCCCTATGGACAAGCGCTCCGTATACACAGGATCTGCTCAGACGAGGAAGAGCGTAACAGACATCTACAGACGTTGAAAGATGCCCTCGTACGAATGGGATATGGCACTCGACTCATCGATAGACAGTTCCAACGTGCCACAGCGAAAAACCGGACCGACCTCCTCAGAAGACAAACATGGGACACAATCGACAGAATACCCTTCGTCGTCCAGTACTTCCCCGGAGCGGAGAAACTACGTCATCTTCTTCACAGCCTTCAACACGTCATTGATGACGATGAACATCTTGCCAAGGTCATCCCCACACCCCCACTACTTGCCTTCAAACAACCGCGCAACCTCAAACGAACCATTGTTTGCAGCAAACTACCCAGTCTTCAGAACAGTGACCACGACACCACACAACCCTGCCATGGCAATCTCTGCAAGACGTGCCAGATCATCGACATGGATACCACTATTACACGTGAGAACACCACCCACCAGGTACGCGGTACATACTCGTGCGACTCGGCCAACGTTGTCTACCTCATACGCTGCAGGAAAGGATGTCCCGAAACGTGGTACATTGGCGAGACCATGCAGACGCTGCGACAATGAATGAACGGACATCGCGCAACAATCACCAGGCAGGAATGTTCCCTTCCAGTCGGGGAACACTTCAGCAGTCAAGGGCATTCAGCCTCTGATCTCCGGGTAAGCGTTCTCCAAGGCGGCCTTCAGGACCCGCGACAACGCAGAATCGCCGAGCAGAAACTTATAGCCAAGTTCCGCACACATGAGTGCGGCCTCAACCGGGACCTGGGATTCATGTCGCATTACATTCATCCCCCACCACCTGGCCTGCGAAATCCTACCAACTGTCCTGGCTTGACACAATTCACACCTCTTTAACCTGGGGTTACCCCATCTCTGGATCTGTAAAGATTTAATCACCTGCTAATGCTCACATTCCAAGCATTGTTTGGCATCTTTGAATTTGTCTATATATGTGTTTCTGGAACAGACCTCTTCATTCACCTGAGGAAGGAGCAGCGCTCCGAAAGCTAGTGACATCGAAACAAACCTGTTGGACTTTAACCTGGTGTTGTAAGACTTCGTACTGTGCTCACCCCAGTCCAACGCCGGCATCTCCACATCATGTCTTTAAGACAGAGAGAGATAGGTTCTTGATTAATGTGGAGATCAGGGGTCATGGGGAGAAGGCAGGAGAATGGGGATGCAAAACATATCAGTCAAGTTTGAATGGCGGAGCAGACTTGATGGCCGAGTGGCCTAATTCTGCTCCTATGTCTTACGGTCTTGTATTATGAAGCAGTAGAACATTTGCACCTGATCTCCACCACACATGTATTGATGCAATAATTAACTCCCTGGATGTTTAATGCAGACACTGAGTACAAAAACATTGCTCGTTTTGATGAACAGACAAAAACATAAATTTAGTTTAGGAATACTTCTGATATGATCATTCAAAATTTATATTTTTAGTTGGCATAAATGTTCAACTACTGCTGTTTGAAATGAGCTGCAGTGCCCTTGCAGGAAATTGAGCTGCCTGGCTCTGGTCTCTGCAGGGGATGACTGAGACAACAGGGTATGTTCGAAGCTCATCAGCACAGCAAGGCAGGAGAATGGAGATGAGAAAAATATAGAACAAAGAACAAAGAAAAGTACAGCACAGGAACAGGCCCTTCGGCCCTCCAAGCCCGTGCCGACCATGCTGCCCGACTAAACTACAATCTTCTGCACTTCCTGGGACCATATCCCTCTATTCCCATCCTATTCATGTATTTGTCAAGATGCCCCTTAAATGTCACTATCAACCATGATTGAATGGCGGAGCAGACTCGATGGGCCGAGTGGCCTAATTCTGCTCCTATATCTTAGGGTCTTGTATGGACCTGAGGCTTGCATAGGGAGATGATGTTGTCTGTATACTTTGAAGAAATCTCAGTTTGGAAACAACAGGTACTTAAATTATTTATTTGCCTGCCATGAAAAATGTCACAAAGTGACAGGAGTTTACTAAGCAGAATTGGACACTGAATAATAATCCCATTACACAGAAGGGACAGGAAGGCTTGTGAGGATAGCAGAGGCACTGGTCTGTTTTGAGGCGCCAGGAAACAGTTATTCTTTGTGTGACAACATGGGCACTGTACTCGATGCTTCACACAGCTTTCCAAGTCCCTCCTTGCACAAATGTGCAGTACTGCTGGTTTCAATACGATGACAGCAGAAACAAGCACTAACTGCCAGCACAACAACGTCCACTTGGAAGCTGTGAGGAATTTTAGAGAATATTCTGGGAACCGTTTCATTTGGTAATGGTCGACAGGAACCAAATGTCCGGCCGGATGTCAGTGAGCTGCTCAGAGTTGGGGATGGGTGTGGGAACTCCACTCAGGGGATCTGCCCCGAGTTTCCCCACTGCAATGGACCCAGCACCGACATTGCTGCCTTCAAATCTATCGCTTGTCTTTAACTAGAAACTTACAGAGAAATGCCCTCTGCTCTGCGTGTTTTACACACAACAGGAAGTGTCAAAGTCACAAAGTGAGGCTTTTAGACGGCGTTGAGCCCCGCCCCCGGTCTCCTTTGTAGAACTTTATCGCTGAATGTTTTTAGAAAGAAGCCAGACATCCCCAAAGTCATATTTGCTACAATAGGAGAGTGTAAAATATCCACCAGATTAACTATCAGGCAAAGATGGAACTGGAGTCACTCTGAATAAAATATCAACAGCAATTGACTTTGTTTATTTTAGCCTACCTGTTATACAGAAAGTTAGCAGGGAAATGGGAATATATCCGACCGGTGAATTCGGTGTAAAATCCATAACTCGGGAGTTTGGAGAGAGTGGTTCCTCACCCTTCCCCAGGATCCAGTGTGAAAGTGAAACAACTTTTCCGTTAGAGATCATCACCGTCATCAGCCTCCTTTCCGGGACATTATTTTCAAATGAAAACTTCATAGATCAGCAATTTCACTTCTGAAAATAGATTGGGGAAGTTAAGACTGTTTTCACTGGAGATTTGGTCGCGATAATCAAAACCATGTGGGGTCTGAGGGAAAGTTGCCACTCATGAAAGGATTGAGGAGGGCACAGATTTAGAGTGATTGGTCAAAGACAGTCTGACATATATGTGAAAAACCAATCTATATCTTCAGTATCTGATCTACTATCTTCAGACCTGAGTCAGCATGTCACACCTTAAACCCTAACGGCTGCATTCTCTGTTCCTGAGACACAGGGTTGGCGCGCGCGGGGCAGCATCCGTGGAGATACACAACAGCAGAACCGGCACCGCGCCTGTTAAGGGGCTGACACCAACACCACGTGGAACACAGTCGATTCCAATGAGAAGCGGTGAGGGATTTCCCGGGTTCGCTATTGACACTCAGAAGACTGACAATCTGCAGCAGCGTATACACACTTCACTCCCTACACGCACCATCCCAGCCAACAAGATGCAGCTACGGTTCAGCGACACCAAGCTCGAGACCCTCCAGGACGCGGTGGAGGAACAAAGAACAATACAGCACAGGAACAGGCCCTTCGGCCCTCCAAGCCTGTACTGATCATGATACCAATCTTGGCCAAAACCCTCAGCACTTTCTTGTGCCGTTTCCCTCTATACCCATCCTATCCATGTGTTTGTCAAGATGCCTTTTGAAAGCCAGTAATGTATCTGCTTCCACAACCTCCCCTGGCAACGTGTTCTAGGCACCCACATCCCTCTGTGTAAAAGACCTGCCTCACACATCTCTAACCTTTGCTCCACGGACCTTAAATCTAAGCCCCCTGGTGACTGACCCCTCCACCCTGGGAAAGAGTGACTGCCCATCCACTCTACCCATGCCCCCCATAATCTTGTAGACCTCCATCAGGTCCCCTCTCAACCTCCGTCGTTCTAATGAAAACAGTCCGAGTCAATTCAACCACTCCGCATAGCTACCCCCGCAAGATCAGACAACATCCTGGTAAACCTCCTCTCCACCCTCTCCAAAGCTTCCACATCCTTCTGGTAGTATGGGGACCAGAATTGTGCGCAATATTCTAAGTGCAGCCGTACTAAGGTTCTATATAATTGTAGCATGACTTAAGTTTTTATCCTCGATGCCCTGTCCAATGATTCAAGCATTCAATATGCTTTCTTGATTACCTTGGCAACTTGTGTTGCCACTTTCAAAAATCTGTGCATCAGTACGCCCAGATCTCTCTGACTTTCTATATTCCTAAGAGTTTTGCATTTACTGTATATTTCCCCTCTATGTTAGACCTACCAAAATGCATTACCTTACATTGGATTAAACTCCATTTGCCATTTTCTGCCCAAGTCTCCAACCTATCTATGACCCGCTGTATCTTCTGACAATCCTCAACACTATCTGCCACTCCACCAATCTGGGTGTCATCCGCGAACTTACTAATAGACCAGCTCCATTGTGCGCAATATTCTAAGTGCAGCCGTACTAAGGTTCTATACAATTGTAGCATGGCTTAAGTTTTTATCCAAGACGTCGGCCTCTCTCGCCTCCTGCACTCCCGGCTCTTCTGCAACCCCAAATATAGCCAACCCCCAGCTTGGTTTGACCCGGACCCCCACCACCTTTGAGATCACTCTTGCCACACCCTCCCAGAACTCATGTAGTGCCGGACACGACCAGAACATGTGAGTGTGGTTCGCCGAGCTTCCCGAGCACCTCCCACACCTGTCCTCCATCCCAAAAAATCTGCTCAGTCTTGCTCCCATCATATGCGCTCTGTGTAGAACCTTAAATTGAATCAGGCTAAGCCTGGCACACGAGGACGAGGAATTTACCCTACTTAGGGCATCAGCCCATAGCCCCAACTCAATCTCTTCTCCCAGCTCCTCTTCCCATTTTCCCTTCAGCTCCTCTACCATCGCCTCCCCCTCGTCTCGCATCTCCCTGTATATTTCGGACACTTTACCTTCTCCAACCCATGCCCCCGAAATCACTCTATCCTGGATCCCCTGCGTCGGGAGCCGCGGAAATTCCCTCACCTGTTGCCTCGTAAATGCCCTCACTTGCATGTATCGGAAAGCATTCCTTGGTGGCAATTTATATTTTTCTTCCAATGCTCCCAAACGTGCAAACTTCCCGTCCACAAACAGGTCCTTCAGCTTCCTAATTCCTGCTCGCTGCCAACATTGAAATCCCCCATCTATCCTCCCCGGGACGAACCTGTGGTTATTCCTTATCGGGGACCACACCGAGGCACTCGTCACTCCTCTATGTCGTCTCCACTGCCCCCAGATCTTCAAGGTTGCCACCACCACTGGGTTTGTGGTGTACCTTTTCGGGGAGAACGGTAGTGGCGCCGTCACCAGCGCTTTTAGGCTCGTTCCCTTACAGGACGCCGTCTCCAACCTTTTCCACGCCGCCCCCTCTCCCTCCCTCGTCCACTTACAGACCATCGACACATTGGCGGCCCAATAGTAGTCACTCAGACTCGGCAGTGCCAATCCCCCTCTGTCCCTACTGCGCTGCAGGAACCCCCTCTTTACCCTCGGGGTCTTTCCCGCCCACACAAAGCTCATAATGCTCCTGTCTATTTTTTTAAAGAAGGCCTTTGTAATCAGGATGGGGAGGCACTGAAACACAAAAAGAAACCTCGGGAGGACCACCATTTTAACCGCCTGTACTCTGCCCACCAATGACAGGGGCACCATATCCCACCTCCTGAAGTCCTCCACCGTCTGCTCTACCAATTGCGTCAGGTTAAGTTTATGCAGGGTTCCCCAGTTCCTGGCCACCTGAATCCCCAGGTATCGAAAATTTCCTTGCTACTCTCCTCAGCGGCAGAGCATCTATCCCCCTGCCCTGTTCCCCGGGGTGCATCACAAAAAGTTTGCTCTTTCCCATGTTTAATTTGTATCCCGAGAACTCTCCAAACTCCCTAAGTATCTGCATTACCTCTGGCATCCCGGCAGCAGGGGCAGCACGGTAGCCTTGTGGGTAGCACAATTGCTTCACAGCTCCAGGGTCCCAGGTTCGATTCCGGCTTGGGTCACTGTCTGTGCGGAGTCTGCACGTCCTCCCCGTGTGTGCGTGGGTTTCCTCCAGGTGCTCCGGTTTCCTCCCACAGTCCAAAGATGAGCAGGTTAGGTGGATTGGCCATGATAAATTGCCTTTAGTGTCCAAAATTGCCCTTCGTGTTGGGTGGGGTTACTGGGTTATGGGGATAGGGTGGAGGTGTTGACTTTGGGTAGGGTGCTCTTTCCAAGAGCCGGTGCAGACTCGATGGGCCGAATGGCCTCCTTCTGCACTGTAAATTCTATGATAATCTATGATAATCCCCTCTACCGGGTCCGCCACATGTAGCAGCAAATCGTCTGCATATAGTGACACTCGATGTTCCTCTCCCCCTCTAAGCACCCCCCTCCACTTAGAGTCCCTCAGCGCTATGGCCAATGGTTCAATTGCCAACGCAAACAGTAACGGAGACAGGGGCCACCCTTGTCTTGTACCCCTATGTAATCGAAAGTATCCCAATCTTTGCCTGTTTGTAACGACGCTTGCCACCGGGGCCGCGTACAAGAGTCTAACCCATCTGATGAACCCCTCCCCGAACCCAAATCTCTTCAGCACCTCCCACAAATAGTCCCACTCCATCCTATCGAATGCCTTCTCTGCATCCATCGCCACCACTATCTCTGCCTCCCCCTCCAGTGGGGGCATCATCACCACCCCCAGCAACCTTCGTACATTGGCATTCAATTGTCTCCCCTTAACAAACCCTATTTGGTCGTCATGTACCACCCCTGGGACACAATCCTCTATCCTTGTCGCCATCACTTTGGCCAGCAGTTTGGCATCTACGTTTAGGAGGGAGATGGGCCTGTATGACCCGCACTGCAGCGGGTCTTTGTTCCATTTCAGGATTAGCGATATCGTCGCCTCCGACATTGTCGGGGGTAATGTCCCCCTTTCCTTAGCCTCATTAAAGGTTCTCGCCAAAAGCGGGGCCAACAGGTCCATATATTTCCTATAAAATTCCACCGGGAACCCATCTCGTCCCGGGGCCTTCCCTGCTTGCATGTTCCCAATTCCTTTGATCACCTCATCCACCTCAATCTGCGCCCCCAGACTTGCCACCTCCTGCCCCTCCACCCTCGGGAACTCTAGCTGGTCCAAAAAGTGTCTCATTCCCTCGTTCCCCTCCGGGGGTTGGGACTTGTACAGCCTCTCATAGAATGTCTTGAACACCTCGTTCACTTTCCCTGCTCTCTGCTCCATCTTTCCCGTTTCGTCCCTAACTCCCCCGATCTCTCTCGCCGCTATCCTCTTCCGAAGTTGTTGGGCCAGCAGCCGGCTCGCCTTTTCCCCATATTCATATTGCCTCCCCTGTGCCTTCCTCCACTGTGTCTCTGCCTTTCCCGTGGTCAGCAGGTCAAACTCCGTCTGTAATCTTCGTCTTTCCCTGTGTAGCCCTTCGTCTGGTGTCTCCGCATACTTCCTATCCACCCTCAAAATTTCCCCTACTAATCTCTCTCTTTCTTTACCCTCTTGTTTTCCCTTGTGGGCTCTGATGGAAATCAGCTCTCCTCTAACCACCGCCTTCATACTACTCCCACCTGGACCTCCCCATCGTCATTGACCTCCAGGTATCTTTCGATACATCCCCTCACCCTTCCGCATACCCCCTCGTCCGCCAGTAGTCCCATGTCTAATCGCCAGAGTGGGCGCTGGTCCCTTTCCTCTCCTAGTTCCAGATCCACCAATGCGGGGCGTGATCTGAAATGGCTATGGCCGAGTACTCCGTTCCTGCCACTTTCGGGATCAGTGCCCTTCCCAAAACAAAAAAGTCTATCCGGGAGTATACCTTGTGGACGTGGGAGAAAAAGGAAAACTCTTTACCCATCGGTCTGGCGAATCTCCACGGATCTACTCCCCCCATTTGCTCCATGAACCCCTTAAGCACCTTGGCCGCTGCCGGCCTTCTCCCGGTCCTGGATCTGGATCGGTCCAGCCCTGGGTCAAGCACTGTGTTAAAGTCCCCCCCCCATTACCAAATTTCCCACCTCCAGGTCCGGGATACGTCCCAGCATTCGCTTCATGAATCCCGCGTCATCCCAGTTCGGGGCGTATACATTCACCAGCACAACCGCCTCTCCCTGCAATCTGCCACTCACCATCACATACCTGCCCCCACTATCCACCACTATGGTCTTAGCCTCGAACGATACACGTTTCCCCACCAGTATTGCCACCCCTCTGTTTTTCGCGTCCAACCCTGAGTGGAATACCTGTCCCACCCATCCTTTTCTTAGTCTAACCTGAGCCGCCAACTTCAGGTGCGTCTCCTGGAGCATGACTACGTCCGCCTTCAGTCTCTTTAAGTGCGCAAACACCCGTGCCCTCTTAATCGGCCCATTTAAACCTCTCACATTCCACGTGATCAGCCGGGTTGGGGGGCCATTTACCCCCCCCGCCCCGTCGACTAGCCATCCCCTTTTTTAAACCATCTCCTCACCCAGGTCTCACGCACCCGTCTGTCCCCCAGATGGCGCCCTCCCGTCCCGACCACCTCGTCTCGTATCAGCTCCCCGTTACTCTCAGCAGCAGCAACCCAGTTAATCCCCCCCTCCCCCCCTCACCCCCCCTAGATCCCCCTCTAGCTTGATTACTCCCCCCATATTGCTTCCGGAAGTCAGCTAACTCTGACTGACCTCGGCTTTCCCCGTTCATCCTTTGACCTCCCTGCGTGTGGGGCTCCCTTCCTTCCTGCGCCCTTTTTCCCGCCATAGTTTCCATAGCGCGGGAAAATACCTGCGCCTTCCTCTCGGCCCCGCTCCTAATGGCGCAGTTCCCTCATTCCCCTTCCCTGTCCCCTTTTCCACCAGTGCCCACATTTCTTCATGTCCCCCACATCGGGGGGAGAAAAATTCCCCGTCCAACATTATTATACATTAGTCCTCCCCTCTCCCCACTTTATATTTATGTGCCACCACCTCGCTACCCCTCTCCGGGCATCAATTTCTCAAGTCTAGTCCAATTTCTCATCCTGAGTAAATGTCCATGCCTCCTCCGCCGTCTCGAAGTAGTGGTGTTTGCCCTGATGCGTGACCCACAGTCTCGCCGGCTGCAGCATCCCGAATTTGACTTTCTTCCTATGGAGTCCCGCCTTGGCCCGGTTAAAGCTCGCCCTCCTTCTCGCCACCTCCGCACTCCAGTCTTGATACACGCGTATCACCGCGTTCTCCCATCTGCTGCTCCGTGTCTTCTTAGCCCAGCTCAGGACCATCTCCCTGTCCCTATAGCGATGGAACTTCACCACTATTGCTCTTGGTGTTTCCCCTGCCTTTGGTCTTCTCACGAGGACCCGGTACGCTCCCTCCACTTCCAGGGGGCCCATTGGGGCCTCAGCTCCCATTAGAGTATGGAGCATCGTACTCACATAAGCCCCAACATCAGCTCCCTCTGCTCCTTCGGGGAGACCTAGAATCCGTAGGTTTTTCCTCCTCGAGCTGTTCTCCAGGGCTTCCAGCCTTTCTGTGCACCTCTTGTGTAGTGCCTCATGCATCTCCGTTTTTACCACCAGGCCCTGTATCTCATCTTCATTCTCGGCTGCCTTTGCCTTCACTCCACGGAGCTCCATCGCCTGGACCTTCTGTGTTTCCTTTAGTCCCTCGATTGCCAGTAGCATCGGCGCCAGCACCTCTTTCTTGAGCTCCTCCACACATCGTCGGAGGAACTCCTGCTGTTCCGGGCCCCATACCATCTGGGGTCCCTCGGCCGCCATCTTGCTTCTCCCTTCTCTTCTCTGCCGCTGCTCCAAAGGATCCTCCGCAATCTGGCCACTACTGTCGCTCCTTTCCATCCACACCCAGGGGGGGACTCCTTCCTTTGTCACCCCACACTGGGTTTGGCCGCAAAAAAATTCCGTTGGGGCTCCCGATAAGAGCCCAAAAGTCAGTTGAAACGGGAGGTGCCGAAACGTGCGGCTTAGCTGGTCATCGCCGCAACCGGAAGTCCTGCCTCTTGATCCTTAATGTGCCTGGCCCTCCTAGCTCTCCCACTGCGTCTAGGTGTCTCACCAGGATGCACATTTGAGGTGGAGGCAGTCATCTGCTTATCTCATCCTGTCGTCTTCGGTGCACCTGGCAGGCATCCTCTGGGGGCTCTGGGACCAGTGGGCCCCAGCTCACTTGCCAATGGCACTTGCACACCCGTGCCGCCCTGCTCCGTGTGTTCACCCCGAGACATGGCCTCATCAGAGGGGTGGAACGTGGAGGAGCAGGTGGCCACCCTCGCCGCCCCATGGAATGGATACAGGTTGGCACTCAGCACCCCCTCCTCCAGGTCAGTGCCATAGGGCCCTGGGGTTCACCTTGGGACGGAGGGGCAGCTAGTCCGAGCCCCGGCTGCCCCTTAAAAATAATAATCCTAATCTTTATTGTCACAAGGCTTCCATTAACACTGCAATGAAGTTACTGTGAAAAGCCCCTAGTCGCCACATTCCGGCGCCTGTTCAGGTACACAGAGGGAGAATTCAGAATGTCCAGTTCACCTAACAGCGCGTCTTTCGGGACTTGTGGGCGTTGTTAGGTCCGGCATTCCACTGCCATTCCCACACTTGGAAATGTTTCCGGAGAATTCCGCCCAATCTCTGTAAATCTGGGTTTAATTGCAGGAGCAAGAAATTGAAAGAAGGAACAGATTTTATTTCTCATCCTTTTGTGAAGTGTTTTGGAACATTTTATCACATTAAAAACATCAAACAAGTTGCTGCTCTAATTTGATTTTGTATTATAAAGAATATGGTTAGTAGTAATCAGATGTGACATTGAATGCTTGCCAAATACCATTACCAGCACGTGGATAGCTCTCTGCACGTGTCAAAGGTCATCCAAAAACCTCGAATAATGAACTAACCGTGAGAAATTATGGTTTCTCTGCTTCTACTTTTGTCAGCTCTTTGAAAGATTTGGGATAGACTTGATGGGTCTCCCTCTGTGCCATACGAATCTATCGTTCTAAGACCTTTATGCTCACTCCTAGCATCTGTTTGTAAAATATACATTATAAAACAATATTCATGCAATGACAGGAACAGATTATTATGAAGTATAAACCTGAATTCATAAAGCACCTATAATGTAGTGAAAGGTCTTTGCAGGAGGGTTACAAAACAAAATTTGATATATAGCCACACACTTAGCCACATGAGGAGAGATTAAGACAGAAAAGAAAAACATGCATTTATATTGGGTCTTTAGTGACTGCAGCATGTTTCAAAGTGCTTTACAGCTAACTGAGTATATTTGAATTACACTGTAAGAAATGTGGCAGCTACAATTGTGCACAGCAAGCTCCCACAAACACAATGACCAGTTAATCTGTTTCTGTGATGCTGATTGAAGGTGACTATTGTCTGAAACATTGGGGAGAAATCCCTGGCTCTCCTTCAAAATGCAGCCGCAGCTGCATCCACCTAAAAAGGAGACAGAGCCTCGATTTAATACCTCATCTGAAAGTGGTAACAACAGTGCAGCCCCCCCTCAGTACTGCACTGGAGTACCAGCTTTGATCTTTGTACTCAACATCTGGAATGGGACTTGAATGCACAGCCTTCTGATTCAGAGACAAGAGCCAGCTGACACCAGTGACCACCAGCTTGATCAAAATGTATAGGTTTTAAAGGAGAATCTAAAAGGAGGAGAGTGGGGCAGATAGACTAAGGAAGGGAATTTCAGAATTCGCGGTCCCCCAGCCATGTGTTTGTCGGTGGCGCACTGTGCACTGGTAGCAGGATTCTCTACACCCGTCGCTTGTCAATGGGATTTCCCATTGAAGCCACCTCACACTGTGAAACCCACGGTCAGGGGCGTGCTGCCGGCAGGAAGAAATCCCAACGACTGGAGAATTCCGGCCCAGAATTAGAGATGCAGAGTTGCTGGAATGTCACAGGGCAGAGCTGGCATACAGAGATGGAGAGGCAAGGCCATGGAGACGTTGCAACATATGGATGAGAATTTTAAAATTCAAGTGTTATTTCACATCTAGTTTTCACTTTACACATTTGGAAAATAGTACATTACAAAAACAATATTTATCCTATTAAAGCAGTCACAACAGAAATCGATTATATTTTGCCTTCATGTCAGTTGGTGGGAAAGGAAGTTGTTTTCATAGAGCTTCGTTGTTAGTAGTGCTGAATCTAGATATCAGAGTTCAGGTGACTACCTAGTGTTTGTGGAAATTAAAATAAAATGCTAAAGTGTTTCAAAATTATTCCAAAATACCTAGCATTGTCAGCAACAGGCTATCCTCATAGTTAGTACATTGTTAATGCAAGTAGACTTTAACACTGCAATGAGTGACATTCCTCAGTAACAGTAACAACAATTGGATCATTGAATTTTCTCCTCAGGACATATATATCATTTTTATTGTTGTTATCCCACCAGGCTGTAACAAAGATTTTTTAAAGGAATATTTCCCTGGTGTTCATTTTCATTGGGGATTTGTGAATTGTTGTTGGGTTTTGCTTTGTATAATTTATACAGTCCTCTTTTGTGGGCAGTACGAATGCAGATGCAGCCCCCGGCAAGAGCTGCAATTATGATCATTGCAAGTATTCCTATCACCAGTCGTATCCAACTGTGACCTATTAAAACATGTAAATCAAACAATTACACAAATCATTGGCAGTCCTATGGCAATATATTTATTACAAAACACCTGGGCATCTCCACAATCCTGGCACCATGGATTGGTCTGTGTGCCCACTGCTGCCAGAGGTACCATCGGCTGGCACTGCCATGCCAGCAGTACTTTTAACAGGATTTTACATCAACCCCTTTAGGAATTCTTTATTTTGACTGCTGTACAAACTGCTCACCTTTGCTTTAACACTTCATTCCCAGACTGTATTAAAATGCCATCAGATGTTTTATTTACCTTTGAAGGCTACTGACCCACTTAAACCTGGTTACTGCAATTGTTTCTTCAACTCAGGACACTTTGTATAGTCTTCCTTGAATTCTTCTGAACAATACCTTGGTCTCTGTTCACTTAACTCCAGTCATCTCCAACATTCATTCTGTCCCAATTCCCTGGTTATCTGCACTGTAACCTCCACTTTAGGAAGCCTGCCCCTTTGCAGCTCCTGTCCTGTCCAGTCTTTCTTCTGGCAGAGTTGAGAGATGTTCACTCACCAAGATTCTGTCTCCAGCCGCAATCAAATTAGCTAACCTAAAACGTAAATGCGTTCCTACCTTACAAGGTCCCATTTGCTAAGCAACACCCACCTACCTCTGCTGGCCTATTTATTGTCCATGTCACAGCCCTCTCCAAGCACAATAGAAACACAGTTGGAACTTAATCAATCCCCACACACACAAACACCTTTGTCCAGCATGAATCTAACCATAGATTTTACTCTTCCAGCCACAAAAACATTAAATTAAACCCACTTAAAACTAAACCTTATTTCTAATGTTTACCAATGCAAATATTGTATTCAAACTTCCTTCCCTTAAAACTACCTTTGTTTTCCGAACTCTATTACCTTCACAACAGGAATTAGGGATGGGCAATGAAAATTCTGACCTATCCAGAGATGCTCACTTCCCATGAAAGAATTTTAAAAATCATCTGTGCATTTTAAATAATGGGAATTTTTCATGGAATAACTAACATTATATATTCATCTCTTTCCTTTTTTCAACTTTACCTTCTTTCATCCTTCAAATATTACAACAAACTTCTGATTTTTATGGAGGACAGACAACATGTACTCAGGTCCCTGTCTTTTCCCATTTACGCACCGAAGGAAATATGGGCGTGCTTCACCCAAAACATGACTATGTGGGTACGGCAGATTCATTTCTCTCTGTGAAACTTAAACTTTAGTGAGTCAGTCTGCCAGGATTGGCTCTGTCTTTGCATGGGGGAGAAGAGTTTATGTTTATGGCAGAGAGCCCTTGTTAGAACACAGAATGATGGGGAAAGGAGGAGGCGGGTATCTGTAGTCATGGCATTGACGATCCTTTTCTCTGTTTAGAATTAGCACCTGTGTTTTGTGAGGCTTTTTTTCAATCTCAGATCTGATCTCCAGGTGGTCTATCTTTTTAATCTCTCGCATGGCTGCATTTATTCACAAACTCCACGTCCTTGTGTTACCATCAATTAATTTAATGCAGCTTTTCATTCTCTTATTAAAAAAAACACCCACCATGAAATAATTTCATATTTTTATTTTAAACTGGTTCCAGGATTTCATGTTCATTTTTCAGTCATCAGCCCAAAACTTTCACTGATATTTTCTCCGCAGTTTCTGAGTGATCTTTGCAGTATCTCCTGGTTTTATTTTCCAACCGCCTCCCCGTCACTATGAGAATTGATGCCCAGCCATGTACTGCAGTTCACTGAGCTGCCAACACCTCGCACCATGGACCGGCACTGTGTGGATTCACAGCTGTACCTCTCCTCCTGCAGTGTTATTGCTCGGACAGTCTGGGCAAACAGAGTGGGAGGAAGGTGCTTCTACACACAAAGAGGAACAAGAGGAAGAGAGTGTCACTCTGGATCACTCGTACTCATGTCCCAGAGGCTAGTTACAGAGCAGCATTGTTAGAGGCTGGGAGTGGTTTATCCATTTGTCCCTTCATCAGCAAGGATGGAGTGGAACAGGAAACTTAATCAAAATAAATAAATAACAGAATGTTGTAACACAATGTGACCCTCTGGATCAAAATGGAGTGACTGAAATGCTGTTTCAATCCTCAAAAGATTAATTATTTATTCATTGAATTCTGACCAAGAAACAAACTGACCTGTGACCCTGATGTCCACTTCCTTCTCTTCAATTCCATATCGATTGGTTGCTCTACATTTATAAACTCCTTGATGTCCTGATGTTGCGTGGGAAATACGGAGGACTCCAGGGGAACCAATCTCAACATTGCTGCTGTTACTGGGATCTTCCCACTTTAATGTAGGTGTGGGATTTCCATTGGAATTGCAGATCATTGTAACCTCATCACCTTTCCTGACGGTTACTGGAAACCCTGACACAGTTTTGTTATTTACTGATATGGTTGTGTCTCCTGGTTTATCTGGAAAAGAAATGTGAAACAATATGAAAATGGGAAGGTGTTTGGAGAATCAGCATAGTAGGGGTGGGACTCAAACTCACCTTTGTCTCCCACACACACTCACCTCTCTCACACAAACAGACACTCACCTCTCTCACACACTCACCTCTCTCACACACACAATACACACACACTCATGTCTCTCACACACTCACCTCACACACATACTCACCTCACACACTCACTTCTCTTTCATACACACTCACCTCTCTCATACACATTGACCTCTCTCACACACACTCACCTCTCACACACACACACCTCTCTCACACACACACACCTCTCTCACACACACACACCTCTCTCACACACACACACACCTCTCTCACACACACACTCACCTCTCACACACACACACACACACCTCTCTCACACACACTCACCTCTCACACACACACTCACCTCTCTTGCACACACACATTCACCTCTCGCACACACACTCACCTCTCTCGCACACACACACTCACCTCTCTCGCACACACACACTCACCTCTCGCACACACACACACTCACCTCTCGCACACACACACACTCACCTCTCTCTCATACACACACTCATTTCTCCCACAGACACACACACTCACACCCCTCGCACACACACACACTCACCTCCCTCTCATACACTCATTTCTCCCAGACACACACACTCACACCCCTCGCACACACACACTCACCTCTCTCTCATACACACACTCATTTCTCCCACAGACACACACACTCACACCCCTCGCACACACACACACACACACACACCTCCCTCGCACACACACTCAACTCTCTCTCACAGACAAAACAAACACACACACTTACCTCTCTCTCATACACCGTCTCCACAGCTCCATGGTCACCTCACACGCACCTCTCTCTCTCATACACACACTCGCCTCTGTCTCACAAACGTACACATATACACACAATCACCTCTCTCTCACACACACATACACACACACTCACTTCTCACTCAGACACACACCTTCCCCACACACACACATAAATGCATAAACAAACACTCTCTGCCCCTTCACACGCTGGTGACCCCTATTCTCTCACAACAACCCTTGGCCCGTTCACTCCCTTGCCCAGCTTTCAATCCTGCTCCAAGGATCCCTCACCCTCATTCCTTCTCTACGGTCTGCTGTCTCCATATCTCCACCACTACCCTTCTGTTCTGCTATCTCCTTCACTCCAGGGCCGCTTGTGCTCTGACCCCATGGCCACTTTCCCTGCTGTCTCCACAGCTCCACGGTCACCTCCCTCCCCTGCGCCATGGTTGCCTCCCTGCGCAAGGCCTGCCTTTTCCCTCACTTCATGTCTGCTACCACTCTGCCTCATGGTCGCTTCCTTTCCCGCTAATTGCTGCTTTCTCTCCCGTAACGTCGCCTACTATCCCCATCACTCCATCATCCGCTATAGCTCCCACCGCCATCCGTTCCACCTCACTCTGCCGTCCGCTCTCTCCCTCACTTTGGCCTTGATATGAGACTTTGAAAACTTACTTTCCACTGTTTCCAACTCAACTGATCAGAGGCTGGCTTCCCACTGCATTGGCTCAGCCTATCAGCAGTCCATGCAGTGAGAAGCCAGCCTCTGATTGGACGAGCAGCTTTACAACATTTTTCAATTTTAGACATCAGGCTGGCCCATTGCGGAGCCCCTGCATGTCGCCAATGGAAGCCCAGGCTTCTGTGCAACCCAGTTTGGGAAGCTCTGGTATAGAGGAGATGTGAATGGCAGGGTAGAAGGCATCTTCATACTAAGTAATGGAATTAAGGAACAATAAACTAAACCAGCAAAAAACACAAAACAGAATGACAACAGTGATTATGATCTAAAATTGTTCAAGTTGATCTTGAGGTCAGAAGGCTGCAAAGTGGCCAGTCCAAAGGTGAAGGGCCATTCTTCAATCTTGCATTGAGCTTCGTCAAACACTGCACTAGGCCAAGGACAGAGCAGGAGCAAGGTAGAGAATTGGATTGACATGCTTGTGGACTAAACCTGGACATTCTGCAAAGGAGTCACCCAGTCTGTGTTCAGCCTGCTCAATGCAGTGAAGTCCCATTAGGGGCAACAAAGAACAAAGAACAAAGAAATGTACAGCACAGGAACAGGCCCTTCGGCCCTCCAAGCCCGTACCGACCATACTGCCCGACTAAACTGCAATCTTCTACACTTCCTGGGTCCGTATCCTTCTATTCCCATCCTATTCATATATTTGTCAAGATGCCCCTTAAATGTCCCTATCGTCCCTGCTTCCACTACCTCCTCCGGTAGCGAGTTCCAGGTACCCACTACCCTCTGCGTAAAAAACTTGCCTCGTACATCTACTCTAAACCTTGCCCCTCTCACCTTAAACCTATGCCCCCTAGTAATTGACCCCTCTACCCTGGGGAAAAGCCTCTGACTATCCACTCTGTCTATGCCCCTCATAATTTTGTATACCTCTATCAGGTCGCCCCTCAACCTCCTTCGTTCCAGTGAGAACAAACCGAGTTTATTCAACCGCTCCTCATAGCTTATGCCCTCCATACCAGGCAACATTCTGGTAAATCTCTTCTGCACCCTTTCTAAAGCCTCCACATCCTTCTGGTAGTGTGGCGACCAGAATTGAACACTATACTCCAAGTGTGGCCTAACTAAGGTTCTATACAGCTGCAACATGACTTGCCAATTCTTATACTCAATGCCCCGGCCAATGAAGGCAAGCATGCCGTATGCCTTCTTGACTACCTTCTCCACCTGTGTTGCCCCTTTCAATGACCTGTGGACCTGTACTCTTAGATCTCTTTGACTTTCAATACTCTTGAGGGTTCTACCATTCACTGTATATTCCCTACCTGCATTAGACCTTCCAAAATGCATGACCTCACATTTGTCCGGATTAAACTCCATCTGCCATCTCTCCACTCAAGTCTCCAGACAATCTAAATCCTGCTGTATCCTCAGACAGTCCTCATCGCTATCCGCAATTCCACCAACCTTTGTGTCGTCTGCAAACTTACTAATCAGACCAGTTACATTTTCCTCCAAATCATTTATATATACTACAAACAGCAAAGGTCCTAGCACTGATCCCTGTGGAACACCACTGGTCACAGCCCTCCAATTAGAAAAGCATCCTTCCATTGCTACTCTCTGCCTTCTATGACCTAGCCAGTTCTGTATCCACCTTGCCAGCTCACCCCTGATCCCGTGTGACTTCACCTTTTGTACTAGTCTACCATGAGGGACCTTGTCAAAGGCCTTACTGAAGTCCATATAGACAACATCTACTGCCCTACCTGCATCAATCATCTTAGTGACCTCCTCGAAAAACTCTATCAAGTTAGTGAGACACGACCTCCCCTTCACAAAACCGTGCTGCCTCTCACTAATACGTCCATTTGCTTCCAAATGGGAGTAGATCCTGTCTCTAAGAATTCTCTCCAGTAATTTCCCTACCACTGACGTAAGGCTCACCGGCCTGTAGTTCCCGGGATTATCCTTGCTACCCTTCTTAAACAGAGGAACAACATTGGCTATTCTCCAGTCCTCCGGGACATCCCCTGAAGACAGCGAGGATCCAAAGATTTCTGTCAAGGCCTCAGCAATTTCCTCTCCAGCCTCCTTCAGTATTCTGGGGTAGATCCCATCAGGCCCTGGGGACTTATCTACCTTAATATTTTTTAAGACACCCAACACCTCGTCTTTTTGGATCACAATGTGACCCAGGCTATCTACACACCCTTCTCCAGACTCAACATCTACCAATTCCTTCTCTTTGGTGAATACTGATGCAAAGTATTCATTTAGTACCTCGCCCATTTCCTCTGGCTCCACACATAGATTCCCTTGCCTATCCTTCAGTGGGCCAACCCTTTCCCTGGCTACCCTCTTGCTTTTTATGTACGTGTAAAAAGCCTTGGGATTTTCCTTAACCCTATTTGCTAATGACTTTTCGTGACCCCTTCTAGCCCTCCTGACTCCTTGCTTAAGTTCCTTCCTACTTTCCTTATATGCCACACAGGCTTCGTCTGTTCCCAGCCTTTTAGCCCTGACAAATGCCTCCTTTTTCTTTTTGACGAGGCCTACAATATCACTCGTCATCCAAGGTTCCCGAAAATTGCCGTATTTATCTTTCTTCCTCACAGGAACATGCCGGTCCTGTATTCCTTTCAACTGACACTTGAAAGCCTCCCACATGTCAGATGTTGATTTGCCCTCAAACATCCGCCCCCAATCTATGTTCTTCAGTTCCCGCCTAATATTGTTATAATTAGCCTTCCCCCAATTTAGCACATTCATCCTCGGACCACTCTTACCCTTGTCCACCAGTACTTTAAAACTTACTGAATTGTGGTCACTGTTACCGAAATGCTCCCCTACTGAAACATCTACCACCTGGCCGGGCTCATTCCCCAATACCAGGTCCAGTACCGCCCCTTCCCTAGTTGGACTGTTTACATATTGTTTTAAGAAGCCCTCCTGGATGCTCCTTACAAACTCCGCCCCGTCTAAGCCCCTGGCACTAAGTGAGTCCCAGTCAATATTGGGGAAGTTGAAGTCCCCCATCACCACAACCCTGTTGTTTTTACTCTTTTCCAAAATCTGTCTACCTATCTGCTCCTCTATCTCCCGCTGGCTGTTGGGAGGCCTGTAGTATACCCCCAACATTGTGACTGCACCCTTCTTATTCCTGATCTCTACCCATATAGCCTCACTGCCCTCTGAGGTGTCTTCTCGCAGTACAGCTGTGATATTCTCCCGAACAAGTAGCGCAACTCCACCTCCCCTTTTACATCCCCCTCTATCCCGCCTGAAACATCTAAATCCTGGAACGTTTAGCTGCCAATCCTGCCCTTCCCTCAACCAGGTCTCTGTAATGGCAACAACATCATAGTTCCAAGTAGTAATCCAAGCTCTAAGTTCATCTGCCTTACCCGTAATGCTCCTTGCATTAAAACATATGCACTTCAGGCCACCAGACCCGCTGTGTTCAGCAACTTCTCCCCGTCTGCTCTGCCTCAGAGCCACACTGTCCCTATTCCCTAGTTCTCCCTCAATGCTCTCACCTTCTGACCTATTGCTCCCGTGCCCACCCCCCTGCTATACTAGTTTAAACCCTCCCATGTGACACTAGCAAACCTCGCGGCCAGGATATTTATGCCTCTCCGGTTTAGATGCAACCCGTCCTTCTTATACAGGTCACACCTGCCCCGGAAGAGCTCCCAGTGGTCCAGATAATGGAAACCCTCCCTCCTACACCAGCTGTTTAGCCACGTGTTTATCTGCTCTATCTTCCTATTTCTAGCCTCACTGGCACGTGGCACAGGGAGTAATCCCGAGATTACAACCCTCGAGGTCCTGTCTTTTAACTTTCTGCCCAGCTCCCTGAACTCCTGCTGCAGGACCTCATGCCCCTTCCTGCCTATGTCGTTAGTACCAATATGTACAACGACCTCTGCCTGTTTGCCCTCCCCCTTGAGGATTCCCTCTACCCGTTCGGAGACATCCTGGACCCTGGCACCAGGGAGGCAACATACCATCCTGGAGTCTCTTTCACGTCCACAGAAGCGCCTATCTGTGCCCCTGACTATAGAGTCCCCTATTACTATTACTCTTCTGCGCTTTGACCCTCCCTTCTGAACATCAGAGCCAGCCGTGGTGCCACTGCTCTGGCTGCTGCTGTTTTCCCCTGATAGGCTATCCCCCCCGACAGTATCCAAAGGGGTATACCTGTTCGAGAGGGGGACAACCACAGGGGATTCCTGCACTGACTGCCTGCCCTTTCTGGTGGTCACCCATTTCTCTGCCTGCACCTTGGGTGTGACCACATTTACATAACTGCGATCTATGACGCTTTCCGCCACCTGCATGCTCCTAAGTGCATCCAATTGCTGCTCCAGCCGAACCATGCGGTCTGTGAGGAGCTCCAGTTGGGTGCACTTTCTGCAGATGAAGCCATCCGGGACGCTGGAAGCCTCCCGGACCTGCCACATCTCACAGTCAGAGCACAGCACCCCTCTAACTGACATTGCGTCAATTAATTAAAATTTGTCTTTTTTTTTTTTAATACTTTTTTTTAAATTTCAAAGTTACTGTCAACTATCTGTTTCCTAGCACTAGATTTCTAATAGAAATGCGATAACTAACGATAATACTCTCCGATCTCTGGCTTAGATATCCTCTAAATTATAATTAAGTTATTATGTTTAATTAGTTCCCAAATACTCAAATTTTTTTTAAATTTAGGTGAGAATCCCAACCAGCCACTCTGGCCACAGCTTTTCTGTGATGTCACTTTAGTTTCCCCCCAACACACACAATTTGAAAAAAGGTATAAAAGTAAAAATAACTTACTTACCTTCTTACCTTCTGAGTGTCTGAGATGTTCTCAGGTTCTCTCGCTGACAGAGACTGCTCCTCCACCTCCGAACCTTGACCTGCACAATGCTAATAATATAATAATAATATAATATGGCACTTACCTTACACCAATGGGTCTTATTATTAGGTTAGAGGAGGAGGGCGGGTGGGAGACACTACACGTGTAGTGTCTCGGGTTTCCTCTCCACCAGAATTTATTAGTTGGGGGGGGGGGGGGACTTCCCAGAGGTCCGCGGGTCGAACTTCCGGTTCCCGCCTTATATAAAAACAAATAAAACAGAAAAGAAGAACAGACACGGGACCAGGCAAGGCTTTTTAAATACACTACTCACCTCCCAGAAGGCCCCTGCGCACCGCTGCCGCCGAAATCCAAAGGGCTGCTCCTGTAAAGGCAAGGCTTTTTAAAGTAAGTACTCACCTCCCAGAAGGCCCCTGCGCACCGCTGCCGCCGAAATCCAAAGGGCTGCCCCTGTAAAGGTAAGGCTTTTTAAATACACTACTCACCTCCAAGAAGGCCCCTGCGCACCGCTGCCGCCGAAATCCGAAGGGCTGCTCCTGTAAAGGTAAGGCTTTTTAAAGTAAGTACTCACCTCCCAGAAGGCCCCTGCGCACCGCTGCTGCCGAAATCCGAAGCGAAGAGAGAGCGTGATTCTTCCTCGCATCAGCAGCCGGCGCTGATCCCACGATTCTCGGAGAATAGCGGGAGAGCCCCTGAGCAGGTTTCACGCCAGGTGCCGACTGAATTGTCATGCTGCCATCCCACAGCGCCCAACACGATCTGGATCACTCCCTCACTGGGCAGGAACCAGAGGCTCATATTTAAAAGAGTCATTAAATCGATTTCAAAATGTGGAGCCCATTTGAGGCCGGAGTCTACTGGATTCTGGGATTCACCAGCCCCACCGGCGCAGCGCGAGGCTGACCCCACCGGCGCGGCGTGAGGTCGCTCCCACCGGCGCAGCGTGTGGCTGCTCCCACCGGCGCAGCGTGAGGTTGCTCACACCGGCAAGGGAAGGCTGCTCCCACCGGTGCAGCATGAGGCTGCTCCCACAGGCGCAGCATGAGCAGCTACCACCGGCGCAGCGTGAGGCTGACCCGAATCAGTCTGGTTTCCAAAAATGGAAGGCAAATGAGCGGACCATGCCGGGGGGCTCGGAATCCATTGAAGCCCGCGGGTGGTTGGTGACAGGGCAACTGGCACCCTGGCTACAGTTGACTGTTCTGTTTATTTTACACCCAGTCTTTGTTTCCCTCACTCAGGTTCTAGAATTTGCATTCTTCTAATTAAAACATATCTCTCACTTGGTGGTTCAATCTCCCAGTTTATCGACCTCCCTGACCAGAACAAACAGCAGACCTCGAGCTTGTTCTGATTTCTTTATCTACAAATGTGAACATTTAACTCATTCTCAGACTGTATTAAAATGGCATCAGATGTTTTATTTACCTTTGAAGGCTACTGTCCCACTTAAATCTGGTTACTGCATTGTTTCTTCAACTCAGAACACTTCGTACAGTCTTCCTAGAATTCTTCTGAACTATACCTTGGTCTCTGTTCACTTATCTCCAGTCATCTCCAACATTCATTCTGTCCCAATTCCCTGGTTATCTGCACTGTAACCTCCACTTTAGGAAGCCTGCCCCTTTGCAGCTCCTGTCCTGTCCAGTCTTTCTTCTGGCAGAGTTGAGAGATGTTCACTCACCAAGATTCTGTCTCCAGCTGCATTCAAATTAATTAACCTAAAACGTAAATGCTTTCCTATCTTACAAGGTCCCATTTGCTAAGCAACACCCACCTACCTCTGCTGGACTATTTATTGTTCATGTCGCAGCCCTCTCCAAGCACAATAGAAACACAGTTGGAACTTAATCAATCCCCACACATACAAACACCTTTGTCCAGCATGAACCTAACCATAGATTTTACTCTTCCAGCCACAAAAACATTAAATTAAACCCACTTAAAACTAAACCTTATTTCCTTTTGTTCATTTTTCAGTTAACAGCTCAAAACTTTCACTGATATTTTCTCCGCAGTTTCTGAGTGATCTTTGCAGTATCTCCTGGTTTTATTTTCCAACCGCCTCCCCCACTATGAGAATTGATGCCCAGCCATGTACTGCAGTTCACTGAGCTGTGCAAACTGCTCACCTTTGCTTTAACACTTCATTCCCAGATTCTGATTTCTTTATCTACAAATGTGAGCATTTGGCTCATTCTCTGACAGAGAAAACAAACAAATTAGTACACACTCGAGAGGAACTTACAGTGAGCTCGCAGAGTCACAGAGCAGTTTGCGATTGGTTTTGTGCTGTTAGAGCCCAGGTCCACTTCTGCCAAGCAGGTGTACTCCTGTCCATCATCTGACACACTGGCAGTGAAACTAAAGACATTCCTCAATCTTATATCTTCACCCGGGAAACCTTGTTCTCCTGTGGAATTAATCTGAAGAGTCTCACTCCCTCTCAGCCATGTGAGGATGAGTTTATTGTTTGGATAGACCCTCGGACCAATGCACTCCAGACTATACGTTCTGTTAACTTCCAGCACTTCCGGAGGTGAAGTAATGTTTATCTCTCGATCTGTTAAAGGAGAATGATTAAAATAAAGGATGGAATTCTACCCATTGGTGAAATTTTCTGTTCCGGCCAAATTCAATGCAGTTTTGAACGGCTCGTCCCATTTTACAGCCCCGCAGTTACTGCCATTTGTCTGTAAAACTCTGCCCACAGAATCAGTCACATCTGCCTTCCCTTTCTCAAGTAATACATTCCCATCCATTCTGCACCTATAAACAATTAGCAGCAAGAATGTCAACCTTTATCAACCGAGATTTTCCTCGATTCCCATCCTCTAATCTATATCAACAAACTGTGTGCTAGCTCCACCATGTTCATCGTATGGAGAACAACAGTTTACTCCAAGACCTCTGTAGTTGGCCACTGAGTCACAACTCCTGGGCATCCATATCTCCGCTACAAGGAGCCCTGCAAGTGAGATATAGAAATGGTGGAACTGACCCAAAGTCAGACACAATCTGATTTTCATTAAAGACTTTTCCCTGGCACCACCTTCCTTTATTGTCAGGTAAGCCAATATGTTAGAGCAAGCCTTTTCACTTACTGTATACTGTGACCACCACTTTCTGCTCAGCTGCGCGATTATTCTGTGATTTACAGATCACATTACATGGTGCTGTAAAATCCCATGCCTGCACACTCGGGAAATAGTCTGTGATCCAATTACTGCCAGTTGTTCTGTTGGGATGTATCCCTGGTTTATATTCCACGTTGATTATTGGGTTTGAACATGTCGTAGTGCAGTTCATCTCTAAAGAAGCTCCAAATTCCACAGCTGGGGGGTTTGTGTTGAGCCTGATCTCAAATCCAGTTACAATTGCTGCCAAGGAAACAAATCACAATAGATGAAGGAAAAGGAAATACATTTAATGACAGCACTCACCAGTTAACTCCCCAAAGTAACTACAGTTTCATTTTGAAACCGTGCACTTTTGCAGTGGGAAAGACATGGAAATTAAAACTGGATCTGCAAAGAAAATAACAGGCGGTGGCTAAGAATTCAAATCCACGAAATGCTTTAAAAAACTGAGACTAATAAATGTGTGTTTGCCTATTGATTAGAGTTTAAACTTCCTGTAAAAGTGTAAGGAGCTGTAAATGGTAGAAGTCTTCATTCAGCCTTGTGTTCAATAAGCAGCATTAGAAAAATACCAAATAATGAGCCAACCATGACTGCAACATGGAAGGCAAACAATAAAATTGTGAAGTTCCTTAGATAGGTTCAAATGAAAAGAAACCTTTAGTTAGACAAATTATTTCTTACATTTTTATACCTGACAATCTCCACAACACGATCAAAATACAACCAATTTCAATATTGTAAATACTTTATCGACTATCTTATTAAAAATGGTACAGGAAACATCGCGGACACGGCAGTTACAACTCTGGCCGCTGTCAGATATCAGAGGTATTTAAGGGAATCCAGTAACTACAGGGTTGGCTTCTCGGGGACACGGGCAGCAAGGGGGCACAGTGGTTAGCACTGCTGCCTCACAGCGCCACGGACCCAGGGTTCAATTTGACCTTGGGTCTCTGTTTGTGTGGAGTTTTCACTTTCTCCCCGTGTCTGCGTGGGTTTCCTCCGGGTGCTCCGGTTTCCTCCCACAGTCCAAAGAACTGCAGGTTAGGTGGATTGGCCATGATAAATTGCCCCTTAGTGTCCAGGGGTGTGCGGGCTAGGTGGGGTTATGGGGATCTGGCAGGGGTGTGGGCCTAGGTCGGGTGCTCTTTGAGGGTCAGTGCAGACTTGATGGGCCAAATGGCCTCCTTCTGCAATGTAACAATCCCATGGTTCAATGGTACTCCCTCAGGGCCTGGCTGATGACTTCTGTGCTGAGGTCACAGAGTGGAGCAGAGACGCCGTGACTCATGCTGTGACTCGTGCTTTGGTAGAGCAGACAATTGGCATCTTGAAGATGTGGTCCTGATGCCTGACACAGTTTTGTTATTTACTGATATAGTTGTGTCTCCTGGTTTATCTGGAAAAGAAATGTGAAACAATATGAAAATGGGAAGGTGTTTGGAGAATCAGCAGAGCAGGGGTGGGATGGACACACATTCACCACTCACACACACACACATTCACCTCTCACACACACACCTCTCTCACACACACACATTCACCTCTCACATACACACACATTCACCTCACACACACACACACACACATTCACCTCTCACACACACACACACACACATTCACCTCTCACACACACACATTCACCTCTCACAAACACACACATTCACCTCTCACACACACACACATTCACCTCTCTCACACACACACATTCACCTCTCTCACACACACACACATTCACCTCTCACACACACACATTCACCTCTCACACACACACATTCACCTCTCACACACACACACATTCACCTCTCACACACACACACATTCACCTCTCACACACACACATTCACCCCTCTCTCACACACACATTCACCTCTCACTCACACACACATTCACCTCTCTCTCTCACACACACATACACACATTCACCTCTCACTCACACACACATCCACCTCTCTCTCACACACACATTCACCTCTCACACACACACACGCACACATTCGCCTCTCACACACACACACATTCACCTCTCACACACACACATTCACCTCTCTCACACACACACACACATTCACCCCTCTCTCACACACACATTCACCTCTCACTCACACACACACACACATTCACCTCTCTCACACACACACACACATTCACCCCTCTCTCACACACACACATTCACCTCTCACACACACACACACATTCACCTCTCACACACACACACATTCACCTCTCACACACACACACATTCACCTCTCACACACACATTCACCCCTCTCTCACACACACATTCACCTCTCACTCACACACACATTCACCTCTCTCTCTCACACACACATACACACATTCACCTCTCACTCACACACACATCCACCTCTCTCTCACACACACACATTCACCTCTCACACACACACACATTCACCTCTCACACACACACACATTCACCTCTCACACACACACACACACACATTCACCCCTCTCACACACACATTCACCTCTCACTCACACACACACACACATTCACCTCTCTCACACACACACACACATTCACCCCTCTCTCACACACACATTCACCTCTCAATCACACACACACACACATTCACCTCTCACACACACACATTCACCCCTCTCACACACACATTCACCTCTCACTCACACACACACATTCACCTCTCACACACACACACACACACATTCACCCCTCTCACACACACATTCACCTCTCACTCACACACACACACACATTCACCTCTCTCACACACACACACTCACCCCTCTCACACACACATTCACCTCTCACTCACACACACACACACATTCACCTCTCTCACACACACACACACATTCACCCCTCTCTCACACACACATTCACCTCTCTCACACACACACACGCATTCACCTCACACACACACATTCACCCCTCTCACACACACATTCACCTCTCACTCACACACACACACATTCACCTCTCTCACACACACACACACATTCACCCCTCTCTCACACACACATTCACCTCTCACTCACACACACACACACACACATTCACCTCTCACACACACACACACATTCACCCCTCTCACACACACATTTACCTCTCACTCACACACACACACACATTCACCTCTCTCACACACACACACACATTCACCCCTCTCTCACACACACATTCACCTCTCACTCACACACACATTCACCTCTCTCTCTCACACACACATTCACCTCTCACTCACACACACATTCACCTCTCTCTCACACACACATTCACCTCTCACTCACACACACATTCACCTCTCACACACACACACATTCACCTCTCACACACACACACACATTCACCCCTCTCTCACACACACATTCACCTCTCACTCACACACATATTCACCTCTCTCTCTCACACACACATACACACATTCACCTCTCACTCACACACACATCCACCTCTCTCTCACACACACACATTCACCTCTCACACACACACACGCACACATTCGCCTCTCTCACACACACACACACACACACATTCACCTCTCTCACACACACACACACATTCACCCCTCTCTCACACACACATTCACCTCTCACTCACACACACACACACATTCACCTCTCTCACACACACACACACATTCACCCCTCTCTCACACACACACATTTACCTCTCACACACACACACACATTCACCTCTCACACACACACACATTCACCTCTCACACACACACACACATTCACCTCTCACACACACATTCACCCCTCTCTCACACACACATTCACCTCTCACTCACACACACATTCACCTCTCTCTCTCACACACACATACACACATTCACCTCTCACTCACACACACATCCACCTCTCTCTCACACACACATTCACCTCTCACACACACACACATTCACCTCTCTCTCACACACACACACATTCACCCCTCTCACACACACATTCACCTCTCACTCACACACACACACATTCACCTCTCTCACACACACACACACATTCACCCATCTCTCACACACACATTCACCTCTCACTCTCACACACACACACACATTCACCTCTCACACACACACATTCACCCCTCTCACACACACATTCACCTCTCACTCACACACACACACACATTCACCTCTCTCACACACACACACACATTCACCCCTCTCTCACACACACATTCACCTCTCTCACACACACACACACATTCAACTCTCACACACACACACACATTCACCCCTCTCTCACACACACTTTCACCTCTCTCACACACACACACACATTCACCTCTCACACACACACACACATTCACCCCTCTCACACACACATTCACCTCTCACTCACACACACACACATTCACCTCTCTCACACACACACACACATTCACCCCTCTCTCACACACACATTCACCTCTCACTCACACACACATTCACCTCTCTCTCTCACACACACATACACACATTCACCTCTCACTCACACACACATTCACCTCTCTCTCACACGCACATTCACCTCTCTCTCACACACATTCACCTCTCACACACACACATACACATTCACCTCTCTCACACACACACACACACATTCACCTCTCACACACACACACATTCACCTCTCACACACACACACATTCACCTCTCACACACACACACACATTCACCCCTCTCTCACACACCCATTCACCTCTCACTCACACACACATTCACCTCTCTCTCTCACACACACATACACACATTCACCTCTCACTCACACACACATCCACCTCTCTCTCACACACACATTCACCTCTCACACACACACACGCACACATTCGCCTCTCTCACACACACACACATTCACCTCTCACTCACACACACACACACATTCACCTCTCTCACACACACACACACATTCACCCCTCTCTCACACACACACATTCACCTCACACACACACACATATTCACCTCTCACACACACACACATTCACCTCTCACACACACACACACATTCACCTCTCACACACACATTCACCCCTCTCTCACACACACATTCACCTCTCACTCACACACACATTCACCTCTCTCTCTCACACACACATACACACATTCACCTCTCACTCACACACACATCTACCTCTCTCTCACACACACATTCACCTCTCACACACACATTCACCTCTCACTCACACACACACACACATTCACCTCTCTCACACACACACACACATTCACCCCTCTCTCACACACACATTCACCTCTCACTCACACACACACACACACACATTCACCTCTCACACACACACATTCACCCCTCTCACACACACATTCACCTCTCACTCACACACACACACACATTCACCTCTCTCACACACACACCACATTCACCCCTCTCTCACACACACACACACACATTCACCCCCCTCACACACACATTCACCTCTCACTCACACACACACACACATTCACCTCTCTCACACACACACACACATTCACCCCTCTCTCACACACACATACACACATTCACCTCTCACTCACACACACATCCACCTCTTTCTCACACACACATTCACCTCTCACACACACACACATTCACCTCTCTCACACACACACACACACACATTCACCCCTCTCACACACACATTCACCTCTCACTCACACACACACACACATTCACCTCTCACACACACACATTCACCCCTCTCACACACACATTCACCTCTCACTCACACACACACACACATTCACCTCTCTCACACACACACACACTTTCACCCCTCTCTCACACACACATTCACCTCTCTCACACACACACACACACATTCACCTCACACACACACACACATTCACCCCTCTCACACACACATTCACCTCTCACTCACACACACACACATTCACCTCTCTCACACACACACACACATTCACCCCTCTCTCACACACACATTCACCTCTCACTCACACACACATTCACCTCTCTCTCTCACACACACATGCACCTCTCACTCACACACACATTCACCTCTCTCTCACACACACATTCACCTCTCTCTCACACACACACACACACATTTACCTCTCACACACACACAGACACATTCACCTCTCTCACACACACATTCACCCCTCTCACACACACATTCACCTCTCACTCACACACACACACACATTCACCTCTCTCACACACACACATTCACCCCTCTCTCACACACACATTCACCTCTCACACACACACATTCACCTCTCTCTCTCACACACACTTACACACATTCACCTCTCACTCACACACACATTCACCTCTCACTCACACACACACATTCACCTCTCTCACACACACACACACATTCACCCCTCTCACACACACACATTCACCTCTCACACACACACACACACATTCACCTCTTACACACACACACATTCACCTCTCACACACACACACACATTCACCCCTCTCTCACACACATTCACCTCTCACTCACACACACATTCACCTCTCTCTCTCACACACACATACACACATTCACCTCTCACTCACACACACATCCACCTCTCTCTCACACACACATTCACCTCTCACACACACACGCACACATTCGCCTCTCTCACACACACGCACACACACACATTCACCTCTCACACACACACATTCACCTCTCACACACACACACACACACATTCACCCCTCTCTCACACACACATTCACCTCTCACTCACACACACACACACACATTCACCTCTCTCACACACACACACACATTCACCCCTCTCTCACACACACACATTTACCTCTCACACACACACACACATTCACCTCTCACACACACACACATTCACCTCTCACACACACACACACATTCACCTCTCACACACACATTCACCCCTCTCTCACACACACATTCACCTCTCACTCACACACACATTCACCTCTCTCTCTCACACACACATACACACATTCACCTCTCACTCACACACACATCCACCTCTCTCTCACACACACATTCACCTCTCACACACACACACATTCACCTCTCTCTCACACACACACACACATTCACCCCTCTCACACACACATTCACCTCTCACTCACACACACACACACATTCACCTCTCTCACACACACACACACACATTCACCCCTCTCTCACACACACATTCACCTCACACTCTCACACACACACACACATTCACCTCTCACACACACACATTCACCCCTCTCACACACACATTCACCTCTCACTCACACACACACACACACATTCACCTCTCCCACCCACACACACACATTCACCCCTCTCTCACACACACATTCACCTCTCTCACACACACACATTCACCTCTCACACACACACACACATTCACCCCTCTCACACACACATTCACCTCTCACTCACACACACACACATTCACCTCTCTCACACACACACACACATTCACCCCTCTCTCACACACACATTCACCTCTCACTCACACACACATTCACCTCTCTCTCTCACACACACATACACACATTCACCTCTCACTCACACACACATTCACCTCTCTCTCACACGCACATTCACCTCTCTCTCACACACATTCACCTCTCACACACACACATACACATTCACCTCTCTCACACACACACACACATTCACCCCTCTCACACACACATTCACCTCTCACTCACACACACACACACACATTCACCTCTCTCACACACACACATTCACCCCTCTCACACACACACATTTACCTCTCACACACACACACACACATTCACCTCTCACACACACACACATTCACCTCTCACACACACACACACATTCACCCCTCTCTCACACACACATTCACCTCTCACTCACACACACATTCACCTCTCTCTCTCACACACACATACACACATTCACCTCTCACTCACACACACATCCACCTCTCTCTCACACACACATTCACCTCTCACACACACACACGCACACATTCGCCTCTCTCACACACACACACATTCACCTCTCACACACACACATTCACCTCTCTCACACACACACACATTCACCCCTCTCTCACACACACATTCACCTCTCACTCACACACACACACACATTCACCTCTCTCACACACACACACACATTCACCCCTCTCTCACACACACACATTCACCTCTCACACACACACACACATTCACCTCTCACACACACACACATTCACCTCTCACACACACACACACATTCACCTCTCACACACACATTCACCCCTCTCTCACACACACATTCACCTCTCACTCACACACACATTCACCTCTCTCTCTCACACACACATACACACATTCACCTCTCACTCACACACACATCCACCTCTCTCTCACACACACATTCACCTCTCACACACACACACATTCACCTCTCTCATACACACACACACACACACACACATTCACCCCTCTCACACACACATTCACCTCTCACTCACACACACACACACACATTCACCTCTCACACACACACATTCACCCCTCTCACACACACATTCACCTCTCACTCACACACACACACACACATTCACCTCTCTCATACACACACACACATTCACCCCTCTCTCACACACACATTCACCTCTCTCTCACACACACACACATTCACCTCTCACACACACACACACATTCACCCCTCTCACACACACATTCACCTCTCACTCACACACACACACACATTCACCTCTCTCACACACACACACACATTCGCCCCTCTCTCACACACACATTCACCTCTCACTCACACACACATTCACCTCTCTCTCACACACACACACACATTCACCTCTCACACACACACATACACATTCACCTCTCTCACACACACACACACATTCACCCCTCTCACACACACATTCACCTCTCACTCACACACACACACACACATTCACCTCTCTCACACACACACATTCACCCCTCTCTCACACACACATTCACTTCTCACACACACATTCACCTCTCTCTCTCACACACACATACACACATTCACCTCTCACTCACACACACATTCACCTCTCACTTACACACACACATTCACCTCTCTCACACACACACACATTCACCTCTCACACACATTCACCTCTCACACACACACACACATTCACCCCTCTCTCACACACACATTCACCTCTCACTCACACACACATTCATCTCTCTCTCTCACACACACATACACACATTCACCTCTCACTCACACACACATCCACCTCTCTCTCACACACACATTCACCTCTCACACACACACACGCACACATACACACACATTCACCTCTCACACACACACATTCGCCTCTCTCACACACACACACATTCACCCCTCTCTCACACACACATTCACCTCTCACACACACACATTCGCCTCTCTCACACACACACACATTCACCCCTCTCTCACACACACATTCACCTCTCACACACACACACATTCACCTCTCACACACACACACACATTCACCTCTCACACACACATTCACCCCTCTCTCACACACACATTCACCTCTCACTCACACACACATTCACCTCTCTCTCTCACACACACATACACACATTCACCTCTCACTCACACACACATCCACCTCTCTCTCACACACACATTCACCTCTCACACACACACACATTCACCTCTCTCACACACACACACACACACATTCACCCCTCTCACACACACATTCACCTCTCACTCACACACACACACACATTCACCCCTCTCTCACACACACATTCACCTCTCACTCACACACACACACATTCACCTCTCACACACACACACACATTCACCCCTCTCACACACACATTCACCTCTCACTCACACACACACACACATTCACCTCTCTCACACACACACACACATTCACCCCTCTCTCACACACACATTCACCTATCTCACACACACACACACACATTCACCTCTCACACACACACACACATTCACCCCTCTCACACACACATTCACCTCTCACTCACACACACACACATTCACCTCTCTCACACACACACACACATTCACCCCTCTCTCACACACACATTCACCTCTCACTCACACACACATTCACCTCTCACTCTCACACACACATACACACATTTACCTCTCACTCACACACACATTCACCTCTCTCTCACACACACATTCACCTCTCTCTCACACACATTCACCTCTCACACACACACATACACATTCACCTCTCTCACACACACACACACATTCACCCCTCTCACACACACATTCACCTCTCACTCACACACACACACACACATTCACCTCTCTCACACACACACATTCACCCCTCTCTCACACACACATTCACCCCTCACACACACATTCACCTCTCTCTCTCACACACACATACACACATTCACCTCTCACTCACACACACATCCACCTCTCTCTCACACACACATTCTCCTCTCTCACACACACAAGCACACACACCTCTCTCACACACACATTCACCTCTCTCACACACACACATTCACCTCTCTCCCACACACAAGCACACACACCTCTCACTCACACACACATCCACCTCTCTCTCACACACACATTCTCCTCTCTCACACACACAAGCACACACACCTCTCTCACACACACATTCACCTCTCTCACACACACACATTCACCTCTCTCACACACACAAGCACACACACCTCTCTCACACACACATTCACCTCTCTCACACACACACATTCACCTCTCTCCCACACACAAGCACACACACCTCTCTCACACACACATTCACTTCTCTCACACACACACACACATTCACCTCTCACACACACCCTGACACATTCACCTCGCTCTCACACACAGTATACACACACTCACCTCTCTCTCTCACACACAGTACACACACACTCACCTCTCTCTCACACACACTCAGTATACACACACCTCCCTCTCTCACACACAATACACACACACTCACCTCTCTCTCTCTCTCACACACACAGTACACACACACTCGCCTCTCACAATCACATAGTACACACACACTCACCTCTCTCACACATGCACACACAGTACACACACTCACCTCTCTCACACACACAGACACAGTACACACACACGCACGTCTCACACACACAGATGCACTCACCTCTCTGTTGCTAATTTTGCCTTAGTTTAATTGCTCTGTTTTATCACCTTTGCTCTTGAGTCGCCAGGTATATTTATAATACCGCCACGTGGTTCAAGTCCGAGTAATGATGAATAATCCAATACACCGATTAGTAAGATTTAAATCAAAGCACATTTATTATACACAGTAATCGCTACTCATGCACAAATTCTACGTCTAAGCTACTTCCTACAACTAACAGGCCTCTACTTAACTTCGGACTGGCCCACCGGGTCAGGGAAACAAATGGCCTTTTGGTCGGGTCCTGAGCCTGCGGGATTCGAAGTTGGTACAGATTGATAGCTAGGAGCGCCTATCTTGTAGCGAGCGTTGAAGTAAGACTTACAGGTTCGGTCGGCTGCTGAAGAGTGACGAGAGCTGGAAGAGCTGGAAGCGAGCCGAAGAAGAAGAGCTGGAAGAGAGCTGGAAGAGAGAGCGCCTTGAACTTGGGGCTCAATTCTTATAGTCCCCAGGGGCTTCCCGCCTTTCGGGGCAGACCCTGTACCTGGTCCCAAGTGATTGGACTTTGTCCCAATCGCTTGGTTCGATTTTCTCCAATGCTGGAGCGGTTCCCTGATCGATGGGCTGTCCTGAGGTGGTCGTTCACCACCTTTTGTGTCGGCTTCTGCTGGCGCCGAAGAGTCTGGTTTTGCTTTGTGTGTCTAAATGTTGCTTATTGTTCCCGGGGATTGCTCATTAGTATGCAGATGGCTGGTGTTTTGTTATGCTGATGGTTGCTGGTATCGATCTTGTCTGGCCTTTCCAGAGGTAAATACACAGCCAACCTGCAGCTGCTCGTTTTTGTCCTGTTGGCTGACTTTCCCATCAGCCTTTGCCGTTCGCCATTTTGAATCGGGAGTCAGCCATTTTAAGTGGCTACATCTCTCACACCTGCACACACACAGGACACACACACTCACCTCTCTCTTAAACACACACACTCACCTCTCTCACACATGCACACACACAGTGCACCCACACTCACCTCTCTCATGCACGCACACAGTGCACACATACCTCTCTTGCACACAGACATCTCTCACCACACACACAGTACACACACACCTCTCTCTCACATGCACACACACTGTACACACACACTCACCTCTCTCTCACACACACACAGTACATACACACACACACAGACCTGTCTCTCACACACCCAGACAAATACATAAACAAACACTCGCTACCCTCTCCTTCACATGAGGCCCCTATTGTCTCCCAGCAACCCTTGCCCCATTTGTTAAGGAATGGGTGAAGAGACATTCCAATTAGATGTCTCATTGATGTTAAGTATCCAATAATTGACACTGATATGTAAAGAGGTTGCAGGTGGCACATGTTTGGTGTGGTGATAGAGTTTTGATAAGAGTGTGTTCAAGGAAAATAAAGGTGTCTTGGAAAGGAGCAGAACTCTTGACTCTACTGAAAAGCAGCCAGAAGCGAACACATTCACCTCTTTGACCCGCTCTCAATCCTGCTCCGAGGACCATTCGCCCCCTAACTCCTCTAACTCTGCTGTCTCCATATCTCAACAACAGGCTGCCCTTTAGTTCTGCTATCTCCTTCACACCAGGGCCGCTTGTGCTCTGACCCCATGGCCACTTTCCCCGTTATCTTCATAGCTCCATGGTCACCTCCTCCCCTGCGCCATGGGGGTCAGAGGATGACCCCCACTGGCGCAGCGTGAGGCCGCTCCCATTGGCGCAGCGCGAGGCTGACCCCACCGGCGCAGCGTGAGATCGCTCGCAACGGCAAGGGTGAGGCTGCTCCCACCGGCGCAGCGTGAGGCTGCTCCCACCGGCGCAGCGTGAGGCTGCTCCCACCGGCGCAGCATGAGGCTGCTCCCACCGGCGCAGCATGAGGCTGCTCCCACCGGCGCAGCATGAGGCTGCTCCCACCGGCACAGCGTGAGGCTGACGCGAATCAGTCTGGTTTCCAAAAACGGAAGGCAAATGAGAGGACCACACCAGGGGGCTCGGAATCCATTGAAGCCCGCGGGTGGTTGGTGACAGGGCAGCTGGCACCCTGGCTACAGTTGACTGTTCTGTTTATTTTGCACCCAGTCTTTGTTTCCCTCACTCAGGTTCTAGAATTTGCATTCTTCTAATTAAAATATATCTCTCACTTGGTGGTTCAATCTCCCAGTTTATCGACCTCCCTGACCAGAACAAACGCAGACCTCGAGCGTGTTCTGATTTCTTTATCTACAAATGTGATCATTTGGCTCATTCTCTGACAGAGAAAACAAACAAATTAGTACACACTCGAGAGGAACTTACAGTGAGCTCGCAGAGTCACAGAGCAGTTTGCGATTGGTTTTGTGCTGTTAGAGCCCAGGTCCACTTCTGCCAAGCAGGTGTACTCCTGTCCATCATCTGACACACTTGCAGTGAAACTGAAGACATTCCTCAATCTTATATCTTCATCCGGGAAACCTTGTTCTCCTGTGGAATTAATCTGAAGAGTCTGATTCCCTCTCAGCCATGTGAGGATGAGTTTATTGTTTGGATAGACCCTCGGACCAATGCACTCCAGACTATACGTTCTGTTAACTTCCAGCACTTCCGGAGGTGAAGTAATGTTTATCTCTTGATCTGTTAAAGGAGAATGATTAAAATAAAGGATGGAATTCTACCCATTGGTGAAATTTTCTGTTCCGGCCAAATTCAATGCAGTTTTGAACGGCTCGTCCCATTTTACAGCCCCGCAGTTACTGCCATTTGTCTGTAAAATTCTGCCCACAGAATCAGTCACATCTGCCTTCCCTTTCTCAAGTAATACATTCCCATCCATTCTGCACCTATAAACAATTAGCAGCAAGAATGTCAGCCTTTATCAACCGAGATTTTCCTCGATTCCCATCCTCTAATCTATGTCAACAAACTGTGTGCTAGCTCCACCATGTTCATCGTATGGAGAACAACAGTTTACTCCAAGACCTCTGTAGTTGGCCACTGAGTCACAACTCCTGGGCATCCATATCTCCGCTACAAGGAGCCCTGCAAGTGAGATATAGAAATGGTGGAACTGACCCAAAGTCAGACACAATCTGATTTTCTTTAAAGACTTTTCCCTGGCACCACCTTCCTTTATTGTCAGGTAAGCCAATATGTTAGAGCAAGCCTTTTCACTTACTGTATACTGTGACCACCACTTTCTGCTCATCTGTACGATTATTCTGTGATTTACAGATCACATTACATGGTGCAGTAAAATCCCATGCCTGCACACTCGGGAAATAGTCTGTGATCCAATTACTGCCAGTTGTTCTGTTAGGATGTATCCCTGGTTTATATTCCACGTTGATTATTGGGTTTGAACATGTCGTAGTGCAGTTCATCTCTAAAGAAGCTCCAAATTCCACAGCTGGGGGGTTTGTGTTGAGCCTGATCTCAAATCCAGTTACAATTGCTGCTAAGGAAACAAATCACAAAAGATGAAGGAAAAGGAAATACATTTAATGACAGCACTCACCAGTTAACTCCCCACAGTAACTACAGTTTCATTTTGAAACCGTGCACTTTTACAGTGGGAAAGACATGGAAATTAAAACTGGATCTGCAAAGAAAATAACAGGCGGTGGCTAAGAATTCAAATCCACAAAATGCTTTAAAAAACTGAGACTAATAAATGGGTGTTTGCCTATTGATTAGAGTTTAAACTTCCTGTAAAAGTGTAAGGAGCTGTAAATGGTAGAAGTCTTCATTCAGCCTTGTGTTCAATAAGCAGCATTAGAAAAATACCAAATAATGAGCCAACCATGACTGCAACATGGAAGGCAAACAATAAAATTGTGAAGTTCCTTAGATAGGTTCAAATGAAAAGAAACCTTTAGTTAGACAAATTATTTCTTACATTTTTATACCTGACAATCTCCACAACACGATCAAAATACAACCAATTTCAATATTGTAAATACTTTATCGACTCTCTTATTAAAAATGGTACAGGAAACATCGTGGACACGGCAGTTACAACTCTGGCCGCTGTCAGATATCAGAGGTATTTAAGGGAATCCAGTAACTACAGGGTTGGCTTCTCGGGGACTAGGGCAGCAAGGGGGCACAGTGGTTAGCACTGCTGCCTCACAGTGCCACGGACCCAGGGTTCAATTTGACCTTGCGTCCCTGTTTGTGTGGAGTTTGCACTTTCTCCCCGTGTCTGCGTGGGTTTCCTCCGGGTGCTCCGGTTTCCTCCCACAGTCCAAAGAACTGCAGGTTAGGTGGATTGGCCATGATAAATTGCCCCTTAGTGTCCAGGGATATGCGGGCTAAATGGGGTTATGGGGATCTGGCAGGGGTGTGGGCCTAGGTCGGGTGCTCTTTGAGGGTCGGTGCAGACTTGATGGGCCAAATGGCCTCCTTCTGCAATGTAACAATCCCATGGTTCAATGGTACTCCCTCAGGGCCTGGCTGATGACTTCTGTGCTGAGGTCACAGAGTGGAGCAGAGACGCCGTGGCTCATGCTGTGACTCGTGCTTTGGTAGAGCAGACAATTGGCAGCTTGAAGATGTGGTCCTGATGCCTGACACAGTTTTGTTATTTACTGATATGGTTGTGTCTCCTGGTTTATCTGGAAAAGAAATGTGAAACAATATGAAAATGGGAAGGTGTTTGGAGAATCAGCAGAGCAGGGGTGGGATGGACACACATTCACCTCTCACACACACACACACACATTCACCTCTCACACACACACACACACCACTCTCACACACACACACACACACATTCACCTCTCACACACACACACACACACACACACACACACATTCACCTCTCACACACACACACACACACACACATTCACCTCTCACACACACACACATTCACCTCTCACACACACACACACCACTCTCACACACACGCCTCTCTCACACACACACACACACACACACATTCACCTCTCACACACACACACATTCACCTCTCACACACACACACACATTCACCTCTCACACACACACACATTCACCTCTCACACACACACACATTCACCTCTCACACACACACACACACACACATTCACCTCTCACACACACACACACACACCTCTCTCGCACACACACACACACATTCACCTCTCACACACACACACACATTCACCTCTCACACACACACACATTCACCTCTCTCACACACACACACACATTCACCTCTCACACACACACACACATTCACCTCCCTCTATCACGCACACACACACCTCTCTCACACACACACATTCACCTCCCTCTATCACACACACCTCTCTCTCACACACACATTCACCTCTCACACACACACTTTCACCTCACACACACACACACATTCACCTCTCACACACACATTCACCTCTCTCTCTCACACACACACACACACACATTCACCTCTAACACACACACATTCACCTCTCACACACACACACATTCACCTCTCACACACACACACATTCACCTCTCACACACACACATTCACCTCTCACACACACACACACACATTCACCTCTCACACACACACATTCACCTCTCACACACATTCACCTCTCACACACACACACACACACACATTCACCTCTCACACACACACACACATTCACCTCTCACACACACACATTCACCTCTCACACACACACATTCACCTCTCACACACACACACACATTCACCTCTCTCACACACACACATTCACCTCTCACACACACACACATTCACCTCACACACACACATTCACCTCTCACACGCACACATTCACCTCTCACACACACACACACATTCACTTCACACACACACACATTCACCTCTCACACACACACACATTCACCTCTCACACACACACATTCACCTCTCTCACACACACACACACTCACCTCTCACACACACACACACACCTCTCTCACACACACACATTCACCTCATACACACACATTCACCTCTCACACACACACATTCACCTCTCTCACACACACACATTCACCTCTCACACACACACACATTCACCTCTCACACACACACACATTCACCTCTCACACACACATTCACCTCTCACACACACACACATTCACCTCTCTCACACACACACATTCACCTCTCACACACACACACATTCACCTCTCACACACTCACACATTCACCTCTCACACACATACACACACATTCACCTCTCACACACACACGTTCACCTCTCACACACACACACATTCACCTCTCACACACACACATTCACCTCTCACGCACACACACACATACACCTCTCACACACACACACATTCACCTTTCTCACACACAGACATTCACCTCTCACACACACACACATTCACCTCTCACACACACACACATTCACCTCTCACACACACAAATTCACCTCTCACACACACACACATTCACCTCTCACACACATTCACCTCTCACACACACACACATTCGCCTCTCACACACACACACATTCACCTCTCACACACACATTCACCTCTCTCACACACACACACACACATTCACCTCTCACACACACACACATTCACCTCTCACACACACACATTCACCTCTCTCACACACACACACACACATTCACCTCTCTCTCACACACACATTCACCTCTCTCACACACACACCTCTCTCACACACATTCACCTCTCTCTCACACATACACACATTCACCTCTCTCACACACAAACACACATTCACCTCTCTCTCTCACACATTCACCTCTTTCTCACACACATTCACCTCTCTCTCACACACACATCTCTCTCACACACAAACACACATTCACCTCTCTCTCACACACATTCACCTCTCTCTCTCACACACACACATACCTCTCTCTCTTACACATACTCACCTCTCTCACACCTACTGTACACACACACAACTCTCTCTCACACACACAGTGCACCCACATTCACCTCCCTCGCACACACAGACATCTCTCTCATCACACACACTCCTCTCAAGCACACACCTCTCTCTCACACGCGCATACCTCTCTCTCTCACACACTACACTGTACACACACACTCACCTCTCTCACACGCACACAGTACACACACATGCACCTCTCTCTTACACACACATTCACCTCTCTCTCACACTGTTATAACCTGCCTACTTACCATTGGCTGGGGACTAATGACTATCCCACAATCCTGTGGGTGTATGAGCTTCCCCAATGAGGGGGGCGGAGAAACCACTAGTAAACTCCTACAAACAAAGACAAAGAAATGTACAGCACAGGAACAGGCTCTTCGGCCCTCCAAGCCCGTGCCGACCATGCTGCCCGACTAAACTACAATCTTCTACACTTCCTGGGTCCGTATCCCTCTATTCCATCCTATTCATGTATTTGTCAAGATGCCCCTTAAATGTCACTATCGTCCCTGCTTCCACCACCTCCTCCGGTAGCGAGTTCCAGGCACCCACTACCCTCTGCGTAAAAAACTTGCCTCGTACATCTACTCTAAACCTTGCCCCTCTCACCTTAAACCTATGCCCCCTAGTAATTAACCCCTCTACCCTGGGGAAAAGCCTCTGACTATCCACTCTGTCTATGCCCCTCATAATTTTGTATACCTCTATCAGGTCTCCCCTCAACCTCCTTCGTTCCAGTGAGAACAAACCGAGTTTATTCAACCGCTCCTCATAGCTAATGCCCTCCATACCAGGCAACATTCTGGTAAATCTCTTCTGCACCCTCTCTAAAGCATCCACATCCTTCTGGTAGTGTGGCGACCAGAATTGAACACTATACTCCAAGTGTGGCCTAACTAAGGTTCTATACAGCTGCAACATGACTTGCCAATTCTTATACTCAATGCCCCGGCCAATGAAGGCAAGCATGCCGTATGCCTTCTTGACTACCTTCTCCACATGTGTTGCCCCTTTCAATGACCTGTGGACCTGTACTCCTAGATTTCTTTGACTTTCAATACTCTTGAGGGTTCTACCATTCACTGTATATTCCCTACCTGCATTAGACCTTCCAAAATGCATGACCTCACATTTGTCCGGATTAAACTCCATCTGCCATCTCTCCGCCCAAGTCTCCAAACAATCTAAATCCTGCTGTATCCTCCGACAGTCCTCATCGCTATCCGCAATTCCACCAACCTTTGTGTCGTCTGCAAACTTACTAATCAGACCAGTTACATTTTCCTCCGAATCATTTATATATACTACAAAGAGCAAAGGTCCCAGCACTGATCCCTGTGGAACACCACTGATCACAGCCCTCCAATTAGAAAAGCATCCTTCCATTGCTACTCTCTGCCTTCTATGACCTAGCCAGTTCTGTATCCACCTTGCCAGCTCACCCCTGATCCCGTGTGACTTCACCTTTTGTACTAGTCTACCATGAGGGACCTTGTCAAAGGCCCTACTGAAGTCCATATAGACAACATCCTCTGCCCTACCTGCATCAATCATCTTAGTGACCTCCTCGAAAAACTCTATCAAGTTAGTGAGACACGACCTTCCCTTCACAAAACCGTGCTGCCTCTCACTAATACGTCCATTTTCTTCCAAATGGGAGTAGATCCTGTCTCGAAGAATTCTCTTCAATAATTTCCCTACCACTGAAGTAAGGCTCACCGGCCTGTAGTTCCCGGGATTATCCTTGCTACCCTTCTTAAACAGAGGAACAACATTGGCTATTCTCCAGTCCTCCGGGACATCCCCTGAAGACAGCGAGGATCCAAAGATTTCTGTCAAGGCCTCAGCAATTTCCTCTCCAGCCTCCTTCAGTATTCTGGGGTAGATCCCATCAGGCCCTGGGGACTTATCTACCTTAATATTTTTTAAGACACCCAACACCTCGTCTTTTTGGATCTCAATGTGACCCAGGCTATCTACACACCCTTCTCCAGACTCAACATCTACCAATTTCTTCTCTTTGGTGAATACTGATGCAAAGTATTCATTTAGTATCTCGCCTATTTCCTCTGGCTCCACACATAGATTCCCTTGCCTATCCTTCAGTGGGCCAACCCTTTCCCTGGCTACCCTCTTGCTTTTTATGTACGTGTAAAAAGCCTTGGGATTTTCCTTAACCCTATTTGCCAATGACTTTTCGTGACCCCTTCTAGCCCTCCTGACTCCTTGCTTAAGTTCCTTCCTACTTTCCTTATATTCCATGCAGGCATCGTCTGTTCCCAGCCTTTTAGCCCTGACAAATGCCTCCTTTTTCTTTTTGACGAGGCCTACAATATCTCTCGTCATCCAAGATTCCCGAAAATTGCCGTATTTATCCTTCTTCCTCACAGAAACATGCCGGTCCTGAATTCCTTTCAACTGCCACTTGAAAGCCTCCCACATGTCAGATGTTGATTTGCCCTCAAACATCCGCCCCCAATCTATGTTCTTCAGTTCCTGCCTAATATTGTTATAATTAGCCTTCCCCCAATTTAGCACATTCATCCTAGAACCACTCTTATCCTTGCCCACCAGTACTTTAAAACTTACTGAATTGTGGCCACTGTTACCGAAATGCTCCCCTACTGAAACATCTACCACCTGGCCGGGCTCATACCCCAATACCAGGTCCAGTACCGCCCCTTCCCTAGTTGGACTGTCTACATATTGTTTTAAGAAGCCCTCCTGGATGCTCCTTACAAACTCCGCCCCGTCTAAGCCCCTGGCACTAAGTGAGTCCCAGTCAATATTGGGGAAGTTGAAGTCTCCCATCACCACAACCCTGTTGTTTTTACTCTTTTCCAAAATCTGTCTACCTATCTGCTCCTCTATCTCCCGCTGGCTGTTGGGAGGCCTGTAGTAAACCCCCAACATTGTGACTGCATCCTTCTTATTCCTGATCTCTACCCATATAGCCTCACTACCCTCTGAGGTGTCCTCCCGCAGTACAGCTGTGATATTCTCCCGAACCAGTAGCGCAACTCCGCCTCCCCTTTTACATCCCCCTCTATCCCGCCTGAAACATCTAAATCCTGGAACATTTAGCTGCCAATCCTGCCCTTCCCTCAACCAGGTCTCTGTAATGGCAACAACATCATAGTTCCAAGTACTAATCCAAGCTCTAAGTTCATCTGCCTTACCCGTAATACTTCTTGCATTAAAACATATGCACTTCAGGCCACCAGACCCACTGTGTTCAGCAACTTCTCCCTGTCTGCTCTGCCTCAGAGCCACACTGTCCCTATTCCCTAGTTCTCCCTCAATGCTCTCACCTTCTGACCTATTGCTCCCGTGCCCACCCCCCTGCCATACTAGTTTAAACCCTCCCGTGTGACACTAGCAAACCTCGCGGCCAGGATATTTATGCCTCTCCGGTTTAGATGCAACCCGTCCTTCTTATACAGGTCACACCTACCCCGGAAGAGCTCCCAGTGGTCCAGATAACGGAAACCCTCCCTCCTACACCAGCTGTTTAGCCACGTGTTTAGCTGCTCTATCTTCCTATTTCTAGCCTCACTGGCACGTGGCACAGGGAGTAATCCCGAGATTACAACCCTCGAGGTCCTGTCTTTTAACTTTCTGCCCAGCTCCCTGAACTCCTGCTGCAGGACCTCATGCCCCTTCCTGCCTATGTCGTTAGTACCAATATGTACAACGACCTCTGCCTGTTTGCCCTCCCCCTTCAGGATGCCCTCTACCCGTTCGGAGACATCCTGGACCCTGGCACCAGGGAGGCAACATACCATCCTGGAGTCTCTTTCACGTCCACAGAAGCGCCTATCTGTGCCCCTGACTATAGAGTCCCCTATTACTATTACTCTTCTGCGCTTTGACCCTCCCTTCAGAACATCAGAGCCAGCCGTGGTGCCACTGCTCTGGCTGCTGCTGTTTTCCCCTGATAGGCTATCCCCCCCGACAGTATCCAAAGGGGTATACCTGTTCGAGAGGGGGATAACCACAGGGGATTCCTGCACTGACTGCCTGCCCTTTCTGGTGGTCACCCATTTCTCTGCCTGCACTTTGGGTGTGACCACATTTACATAACTGCGATCTATGACGCTTTCCGCCACCTGCATGCTCCTAAGTGCATCCAATTGCTGCTCCAGCCGAACCATGCGGTCTGTGAGGAGCTCCAGTTGGGTGCACTTTCTGCAGATGAAGCCATCCGGGACGCTGGAAGCCTCCCGGACCTGCCACATCTCACAGTCAGAGCACTGCACCCTTCTAACTGACATTGCATCAATTAATTAAAATTAAAATTTAAATTTAAAAAAAATATATATATTTTTTTAAATTTCAAAGTTACTGTTAACTATCTGTTTCCTAGCACTAGATTTCTAATAGAAATGCGAAAGCTAAATATAGTACTCTCCGATCTCTGGCTTAGATATCCCTCTAAATTATAATTAAGTAATTATGTTTAATTAGTTACCAATGCTTATTTTTTTAAATTTAGTGTAGATTCCCAACCAGCCACTCAGGCCGCAGCTTTTCTGTGATGTCACTTCAGTTTCCACCCCACCGACACACACAATTTGAAAAAGGTATAAAAGTAAAAATGAGTAAAAATCACTTACTTACCTTCTTACCCTCTGAGTGTCTTAGATGTTCTCAGGTTCTCTCCCTGACAGAGACTGCTCCTCCTCCTCCGAACGGCTCCCGAAACTAGGCCGCGATCTTTTAAAATCTCCGCTCCGACTCGCAGCTCCCGCGCTTTTTAAATCTCCCGCGCTGTTTTCACTGTCCCGGCTCACTCAGCTCCCGCGCTGTTTTCAGAGTCCTGGCTCACTCTCCTCTCGCGCTGTTTACAGAGTCCCGGCTCCCTCAGCTCCAGCGCTGTTTACAGAGTCCTGGCTCACTCTCCTCTCGCGCTGTTTTCACTGTCTGTCTAGTATAAATAAGCTGGCCAGTTCAGGAACCAGGAGGAAGGAGTGTGTAGCAAGGGAAGTTACTGCTACTGTTATGTATATATGTTATAGTAAATAAATGTTATTACTTTGTATCCTTAAAACTCGTGCTGGATTCTTCGGGGCCCTTACAAAACTGGCGACGAGGGTTAAAGTGAATAGCTGTCTACACTGCTGAAGCCACCTCCCTGGATTTTTGTTGGATACAGGTTGGAAGTTGTTTTCTATTATACCATGCCTCTGTACGGACGTTTGGATGTTTTTGATGCTGCGCTGGAAAGCTGGAACCAGTACACACAACGGATGCGTTACTATTTCCGGGCAAACAATATCACCGAAAACGAGCGCCAGGTGGTCATATTGCTCACCGCCTGCGGCCCGCATACGTTTGGGGTGATTAGGAGCCTTACGTACCCAGCTGCGCCGGACACCAAAACGTTTGATGAACTTGTGAATATAGTGGGACAACATTTTAACCCAACCCCGTCCACGATAGTCCAGCATTACCGGTTTAATACCGCTGAGAGGACCCCTGGAGAATCCCTTGCCGATTTTCTATCCAGGCTACGCAGGATTGCGGAGTACTGTGATTATGGTGAGACCTTGTCAGAAATGTTACGCGACCGTTTGGTTTGCTGTATTAACAATGCGGCCACCCAGAGAAAGTTGTTAGCGGAGCCAACATTGACTTTTCAACAGGCCATTCAAATAGTCTTGTCCCGAGAGAGCACAGAGCGAGGAGTACAGGAGCTACAGGGAATGGAAGTGCATGCCTTGGGGCGCAACCCTTTCCGTCCGAAAACGTCCCCCTGCACTCCTGCGGTACCTTGGGTGAGGCAACGTCCAGACCGACGCCAGTGGCCATCGGACATTCCTCCCTGAAGGGAGCCTTCTCCAGAGCCAATGGATGAGGAGCCATGTCCGTGTCAGACTTGTAGGCGCCGAACCCGTCGCGGACGGCGGTCCTGGGGACGCCAGAGGCGCCGTCGTTCCGACCAAAACTGGGACCAGTCCAGGGGCCGTAACTGGGACCAGCCCAGAGGCCGTACCTCCCATGTGGATGAACCTGCGGCGACTACTCCTGAGGACGTGGAGACGGAGGACGACTGCCTGCAGCTGCATTGTGTGGCAGCTCCCCGTGTGGCCCCCATTAAGGTGACAGTACGGGTCAATGGTCACCCGCTTGAGATGGAGTTGGATACTGGCGCAGCGGTCTCCGTGATCGCCCAGAGGACATTCGACCGCATCAAGCAGGGTATACAGACCCTTACATTAACCGATTCACAGGCCAGGTTGGCCACCTATACGGGGGAACCACTGGACATTGCAGGAACTACAATGACCCCTGTTGTCTATGGACTCCAGGAGGGGCGTTTCCCACTTATCGTGGCGCGCGGCCATGGGCCCAGCCTGTTGGGTCGGGACTGGTTGCGCCATTTGCGGTTGCAATGGCAGCACATCCTCCAAACAGTTTCTGAAGGGTTGACTGAGGTGCTAGGATGATACCCAGATGTATTCCAGCCTGGTTTGGGGAAAATAAAAGGGGCCGTAGCCCGTATCCAAGTTGAACCAGGAGCCACGCCGCGCTATTTCCGGGCGCGCCCAGTGCCTTACGCCTTGCTCGAGAAGGTAGAAGGGGAGCTCACTCGTTTGGAGAGTTTGGGTATTATCAGGCCCGTCCATTTTGCTGACTGGGCAGCACCAATTGTACCTGTAATGAAGCCAGATGCCACAGTTCGCTTGTGTGTCGACTATAAACTTACAGTGAATACAGTTTCCCGACTCGACCGATATCCAATGCCTCGCATAGAGGATCTCTACGCGAAACTTGCAGGTGGACTCTCATTCACAAAATTAGATATGAGTCACGCCTACCTGCAGTTGGAGCTGGACCCTGCCTCCCGACCATATGTAACGATTAATACACACCGGGGCCTGTATGAATATACACGGTTGCCCTTTGGAGTATCCTCTGCCTGCGCAATTTTTCAACGTGTTATGGAGGGCATTTTGAGAGGTTTACCGCGTGTGGCTGTCTACCTAGATGACGTTTTGATTACAGGGACGTCGGAGCAAGAACATTTGGAAAATCTGGAGGCTGTCCTTGGACGCCTTTCGGAGGCTGGAGTCCGTTTATGTCGCACAAAGTGCATATTTCAGGCAAAGGAAGTAGTCTACCTAGGTTATCGGGTGGACTGCGAAGGTCTGCACCCCATCGCAGAGAAGGTGCGTGCGATTCAACAGGCCCCCGCCCCGACTCACACTTCGCAGCTTCGTTCTTTTCTCGGTCTCGTAAACTATTACGGGAAGTTCCTCCCCAATCTGGCAACTACGCTGGCCCCGTTGCACCTCCTGCTAAAGAAAAATCACACCTGGGTTTGGGGTCAGACGCAAGAAACCGCTTTCCGGCGGGTAAAGCAACAATTGTCGTTGTCTGGGTTACTAACCCACTATGATCCGGGAAAGCATTTGCTTGTCACATGTGATGCATCCCCGTATGGTATTGGGGCCGTCCTGTCCCACAAGATGGAGAACGGGGCCAAGCGACCGATAGCTTTCGCCTCCCGCACATTGACTGCAGTGAAGAAAAAGTACGCGCAGATCGAGAAGGAGGGCCTGGCAGTGGTTTTTGCGGTGAAACGCTTCCACCAGTACATGTAAGGCCGCCATTTCACTATCATGACTGATCATAAGCCCCTGCTGGGACTTTTCAGAGAGGATAAGCCGATACCGCCCATTGCTTCTGCACGGATCCAGCGCTGGGCTTTGTTGCTTGCTGCATACGAGTATTCTCTGGAGCACAAACCAGGTACGCAGATAGCAAATGCCGACGCACTGAGCCGATTGCCTTTATCGACCGGCCCCATGTCGACCCCCATGACCGGTGAGGTGGTCGCAACCCTAAATTTTCTGGACACCTTGCCTGTCACGGCATCACAGATCCGTGAGTGGACCCAGACGGAGCCAGTCCTGTCGAAGGTTCGGCACATAGTCCTGTATGGTGGGCAGCATAGACAGCTCCCAGGCGAGTTGCGGGCATTTTCCTCCAAGCTGTCAGAATTCAGCGTGGAAGACGGCATCCTCTTGTGGGGGACGCGTGTGATTGTCCCGGAAAAAGGCCAGGAGCTGATACTATCAGACTTGCACAATGGGCACCCAGGCGTGACAAAAATGAAAATGTTGGCCCGGAGTTATGTCTGGTGGCCAGGCCTCGACACCGACATTGAGAAGGTGGCCCAAAACTGCTCCATTTGCCAGGAGCATCAGAAGCTTCCGCCGGCCGCGCCCCTACATCACTGGGAATGGCCAGGGCGGCCTTGGGCACGCTTGCATGCAGATTTCGCAGGCCCTTTTCAAGGATCCATGTTCCTTCTACTAATTGACGCCCAGTCCAAATGGCTAGAGGTGCATAAGATGCAGGGGACAAGGTCCTGCGCAACAATTGAAAAGATGCATTTGTCCTTTTGCACGCATGGCCTCCCCGAGGTGCTGGTCACGGATAATGGCACTCCATTCACGAGTGAGGAGTTTGCTAGGTTCACAAAGATGAACGGCATCCGCCATATCCGCACTGCCCCTTACCACCCGGCTTCAAATGGGTTGGCAGAGCGCGCAGTGCAGACATTCAAAAGAGGCCTAAAGAAGCAGTCTTCCGGATCAATGGGCACGAGACTGGCTCGCTTTTTGTTTACGTACAGGACCACCCCCCATGCAGTTACTGGGGTAGCTCCCGCAGAACTCCTAATGGGCCGGAGACTTCGCACCCGCCTTAGTATGGTTTTCCCGGACATTGGCGCAAAAGTACGCCGCACACAAGAACGGCAGGGACAGGGATTTTCTCGGCATCGTCCGATTCGGCAGTTTTCGCCCGGTGACCCAGTATTCGTGCGGAATTTTGCTGGTGGTGCCCAATGGGTTCCTGGTGTAATCTTTTGCCAAACGGGCCCTATTTCTTACCAAGTGCAAGCCCAGGGTCGTCTCCAGCGAAAACATGTAGACCACGTTCGGTCCAGAAGATCATCCCCTCAAAAGATTCCCCGCCCCCGGAGCTCATTTCTCCAGCCGCAGAGACCAGAGACAAGGGAAGGTAGTCCTCACAATCTTCCGCTGGTGCCTCACTCGAAGCCTGCGCAGGTCGTTACAGAACCGAATGGAGATAGAGACGCTGACATGACGGAGGCAGCAGACTCTGACTCCGAGATGGAGGCACAGGACGCATCAGAGGGGGAATCCCTGGGTCCACGGGCCGTGGATGTACAACCGTTACGCCGTTCATCGCGGAAGCGCCGGTCTCCATCTCGTTACACGCCGCCTGATCCAGCGCCGCGTGCAAATGGTGTCCGGCCTGCGGCAAAACGAGTCCGACGCCCTCCTTCGCCAGGATCTTCGGTGGATTCCTTGGACTTTGGGGAGGAGGGATGTTATAACCTGCCTACTTACCATTGGCTGGGGACTAATGACTATCCCACAATCCTGTGGGAGTATGAGCTTCCCCAATGAGGGGGGCGGAGAAACCACTAGTAAACTCCTAGTATAAATAAGCTGGCCAGTTCAGGAACCAGGAGGAAGGAGTGTGCAGCAAGGGAAGTTACTGCTACTGTTATGTATATATGTTCTCGTAAATAAATGTTATTACTTTGTATCCTTAAAACTCGTGCTGGATTCTTCGTGGCCCTTACAAAACACACCCACACACGCTCAACTCTCTCACACACACAGTACACACACTCACCTCTCTCTTACACACACTCACCTCTCTCTTACACACACACACACTCACCTCTCTCTTAAACACACACGCTCACCTCTCTCTCACACACACACACACACAGTACGCACTCACCTCTCTCTCACACGCACACACACCTCTCTCTCACACGCACTGTACACACACACTCACCGCTCTCTCTCACACACACACACACAGTACATACACACACACACACAGACCTGTCTCTCACACACCCAGACAAATACATAAACAAACACTCGCTACCCTCTCCTTCACATGAGGCCCCTATTGTCTCCCAGCAACCCTTGCCCCATTTGTTAAGGAATGGGTGAAGAGACATTCCAATTAGATGTCTCATTGATGTTAAGTATCCAATAATTGACACTAATATGTAAAGAGGTTGCAGGTGGCACATGTTTGGTGTGGTGATAGAGTTTTGATAAGAGTGTGTTCAAGGAAAATAAAGGTGTCTTGGGGAAGGAGCAGAACTCTTGACTCTACTGAACAGCAGCTAGAAGCTAACAGTGGGTAGCAGATGGTGGTTGCTGTGCAAATGTAAAGGGTTGAAAGATACAGCTTTTCCTGAAGAAAAAAAAAATCTGCATCAACCAAGGAGTGAATGAGAAGAAGAAAAAATACATATATATGGCTGAACCTAGAGTAAAGATGTCTGGATATGACTAGCCGCCATTATTTTCTGAAAGAGGATCTTACGACCAATGGAGAAGTACAGCTGTTCAGTGTACTCCAGTAACTGCGTTTGGAAAGAGGAAACAAGGTATGGCATTGGCTCTTTCTCTACCTTATGAGAGTAAAATCCAAAGTAAAGTGTTTTCTGTACTGCAATTGGAACAGTTAGACTCAGAAGAAGGTCTGGAGACTATTGCATTTTTTGGATAAGATTTATCAAAAGGACGACTTATTAAGTGCATATGAAGCCTGGTAAGAATTTTATAGATTTTGGAAAACAGGATATCTCTATTGAGGACTACATTATGGAATTTAGCAGACTATACAGAAGGCTGCACAAACACCGCCTGGAATTTCCACAGTCTGTGTTGGCATTAAGTTACTGGACTGTGCTAGAGTGACCAATATGAATAGGCTCCAAGTTTTGACAGGAGTTAAGTTTGCGGATAATGATACCTTATTCGATCAGATGATAGAGGCCATAAATAAATTTCTGGGGTAACATTCAATTCCTATGGCTCTTATGACACAAATGGGTCAGTCAGCAATAAAGCAGACTATGGAAGATACACTATTGACAGGATGGCGAGATTGTACGCTGACGAACAGGTTACGAGAATATGGAAGGAGATAGGGACCCGGAAATTATGAGCACAGAAACCCATTTAAAACCTATAACAAGAGGAGGGACATGGAGAATGAAAATAGGAAAATGAATCCCACAAATGCCCGGGGTATGATAAATCGATATTTTTGGTATGACTATCAATACTATTATGCTTTCAACTGTCCAACACGTTATAAAAAGTGTTTGAATCTAAACATGAGACGGAAGATTCGGAAGAGGAAAAAGATAGTGACCAGAAAGAAGGCATTGTCCTACTAATGAGCAGTTTTACTCTGGTAATGAGGGTGTTGGTTGCAGAATCCTTCAATTGTGCTGTATTGGACAGTGGCTGCACATCTCCTGTGTGTGGGATTGACTGGTTAAAATGTTACCTGGACTCTTTGAATGCTGAAAATCATAAGGTTAAGCAAATTGAAAGTTCCACAAGTTTCAGGTTTGGGGATGATAATACGCTGAAGTCGCTGAAAAGAGTGGTGATCCCTTACAATATTGCCGGAGTGAATCATTTCATTAGCACTGATGTTTTATCAAGCGAGATATCTACGCTTCTGAGCAGACCGTCAATGAAGAAAGCACACATGAAACTGGATATTTTTTTGGAAAGATGGTGGACTTACAATTTTCACAGTCGGGACACTGTTGTATTCCATTACTGACAAATAATATTTCAGGTGAATTTGTTAAGGATGTGTTATTGGCAGCTGGAAATGGAACTTTAGCTGATTAAAAAGCTTGTTGTATTAAAACTGCGTCGGCAATTTGCACATCCGTCTCCTCGGAGGCTGAAAAATTTATTAAAGAATGCAAGGGTAAGAGATGAAGACTATACTAAGCCGATAGAACAGGTTAGTGATCGCTGTGAGGTTTGTAGGAAGTACAGAAGAACACCATCACGACCAATATTAACCCTACTTTGGCCAGGGATTTTAACGACATTGTGGCCATGGACCTTAAGATCTGAGATAAAACTAAAAATATATTTATTTTGCATTTTGTAGATTTAGAGACCAGATTTAATCAAAAACAAAGTAAAGAATAGAGAGTAATCCTGGATCAGATCATGGAAAATGGATAGGGACAGGAATGGGCCTCCTGGCAAAATTCCGTACAGACAATGCAGGGTAATTTGCTCATGAATTTGCTTAGGAATATGTGTGAAAACGTGAATATCACAGTTATAAATACAGCTGCAGAAAGCCCATTTAGTGATGGTGTGTGTGAAAGAAACCATGCTGTAATAGATGACATGCTCCGGAGAATTTTGGCAGATAGACCAAATTGCAAGTTAAATTCAGCCTTGGCATCGGCGGTACATGCAAAGAATTCGTTGCAGGTGGGTTGGGGGCTATAGTCCCTATCAATTAGTGTTTGGTAGAAATCCTAAAATTCCGTCCATTTTGGATGACCAGTCTCCAGCTTGGGAAGGGACTACAATTAGCTCTGCCCTTGCTGAGCATTTAAATGCATTACATAGCAATAGAAAAGCCTTTGTGGAAGCAGAAGTTTCTGAAAGAATTCGCAGAGCTTTAATACACAATGTACAGCCATCAAATACTGTTTTTCAGCAAGAAGACATAGTATACTATAAGAGAGACAATTTGAATGAAAGGAAAGTCCCAGGGAAGATCATAGGCATGGATGGCAAAACAATTATTTTGCAAAATGGCAACCAGATTATTCGGGTACATTCATCAAGGATAATGGGTATAGATTACAAATTTTCAAATCTAGACAGTGCAGACGGACATGATGAGAAACCAGGGTCATCTGGTACGCACGTGTACAGAACTATGAGGATCAGTTAACTGATATAGACAGGGTTTCTGTAATGGAACACAATACTTCTGATGAATTAGAACAGGTAATTTTTCTGATAGGACAACTGCCAAAAGTTGGAACAAAAGTGGCATACTTGCCTGAAGGGTCTAGTCAATGGAAGGATGCAACTGTTATTACTAGAGCAGGGAAGGCCAATGGAAAGTATAAACACTAGTTGAATGTACAGCACACAGTGGAGAGTGTCAAAACAATGGATTGGGAGCATGAAGTTCAAAAATGGAAGCCACAGAAAAGCAGTGCCAATTCAGATAGTACATTGGATAGTGAACAAGTTAACAGGAAAAGGTCAAGAACTATTCAAACGACATCCCAAGGACATCCCACAGCAGAAGGGAAAGATCAAACAGTACAGAACGAGATACCAGGCAGGAGAGGGGACGTAGTTTGTCAAAGTCTCGGAACATGGGTAAGACTACGAATACTAATAAGAGTAGAAGCCCACATGCTCGTGAGATTTTGGTGGTCTCCAATAAATTAGATGAAAAAGTTATCAAAGATGCCAAACAGCAAGAACTGCATAGTTGGAGTGAATTTGGAGTATACACGGAAGGACCGAATAGGGGACAAAGAGCTCTATCCCACAGATGGATTTACACGGAAAGGCTTCTTCCGGATGGAACTTATAAGGCAAATGCCAGGTTTGTGGCAAGGGGATTTGAAGAAAACTTAGAAGATCAGGATTTAAGGGTAGATTCACCAATGGCAGGAAAAGTTATTTTGAAGATCTTCTTGGCTCTATTAGCCACAAAGGCATGGGAATGCAAATCTATAGATATAAAAGCTGCCTTTTTGCAGAGACATCAGCTTCAGAGAAACATATTTCTCCGTCCTCCTAAAGAGGCAGCTAACACAGAAAGGGTACAATGAACAAAGAACAATGCAGCACGGAACAGGCCCTTAGGTCCTCAAAGCCTGTAGCGGTCATGATACCAGCTAAGGTACTCTGGAAGTTGAACAAATGTGTATATGGATTAAATGATGCATCTAGAGTCTGGTATATTTCGGTAAGGTCAGTTTTGTTAAAGTTAGGCTGTTGCCAGTTGAAAGCAGATCCGGCAATGTTTTACTAGCCCTATAAAGGAAATTGGTTAGGTAGACAGACTAAGATGTTAGTTTTGATGTCTTAAAGTTGAGTACAAAAATGAATGATCCGAAAGTGGAACAGATAATCAGAGCAAATAAAGAGTTGGTCAAACTAAAAATGCAGGAGTGTGTTTTGAGATTCCCTGTTTTAGGTGACCTTACGCACTTGAAACTTAGTTTATAGTGATGCGTCCTATGCAAATTTATGTGATGAGGTTTCAAGCGCAGGGGTTTTTATAATTTTCCTTTTGGGGAATAAGGGCAAATGTTACCCTCTTGTGTGGGAAACAAAAAAATAAGGGGCGTCATTCTCCGACCCCCCAGCGGGTCGGAGAATGGCCGTTGGCCGCCGTGAATCCCGCCCCCGCCGGTTGCCGAAGTCTCCGAAGGGAGAAAAGTCGGCGGGGCGTTAATGGCAGCCGCTGACGTCGGAGAATGTCACGG